>NC_138118.1:9423120-10623120 GCF_964146895.1 Miniopterus schreibersii | reverse complement strand
AGGATGGACACAGTGCCATTTTTCAGATAAAGAGCGTGAAGCATGGATGCGTTAAATTCCATATCTGAGGCCATATGACTCGGAAGAATTGGGATTAAGTTTCAGGGCACTTTCTACTAAGATATCACTGTTAAATTTCATTCAGGAATCCAGGCTATAACGCAGTTCATTTCAGAACAAATCTATTAAGTGGTTAGCATTTGTTTTAAACTCATGAAGCCTAAAGTCATAAATTTACAATACTAGAATGAGTTCATCCTTTGATGTTGGCCAAAGTGATCATTCCTCTGAGTCCATGATTTCAGTGCTTCAGGTGATCTAGTTACCAGAGGCTGAGGTTCCCAGATGTGGCCAGGTGCATACCATCCAGGTCATCCCACTCCAATAGGGTGATATTGTGGGCAAGGTACATTCTTTGTCTGAGAAGTTGAACTTCATCATTTGCTGACCTCATCACTGAGAAGTGTGCACATAAATAGACAAATGTTTGGTGAGTTATTTTTAAGTGAGTCAAGATATCACTATTAAGGAAAAATATAAACATTAGCGAGGATGGGAGCAAACTTAGGAGAAAGTGAATGGAGATTTGAGAACTACTCCAAAAGAACCATTCATCTATAAATTTATGTTGTTTGGAATTGTACTATGAAGTATAATCTATACTAAAGAGTCACTTTTATTCCCCAGAGCTAACTGAAAGCTAAATAAATATTCTGCATGTTTACACATTCACATAGAAATGCTTTAAAAAATGCCGTCTCCCTAGCGCTGCTGTGCTTTGTAAAACTGGCGATCAAGATGCTATTTATATCTTTAATAAAACATTTAGATTAAATTTTCTGCTTCACCATGGATCCATCCTGAGAAACACTGTGGCACACTGGCTTGGGGTATTAGGCTCTGACCTTTATCCTTAGCAACTGGATTGCTACCCATTCCAATTCTCTCCCCCTCCCCGTCTTTACACCCCGGTCTCTCTTGAATAAGTTATTTTCCTCTCTGCCACCAGGTTTCTAAAGAGGTTCACAGAGAGAACTGTCACCACACAAGGGAGAATGCAAGCAAAAATAAAAAAATAGGAGCTTTTGCAGGTCTATTTTTGTTTTTGCCAGTTATTTACCCCTAAGAAGATCTCAGTAGAATGGGTGTAGAAGCTGCATGTGAGGCCCTGAGAACCTGCAGGTTAGCCTGCGGGCGGTGCTGCAACAGTTTAGCAAAGGAGCACGAAACGGTGTCATTGCCCTGCCCTGTCTGTGCTTGTTTTAGTTTCCACACCCCCATGGGTGTATATCATGGTAGACACGACAGGGAGCTGGTTCCCCGTTGTCCCTTTTAAGATCATGAGTATTGGCTCCCTTGGGACATTGAATTTCACTTGGTAAGTGCCTTATTTCTTTTAAATTAAATTTATTAGGGTGACATTGGTTAATGAGTTTACATAGATTTTGGACCTGGCTGGGAAGCTCAGTCGGTTAGAGCCTTTCCCAATACTCCAAGGTTATGGGTTCGATCCCCAATCAGGGCAAATACAAGAAACATCCAACAAATACATACATAAGTGGAACAATAAATCTCAAATCTCTCAGTCTCTTTCTTGCCACCCCTTCTCTTTCAAAGCAATCAATGACAAATTTTAAAAGATTATATTAGTTTCAAGTGTACAATTCTATGACATATAATCTATATATTGCATTGTGTGCCCACCCACTGCGGTCAAATCTCCTTCCATTTTCATACATTTGACCCCGTCTGCCTTTCACCACCTGCCCCCCCCTTTCCCTCTGGTAACCACCACACTTGTTGTCTGTGTCTATGAGTTTTTGTTTCTCTGTCTTCTTTGTTCATCTGTCGCTTTCAGTTTTCTATCCCACATATGAGTGAAATCCTGGTTCTAGACTTTTCTGGTCTGACTTATTTCGCTCAGCGTGATACTCTCAAGATGCATCCGTGTTGTCCCCGATGGCAGTATCTCACCCTTTCTCATGGCTGAGTAGTGTTCCACAGTGTGCATGTCCCACGTCTTCTTCATCCAGTCCTCTGCCGAAGGACACTTTGGCTGTTTCCAGGTCTTGGCCACTGTGAACGGTGCTGCAGTGAACAATGGGGTGCGTATGTCTTTGCGAATAATTGTTTTCAAAATTTTCAGGTAGAAACCAAGAAGAGGGGTTGCTGGGTCCTATGGTAGCTCTAGTCTTAATTTTTGGAGGAACCTCCACACTGTTTCCCACAGTGGCTGCACCAGTTTCCATTCCCACCAGCAGTGAATGAGGGGTCCCTTTTCTCTGCACCCTCTCCAACGCGTGTTATTACCTGTCCCATTGATAACAGCCATTCTGACAGGTGTCGGGTGGTGTCTCACTGTAGTTTCCATTTGCATTTCCCTTATAGCTCGTGAAGCTGAGCATCTTCTCATATATCTGTTGGCTGTTTGTATGTCTTCTTGGGAGAAGTGTCTGTTCAGGCCCTCTGCCCATTTTTTAATCGAATTGTTTGTTTGGTGTTGAGTATGAATTCCTTATAAATTTTGGATATTAACCCCTTATTAGAGCTGTTGTTTGCAAATATCTTCTCCCATTTGGTTGGTTGTCTTTTTGTTTTGTTGACAGTTTCTTTTTAGTTTAATATAGTCCCATTCACTTATTTTTGCTTTTTTTTTGTCTTTGGGGTCAAATTCGTAAAATCCTCTCTTAAGACCAAGGTCCGTAAGTTTAGTACCTATGTTTTCTTCTGTGTAATTTATTGTTTCAGGTCTTATGTTTAGGTCTTTGATCCATCCTGAGTTAATTTTTGTATGTGGGGGCAAACAGCAGTTTAGTTTCATTCTTTTGCGCGTGCCTTTCCAGTTTTCTCCATTGTATGTTTTTGGTTCCTTTGTCAAATGTACTTGCCTGTATACATGTGGGTTTATTTCTAGGCTCTCAATAAAGCCAAGAATCAAAAGTTCTGGACAGGAGAGAGAACAAAAGAAGAAATTTAGCAAATTCTAACACTGCAGAATAAATCATTGTCACTAAGCACTCACAGTAAAAATATGTTTAATGTGCTGAGATTATTTTTAATAATATATAAGTAATGCACTTACGTTAATATGTGTATTAGTGTCTGGTCAAGGTCAAAGACAATCATGCTGGGATATGGTTTCAAATTTCCTTCATGAGAATCATCATCATATTTATATCATATTATCCTGAGAAGTGTTCCCTATAGTAGTTCAAGTTGTGAGCAATTAACCACATCAAAATAAATCTGAGATTGAATGTACTGAAACAGCGCTGACTTGGTAATCGGGGAAAGGAGTTGCTATGCTTACAGCCCAGCTGCAGTGGTCACACCCCGGTTTATAAGAAATGTTGTTAAGTTTAAAAGAGACAGCAGGAGCATGGTTCAGATCAGAATTTTTTGGGAGGAACGTTTATAAATTACCTGGGTCAGAAAGGAAATCTGAGCTTCTGGTGTAAATGCACAGATTCATTGGGAGTTTTTCTATGTCATTTACTATCAGAGAGTACTTATGTTCTGGGGATAGATGCTAGTTTCTATAGTTAACAGGTATCACGATTCATATTTTTTAAAACCAGAGCAAAGCAACTGTTGGGATTTCTCTCTTTGACACAGGGCAGGACAGGCATCTTTGTTTTAGAGGAGATATTCCACCTTTCTTCATTGACAGCCATGTAAAGACAAGGATTTGATATTCCATTCCAGGAGCTGATCAGACTAAGAAAGTAAAGAAAAGGAGACATCGGGGATTCTTTCATCTTTCTGCTAAGGAGACATACTTTTTCTGGTGTGATCTGAGTAAGATTAATACCCTGCCCAAAACTTACCCTGTCCCCAGCCATGTATTGGCTAATACTCTCCCAAGTCAACATTACATTTAGTTAAGAAAGAAATCCTTGCCCCAGGGGAGTTGGAATTGGGAAAGGAGCAAAGAAGTCAGTCATTCACAACACAATTTAATTACATATCCACATTTAATAATCCACATTTTCCAAAATGTTTTTCACAAATATTTTATCTTAATCATCATGACAACTCTGGGGTAGAATCTACACATTATTGAGGGGACTACATTGTAAAGGGATGAGGCATTATGTCCAAGGTCAAATGTCTAATAAGTGGCAAAGTTTGACCCTGAACTTGCTTTGCTGTGTGGAGAACTTTGGATCCCATCTTTCTCACGTTCAGGCCCTGCAAGCAAGTCTACTATTCATTCCGTAGCAATTTTCCTTCTTCACTCTCCTAGTCTTGTCCAGGCCATCCTGCTTTGGAGGTGATGATAAAGAAGCTTCTACAAAGACTTGCTCTTCTTAGATGCTCAGTGGCATAGTCCCACTTTCATCTCGAAAATTTACATCTTTTCCCCATTTCCATTCTCTCACTCATCACTCTGGGCCAGCTCTAGGGTAAGACATATAAGATCATTCCCAGAGATGAGCCCAGTATTATTTTGCAAACTGAGAGGGTAAATTATGGTTCAAAACAGGTTTCCATTCTTTTCAGTCCATTCTGTGAACAGGGACTGCATTCCAGTTCATAATAACACTGTCCTCACCTCCAATGTCATTATGTAATTAGAATGAGCTGTAAGAGCCTTGACCAAGAGCTTTCATCTCAAGACATTATGGAAGAATCCACGTGCTAGAGACACTGTTTTGTTTTTGGGAGGCAAAATTATGCTCAGAAACTGAGACTGTCTTGGTCAATAATTTATTTAACACAGGCTCACTGCGGAAAGTATATTAACTTCACAAGCCAAGAGCATACAGGGTAATGTCTCTTAAGAAGCCAAAAAGAAACAACAAACTCCAAGGTAATGATCGATTCATTACACTGCTGTCCCAGGCAAGGGAAATGAAAGGAATAAAGTCCAAATTTTGTTGAGGTGCATCTTTATAAGAGTTGGTGCTAGGGAGAGACTGTCTAGCCAACTGAAAGCTGAAGTCTAGCTGCAGCAGCGAAAGGAGAAGTCCCTCGTAGCTGGAGCATGTTGCGATGGAACTGTGGTGTCGGCATTGCCAAGCAAGATGTTCTCCTTCATGGGGCTCCTTGCGTGATTTTCACCACTGCTCAAAGGGTCACCTGTATTGCAGCCAAAGCTAAGGCCCCAAAGGTCTTGAGAGAGCAAAGGGTACTTTTGCCAAGACCAACAGGGTAACTTCTGCTTAGTTTTCAGAGCTTCTCCCTTGTCTGCTGTTTCTTGAAAATAACCAGCTCAAAACAGTCAATATGCCAAAGAGTCATATCCTGCTCCCCTTCGATGGTCATTAATATGTCTTCAGTTGTAACAGCACCTTCCTGGTGACTGCTTTCAATATTTTAAGTATCATTTCATCATGCATTTGTATCTTCCTTCCAAGATGTAACTGAGAGCTTCCAAATCCCAGGTACAACACACCTTAGGTAGAATCCACTTCTGGAACCGCCACCCCGATAGAGGAGTGTCAAGGCCGTTCCCTGCATTCCACGTGGGCTATGACAGCAAAGATTTTATCACAGGTGCCGACGAACAACAGTTCTCTCCAACTGGGGTAAGCTTCTGGAGAGCAGGAATCGTCTCATTACTTTTTGCTGTCGTTGTTGCCCTGATATCTAAGAGAATATTGAATGATATACAGATATTTGTTGAGTCAATCACGGTACTTCGATTCAGTGTATGGTAGGCCTCCGAGAAACACTCCGTTCTCGGAGATGCAGTCTGGCGTTGTCAGAAGTGTCCCCGCAGAAGGAGGCAAGGCCATGCAGCTTGTTTACATGACCCTTGCTCAAGAAAGAAACATTTCCAGGGCATTGCCACCAAGCAGGAGAATCTGTCTTCCATACCCTGACATCAATAAAGGGAGGAGACTCTGTGTGGGCCCTGGCACTCCAAGGGTAGGCTTTGAATGGTTGTTATTGAAGATGCTCAATAATTACCAATACATGCTCATTGGGCATTCCTGTTCAATTAGCTCGCTTTCTAGGAACATGTTTGTCAATAAATGCCTTGCAGGAATGTTGCAGGCACATTGACTTTGCCTGGGGCCTGGCCTCGTTCCTTCCTGCAGGGATTTATAGAATACCGTCCACGAGGTTTTGTAAATGAGGCCCTTCAGCCAAAACCCAGTCACCTTGCTGAGTCAATGAGGAAGAAAGGACAAGTCCCCAGGATCCGTCACAGTAAAATAGGAATGCTGCAGGGAACGATTCTCTGGTTGAAGGAAGAGTCTGTTTTTAAAGTGAAAAGGTCTATGCAGAGTGATATTAGCAGACATGCTCAGCTGAGCCTTGTTTGGCAAAACACTGCTTTCTGCTTCACAATGATCTCAGTCACCCTTGACAACAGCGTGGAGGTAGCTGGGGGGGGGGTGTGTGTAAGGAAGATAAATGGGATGGAAGGAGACTTGACTTGGGGTGGTGGACACACAATACAGTGTATAGGTGATGTGGAATTGTGCACCTGAAACCTGTATAATTTTGTTAACCAGTGTCACCCCAATAAATTCAGTAAAAAGGGGAAAAAAGGAAATAAGGGGCAGATGGAACTTAATGAGAAGGCCGTCCTGTGTTGATGTCTTGAAAAGTGTTAGATCGTCCGCCTGGCCCTTGAAGGGCCATTTTCAGTTACCTTCAGAGCCAGGTACGTATGTGACCTGAGAAATTACATGAATCCCCATGAGCAAGTACAGAATTCACTCTAGTTCTAAGAAACTAGGCTTCCCTGCTTCTTGAGCATCCCTAGAAACGACTCCTTCCTTCGCAAAGATTCAAAGAATTTGGGGCCTCGGCACAGAGAAGGACCCGCTAAGGCCTTCCGTTTGAAGTTGCTGCCGTCTCATCTCCTCTCACCTGAGATGCCAGCTGTGAAAAGGGGAAGCTGAAGCTGTTCCTCAAAATGTGAGGTGAGGTGGGTCTGGGGGACTGTTTCGGTTCCTCTGTCTTTGAAGAGGAACTCAGGGGGAGGAACACACACACACACACACACACACACACTCACACAAAATGCTTCTCGAAGGAAGCTCACGTCCCAAATGGCCTTTCCTTTTGCGTTTTTAGCACTGATTTTTCACCATTGCAACTGGTTGCTGTTTTGCAGGGTGGTGCTTCGGCGGATGCCCCTCTTTTGAGCTCCCCATTTGAAAAAAGAACTCTGTATTTTATGTATTTTAGACTCAGCAGCAGTAAATGTTTTCAGGCTGTGGACCACACCGCCGCTGCTAGGCGAGGAAGAGTTTAAGGCAGCTGTGATGCCAGATTTCAAGAAAAAAAAGAAAAGAAGAAGAAAAATCAAAAGCAAATCATTTGTTTGTTAAGCTGTCACCAAACATCGCCGGGAATCTGTCCCATTTGATCGTGGAAAGTCCCATTGCGGGGTCTGAAAAAGGAAAGCTTAAGATTTTCTAGGAGACAGTGATCATCTTTTCTAGCTCAAGAATAGAAGGATTTAAATTACTTTCTGAGGACATTTGTAGGGAAAGTAAATAACCCTAAGAAGACTGGTGTGTCTATTATGAGGCTGTTATTAAGATTTCAAAACAGGGAGGGAGGCTGAAGAACCCATTTGAGGCAGCGATTGTCATCCAGTGGACGTTCACTTCTAACCCAGGATGGTTGTGTTTCACACGGAGGTCAAGGCACAGGACTGTTCCTTTGACATGTTGGGGAGGAAAAAAATTCCCTCTGCCCCACAAAGGTTCTTTGGCTGGTCTCATAATCAAATAGACATGAGACAAATTAACAGGAGAAAATTTCATTTCATTTCATAAGCACGAGAACACTCTCCCCTCCTCCCCACACACATACACAAGAGTTTCTAAGACACACAATAATATAAGGTGCTTATGCCATCTTGAGCCAAGGAATGGGGTAGGGGCCTAGAGATTCAGAGGGGAGGAGGGTAATTCACAGGATGACAGGACCAGATGTTCAGTAATTAGATGTTCACCCTGCCATACAGATAGGGCATTACAATTTATTTCTGATAATAAGTCATTATGGGCAAGGCTTGCAGTTTAAATTCTTTAAGGGAGAGGTAAAAGCTTTTCTCAAGCCCAAGGGTCTTCATTGACTTTGGCTCAAAATCATCCATATGTCAAAGTGGCACATCTGGGGAGGCCTGTTCTGAGCTCCTCCGTGTACATCCGATATATCAGCCTGTCTTCCCCAAACCTCCTGCTAATAGAGGCTTTACTTCAGCTCTTGAACAGTCTGTGCGAGTGGGGAATTAAGAGCAAGGCAAGATCCCCTGCTCTTGGCTCATTTTCCCCATAGAGGCAAAGTTCTCACCTTTATTTTCTTGATTCTTTGAAAGCAGAAAATTAAGAAAATGTTATGGCCATCATATCTGGTGGGAAATCACTCGAGTTGAACTTGTCACCCTCTTAATCCACTTACGATGATAGAGTGCTGATCTGAGCATCTAATGACTGAGGCCTAATTATCACTGGGCTGAAATCAGTGTGGCCCCATAAAATAGGCACCACCTTCCCAGGAATGAGACCCGTCAGTCATGCCCCTTCTCCTGACCTTAGTGCTGAGCTTACTTCCAGTCTTATTCAAAAGTGGGCTTTGGCAAAGGTTCATAGTCATCCCCTTCAGGCATCTGAGCTCTTCCGTGCAGGCCTGAAACCAGCTCTGTGAGGTTGTAGGTAATGAAGTTTGGCTTCACAAGTGGAGATTACTAATTCATCAGTGTTCTTTGAGGTGGAAAATAGGCATGTGGATAAAGGGAAACTCAGAGATGCCTTCTACAATGTCTTTAAAGAGGCCCTTTTGAAAATGTTCCAAGCCCGGGGTTACCAATAAGTGTAAAAGCTATATTCCTGGGATGGGGGGAGTACCCTTTTATCTGAGAAAATGAACTGGCTTAAGGGATAAAAATAAAATGCTCTGAATACATATGATTTTTGCTTATGTAGAAGGAAAAATCGAAGGGGAAAGAGTGGAGTTTCTTGGGATTAGTGTTATGATGGATGTTTAACATGCTTTTTGTGTGATATTGATGGTTTTCATTGTCAAGGCCGACTCCTAAATGTTTTGATCCAGTAGGTCACATGACCCAGGAATCTGTGCTTTAAACTCCTGACTGACAGTCTTTTTTTTTTTTTTTTAAATATCTTTATTGATTTCAGAGAGAGGAAGGGAGAGGGAGAGAGAAAGATAGAAACATCAATGATGAGAGAGTCATTGATCGGCGGCAGCCAGCAACCTGAGCATGTGCCCTGACCGGGAATTGAACCCTGATCTCCTGGATCCTAGGTCGATGCTCAACCGCTGAGCCACGCCCCAGCTGGGCCTGACTGACAGTCTTATAATTATGGCTAAGATGCTATATGCCATGCACTCTGCTGGAAACCTTACAGTATTTAACCCTATTATTCTTATAACAACCCCAAGAGATATTCCGATGTCCCCTTTACAGATTAAGAAACGGAGGCACAGATAAGTTAAACAATTTCTTCAAAATCACACATTTAGTGGCACGGCTACAAGTATATAAAAACAGTGTTAAACAAGTATATAAAAAACGACCTCGAAGAAGTAAATGGACAGCACTGTTGATTGTGTACTGAAAATGCTGTTTCCCTTTGCAGCTCCTCTCCAAAAGGCCATAAGCATAGTGACTCCTATTGGACATAGCAGTTCTCTTACTCACAGACTCAGATTCATTTGGGATTGAGAAAATATTTTTTTAGCTTTCACTGACTTGTGCCAAGTCCTGCTTGGTGTTAGCTGCAAATTAACAGGAAGGGCAGAAACTTTGAGCTACAGGATTTCCATTTATTAATGAATTTACATTTCTGTATAATTAATTATCTTGATTGTCCCCTGTCCTATAGGTGTTTCACAGGAGCGTCTTTCCTTGGCAGTAAGACTGAAAGCTTATGAAGAACAGAGGCGGTAACGCTTGCTATTCTCTATGCTCTTTGACACCCAGCAAAGGCCTGGGCATCGAAAATTGAATGGAATTTAATTAACTATATGAAACCAATGCATCTTTAACCTGCTAGTTGTCTGTCTTTGTGATCGAAAAGGGGGCGCCTCTCATATTGTTATTCAGTTTGAGGCTCAACTTTTTTTCATTTGCTTGCCAAAAGGTAGGTGAGGGAAAAGCAGCCTGTATAACCTGTTGTGCGTTGATGCGATCTTCACATACACATGCACGTTCAGAAAAGCAAGTCTTGTCCTCAGCAGTACTTCAGAACTGTCTTTGTGCCTTTATCAAAAGGGTTAGTACCTAAAAACAATAAGAAGTACTCCTTGAAGGAATTTCTCACTAAAGTAAACACACACAAACCTGAGGCTGATCTCAGCACAAAAAGTTCGCATCCTCATTTTTTCACGGAGATCCCCCAATTCCATGAAGCACCCTGAATACTTTTGTAATCAAGTGCCCGGCAGTTGAAAACATGGGCACTGACCTGTGTTTAAAACAAGAAGAGAA
The DNA here is from genome assembly GCF_964146895.1 of Miniopterus schreibersii. Classification (NCBI taxonomy): domain Eukaryota; kingdom Metazoa; phylum Chordata; class Mammalia; order Chiroptera; family Miniopteridae; genus Miniopterus; species Miniopterus schreibersii. Next base: position 10,612,697 of record NC_138118.1, on the reverse strand, counting down.
ACATCGCTCCCTCCAGCACGTTTATCAATCAGTGCCCCAAACAAATAAACAATCCGCGGACAGTTCCGCGCGGCTGTGTGTTTTTGCAAAGCGTAGCGGATTTACCGCGACACGTTCCCACCTGGAAAGACTGGGCTCGAGTGTCTTCGGGAGTCGCAAAGCGACCCTGCGTTCCCCCGGGGACGGGACCGGGCGGCGGCGATTGCCGAGGTCCCGATGGAGAGACGGCAGATGGAAAGCGGGGCTCCGGGCGCGGACGGGGCCGGGAGCGGAACGCAGCCGGGAGCCAAGGCTGTCATCTTGGCGCGGAAGAGCCGCCAAATCAGAGAGCAGAGGGGATTTCATTGGAGGGGCGCCTTCCACCGCGATGCACCCCCGTCAGAGGGCAGGGAAATCGTCACTGTTCCCTCTGCAGCCGTCCGCCCGCCGCCGAGCGAACCCGCGCGCCCCGCGGAGCCGCTCGCCCGCCCCATGCCCCAGGCGCGCGGCGCGGAGACCCGCTCCCGCGAGCGCACGCGCGCGCACCCCCGCGCAGGCACACACACGCACGCACACTCACGCCCGCCTGCGGGTTGGCCAGAGTCTCGCTCCCGCAGATCCGCTTCCAAACAGCCCCGGGCGCCGAAGTCGGTGCCGCCGCCGCCGCGCCTCATTACTACTTTCCAAGCACTTGGGTGGAGACATGCGCCCCGCCCCGCTCGCCGGTGCGTCCGGCTCTCGCCTCTATGTTGCGCTCCGGGCTCATCTTCTCCGCGGCAGCCAGGTTCGCAAGTCCTTCTGGCTTCCCCTTGGGGGCTTTGGGGTGCAGGGCGGCGGCAGCCTCGCTTTCACTTCGGCCCAAAGCGCCGAGGGGCTCCCGACCGGCCAGGCGACCCTGGGACACCCGGGCGAGATGCGCGGCTCCCGCCCGAACCTCTGGGTCCGCGCTCTCCCCGCCTCCCCGCCCCACCCCTCCGGGTGTCGCCGCGCCAACTAATCTTTTCTTTTTCTCTCGGAAGATCCAGGGAGAAGGCGAGCGGTCGGCTGGCTTAGGACTCTGAGCCCTGCGCAGCTCGCGCCGCGCGGTCAGCCCCGAACCCGCGAGGGCCGCGCGCCCCGCCGGCCCGCACCGAGGACGCCGCAGCCCCGGAGGCGGCAGGTAAGGGCGCCGCTCGCCCAGCTCCCCGCGCGCCCGCCCAGGGGCCCCGGCGCGCCGCGGTCGCTCGGCGTCTCCAGACCCGGGCGCGAGGGGTGGGGGCTGGGACGCGGGGCGATGCGCCCCCGCGAGCGCGGGTTCTCGGACGGAAACTTTCGCTCCCGGGGCTCGGAGGGCCGAGGGCAGCGACGGCGGGTCTGGCAGGAGGGGCGGATGGGGCCCCGCGCGGGGCAGGGGCTGGTTCCGCGGGTCACTGAGTCCCGCGGAAGGTGGAAGGCGGCCTGGGAGCCGCGCGGCCGGGGCGCCATCGCTCCCTCTGCCACCCGCCGCCCCTCCATGCCACCCCTCCGCTGGCACCCCTCCATGCCGCCCCTCCACGCCGCCCCTCCACGCCGCCCCTCCATGCCGCCCCTCCACGCCGCCCCTCCACGCCGCCCCTCCGGCTCCCCGAGACGCCGCCAGGAACAGACACGGAGAGCTTCGCCCTCTCCGGCCCCTCGCGCTCTCTCCTGCCCGGAGTCTGACCACGTCTTCCAGACATTTGGGGTGGAGGCGCGCGCGCCCCCCTGCTCCGCACGGTACCCCGGTTCCGCCCTTCGGTGCTGCGGTTCGTGGACCCCGACCAAGGGGCAGGGTGAGGAGAGGGACCTGCTGGCCCCGGGACGGGGGGCGGGAAGCCTCCTGCCACCCCGTCCCGTTTCAGCCGCGCACAGAAGGTGGGCTGCCGCCGAGGCTTGGGGACAGGGTCTCAGCCCCGCAGCCCGTGAGGCCCAGCCTGTGCCTTGGCTCCGCGGTGGGTCCTGGGCCGCCGCGGCGGGGCCGGGGTCCTAGGTGGGGTCGCTGCGCGCCTGGCGCCCCTGGCCGCGCGCACCTGCGGACCGGGGCCACCGCGAGTAACTTAGAGCTCGCGGCACCCGCGGGGTGCACCGCGCGGAGAGTCCACCTGGGAGCCCGGCCCGCAGCCCCTGGGGCGCCCTCAGAGGGGCGGGAGGAAGCCCGCCTAGGGGCGCTCTCAAGAGGCGAAGATCCCCCCAATAACGAGCCCGGAGAGCCCCCCTCCAGCGCCCCCGCCCCCTCTGTGTTCTCCCCCGTCGCCGCCCTCGGGGCTGCCTTGAGCCACGGAACCGCCGGACCCCACTCGCCAATCCCAGGTCGGGAGCCCAGGGCTGTCGCCGGGGCGCAAATACCGCCGGGGCGCAGAGGCGGGCGGGGGGCAGAGCCGCGCGGGCAGAGCCCAGCGCCGGCAGGGCTGCCCGCCGCATCTCACCCGAGCTGCCCTCGGGTGTCCCGGGGTGAGTTCACGGCTCTGGCACGCCTGTGACCGAGGCCACCAAGGGTGGCGGGTCTGCCAGCCCCGGCATGTTCAGCGCAGCAGAAGCGCCGCGCTCCCAGCGCCGGAATCCCGCACCCTGACTTTCTGTTTCCCGTTCATCTCCTCTCTCTCTCTCTCTTTGGTATGTTTTGCTTTTTTCCTTAGCGCTGGGTGGCAGTGGGTACCTGGCAGCCAGCCTTGCGGTGTGCCCGTCCCCTGCGCACACATGCAGCGGGCACAGGAGCGCACGTCAGTCCCCGCGCTCCCCCGCGCACGGCCGGCTCGGGCGGGCGGCCTGCATCCCGGCTCCACAGCGCCGCGCGCCTGCGGCCAGGGCCAGGGCCAGGGCCAGGGTCAGGGTCAGGGTCAGGGTCAGGGCCACTGTCAGGGCCACCGCCAGGGCCAGGGTCAGGGTCAGGGCCACGGTCAGGGTCAGGGTCAGGGTCAGGGTCAGGGCCACGGTCAGGGCCACCGCCAGGGCCAGGGCCAGGGCCAGGGCCACCGCCAGGGCCAGGGCCAGGGTCAGGGCCACGGTCAGGGCCACGGTCAGGGTCAGGCCAGGGCCACTGTCAGGGCCACCGCCAGGGCCAGGGCCAGGGCCAGCGCCAGGGCCAGGGTCAGGGCCAGGGCCAGGGCCAGGGCCACAGCCTTGGCTCCGCAGAGGACCAAGCCTGAGGATAACAGAGCCAACCCAGACTCCAAAAAAAAATCAAAAAAAAAATCATGGGCAACAGGAGAAGCCTGAGAAAAACTCGAATTTGGGATGGGGGTGGAAAGGCCCCCCCAGCTCCCTAGCAGCCTTAGAGCCCAGGGCTGCTGCGGTGCCCACCTTGACCTGAATGGAGAGGGCTCTGAAAGTGAGGCAGCTCTTAGGCTCCTGAGATCAGCCTGGCAAAGGCCCTGCCTTGTCATTTGGTTGGCAGTCTGTCTGTCTGTATACATAGTACTGAAAAGCACATGGAGGAAATGTGCGTGCGTGCGTGTGGTGTGTGTGTGTGTGTGTGACCTTTGGGGCCTTAACAACAAGGGCACTGATAATCTTAGAAGTAAACCAGTTGTTCTGGCCAAGAGACAGTTGCACCCGGGAACTCTATTAGGCTGCAGTTCAGAAAGTGGACTTTTGAGACTCTTGTCAAATGAATGGGAGGATTTTGTGCTGATAGTGTCACAGCTTTGCAGGATTCGGCAGCTCAGAACCTGAAGAAGCAGTAAGGTAATGCCAGAGGAATGTTTATTGTTATCACTGTTACTAGGGATGTGTTCCCGTGTGGCAGAGATAAGAAAATTCTATGGACTCTATATATGCTTTAGTGGGTCAAACAATTATGCCGATGAAACCCGAAAACTAAAACTTGACCCTAGGAAGGCATCAGAATTCCAGCCAAGTCTGCTTAGTGTTTTAAAACTCTGAATGAGGTGGGCGTGGGGAGAGTCCTGGGACCGGGAATTCAGGGTGGGATTCCTGACAGATGCTTGGTGTTCTTTCAGAAGAAAAAGGCGTGTTTGTTTACGGGAGGGTGTCCCCTTGTCGGAGGGGGACTGGAGTGAGAAAATAGGATTTGAATATTCCTATGGCAGTTCAAGAGAGCTCAAAGAGCCAGTGTGTTTACGGTTCTCAAGTGACTTCAGGGGTGGAGGTGGAAGAGACTAGCAGGTCTTACCTAGGCAAAGGTCCCTTTGGAAGGGTCCCCACCGTCTCTCAGCGTTAGGGTCAGAGATTGCTATCTTCACATTAAAAATCGACATTGCTCAAAATGGGACACCATGCCCTTCTTTGCCCAGCTGCAAGCAGGTGGATGTATATTCAGTGGGAATTTTCTAATTCCAGTTCCAGGGCAGGCAGCTCCCAGGTTCAAGGACACAGAAGGGAGCGGGGCAGCTTCAGAGTTGAGAGGGAAACAGCAGCCTGCAGCCTGCTGGCCCTCGGGGAGGGCGGGGAGGGCACTGACACCTACATGGGGTGGGGGGGGAGGGAGGTGGGGGGGCTGATTAGGGGGCACCTGCCTCTCAGACCCACAGCAGTGAGCAAAATTAAAACAAGTGCAAAACATGAAGGGAAATGAAGAAGAAATGGGAGAAAGAGAACAGAAACAGAAAAAACAAAGGGTAGGAACTGGTGGGAACTGTTAATAGCCACAAGCGATGGGTTCAGCTTCCATCAAAGGCGTCAGTCAGGCCTTGTTTGGGGTATGCCCGGGGGGAAAATGCCTACGGCAATCGTCTAACCTGACCACTCAGCCCTCAGCCTTAATCTTATCTTAATCTTTCTTTCCTTTACTCAGTCGGATCAAGAGCCTGAGAGAAACATTTAGCTACCCAGTTCCCCCGCAGGACTGGGTTTCTTCATTTAAACTTATGTTGGAAGTGGTTGGGCATTTCACGGTGTGGACTCTGCGTGATGTTCCTCAGTAGACGCCTCCGTATCCAACACTGTCAGTACCCTCCTTGTGGCTGTTAACACCGGGCTGTCAGTCCCTGTCGCCTGGCCCCACTTTGCCTCTCTTTGGTTCCTGGAGCGAGTGCTGGGACTGCTTTGATTAGAGGCTGTGGCAGCAAGGGCGCTGACTGGGTGCCCCAGAGCTCAGCTGGGTCCCCCAGAGCTCAGCTGGGTCCCGTGGCGGTGATGGTGGTGGGTCATTTTAGTAGCGTGTGTTTTGTGTGGTGCAAAGGAAACAGGTCATTTTCCCCGTAGAAATACATTTTCAGAGAGTGTGTTCTAAGTCCTGGCACTGTCCCAAGTACCTTACATGTGTCGTGTTATCTGTTCTGTCAGAGCTTTGTCCCCCTGTTCAAGACAGTCTCTGGCACATCCTAGGAGGTTATTAAGTGTTTGTTAAATGTGTGAATAGGCGAATCCATCTTCTCATTGCAACAATCCTATGAAATAGATGTTATTTTACAGATGAGGAAACCAGAATTCAGAGGGTCAGGTATGGCCCCAGATCATACAGCTAGTGAGCTGCAGCCGCCGGATTCACACTCAGGCCTGTTGGTCCAGGCTGTCTTCTGCGGTGCCGATCGGCTCCATGAATTGTCGTAGCGCCTTTTGCCCTGTGGTGCGTGGCGTTCTAGGGTGCTCTCCCCCTCCTTTTAATTCAGTTCTGCATATTCTTGCTGGATCCCCTCGACCCTAAGTGAGGGAGATCCAGAGCCAACTAGATTCTCAGTTGGCACAACACGCTTGTTCTGATTAACCAGTGATTGCCTCTGGCAGCGGGAAACAACGGCACCAAAATTACCTTATATTTTGGCAGATGCCATTTCTACCCACAGCCCTGCTGAGAATTTCTTTGTCTAGTGCCAAAGGATGAAGGAGAATTGTGTGAGCTTCCAGTTTAACTCGCAGCCCATGTCGCTGAACTGGATCAGGAGGCTTTCCCAGCCCGATGCCTAACTGGGAGCTGCACACATCCCACCCAGCCTGCAGCCTGGTGGGCTCCTCGTTCGGCCAGGCTGACCGAGTGCCTCTCTTTATTAAGGCTGCTCGTGCTCGAGGGTCTGAATTGCAAGGGCAGCTTTTAATTTCAGTTAGAAGACTTACCCACCTTTGCTTTGAAAGGCAGAATGTGACTCTGGGAAGCTGCTCTTAGCTAAGGGTGAGGTAGGTTCTGGCTGGTTTGCCTCTTTCCATACTTTCCATATTCTTGTCTTTATTTCCCTCCCCCCCCCCATGTTCAAGATCCTTCCTTTATATTGTGACCTAAATACACAATCATCTTAACTGGTGCTGTTACCATGGTAATGTTTCGTGGTAGATAAGGGTACGTACTGAAAAATCGGTGTGTTTCGCGAGCAATGGGATCCCTTTTCTGTTTCCCTCTCTCCCAAATCCCGGCTCTCACCGAATGATGCCCTCTGGTGTTCAGGAACAGGAAGCACATGACTCTGGAGAGGGCAAGAACATCGTTTTTAAAACTTGGAATTTCAATTATAATTTGAAATGGACAAAAACAAGAAGACTTTTAATTAGTATATTTTTAAGCAAAGAGATTTAGTGGAAGACATTCCTTGCCTGGGCATATAAAGTGCAGTTTGCTGTGTAGAATTCTAGAAAATTACGGGAAAGGAGGGATATTTATTTATACCCTTAGGTGTTTAACATTGTTGTGAAAATATTTCTATAACAGACAAAGATATTCTATTGAGATATTTCTGGAAGAAGAAGCTAATGGAATGTTCTATACCTTTAAGTCTTTAAAACTTCAAAATGGAAATCTTTGTCTTTAAAATGGGAATGTTTTTCTTCTATTTCCTATATATTACATATAATATAATTTTACATATTATATATTGCATGTTATATATTATATTTATATATTATATATTTTACATATATATGTAAAGTTATATATATAATTTGTTGTTGCTTTGTTATGGGGGAAACTTGGAAGTTTATTCCATATTATTGTGTGAAGAGTAATATCAATCTGTGCATTATTATTAATCAAAAATTACATGACAAATTGGAAGTGAGGTTGACCTGCTATAAACATGTCTTCTTTCTTCCTCACTCCAAATTCTACTGTCACCGTCTAATGGTATCACCAAGTCAAACCTGCCTCTGAGACGCATCCAGAATTCACTCCCCCTCTCCATCCACACGCCTTTATCCGACCTTCAGCATCTCTCGCGTGGCCGACCACCAGAGCCTCATGTTTTGAACTGGTCTCCCCCCTCCAGTCTTTCCTTGGTCCAATCTATGCCTCACACCAACAGACACCCCTTCTCGAAAGCAAATCTGAACAGGCCTTTCTCTTACGAAAAGTCCTTCACTGTTGCTCAACTGTCTGAGATAAACTCTAAAGTCCAGCCCGCGTGAGATGTCCCAGAACTGATCAAAGCCTTTGTGCCAAGCCGTGTGTCCACCAGCCACTCCTTCACTGCTCCCCAACTGCACGAGGAAATAGTACCCATAAACAGCGTAGGGGAATGACTGGCACCGAGTAAATGCTGAATAAATATTGGCCAATATATTTATTTATCTTTAACCTTTTCCCCTTTCTGCCCCCCCCTCTTCATCTAACTTATTAGTATAATACAAATAAGCAACAGTGAGCATCACACTTATATTAGCCGCCCCCCCAATATATTTCTGGGGAGCTAGCTGCACGGTCCCCAAGTTCCTCTGTGCTCTCTCCCATCCAGTGTCCGGTCTGGGTTCTCATTACTAATCTGCTGGCCCAGCAGCTGGCAGCCGCCTCTTCTTCTTGCCCGGCCTGGTGGAGGGGTTCAGGAGAGTGAGGGAATTGTCTGAAATATTAAGGGGGATACATTTTTTTTTAAATTCTCTTTTTAAAAATATATTTTTATTGATTTCAGAGAGAGAGAAAGGGAGAGGGAGAGAGAGAGAGAAACATCAATGATGAGAGTCATTGATCCGCTGCCTCCTGCGCGCCCCCCGCTGGGGGATGAGCTGGCGCCCCGGGCCTGTGCCCCGACAGGGAATCGAACCTCGACCTCCTGGATCCTAGGTCGATGCTCAACCGCTGAGCCACCCCGGCTGGGCACTGGGGATACACTGTGCTGTTTCTTTTGCAAAATGTTGGTGCTCTGTGCTGATCCCCAGTAACTGATATAACACAGTGTCTCCTCCAGGAATGAGAAAGCGATCACGATGCTTCCTGTGGTGTTGCTCGCCCTGGTCATGAGGATAATTATTGCCCAGTAATAAAGCAAAGAAGCTCTCCCTTAGCTCCCAGCTAGGCCAAGCCAGTAAAAGAGATGGAATAATATAGGAAGGCGAGCCTATCATTTCTTGATTATTTAATTAACTGCTAAGGAGCTTTTTAGGAGGAGTGAGATGGAGACCTAGAGAATCACCTGAAGGTAATCTCCCTCACTCTTCATAAAAGCTAAGCATGAAATAATTTGATGGGGGGGTGCGGAGAACATATATTACACCCACAATTTCATATTATTGAACGAGATGATTTTCTAATACTCTGCGCCTTCCTTGGCACTGCTCCAGAGGGAAGAGGCTTCTATCACATAACCAGCGTGAACATGGAAAATGATTGGGAAACTACTTAATTGAGCTTTAGGGTACTTGGTTTCATTTTGGGGAGAAGATAGAGAGCAGCCCCAGGGCCAAAGTGTTTCCCAGACCTGCCTGCTGTTTCTTGTTTCATCCTCAAAATTACTTTTTTATCAGATTTTATCAGTGGAGTGGGCAACTATATCTTCATGTGGAAACCTAATATTACAGGCTCCCTTTCTCTCTTTGATTTGTGTGCCGGGATTACTGATGGGCAGGGAGCCGTGGGTGATGCGGGTTTAATTTCTGTGGTCTTTGGACAGTGGGTGTCACTCAAAGATAAAAAAGAAGTCACAATTGTGCTTTTATTTTAACTTGAGCTTGACTGGATATTTTCCATGACTGGATATTTCCACGTTAGGGGAAATTTCAGAATTTTGGATGAAATACTCTTCTGTGACAGTAATGACAATAAAAACAATGGACTGGCCACCGCTCTTTCTCGAGTGTCTACCAAGGTTTAGGACCTGTGCCATTTCTTTATATATGTTATTCCTATACCTCAAGCCAGCCCTGTGGGGTAGATGTTTGTTATTTATTCTTGGATGTGTAGAAATTGGGGCTCGTTGACACTAAATAGCTTGTTCTGGGCGTAAGGGTGAGTTTGTTGCTTTGGGCAATCAGTCTCAAGTCTAGCCTCAAAGGTATGTTAAAAAAAATTTGAGTCTTGTCAGTTTTGTTTTACTATTTCATAAGCAGTCTCTATAAAAGAATATCCCATTATATTATTCAACATCTAATTCTGATAAAGCCAAGGAAAAAGGGAGAGGGAAGAAAAAGACATAGAAGCTCATCACTCTCTGAGTCCGTGTTCAGAAAGTGGAATCAGGACAACAGAGTTTAAGTTGGAGGAATCATTCTCAGGTGAGGCTGAGACTCTGTCCTGAATGCTCACCCCCTGGCTTAGTCCAGTTGGTCTTCCCATTTGAAGACACCTGTTCATTTAGGCCCTGGGGAGCTCTTTCTAGGCACAGCGGTGGGAAGAGTCTCAGTAAGGCTTCCAGCTCCGGCAATTCTAAGGCATAAAATAAGATTTCATGAACATTTATGAAACGCATGTATGTTGGAACATTTCTGTTGACTATAAAAAACACTATGTGTTAGCAAAAATACTGTTTGATCTCCTCTATTTTGTACTGTTCTATCTATTCCATTTCTCTGCAAGACAGTTGCTGTTACTTAACATTAACGTCTGCATCGCAGATATAAAACAAAAGGCCAAAGGAGCTAATTATTCAGAGGGAAGACCCATCAGCAGATTAATTCCATTCCTGTTTACATGTCCACAGTCAACTCTGTTTGCGTCCCAAGTCACCCAAGAATCATTAGTGTCTATTGGTAAATGATAATACCAGCTAATTTTTTACAATTAATTGAAATCTCACGCTCTTACATTGTGATATCAGTCAATATTTTTACATTCCGACACTTTTAATCAAGGACTATTTTTCACAAGGGAGCTACAATGAGGCCCTAATTAATTAAAGTGGCAATTGCTCGTCTCCCTCGCAGTTTGTTGGTTACATAACACATTCTTTAGAAAATTCACATCCTTCCCACTCTTCTTTAAAACTCCCCCACTTTTAAGGCGCTCCCTTGGCTTCTGTCTCTCAACAAATTTACTGAAAATTCAAATTATTTTTATTTTCAAGCAGGGGTATGGAAAAGAGGTCATATTTATTCCCCAGCAAGTTTCCATATTCAGACAAAATAAAATGACATCCTCCTATCACTGAAATGTTCAGAGAGAATCCCCGGGGTGGCCTTCATGGGAGGGAGGTTGTCACACGTCTCTCCTTTGATGTTCCCTGGGTTATTTCAGCCCCTTGATCACAATGCAAGATCCCATGGTCGGTTCCTCTTGGATCTTTCTTTCGTTTCTCAGTCCTCAGCTACTTAATTGCTCCTGTCTCTCTGTGGCTGTTTCAGAGTTTACGGTTGATTATATTTTCCTCTGGTTTATTCCCATTATTTTAGTAGACATCGAATCTAGAGAGGTGGCTATAATTGGCAGCCCTGCTCTCGTCTCCCTTAATAGACTTTGCTCTAATTCCCATATTTCAGCCCCTCTTGGTGGGAGATGCATTTGCAGAAATAATTGGTGGTGACTGAATCCACTAGCTGATTTTCCCTAAGACTTAGGAATTCCAGGTCATTGAAACCACTGCGCCCTATATCGGTCAGCTTTTCTCAAGGCCATGATTCTCATTTGCCATTTTAAATTAACCTGTGTGACTTCCTCCTTCCACTTGCAGCAAATATTTGACTCCTTTTTAACATGATTTTTTTTCTTCCAAACTCCCATGCACTCTTATTTTACTTTTCCAATATAATTGAAAATGAAGCCGTATCACTTGCTTAATTACCTACAATTCAAAATGCGTTTTTTCATTCCTAGGTGTAATTATTGAACGACAACTTTTCTTGCTGCATTCCTGTGTTTTTTAACAGATTATTTCTAGAGCAGTTTTAGGTTCACAGCAAAATTGCACAGGAAGAACAGAAAGTTCTCATGCACCTGTCCTCGTCCACTAACAGCCTCCCCCCATCAGCGTCCTGCGCCCGAGTGGCACACTGGTTACAATGAAGGGACCTACACTGACACATCAAGGTGGCCCGAAGGTCATAGTTTACACTCCCGCTTTGTGTTGTATGACCTGTGGGTTTTGACAAATGCGTAGGCGTGTACCCACCATAGCATCACAAAGAATAGTTTCATTGCTCTAAAAATCCCCTGTGCTGCCTTATTTATCCCTCCCTCCCTCCCTCTTAACCTTCAGCAACGACGCACCTTCTTACTGTCTTTGTGATTTTGCTTTTTTTCAGAACGTCATATAGTTGGAACCGTGCAGTCTGTGGCCTTTGCAGATTTTCTTTCACTTAGCGATAGGCTTCCAAGTTTCCTCCGTGTCCCCTCATAGCTTGAGAGCTCATTTCTTTTTGGTGCCGAATAATATTTCATTGCATTTGTTTTTCTTTGGTATGTTCACTAAATCAGTAAATGTTTTCCCTTCTTGAAGATACATTTCAGCTATTCATTAGAGAAATTGTTGTTGTTTTTTCATTTCAACACGTATACTGTATTATTTTATTCTTGTGCAGTATTTGATTTTCTCTAATCTTGCATTTCCACTTTCTTAAATTTTGGAACTTTCCAATAATGCCCACAGCATTTGTTACATTCTGAATATTTTAATTCTATCTCTTTTCCCTCTAACCCACCCTCTTCCTATTTCAACACTTAAGGAGATGATAGCATTGTTGCTTGGCATCTTGTGGTTTTTATATAACTATTTTTATTTTCCCATTCTGCTTTTCACAAGATTTATTTAGTTATTTATTTTGGAATTCAGGTAACAGAAATCTTCCACCTCTCTGTTTAACGACTTAGATGGTTAGTTTACCGAGTTTTGGCAACGCCTCTGCTCCTTGAGTCTGTAAATACGAGGAGAGGGAGTAAAGATAACACAGAGCTGGTTCTTTTCTGTTTCTCTTTCCTAATTGATCTTCCGAGCCCCAGCCCACACGCTCGTGATGACGCCAAAAACTTACCCAATATGCTTCTCCTGCCCCTTCAGTGGAGCTCTATAAATCTTAATCTGTTTTCCTAATAGCAGACAGAGTATTCTTATTTGTATTTGAGAAGTAAAAGACATCCTAAGAGGTTATTCCAGATTCCTCCGAGTTCTGCCCTTTCCTCTTTCTCTGCCTTTATTTATTGGAGAGAGAGAGAGAGATTGATTTGTTGTTTCACTTATTTATGAAATCATTAGTTGGTTCTTGTATGTGCCCTGACCAGGGATCGAACCTGCAACCTTGATGTATGGGGACAACCCTCTAACCACCTGAGCTACCTGGCCAGGGCCAAGATTTAAATTTTTAAAATTCTTCTTGGCATTGAACCTTGTGCCTGGTTCTGTTCCTGTCACATTGCAGAGCCCAACAAATGTGTGGTTTTTTTTAATGATGATTTTATGCCACTAGTCTGCTAGGAGTCTGAAGTGCCTTGCTACCCAAGTCTGCTCTTCTCTTGGTTTCATAACCGCAAGTCATCATTTTCTGAAATAGCTCAAAGAAACTCTCATTCTAGGTAAAATTTTCCTTTCAGAATAGATCTTCCCTTCTGACAAATTTTCCTGCTTCACCTAACCCTGAGCAAAGTTTTCTGTGGGCTACCTTTGCAGGTATATAGTAGTGTTTTTACTTTATTTAAGTTGAAGTTAATTAATATCTAGGCCATGAACTTTTAAAGGGATCTACCTTGTTGTTGTTTTTACTGTTCCACTTATTTATGCATCCATTGATTGATTCTCTTTTTAATCTTTATTGTTGAAAGTATTACAGATGTCCTCTTTTTTCCCCATGGACCCCCTTCACCCCGCACCTGTCCCACCCCAGGCCTTCTCCACACTCTTATCTGTGTCCCTGGGTTAAGCATATACACATGTAAGTTCTTTGGCTAATCTCTTTCTTCCCACCTCCACCCCTGCGTTCCCACCTTGTTTGTGTTTATGTGTAACACATCTTGAAACAAATTCTAGTTAACACAGATCACAGCCCACTCTTTTTCTCCCCACCCTAGGATGGAGTCACAGCACCACTGACTCTTCTTGCTTGACTCCGTCTACAAGAGAAATGACCAAAGGTGAAGAACGACTTACGTCCTGAACCTGAGTGCCATTCTGGAGAGCTTGCCATGCCCTAGCTTTGGTCTCATGCATGGAATCGGAACATTCATTTATTTGTTCTTTTGTTTGTTTATCCAACAGATATTTACTGAACATTTATTTTGTGCACGGCACTGAGCTGTGAGCCCGCTTTTCCGCATTTTCACCCCCCCTCGGGCAGGCTTAGGGCCCCATCGCCGCGCCGCTGCGGCATTGGCGGTTGTGGCATAGCTGCTCCCCGGCCGCCCCCACCTCCTGAGAGCTTCCGAAGGAAAGAAAGGCTCCCACCCCTTTCCCCGATGTCTTTCTACTCTCAGGCGGTAGAAAGTAGTGGCAAACGGGGAAAGCATTAAGCACTACAAACTGGTAGCTACAGAATAGCCTCAGAGATATAGATTTCAGCATAGGGGACAGTAATATCAATAATAGTCAATATCAAATAGTCAATAGTCAATATCAAGTCAATAGTCAATAATATTGACACTAGTCAATAATGTCAAGATAAATATGTATGGGCCCAGGAGGCCCACTCTGTCAAGTACATGATTTTCTAACCACTCTGCTGTCCATTGGAAACTAATACAGAATGATATTGGATGTAAATTATAATTGAAAAATTACAAAGTAGAATATGTACTTTGGAGACAATTGTACCATGGTCAGTTTACCTCTTATTCCTTCAACTTCGTAGATTTAAGAATTTAGCAAAGTATTCAGCATCACATAGGTTGACGCCTTTATTTTGGAGTTAAGGAGACTGTGACCAAGAAATAACAGGGAGTTGTCCTGTGAGTGACAATGACTTGAGGTGCTAGGGCTAGGATTTGGGGTTGGACATCCTGACACCCAAGCCATTGTCAGTCTTATACCCTGTCATGACTGCCCCTAAGAAATGTTCCACCTGATTATTCTTGATCTTAGAGTTTAATTCCTTCTCAGAATGATCTGAGCTAAAAAACTAAAAAACAAAAACAACAGACAAACAAAAAATCTTCCTATTCTTTCCTCCTCATTTGTGTGGGCTCTCTGATTGTTTTTCCATCTCCCCCCTTCTGTCTCCCTGATGTTTTACCGTGGAGTCTCCTAATGCAGTGGGAAGATTTTGTTGGAAAGGCTGAAGTTCAAACATGAGTGACTGAGAAAACTTTAACAGCAGACAGGACGTGAGGCCAACCTCTCAGGACATGGATGACCATCATGTCACCCTTCTGGTCCCCTGCTAAGGATCTGCCCTGGTTCAAGGAGCTACTCCAGTCTTGAGAGATACTCTCCTTTTCTGCTTTGAGAAGGTGGGGAGACCTCATCTATTCATTTTTGCCGAACTGCATATAAATAATTAGCGTTTTTATTCATCCTGGCAGTATCTATTTAGACCAATGTATTTTTTTAAATATGGTTTTATTGATTTCAGAGAGAGGAAGGGAGAGGAAGAGAGAGAGAGAAACATCAATAATGAGAGAGTCATTGATCGGCTGCCTCCTGCACGCCCCCCACTGCGGATGGAGCCTGCAACCCGGGCCTGGGCCCCGACCAGGAATCGAACCCTGACCTCCTGGTTCATAGGTCGACGCTCAACCACTGAGCCATGGTGGCCGAGCTAGACCAATATTTTTAAAATAATGTTGATACTTATAAAAAGATACCAACTCAGCCTTTTAACCTGACATAATGAAGAATAATTGAAAATAAATTACACAATGTATTTTCCCCTGAAGATGTATTACAACTTTTGAAAAGCCGAGGGAAGTAAGATGGATGCAGCCTTTTAGAAAATAACATTAAAGTCCACTTTTTTCTTCTGCTCCCCCATCTCACGAGGTCATTAGGAAACTCTGTTGTCGCATCTCCTGCCAAATTGGCAAAAATTGTCCATGCAGTATCTTTAGAGTAAGAAAAACGGACAAATTGGAAAGCTGTAGCTTGATGTCATCTCTCCCAATACTGTCGATGTACGTTTCTCCCAAATAGCAGATGACTTCATCTTGAAGTCCTGATAGCCATCAACGTAATCAGCTTTGCCACAAATACTTTCAAAATGAAATGCCCACATATATATATTTTTTAGTTGTCTTTTTGCTTTGTTTTATATCAGAAGAAAGTGAACAGGAGAAGCAGTTGGTAGTGAGCTGCGGAATTGGTGTTGTCTGGGACACTGGGCGTTTCATGGTCCAGAGAAAGTCACAGTGAGGTGGCAAAATGCTCCCTCAGACCACTGTCACTCACGGGGGGACGTGATGTGCTCCGGGGGAATGTTGGGCAGGCACTTGCAAAGCTATTTTGAGAGGTGTCTGGAGCTGTGAGAGGACAGGGAAGCGTAGGAGAACATGCCAGAAGCCTTGTTTGTAAATCCTGGATTTTCTTTAGGGGCTATTCAGTCCCCAAATCACAGGGCGCTTTGCCAGGAAATAAAGCTGCTTATCTTGCCTCACTAGAGGAGCATTTCACACTAAATGAAAACCCCAAATTAAAATGAGGACATTTCCACCAAAATCGCAGGAAGTCGTTCTGTTTGTTTGTTTTGTGTTTCTCGGGTGTGAGCTCCCCAAGCAGATCAAGGGGCTGGTGCCATTAGTCGGTTCCAGTGAGCGGTCATCACAGGACAGACAGGACGTGGTGTCCAGAGGACCTGTGTTTGAGGGGACAGAATCCAAGTCACCTCCACACTCATCTTCACAGAGGCTCAAAGAAAACCCATTTGGGCGAGAATGACATTCTTTCTTTGGCAGATTGAACCACCTTAAATAACGATGGAGAAAGGGGAGACAGGTCCCCGGCCCAGCGTTTCCCACATTTTTTGGTCTCTGGAACCCCTGGAGATCCCCAAGGGAGCTGGAGCAGAGCTTGCTCCAAAGATGAGCAGGCCTGGGGGGCTCCCTTCCACCTCAGCCCTGTCTGTAAAAGAACCCACATTCTGCAGGTATCATCTACATACATGTGAAGGGGACATTGTTCGTATTTAAAACGGAGAGAGAAAAAGGCACCACTCATGTCAGTGTCATTCTCACCTCATCGCTCTGTGTCCCTGCAGCGCCCGGTCAGCTTTTGTATCCAAAGCACATGTACGTGCTTTCTAAGGGTCAGGTGCTGATCCACTGGAAATACTTGTTTAGTCATTTATTGCTGCAAAATTGGGTATAGCCAGGAACTCTGCTGGACACCTGGGACACCAAGAGGATGACGTTAATTAATCATAATCCCAGCCCTTACAGCCTGTCCCGGGAGATAAAGTGAGGGGCAAACAATGATGCGCCATGTACAGGTGCTGAGACAGAGGTGCTTGGACTCCTGCAATTGAGGGGAGAAGAGGGACCAACCCAACTGGGGCTTGGTTTAATAGAGCATTTAGAGAGTGGGTCGGCTGGCTGGGGATCTTAGTCAGCCTGGGGTCCTATAGCAAATACACCATAGACCAGGTGGCTTTAACAACACACTGCAGTTGAGCGTAAGATATGAAGAGCCCGGCCAGTGTTGCTCAGTGGTTGAGCATCAACCTGTGGACCAGGAGGTCACGGTTCGATTCCCGGTCAGGGCACATGCCCGGGTTGCAGGCTTCATTCCCAGCGGGGGGGCGTGCAGGACTCAGCCGATCAGTGACTCTCTCATCACTGATGTTTCTCTCTCTCTCTCCCCATCTCCCTTCCCCTCTCTGAAGTCAATAAAAAAAATTTAAAAAGATATGAAGGAATAATTGTACTATAACTTATGGAGCAATGACTGTCACAACAGAGTAAAGAAAAAGTATCAAAATATGTAAAGCACACATCAGGAGGTCAGAAATGGAATAGTGTGGGTTTGAGCAAATCGCTCCTTAGGTTTGCAGGTGGCTTTAGAGTTCCCAAAGCTCACCGTTGCGTTGTTTTAGGGCAGGGATTGGGCCAAGTACATACAGCCTTGACCTGTTTCTATACGGCCTCTAGCCAGGAATGTTTTCTGCGTTATTAAAGGGTTGTTAAAAGAATAAAAGGCCCAGAGCCACATGTGGGTAGGACAGACTGTACTAGGGAATCTACCTGCTAATTGTCATATGTTCCTGCTCTTGTTTAGCATTCCTCTGGTTTCCTCGATTTATGTATTTTTTCTTTTTTTTAAGTTTTTTTTTTTAATATGCCTATATTGATTTCAGAGAGAGGAAGGGGGAGAGAGAGATAGAAACATCAATGATGAGAGAGTCATTGACCAGTTGCCTTCTGCACGGCCCTGCTGGGGATCAAGCCTGAAACCAGGGCATGTGCCCCAACCGGGAATCCAACCGTGATCTCCCAGATCCTAGGTCAATGCTCAACTGCTGAGCCACGCTGGCTGGGCTATTTTTTCTTTTTTTTATATATCTTATAAGCCATTTCAAATCTCTTGAGACACAGGTGTATAAATACTGAAAAGGCAAAAAGTAAGAAAAGAGAAAGACTGCACCACAGAGACCAAATGTGACATCGCCTTCGATAATATTTCCTACCCGACGCTTTACGAACAAGTTTCCTGACCCCTCTTTTAGAAGATGCTCGCAGAGGCTCGTAGTTCTCCTGAAATGTAACTAGTTCTTCTCAGTTCCAGGTGAGACAAAGGCAAGGTGGGGAAGCAACGCGGCCCCACTGCCTGCCGTGTGGGTTAAGGAAACTTGATTTGTTGAGGTGGCTCTGACAAGGTCTGTATCCCATTGTCCATAAATCACCTGGTGGATCAGGTGTCTCAGTTTGGGTTTCAGGACACAGGTCTGTCTCTTGATCTTTGTGCTTAATTCCCACTTTCTTGAAGCCATAGTTGTGGGTTAGTTAATAAGAACTTAAAATAAACAATACTTTGTTAAAGAAAAACACTTTACAGTTTGTAATGTACTCTCAGATCTATCACCTCATTTTATTGTAATAAAATCTCCAAAAGATTCATAATAACATTGAGGAAATTCAGAATCAGCGCAGTCTCAGGGGCCTTGTCCGTGGCTTGAGTGGGAATGCAGAAGGCCCAGCTCCTACCGGACTCTCCCATCGGTCCTCACAGAAATGCCCTGGAGGGTGTGACAAAAGTCAGCTGCAAGCTCGCCTGTGATAAATCCTCTAGGTGGACCTCAAGGAAGCCGATTAAGAATGATGGGTGCAAATTTTGCTCTTGAATCAACTCACCCTCAAAGAACAGGGACTTCACGGTGGGACTCAAACCCTCGCTGACCCTGTCACACAGGGAGGAGTGTGTCTCCACCCGAGGAGACTAGGCGTCCACTCAGGGGAAGTGAAAAAGAAGTGCCTGAGGCCTGATCCCTGCGAAGCAGCCCCCTTTGTGGGACACTGAGGATATATATATATATATATATATATATATATATATATATATATGTATGTGTAATATATACATACACACACACACACACATAATTTTCCTTGGAACTGCCTTGTGACCTGACTGTGGGCCCATTTTACAGCTGAAGAATCGTGTATGGAGAGGAAAATTTCCCTCTCGGGAGGTGCCTCGGGGGCCACCCTTGATTCACTGAGGCGACCCCGGTGGGAATTCGGGGGGAAGCAGACCTGAAGGACAGCTGCCTGCAGGATTTGAAATCCCTCTGGGTGGGCCTAGGTATACCCAGGGAGCCTGGAGAAGAGCTCTCTGGGACGCCCTGACAGATACCCTTCCCCGGGCCGAGTGTGGAGGGGCCGCCCCAGCCCCTTTGTCTCCCTTGCCCCGGCTCTGCTGGCCCTGCTGCTTTGCGCTGTCTCTAAAGAGTTGAATTTTACCTCTGTGCTGCCGTCCCCCGCAGAGAACCTGAACCTCAAGGCGCAGCGTAGTCCATGGGCCCCTCCTGTGGAACCTAAGAAAGGCTCTTCTCCTTGGCATGGGGAGGAGTTGAACCCCCTGCCCCCTGGTGTCCTGTAATGTGCACAGCCGTGCCCGTCCTGCGCTGGGCAGAGCAGAGGCCTGGTACCTCTGGGAGCCTTCCTGCTTTCCCCCTGTTTCAGCCTAAAGTGACATGTGGACCTGTGGTGTTGGAAGGTGTGGGACTTCAGTGAGAACTATTTTAGCAGGTTCTCAGGACGGATTCACCGGCGTGAGTAGGAATAACTTTTTTCAAGTCACACCAATCCTCTGCCCTCCATCTCCAGGGCAAAAGCTCTCTGCTAGGGAACAGGCTTCGAGGTTTTAAGGGTTAGCATTTCCTCTTGCCAGCTTGTTGACGAGCCCCACGCCTCACAGTTTCTCTTAATTTGAAATGGGGCTATGATCTGTTTTATTTCCTCCAAGGGGACAATCCTAAGAATAGTTATTCTGGTTAATAAGGTGATTTGGGAGCTTCAGAGAAATGTTGATGTGATTATTTCAATTGAAAGTGATCACTTCTTCAAGAAAATAACTTTCCCGTCTCCCAGCCCCGTTTGCACTGCCCTCATTTCCTTCTGAGTTATTGCTCTTGGGTCCTGTGACTATCTTCAGTACCGACGGGCAGACGTGTTCTGAGAAAGGCTGGCCGGGTGAGGTCGTGGGCTCAGTTATCACCGAATACAGGCCCTTTCCAGGCCGCTTTGTGTGTGCTGGGAGCCACTTATTTTTACAATGAGGTGACTTGATTGACTTCAGAGCACGCCTACCTCTTCTTGAGCGAAGGAAGGCGGACGATAACCATTTTATACCTGCTGCATATTTACTGCGTTCACGCTTATTTTTGCATCTATTGCTCCCTCTACAAGCCTGTGAGGTGGGTGTTATCACTGATTTCCAGGTGAGGAAATGAGTATTTAAGAGCTTGTCCAGTCTCAGCTTTAAGTATATGACAGAATCAGGAAACAAATCACTTTTTCCAACTCAAGTGCACTGAACCTTTCTCCCAAAAGGTGGCCCTCAGGACCTCACCTTACCTGCAGCTTCTTGGTTTCTATAAAGGATATTGCCAGTACCTCCACTTCTGACTTCATAAGCTCAGTCAAGAGTCAGAAGAAATACATTTGGAAACATTTCATAAATACTGAAAATGCTATGCAAAGGAGTGTGCTAAAGTTATTATTACCATTCATAATAACTTAGATTCAAATAAAACCTCCAACCCCTTTTATTTGGTTTGTTTATCTACGTAGTACTATTACAGGGATGCTGTTTTTTTGGTTGTTGTTAAACCTCAGCTGAGGATATTTTTTCCATTGCCTTTTCAGAGAGAGTGGAGGGGAGGGAGGGAGAGGGAGAGAGAGAGAGAAACATCGATGTGAGAGAGACAGATCGACTGGTTGCCTCTCGCCTGTGCCCCCAGGGGTGACGAGTGAACCCCCAACCCAGGCATGTGCCCTTGACCAGGAATCGAACCCATGACCCTTTGGTGCACGGGCTGACCCCTCACCACTGAGCCGCACCAGCCAGGGCGCAAGGGCGCTATTTTTTATATGTTGACTGTATCTTTCAATTGTGTTTCTTGCCTTGTTAGGCTTACTCCTGTTGGACCCAGTGATATTTTACAAACATGAAGCAGACATGACACCTTGGCCACCTCCTCGGTGACTAGGATCACCTAGTGAGGAGTAAGGAATTCTCTCTGCCCTAACACGCCTTATATCCAGATGTTCCTAATTGTTTTCCTTCAAGTCCAGCATGAACCTTATCATTAATATTCCTGTAGGTATATTTTCCCCTAACCTGGGGTCATAGGTTAAAGTTATTTCCAAATTTTCAAGGAAATTCCTTTAAAACTGGGATAATAGATTCCTAATCTTGGGGAGTATTAAGAAATGTCTAGTTTGCACTTAAATTTAATTTCGGGGAGTTCTGACTTGTATCTTGCTGAGCTGCATGGGGAAGGAGGTGACAGAAATGTAATCTAAGGAAAGATGTGGTCATGTGGAAGCGCGATGTCGCCTCAGTGCCCTCCATGGCACTGCCTCTAATACCAGGCAAGACGCTGCCATGTGCACACGGCTAAGAATAACTAGCTGTTGCGATTGATCATAATATTCTGAGAAAAACGAAGGTTCCGAACAGGATATTTTGTGACCATTAGCTACCTTTCCAATTAAGTAATTTTTCTTTGCAGAATCCCCAAAGGATGTCCAGTCTCGAAAAAGGAAATTGCCATGTTCTGCAGTAGTGAGAACTTGTGACTCAGAGGCAGAAAGAAACACTGTTTACAGGTGTTCCAGGGAGAAGCCCAGAGGCCCACCTTCATCCTGGTAGCCAGAAACCATGGGTTTTGCTCTATCGAGTAATAATAGAACCTTCCAGCCTAAAGGGGGTGCAGGGCTTTAACTCTGACTTCGCCCACCTGGAGAGACTATGACAGACAGGTGTCTCCACCCAAAGACACTGTTTAGAGTAATTAAAGTTGCCCTGCATTGAGTATATCTTAAGGTCCAATTGTTATATATATACATACACATACCTTAATCGGCCTTCACCAGACCTGCAAGGTAAATATTATCTCCATTTTACAGATGAGGAAAATGACGCATAGAAAGGTGGAGTAACATGGACAGAGAGCAGAGCCAGTAAGAGCTGGAGCTAGGATTCAAATGCCAGTTAGTGTCTCTCTGTCTCTATGTCCCATTGTCACCCTTGGGAGTGGTCCTAGAAGGGGTCAGGGGTGTTTAAAGAAAAGACATTCTGGGAAGGACACTTAGAAAAAGTCAAGCAACTGAAAGCCACTACTTCAGGGCCACATTCCTTGACCTTCCATCTAGACCTGCTGACCCGCTCAACCTTCATTGTTCTTTTCTGCACTTCTCGTGTTTCTCGTGGGCTTCCCTCTTCTTTGTTATTGCGTTTGTGATACTGAAAGGGATGCTAGAAAATGAGCTCTAGCTACCAAGAGCCATTCACTCTTTTTATGGAGATAGAAAATATGTAACATACCAAATACCATTTTAAAATGTACAGCTCAGTGGCATTAGGTACAGCCACATTGCTGGGCAACCATCACCATCACCCATCTCCCACACTTTCCGCATTTCAGACCGAACCCCTGTACCCATGAAACAGTAACACCCCATTCCCCTTCACCAGCTCCCACAACCACCATTCTACTTCCTCATTTACTTTATTTATTTAGCTTTTAAAATTTTTCATTATTTATTTACTTATTTTTTTTAATTATAGTTAAAATTCAATATTTTTTTATATTAGTTTCAGGTGTACAACATAGTGGTCAGACAATCATATAATTTATGAAGTGATTCCCTTGATAATTCTAGTACCCACCTGGCATCAAACATAGTTGCTATGGTATTACTGGCTATATTCCCTGTGTTGTAACTGGACATCCCCATGGCTGTTTTTTAACTACCAATTTGTTCTTCTTAATCCCTTCACTTTTTTCACCCAGCCTCCTACCCCCTTCCCATCTGGCAACCCTCCATTTGTTCTCTCTATTTGTGAGTCTGTTTCTGTTTTTTTGTTGTTTATTTTGTTCGTTTCCCCATATAAGGGAAATCATATGGCATTTGTCTTTCTCTGTCTGACTTATTTCACTTAGCATATAACCATCTAATTCTACCCACGTAATAGCAAATTGTAAGATTTCATTCTTTTTTTATGGCCAAGTAATACTCCATTTTATACACGTACCACAGCTTCATTATCCAGTCATCTATTGATGAGCACTTGGGTTGTTTTTACATCGTGGCTGTTGTGAATAACACTGCAGTGCTGTTCCCACCTGCCTGGCATCTCTCTTTGGATGTTTCACCACATCTCTGACTTAAAGTGGTTCTAAAGTAAAATGTTGCTACCTCCTG
Source organism: Miniopterus schreibersii (assembly GCF_964146895.1). Taxonomy (NCBI): domain Eukaryota; kingdom Metazoa; phylum Chordata; class Mammalia; order Chiroptera; family Miniopteridae; genus Miniopterus; species Miniopterus schreibersii. The sequence continues at coordinate 10,589,851 of NC_138118.1, read as the reverse complement.
AAACCTGTTTCCTCTCGTTCTGCATTCATCCCCACTCTGTTTCCTAGCCTTTCTCATCTCAGGAAATGGCACCACTGTCAACTAGTTTCACAGTTCTAGAAACTTAGGACTCAGTTTTTGAAATAAACATTTTAATTTTAGTATAGTTTTAGAGTTAGCAGAAAAGTTAGAGATAGTATAGAGAGTTCCCATGTGCCTCTCACCTAGTTTCCCTTGTTGTTAAATACATTAGCGTGACACATCTGACACAACTAATGAACCAATATTAATACATTATTATTAACCAAAGCATCATACTTTATTGGGATTTCCTTAGATTTTTACCCAATTTTTTTTTCTGAGATTCCTTCCACATACCACAGTAAATGCACTTGTTCTTTCTTTCTCCGTAGGCTCCTGGCACTGACAGTTTCTCAGACTTTCCTTATTTTTGATGACTTTAATCAGCTTTGAGGAGCCTTGGTCGGATATTTTGTAAAACACTCGTCAATTTTGGCGTGTCTGATGTTTCATGGTTAGGCTAAAGCTATGGTTTTCTGGAAAGGAAGACCACAGAAGATTAAGGGTACAGACTATTGCTGGAGAGAGGGACATTCATCCCTCTGCCCCTCCTGGGTTCTTATTGTTGGACTAATAATAAAATTGATACAAGACCATATCGACAGGAGAAAAAGCAATTTAATACTTGTATAGGGGAGATCATAAATGATGCTCAGAGAAAAGATGGAACCAGGCAGCCACTTATAACGTTTAGACAAACAAGAAATTCGTGAAGAACAGAACAAAGAAGCTTACGTTTGAGTGCTCTTTAGTGAGGTCTCCTCTTTTATCTTGAGCTGCCTCAATCTGGTTCTAGACCACACTTGTTTGCCTTTCAGTTTTGGTGGGGTTTTTTTCTTGTTTTTTGTCTTTTTAAACATGATATGCCCTTTTCTGCTTTGAGGCTTCTGCTTAGAGTGTATACCATATACTGTTCCCTGCACAGAGAACCTCCTCATGCTCAGCACGGAAACCATCTTCTCTTAATTGAGTCTGATTACTGGCCTTTCCCTACAAATTCAGTCTAAAATTATGACTTGGCTTATAAGCCATCTTAGCACCTTGCCTATTGCCTTCCTAGAACTTAATGCAGTCATTTATGTAACTTTTACTTTATGTCTTTAATATCCCACTAGAAGGCAGGGACAGGAGCTCCCTAATTTACCACTAAATCACCGGGACCTAAAACACTATCCGGTACTCAGCAGAGCTTAACTCTGAACGAATGAATGAATCACGTTGTCTTAGGTGAATGCCAAGCTTGACTTTGAAAGATGTGGGGAAAGGCACATGCATTGGATAATTCTTTGTATATTTAGAGCATTTCTTTTTCTTAAGTGATGGATAGCTGGTAAATTGTGCTTCATTTAATTTATTTAAGGTCAGTTCTCTTCCTTGCTTTGATGTATGAATCAGAAATATACTTGAAGAAGACAGAATGAACAAGGTCTCTTTTCTGTGACAAATAAAGGGGAAACTGCCATTTAACTCTTCAGTGAGGTGATATTGGTCTTGTGAGACTCTAGGTGGGTTATCATGCTTGATGGTCCCTGAACATCAAGAGGGTACAAACCAATAGACACACATCAAGGGAAACCAAAAAAAGATCCACGGCATGAGCAGAATGGAGAATTATGGCCTCAACTGAAAAGCAAGCAAGCAAATAAACAGATGTCAGTAAGTTACTCTGGGGCCCCAAATGACAAGCACCAAATTGGAGAAAACTCATAAATATTTGAAGATGTCTAAGGGTGAAGCCAAAGAAGAGAAAGTCATGAGACATTCTTACGAAAGTTTTTTTACTGACAGTGGCACCCAGAGTTTTCTTAATCCTGTGGTCTGATCCTTTTAGACTAGTGATGCCAAGACTTGCCGTAAAGATTCGTCTGAAAAGGCAGGAAGCAAATGTGACCTTGCATAGTGTCCCAGCACTTCTGGAAGGCTCACCAGGACAGGCAGGTGCCTGAGTTAAGATAATCTTACCATTGGTTGACCATAATGACGTAGAGTCAAGGTAATGTGTGAATTCTTTCTTCCCTTTTACCCCTGGCTCACTATTTAGGAATCACCAGTAAAGCCAAGGTTACCTGGGCCCACCTTGCCCTTCCTGGGTTGCTCCCTGATGGGGTTTTGGCTTCACTGAGAGGCTCTAACTCAGCCAAGCTTACTGAGACCCCTGAGGATCATGGTTCCTGGGCTCAACCCTGATTCCAGCCTGGTGGACCTCTGCAGTCTTGCAGGCTGTCATCGCAGGAGGTGGAGGCATTTCAAAGAAGCTTTCTACCTGATAAGGAAAGCATCTCAGCTTAATTTCTAACTCTTGTTATGCTGATAGAACAGCTTCCTACCTGAGGCAAATAGACCTTGAGCTGGGGGGTTGTGTTGACCTGGAGGCTAAAAAGAAGGAAGTTGGTAGGTGGGGAAGAAAGGAAGTCTTGGGAGCCCAGTGGAGTAATTGTATTTGATTACTGAACATGAAACAGTCTTCTTCATACATACTCTTCACATTTTATTCTGCCTTTAGTGATGTCTGTGTCTTCAATTTTTCTTTCTTCATTTTTTTCTGGCTATATGCTTCCTCGGCTGTTGACTCTTGTCGAATTCAAGACGACCTTTTCCCTCACCCTAAAGCCAGAGCGCGTTCCCCACCAAAAAGCCACCTTAGCTCTTTTTGGTTCTGTCATCATCAAATTGTGCTCAGCTTGGAGGTGACACCTCTTCACATGAATCGTTACATAAAATCATGGGAGATTACAGAGTATAAAAATAAAAACAGAAGTATCTGATCTCACAATATCCTCTCTGACCACTCCTGATAGAATGATAACATCAAGATCATCATAATAGATACACAGAGGATAGTATTAAAAATAAAAACAACCCCAAAAGATATACAGAAAATGTGACATTGGTTATTTCTCATAGAAAAGCGTTGTGAACTTTCATTTTGTATATTTTGGAGTTCTTTTTAAATTTTTACAATATGTATACATTTACTTCTCAGTCAGAAAAATATTTGTAATGTTTTCAAAGTGTAAACAATATGTAAGCTGTTCTATTTTATAAGCATCCAACACTGCACTGTGGCCATCCATTAGTCCTCAGGAATTCTTCAGAAAGGACAGTATGTCTTCAGCAGGGCCTGGTTGTCGTTGTCAAGGACGGACATAAGGAGGCTACCAAACTGAAGTCTGTCGTTGAATGGGCTTTATATTCGCATTTCAGCTTGATTCCATTATTTTTTCCAGATTCGGTATTAACTCACAGTGCTTTGGAATATCTAAGCATCACTTTGCATCCTAGAGTTGGAAACTTTTTCTGGAATCAGCAAAGGAAATTAGAGCAGACTATTTTATCTGTATGGATTCAAATATTTCTAGAAATAATAATAGTATATTCTCACAATGTTATGTAATTATACAATTTTTTTCCCCCCCCAATATTATTCTTTACTTGATCTTCAGTTTGGGCTTTTGGGTAGAAATATAAAGTTGTGTGCCTAGAATTGGTCTTGTTTCCAGTTTGATAAATACCTGTCCTATAATGAATAATGAAGATTTTAAATGTGTATAATAGAATCTACATCTTAACAACATTGCAGAAGGCTCTTAAAATAAAACGTAATTTGTAATCCTCCAGTTTTTCTTCTTGATGTGAGCTTGGAGCTACAGCCTTTCTTTCCTCATTCCACTCCCATCTCTCCATTGGAGCAGGAGTTCTATTTAAAATGCAGAATTCATAGCAGGTTCGGGGAACCTTTTCTGCTGTTTCTGTTCTTCTGGCCATGCTATTTCTGTCTATGACTCACTTTACTCTTCTTAGATGGATTCTCTGAAATTAAATTTAATAACTCCTTTACTAAACAATTAAGTTTTGGTCTTAATTTGCCCATTGCCCTCTTGGTTGCAATAGCAAGATTCACCCCGTTTAAACTTTTCTGCTGCTATACCCTCCTCACCCTGCCCAAAACTCCTAAGATAATGTTCCTTTGGTAAATCACTTTTCACTTTTTATGGCAGAAAGATCAAATGACAGATTGTGTTTGATGGATTAATAGGCCCTTTTGCTGATACATACTATTATTGATGTGATTCTTTTTTGTTGTAGCTTTGCTTTGTTTAATGAGATGCACTTATAAAATCTCTATTGCACCTTTAAAAAGTAAAGAATACAGCCCTGGCCGGTGTGGCTCAGTTGGTTGGGCACCATCCTTTGCACTGAAAGGTTGCTGGTTTGAGGCAGCTAATGTTTCACTCTCCCATCAATGTTTCTCTCTCTCCCTCTCCCTTCCTCTCTCACTAAAAATCAATTTTAAAAATCTCTTTAAAAAAAAGTAAAGAATCCAGTGGGATGTTCAAGTGCCTTAAATATCTCAACCATTTTGATATTCAAGAATTAAATGGAAAGGGGTATAGTTACCATCATTTAAAACATGGATTGGATTCCAGTAATTTTAGGAATATAAAGCTTTGCTACTGGCCATTCAAATCATGGAGCTGTAGAACATGAGTGAAATCAATTAATTTGATACAACTTTCAGGGGCCTGGGGAATGTGTGATTTGTGTCGGGTTGGGGGAACTTCTTGGGTGGACTCTTTCCTTGATCATAAAATTTCTGTTACCTGTTCATGCTTCATATAGTCCAGGGCTTCAAAAGATACGTCCATGGCTTATCTTTCTATCTCTTCACAGATAATACAAAAGGGAAATGAAAACATTTGAGCTGTGGGGAAATTACCTCTAAGTTGTTCTAAAAGAAAATAAAAACAATAATAGTAGACCTGTTCAGAGAGAGTGTTGTACTCATCTGGGCCTTAGTCGCCTCACACTAAAACGAGAGGATTGAACTGGATGACCTCTAAAATATCTAGGAGATGCTATTCAGCAGAGGCAGTTGGAACATAAGTCTTAGTTTTCTGTTACAAAGGAAAACCCTGTCCCACAATTCTCTCAGAGCTGAAGCACACTTTCTCATTGATTATAGAAGGTTAACGTAAATGTTGATTTTCTGAATTCTCATGAATTCCCTGAATCCCCTAGTTAGTCTAAAGTAGGTGTAGGAAAACATTACAATGCAATCTTCCAGTGTATCTAAAGGCAAGCAATGTTAATTTTCTCATTAGGATGGGTTATTTTTCTAGGTAGCATGTGGTACTCCCCAGGCTGGAAGATTATTTAGTAAATCATAAGCCCATATAACCCAGAGAGATATAAGGCTGAGTGCTTTTAGAATTAATATTTCTGCCTTGTGTATGCATGTGTGTGTGTGTGCACTCATATCTGTGTATTCAGAGTGGTTCTAGCTAAAAATAAAAAGTACACAAGAAAATGTTAAGATTATGGAATCTTGAATGAGGTTGAAGAATCACTAGAGTGGAGAACATGATGTGTTTGTTAAGTGCAAGTAGTTCAGAGGAACTCGACTAAATTGATGGGGGAATAATTGGTGGAGATGTGGCTTCCTGTGTTGGCGATGACAGACTGTCAGGATTCATATTGCCTTAACAAGGTTGAGTTTAGGGAAGTGAGGCATCGCTAAGGGGTAAATCGAGGAGTAAAAACGATTGGTTTGTGTTTAAGAGAAATGACTATGGTTGAAGAACACAAAATAATTTAGCAAGGAGACTGAAAAGAGTTAAAAGGCCAGATAAGTAACTGAGATAAGAAAGAAACACGGCCTCAGAACTAAGTCAATGTTGATGTGGATTGCAAGGAGGGGATGGATTGGAAAACTATTAACCAGACAGAGTAAAGAAGTCAATCCATACTGATACCAAAAGACATCAAAACACACACAGAAAAACAGCAGAATAAGAAATAAGGAACAATGAATCTACAAGACAACCAAAAAAAAAATTGACAAAACGGCAATAGTAAGTGATTTCCTATCAATAATTACTTTAAATGTAAATGGATTAAATTCTCCAAATAAAAAAAAATAAAATAAAGAGACAGGATAGTTTGACCTGGGTGATTGGGTATGTGTGGTAGTGGTGGTGGCAGTGATGGTAGGTTAGCCAAAAAATAATGAGACCAGCAGAGCAGTTAAGTTTCTAGGATAGGTAGCTGAGTGATGGAGATGGGGCCAAGCCAGTCTCCTACCAAAGATAATTAGTTCAGCTTTGAACATTTGAGTTTGAGAAACACAGTGTCTGCTTAGAGGAGTGTTAGGATATTCGACATACAAGTCTTAGTAGAGAGATCTGGACTGAAGATATACTTTCAGTATTTACCAGCATACTCACAGCAAACTGCTATTGCATTTGTATATTCATTTATAAACAGGTTATTTTCAACTAGCAGTTGTTCCCAACTCCATAGCTCTCACCCTGTATCCCCTTGGGAAGTAAAATTGCCAAGTGGTGACAGAAATAAAAGAAAGGCAGGCAGATTTGTAATAAATGAGCTCCTGCGCTGGAAAGCAGTGCTACGTCATTTTTCCTAATTGAAAACAGTTTATCTTTCATTCATTTCCCTGCTTTTGTTTTCTGTGTTTGCATTCTGACTACGTAGGTATAACTCAAAGTATAATTAAAGGGTCAGGGTGGCACCACCGTTACAGCCATTTTTAGCAATCGTTAATTATAGTCATGAAAAGTAAAAACAGACATGGCTTTTGTGGTATTTTACAAGCAAGAGCTCCTGTTTGCATACCTGCATGTTCTCATGTTTGCTTTTGTGAAAACCTGATCACAATTTCTCCCCTCTTTTTGTCCTTTATTTATATCTCCCCTCAATGTGTTTTTTTAAGCAGTTTAAAAATAAGAAGAAGAAGAAGAATGCTGGCCAAAGAAAATAAGATTCTGAATGTCATCTCTACCTAAAATCAACATCGCATCTCATTTTGTGCCCCCTTCTGTAGTGGAAACACAAAGGCCAGCAATACTGGGATATATGGCCTGCTCTTAAATACTTTGGGATTGTTACTGATGTCAGCAATGGCCACATTTTGATGGCAATAAATAAATTCCAAATGATCTTATTTCTGGTTATTAGCTAGTTCACCTGAAAAGTTGAAAATAAATTTAACAGAATGTTAGAATTAGCATTGAAGAATATGAAATATTTTTCTCAAGGGGTATGTATTTCGCATCGTCCATACAAATGGTGGGGGGTTTTTGGAAAGCTTATTTGATAAGCTCATCTTAGCTTCATGCACTTGTTGAATTAAAAACAAAAATGTGCCAGGCCAGCATGGATCGGTTGGTTGAGCGTCAACCTACAATCTAGGAGATCACGGTTTGATTCTGGGTTGTGGGCTTGATCCCCAGCAGGGGCCGTGCAGGAGGCGGCTGATCAATGACTCTCTCATCATTGATGTTTCTCTCTCTCCCTCCCTCTCCCCTTCTCTCTCTGAAATCAATACAAACATTTTTTTTTTTTTTAAATGTATCAGTTGTTAAATGTTCTAAGTGTAGTGTTAAATCTAGAAAATACTCTTAATGTGATGACAAGCTATCTCCATTGACTAGCACTAAATATAACTAACAGAAGAGATTCTTTAGTTCATATCAATTACCAATTTTTTGGTATATTGATTTAATCATTCATGAAGTTAATTATTTCAGATTGTTAAATCTCTAAGACTATGTGTTGGGGTGTGTGTGTGTATGTGTGTGTTAACAGACTATGTGGAGGTCTTTCTGTGATTCTAATAGAAAAAGCATCAGTTCCAGTGACTAATTCACTTTCAAGGTTAGAGAAAGAAATAACTGATCAGAAAGGCAAGACATATTGTGACACATAGTAAATAGAAGGTAAGATAAATGATTTATTCAGTGTGTGTGTGTGTGTATACATATATATAATCTTTGCATTTTAATTTATTTTTTATTTTTAATTTTTAAAAATTTATCTTTATTGATGAAAGAATTACAGATGTCCTCTTTTTTCCCCCATTGACCCCTGGTACCCCACACCCATGCCCTGCCCCAGGCCTTCCCCACACTATTGTCTGTGTCCATAGGCTATGTGTTTATGTATATAAATTCTTTGGTTAATCTCTCCTGCCCACCCACCCCTGCCTTCCCTCTGAGATTCATCTAGACCCTGAAGGTATACAAATTGATGACATGGCTACACAAAGTGCTAAGTTAATTTGTTTTTATTTGTTAAAGAAACCCAACACTGTTAACTATCAAGATGGACACAGCAGTGAAAGATTTCAAAGAGCTTTAAATCCGGTTGCTAACATAAGAACAGACATAAAACAGTAACAGAAGAACAGAAAAATCTAAAAATTTAAGCAGAAAGCAGATTTTACGTGATAAAGTTTTGTTGGCTGATGTATGGTGTATTGTGAATTTGTTGTGCTACACAAATCCAAAACATCACAATTGTTATCCTCATGAAAATGACCACTAAAGAACATGATGCGATTCTGAATGTCAATATTTTGATTATATTTTTAGTAATCTCTCATACTTTATAATCTATGTGATTTTAATACTAGTCTAGTGGTCAAAGACCTTTGCTCTCAAAAAATGAACAATTTCATTTCAGGGAGCTCTTACACCTATCCTGCTCTCGTTTATTTCTTTAAAAAAAAAGCCGATTCTGTATGGAAATTCCATCACTTGGCAAACTGAAAATGACCCCTTAAGTGGGCACCTGAGAGAACTTGGTGCTACTGCATAGAGCAAATGACCGCTCATTGAATTTTTAATGTAAATAAGCAGCTTCACCCCAGGAAGAATCTAAACCACTGATTCTAAACTCACTGGGTTTTGCTGTGGGGCTTTCGGGGGATTCTTACTGACCTGCGCGATCTCCGCCCACTAACAGAAATGAAAAATTTCCTAAGATATGTCCCATCTTTGCATATCTGTCGGTTAAGAAGTGTGACATTTATGCACCCAATTCGTGTCCCTGAGAGCCAGATTATACGTCCCTCAATCACATGAAGCGATTAACAAGGCATTCATTTAAAAGGCTCCATAAGCATTCCTCTATTCCCTTTAGAAACAATGCAGCAAGTGCATTTAGAGCCGATACAATCCTGCCTGCTCACTCCTAATGTGTTCATGGGCATCGTCAAATATAAAGCGTAGGAATCCTTCTCCTGTTTCACAGTCCCTTGAACCCAAAGGCCTGTTTTTGAGAACACCAGAACCTTCTTCAGAGTTAATATTTGGAAGGGAAGATACAAAGGCATTGTCTCGCGTTAGGCGATAAACCTTAGAATTGGATGCGCTCCTAGCTTAAAAAGTGAGTGTTCGTGCAAATTCCCGAGGGAAGCTACGTACTGAAAAGTATCTGATTAAAGGAAAATCATCTCCTCTCGTCGGGAGAGCTCAGTGTTTATTACCATCATTATTTCTCCTTTCATTTTCCAGGAGGCACTGAGGGCTGTTTAAATAAACAAAACAAACCCAGGAGCCTAGCGAGCCAGGCTTTTGTGTGCAGGCATTAAGAGGAGAAGAGTAATTCCATCAAAACAAAGGCGGGTTATTTCTGACACTGTTATCACCAGCCCATGTGACAGTTTCCCCCATCCCTGCCCTGGGAGCCTGAGAGCAGCCCAGGGACTTGGGAGATACCGGTGACAGGAGAAACGAGACCCTTCAACCAGTCTAAGGATGAACCTAAAGGTTGCTGCCAAGATTACCTACCTGTTTTGGATTCTGTAGTTTTGTATTCAACTATATTATGCCGCAGAGACGTGAAACAGGACAGGTTTGGCCTTGTCAGTGATCATGAGCACGTTGCCTTGGGAATCAGTGGGACAGGGCCGTGGTCTGGCGCTTGCACCTGAGTGGCTATGGCTTCACACCTCTTTTGGTTTGGGGTTCTCCGGGGAAACGACCCTACTTCTGCTTGGGAAGTAAGTGCCAGGGGCTATCTAGGGAAGGAGAGGCAGGGAGTGAAAGGTTTTCTATTAAGCTGGGCACCTCAGACGGTGGCTGGAGCTCAGGCACGTGGAACATTCTAAGAAACGGTGCAAAATCACAAACCTCATAATTATCTGGCCTGGGGATTGCGGGAGCTGGGGTTTTCATCTACCACTGGCTGAAATAATCATCATTTGAAGGCTGTTTCTAGGGGCTAGACATTCCTGGGACACTTCCAGCTTCCATAAGAGGCGGGCAGAGCAGTCTCCCTAGGTTCCTGAAATAGCTCTCAGCCACACAGAGGCAGACGTGGGCCTATGAGAGTCACTAGGAGGACACTGGCAGGCACGAATGACACGGGTGGGTACAGAGAAAGCCAGTTAAAACCTCTAAGCACAACCCTATTTTGAGCCCGGATCAACAAATGGATATTTATTTATAAATTATATAGATGGATGGGATATCATTTGATTAAGTATATTATAGTCTATATGCACTTTTTTTTTAAAGAATTTATTTTCTAAAAATAAGTTCTTTCTGCAAACCAATGGATTGTCTTGCATGGCCCCTGGAGTGTAGGCACCCCCATATGGAGACCCCTGCACTCACTGGGAAAGTGAGAACATCTTTTCAAGGCCCAAACAATCCTGAAGTGCACAAAATCAAGGACACAGGGCAGTGACCCCTTCTTGGGAAAGCAGAAAGGTGCAGCAGGCTTGCAGCTGAATTCAGGTGAAATGGATCGGGGCAATTCAGACTCACAGGCGTTTGAATGGCAAGTTTCCGACGTCACTGTGGTTTTGCCATTGAGGCAGATGTGAAAACAGACACCCTGAAGACTGACCAACAGGGAAGAAAAGCATGAGCTTCCTCTCCCTCCTGATATTTATTGGGCACCTATCACCCGCTGTGCTCTAGGGAGCTGAGCAGACGGCAGCTGCCCGCATGAGCCCGCAGGGTGGTGACACAAATGTCAATGATCTTTGGATGTTAATGGACCCACTCTGGCCTTTCCTGTCTGTCCCTCTTCTCCTTTCCATTACTGTTGTTAGAAACATACAGATGCTGCTTCATCCCATTTGGGGTCAGGGCATAACCCTTTAGCTTCTGTTGCATTTATTAAAACAGCAACGTTATGTGTAAGCTTTACAACTTACAAAGAACTTGCACACACATTGTCTTATTCACAAAACTCCTCTTACTGCCCGGCCAGCGTGGCTCAGCGGTTGAGCATCGACCTAAGATCCAGGAGATCGAGGTTCGATTCCTGATCAGGGCACATGCCCGGGTTGCGGGCTCGATCCCCAGTCAGGGGCGTGCAGGAGGCAGCCGATCAATGACTCTCATCATTCATGTTTCTCTCTATCTCTCCCTCTCCCTTCCTCTCTCTGAAATCAATAAAGATATATTTAAAAAAACAAACAAAAAAAAACCCTCCTCTTATTTTCAAATAATACACAGAGAAGCAAGAACTCAGGGGCCAAGTGATTTGCCAAGGTGCTGCTGGCTATATAAACTGAGGCCCAAGATGAGAGTGAAATCCAGGTTTTCTTACACAAGAGTGTGTCCATATCTCGGAATATGTTAATCTTGTGCATAGCTAGGCAGGTAGAACTGCCAGTGCATAATGGAATGGGATTCTTAAATTAAACTAGATTAGATAAAGGAAGAGCTGTCTTTCACACTTCACATCATTGTGCTTTCCAGATCATTGTTGTCACCATCTTTCAACAGGCTCCAGGGTCCTTACTGCACACCATCAAACCTACTCTCAGATCAAAACATAAAAATAATCATTTACTACGAACATTCATACTATGATCTTTCTTTTAAACTCTACTCTCTCTCTGTCTACTCATCTATCTGTTTTTGCAGCTAGCTGCCAGTAACTACAATAATTAGAATTCTTTTCAGAATTAATATTTGGTATAAATTTTGGAAGAGTTTGGATTTAGATAGCAACTTGGTAAGAAGTGAGACGTGAACCTATTGTGTCTTCCAAAGGTGTGTACATTTTAATTTTTATCTCTTTCTAATTGAAAATTAATACACATTGCTGTAATTAACCCATCTAAAAATCAGAAGCAGTTGGGATACACATATTTATTTATTTATTTATTTGGTCTAGTTGGTATGTAATATTATATTGGTTATGTTAGTTTAGATGTACAATATGGTGATTCAACATTTTTATACCTTACAATATGATAATCCCCCTAATTCTAGTAATCCTTTGTCACCGTACAAACTTATCACAATATTATTGACTGGATTCCCCTCCACCTTTCACCCATCTTTTCACTCCCTCCTTCTGGTAGCCATCCTGTCCGTCTCTGTTTCTATGAGTCTCCTTTTTTTCATTTTTGTTTGTTCATTTGTTTTGCTTTTAGATTCCACGTATAAGTGAAACCATCCAGTATTTATCTCTCTCTGACTTTTTCACTTAGCGTAATACCCTGTAGTTCATCCATGTTGTCCCAAATGGTAAAATTTCATTCTGTTCATTGGCGTGTATGCATATATAATTGTAAATAATGGTGCAATGATCATATGGGTGCGTGCATCCTTTTGAATTAGTGTTTTCATTTTAAAAAAATAAATACCTAGAAGTGGAATTGCTGGGTCATATGGAAGAAATATTTTTAGTTTTCTGAGGAATCTTGATTCTGTTTTCCATAGTGGCTACACCAGTTTGCAGTCCCACCAACAGTGCACAAGGGCTCCCGTTTCTCCACATCCTCGCCAACACATGGTATTTGTTGAGTTTTTGATAATAGCCATTCTGATTTGTATGTAGTATCTCATTGTGGTTTTGATTTGCATCTCTCTGATGATTAGTGATGTTGAGCATCTTTCATCTGTCTGTTGGCCATCTGTATGTCTTCTTTGGAGAAATATCTTTTCATGCCCTCTGCCATTTTTTGATCAGATTGTTTATGTTTATGTTATTGGGTCTCTTATATATTTTGGATATCAACCCCTTGTCAAATATCTTCTCTCATTCAGAACGTTGTCTTTTTGTTTTGTTGATGGTTTCCTTTGCTCTGCAGAAGGTTTTAGTTTTATGAAGTGCCATTTATTTATTTTTGTTTCCCTTGCTGGAAGGGACCTATCCAAAAAAAAATATTACTTGGACCGATTTCAAATATTTTACTACCTATATTTTCCTCCAGGAGTTTCATGGTTTCAGATCTAATCAATTTTGAGTTTATTTTTGTGGATGGTATAAAAGAATGAGTGGTCCAGTTTCTTCTTCTTCTTTTTTTTTTGTATATCTGCAGTTTTCCTAACCCTACTTGCAGCAGAGACTATTATTGCTCCATTAAATGTTCTTGCCTCCTTTGTCATAGATTAATTGACTATATAAGAAAGGGTATATTTCTGGGCTTTCTGTCTGTGCCATTGATCTATGAGTCTGTTTTTGTGCTAGTACCATATTGTTTTAATTATTGTAACTTCGTAGTATACTTTGAATCAGAGAGCACGATACCTCCAACTGTGTCCTTTCTCAAGATTGCTTTGGCTATCCATGGTCTTTCATGGTTACATGTATTTAAACACACTCCTTTCCTGGTCCTTCGAACTCTTGCCATGTACACAGGCACTTTCTCTCCCTGCACCTTAGTCCAGCCTGGAGACAGTGGCTCTGTTTGGGGGAGATATAACTGCAGGGCTCTGGGACAGCCAGTGCACCCAGCTGTGAGGGGCAGAGTAAGCAGAGCAAAAAAAGGCTTCAAAGATCCCATGAAATGCAGCTCCAGGAACAGACTACAGCAAGGATGGCACGGCTTTAAGACAACCCTGGATGTAAGAGGGCAAATCATAAGCAACTAAGCCCTTAAAGGTTGGTGGCAGTCCCAACCCTAGGTCAGATTTACACATGACGATTAGCTGGGCATCCTTTCTTGGCTGTGTAAGTATAGAAAACAACTGCAATTAGAAGTCTAGCAGTTGGATTTTGAAATTCCATAGCAAGATGTAAATGCTTGGCTACCAAATACGGTTTACTAGATTTGTTATACAGCAACCAAACTTTGGTCGCTTCTGGATCTTTATCATAAGGGTGACACAACCTGCAATTTCTTGCTAGTTCCCTTGTTCATTTCTATTTATCAAAGGTAAAATGTTCAAGCCTGGGATTACTCTGGAGCATGGGAAGCATGCATCAGAGCCAAGAGCTTAAAAATGGGCCAGAAATGGAAAGTGGGTGGAGGAAATTCTGACAGAGAAGACCAAGGACAGAAACTAATTTGGGGTAGTGTAGATGTAGGTTGTGTGTTCTTCAACCAAAGATGGTGAAGAGGAGATCCCCTCACTTTATGGAGACCCTGCTGGTTTGGAAAGTTCACTGTTCGACACCATGGATCTCCAGGTGGGTCACGTTTTGAGATACACCAACCTGGAGGACTCCATGCTGTCGAGCTGTTCACAAGCAGCGGACACGCCTAAGCCCATCTTCCCAGGAATTAAATCGGTGTCTTCTGTGGTGTACACGCAAATCTTCTTCAAAAAGAAATCTTACTCTTCTTTCTTTCAAAAATGAGGACAAACTTCTCACCTCTGAGTCAAAATATATGTATTTTTGTGACTATTATTAAAGCTGGTGTTGTATTGTACTCTATTAGGATGGAAATACTATAAAAAGATTTATTTTTATAACAGCTAATTAAAAATGACAGGGGTGTAAGTAAAATAATTATTTGTGGATTTTAGTTATGTATAGCAGGAGTTTTGGTAATAGGTGAGTTGTCATATAAAAAAACAACAACCAGTATATTTTTTTTCTAAAATTTGAATTTATTTGTCTTGGTATAAAAATATATAATTTCTAACTAAGGAAATGATGTTCCTTGCTTTGCAATAAATATGTTCCTTGTTTTTATTTAACATCTTTTTGAATTGGGTAGATGTTTTATATTGCTATAAAACTGTTAATTATATAGCTATATTATTGTTATAAAACAATAATAATGTTGAAGCAATCATTCTTGTTATGCTTTAATAAGAATTCTATTAGTATTTTTTACCAGTAATATGGAACTGGGAGTTGGTTTAAGGTAGGTGTTATAAATGATATTAAGAAATTGACTTTTATCAAATATTTTGTTTTTAATGCATTGGGATTTGTATATATATTCTCTTATTGGAACTGTTATGTGATGTATCAAATTTTAGTTTCCTACTATTTTAACACATTTCTAAATTCAATGGCTTTAATTGTCATGATATGTTACTCTATTAAATGTGCTGATGAAGTCTGTCTGCTAGTATTTTACTAAAGCTTTGTACATTTACATTCATAACAAAGATTGATTTAAAGTTTAAAAAATGGCTTATATTTATATCAGTTACACTGTTTATATGAAATTAATTGGTGATTTCCCCTTTTCCCTTATGCTGTTGAAGAACTTATAGAGGTTGAGGGTTGTCAGTTCCTTAAATGTTTGAATGACCCACCACTTTTGGTAAAAAGCTCAAAATCTTTTTTTTCAAATTTAAAAAATAGATTATAATGTTTTTCTATGCCATTTGTTTATTCATATTTTATGTATCTTCATTAATTTTTGTAAATTATGAATTCCCCATTGATTATGTAATGAAAATATTTACATTTTTATCACATAATTGCACACATGACTGTTAAATTTTATTGTTCTCTGAATCTGTCAGTAATTTTCTTTTTCTAATTTTAGCTGCATTTTCCCCATGCTTTTTGGTACACTTAGCAGAATTATGTGAGTTTTAATTTTATTAATTCTGTTGCTTTTGATTTTATAATTTATCACTTATTGTTTCATAGTTACTTTTTCCTAATTTCCTGGGGATCCACATTACCCTTCTATTGGTAGCTTCCTGAGTAAAATGCTTAGCTCCTTCTTTGAAAAAAAAAAATCCTTCTTGTTCAGTACTGAGGACATTTGTAACTATGAATTTGCCTCTAACAATTGCTTTGGTCTCACCTAAAAATAGAAAATGTGGTCCGGTTAATAAGAGCATGGGCTTAGAATGAGGCAAGCTAAAGCCTGACTCCTGCACATGCTGTGAAAGGAACTCTGACTCGCTTTCTCCACCTGTAATTTACCGTGAAAATACTTACCTTATAGTGCTTTACAAGGTTAAATGATATAATATATTTGTAAGAATATAGTACAATGACAGAAAAAGCAAATGTTCAACACAAATAGTATTTGTTGAAAATTATAGTTTGGTTTTTCCTTTAACTCAATGATCAGTTTCCTTTTTTTAAAAATTTATCTTTACTGTTGAAAGTATTACAAACCCCCCCTTTTTCCCCCATTGGTCCCCTCCACCCTGTACCCACTCCCAGGCCGTCACCCCACTATTGTCTGTGTCCATGGGTTGTGTATATATGCATATAAGTTCTTAGGTTAATCTCTCCCCACCCCCACCTTCCCTCTGAGATCCCTCAGTCTGTTCCATGCTCCTATGTCTCTGGCTCTATTTTGTTCATTGGTTTATTTTGTTCATTAGATTCCACATATGAGTGAGATCATGTGACACTTACCTTTCTCTGGCTGGCTTATAAATATCTGTTGGTTTCGTTCTTGTTTAAAATTTCTTATAAATTTCAAATTTTATTGCATTTTGTCCAGAAATGTGGCCTTATGATGTCTATTTTTTTTACCTTTTCTCAGTTTTTTACTTTTTTAATTACTTGGATAACGGAAAAAAAATTCTATTCTTTTTTTATTAAATATATCTTTGATTGATTTCAGAGAGAGGAAGGGAGAGGGAGGGAGAGATAAAAACATCAGTGATGAGAGAGTCAACTGCCTCCTGCATGCCCCCTATAGGGGATCACCCCACAGCCTGGGCATGTGCCCTGGCAAAGAAGATTCTGTTCTTTATTGAAGAGAGTCAGTTACACACACATGCACACACAGACACACTTTTCATTTATATTCATCCCCCATATTGATCGTATTATGCATTTTCTTTATTCTTCTTATTTTTTTTTTAACTGTACCCGACCTGTAGTGTATTTGCATTTCTTTCACTTATTGTCTTTTGGTCAAATTCTAATAGTGTTTTTTTAACACATTTTGAATTTTATGCATAATTATTATTGTATTCTCTGTTCTGTTTAAGATGTTTTGCCTGTGATTCTAATTTTTATGAAACTCACGTTGCTCCTTCTATTTCCTCTCTTTTACTTTGTCTGAGAAGCGTTTGCTATACTTTTAATTTCTTTGTGCCCTTTGTTCAGGTCAGGTTTTTTTTTTAGTGTATAATTGGATTTTATTTATTTATTTTTAATCCTTGAATATTTGCATTTAAATTCATAGCTTGATCCTCTTATTTTTTCTCTTCTTTCATTTTTCTGCTTTCATTTTGTGTATTACGTTTCATTTCTTCTTCATCTCTTGCTTTATGAACTCTCTCTCAAATAGTGATTTGGAGAATATATATCTGTTTTCAAATTTAAATCAGCCTTGGGTTTTTCTTTGAAACTGTATTTTATCATTACTTTGTAGTAATTATCAAAGCTAAGGGTAAGATGTGCTGCTTTTTAAAATTAGCGTTTGCTTATTTCATACCCAGTTTCAGACCTTTTGTGATATAACGTGAGGATTCAGAGTGAAAGTATTGCTATTAAATTTTCGTATTTTCATTATATATGCATATACATCTCCACGTGTTTTCTTTCATTCCAACATTTTCAGTTGCCTTGCACTTTGCCACCTCTTGTTTCACTGGTTTCTGTGATTACAAGTCCTTGTGTAGCAGGATCTCTCCATTTCCAAATTCTTCCTTCCGATTCAGTCTCTTGCAAATGGTTGAAATACTTAGTTTTGTTTAAATGAACTTAATATTTCTTGAGCCAATAGACAGGTACGCTTTCAACTATTCTGACTTTCACTTTACTGTAATGACAGAGAAGGTGCCAACATTTATGGGGGGAGAAGAGAGAACATCGTGGATGCACACACGACAGAGTGTTGTTCTCTGACACACACACAGCAAGCACGTTATATTTTCAGAGGCTGTATCCTTTCTTTTCAGTGGAGATAATAATAATAAACAACAATATTTACTGATTGCTAGGTACCAGGGCTAAGCCTCTCAAAAGATTCCTTTATTTAGTCTTTATTACAACTCTGTAGGGTAAGTAAAGTTGTATAACCACTTTATAGATGAGGAAACTAAATAACTTACTCAATGTCAGGCAGCTTATATATGTTGGTCCCGGGATTGGAATACAAAGGATTGAGCTGTAGCGTTCAGGTTCATAATTATGCCAAATTGCACCCTAAGAAGATCTGTACACTTGCGGAAAAACACATTCTTGAAACCCATGCTCTTCAAGGGTGTCTGTGGTCCCATTCACAAGCCTGCCTGAGTGTACAGCTCTAGGTACACTTTCTTCCTCAGTTCACACACCCATTTATACTGTTTATCACATAGCTGTCCTAAATCCCTACAAATATGCACGGATAAGCAACCCTGATGGTCAGAGAAACACTGACGTTAGTGTAGTGAAATCATCTTGTACTGGGTCATTTGCAGAGTATAACCAACAATGGGTGAGAGAAGTGTTCGTGGTCGCATAAACTTTCCCTCCAAGATAAAATTACACACACACACACACACACACACACACACCCTTACCCCTAGAGCCATTTATGCAGTTGAGTGAATAGGGGGGGTGATTTTTAGCCAAATTAAGGGGTGGGGTTGGGGCTAGGGGAGAAGGTAAGCAGGAAAGTGCGAAGACAACATTGCATTCAGGTGATTCCTAACTTTATAAATGCTCAGCAGCTATTGATTAGCTATGGTTTTGATCAGCATAGTAAACAAATCCATATTGATTCTTTTAGCAACGTTCCATGTCCCCATGACCTTAATGCTGCCTCATTTCCCTGGAGTTGGGATGGAAGCCCAGTAATCATTGTCGCAATAAGACAGGCCCTCCGACGGGGTTTTGAGTCCTCCTGTAGACCTTTCAGGCCCTTCCGTGAAAGCGCCAAATCATCTGTGGGCTCCGCTGCTCCACCTGTCACCGTTGTGAGATGTGAAGTCCTCGAGTCCCTTTTCAGCCCCGAGGTGTCCGGAACAGAGCCTCGGTGTTCGCCAGGGAAGGGCATGGAAAGGAGCGAGGCGGGAGGTGTGCTGATGCTCAGCTCAGCTGGGCCCGGCCGCCCTCTCCTGTCACCTTTCAGCAGCGCGTTCCCATTTTCAAAAACTGGAATCTGGCTTTTGATGATTGTTACTGTTTTTCAGTGTTGCTGATGTTCTGTTAGTGATGAGCAGTTCCTAACTCCTGGCCGTATCATTCTTAGGTTTTGTTAATTAAAATTAAGTGATGTGTGTGTGTGTGTGTGTGTGTGTGTGTGAGAGAGAGAGAGAGAGAGAGAGACAGAGAGAGAGACAGAGAGAGAGAGAGAGGGAGAAGATGCCTAATTAAATCATTCAAATTATAGTCACCCAGTTGTCATTCTAAATTATGTTTTTAATTTAGTTTTTGCTTAATAATTTAGTTTTCTTTTTCAATGAACAGATTCTACTCCTGATTAGTGGAGCTGACCTTTCATGATTTCTGTAACCCCCCGAGAAAACTAGCTATTTCTGGTCAATCCCATCCAAATAGCCTTACTTTAAGAGTAACAGGACCAACAACCTTACTCTAAAATGATACTAATTTATTCATTGGAGAAGTAACCGGTTTTATGCAGCTAACAAAACATTGGGTTCCAGCGATGATATGGATAAAAACGAACATTTCGTCACTGCACATAACTGACATCACAGTTAAACATACAATACCTAGTAATATATCTAATATACATCTTAGGTTGTTGATAGCTTCTTAACCTAACAACAGCGAAGTAAACCACAAAAGAGCAAAGGCAACGTTGATTTCGTGTTTCCTGCCCATTTAGTACTTGCCTAAGTATTCTACAGGTACAACCCCTTTATAAATTAGATGCCATTACTTTTCCCCAGTTTACATTTGGGGAAGCTGAGGATCACGATACTTATTAAGGAGCTTGCCCAAAGTCATACCCACTGGCTTCTGGCAGGGCTGGGACCTAAATCCATCTTCCTCCCCATCATATTGTGCTGAGGCTCATTTATCTGGGTCCTCAGGCTGGATCTTGGTGTGAACACCGGTTTGGAGGGGGGTCGGAGGGAGGGGGACAATTGTACTTGGTGACCAACAGCAACTAATTGCAACCTGGCTTCGCAACTTCTCAGGCCAATAGATTTCTCTTTTACAAATTGGTTCATGTACTGAATTGTCTTGTGGTTTTTATGCAATATTTATGATTCAAGGGAATATATATATTGCTTTTCTCCTCTGTACGTTACGCTATCCTTATAAATATGGACTGGAACAAGTCTGAAGCAGCTTTTTAGGCCTTTCCTGAAAAGCGGATCTGCTTTTTCAAAGGATTGCACTGAACCCTCAAATGGCCCCCAGTAAAATTCTCCTGTTCCTTTTTTGCACATTACAAACCATATTAAATACCTATCCCTATAGACAATGCTTTCAAAAAATAAAATAAGTGGGGCATAGCGGGCAAGTGATGATTTCCCATTTTTTTATATTAATTACTTTGTTACAGTTCTGTCTTTGCAATAAAAATGTGATTAAAGCATAGATCTTAATTTTTATACCTCCCTACAAGCAGCTTTTTATAGGAAGAGGGATTTTTTAATATCAGGAAAAAGATAATTAAATGTTTCTGACCCCTCCTCCCTCAATAACATTATGGGGTTTTTAAAAGCAAGATATGCTTAAATATTTACTTCTTTAATATTGGACGCTGTCAAGGGAGAAAGTAATTGTTGTTTGACTTCTTTCCTCCTTCTAAATATATTCAGTTGAACAAGTATTTATTGAACACACACCATAAGTTATCTTAGAGTCCCTGTTGTGTATCCATCAATTTTTGACATGTTTTACAAGTAATTTATTGACAATAACACTTAAGGGGCACAAGTGTGGGAATGGTTTCCTTCCTTAGTACGTTAGAGCAGATCACTAGTAATTTAGTGGACTCACTTGAGTGAGAGGGAAAACAGTGGAATTATATATATTGCTTGCTAATCTGAGTGTGCCCCAGGGGATGCTGCTTCCTCGACCCATGTATATCATAGCAGGAAAAAAATATTGGTTTGAGAGGTACAAAGATAATAAATCCCGCTTCTTGTCCCAAGAGAACTCAGACCCCGTGGTCTCCTCCCATCCTTCCAAAGCACTCCCTTAATCACATGTAGCAGTGTCGCCATTCTCTGCAGTAGAAGGTCTCTGCTTTCTCACCAGTGGACAGCAAAGCCAAGACTTGAACCCAGAACTTCTGACTCTTGGCATAGCTTAGTGGGTGGCAAAGACTTTATCATCTAAAGTATTGTTATTTTTAATGAGAAATAGCACTAGGGTTCTACATTATGCCATGGGAATACCATACTACTTCTAAAAAGATAACTAAGATAAATAATTGTCATTGCTACCAAGAAGCTGCTAACGGGCTTTAAATAAATTCAATATCAACATACATAACATTAATTTATCTATGCCTTACTTGCATCCTCTGTGGAATGGGGTAATAGGGGTATCTATCCCATGGTGTTGCTGGATGCTTGGCACACAATTAGCGTCAATAAGCATTATAATGTTATTGCTATTATAGTTATATTTAGCTTACTACTTTATGTACAAAAGAAAAGAGGGAGGGTAAGCTAGAATGCACATGGAAAACCAATTTAAAATATTAATTTATAATAAATTGTAATGTATACAATTTAATACATTAAGCTCATGACAAAATACCTAACTGAGTGAGTATTTAGTATCTATCCAAATACTTTCATGACATAAAACAGACTATTCTGTTAATTTACATGGTAACTGTTTTTGAGCACCTCCTTCATGACTGGCATTTTTCTGATTGAAAGATTTAGAATAAAAATGAAATAAAATATGGATTCACTTATTTATTATTCAAGATGGAAGAATATGTTTGCTGTTTCTACCAGGAGTTGTTTAAAGGAATTCTTTTTCAGTCTGAAATCTTTAGCAGTCTCAGGGAAGTAACCTCTCAGCTTCTGAAGGAGGCCTCTAGAGCGCATTTGTCTATGTTCGAGATGTTTTTTCTCAGCTTCTGCCCACAGCAAACAGAGCTGACTGCATCTGCCCTCCAAGACCAGACACCTAATAACCAACTACCAGTTCTGATGTGATATTTAATTCTCAAAACAAGGCTATGAAGTAGGTATTATTTTTTAAGGATAATAAAGCTGAGACCCAGAGAAATGACAAGACAGGCAGATAGCACATCTGGGATTCTGACTGCAGATGCCTTTCTTTTCCCATTACAGTCAACTGCCCTCTTTAGGCTTATGTCCCAAAACCCATTTCTGAGCGCAGGAACTTTATCTATCTGAATTGGTAGCACATTGTGCCAAGAACAGTGCCATTACCATCTGGCCACTCATTTAGGCTATTTTAACATATGGGATGAAAATGTTTGGATCTTATCCCTGGACAATACTAGCAAAACCTGACTTTAACTTCTTTTCTCTCATGACTGACTCAATCTACTATCTTGCATCAGGAATTCAAAAATCCACATGCAATTGCTGACTTCTCTTACCTTTTATTTCATTTCATTTTTGTTCCAATGGTGCATCCCTTTTCCCGGTTCGTGCCATTTTCCTCAACTGATTATGCAGTCACTCAAGTGGCAACTCCAGACTTACCTACCCCTGGCTGATTACAGAAGATTCCTACAAAGGCATCTAAAGAAAGAATTTAAAAAGTGGAAGAAAACCAATTGCGGCCTTCATTTGTTGTTATTACAGTGGTTGGTGAAAGAATAAACACTGTCAGCTCTTCGGACAGTGCTCCAGGGCTTGCACATCTGGTCCCCACTGCCACTGACATCACCTCCCCCACTTCCAAAAGTAGGATCACGTAGGAGCACCATGACCTGCGCTTGGAGCAGCCCATGAGAGGAAGAATAAGCCTCTTTAAGACACATAAAGAAAACATTGCAGAATTATAGAGAGGAACATGCTGGTGGCTGCCTCAAGTGCTGCCTTGATGGGATGTTGGGTAGCTCGAATAAGCAGTGGGATTTCGAGGCCCCGTTTCCTCACCTGAAAAATACAAATATTAACTTATTAATCAAATCTATCTTTATTTCTCAGATAGAACTCCTGTAGGAGAACAAATGAGATCATGCAAATGCCAGATTTGGGGAAATTGTAAGTTACATCCAAATGTTTGTTAGTATAACGAAGTCGACGTGACCGAGTGAAGGGCAAATTAAGCCCTTGGGTGCTTTTAGGTCTTTTAGATGATTGTTGGTTTCTTTTTGGAACAGAAAGAGTTGAGATCCTATGGGATACCCTAGTGGACAAGAGGGATGGATTAGTGCACCCACTAAAGAGTTCACACTATATCCAGAGTATGACTTACAGGCCTTTTAAGGAAAGCATTAGCTCACAGACTTCTACTATAGTGCTCAAGTCATCCCTGTAAGAAATGTACGTGGGGAGAAAAGAGATGTATTTGGGAAGAGGGGTGCATAGCTATTGCAAGGCTCGTTGTGATGGTTCAGGGAAAGCAGGCTATAAGGAGAAATGCTTCCGTAAATTTACATTACTTGCTTAAAGGCACGAAGTACCTTCATGCTTCATCGATCTCAGGTTCAGCAGGATTAATTAATTAAGGCTTTGCATGCACACCCTAAGATTAATTTACTGAATAATTCACTAAGAGACGTCTGTTCAATCCTAAGATTAATTTACTGAATAATTCACTAAGAAAAGTCTGTTCAATTCTGGAAACTATAATGAATCATCGACGTGACTAAGTTGCCTTCCCCAAATTGACTGATAGGTTTTAAATGGAAGTGATCAGTGCTTTGGGCATATTGATCCCACTCCATGTCCCCTATGTTATTAAGAATTCCCAAGACCCTTGAAGGACTGGAACATGTTTCCTTCAGGGAGATTGAGGAATCTCCTAACTTTCAACTGGAATGTCTTCTTTAGGCCCACGCACATTAACAAGTTCCAACTCCTGGTCATCATTGATGAATTAAGGGAGAGGATTATGTTGGTAGTGAGATGCCAAATTCTCAGGAACTCAGGGAGAGAGGCTGACAGAGAAATGTCTGCTATTATTCTTTGTGACAGAATTCTCGTGCACACTGCCAATGACTAGCCTGAGCGAATTCGGTACAGCATGACACCAAACAGTAGGAAATGTGGCGAGGACAATTATGTTTTCCAACTCGGGAGACATTTGGAGAGAAGAATCTCTCTCTTTCTCTCTCTGTCCTGTAGATAGTCTAAAATCTGTATTGGAAAATCACATTTTTTTACTTAGAAATGGAAACCAGGAGGAATTAGATATATCTTAATTACTGTACCATCTTCTTTATGGAAGTCTGTCTATCTCTAAGCCTGGCCCATTGTAGGTGCTTGTTGTTGAATTCGTAGAGTAATGGTTTAAAAAAATTAGAATAGTGCTGATCTAACTCAATGGTAGGCCCTGTTCTAGGAAGCAGTACTACCTAATTCTCACTACTTCATCCAGACTAAGCACCTCGTATTGGTACCTGTGTTGTTCTAACTCTTTCACACCCTCACTGCTGCTGCCGTTTGGGTTTTCCTATAATTCTTACTATCAGGAGCTATGGGAGCATGTAAATTAAATCTGCTCTGCCCTCGTTAGTATCTCAAGCTGAGAAGTAGCTGCATCACTTTAAAATCAAATTTTACTTTAGAAAGAAAAATAAATGAAAATCACATTTTACCAGCCTTTTGCTCATGTTTCTTCATGTTTCCCAATCCTCACTTTAGAGGTTATACTGTTCTCTACAGAGAAGTGTTCTCTCTTCAACCCGTCTGCCTTGGGTTCATTGAAAAAGTTTTCTTTTTAAGTAAAAAATCTCAACTTGTGATGTGGTTTCTGAGGACCACATTGCTTAGCTCAGGTGAAGATTTACTTTGTGCCTCTTATCTTTCTGTTCTTTTCTTTGAGCCGGTATTGCTACATTTTCAGTTCTCACAACATGGTTTTTCATATTTTTCTATTTTCCTATCTATGCACATTTCCCTTTAAAGTTTATCTTTTCTTCACATTTTTCCTTTTGATTTACTTATCTCCTTTCTCCTTAAATGTTCATTCTTTAAAACCTTTTCTTATTTTTAATTTACAGCATGAAATACACCTGTGTTTTTAAAAACAACCACTGAAAATACTATTTATGTGAAAATCTCCACCTAAAGACAGAAAAGCTAAATTCCTATTACAATTCAAGATTAAGGAGAATTGACAATTAATTGAATTGTATTTTTTCTCTCTCTCTGAGTAGATATATACATGTGTACAGCTCTTCAGCTATTAGGACCTTCAAGTTTAGAGGCTATTTTTTTAAAAATATATCTTTATTGATTTCAGAGAGAGGAAAGGAGAGGGGGAGAGAGAGAGAAACATCAATGATGAGAGTCATTGATCGGCTGCCTCCTGCACGCCCCCCACCAGGAATGGAGCCCGAAGCCCTAGAGGCTATTTTGATTTACATTTTGGAAGTTCCCTTTGCTAGATATCTCTTATGTATCACTTCTCCCTCCTATTTTTTTATGACTCCTGTTTCCTTAATCCTTGTATTGATGGTCCTAGAACATGCTTTTATTTTCTTACAAAGTCTCACCGAGCCCTTTCCAGAATGAGTTGGATTATGAGTCCTAAAAGCAGGCATGACAGCTTCTACCTCTTTGCTCTCTCGAGCATTTTTAGACTCATACATTTATTATCTGCTTGTCTTCCCTTTTCTTTACACCCCTCTTCCCTTTCTTCCTTGGAAGTTCAAATGTTTTCTGTGTTCAGGATGAGTCCCCATATATTTCATTTCCTTGGCCCTCCCCAAGGCCTGATGTGTGACTAATCAACCTCGTGGCTCTCCCCCCGTGGGCTCCTGCAGTGGGAAGGGGCTGCTCGGCCCACTGAAAGGAAAGGCCGCGAGCTGGCTGCGGGCAGGCCCAGAGCCACCAAGGGGTCTGAGAGATGAGCTGCTGTGCCCCTCTCGGCCCCACTCCGCATGGCTAGACCCTCAGAGCTGCTCTGCACTCATCTACAGCCTTTCAAGGAGAGAATGAGGCGGACGGGCGCGGGTGGTGGATTGCTGACAGCTGTCACCAGAGCTTAATGTACCATCTTCAGCGTAGACCCCAGTCCATGAATCAATGTCACGATTTTCCTACAAATACAGGACCAGTTTAGGAAAAGCTGGGATGTAGGATTTTTTTTAATAAAAAATTGCAGCCCATCTTCCCATTTAGAACTTTTCTCCCTTCATAATAACTAAGTTAGCCAATAAGATCAGGGTTGTTAGTCTTGGGGAGTAGCCGGTGAAATGCAGCCTTAAAAAGGTAGGTGGAGTCATATTGGACATGGATAGTTTGGTAGTTTTCCTGGGGCCTGAAACATGGGCCTGATCTACCTAGTGGAGCAGAGGTAATCCACTTGAAAATTCACTAAAAATAGACATATAACGCACAAGGCCCTTGTTTTAGAATAACCGTGATTTTTGCCCAGAAAGAAGAGAGAAAGCTTTTAAGAAGCGGGGAAAATGAATGAAGGGAACAGGAAACAGAAAATCCAACATGCGCATGTGGAACAAAATGTCTTGTCTTTCCAACCAGCTTATAAACCACTGAAGTTGGGCACTGTTCACCAGAAAGCCTGTGTCCTTTAATGCCTGGAAGGGTTTCTTGAGCAAATGAATTAGATAATAATTACTAAGACCTCAGGAGAGACAGGAAGTTGAAATTTACTGCTTCACTTCATGCATTATGAGCTCCATTGACCATATAGCTATTGGATGAAATGTTTACCTATAAACGGCTAGCTACGAACAATTAGGGTTTCGTTTCATTCTTTTTAATATTAAAACAGTAAAAGCTTAGGTTATTGAATTTTAAGTGTGTACTGAAGTTCTGTGATTTACATACTGCCTTTTAGGATTCACACTCCTGTGTTCCTCCATCTCACTGTTGTTATCCTCCAACTTTCACCCTCTGGAAGTGGGGTTTATCACTTGAGGAAAATGTTCCCCTGAAGGGACACTTTTGACGCTGTCAACAAGACTGTTGATCCTCAAGGCTGGGGTCATAGAGACATTTCCAGCAGCTCGGCGACATATCTTTCTGTGGGACCTGTGGGACCCTGCGCTTCATTCCTGGCCAGTGGGAAGCTCACAGCATAAGGCCGATGCCTTGGGGAAGGTTTCCTAGGCAACGTCGCAGCCCAGGTCATTGCCACTTGCTCTCAGTGATGGGCAGTTTCTGCTGGTGGTTCCTGTTGGGGAGAACCACATGCTGAGGTCCTCTAATGTCACTACATAATGAGAGATGAATATGAGAAACTTATGCTGAATGGCTTCTTTAACAAAGTGCCCATCTGAGTGTATCTGGAGAAAGAGCTATTACGAATGGTCCAAATAGTTTTCCCAGGCAATGAACATTTATAACTTTTGTGTAGCTAGCTATTTCTAAAGTGCAATGTGGCAGAAAACAGTTGGCCATTTCCTCTGTATTATGCTGAGTGCATAACCTTTTCAAGACCCCTAGGACACGCCATAACAATTTATTTTGCCTGTTCTCAGTTCAAAGCATTGTATGAAAACATTCATTTGTCCTGCATTACTGGGAGGGAAAGATCTCTCTGCAAGTGAATTTCCAAACAATGGCAGTATACTCCCGTACACTTAAATTTTTGAAATTAGATTATGTTAGGATCGAGATGCTTTTATTAAAACTTGCAGTTGGGTAGAAGCACTTCTTTAAATGCTATACCTTCCTATATATTCTAAGGTTCTAATGGATATGGTCTATCTTAATTAAAAATCATTACTAGAAATATCAGGTAGTATTAACTAGATTATTTCATATGTCACATTTATGTTTATAATGAAGTGAGTGTACTCCTTCTAACTTGCAAATCCAGCCAAGCCATCCTCTTGCTTAGAATCCTTCCGTAACCTCCATCACCTATAGGAAAAGTCCATATTCTAATAAGGTCTTCAAAGCCATGTCTCTTTTGACCTCTCTGGTTTGTTGTTTCTCTCTCATCACCCTTAATTCTGTAAACTTTTGAAACTATAAACAGCTCCCCTGACAGACCACAGTGTTGCACAGTCCTGTGCCTGAGGCTCCGCTCTTCCAGAAAGCTCTTTTTCTCTCTTTCTACCTGGACTATGTGTTTCTTGACCCATTGCCTACTTCCATTCTTACTGCTTTGGTCTTTCCAGCCCTATTGTGTCCTATACTTCAGTCACAGTTGTCATCAATGTTTGGATTGCTTTGTTGACAGTTAGCTCATGTGTTCCTTAGTGACTGGGTTTTCTAATGCTTCTTCCATACTTATAGGTCATTGAATGCAATGCAGACAAGCACCCAGGATTCAGAGACACGTGGGACCCTCTCCTGTAACTGAACGGTCTCAGCCATATGATAGCTGTGTATTTTGTGACTAGTTTTTATGTTGTTTTTTTCCAATCTCTTCATATTGAATTAGACCCTTGTCAGTTGCTTCTGCCAATGCGTACTCTTAGCTAAGTAACTATGCACCCTTAGCTAGGATACTGAAACCTTCTGCACCTCAGTTCCTTCTTTTTATGGCTATTAGTGAAATAAATTGGGGGAGCATGGCAGAGTGATGAAATGGTTGACCACCAATGTGGCACGTGATCCAGACTTTGAGTGAGACCCCGCATCCATTTACAGAGCTTGAGAATACAATGCGTTCATAATCACGAGGATGAGTGGAACTCGTCAGCTCCACATTTTAAATTCATACTGATGGCATCTGTGAGGCACTACAGCATTTTGAAATCTCAGCTGGCAACGTTTCTGGGGAAGCTGTTAAGGTGCCTTTTGCCCTTATAGAACAGGACAACCTCCCTTCATACCCTAAACCCAGAACATGTGTAAACTAGATTTACATATTAATCATTTTGGGAGAGAAATTGCAGTCACCTTCAGTCCACCACACCTTACATCCCTGTCATTGTTTCTCAAAGTCCAAGCTGGAAGCCCCTTTCCTAGCTCAGCTTCCCCTGTGCTCTCAAACTCAAGTTTGACCCAAACACGTCATCCACCCACTTCTGCCACACTTTCCACCAACCCCTCCACATTTCTCATCTTTGCCATGAACAATTTTTCTTTCCCACAGCTTCTTCCCTGAATACCTCCTGATGTTTTTTGTTTTGTTTGTTTTTCCAGATCCTATGGTGCCTGGGGTGGCTCTCCAGAGGCTGGGAGCTAGCTCCACCCACCTCTCCCTTGCCCTGTGGGCTGTGCTTGACCTGTGGCATACTTAAACTTTCATGGTAGATCTGTGAGCCCTCGCTGGAAGGGCTTCATTCTGTGTCTGGGATGGGGAGGGTGAGAGGCCTTTTTTTTTTTTTTTTTAAATTTATTAATTTATTTTTTTATTCTTTATTTATCTTTATTGTTGAGAGTACTACACGTGTCCCATTTTTCCCCCCAATTGACCCCCTTCACTTCACTCCCACCCCCTCCCCAGGCCTTCACCCCATTATTGACTGTGTCCATGGGTTATGCATATATGCATATAACTTCTTTGGTTCATCTCTTCCCACCCTCCACCCCCCTTCCCTCTTTCCTCTGAAATATGATCGCCTGTTGCATGCGTCAGTGTCCCTGGATCTATTTAGTTCATCACATTGTTTTGTTCATTAGCTTCTTGTTAAAGAAGAGCCTTCAGCTTTTTTATAGTGCTGGTCTAGTGGTGATGAACTCCTTTAGCTTTTCCTTGTCTGAGAAGCTCTTTATCTGACCTTCAGTTCTAAATGATAGCTTTGCTGGGTAGAGCAATCTTGGTTGTAGTTCCATGTTTTTCATCACTTTGAATATTTCTTGCCACTCCCTTCTGGCTTGCAAGGTTTCTGTTGACAAATCAGCTGAGAGTTGTATGGGTGCTCCCTTGTGGGTAACTAATTGCTTTTCTCTTGGTGCTTTTAAGATTCTCTCTTTGTCTTTAACCTTTGGCATTTTAATTATGATGTGTCTTGCTGTGGGCCTCTTTGGGTTCCTAATGTTTGGGACCCTCTGTGCTTCCTGGACTTGTAAGTCTATTTCTTTCCCCAGGTAAGGGAAGTTTTCTGTAATTTTTTCAAATAGGTTTTCAATTTCTTGGTCTCTTTCTTCCCCTTCTGGTACCCCAATAATATGAATGTTGAGCCTCTTGAAGTTGTCCCAGAGGCTCCTTATACTATCTTCATATTTCTGGATTCTTTCTTCTTTTTGCTCTTCTGGTTGGGTGTTTTTTGTTTCCTCATGTTCCAAATTGCTGATTTGATTCTCAGCATCCTCTACTCTACTGTTGATTCCCTGTAAATTATCCTTCATTTCAATTCGTGTGGCCTTCATTTCAAATTGGTACTTTATTATGTTATCGATTTTCTCAGTTATTATCCTAATAGTCTGCTTAAACATCCTTATAAACAAAATTCTGAACTCTGTATCTGTTAGCTTGCTTGGATCTATTTCATTTAGTTCCTCTTCTAGAGATTTCTTCTGTTCTTTCCTTTGTGACATGTTTCTTTGCCTCCACATTTTGGCTGCTTCCAGGTGTTTGTTTCTATGTATTGGTAGAGCTGCTATGTCTCCTGGAATTTGTAGAGTGGCTTTGTGTAGCAGGTGTCCTGTAGGGTCCAGTGGCTCAGCCTCCCCTATCACCTGAGCTGGGCCTTCTAGGTGTTCCCCTGTGTGGGCCGTGTGCACTGTCCTGTTGTAGTTGAGCCTTGGTTGCTGTTGGTGTCACTGGGAGGAACTGACCCCCAGGCCAATCGGCTGTGAGGACCAGCTGCAGCTACAGCCAGAGAGCTGCTGTGCTGGAGACACCCCTATGGAGCAGGATTTACTTCAGTGGGGCTTTGGTGTTCACCAAGTGCGCCCCTTGAGTGTGTCACTTGTGGATGTGGTAGGGCTGTAATCCAGCGTGGTCGACTCTGACCACCAGGTGCACTGTCTCTGGGGCCTCCTGGGAGGTGCAAAGTCAGCCTGTGCCAGTGCCTTGCCCAGGGCCCCCCAGCATGAGCTACACAGCAAACCGTAGTTGGCTGCTACTTGTGCTGGCCTTGGAGGTGCCCAGGAGAGGCCCAGCTATGAGCCAATGCAGCTGCCGCTAGTGCCAGGCCTGGGGCTGCTTATCAAGCCCTATGGGGCAGCTGCTGCTTGTCTGAGAGATTTTCGGAAAGTCCTAAGCCTGAGGCTGGAGAGGCCACTTGCACAGAAAAGCCCCTGGAAATGGCCTGGATGAGCTGCAGGTGGGGGGGGCGGGGCCTCCGGGAATCACGGGGCGGGGCCAAAGGCATGAGTCAGGTGCTGGCGATTCAAACATGGCGCCTGCCTGCGGGCTGTGCGGGGAGGACTCGCCACAGGAGCCATGGCCTCCGCCAGCCCTTCTGCCCGGGAGGAAGCCGCCCTCCGCCTCTCGCCCGGATCTCAGGCAGGTTAGTTCCTCCCCGAGTGTCCCGGGTCCTTTCCGGCTGCTCCC
Source organism: Miniopterus schreibersii (assembly GCF_964146895.1). Taxonomy (NCBI): domain Eukaryota; kingdom Metazoa; phylum Chordata; class Mammalia; order Chiroptera; family Miniopteridae; genus Miniopterus; species Miniopterus schreibersii. The sequence continues at coordinate 10,558,420 of NC_138118.1, read as the reverse complement.
GGCGCTGGGCTCAGAGGGAGCGTCCGAGTGAGTCCGTGTCGGGCCCTTTAGAGGAGCTGCTGGGGCTCCCGCAGCCTCCCGACCCTCAGGGACAGTCCCCACTGGTTTCACAGCCCGGAGTTGTGGGGACGTCTCTTCCCGGCCCTGGAGCCCTGGGGGCCTGCTGTGGGGCTGGGACCTCTCACTTCTTCGGGAAACCTCCTCGCCGAGATGCCCTTCTGGATTTAACCTGTGGCACCGCGTCTGGGCCCGCGGCCTTGTCTCCGGGATCCAGCCCTGATCCGCCCGCGTCTCCGCTCCTCCCGCCGGTCTCAGTGCTGCTTCAGTTCCCTGGTTGTGGGGCTTCTGTTCAGCCGGATCTCAGGAGTGCTGGTGGTTCTGTGTTTTAGTTGTGATTCCGCTGTGGTTGCGGGAGGCTGCGGGGACCGCTGCTACCTACACCACCAGCTTGTTTCTCCTCCTACCTCCTGATCTTAACTTTCCCGTTACTGTCCCTGGAGGGCACCACTTTCCTACAACCATCTCAGATGAAGGATGGTTTCTTTTTCACAGCCAAGGACCTCAGGATCTAGGTGTGAATACGGGAATCCTCCAAGCTCCTGGTAGAGGATTCCAGAATGATTTCTGCACAGTGGTGTGGAACAGCCTGCTCTCCTCCATGCTGCTGCTACACCAAACCTCCCTCTTCCCATTTCTCTTGCCTACTAAGCGTTGCGCTACCCTGTCTCCTTCGAGGAAGCTTCAGCCCCTGGCCCACACCGCTTATCTCCACTTCGAGCCTTCAGGTCAACCTGGATGGCTCTGTGTTCACTCCCCTAGTAACCTACTCTCTCAGCCCCTTCTCCTCATTGTCTTCCATGAGGTTTGCCTTCACTCATTCTAGTTGCCCAAACCTACAAGGTTGTCATCATCTGGAGCAGTTCCATCACCTCTTAAAATCCTAAACTCAAACATTCCACTCTCTGTCTTCCTATTTGTATAGCTCTTTTATTCCAATTATGTGCACTCTTCAATATTATAGGGACCTTCAGCATTGCTGCCCCACCATCATAACCATGTTGTCAGCTTTCTTCTCTCTTCACTTCTTTCTATAACTAGTTTAAATTCAACAACCCATCACTTTAATACTCTTGTCATTAATTTAAATCAGTTACACCCATGCAGAAAATCCCCTTTCCTAAAAAAATCAAATCTGCCTTCTCGGATGCTGTATCCTTACCCCCCCCCCCCCGTGGTGCTGTAGAAATGACCCCTCTATGGAGACTGGGGCCACTACAGAGTCGTAGTTTCCAGCCTCAGTCGGGTCCTGGGAGATGCTCAGTGCCTGGCTTCCATAGTCATGTCGTTATCTGTTCTATGATCTCCAAAATCTCATTTGTTCAAGCAGAAACTTTGGCGTCACCCTTGACTCTGCTTTGTTTCATGCAGCACATCTCATCAATCAAAAATCCCTGTGAATTAAAGAAATTTTACTTCCCAAATATCTCTGCATTTGTGCTGCCACGACCTTACTTCAGTCCCGCATCATGATTCCTCTAGATTATTGTAAGAATATATATATTTTTTTTGAAACCAGGCCACCTGCTCTTCTCTACAGAGTAACTAGTGTGATCACTTGACAGTGAAAATCTGTCTACTGGCTTGAAGATGTTCTTTTTGTGCCTCTTAGTAAAAAGCCAAAGCTCCTTTATATAGCATTCAACATCCTGTGGGATATTCTGTCTTAGCTTATAGTCCCGGTTTATGTCTTCCCGCTCTTTCTACAGCTACACGCCCTACATCTACAGTTTCCTCACACTCCTGCCCTTGAACTTAACAGTGGTCATCTTCAGGTTCTCTCTGTGTCCTAGCTGCTCTTCATTACTCCTTTTGACAGGCTTGGAGAGTGGCAATTTATCTTTCAGTTGAATTTTATGTCATTTCTCTGGAATGAAATCCTTGCCCCCTCTTCAGCAACTGGGCGAAACTAAAGTTTTACTGGCACTCTAGTTTTATTATGAAAGACCCTGTATGTTGAGTTGTTATTTTTTTAAAAATATTTATTGTTGAGACTGTTACAGACGTGTGTCCCCCCTTTCAGTTATTTCTTCTTTCCTTGCATTTTTATGCTGGGGTATAGCCTGACAGAGGACCTTTTTGTTTTGTTTTCAGAGAAAAATGCACTTTACAGAGATGGGAGAAAGTGACCCTTTCATATATTTGCCAAATTCGGAGACTCCCTTTACCTATTTAGTGACTTTAGATTATAATAAGATATGCATATGAGCGCTATTACGATCGAGTGATTAAATGAACTATCACATGTTAAATGCCTGGACAGTAATAAGCCTTAAGTAAATTTTAATTACACTGCCATCTTGTAGATTTAGTGTCGCAGAGGGTTTTTAGATCGTTATCATAAATCCGATGCCAGATTTTATGTAGGATGTTTCCTTTAAGTGGTCTACCCCCACATCCGGCAACCACGGGGGAAGTACTGCCCTTCTTATTAACACAGAGGTCATGAATGCTAAAATAATAGTAATAATAATAACACTCAAGCAAGCCACTATTTTATTCTACTATGATCGGTAAAGATGTGAAATTTCCAAGGCAGATTTTGAATTATGGAGACCACAACAGCCGTGGCATGGACTGTGTAAGCTCCACGCATTGCCCCAGGAATGTTTCCTCACTCCAAACACCCAGACGGGGTGAGTCAGGTCTGAAAATTCCTTCTCAGTCAAGCCATTGATGAGTTGTTTCAATCTAACCAGTTGTTTAACCTCATTTAGGCAAAGTTAGGCACTGAGAGATGAGTGGCTCCTTAGAAAGAGCTGGTCATGGATGTAGACTGAGCCCAAGGAGGCTGGCACTGCAGTAAGGAACTCCCAAAGCTAATGGTCAGACCTATGTGACACTGTTTCAAAGAGCATACACCACAAACCCTGATGATAGCCTCACTCGTATTGCAAGTGACTTTTACATGTTGGGAGAAGTTAATCATAACATCACCGATTTAGTAACGGAATTAACACAAATGGTTATGTCGGCAGACTCCCCACCCTGTGTGGAAATTCTCTCTGCCCCTGGGCCCCATAGCTGTTCACAGCATGCTGACACCTCCAACGTAGCTTCACCTGTGCCCTCATTCCGGTCCAGACAGCGCTAAGTGTTAGGCAACTCCTTTCTCATGGCAGGCCAGATGTCACCTTTCAGAGCTTTATCCATTTGTTAGGGTTTTACCTTCTGGAGTAACACAGGTTATTTGAGAAAAAAAGTATTAATATTTCACTTACTAGTAATTTTATAATAACCATGTATGGTGCCAGGTGGGTACTGGAAATATCGAGGGGAACACTTTGTAAAATATATGGGTGTCTAACTACTGTGCTGTACACCTGAAACTAATACAAAATAATATTAAAGGTAAACTGTGATTGAAAAAAATTTTTAATTAAAAAATACTTTGCTAACTCTTTTCCCAAACCACCTTCTGTACCCATACCTACTGTGTCATAGTTTTATAATCATTAATTCAGTCATCCGTTCAGCAAGCACTGATCACACTTTTACTAAATATAGGGCATTGTGGGTGGAGCTATAAGTGATAGAAAGATACATAAGAAATGATCCCTTCCTTCAAGTAGCTAATACACAGTAATATGTTAATGTCCCTCTTAAAATGGGGCAGGTGGAATGGCACATAACCCTCCACATGTGTTCTGAGCAGTGAAGACTACAGTAGACGACCATTTCTCATGATCTGTACTCTGTAGTTCTATTAAGGAAGTTTATGTTTACGTTGACCTTATCATAGCTGAGTCAGATATTTGGTTTCTGGTCAAATAAAAACTCAAGTCTTATTTCTTTTTCATCTCAGCTAGCTGATCTAGGTGTTACTCATACATTATGTCTAACTACTCAGGTGTTACGAGCCCCATACTCTGTAGAGGAATATAAGGCTCAGTAAACTTGTGTGACATTCTCAGGGTCACAGAACAATTGAGTTTCCAATGAGCATGGTAGTGGATGACTTATTTTTTTCCCCCCAAAGTGGAACAATCTGAAAGCTTCAAGAGTCCATTCTTGGTAGATGCATAGTAGAAGGTGGGAGTGTTTTGAGGTACAATCTTTCACGGCTTTCTAACATCCCCTAGGCTGGGTGTTGGGAAGCTAATCACCCCCTGTATCTGCAGAGACACTCAGGGCGCTTCATCTAAGGCAGCTCCTGTTTCACTTTCTTGCCTTCTTGTCTTCAGCTCATTGCATCTCCCTTTCCTCTCTTGACTGCATGCCTGGCATTGACCATTTCATTATTGTGGCCTAATACCTTTCCTGATATCCTGCCAGATGTACATACACCGTCTATTATTTGCCCCTTGGGAGAGGAACTTGCCTGCATGTTTTAGATTTTGCTTCCAGGCTTTGATCTGGGGCTTCTAGCCACTTCTCATAATTCAGCTCAGAGGAACCTATTCAAGGCTTATCTATGAGCACCTGTGTGTGAGGCAGGGCTAGGTTCCTGCTCATGGACGGGTAACGTCCTACACACGTTGGTGCCAGTATTTGGGATGGGATATTGAGCAATATCTGTCCCAGTGTGGAAATGTGTGCCTCCTGTCCCCTCACATCCCTCTATAACTGTCAGATCTTGGACTTTGTACATTAGATTTCTCCTAACAAGATATTAAGGCAAATAAGTTAATTAAGGAGCCCCATTATTTCACGCATTTGAAGTGAGGCAGTGGAATTCAAATTGTTTATGAAGCGTGTGGCATGAAACATTTCAAAGGAGGTGATGAGAATGAGGGATATGAGAGAACGGAGCTATTTGTGGAAGAGAACCGAGTCCAAGGAGTCTGCTGTCTGCGTCTCTTTGCCTCCAGAGGCTTTCGCCCGGGCTCGGCTGTGAGCGTCCAGGAACAAGGCGGTTATTGCGTTTGCGATGCCTCCTGATGGGGTTTCTGCTGCAGCTGTCAGATGGATGGAGACATAATTAATGAAATTCTATTTATACCCAGGGATAAACTTAGACAACCGAGCCGTGCCGCCTAAACCGGCGCGTTCGGTGGATCCCGGTGCTGCAGTCTCTACCAAGTGACAACAATATTACATTTTCTGTCGGCCTGAAAATCACTGCCTGGTTCACACCTTTGAGTATGCTAATCGGGTAACTGAGGGGAGTGCAGCTGCTGTTGTCAGAAGGCCTGTGTCTACTCAGGAGTGTGACCTCGAGCGAGTTTACCAACTACTTCATCAGTAAAATGAGAATAGTAGAGCATCCCCTCTGCAGGGCTGTAGTGAGAAGTAAATAAGCCACATTTTCTTAAGCTATTAAAACCGTGCCTACACACGCAGTGAGCCACAAAATTAGTTATTTTATTCTCATTGCTATTCTGCTTCTAGTGAAGACAGAGGCACCTGGGCTACCACCTCAGGTGTGCTTGCTGCTAGCGAAGTATGAGGCTGTATGACCCTGGACAAGTCATTGCTGAGGTTTCTTTCGGCACCGAAAGTAGCACCGTCAGTTGATGGATCCGAGATAACACAGCTTAAAAAAAGAAGACAAATATTACCGAGGAAATCATATTGTTAGACTCCTTGAAGAAACATTAAGACCTGTAGGAAATACTACTTGTGCCAGAACGTACCAATTATAGAATAAATAAGCCTACGATGCTACACGTGTGGGCATCTGCAAAATAATGTTTTTACTCAAGTGACAAGCTGTCTGGCTCGGTGTGGAAAAAAGATGAACAGAGTTCTGTTTCTCAGAGCAATCAGGTACACCCCCACTGTCATTCTCATCAAAGTAGACGTTTAAATATAGATGTAAGAGTGGAAATTTTTTAATTCCTCACAGAGAATTGGATCTTCAAGTTGGTTACTCCTAGGAAGTAGGATATAGATCCTGAAAGCAGAATAATAAATTTGGGGTTATTTCTCCATGGAATAAAGGGTTGTCACTACTCGGAGTAGAAATCAGGCTTTACATTTCATGCCCCAGATCTTTCCCCAGAAACAAAACTGTTTCTTGCCCTATAGTATTGCTTGACAGAATTTTGCCAAGTGGAGCAGCAAAGAGAAAAGCAAATGAGCGAGAAAAGAAAAGGCTAGTCGAAAGAAGGAGATGGGTAAGAGGAGGAGAGAGAAAAAACTGTTCTAAGTTGCAATAATGTTTAAACCTGGGACCAAATTCCAGCTTGCTGACTGTGTGACCTTGGGCAATTTCCTTAACCTCTCTGACCCTCATGGTTCCCATGAGTAGGTTGAGAAAATAACATTTTGGTAGAAAGAAATGTTTTCTTTGTTGGGTTTTAAAGTAAATGAGATGGGTAAGTATCTAGCATAGAGACTGGAAAGAGTAGATACGAAATAGCTTGTAGTGATTATTTTTTCAACGTTGAGGGGGAGGTTTGCACATGCGGTGCTATGTTGATCCTGGAGCAAAACCACATGCTTCGTGATGCTTCCAAACATCAGAGGAAACAATGTTTTTGATATTCACTCTCGCTTTGCTTGAATTCACTGGAAATAATAGAACTGATTGACTGAGTTAGCAGTGTGGCTATTCCAGCTGCTATTTCTTTCTAAATGAGATTATTTGGTAAATATTCTGCAGAGAAGAATTCACTCATGATTTCAAGGCTGTAGAGCAAAGGGGCTGCAGCTATCTCATTGCTGACAAGGTTACATGTTGGAAAGAGCCCAGGATTTTGAATCAGATATTTTGTTTGAATGCCAACTAGACCACTTATTGGCTTCTGTTTCAGGGGTAAAGCATTTAACCAAGTTACATAAGATTATGTAACTTGAAATGAAAATGAAAACAAAAATAGCACCTATCTCAAAGGGCTGCTGTGTGGGTCAAAATACAGATGTATGCGGATGCATTTCTTGAGGGAGTAAAGCACAGTCTGTGTTGAAATTGGTTATCAGCTGTGTTTGATCCAGAAACACAAGGGAAAGAGCTTACCCTCCTCTTAGATCCTATTATGTGCATGAAATACAGGGTCAGGTGAAAGACACCTCTTTCTCTTTTAGGAACTGGTTTTACTCCCATTTCTGACACCAAATATGTGTGGGGTTCTCCCCTCCCTCCATGCCAGCCAATTCTCCAAGTCTCCAGAAATCAGCTGGGTGTCCTAAAATTCAGTTCAGTTCTGACACTAACTACCCAGCATTGGTGCAGACCCCACAGGTTAAGGGCTCAGTCTCATAAGACTTTCTCCCACTTCAGATGCCAGTCCCAAGGCCTGGGCCTCCTGAATGTCTGACCAGCTGGCTGCAAAGTGATGTGAGAGTCTGAACCAATCACAAGTATCTTCTAGATTGACAAATACAGTTCTCAATTAACACCACCCACCATCAGCAGTGTTGTCACGGAATGGAAGGGGTTCCCATGACCCCCCCTCAGGTTTGGTACTTTACTATAGCGATTCACAGAACTCAGGGAAACATGCTATTTACTACTCCTAGTTTATTATACAGAATATTATAAAGGACATGAAGGAACAGTCAGATGAAGAGGTACATAGGGCAGGGTCCATGAGGATCCCAACCACAGGAGCTTCTATTCCTGAAGAGTAGACGTATGCCACCCTCCCAGCATGTGGATGCCTTCATCAACCCAGAAGCTCCCAAACATCTGCCATTTAGCTTTTTTTTTTTATGGATGTTTCATCACATAGTCACGATTGCATATTAAGTCAACCCCCTGTCCCTGTCCTCTCCCTGGAGATTGGGGGAAAGTTGAAAGTTCCAAGTTCCTAATCAACATTTGGGCTTTCTGGGAACCAGCTCCCTGCCTGAAGCTATCTAGGGACCCGCCAAGAGTTGCCTCATTAGAACAAAAGATGTTCCTATTATCTGCCTGTATCACTTAGAAAATTCCAGGGTTTTTAGAAGTTCTTATGCCAGGAACTGGGACAAATACCAGTATGTTTCCTATTGTATCTTTTTTCCAGGATTAATAGATAGAGGTAGAGAACCTTTAGTGAATTTACATTTTCCCCCATCAACTTGTTCCTGTGGAAACATCTTCAATTTTACAAATTGAATTAAGCCAAACTTCTTTAATTTTTTCAGCTTTATGAAAACTAAAATCAAAGCCACAGTGAGATATCCACCTGTTAGGATGGCTGTTATCACAAAGACGACAGATAACAGGTGTTGGAGAGGAGTGGAGGAAAGGGAAGCCTTGTGCACTGCTGGTGGGAATGTAAATTGGTGCAGCCACTGAGGGAAACAGTATGGAGGTTCCAAACTTCTTTATTTTGAACCAAACCAAACACTTGGGAGCTCCTTCTTTGCCTCCAGAGGCACAACAGTTTTTCTGAACAGAGCAAGAAGAAACGTGTACCTTGTTCTCTCACTTTTTGTAGACATAGCTAGGCATCTGAGAAATTGGTTATATAGTCTGTCTCAGCCCGCTCATGTTTTTACTGCTAACCCAAGGAAGCTGGAGGACATGGAGATATGTAGTAGCAACCACCTCTCCTCTTTCAGGTTCCAGGGTAGCCTCCTACAGACTGAGGAATCTCAGAGAGAAGGCCGGGGTGGGGAGAGATGAACCAAGAATTTATATGCATATATGCATAACCCATGGACACAGACAATAGTGTGGGGAAGGCCTAGAGCGGGGGGTAGGTGTGGGGTAGAAAGGGTCAATGGGGGGAAAAAGGGAGACATCTGTAATACTTTCAGCAATAAAGATAAATTTAAAAAGTTAAAAAAGAAGTTCAGGCCCTGGGAACAGAGGGATTCCCACTTTTGACCACCCCTGCTTTTTCTAGCCCCTTTATTTCCTCCCTCTGTTTTGCCACCCTGAGTCTCATTCCTCCCAGACCAGAACTTTTCACCTGGATGGGAGATGACAATCTTTAGTTAATTGAACCAGGCAACCTTGAATCACATAGAAAGAAATTGTTTACCTGGACGACGAAAGCAGTTGTGGAGCAGGAACACAACAGATTTTAGGAAGAGTGAAGTGCTCGGTATTCTACTTTCAAACAATAGTGGAAAAATATGTCTCTGCTTATTGAGCAAAAAATGGTTACTAATTAGGGAGATGTAATGATCCTCCAACTTAACAAGGACATAAATAGAATGAATAAAACATTTACCAATTGATATCACGTCTGTTAGTCATTACACTAAATATAAATGGGCTGGATGTCACATTAAATGACAGAGATGGCCAGATTACATTTTTAAAAGAAGGCTTAATATATAAAGCATGTATGAGAAACAATTAGAACAAAGAATAAAGATCGACAGTTGTGCTCATTCATTGGCTCCCTGGTGTAAACAGGGAGATAAATGCCGCTTATATGGTATTTAGGTACATTTGATTTCACACTTTAAAAAATATATGCATGTTTATTATAAAAGTGAATGCTGATATTAGCAAACAACATGTGAAATGAGCAATAAAGAAATACTACTTATAATAAGAAAAAAAAAGATCAATGTCAAAGAATGGGCAGGAGTGCCAGTGATAATGTAGCTGAACTTAATTTCTTAAAAGTTATTTATGTTTGTACAACATAGATTTAAAGGCATACGGCTCTAGAGTATCTGGTCTATAGATTTTCTGAACTATATATTTTGATTTTGCAATGATATATTTATTCTTTTAAACAAATAAATAGTGACTCCTTCCATTCAGTGACAAAACTGCATATGGTGACAGAATTTTATTTGTCCATCTAGAAGATACTTGGATTGGTTTAGGCTCTCAAATCAGTACACTTTTCTCTTCGCTTCCTACTCTGGCTGATGCGTAGAGCTGCAATTTATTTGTTTGAGAAGGTACGATTTTTTAATGTGGCATTTCTATTTTCTATTCCTTTTTTGTACTAGCCATACCAGAAAAATCTTATGCTGTATATTTGTGAAGTATCTGAAATTCATTTTGAATGAGAAGGGGCATTATTAACCAGTAATTAAAATTCCAGGTTATTTGCTAGCTGCTTTCTTTTTGTCATCTTTAACTTTAGGGCTATACTTTCCTTTTCCTATTTATTTATTTATTTTGCTGTTGTCCTTTGCTGAATTGCCATATAGTTGTGTGTGCAGCAAGGACTTCAAAAGGGTCTTATTGTGCTTCAACTTCATCTAGGATCTAGTTGAAAATGCAGATGCTCAGGCCCTAAACCTTTAGAAAGATAATCTGCATTTTAATAATATTGTCAGCTGATTTGTTTGCACATTAAAATTTGAGAAACACTTCTCTAGGAGATCTTTCCGGCTGCTACATGAATTCTGCAATTAAAAATATCATTGGTTACTCAGCAGAAAGTATTGGTCAGAAAGGTTTTTATCCCACATTCCCAGTTTCCTTTATCTATAAGAGTCTTGGGATTTAATGGGGTGTTCATCAGAGGCATTGTCTCATCTTAAGTTTTCTGGTACAATTACCTCCTTATTTCTCATTACCAGGATCATTTTAATTTATCTTGGTTTCAATGGCTTAGACTGTGTGTGGTTAATGTATATAAACTTCTTCAGAGCCTCTTTGGCAGAGAGCATAAATAACACAAGAAATTTCAAAAATGTGTCTTTTCTGATAAGACAATTTAAATATGTTGAGAAGTGATGACACTTTAGCTTTCTATTCAGTTGAAGCACTTTGGACATAAAGACAGAAAGGGATTTTTTGTTCCAGCAAATGCACAGCAGGAACAGCCGAAACTCAGGGAGAGATAATGCACTAAGTATAGCAGTTAAGTGATAAAGATTTTGAATCTGAAAGTGGCAAGCTCCAAGCATCAAAGCAGCAGGAGCAGCTTAAGGCAGCAAATAGAAATGGTAAGACTCTCCTGCAGCTGTGAGGACGCGTTTGGGTACTGCGAGGGAGGAGGCCACATGAGGCACATCCTAAAGGGACAGATAATTACCACTCGTGACTGGATTGTCGATCATGCAAACCACCACTTCGTACTAAGGTACCAAATCCAAAGGTCTTTTCAAAATTATTTCCTGGTTGCTCTATAATGTTGGACAGTCCTAGACACTCCTGTTTCTCCCTTTGACTTTGCAAACCTGATTCACACTCAAAGCTTCTGATTTCATTGGTACGAGGTGCAGCCTGGGCATCTAAGTATTTTGAAAGTTTTACAGGTGATTTTAATATATAACCAAGTTTAAGAAAGTTACCCTAAGTGAATAATGAATTCCTTATAACCAAAACTTGCTTTATAATCCATCATCTCCTCAGCATTTAGTACAACACCTAAAATGAAAAAAAAAAAATTAAAAATGCTTCGTTTTAATAACTGCTGAGCAAGCATATTTTTATTGTAAGTCTTTATCCTATGTTATGCCTATATTAATTTCTTACAGAAATAAACATGATCAGACTCAGAGTTGAAAAAAGTTACGTGAACATAAGAGTAAAGTCAAATGTTTTGGCCTTGCATTGCTCTCCTGAATCCATTAATAGGAAGAACTGGAAAGCCATTGTTGGGTCAACACTGGACGCACCACTGACATTATTACCTATGATTCCAACTGGAGACGTCATTGTTGCTGGACGTCACGGCCTTAGTGGTTATGGTTGATTCTATACATGTGTTTCCTCTGTGCTATGCAACTTATAAACAAGAACACACAAGAAATAACACTTGTCTTTAAAGAACCTGTAGTTTAGTAAAAGAGTAGAACTTAATGAGCCAGGTATCTCATGACACTGTATTTCAGAAATAATGTACTTAACACTGGAAGCATTTTCTTTAGTATCAGGAATGAAACCAGAATGTCCATTATTATCACAGTTACTTTGACAATGTCCAGAGGTCCTGACCAGCATATTGAACAAGAAAACAAAAATGAGAAGGGTAAGATTTAGAAAGGGGTAAGTAAAACTGTCATTATAATACAAATAAGGTGATTTCTTTACATAGACAACCCAATATAATATCCAGATAAGTTATTAGAAATAATAGAATAGTTTACAGTAAGATGACTGAGGAAGAGATTAATATACAAAAAAAGAAATTGCTTTTCTGTGACCCAGCAACAAATAAACAGAAGATGTAATTGCAAAGTGGACATTATTTACTAGGCTATCGGAAAATATAAAAATCCAGAAATAAATATAAAAAATAATTGCAAGACACAAGTAGAATAAATCATAAAACTGGAAGAGGCGTTAATGACCTAAAAAGAAATAGAGATTAGATTTATATTCAAGGTAGGGCGGTAGTATTTTAAAGATATCAATTCTCCCTTAGTTGTGCTTTATATTCTGTGAAACTCTAATTAAATCTCTAATAGAAATTTTCATGGAACTTTATAAACAAATTCTAAAATGTCCATGGAAGAATGGAGAGCCGGGGAAGTTAAATATTTCTGCTTTACCAGATGTTAAGACTTACGAATTTATTTTAATTAAGGCACTATACTTCTATGCAAGGATAAACACATTGGCCAGAAGGGTAAAACAGAGACCTCAGAATCAGACCTGTACGTACATGGGAAACTGTTCTCCTATTTAAAGCACGCATGCCAATTACTAAAGAAGTCAGGCAGCCCAGGGGTTAAACCAGGTGCTAGAATGGGGTGTGCGCACAGTAGCCCTGATGTGAAACAGTGGGGTAGACGATCATTTAAAATCAAGCTGGATTTGATTAAACTCATAGGCGGTATTAGGCAACTGAAAACCTGATGGTGAGAGATAAACAAGTATAAAGAGGAAACTCAGCCCCAGGGACCAAGGTTAGCACACTGTGTCTTGAACCCTGAATTGTCCTCTCAGGGAACAGCTGTGCCCATTGAGCCGAAGTCCTTTGGGGAGCAGTTCCATAATGTACTGGTTGCTTGGAAGACCATATCCTGCTATTCTCTCTTATTTTTATCAGGTTAGGTTACTTTGGAGGCAGGGGGCCATCTTCAAGCTCATAGCATTGATTGTTTTTTTCAAAAAGTGTTCATATCCTTGGAGAGTTGGAGAGACTTGGCTAGATTAAGACAGGGAACGGCTCGCTTCCTCCTCACCTGAACATTAGGCCCCTGGAAACTATCTTTGCTGAGAAAACAGAATGGACCTGACCCAAAGCCAGAGCCTCCAGCGTTAACCCTCAGTGATATTTGTATTAAAAATACTCTGTTGTTGCTCCCTCTGTCGCTGTCTTACCAATGGCACCTCCACTTCTACCACTGGGAGGGTGGTGTTGAATTAAACGTATATTGCATCTGACACTGAAACTTGTTTTCAAGATTCAAATCTATGTTTGGATTGGGTGAGGCTATCTAGCCACAGGATACAAATGATTGTCCAATATACAAGATATGTGGAGTAATATCCCTTTCCAAAGCCTGTACTCCCCCAGTGTCAAGTAAGTGACGAAATGCTATTGTTGATGAGCTGAATGGTGTCTTTGCCTGTCACACTTTAGACGGAGATATGTATGTACTCTAATGGAGACAACTAGAGATAAGGAATATTTTAAATGTCACTTGATCTCTGAATTTCCCATAGTCAGGAACAAAGGTGGGAGCTACAAGTGTCACAACACATTGTACTGGGGCTGGATGTCATAGGAGATTAATAGGCACCTACTAATAGGTTTATTGAATGTTAATGTAGACATTGCTTTAAAATTAATCACACAATTTAAACTATAAATCAGCTATCGTAGAGTACAGATCAGTCATAGATAAATCATTTAAGGCCGTTTTCTCTCTCCCTCTGTGTGTGTGTGGGTATTGTTTATACATGGAAATGAAGAACTAAAGTAATATAGACAACCTTCAGTACGCATTTTCTTGTTTGTACGCATTTTCTAACTTCCCTGCAGTACCTTGTGCTACCTTGTAATCAGGAACAAACTCAACTATAATTTTTAAATACCCGCAACATGTTTATATAGGTTATAATAGTGCATTTAGCATTTTCTTTGATATTACCTCTTTATGTCTCTACTTGCTTTTATTATAAGTTGAAAAGGCTCTAAATTGAGGAGTCTGGATATAACTGGAGACTTTGTGTAACTTCTCTCTCATAATCTACTCTATTTCAAACAGATCAAGGTCACACATGCCTTCAAGTCCCAAGATCAAACCACTTCTATCAAACCAGTCAACATGAATAGAGTTTCTCATAAGCACAGTGATTTAAACAAGGAACACATTGCACCTTATTATATTCTGAATACTAATATACCTCAGCTTTTCTGTTTGGCCCAAAGACAGAGGTTTTGACTGGAATGAAAATAGGTAGATTTTGATATATTTTTTTCTGATTTATTCAGAGATCTAAAGAAAGATCAGTTTTCAATGGCCACATAAATGAAATTATCATTTTCATTGACTTAAACATACAGTCTCAGGACTGTTAGAATAACTTTAGAGTTAGGGAGAATTTGAGACCTTATAAAAAATTCTTTTTTCTCTCTTTAATTGCGATAGATGAACAAGAAGCCAAGCTGAGTGTAAAAATTAATTTCAGAATTTAGTGAAACTATTTTTTTCCCTCAATGATTTTTTAAAATGTCAATAATTTTTCTAAGATCTACGTTGCCTGCACTCACTATATTATAGAACACTCAACCTTAGGCCACCCTTTCTGTTTAATAAGCTAAAAATAAAAGATGAGATGATGATTGTGATTGTGTTGAACTCCAGGACCCTGGGTAGAGTCTGAGCAGTTAGAATTGACATTTGTGTTATTGTCAAAAACCAACTGCTCGCCACATCCATTGGTGTTAAACACAACATCTGGTTGAGTCTAATTAGGTTTTCAAGTAAGCTGATGAGAAAATGAGCTTTATGCACTTATCTAAATGGAGAAGTTTCTTTTGATTGTTGTAAATATATGGGTTGAGTTAAAAAAAAAAATAGAGAATCAGGTCTTGAAATCACAGTTCTGACATCAAACATGGCCATTGCATATTGCCTAGGAAGGGGAATTAGAGTCCAAGTTGTCTTTCATCACCAAATACATGGTCAGTAATGGTTCTTCTTGCATGAAGTGCAATGGGAGAGGGTATCCTGTAGTTATTCTTTAATTGAGAGCTTGTCCCAGAAATAAAGAGGAACAGAGCCTGGTGGGTTCACGGTGGTGTGTGCAAATGCATCAACATTTTCATGGCCAGAGCTTTGAAAGCAACTGGATCACGGAACTTCCTTCTTGATGAAAGGGGAATGGAAGGCATTTTTGGATTTGGGAAATGGCCAGCGAGGTGAAATGGAGCTAGGTGGCCTTGCTCCCTCTTTTTGTCAGGATCTGAATACTATCTCTGCACACCACTCTGGAATAGTCCATTGCTCGGAAGGTGGCTTCTCCCTTGGAGTAGCCTTGTTATTGGGCCTTTGGCAATTGCCTCGGAAAGTTTAAAGAAGAGCACTTGTGAAGCAGTTTAATGTTTAAATAATTCCAATTCTAAGAGGCAGGATCAAGATGATAATTTTAGTTCAGGGAAACATCTTTGCTGGTCTCTTTTCACACTCCTAATTTTGCCTCCACTTAACCACTGCCAACATCAACCTACTTGTCCCCATGAGGAAGCAGCAGCAGGAAAGAAATGTGACCCAGGTCTTCTTGTTGGGCAATATAAATCCCAGGACCCTTTCCCTCTAAGAGAAGTAGTTTTGTTTCCTTTTAGAAAAAAAAAAAGACCATTTTACCTCTCCTTTTACAGGCTTACCTTACACAGGTGTGGAGCCTGTTTAACTTGTAATTTCAATCAGGGCTTTACTGGTTTTAATAACAATAGTATGTACTTAAGTTAAACAGATGCGCTCAAGTTCAAGTTGTGCCCTTTTCAAGTTCTATTCATTTGGGAAATCAACTTCTTAAGCTTCAATGTTTTTTTAATTTGTAAAGCAAAAATTAATATTTTCTCTGCCTAAGGGTTGTTGTGAAGATTAAATGAGAAATATGCAAAAGGACTTTTTATATGTTAGTATTCTGTGTAAATGTCATTCTGTTTTCCTCTTTGAAGTCAAATTATGGGATTGAAATATCAAGTAAATAATGTTAGTTGTTCTTTAATTTGAGTCTAACGAAAATAATTAAAAGAAGTATAGCAGGACTTATCATCTTCATTTTTCAAGTGAAGAGACAGAGCTTCATTTAAATTAAGTATTGAAGGAAAGGTCGCATAACTGGTACAGTGAAAAAACATAAAACTCACATTTTAGTGTATTTTAAATTGACATTTGAGGTTCACAGGAGAAACTGTACTTGCCATAAAAATGAAGTATTGTGAAATGTAAGAGGACTTATTTAAATGAGTTCATAGCCAGTTACACAGCCATATCCAGCAAATGTTGATTCAGTATCAATGTTCGTCTAGGAACAAGCCACTGGTGGGGTTTTGTTCTGTTCTTGGTTCTTACGATCTGTAATATGTTTATTAATAGCTCATATAAAGCCCAGAAAAAACCAACTTAATATACTGTAGATAATCATAGCTGACCAGGATAGCTTTACAAGTTAGAATCAGAAATCTAAGCGACGTTTTCAGCAGGTTCAGGTAATGAGCCAAAATTAATTAGATAATATTTAAGATAATAAGGACAATACTATACATTAATGTTCGAGAAATAAACAGGAAGAAGATAGTAGTTTTTAAGAAAGAATCACTTAATTTGATGATAAAATTAGTATAGCTGTGGTGTGATTCGGCTGCTATTAACCCATGAACACATCCCGCCAGGTGTGGCTCGGATGTTGGGCATCGACCTAGGATCCAGGAGATCAGGGTTCAATTCTCAGGGCACATGCCCGGGTTGCGGGCTCGGTCCCCAATGGGGGACGTGCAGGAGGCAGCATCTCATCATGATGTTTCTATTTCTCTCTCTTCCTCTCCCTTCCTCTCTCTGAAATCAATAAAGATATATTACAAAAAAAAAAAAGCAAAGAAAACCATGAGCACAGTCTCAGGGAGTGACCTGACCAGGAAGCAGTTAACTGTCCCCCCCCTGCCAGGCCACTCGCTCCTCCAGAGGAACCCTCACCTGGTGGCTGAGGGCACAGGCCCTGGAGTTAGGCTGCCTGGTTAAACCCTGGCTGCCTGACTGCCTTCTGGTTGTGTGACTTTGGGAAAGTTACTCAATCATCTTGAGAACTGTAAAATGAAGTGAACGGTAGCACATGGCTAGAGAACGATTATGAGGCTTAATAGCACAGCCCAGGTGCTCAAAGTGGGGCCTGGCGCAGGGTCAGGTAACCGTTAAGATTATTACCGTTAATTCTGCATCGCAAACTAAGAAGGGCACTTAGGATCTGGAATATAACCCAGAGGAAATGAGTAGGATGGCATAAAGATAGCCATACATCACTACTGATTGAACATTTCTTAAACTTCAAACCATGAGCTAAAGCAATTTTATATAATCCTTTCAAAAACCCTGGGAGTTAGGTACTATTACATTCATATTGCACATGAAAAAGCTATGAATGAGGAAGGTTATATGGCACAACCAATAAGTAATAAATGATTGATTGGCTTTGAAATACCTTTACTCCTCAAGTAATGACACAACCGAGGAAGTTTAACCTGGACAAGCAGGCACCAAGTAGAGACATATTGTCCCCTGACATTTGAAGGACTGTCAAGTAGAACAGGGGTTTGACCTTGCTCAGCCAATAATATCGTCCCACATCAAGATTCAAGGGCTGGGCTCTAGTTCATCTGGATATCGGTTCAGACCTGAGTTTTTTGCATTTACCTCTCATTTGAACTTCATACCACTGAGCTTTTCTTAGTACAGTTTATCTTGCCTCCTGTTATGAGATTAAATCTTCCAAAAATACTGCCACTATTACATCAGCCTCCAGCTTTAAAACCCTCCAGTGCTTCTTCCATGGTTGGAAAGCTAAAACCCAGATGCCTTAACTTGGCCTTCAAAACTGTTTATGACCTGGCTGCAACCGGAAGGTGCCTCAGACATAATATAGGCCTGTCCTATCATTATCCTAAGAGTAAAATGAAGCTCGGAAAAGGTGACATGACTTATCAAGAACCTTCAGCTAGTGAGAGAAGATGGCTCATGGGTATCCGGGTCTCTATCCTATTATTGCAAATGGGATATTCAAAACAATGACATCAAACGAAGCAAAGCACTGCGTCTGGACGCTATGGTAGGTTTTCCACGTACATGTCTTCCACTCAACCCAGAGAGGTTTATCACCTTTTCCCCCCAACTTTAAAGACTTAATTTCTTTAGAGCAGTTTTAGGTTCACAGCAAAATTGGGAGGAAGAGACAGAGATTTCAGTTGTACAATAGTTACGATTAAACCTTCCCTGACACATCATAATCACCCAAAACTATGGAGTTTACATTAGAGTTCACTTTTGTTGTATATTTAACAGGTTTGGATCAATGAATAATGACATGTATCTACCGTTATAGTATCATTGAGTGTTTTCACTGCCCCCCCAAATCCTCTCTACTCTGCCCATCCATCCATCCATCCATCCATCCATCCATCCATCCATCCCTCCATCCCTCCCTCCACCCCCACCCCTGGAAACGACACATCCTCCACCTGTCTCCACCGTTCTGTCTTTTCTAGAATGCCGTATATTTGGAATCACATAGTATGTAGCCTTCCAGGTTGGCTTCTTTCAGTTAGTAATATGCATTTATGTTTCCCTTATGTTTTTTCATGGCTTAAAACGTTTATCTTTTTTACAACCTGTTATAAGTATCTCCCGAGAGTTTTCCTTGAACCTAAAAATATGTCTAGTCTGATTTGCTGAAAACAGGCAAGTGGAACTCCACTGAAAGTCAAGTGAAGGGCCATGTTACGGTCACTGAGATGTCTGTACTTTTTGTTTTTATTTTAATTTTTTGTCTTTTTTAACTTTGAGC
This sequence comes from Miniopterus schreibersii, assembly GCF_964146895.1. Lineage (NCBI taxonomy): Eukaryota > Metazoa > Chordata > Mammalia > Chiroptera > Miniopteridae > Miniopterus > Miniopterus schreibersii. The sequence continues at coordinate 10,539,612 of NC_138118.1, read as the reverse complement.
CCCAAGTAAGGACAAAGAGGTAATCCTGGTGCTAGAGAAAGCTTCCGCATAGTTGCCAAAATGCATCCCTAGTTTCCAGAGGAGAGGGCCAGTTCTGGAGGCAAACAGTTCAGGTTTAACACCTTGCTCTCCGCATTTCTAGCTGTGTGACCTTGGGCTAGTAAGTACACCTCAGTGAGCCTCAGTTTTCAAGGCCTAATTAGGGACCTTTGCATCTTGTTATTTTTTAAAATATATTTTTATTGATTTTAGAGAGAAAGGAAAGGAGAAGGAGAGAGAGAGAAACAGTGATGAGAGAGAAACATCAATCGGCTGCCTCCTGCATGCACCCCAACCCCAACCAGTGATTGAACAGCAACCTCTTGGTGCACGGGGACAACACACTGGCTGGGGCTGTGTCTTACTTTTTTGATACTTGTAAGGTTTTGTTAAAATAATGAATTGAATTGAAAATACCTGTTCAGCCTTCAGAAGCTGAACTGTGTCTCTAGAGGAGGTGGGGGCACAAGGAGTTCGGCTACTCTTAGCCTTTCTCTTGAACATCTAGTGTATAGGTCTTCGCACATTAATGTAATGGAATAATGACATTTAAAAATGCAGTGTTTATGGCCTGCTATATTTCTCTCATCGAGCTCCATGGTCACCTCACTGACTTCTGATGGGGCCGGAAGCTTCCATGAAAGGCCACCAGCCAAACAGACCTCAGCAAGCATTTCCCAGCTTCAGCTCCGTGCCTTGGGGAAAGCAGGTTTTTGTGCCCTGGCATCTTCCAGAAGCTCATCGCCCTCCATCCCCTGGGAAGCATTCCTGGTCCGTGGTCCCAGAGGCCCAGTGTCAGACCCTGTTATAAACTCAGTGACAGACAGGGCGGCCCCACGGGACTCACCTGTCAAGGTGCCTATTTTGAAAGGTCAACCGCGTTTTTGTCGGGAGACCGCCCGAAGTGCCCCTGTCCCCTGCGTGAGAACTCGCATCTCTTCTCTGTGATGCCTGGCATTTTTCGTTCCCGTGTCCCTTGACCCTTTCCTTTAACTCGTGGCTCCTTGACAGAGGCTCACCTTGGCCGTCGGGGAAGAATGACCTGGGGCGGGCCGCGTGCTCACCATCCTCGGTGCTGAAGAGGAATGCACATAAATAATTTTGTTTTTCCCCAGACCTCTCCACCCTCTGATTTTTCTCATGCCCTGCTGGTTTGCCGGCACTCACCGGGGGAGCCACAGACAATGAGGACACTGTCTTTGTCCCTTCGCATCATCGTCTAACCTCTTACTGTCACAGCCTTCATTCCCTGCTCGGGGTGTGACACATTCACATTTCCATCTTAATCATAGCCTTGGAGGGTGGGAAGGGAACTGAGAGGTCACCAGCCCAGCTCACACAGGGGCTCTGTCTTCAGTGCAGGGAACACAGAGCCATTCACCCTTTGCGTGGACACCCCCGTTGGCCAGAGCTTCGTGTTCTGCAGGGCTGCCCATCCCCTTTGGGGAGCACACCCCTCATCCGGGATCTTTCTTATGTTCAGCTGTCACCTGTGTCCTGGTGACGTCTCACCATTGCTGAGGCTGTCTCCGGAGCCATAGAGAATAAATCTTTCACCTCTTAGACTTCTTTCTTCTCATGGGCTCCTTCTGTCCATGCCTCCAACTGTCCCCGATACGGTGCAGCTGCCTGATTTGTTTCCTTTACTTCTGGTGCAAACAGTTTAGCTGACGACTGCTGTTTTCTCCCCCAAATGGAAAACAAAGAGCACAATAGCAACACAACCTTCTGTCGCTGGAATAGCATTTTCGTTTCTTTTACTCCTGCAACCTGAGACGCTTTGAGTTCTAATATGAATTCTTCAATTACATGAGTTCGTGTATCTGTGATACATAATGTTCCTATGAGCTGGTAACAGAGGTCAGACTAATCTTTCGTTGACCAAAAGTTTGTTCCTGAATGGATGAGTCTTTCATTTGGTGTTATCATCTTGGAAACATTTTAGGGCAAAAGAAAAAGAAGTTCTTCCAAACACCCAGAAATGGAGATAACCAACAAGCGTTCGAAGATAGGGTTGTGTTTTACACTGACACCGTGTCAGAGGATGTCATAGGAACGCAGCGGGAGAATGGAACAGAGATTAAGACGGTCCATAAACTCCCAGAGAACACAGAGTAGCTCAGACTAAATGCCACGAAAGGGGGGAATGTGGCTCCTCATAAATACCCACAAAGCACTGGCTAACAGGCTTCTTCCAGAGAGTTTAATACATTCAGACACCATCCTTCCATATATACAAAAGGGGGTCTCTGGATACATTCAGACATAAATGTAGAACCAGGTAGAAAATAATGGACAGCTCTGCGGCAGAAAGAAGGACCCTCGGATATGTCAGAGCGCACTCCCAGAGGCTATAATAACAGGACAGCCTGAGCCGCCATAGAAACAGGGACCTTCATCAGTAGGGAGTGAAGGACCTGGTAGAGAAGCAGCTACATCTTCCAGGCCACTAAGTGGGCTATGCATCGAGTTACCTATAGGTATGGATATCCAGGTGCAGATAAGCTCAGAGAGAATCCGTAAGAGAGAGATGCATAGGGTAGAAGGTGCAAGAAATGGCATGTGAGAGGTTAGGAGAGCTGGGTAACAGACAGGTCAACTAATAGAAGGGAGAGGATTGGGGGGGGGAGGGGGGAGGGTGTGGAGAATCAAACCTTGACCATGTTATCAGTCACATGTATAGTATGAAAACTATCCCAGGAGGCTGTCTTGTCTCAATGTCTGAGAGCGTGTTTCCTTATTTTTACTAATATTAGCTATTACATTTCAGCAATCATTTGTTGGACACTTACTATGTGTCTGACGAAATGCTAAGCATCTCTGACAGTATCTCAGCGAATCCTCACGACTTGATAAGGTAGATATTGTTATTTGGTTAGTGAAGAGGAAAACAAAGGTCAGAAAGGTTAACTAGCCAGGCCAGTGTGGCTCAGTGGTCGAGCATCAACCTAGGATCCAGGAGATCGCAATTCAATTCCCAGTTTGGGAACATGCTTGTGTTGGGGGCTGGGCTCGTCTCTGATCGAGGGAGTGCAGGAGGCAGCCAATCAATGACTCTCATCATTGCTGTCTCTCTCTTTCACCTCTCCCTTCCTCTCTCTGAAATCAATAAAGATATATTAAAAAAAAAAAGGAAGGTTAAATAACTGTCAAAGTTTATACTAGCAAGTCAGGATCCAGCTAGATATAAGACCTAAGTATTTAAGCACCATGATGTATGGTTATTGATCCAAATGCCCTGCAAGAGACATCTCAATTCTTCTGCTCTTGTACAGATTGCATTAGATCGAGTGGAGAATAGCAGTATGTTGAAGTGGAAAGAAGCAGACTGGGAACTTTGAGGCAGAGATTCTTGCCCCAGCTTTGCTCCTGGCTAAATCCACATCATGCAAACTGTTTAACTCTTAGAATCAGTTGCTTTATCTGGCAAATGGGAATAGCAATCTATCTGGATGATTATTATGTAAATCAGGTTATATAATGCTTATAAAAATACTCTGAAACTAAAAAGAAATGTGTGAATGCAAAATATTTAGATCGTATCATCAGAAGACCTTCAGGGACTTTGATATTGATAAAATATCAAAATTCATGATACAAAGTGATGATACAAACTGATCAAATTATATTAAATCGTTTCTATATTAACTTGCAAAGCACTTACAGAGTGCCCTACAAACCAGGCATTGGGCAGAGCAGTGGGAGATACAAGGATACGTAAGACATAGCTCTTCCTTTGAAAGGTTTACAATCTAAAAATGTTTTACTGCTATTAGTTGCCATATTTTAGAAAATATAAATTTACATTCAGCATATGTTCATTTATGTGACAAAATGTACTACTGTTTTTGGATTTCTTGTGACTGAAAGCAAGGTGGAGGAAACTGAGGTTTTTGGTTTTGGTTTGTTTTGTTTTTATCTGCTCCCAAATCAGAGTCTGTATTTTAGCTTGGCACCTCTGTTTGCTGTGCTATATTATACTCAGATTTATTATAAGTAGAATCATGCCACTCATTTGTAAGTATATTTATAAATCACTTGAATTCGGAGAAGTGTAACAAATTTTAAATACTCACATAATGATCTCTTTCCAAATTCAAGGCACTTTTCCCCAAGAAGGAAGGGAGGACCTCCAGGGCCACTTGCTGACTCCGTGGGGCCCCCTGGTCCCCTCTGCCAGCGCCTGGGTTCTCAGCTGCAGACACAGAGGATGGCAATTGATGGAATAACTGCGGTTATTTTCCAAAGTGGACTGTTTGCTCATGATGGCAGGTTTAATCGCTGAGTTCATTCCACTGAAATTTCTGCCCAAATAAAATCTCCCATTTTATACTGAAAGCAACAAATGAATGAACAAGAGAGACAAACAAACAAAAACTCATAGATACAGACAACAGTGTGGTGCTTCCTAGAGGGAGAAGGGGTAGAGGGGGGGCAGTAAAGGGTAAAAGGGGTCAAGTAGATGGTGACAGAAGGACATCGGACATCGACTTTGGGGGGTAAACACACCATGCAATACAGAGATGATGTATCATAGAACTGCACACTTGAAACCTATATAATTTTATTAACCACTGTCACCCCAATAAACTTAATTTTTAAAAATCCTTTATTTTATGCTAGCCAAATTGTTTTCATTTCTCATCCCAAATGACAAACTCAATGAACTCATTATTGTCTCAGCAAATTGAGGATTTGGCCTGTCCTGTGTCTAAGGCAAATAAGTGTCTAGAACACCATGTTAATATCAACTATAAAAGCAGTTTAGGGCTGAGGTTTTATTTTCCAGATGCAGAGGTGGCCGAGAATGGAAAACATAAAAAGAGACAGATATTAAACCCACAAAAAAGTATGTGTGCCTCTTTTGTTTAAGTTCTCCCGTTTCCTTAAGATCTAGGGGTGAGAAGTATTAGACAGAAATAATGTCACAAATAGTCAGAATGTGAAATTGAGAAAAACAATATAATAATTGAGGTATTTGGGGATAATTGAGGTATTTGTCATTTTCTATTTCGATTATGACAAAGGTTAGTGTAGACATGCAGTGAAGTGATTATTATGGATTTTTCATCAACTTAAGTAACAACACAGTCTTCTGCATGGAACATTTATGACAGCCCTTTCATCATTGCTGGTTTGGGCATCTGCCCAGGAGGTGTCTTGGGTTATGTCGTGGACTTGTAAACCTGATAGGAATTCATCCTGTCTTGGATCGCTGCTAAGAAGCTCTGTTTCTTTAAAGAAAATAATTTCCCCAGTAAGATTATTATCATTTATAATTTACAGATCAAGAAACAGAGATTAAGGACCTTGAGGAGGCTGGAGTAGATGGGATCTGGTGGTGAGGTCAGATGCAGCTGAGAGAGGTTGCATTCCAGGGAGTTAGGAGAAAAGATTAGGTACAACAGGAGAAAAGTTGGTACGTGGCAAGGCAGATGATTAGGGTGTTCTCTCTCGATGGGTTTAATTTCTATAATGTAGGAGACAATACAGTTGTGAGAGTTGGGGCAACTTGAGAAGAGTAGTGAATGTTTGAAATACCTGTTGAGGGAGTTTGGATGGAGAGATGACTAAGGAGGACCTGATGAAGCTGGCATCTTGTCTTAATCATGGTTCCAGTCCTCGTGGCAGGGGGATTTTCTGCAGCAGCAGGCAATAGTTAATGTGGCTACTAAAGCACCTGGAATGGTGCAGTTCACAAGAAGGATTTCACAGAGGAACGAAGGGCAAGTGACCCAGATCCACCAATGGGTGATGTGATTGACCATGGAGCGTTGTCTAGATGGGATGGAAAGGAAAAAACGAGGTTAGGACAGAAATCATTAACTAGAAGGAAAAAAGAGTGCCTAATAGGGGTCTTTCTGCAGTTAAGATAGTACAATGGAGGTAAGAAAAGTAGCAAGCAAGAATACGAAGTTGGAGTCAGAGAACAGAGTAGCAAAACTTAAGATTTCAAAAGTAGAATAATTCTGAGTTATAATAAGGTCAGACTTGTGCCAATGGGAGTGAATCACTGAAATCGAGTAGAAGTGAAGGTCAATGGAGTCCAAGTGGTCAGGAAAATGTTAGTCCAGGACATTCAGTGGGTTCACTGTGCGGACGTTGGAATCACCCAAGCTGTTAGTAGGACCAGAAGTACAGAAAAACAGTATTGAGTCAAGAGCCAAGTTCTCCTGGAAGAGTGATTGGCTGAGCGTGGATTTGGCTAAGTGGAAAAGAATGGCAAGTTTCTCCTCTTGGCAAGAGGAGAAATTTGAACAATAAAAAGAGAAAACTGTCCCTCCACAGGCCGAAAAAGAGCAGCCTCCAATGGATCACCCAGGGAGGTAGTATTCCTGGGAGTGGGAAGTAAAGGCAAGGCCGTTCACAGTGGATCTATAGAGATTTCAGAGCGGGGAAGGGAGGCCAGCCATGGAAAGCACCAAAGTGGGGTGGAAGAGGGCTGTGACCCGAGGGGTTATGATTTGGGGCAATGACGAAGGACATCAAGAACAAGTGGCAGGGTAGAAGTAACCAACCAGAGCAATGATTTAAAGAAGTGTCTGTGATTAGTCACACAGATACTCTAGGTGATGTCCCCTGCAGGATGGCGTTTATTGTCTATGGCTCATTGCAAAATAGCTTGTATTAGAGAAAGTAAAGACGTCAGAAACTAATATTTATTGCACTCTAGATAAATTATCTTGTTTAATCTTCATAAAATCTCCAGAATATAGACATAATTATCCTCATTTTTAAGAGCTGAGGACACAGAACCTCAGAGAGGTGAAATAATTCTTCTAAGGTTATTAATGCCAGCGAGTGCTTAGTACAAAAATGAAACTCAGGTCTGTCAGAATATCCTTTCTCTTATACCAATTTAGAAGAACAGGCATCTAGCTCTGGGTCCACAGTTGCTCTACGTAAGTCAGTTAATTTCTTTCTTAGTCTGATTCTTTATCTCAAAAAACAGCAATAATATCAACTTTGCCTAGCACTTAGTTGACTTTTAAACTGATCCAGTGAGGTATTTGTCAAACCAGTCTGAAATAAACATATAAAATTATACATATACATTTAACTTCTTCATTTCTGAGTCTTTTCTTGTACCTTTAAATTCCTACAAATAAATTAGTCATTTATTCATTAACTTTAGAAGTAATGTTTCTACGGTATGAACTATACTGTGACGAATGACTGGATACAGAAAATAGAAATATTCATCTTTATAAGGGAAAACCAAATTCTTTTCTATAAGGGAAAAATTCTCCAGCGATGTGGAAGGAATCAATCTCTTCACATTCTTTTCATCACTTGTTATTGTAATATTTCTTTGTTGTTGACAATCTAGTGCGAGTAAAATGATATCTCACGGTGGCCATCACTTGTATTTCTCTAATTACTAATGAAACTGAGCATCTCTTGATTTGTTTATTGGTCATTAATGTTTCCCCTTCTGTGAATTATCTGCAAATACTTTTGCTCTTTTTTTTATTGGAATTATTGCCCTTTGCTATTGAGACCCTCTCATTTTATAGAAACGTTGAGTTTGCATCAGGAAGGTGAGGCAGGGTGCACAAAGTTACACCGTAAATTGGTAGAAGGGCCTGGACTAGGGCCCAGTTAGTCCAGTGCTTTTACACTGTGTCATAGCTTCCTGCCCACCAAGTCTCCCCCTCCAACAGAGGGGGCGGGGGCCTGAGGGAGGCCATTTGAGGGGGACCCCTGTGCAATATCCAGCTAGGATGGTTCTCATTACTTCAGCTTTATTCTTCAAACAAAAGTGAAACAAAAATGTGCCAGAACATCCATTATAAGGGAATCCTGTCAATTTGGATGACACGTGGAATCTGTTGTAAGCAACCAGTAGCACAGAATTCTCAGTCCGGAGAAAGTGGGGGGTCAGTGTAGATACGGTTTGAGACCTTGTGTAAGATATATGATAGACATTAGAGGAGTGACAGTTGGCACAGAAAATAATAAAATGGGCCTTGCTTGAGAGGCTGGCTGGCTGGTCTTATTTAGGAGATTTTATTTCTGCAGCTTACCTCCCAGTTGTCCCATGGTGGTTATAACGCACCTGGTAGTTCATCATTCTCCCTCCTCTGCATACGAGGAAAAGGGAGTGGGACTGGCATAGGAGAGGACACACGTAAGTGATTTCCGTCATTTTCTAATGATCCCTTCAAATAATAGCTTGAGGCCTGAAATGGAAGAACATTGTCCAAGTGCAGTAATTCAGTGAATTTCCCCATTTATTGATTCATTCATTCTCTCTCTCCTTTCCACCCCAGATTCATCATTTTAAGCAGTGAATCATTGTCTTTAAACAATGTACTGAGTTGAACTGGAGGGAAATCATATTTTTCTGCTGAAATGTCATCCTGTGGTCTGCCCGCAATCTTTGACTTTCCTCCAGCTGTCCGTTCCCCAGGTTCTGCCTCTTGGTCTTTTCTTCTTGCTCGTATCTTTCTTGCCATCTCCAGTGACTCTCGGATTGAGGAGGAAACAGTATCCCTGGAGCTGTTTGTGTGCAACTCAGATTACCCAGGTCCGGTCAGATGCACAGCATCTGGCTCCCTAGCCCCTTCAGTGCGGGCCTGAATCCACACATCTTCAGGGGGGTGAGAGCAGAACACCGATCATCGGTCGGTTCCACCACGTGTTGCATGAGATGAACCCCATGGCTCGGGGGCTGACTGCCGTGACAAGAGCAGAAGGAGATGGGACGGCTTGTGAGGATGTAAGAAGCAAAAAGGGTGGACACCCCACGAGTGAACCTTGGAGGACATTCAAAAATCTCCAATATGTGGTACAGGACAAATAGTTCTTTGTTTCTAATACAATGATAGAAAATATAATATTCGTAACTACACCGTGTTCTAGCACTACAGAGTGCAAAATATTCTTTTAAAAGCAGTATTTTAAATGAATTTTCCTCCTAGGTTAGTTATGAATATCAATACCCCTGACTTTGTGGAATTCACAAAAGAGCCTTGCAGAGACCTCCGAGGGTCCTTACCCTCTATGACAGCTTACCAAAGTTCTAGTCAATATAGAGATAGCGTTTCTTTTTTTAATTCTTATGTTTTTACTTCTTTGTTTATGTTCTTTATCTTTTGTTAAAAATTTAATTTAATTTAATTTTTTCCATCACCTTTTATCCCCTCTATGCCTTCTATCTCTTCCACCCCATAGCTTTTCTGGCGCACATGTTTTCTGCAAGATCACAAATATCTTGAGTGGCTTATTTTACCTATCCTTAGGAACCCATATTTAGTCAACCCTCACATCAAATAGGACATTTATGCCATAGGAATGATCCTTCATTTAACATTCATTGAATACCTGTCATGTGCATTCAACTGACAGGTAGTGAAAAGATAGAGGGCAGATATGATTCTTGCTCTCAGAGAGCTCATAAGCAGTGGCAGAAACAGACATATAAACCAAAAATGTTTAATTCTGTGACAAAGCAGGCATTGCATGTCTTTAAAAATGAACCAATTTTTCAAGCAGACAAAGCATGCCAGGGGAAGGCCCGCATCATCAGAGAGGTAGCGCCTGTTAGTTCAGGGTTGTACCCCTATTTTCTCCTCTGTGTGGGTCCATCAACACCGCTGACTGGTAGCGGAGGCAGGAAGACTCATCTAAGCAATGAGATACTGCCTCAGAGAGGCACATACATTGAGTCATTTTTTTATCCAATGTCACGGCCATCCTCTCACCATGATGATGAGATGGCAGCTTGGGCCAAAGCTGAACTAGTCAAGTATGTAACAAGAAATGAATCTTGGTCAAGCAGTGACCTACTGGATGTGGGAAGAGCCTCCAGAGCTCAGCTGCTTGTATCAGTCAAACCTTGGTGTTCCTTCTTTGTAGTTACACAGCCAGTGAATGGCACCCTGACAGGCTACGAAAATGGGGGAGGAAATGATCCAAGGCCAACCAACCTGTCTCTCCAGTTCTTCACTTTATTACACACACAGGTATGTTTTAACCCCACAGTGTCATTGTTAAAAGTTGGTAAACTGTTGTCTGAGCACATAACCAGGCACACATGGTTAGCTCTGTGTGAAATCTCAAACTTTCTCCGTTCTCTCTTTTGCTTCTCGATCATCTTACTTCTAAAGTCAAAAGATTGTCACTCAATCCACATTCCACCGACTTCGGCCTGCGTACCACCTGTCTTTCCATGAGGCCCCGTGGACTTGCATATTGCCTTCTACACTTACTAATACAACTCACCTCTTTGGGCCAGAACCTCACACGTTCTCCTCTTCATTTTCAGTGGCTTCCCTTTCTGATTACTTTCCCCCATGGACAATGAGTTCAAGGAACTGCAAACAGCATAGCAAAGCCAGAATATCGGAAGGACAGGAAAGACTTTTGAAAAGGCAGTTGTGCTGCCTTTCGTTAGTGCCCAGGAATGAGGACATCCACGGGTTGTCTTCCCCCTTAGCTGCCAGTTAGGTTCAACCGATGGGAGGCACCAGAAGATGATCAGGAGACAAGAGGAGAGTTAGATTGGGGTATTTATTACTTCCCCTCTTATTTGGCCAGGTCACTGTGGATTGCTGCGTCCTTTTGCTGAAGGCGGAAGGTCTGTTAGGCAGCCCTTCCCACAGAGTTGCATACTGGCTGCAGGAACCCTTGTCTTCTCTTTCCCCTTCAGGCCTGCGGATGTCCATGGCCCTGCTGGTACTGTATTCTAGGTGCCGCACTTTCCCTTCTTAGTTCCTTCCAAGCCTTGACATAGATCTGTGTTGTAGGTGGTCAGATATAGGCGCCTGTGGCTCAGAATAGAAGTTCGAGCAAAAAGTATAGACGGGTAGTTGAAGTTGGAGGTGGTGTGCAAAACAAGAGGAAAAAATGGCTGAGAAAGTGCTCCTAGGGGCCCTAAGGGGCTTTTGTCTTCGTGTCCTGGCCATATTATCCCCTCCCCATCTCCTTATCCTTGAGCATTTCCTCCAGGCAAAAATACCTAATGGACCAACTGGCGTGGCTCAGCGGTTGAGCATCGACCTAAGATCCAGGAGATCGTGGTTCGATCCCCAGTCAGGGCACATGCCCCGGTTGCGGGCTTGATCCCCAGTCGGGGGTGCAGGAGGCAGCTGATCAATGACTCTCTTATCATTGATGTTTCTGTCTCTCTCTCCCTCTCCTTTCCTCTCTCTGAAATCAATAAAGATATATTTTTTAAAAAAGAAAAAAAGAAATCACTCCTATTTCTTTCATGGTTATGGCTTACCTATTATGTGTTTGTTTTGTTTTTTTAAATATATCTTTATTGATTTCAGAGAGAGGAAGGGAGAGAGGGAGAGAGAGAGACAGAAACATCAATGATGAGAGAGTCATTAATGGAGCCCGCAACCCGGGCATGTGCCCTGACCGGGAATCGAACCCCAATCGCCTGGATCCTAAGTCGACGCTCAACTGCTGAGCCAGGCCCGGCCGGGCAGAAGTGATTTCTAATGGACAAAAGCATAAGGAAAAATCTCTTTTAAAAATTCTACCATGTAACAGTAAGTCATGGCATCTTTGAATCTGTATAATAACAGCTTTATTATAAAATCTTTAGCATGTGCTCTGTACTTATAGACTCTCTTCTCACTAATAACATTTCTCACCAGTGGCTTCTATGGTATTGTCCTCTTTATAGCACTTTAATTTAAATGGAGCAGATCTTGATATCTATTATAATTTTCATTTAGTTGGATGTTAATTATTCTCACAGGTAGAGGAACCCCAGGATAAACCATTTGCCAGTTCCTCTTATTGCTCCAGTAGCCCCAATTTCCATTTAGCCTTAAAAGAGTGTTAAGCACTTGTGTGTTGTTGTTGTTGTTTAACATTGGGCAATTCCTTTCTGAGAAAAACATTCACCTTTTCTCTCAGTTTCTCTGACTGAATCCTAAAATGTGTCCTGAGGCCTTCCTTCACTACCTGAGATATTTGACGTTCCCAGCATACCAATGCATTAATTAATTCGGTTTTTATAAATTATGTTGCCATCCAAACAACCATGGGTGAAAATGGCACTTTTCGTAACTATTCCTTTGATGTTTCAACTTGGTACATGTTTACTTCCTTGGAATATGCCTGTCCTCGGACTCTTACCTCCTTGACTCCTTAGTGTTTCCCCAATGGCAAAGTCTCAATTTCAGCAGCAGAATAAAATGGGATACTTTCCACTGTATGGGTGGTGAGCATCTTACCAAATTCTACCTGAGGGTTGTGTACCCACAGCCACCAGGGATCAATCACCGTTTGGTTTTACCCTTTCATCCCTATGAAGAGGGTGTTGGGTTTTTTCTCTTTATGTTAAGAACATTTGACAGGGTCAATCCGTTGCAGTCCTAAAAAGCATGGTCTTTGGTCTCAGCAGTGAGTTTTGCACAATTTTGAATAAACTACTCTAAAAACAGTGATATTTGAGGAATTGCCTATGCCCTTTGGTACCAGTTCTTTTTTTAATACTATCATAAAACTAAGTTGTAACAATTAATGAAGACCTGTTCTCTTGATTCCTGAGTTTCAACTCAGCACACTCAACATATGTTACTATGCAAAGTGTTATAAAGCACCATCTGAACGCCAGCTACTCTTGGTGTCTGCATAGCTAATGAGTTTCTATTTTAGTTTCTTTGTTATCTGTTTTCTTTAACTTGAATAAATGGGAGTGCTGCATCAACTGATATTTATTTGAGCACCTTCTCTCATCTCATCTTTATTCCACTCTCGGTGTTAGAAGTAATTCCAAAGGGAAAACACTGAGATTCTCCATCCCCCGTGTAAATTTTTGGTGGAAAAAGAGAGATACCAGCACTGTCATCATAGAGAGTAGAACTTAAAAAGAATGTTGAACAGGGAGGGTGAGCTGGAGGGGCTGGTGTTTATTTCAGGATTCTGCACCGGCGTAGGCTGTGGCATGTGGCCTTTGCGACAGACGGAGGGGAGAGCGTTGTCAGTCGGGGCCTTTTTGTTTTGATTCTTCCTTGGCTTTTATGTGTTCTTTTTCTTTTTTTTAATGTGCTATTTATTTTTGTTTGAACTGTTTTCTGGATGATTCTTAATATAAATGTACCGTTTAAGAGAAATGCCAACTCTTAGTCATCTAGAGAAGCTGCTCTACTCTGACCTAAGAGTAATGGGTATAGATAGTAACAGGAAGCCCAGATTGGAAATAGAGGGGGGGTTTCTGAACCCCTCATTACGGGACACAACATTTAAAATGATGCACTTGGCCCTGGCCGGATGGCTCAGTGTCGTCCTGCGCACCAGAAGGTCGCGGGTTTGATTCTTGGTTGGGGCATCTACAGGAGGCAGCCGATGGGTGTTTCTCTCTCACATCAATGTTTCTCTCTCTCTCTCTTCCTCTCTCTCTCAAATCAATAAAAACATATCCTTGCATGAGGATTTAAAAAAAAAAGATATACATGGAGCTTCTCGGTTGCAAACGGAGATGGGAGGCCTCTCCCCACATTCCCACTTCCCCTCTGCCCAGAGGGTTTAAAAACTACTCAGATACCTCTTCCTTTCCCCTTGTTAGAGCCTCTTCATATTAGCCTTCATTTTCAGATAAGTACACATGAGCCTCAACTCTTACCCCTTTGCCTGTGGCTACGTAGTCAGTTGCCAAGAGGGCTGCTTAATGTCAACTGAAGTGACATATCCATGCAGACCGGGGATAGAGAGAGAGAATGGGCCACAGGAAGTTTTTTCTTTTTCTTTTGTTATTATTACACTCACTTTACCCAAGGATGTGTTTGAGCAGTAAAATGATGACTTCGTCTTGACCCCTCAGCAAAGAGGGGACACGCACTACTTGGAAGCTACGTTTCAGACGATGGGAGGTCAGTCCTGGGTCCCAGGGGCAAAGCAGGAAAAGTCCCCCTCCTCCAAGTCTCCTCAGGAGCACCCAGTGGAAGAACTGGGTGACTTGGCCTCGTTGGCAACCGCCTTGCAGACTAAGTGCCAGAATTCCACTTCAATTTGTGCTGGGTAGGCGGCACCGTAGGTCAGGAACTCAACCGGGCAGGAGGCCAGGGCTTTGAGTGGCCTTTTCTGTGCCTTGTCCAGCACATTTTTGGAGGCAGCCCACTGCTATCAACACAAAACCCGTCCTTGTGGCTTTTTTCTCCAAAATAGCTCTATTATTTAAGGAACCAGGTAGCTTCATTATTGGCAAAGTATTCAGTGGGTTCTGATTTCCAACTCATTGACGGACTACTGGTCTCCTGATTGGATGCTTCTGCAAAGGAACCAAAAGTGTTAGAGTTAAGCTAACAAACACATAAGTCAGAGAAAGAAAAATGAGTATATTTCTTTGCTGTGCAAGGGCATCCTTAATATTATGAAAATATTGTATCATTTTTTGGACTACTGCTTAGCAACACCTGAGAAATGAATTGAGATCTCTGACAATGAAGAGCACCATGGGAAGATACCTATAACCGAGAAAGCCACAAAGCATATACCGGGGCTGTGGGTCTAGATTAAATTGGACGTCTAGTATCCTGTCACCTCTCAGTCAGTTGAAAAGTTTTTACTGAATATATGAGATGTTTTATAGAATTCTCAAACCAATTTTTTAAATAATATGACTGCTTGGTGAATTTTGTTCCCGCATAAGAAATTTTCAAATCTATACTAGAATATAAAGATTTTTATTGAAGCCACATCTCTAATTAGTCTAAATATTTTCTCAATTCAGAAAATTTATTTTTATCAATTCACTAGGAAAATCCAATTCACTTTTGATAACTTTTTAAAACCGACATAAATGTTTAATAACTAAGTACTTGCCATTTGATTACTTGATTTGGAAAAATAACAATCACTCTTTGTGGTTGCTGGATATTTTGCAGTCTGTTCAACTTGGGGGACACATTTTAATACTGATTACACTTCTAGTTTTCTAACGAGAACGTGGAAAGTTGTTAGTTAAGAGCATATTTGTATGCTGATGGAAATCAGCCAGGTGAGAGGGACCAGGGGAACCAATGCAGAGACATCAAGGTGACGGGAGGGGGAGTCTCGTGAACAAGGGGGACGTTGCCCCTAGTCTGGATACAGAGGCTTCATCCATGGTAGCAGTAGGTTGGGCACAGTATTTGGCCTTGGTGCTTATAATTATATAAGTGGCACAGTGGACCATGTGGACTTTTTCTTTAATTCACTTTTGTTTTCTCACTGTAAGAAGAAAGACCAAGGTCATCTGCTAGAGGGTGAGGTTGGGTAGGGAAGTGCTGGGGCCTGGACAAGACATACATGACATGGCATGGCATGGCATGACATGACATAGACCCAAAATGGAGAAAAGAAGGAAGCAGGCCACCGGCCATGTCCTTACTGCCTCTTCAGTTGACAGTGATATTATCCAAGAGTTTTAAGACTTTGACTCTATGTCTCTCCATGTAGTCTGGCTGAGGCTCACCTGTTATTCTCTTGCCTTTGAGAAATGTCTGGAAAAGGTGGCTGAGAGACCACCTTTTGCTTGTGCCCTGGAGACCCTGAATGTGCTCTGGGACAGGCACTGATGTCATCTGGACAATGGGGACCCAAGTCACCCTCTTCGCCTGCCTTCCTCTCGTCTATTTCCCCTCCTCAACTCTCCTCTTGTCTCCTCTCCTCTCCAGTTTGTCTTCTCCTCTTACATCCTACCCCCTTCCTTCTCTTCACGTTCTCTTCCTTCTACCTTTCTCTTACCACCCTCTCCCAGGACTCCTTTCCCTGCCTCTTATCTCCAATAAAAGTTCAGTTCTACACACATCTTCAGCTAGAGAGAGAGACAGACAGAGAGACAGAGAGAGACACCGAGAATTCATCCACCCAGAAATTTATAACATAAATAAATATATCTCTACCACTGAACTAAGTTTTACATTAAAATATATTCTAAAGTATTCATTTTAAAGGTGGCTGTGCCCTTCTGCCCAAGATAAGTGATTTATGTAAAAGAGAAACAAGAACATTTGTTTCTTGAGATAAGAGCGTCTGGGAGATGTGGGCACCAACATCCGGTTCCAGGATGGCAGATCTCCCAGGCCCAGACTGAGCTCCATCAGAGCAGAAATGTGGACTTCGGTAACACGGTTATTAGGAAAGCTTCACAAAGTCCCCAGAATATAGAGGATGGGCTTAAATATGGAGACAGAAACCAGTACCCATATTTATCCACTCTGGGACTTTCTGAAGTGCATGATAAAGGACCAGACCATACATTGAGAAGGAAATTAAGGGCAGGGGCTACTCCACCCCAGTTCCTGGCAGCCTCGTGTAGTACAGACACTATCCCAGTGGCTCCCAAGGCTCCAGGTTAAGGAGAATAAATAGCAGAGACAAGGCAGGGCCTGTGGCTGTCCTAGGGCCTGGCCACCAAGCAGCTGTGCCCCAATCTGAGATAAGGTGTGGAAGGAGCGAGCAGCTATTGCCAATGGCCAAAAAAAAAATCAACTGTTTCTCCATAACTGGGTCTTAGGAGATAGAAAGGGCTGGAATAAAGCTCTTACTGCTCCAGAAAGCCACCTACACCATCCACCTATAGACTGGCAGGTTAACAGGTTGCCGGGAGCCCATGCAGTGAGCCTGAACTTGGAACTGCCTCTACATAACACAGTGTAAAAACTGTGCAAAAGGATCTCTCCCCCTTCCCTTCCCCCTACTCCTAACACCACAGGAGCAGGACCCTTCCTCCAGGACAGAGGGTGTCCCACCACCAGGACACCCCATCACTCCTCCCAAGGGGCTGGAGTAGCAGGGGTCAAAGAGAAAAGGCCCGGCCCCTCTCAGGAGCCAGAGGATTAGTCCCTGCTGGTGACGGGGGGCGTCTTAAAGTGGAGTGGGCTGTTATAGTAAATAAAAATGCCGGGATCTCCCGAAGATAGCAATAAAGAGCGATGTGACCGAGCATGGCTGAGGCCAATGGTTAATAAAATATTTACAAGTTCATGTTTATAGCTCACTGTGTTAGACTCAATAAATCAATCTCCCAAGTATAGAAATATACTGAGCTTGGAACCAAACCTTCAAATTACTGTATTTTAAAACTTTACCCCCAAGACACTTTAGAAATAACGTGTCTCCAACCAAGTTGCTCCCACTAAAAATATTTTTAATTGTACATTTTAAACAAAGACAAAAAAGTTTCCGTTCCACTAACAAGTAAAAATTTAATATTTTAAGATATAGTTTTTTTCTCCCTCATTCTTTCAAATGTCTACCCTGGGGTATATTTTAATGTAAAAATTAAGATAGTAGTAGATGTATGTTTATTTATTTATTTATAAGGTATATAAATTTATTGTTGAGTAAATTCTCAGACATCCTTTTAACTCAGATATCTGGATACACTTTGCTAGAAGAAGGAGATAGGAGAAAGCGTCCTGCAAAGGAAGGGGAGAGGAGATACGAAGGAAGGAATATAGAAGGAAATGGAAAGGAACAGAGAGGACTGGCTCCCTGTATGTGGAGGGAGAGGCAAGGAGAGAACAGCTACAAAGAGGGAGTGAGCAAGGCAAAGACAAGCACCAAGGCTTGGGTCCCTATTGTCCATGTGACAGCTGTGTCCATCCCAGAAGAGGTCAGGGTCCAAGGCAAGAACATAAAAATAGCTTCCCAGAGACCTTCCCACACACCTGTGAAAGGTAATGGAACAACTGGAGAGCCTCAGGCGGGCTACACTGAGGGGCATGTGGCCAAATTTCTACAACTCTGGAGTAACAATATTCTCGTGGCTGAATAGGTGGTAGAGGGTGGAGTGGTAGGCAGAGGGGAGGAAAACATTAGGTGAAACTCTAAATAAGAACAGAAAGCCACTACCTGGTCTCTGAGGTCATCTGTTAGACTTTTCACACTCAAACGTGAAAATGGAGACGTACAATTTTTAGAAAAAGTGAGTTTTGCTTACTTAGAATTGGTTTACAAAAATACAGTACACGCTAAAAAGACGTGTTTCCCCTGCTAGGGAAGAGCACTGTATGGGGAGTCAATGGCAGCATCCCTGTCACAAGAGCCTGAAAAGGTCTAATGAAAATAGACACCTGGACAAAGTACCCTCTGTACTACTGGAAAACCGCCTCAACGTGACTCAGAGCTCCTCACGGCAAATAGCTAAACCCCTGAAAGTCAGCAAATATTTATCAAGGGCTTAAAATGTGCTCTCTAGGGTAGTAGGAATTATGGTGGATTAAAGGCAGAGTCCTTGCTTTCAAAGAACATATCTACTTGCAGGTACTTTGAAGATAAAAACTGCAATATAGGTTTGAAACAGTTAAGACTGAGCACCGACGGTAATATTGACAAAGAGAGCATGCTGTGCAAGCTTACTAGAGCTGGGTTTGTGATAATGCACGGGGGAATTGGGGGGGGGAAGAATGGGGGGGATGAGAGAGGGGGGCAGAAATGGGGGGGAATGAGAGAGGGGGGCAGAAATGGGGGTGGGGAGAGCAATTGACTTTCAAGACAGAACATTGTCCCACAGCTCAAGAGGAACAAAACAAAAATTAAACAGAAGGGAAGACAGTAGAAAGTTTAGACCAGAAGAAAAAGAAAGAAAAGATGAAAGAAGAATAGCCAGAGTGATGGAGACGCCTTTGTCTGAATGCTTACCCATTTTTAAATATTTTCAATTCATTAATGCATCTATCGAACAAGCATTTATATTATGAGCGCCAGGCAAGTTCAGGAGCAATAAAGGAACAGTTAAGGAAGGCCCGGTCCCTGCCCTGGAAGAGCTGGCCGTGTAAGGGGAGAGAGTGGGAAAGCGTTGGTTACCTGGCAGGGCCCAGACAGAGGTGTTCGCGGGGACTCAGGAGGGAGCGAATTTGCCTGCCAGACCTGCACGCTCCGGATCTCGGAT
The DNA here is from genome assembly GCF_964146895.1 of Miniopterus schreibersii. Lineage (NCBI taxonomy): Eukaryota > Metazoa > Chordata > Mammalia > Chiroptera > Miniopteridae > Miniopterus > Miniopterus schreibersii. The sequence goes on along the minus strand of NC_138118.1, from coordinate 10,520,732 downwards.
GCTTTGTTCTCAAGGACGAAAGCTGAAGGGAGTAGCCTGCTGAAGTTATTATGTGACACTGACTTTTCTCTCTTCGTTGGCTTCCCCAGGAATCTGGTTTAGACAGACAAGCCATGCTTCATCTGTCCCCACCAAGGGCATGGGTTGGCCAACCAGGCATCTTGGCCCTGATTTCACATTAGAATCACTTCCCAGAGGATCCTGGGGTGCTTCTGGAGTTGAGAACCCCTGGCCTGTAAATAGACGTGCGCAGGCTTCTGGGTCAGCAGAAGTTTATCGAAGGTTCCGGCTTGGTTCCAGATGTTATCACAGGAACAGCCTCTTCTTGGGGTGGCACTTCTACCCTCTCATGGTGCCATTCACATACTGCACCATTTGCCTGAGTCCATAGGACATTTGGTCTTGATGAAATAGATTTTATTTGCAGAACATTCCTTATTATTTTATTTTTATTTTTGAGAACTGAAGTAGTTTACTTTTTGAGTAAAGGAGTGATAACACAAATAGTATCCATCCTCATGTGATAAACATTAGACAAGGCTATCTCCCAATGTGCATATTTCTGTCATCTTAATTATGCAATTTATGATTTATCAGGAACCATGTCCTGGGTTACAAATAACACCTCATCAGCCATGCATTTCGTCTGCTGTTCACCCATTATTTTTTGGTGACAGCACAGTATCTACCTGTGGTAATTGCATGCTGGTAATTTGTTTTTAATATCTTTCAACTGGTTCGGCTGGAATTTTTAAGTAGATGATAACAGCATTGAGTCCTACAACAATGTGATTTTTTCCCCTCTTTATTAAATACAAAATGACTACCTTTTGTGAAAGAGAAAAAGCAAAAAGGATTTTCTAAGAAGACATTTAACAAATCGATAGATTCTGAGCACTAAATCTGTCATCTGATTGTTTCATGAATGCATGTCTTATTATTTCATCCTTCGAAGTATTGTCGTCATCTATTTTATAAGTAAATGAAATATTGAATAATGTTAATTTTCTAGAAGACTAAAGTCAACCAGTTTTAACTGTTGCATGTCTTTTATTTTAACTATTTGGTTGACTTTCTAATATATAATGGCTAGTGCTAATCAGGAAGAAACCATAGTAAAATGTCAGGTTAAACTATTAAGTGTGTTTGTAAGAGGCATTCAGGATATGACATCACATATTGGGGATCTCTCATGTGTCTCATTAACAAAAATAAAACATATTAAATCAGAACTACATAGACCAGCTGTATGGTAGCGAGGTGTATGGGAACCAGGCAAAATATGAAGCTACTCCAGTGCTTTTGGGACTATAGAGTAAAAGAAGCAATGGACATAATAGAAACCGAGCTAAGAATTGACCGGGCATCACCTTGAACGTCTCCCTCTTAAACAAGTTTTATTGTGTTGATCAGTAAACTTATCTTTAAAGAAGACCCTTTTTTTTCCTCCAGAACACATGTATAATTGCCTGCTGACACTTCCACTTAGATGTGACAGAGGCACCTCAAGTTTGTTTTGAAAGTTTGGCTATTTGCTGCTGGGCCATATGTTGGTCAAAATGTAGCTAGCCAAATATTTTTCCCCCACGTGCATCGAGTGAAAAATAAATAAATTATGACAGTACGGCCTTTTTAATGAGAATATAATATCCTAATAATTTATAAGTATTAACTCATTGCAATCTCTAAGAAATGGGTAAATAGATCTACATGTCAATATATATTTTAAATAGGATTAGGAACATATTAAGAACTTCTATAAGAAATACATTTATATGTTGTAACTTCTACTTCGACTGGTCCTAATGCAGATTTTAACTCTTGACCTCCTATAGACCTTGTAGGTAATGAAGATTAGCCCACATCTTGACACTCTGTGACCTCTGTAAGCCTTTTGAAAGCTCCTGGACCATTTGTATTCTGATCCTCAGCTGGTCCTTGCAGTTTAAGGTCTGGAGCAACGCAGTTCTCGGTCACCAGCCTACAAAACATCAGAAACTCTTCTGAGACTCGCGGGCACTGCCCACATGTCCCCGTCTTTCTTTGCGCAGCCTCCACGGGAAAGACTGGCTCCCTCATGCTTTCAGTTGGCAGTTAGAAGGAAAGAAGCTGAAAAGTCCATTAAGACAGAATTGTCCCATGATTTTATAGTCTGGTTTTTATTGGCAACTTTGTTTTAAAAAAAAAAGGGTGTGTGTGTGTGTGTGTGTGTGTGAAAGAGGGGTGGGTATAGAAAAAAACTGGAAAGACACGTAACCAAAACGTTATTAGTAGTTATCTCTGGGTGGTGAGATGTATCTGTGATCTGTACTTTATTCTTTGTGCTTTCTCTGCTTTTCACATTCTTTACAGTGAACAAATAATATTAATTTTGTTCTTAAAATAAATATTACAAAAAGAAAAGACAGAACTACTCCTGCCTTCATAGACTCTTAATTAGAGTACACTTTCCATAGGGGTGTAGCCCAGGCAGAGTATACCTAGTCTCCCTCCCTGTGAAACCTATTCAGTTTTCTTACCTCCCCTTTCTGAGCAATGGGCCAACTCTCTACTTACCTTAGAAGGAGTAAAGCTTCTTTCCTTTCTGAAATTTTAAAACATAATTTGAGTAAATTATTTTCTGGGCATTATAGAGTCTTACAGATTTTGGAAAACTTGTTGAGTACGACTCAGGGCTGACTCAGTGCCACAGAACTTATGCTTTGTTTAAACACAATGGATGTAATATAAATGGTGGACATTCTAGATCAAGAATTATATCAAAATACCTACAAATATTGAATTACTATGTTGTACAACTGAAACTAATATAATGTTTTATGACAGTTATATCTCTAAAAATTATTAAAATGTAGAAATCTTTAATACAGAGAAGCATTTGATAAGCTTTTAAATTATGACAAATTAATAGAGAAATATAAGCAGTGGTATTTAGGGTGATTTATACAGATTACCTCCTCATCAGAATGCTTTCTTAACCCAAGTATCCAAGCTGATACAGAAATGATGTATATTAAGGGTGATGGAATTCAAGCATCTACATGTCGGTTAGGAGTCCATTTCTTGCCAAAGAGAAACAATCTAAAAAGAAGTGTCATGTTTTATTGTCAAGCCCACAATTCACTCTTCTCATAGTTGCATTATTCATAAATTTGCTAATTATGCCACTTTGTCATTCATCAGTGCTCGACGAGGAAATAGCGAATGGAATTGTTACTATGGATTTAATTCTCATGGACAAAAGCAAACTCATAGGTGAAATAAACACAAAAAGAAACTGTCAGACAGAATGACCATGTCATTTTATTGTGCATAATAGTAATTACATATCGCAAAGGAAATTTCAAAGCAGGAGAGGAGGCGTAGGTAAAAATGCCAGATACTCTCAAAGAAAAAATAACTCAGATGAAGGAGTCCAAAAGATAAAATGAGAACAATATAATTAAAACAGTCATGATGAAGAAGAAAGGGAAGGTCCTAAGATACAAACATGAACTACAAAGAGCTTCCTTCCGAGGCGATGTCACAGTGCAGTCTGCTAAAACTGGCCTGCCAGTGTCAGCCACGAAGCCACTATTACTATGCGTTGATGTATTAAAGTGTCACATATACGACTTGGGGTGAGACAAAAATAAACACAAAATAACAATGTTAGTAATGTAGGAATAATATTTGGAGACAAAATGCCTTAATAAGCTAAGACGTATTTGAAAAAGAGAGGCTAATGTTGGTGGCAAAAATAACCGTAAGCCTTCATTTGGAGAAAGAGCACAGGGAAAAGCTGGATCCCCTGCCTTTGGAATATGGTATAATTTTAACATTACCAAGGCAAACTAGAACTCAGAAAATGTTGTTTTGCTCCTATATTTTTCTATATAGAGGAATATACTGTAAACTAGAAAAAGGCAGAATAATCATTAATGCCCCAAAAGGGAAAGTTAGTATGGAAGAGTCTCGGTGGTTTGAATCACGAGCTCTTCAGTGTTTGTCTTCTGCAAAATAAGAAAAATAAAAACAATTTAGCTGAATGTATCTTATAAAACTCTACTTAATTGAAGAGTGTCTTTTATTCTGATATTATTCCCTTCATTTGTTTTTGCAGGCTTCACATATTTTTGTTTTTGTTTTAATAAAATGCTGGTGATGATAGATGGAACTTAGTTGTAGTGTCTTTATATAATAAAACAAAAAGTAAACAATGTTATATTAGTTCCTACTTTTAAGTATTATTTGTTCACAAAAATCTAAAAACCTGGGAGTTACTGGATGTTCTTTTTAATAAGGAATAATGCACATGATAGAAATTGGAAAGGTGTTTATGGTCACTCAGTATTTTGCCTGCTCTTGTCTTCCAGCCTCTTGTTCTCTTCGTTTCCCCCAGAAAGGCAACCATTGTATTTAATTCTGTACAAAATTTTGCACAAGTTATGAAATCGTAAAAATTACCATGCTTTTTACACAAATAGCAGCATACACAGCTGATCTATACTTTGCTTTTTTTCCACATAGACTATTAATATCCCAGAACATGACAACCACTATTTAAATTGTATTTTGAGTTAAAATTAAATATAAATATTAAAACAATTTATTGATATGTTTATCGAATCAATGTCAAAAGTTCTTGAGAAATGCCGTAGGATGAAAAAGGTGTCACGTATGCACCAATAATGAACTATCAGAAAGGGAAACTAAGAAAACATTCCATTTACAAGTGCATAAAAAATACCTAGGAACAGATTTAACCAAGGCTATATTAGACCTGTACTCAGAAAATTATAAAACACTGAAGAAAGAAATTAAAGAAGATACAAATAAGTGGAAGCATATAACATGTTCATGGATAGGAAGAATTAACATCATTAAAATGTCCATACTACCTAAAGCAATCAATAGATTCAAAGCAATTCCTATCAAGATACCAATGGTGTATTTCACAGAACTAGAACAAATATTCCAAAACTTTATATGAAACTACATAAGACCCTAACAGCCACAGCAATCTTGAGAAAAAACAGAGTTGGAGGAATCATGCTACCTGGTACCAAACTATACTGCAAAGCCATAGTAATCAAAACAGCATGGTCCTGGCATAAAAACAAACATATAGACAAAGGAACAGAATAGAGAGCCTAGAAATTAAACCCACACCTTTATGGTCAATTAATATTTGACAAAGGAGGCAAGAACATACAATGGGGGTAAAGATAGTTTATTCAGTAAATGGTATTGGGAAAATTGAACAGATACATGCCAAAAAAAAAAAAAAAAAATGGAACTAGACCACTTTCTTGCACCATACACAAGAATAAACTCAAAATGGATTAAAAACTTAAAAATGTTAAACTCAAAACCATAAAATTTCTAGAAAACATAGGCAGTAAAATCTCAAACATTTCTCAGCAATATTTTTTCTGATATATCTCCTCAGGCAAGGGAAACAAAATAAAAAATAAAAAATGGGACTGCATCAAACTAAAATGTTTTCACACATCAAAGGAAACCATCAACAAAATGAAAAGACAACCCACTGAATGGGAGAACATATTCACCAATGATACATCTGGTGAGGAGTAATATCCAAAATTTGTAAAAAACTTATAAAACTCAATACCAAAAAAACAAACAGTCCAATTTGAAAATGGGGAAAGGCTCCAAATAGACACTTCTCCAAAGTGGACATACGGATGGCCAGTAGATGTATGAAAAAGATGCTCAACATCATTAATCATCAGAGAGATGCAAATTAAAACTGCAATGAGGTGTCACCTCACATCTGTCAGGATGACTACAATCAACAAATCAAATGAGTGTTGGTGAGGGTGTGGAGAAAAGGGAGCCCTGGTACACTGCTGGTGGAAATGCAGACTGGTGCAGCTGCTGTGGAAAGCAGAATGGAGTTACCTCAAAAATTAAAAGTGGAACTGCCTTATGACTCAGTGACCCTACTTCTGGGAATATATCCAAAGAATCCTGAAACACTAATTCAGAAAAATATATCCACCCCTATATATATTGCAGCACTATTTACAATAGCCAAGGTTTGGAAGCAGCCCAAGTGCCCATCAGTAGATGAGTGGATAGGATACAAACACTATGTGACATTTACACCACGGAATACTACTTAACCATAAAGATTTTTCAAAAAGGAAATTTTGCCTTTCACGAAAGCATGGATGGACCTGGAGAGTATTATGCTAAGTGAAATAAGCCAGTCAGAGAAGACAAATACCATATGATTTCACTTATATGTGGAATCTAATGAACAAAATGAACTAACAAAACAGAAACAGATTCATAGATACAGAGAACAGACTGACAGCTCTGAGTGGGGAGGGGAGTTGGGGGACTGTGTGAAAACGATGAAGGGATTAAGAAAAAAAAAAAACACCAAAAGACTTTAGAGACACAAACAACAGTATGTTGATTACCAGAGGGAAAGGGGGGGGAGGTAGAAGAGGGTATGGGGGGGTAAGTGGTGATGAAGGGAGACGTGTCTTTGGCTGGCGAGCACAGTGCAATATACAGATGATGTCCTATGGAATGGTACACCTGAAAACGACATAATTTTATTAACCAATGACATTCCAATAAGCTCAATTAAAAATAAGTAAGTAAGCAGAAAAAAAGAAGAATGTTGACTGGATATTTCCCAAAGCAGAAAAAGAACAATTTCAAGGGCACACATACCGAGAACTTGATGATCAGTCTTAAAGCAAACTATGTTTAGCCTGATGGCTCCGGTGAGTGTTGGAAATTGGGATCTGGTGATGACCGTGAACAATTGTGAATTCGTGGGACTGAATAGATAAAAATGCCATCAAGGTCCTGAAGTGACATAAGGAAGGATGCCGTACGCCTTGTACGTCTGGTTTGTAACTATCCATTCAACTGTGTCTGGGAGGACCTGTGTCTGAGCCAGGCTGTGTGAAGTAGGGAGATAAAGTGCAGCTCAAAACTGAGTGAACAGCTTTATCCAGAGATGAATTAATTACTGCCTGGAGGGATTTTAAAGGTTAACTTACCCAATTAGAGCGTTGCAAGGTTTTGCCTATTAGCATTTTGTCATTGCATTGGTGGCAAATGGGGCATGATTAGCAAATTTACAAATAATATCAGTACGGGAGGAAGACCCAGTTGGCATCATATTGGAGCCAGAGTTCAAAATGATCTTGACATTATGGGGCAGTAAGCAAACAAAACTGATCAAATTTTAAAGGGGTTCAAAATATCAACTATCCAATTAGAGGAAAGTAGTTCTGGCTTAATAATTCATGTAAGGAAAAGCTGGGCATTTTATACATTAATTGCAAATACATGATTCTTAACACACGCTAGAAGCAAAGGACAAGCTAAAAGAGTGTGATGGTCCTTCCAAGCTACTGGATAGTTCTGCCTTTCATTTTGCATTCGTGTCTCTGATGCTAGTTTCCCAAAGGGGTAGATAGTGGTCAAATCCCTGAACTTCCTGCTTAACTATTTGAAAACTGCTGCTTTGGTTTACATGGCTCTAAAAGGGGCAAAGTGGTTTGACTGCCTAGGTCCTGAGTGATCTGGAATTTGGGCATTGTGGAGACTAGGCCTTGGAGGGACAGACAGGCAGGCACCTGGGGACTGTCAGCATGACTCTTCCGCTCACCCTGGCTTCTCTCTTGAAGTTCACGAAAGGCCATCTTTCAGAAGCACAGAAACCCACTTACAGATAAAACAAAACCAGACGATTTATTTCCTTTATGTGAGTAAAATCCTTATTTATTTCTGAAACGCCTCTGCTACCTTCCACCTTGGGGGAAGTGATCTGTGTTCATTTTGAGCCTGTCTCATCTCTCCTCCATCCTTGAATCTCTGCCTTGTTTTGCCCGACTTGGAGAGTAACAGCATCTATGACTTTATATATCTTTTTTCCAGAAACAATAGCCTGTGGCGATTCCATTATTTATCCTATCTCCTTCTGTCAGTGACATAACGGTCTGCCGCTTGCCAAGAAGTCTGCTTTTCCAGGCCAGCGATTCCATTCCCTCTAGCATTTTCTCAGATTTTTCTTGTGAAAGAAAAGAGAAAAAAATTATGACTGATAGTTCTGCTAAATGAGAACTCCGCTTTGAGTGAATTAGGCTGGACTTTAACATATGCCTGTGACCAGCATTTGAATTGTTGATGGTGTAGTGATTCTTATGATGGTTGTGATAATGGTGGCAGTGGTGGTGATGGTGGAAATAGTGATGGTGGTGATGGGGGGGGTGGGGGGGTAATGATGATCGTGGTAATTTTCATGGTGGTGGTGGTGGTGATGGTGGTCATTGTGGTGGTGCTGATGATGATGATGATATGATGGTGGTGGTGGTGATGATGGTGATGATGTTGGGGATATGACTGAAGGTGGTCTTGGTGATGATGGCCGTGATGTGATGGTGATGGTAGTGATGGCGGTGTTAAAGTCGTTGGTAATGTAACGTTAATGATGATGGTACCTGTTTGATAGTCTGCCTTTTCTTCTAAGGAGCCAAGTAGTTTGGGGGATTATTTGGTCCCACTGTAGAATAACAGAGAAAAAATATAACAATAATCTGATAGTCTAACATGATAGCACATAATTTATAATCAATATTATACTATTTGTCTGATTCTCAGAATGGAAAATAGTTAAATTACTTTTCTTGTTAGATTGTCACCCTTACTGGCTCCGGCTGAATTCTCATGTTTTTTTATTAATGTTTTGTATGGGAGAATCCATGATAAACATAAGAAATAAAATGAAATGAATAATCGCTAACACTTAGTATTATGTTTATGTCACCTGAATAAATCAGTCTAATTACCAGAATGTGTTTAATAAGCTTCCCCCGAGCACTCAACACTGATTTTGGCACTGAGCGGGTTATCATGGTTTTTGTTTTCAGGTCAGTAGTTTTTAAGACATAAGATATGATATTAATTTACCTTATCAATAGTTACAGAATCACACCTTCTGTGTCCTAGACCCTATGCTAAGAAGAAAAAATACAGTGCTTGGCCCCGTGCTCTAGTTGAGAACATAGAATTGCAAACACTGTTGCAGAGCAAGAATTTTGTTAGAATGGAGATACAGCAAGTGGACTTGAAATCAGAGGAAAAAGACATCTGAGTTTCATGGAGAGGTCAGGGAAGGCTTGATTTGAAGAGGGAACGTATTAGCCAAGAGACTAAAATGCCCAAAAACCCGCTGGCTTGAGTGCAGCGTGGTCATTGCAGTGAACTCAGCGTCGGCAACGGCCATTCAGGAGGAGGCCGGCAGTCGGGCAGCAGGCGTCGCAGGAGGGGTCGTGCAGGCCATCCCACGCTGGGGTCTTCCTCTCCACTGAGTAATTCGCAGTAGCGGGTTGGCACATGTTAGCTTGTCAGCTCGAAAGACCATTGAGAGGTCAGAGTAGAGAATGTATCTGAAGGAATAAGCCTGCAGTCAGGAGGACCAGGTGGGTGGCCTTTGAGGGTGAGAACTGGTGAGACTCTCAACCAATATCGTGATGGTAAAATGCAAAGGGGATGAGTAGTACACGGGATATAACAGAAATAGTACCTTAGGCAGTTAAAAAAAAATATTTAAATATGGGAAGATTTAAGGATGGTTTCCAGGTCTCTGGCTCACAACACAGGACTCAACAATGCAAGGCAATATGTAATTCGTTGCTAAACTATACAGTTTCAGAAATAAGGACCTGAAAACTCAGAGGAGTGAGCAGTAATTGAAGATGATTCTGCAGAAGGTGTCAGGATGTACGTGGAGATACCAGCGAAGTGGCAGACACAGCACGCCGTAAGAAAGCGGTTTGCCTAAATGACTTCGAACTCAGTTTCTCGTTCCCTGTTTGTGTTCTGGAGTCACTTAACTCCCACGGAAGAGACTCACCCCCTCCTTTACTCTGAAAAAGAAAGTAAACAGGCTTAGACATGGTCCATACCCTTTCCCAAATAAAATTATAGTTAATTGGAGAAATGCGTAAATTCTTTATGACAGAACCCAGTAGAGAAGGCAGAGGAGGGGGAAAGGGAGAAGAGAGGAGTGCATTAGTACTTATGTGCACAGAAGATGGGGAAGGAATCAGAGAGTCAGACTTTACTTCTGAGGCTTGGAAAAACTAATCTGCTGTGCCCCAATAAAACAAAATAAAATTCAACAAGAAAAGAGCCACATTGGCATTCCCAAATATTACAATGCCCTTTTTCACTGCCATCAAACAAGCTCTGTAACATCAAAGGGCATGTGTTTGCTACTTTATTAGGAGTGCTATAACGTCTCCACTTATTTTAGCTCTTCCTGTTGGCTTCCTTTTTGTTAGCTGGTACAGTGTTTGGAGCAAATAGTGTAAGATTAGTGTCCATAATACAAGAGCCAGCTGACAGAAACAAGACAGTGAAATAGAGCAGGGAGGTTGATCACCTTTGCACCCATGCTGTGGGCAGATCAGGAGATTCCAGCTCTCTCAAGAATAATAGTGTCCCTGTTCAGATTTTCAAGACAAATGCATTGAGATGTTTCCATGTGAAATAAACATCAGTACCTGTATGCGACAGTGTCACTTCGTTTGCTTCCAAAATAAAGTGTGTTTATAGAGACATGAGAATGATGTTTCCAACGAAGTGCCATTGGAACTAGACCCTGAAGAATGGTTAGAAATTGATTAGCTAGAAAGAAGAAAAAAATATATTGTGAAAAGAAAGCCATATACACAAAACTTCAAGATGGAGCTAAGGACCAAGCATATTTTGGGTATACTTAGGGGACCTCCAGGCTGAATTTTAGACTGAGTATCAAAGAATAGTGGGATATAAGTATCATATGAGATATAATATTTTCCAGGTTAGAAGTTTAGATTTAGGAGTATCTTAGAAGATTTTGAATAGGAGAGGGAGCATCTGACATTTCTGCTTTATGAATGATAAAATATTAACGTTATTAACAGTAAGAAAATTAATAATAGCTAAAATTATTAATTTATTATTAATAATAATATATTAATAAGAGCTAATAGCTCTTATTATGAGCCAGACACTTAATAACTAATTTAATTCTGATCATACTCAATAACAGATGATTTTTAGATTGTTAAACTGCTGTTGTTCAGATTGGTAAACTGAGGAAGTGGCTGAGGCAATTTTTACAAGAAATACAGGGAGCACATGAGCAAGAAGGTTTGTGAACTGGGCACAGCCTGGCATCTAAATCTCTGCATCGAATTTGTTATTTTTAAGACAAAATGAAGGGAGAAAGACAAGCTGAGCAACTACTCAGGGCGCTCTTGTCATGTGCAGGTCTGAGATTCTGAGGTACTGAACGTGAGTGAGCACAGAGGGGGTCCATCTGTGAGCCACTGGTTTTGCTTTTCCTGAGAGCCTGGTGCCTATTCAGGTCCAGCATAAGCTCATTTGCAGAGAGAAACTCTTATTTGCGTTGCAGAGATGGATCTAGCAACCAGGCCTGAATCCACTTGGTCCCTGGAGCAGTGCCCCCAATTCTCTAAGTGCAGCCACTAGCAACAGTGCTTTCCCTCAAGGACGGTCATTTTCTTAATTCCATTCATGGCGTTTCGTTTCTGGAGACGTGGCAGTCTATTGACTATGCAAATGGTGCAGTCGCTTTCCCAGGAAAATGCATAAAATTCCTATTGTACTATGTGTACGACTATTGGCTCTTCAGTTAAAAAAAATAAACGTAAGTAGCTCAGCGTCATTGTGGGAGATGAAACATCTGTTTGCTTTGGAATCCAAGAGACACCTTCCTCATAGCTTCCCTCTGAGGCGGATTAGTGAGCAATTCATGAAGAAATCACCCCAAGGGCTTTCTTGCCCACGTGACTAAGCGTTTAATGTCCCCTAGAACCAATTTTATTATTTTAATGGTTATGTGCTATGCATTCTTTCTGGGATAGATTTCTGTTGATGAAGAGAAGCTGTGGTTCCCTCTGATTCCATAAATGCCTCTCGTTAGGATCTGATTATGTTTCTTCCTGGCCAGCCAGACCTCTCTGGGGAGATGCTTCCCTGAACCTTTTGTGTTTTTCCTGCTCCCTCACTTAGCAAACATCTGTTCACCATTTCCCACATACAGGGCCTTATGAGAGGCACTAGGTTTACAGCAGGGGACAAGGCACAGCCAATTCCTTCAAATACTAAGGAGGTCAGATAGTTGTAGGTGCTAACACAGAGCTGGGTCACGCATTGAGGGCGATCAGAGGAGGGACACCCCATGCAGCCTGGAGCTATCAGCAAAGGCTTCTCACAGGGAATTACATTTAAGCTGTGACTTGAGAGGAAAAGGCAGAGGATGTGCCCACGCAAGGGGTAGAATAATGATTGGCCTGTCTAGGATTGCAGTTATTTCAGCTCAAATGCCCATCCATTTATCGATACATGTAGTAAAGAGTTCCCGAAGGGTGTTCCATAGCACATTTTTAAACCAATATATTTATCCATTTCTTGTGAGAAGAAATGTTCTCTGCTCAAATAGTTTTGAGAAATATTGAAATAATCTTAAGTTAATGGTTTCTTCACTGCAGCATTTTTTAGATAAAAGTGTAAACAGTGACTCAGCAAAAGAAGAAATGAGGATACAACGTTTTCCAAACTTATTTGACAAGGAAATGCTTTATTCCACAGAACATCTTTTAACACCTCGTGGAACTGGCGTTCTATAGAAACAGCTTTGTAAACGCTGGCCTAGCATCATGGTCAAGTGTTGGGAACCCCGATTCCAGATTTTCAACAAGCAGCGCTGAGAAGGAATCTGCAGGTGTTAGAGCGTGTGTATTTCAAACATGTTATTTTTGGCCAGCTACTGGGATTTTAGAGATTGCTAGAATTAAGTTGGAAAGCCACTCTTGATGACTGCAATATCCTGAGTCATGAACTGAGGAAACCGATGGAGTTTGTACCATCCTAAAACAAGATTCTGAGAATGTTTCCAAGAAAGGACGCAGATCAGCATCTTAGAGACAGTTTCAGTGTAGCCTAATTTTTTTTATCTTATATTCAGGACATATTGTAATGTGAGTATTTCCTTAGGTTCCCTATGTGGTATTCCACTGCAAGAACCAATATTAAGGTAGATTCGCTGAGTTATATAGAACTCAACTTCTCTGCAAACTTCTTTGGATGTATGGTTGCATCGATATTTTCCATATTCATTAGGCAAAGACTCTCTCACATTGAGGTAATTCTTTAACCCGTGAGTGAGGCAAACAAAATATCCTAGTAGCTTTTCCATTGCTCTTACACAGGGTTACATAACACACATAGCACATAACTATTACCTAACAAAGGGTTAGAGGGGAGGGGCAACTTGAGAATAGATGACATCTCTCATTTCTTCTCTTTGTTATAAATGGATGGATCCTTAATAACTACAGCAAGTTTCCCCCACCACCATTCTAGAAATACATGGATAGATAATCTACTGATTTATGACTCATATTTAGGTAGTGATGGATATGGAGAGGAATCGCCCTTTTCAGTAGGCTCTGAACTGACTCCAGAACTATTTTTTAAGTTGAAAGCTTGCAAAGTACCAAATACTTCCACATTTTGGCAGTTTCTTTTTAAATATTATTAAATATCCTACTCTTTAAATTTTTCTAAGTACTCCATTTTTCCCCTCAAAGACTAAATTATTTATATTCAAACTTTCTTAGCCCCTCATTTATTCTATAAGAATGCCTAAGCAAGTGCATATAAACTCAGTCCTATTGTCAACAGATTCTAAGCTACAAGCTCTCACTTTGACATAGAGCAAAGGAAAGCACAGTGTATGTATCCATTTTGCAAGGTCCTTGTGACAGGTTTCTTCAATTTATTGTAAACGGCAGCTCCTGCCAGGCGCAGGCCCCCTTTCTTCTCATGTCTTTGGTTCATCCATTAATATATGTTTGGCCAAGTAGAATCAGCTATTTTTACCCTTCCATGGTCTGCGTGATCATAATTTTGACAATCTTCATCTTGTTAAAAATTTGGTGTGAATGTCCAGGGACATTCAGCTCAGAAAATGTCAAATAAAGCTTCCCTTAATCCCTGGGGCAAGTCTCTTCTTGAGCAGTTTCAATCAGGAAAACTTGTATAATAACATAAAACGTATCTGGGCCTCCCTTACCCACAGGAACCCTTTCCAGTTATAAGGTGGGTAGAGGTTTTATGTTTGTTCAAAATTGCTCTCAATGTATATGAAACACCCACCCTATACTGAACTCAGTTTGTCTATTAGCATATTTATTAATTCATTCCTTTATTAACTTAAGTTTTACCTAGAATTTTATGCAAAATATCTCACACCCTTGGGTTGAGCAAAACCAAAACACAGAAACAAAACCAGAGTAAACCAAACAAAAATGGTTTGCTCTTCTACTTGAGAAAATGTACATGCAGCGTACCTGACTCAGTTTCTTACTGTCCGCAGCTATTTGGGGTTGGTTTCGTTGTTGTTTTCTGTTTCTTGTTCCCCTTGCCCTTTCTTCTTTACCCCTCTCCCTGCATCCGGGCTCCCAGCGCCCTTTCTGGAACAGCAGCAGGGCCTGCGTTAGATCAGCAGCTCCCACACTAAGGGCTTCTGGGTTTTGCTGGCCATCCAGGGGGCCTTCTTGCTTCAGACACACCCCAGCCCCATCCTCGCCCGGCCTCTGCCTCTTTCCTCACCCTCGGGGGCTGCGCTGGGCCTACCCATCCTGCCCATGGCACACCCTGAACCCAGAGGCTTCCCCTTGCCATTCAGTTAGAGGACAGAAGATGGGCCTGGAGACAGTTTCTCTCAAAGCAATGCCCAGCCTCCCTCTTACTTGAACAACTCCACAGCATTTATTGCACATCCAAAGTTTACTTAGCATGGTCCAGCCGTCGAAGATGCCCACCCTCTAAGCCTCCCCAGTGAGTACATTTGCCACAGCAGTCACGCAGCCGTGCCAGCGGACTGGGGTAGGGCACATGAGTGAACCGCACGAGGCAAGGACGCATCAATTAGTGCTGTGGTGACTATTTCCAGATCACCTCTTAAATTTTCATCCCTTCTTTTTAGGTCATCAGCAAATTGCCCTCTCTGGGGCCACTTAAGTACTCTCCTCAACACATTCAGACTTCAATTAAATCTCTCTTTCAGGCACTGTGTATAACACTCCACTGATCCCAAGAATTTGAAAATTTTTATTTTATTACATTTTCTTTACGAGCAAATAGGTAGGGGAAAAAATAAGGGTGCGTGGGTTAGTATTGTATTCCTGCTTTTTCCCTTCTAGAATGAGGAGTATTGTAGATGTAAATCGTGCTTACAAAAATAAAGACACATATCTCCCTTAAAATTAAAATATGTATACAGCAATGTATTTTCTTCCAGGAAGGGTTCTTTGAAAAAGAAATATATCTAAAAAAATTCAGATGTAGTCAGTCATAGTGGTTTCTGGTTGGAAAGGAAAGGAAATTGAAAGGAAGGGGGAAAAGGGAAGGAGACAGAAGGGATAGAAGATGAAGTCAGGGAAGAAAGTGGAGGGAAGGGAAGGCAAGGAAATAAGTCAGGTGACAATATATAATGTAATCATCTGTAGAGAATGGAATTTAAGTGACTAATGAACAATTTGTGTACTAATAGCTAACATTTTTGAGTGCTCACCATCTGCTAGGCTATAGTCTATGCATTCTACATACATTATCTCATTTAACACTTAAAACGATTTTATAGTTTCTTCATTTTATAAAGGAGGTAACTGAGATTTAGAGAGATATAGTCCCTTCACATCCAATACCCTGCACAACAGTCTCAGAGATCTACTTAAAATACAAATTTATTCATTATACTTTCTTTTCTAGAAACTTTATTGGGTCTACAACCATTATAGCATGAAGTCAGCGTTTCTTAAGAAAGACATATGAGTATTCCACAATTTACCTTCTTTCTGACTCTCGGCCATCTCCTCCCGCCTTTCCCAGACTCTATATTGCATTTCCAGCACCATAGAACTTAAATGCAATATCTTACCTCCCAATTTGCAGACTGCTCCTACCACATTATGGTGATCATATTTCATCATCACAACAAACTGTTGAGGTAGGAACCATAATTATTCCATTTAAGGACATTGCCAGGCCTGTGTTAGCTTTCTATAGCTACCATTTAGAGGTCAAGAGGGGGATACTCTTTTTCAAAGATATTTACACAGATTAACAGTCTTCTCTTGGTTTTCTTACTCTCTGATGGAAACTCTTCCTCCGCCATGTCTGCCTGATAGAATTATAAGAGCAATCAGTTTTCAATGATGCCATTGATATTTTTCACAAGCCTTTAGTTTCATTTTCTGTCTGGACTTGCTTATTCATAATTGATAAAAATGTCACTTTACTTGGAGTTGTGTTGATGTGGTCACTGTATTAATCAGGATTCTCCAGAGAAATAGAACTGAGACGATATAAGGATATGTATATATAATCGATATTCAGAATTTGTGGATTTCATAGTTATGAATTCACCTACTTGCTATAATGTGAATTCACTTATTTGCTATAATATGTTTGCAACTCCCAAATGAATACTTGTGCTTTCATGGTTATTTCCAGGTATGCATAGGACAGTGACAAATGTGAGCCACCTGACGTACATGTTCCCAGGTCAAATAAGGTGATGCTCTGCCTTGTTGTGTCATTTTCGTGGTCCATTTAATGCCATGTTTTTCTCATTTTTTTGTTGGTGTTTTGATGTTTAAAATGGTCTCCATGCATAGTGCTGAAGTGCTGTCTAATGTCCCTAAGCACAAGAAAGCTGTTAAGTGCCCCATGGAGAAAATATTTGTGTTAGGTAAGCGTCATTCAGGCATGAGTTATAGTGCTGTTTGGCTGTGAGTTCAATGTTAATGAATCAACAATATATGTTAAGTAAGATGTCTTTAAATAAAAACGCATACACATACATAAAACAAAGTTATATGTTGATCAGTTGACAAAAATGTTGTGACCAGAGGCTTTCAGGAAGCTAACATCGTATGTCAACTAGGAACAGTGGTTCAGTAGTCACTAAATTAGTGTTTGCTTGGACTGATAGAACATACCTACCACAAATAACAAAGATTGACAGCATGTCTATCTATCTATCTATCTATCTATCTATCTATCTATCTATCTATCTATCTATCTATTTATCTATGTATCATCTATCTATCTACCTATCTATTTATCCATCCACCCATCCATCTAAAGAAATTAAAGAATTGGCTCATGCAGTTTTGGGCATTGGCCAGTCCGAAGTCTGTAGAACAGGCCAGCAGGCTAGGGTTTGGAATTTCTTCTTCTCCAGGAAACCCCAGGTTTTGCTCTTATGGCTTCAACTACTTGGGTGAGACCCACCTGCATTTTTTAATTGATTTTTAGAAAGAGGAAGAGAGAGAGAGAAACATCTATGTGACAGTGAAACATTGATCAGCTGCCTCCTACCGGGGATCAAGCCTGCAACCTGGGCTTGTGCCCTGACTGGGAATTCAGCGGGCAACCTTTCAGTGCATAGGACAACGCCCAACCAACTGAGCCACACCAGCCAGGTCCCCACCTGCATTTTTGAGAGAAATATCCTTTACTTAACTTCAACTGACCATAGGTGTTAACCGTACCTACAGAATAGCTTCATAGCAACATCTAGATTTGTATTTGATTAAGTAACTGGGTACTATGGCTTAACCAAGTTGACAAATAAAATTAACCAGCATAGTTATGAGAGATATTGATGAGCTTATAGTGAGCCCAGTTTACCCTGTAGCATTTATATTTATAGATGTGAGTTACAACTGTATCTAGAGACAGAGAGGGATGGAGAGAGAGAGAGAGAGAAAGAAAGAAAGGCACACCATGTTCCAACAAGTGAGAAGTTTACATGATCAGGAGCAAAAACTTTGCTTTTACACTCCCTTGGTTTAAAATTTGAGCACCACCATTAGCTGGCACTAGAAAACTTACTTAACCTTTATGTGCCTTGGTTTTCTTATCTCCAAAAGGAAGCAAAGCAATAGCATCACCCATGAGAGCAAGTCTATTCTTTGTATATATTTAAGAAAATGTTAGCTCTTCTTAGCGCTACCTCCCTGAGTAGACTGGAGGGTAATGGAAGGCCATGAATGTGCACAAACTCCCTTGAAGATGAAGCCACAGCACCTGGGCTGGCATGTGGAGAAGTGCTCAGGGTTACCGTCCATGGGAAGTCAGCCAATTCTATCCCGGTGGCTTTCTGTTTGTCATCTACATAAACCTGACCTAAGAAGAACATGGGAATGGGGTGGGTGCAAGGTTTTGATCCTATTTCATCATTAAAGAAAAGCTTTCACATACATTGGCCATGGAATTCTTATTTCAAAGTTCTATGATTAAGGAAATACAACCCAAAGCAAAGGGCAGTAAGTATGACTGAGGAAAATGCAGATCCCAGGTGCTTTCCATACCCGATTTCTTTTTCCAGAAGAAGAAAGCACTCACAAAATCAGTCCACATAGAAGTCACAGCCACCAACTGGAAAGTGAAAAATGCATTCAGTTACGCCCTGGCCACTATTGCTTAGTTGGTTGGGTTGTCCCATGCACCGAAAGGTTGCGGGTTTGATTTCCAGTCAGGGCACATGCCTGAGTTACAGGCTTGGTCCCCAGCAGGGGGCAGCAGATTGACCAATGTTTCTCTCTTCTGCCTTTCTCTCCTTCTAAAACTCAATAAACTATTCTCTTAAAAAATTCACTCAATCAGCACATATACACAGTACTGAAAAACAGTGTGACCACATTCCCACTGTTTTGTTTAAGGTTGCTTGCTTCTGTGTGGCTGTAGGGATGCCATGTCAATGCAGGAGACTCAATCGTGAAAGGCGAAAGCAGGACCTTGCTGTTCCAAATGCTCTCTCTGCCTCCCTGAGTGTACCTGCCGCGGGCACCAACCCCTTCCATGACCTCCCCATCAAAAAGTGTCAGACCTCGGGGAGAATGAGGGGACATTATAAAACAAAAATAAACCTGTCATTTTTATAGTCAAAAGTGTCAGAGCTCAAACATCAATGGTGATTCAGTAGAGCCAGTAATGTATTTTGTGTCTGTGCCTACTGACCTTTGATGGTTATTTTATGTATCAAAGTTATTTTCAAGTTGTTATTGCATTCTAATCTAATCAATATTATATCTTTGGCTTAACAATACTATTTCAGTCTTGCTAAGCCACCCTAGATAAGCCACATCAGTTCCTTATTTATACAGACTTATTTACTTGATTATACAATATTCACCAAAGTGCTTCTGCTCCTTTCCAGCAAAGACACACATTTAGCTTTAATATCTTCATTCAAATCATTGTCATAATTATTAGGTTATTTTACAAGTTATATGTGATTAAAGAAATATATTAAATATTTTGGATATGATTTTTTAATTTATAAGTATCTTAAATTATGTGATAAAAACCAACTTATGAGTGGGACTAAATCCTGTATAATCACAGCTAACTTACAGAGTGAGACAGTTGTTTTAACTGGGAAGAGGGACTTTGCAGGTTTATATGCTGTCTTTATTATTTTGCAAACTCGCAGTTCTACACAGGATAAATTTGGGACATAATTTAGAGTAAATTAATAAGCATAATTATTAACTAATACGTCAATTATTTGTACATTTGAAAGCGGCCAGATGTTAAATAATAGCTTTCATATATGAATATATCCTATATATATTATGTAGAGGTTCCCAAATTTAAATTAATTTTTGTTAACCTATCCTCTATAGTCCATGTGAAGTATGGACATATGCATACATAGCAATTAGAAATATAGTAGCAGATTCTATTCATTGTGCAACTAGAAATAAGTAAGGTCAATCTTAGCAATACATATTCAAATTTATAGCCATAAACACAGGTCTGTAAAAATTTCATGTTAGATATATATGAAAAAAACTACAAGACATCATAGAGGGACAAAAGAGAAACCTTGAATGAGTGGAAACATTTCTGTAAAGGAAGACTTGCTACTAAACAGCTATTAATTTCTTCCAACTTAATTTATAACAGTCCAAGAAAAATTCCATAAGGATAAAGGGATTCATAAAAAATCCTGAAGTTTATATGAAAATAGGATGAAAATGAGTTAAAGATAATCAAAAACAGTATACTAATAAATGGGCTGTATAATTAGAGCCTCTGAATATGTTATAAAATTGCAATAGGGAAAATAATATTACTGGTACAAGGTTAAAACAGATAAAACCATAAAATAGAATGGAAAGCTCCCAAATAGACTTATGTTTATGGAAATATTTAGGAGATGATAAAAATAGATTTTCAACTTTGTGGAGAAAGTATAAATTCAATAAATGTACTTGGGGTGATTTTTAAACTATTTGAAAAAATATTAAATTTTTTATACATTATTCTAAAATAGAGTCCATATAAATTACAGTTTCACATATGAAAGGAAGTTCATTGCACCACTGTTTGTTAGAATGAAAAATTGGAAGTGGCCTGTGTCACAAGTAAGGATTATTTCATTAAATTATAATATGTCCAGGAAACTAAATCTAAAGTACCCGTTAAAATGATGCATTAGAAGATTATCAGATGTCATAGAAAAATGTCCATGTTTATCTTTAGTTGAAGACTTTTTAAGACAGTAAATGCCAAAGGTCATAAAAGCGGGGCCTACAGGCCAAATCTGTCCATTCACAGATGTGTTTTGCTCACTTGTCAGTATTTTATGACGCTGAGCCAAGATTTTAAAATTGGGAGAGTACACAGAAAAACCCGGATTTCCAGTGCACCTTTCCAATTCTGCATATCCGACAGCTCTGGGTCCACATTCCCGCCTCAGCTGGGGCTGAGCAGTGGAGTCCTGCCAGCTACCCCAGTTCTCTGCCTGTCCAAGGCCCAGGAGCCATACAGCTTGCCCCCAACCTGCTCTCTCACCCTTTCAGTCCCCTGTCTGGCCCCAAGGAGACAATGAATTGATCCATACCATGTGATCTAAAACATTTAAAGTAGGTGTGCATATATATAGGTGAGTGTATATATCGCATGCTCATATATGTAGGTAGAAAGATATACTACAAAACTTCAGCCTCAGTAAAAGTCCACAGGTACCTCCAACTATACTATAAGGTCTTTGACAACAGGGGACAAGTCAATATTGTTCACTGCTTTATCCCCTGAAGGTAACTAAAATAAAATTATCTGTTGAATGGTCAAGTAAAGAGGATAGTAGCTCTTGTTGGTCAGGTAGGAATGATTCCTTTTTTTTGGTTTATTTTTTTTAATGTTCTGACTTGAACATAGGAAGGAAAATTCACAATAAATTTTACTTTTCTAATGTCCAAAGACAGAGGAAACTGTGTAAGCAGAGCAAAATATATCATGAATAAATCTCACTCTCACGTGGTTTTTAAATAAAAGAGAAAAACACACCATGTTTAATTGAGACTTCACAGGGAAATCCCTGGCACTGAATTCTGCTCCATAACACAAAACCTAATTCAAGAGCTGATTTATTCGTGCCTGATTTTGTAATTTTGTTTAGATTCTGTGCCTCCGATGGAAATTATCAAAATACCCTTCCTTACCCTTTGCAATTTGTTACACATCTCAACACACCCTCTCCAGAAACCCCTTCTTGCAGGAATACTTAGCCTGCCATTATAGTGATGCTATACCACCAGCATGTACATCACGAGATGACTATTTTAGCCTGTCCACTAAATAAGACCAGGATGAAATCACCAGCACAGAGGTTTCAGTTAATTGAGGAATCAGACAGCCAGAGAAACCAGACTGGGAGAGAAAGAAAACACCGTTATCCCAAGGACAGACCTTTGCTCTGACATTGGAGAGAAGACTCAGATGAACTTGGCAAGTAAATTGCTTTTCTTTTCTAATATATGAGCTCTTGCTTTAGTGCTGAAGCCACTTTTTAATGAGTTGGTAGGTAAATACGGGGCTAGATTGAGGGAATTAGTTCATGCCTGTACGTTTCCAATATTGCGAGTGAAATGGAGATACAGATAGCAATTTGAATCTAATTTCCAAGCTTGCATGGATGAAGGGTCACAGAGGGAAGCTGAGACAGACCAGGATATTGGGGATGGGAGGACTGGTGATAGTGACAAAGAAAGCCAGCTGACACAGAGTCAAGACAGGCCTTGTCAGCAAGACCAGCAAAGCCTAAATAGTATAAACTCAAAAGAGCCCGGCCTGTGTGGCTCAGCGGTTGAGCACCGACCCCTGAACCAGGAGGTCACGGTTTGATTCCCAGGCAGGGCACATGCCCGGGTTGCCCGCTGGATCCCCAGTAGGGAGCGTGCAAGAGGCAGTCGATCAATGACTCTCTCATCACTGATGTTTCTATCTCTCTCTCTCCCTCTCCCTTCCTCTCTCTGAAATCAACAAAAGCATATTTTTTTAAAAGTGAGAGAGAGGTGGAGCAGTTAGGAAAACATAGATCTAAGGCAGAAGTCAGCGAGGCCATCTCTGACCTCCCAACCAGCGTTATATGGATGCTAACAGAATTAAAATTAGAATCCTAGACCGCTTTTATTTCATTATTTTATCTTTATTGCTGAAAGTATTACAGATATCCCCCCATTGATCCCCTCCACCCACATCAGCCCCTGCGTGTCCACCCCCCCAGGCCTTCCCCACCCCATTGTCCGAGCCCATGGGTTGTGCACTATGCATACAAATTCTCCGGTTAATCTCTCCCCGGCCCTCCCCCCGCCTCCCCGCTGAGACCGCCGGTCTGTCCCATGCTTCTCCGCCTAGGCTGCTTGAAGAGCTGAGAGAGTCAGTCACGTCGCACAGCCTCACTGCCGGAGGACAGGAGTCAGACCCAGGGAGGTCAAGCCATCTCCTGGGTGAGGATGCAGGTCATTTAACATCGCAGACCCCGTCTTTGCAGGCTGCAGACCAACACCGCTTTTTCAGTACAAACAGATCTGCTTGAGGAACGGAGCGGGGGGAGCGGTGACATGTCTACTGTTCAGACAGCTCAGAAATCCTGAGGACGACACCATCATGTATAAGCAAACGTTTGTTTGGGGGATGAAACAAAGACAAAAACCCCTCCCGGAAAGCACCCCCAAGTTCCTAAATTAAGAAAGGAAACAAGCCCCCGGTGGCTCAGCTAGTGGCCAGCTAAAAGTGATTAAAATAGGTGGTGGGTGAGATTCATTCAGCTGCCCAGGTCACTTAGTATCAAATCCTAATATTAGAGGGGAACCTTCATGTAGATGAATGGACAGTGTGGGGGCTGAGGCTTATTTCACACGGTAGTTTTATTTAATTTAGTCATTACATTGTTCCATGAACATTATTTTATGTTCAGAATCCCCCTTTCTTTTCCATTTATGTTTTTCATCGTATAGCCTAGAAATGCAAAGCAGTCGAGTCATCCCTCATAATGCCATTGACTATGTCTCAGCCTCCAAAAATGTATTAGGAGTTAATCAGGAGTCACACACGGCGCATTTTTTGCTCTGGATATTTGTAGTCCGATGCTGCTTGTTCTGTGTAAACAACACGTAACACAGCACGTGCTCCCTTCCCAGTATGTACACGGCCACTGCCTGGCAACTTGGGATACATCTCTGATTAATGTTAGCAAACAGGACACGATTATTAGCAAATTCATTGTAAACTTGTGCAGAGTCCAGTAGTAAATGGTGATTATTTGAACGTAAGAGGTTTTGACTTCATGAAAAATGTTGTATGGGATAAGTAGAGGAAATCTATGTGATTGCTGCGAGCCTAAGAAATTCAAGAAAGTACTTTCTAAATAACAGAAAGGAGTCAAACACCGGTTCACACAGAGCTATTGTACCTTAGACCATTTTACAAACTGTGAAAGTAATTCCCTTCCCTCTCTGCTCCCACCCAAGCCAGAGGCAATTTTACTCTTTTACTTAAGTTCATGAATAAATGCTGAGTAGTGTAGACTGGAGGCTTGGTTTAAATCCCTTTGTGAGCATTATCTCCTTTAATCCTTGAAATGGATCTGCTGAGCAGGTGTTATCACTACAATGAGAAAACTTATCCTTGGGGAATTTAGAAACTTATGAAAAATTTGGAGTGGGCTTATGTACCCAGACTGGAGTTTGGGGTTATCAATGGGCAGATACTCAAAACAACTCATGGTTGGAAGATCGGGTGCAGCCGGGACTGAATCCAGAGAGAGACCATGATTCAGGTAGTGAAGAGGGTTGGTTGGAAATTGAAATCCAGTTAAAGGTCTTGGTCTAGGAGATGAGTCTTGATGCCAGCGTGGTTGAAGACATTGATAGTTTATTACAGTTTCTGACTCCGGGTGGCCTTCATTGCCACGAGGTCCTTATAATCTCTTACTCCTTAAGTCCTTCGCCATGCCCTGCCTTCCTCATACTCAGTAGGTAGCCTTTAGGGTGTTTCCTGAACACCCTCTTCCTTGCTATCTCCACAACTAATTGAATCTACTCTCATCCTTCACCCCTTCCCTCCTGTTTGCAAGAATAACTCAGGGGCCATTCGCACCCCCATGTCCTTCAGATATTATTTTTTTCCGCTTCCTTAAGCTCTTCTTTCATCAATGATATTTATTGCTCTTAAATATTTAGGTCACCCACCAGGTCCTCTCTTCAATTTAATAGTTTTTATTAAGAAAGAAAAAGCAATTTAGCCACATATTTTTTAAGGCTTTCCATGGCCTCCTTTTCCTTCTAATTATCTTTCCTTTCCTGCTTTGTTTTATCCTCAAGTTATGAAATAGGGGACTGTCTGTGGCCCTTGTTGCTCAGTTATCCATCCCATCCCTGAGCATGCACAAAACTACATTTCATGATTTCTTTTTTTAAATTTATCTTTATTGTTGAAAGTGTTACAGATGTCCCCTTTTTTTCTTATTCACTGGCTTTTATATTAGAAAATTTCCATTTTATTGAAAGTAATTTATAATTTTCTAACTCATTTAACCTCAATGTGTGAAAATATTGTTTGAATGCTCTAAACCCACTGAGTCTTTTTAGCTATTTAAAGGTTTGTTTTTGTTTGAGAAGGAATGTGCAGATCATACTAAAGATAAAGGAGCTAGCTATAGGTTGGGTGTAAAAAACTTGGTTATAAAACTTGGAATTATATCTAAACAGAAATTAAAATTTATTCAAGTGCCTCCCAATCTTTATTTCTAAAACACAGTTTGGAAATTTGAGGATGTACTGGGCATTGTGCCAAACAGAATGAAAAATCGCCCCACCCCACTTCACCATCCCTGCCCCCACCACGCCTGTTTTGGGTATTTCTCTAGTCTAGCTGCTTTCTCAGGCAAGGCTGCACCACTGTGACTTACTGCTTTGTGCACATAGTCATTTGTTATTTTAATAACAGTACCAAAAAGAAAAAACATGGAGCAAATGAGGCAAGCTGTCACCTTCCAGCTTTATAGTAGGCTTTGAAAGCAACCAAACAAGGGAAGAGCCAGAAGCAGGCGGCTCACCAGTTACATTCCTAAATGCAGACACAGAGCTCAGGATGTTTTATCAAGAAGAACATAGACTCAGAGGCGGCCTACAAATGAATCTGTCCTTGGAACACTTTGGCTAAGTGTTCCCATCCCGATAGCCAAGCATAAACCAGAGTGGAATGTGATTGAGAGATGCAGAGACCTCACATCCAGGCTTAGGGCAAGAACCGGGCCATAGCACACTGGAGGGGGCCTGCTCAGCAGGCTCAGTGGGCCATCTGATCCCCAAAGGACTATCAATGCAGCAGGTCCAAACCCCTTGCCTTGCTGTTGGAGGTCAGCTCTAACCCGGTCATGAGCTAAGGATTCTCCCATGATGAGGCTGGGCCTGTTGTCTGTGGAATAGTATTTCCAGATAAATGTTTTGTAATCATCCTATCATAAAGTTAAGTTTATTACTTCTAGCCAGTCATAGCAAAAAAGTACGTGACATTAGAGACTGAGAAATTGGCCCTTCGTGGTGGTTCCTCAGACAACCTATGTCATCTCCTACATGCTACATTCACTGAAAATAAGATGGGTGAGGGAGAGAGTGAATACATATGGAGAAGATCAGGATCTGCATGAAGAAGATCCTAAGACAACTAAAGAAGATCATTAAAAAGCCTTAAACAACTCTCTCAAGAAAACTAGCGTTTGGCATAATGGATACTCTATATTTTTGTTACTGTTATAAGGTATTTACTTTCAATTAGCAAAGCTCCAAAGACAAAATTTTAAAAATAGTTGTTTTTTTTTGAAAACTTCACTTAGAGTGATATGGTAAAAGTAAATCACATTAATTTCATGCATATTCATAGACTATGTGGCCAGGTTGCTCTGAGCATTCACAACTTGACATAGAATGGAATTTTGCTATTTTTGTATTTGTTAACAATAAATTTCTCAGTTTCATTATTTGTTCTGAATTTATGGAAGGCAGACATTTTTCTTAGTCCCTCTGAAAGTTTATATACTCCTCCAAAATAAGCAGACCTCTCAGCTAAAATATAAGTATAGGATCACTAAAATAATCTTTCTTGGATACAGAGTAGAAATCCTAAATGGAAGTTTACTCATCTGTAACCTTCTGACCTTTTGGTTAGGAAAAAAATTCGCTACTAATTTTTAGATTGAAGCTTTTTAAAGTTTAGATTGAAGATTCTTACCATCCCAGCAGCTTAAGAATCAGAATATCATAGAATGATCATGGGATTTTCTTAATATTTAAGATGAATGGAAGCAAATGATACAAGTGGCATAGAACAGACCCATGCAAAATAAAAATTGCTTCCAATTACCTCCTTATTTTCTTGGGAGGAATACAGAATGCATGCTTCACTCCCCGCTCTTCCTTTTTTTATTTTAATGTCCTACTTGTTGGTTAGAACCATTTGGTAAATGATAATGAAGTTAATAACAGTGACTACTTAGTGAGCACCTGCTAGGAGCCTTGTGTATTGTGTATATTTAAAAAAAAAAAAAAAAAAAATCCGAATGGTAAATGTGATTTTCCACATTTTTTTAGATGTAGAAAGTGGGTCAAGAGATTTAAGTTCACACAACTAGAAGCCAGCAGAGATAGATTTCAGTCTGAGGTTTAACTCCAAAGCTTTAGCTCTGACACCCAGAGGCCCATTAGGGTTATCTGTGTAGAAAGGTTCCAGAAAGTAGAGCTAGACCATCCTTGGGGAGCAAGTCCTGCCCGAACGTCTCATAGAAGGGTATCGAGCCTGGTGGGCCTTTGCTGCTCTCTCCCTCAAGAGAAGTGACGCTTCTTGAGAAGTTTTCCTTAGACTGTTTTCTTTGTAAGAGCAGAGACATTCTTCCTCTCTCCTCGTCTTCGGTGTGCTGTTACCCCTCCTTCCTCAGCTGACACGCTTGGCACATACTTGCACACAGAATGTTTAGGTGAAGGAATCCAGGGCAAATTCCCTTAGCTTCCTACTGCTTTTCAGTTTTCATTGTTTTGGAGATTACTTAATTATTTATAGAATCCTACCCTAACGAGTTCTCTTGGAGGTCTAGCTATGTATATTTTTGTCCCAGTAGATAACACAGACTCAAACTGCTTCGCTGATGATACAACTGTGTTTGAAGGAAAAACATCCTGCCTCACAGATTGGGGCTCCAGGCCCAATCCATTCGCAGTCTGTCTGCTTGAAGGTCTCCCCTTATCACGCATCCTTTAAGCAAAGACATTGTATGTAAATATATTTATAATGTGAACTGCTCCAAGTTCAGCTGCTTTTTACCAGATGACATGGTGGAGCATATGAACTGTGCTGGGGATATTTGCATGGTAGGATTCAAGAAGGGAATGTCATTTTTGTCATAGCTTTCATCTCGGGCTCCATCAATGTGGAACCTCCCTTCAGGGGAAAGATAAAAATGAGGGGTTGTCATTCCAGCTCAGTCTTAATGGGAGAACTGATTTTTCAAAAGGTTTGGAGAGCCTGAAAGTGAGAAGGAGGTGGGGTATTTAAATATTTAAATAGATTTAAACTATAGGAAAGGGGAGGGGGTGGAAGAAGAGAGGGTCAGACCGTATGTGATGGTATATGTTACGTATATTAAATTACGTTGTGATTCCCTATGGTTATCACCAAAAAAGTTGTTACATTTCCAGCAGGTAGGATAACTGACTTTCCAAATTTGCCACACGAAGCTCATCATTCTCTCCAACCAATCTGCTTTATTTTAACTCTAAATTAGTGCTTTAGATACATAAATCTTTGCTGAGTTGATGCAGCTTTTTATGTTCCTTCATCTCAATTGCTATTAGATCATTTGGCAAAGACTTTAATCTTCTCCATGTTTTAGTGGGATAACACTGTGGTCATTTTGCTCGGTTCTAGAAATAGGCTGCAATCAGACGCTGAGGAAACAATCATTTTGTCTTTCGATTGGAAACAATAAAAATAGTTGCTGCCTATTACTCTCTACACTTGGTTACTATTTTATTTTTATAGCCTCATTGAATCTGGTATGAATCATAAGTATAGGAAGCCTGTGTCATTTCTGTCATTGAAAAGTCAAAGGACCCAAGATTTAGCCTCACGGAGGTGAGTTCCTTTCTTGGGACTCTGCGCCTACATTCTAGGAATTGTTACCAGAAAAATGGGGGTGTCTGGCAAGCTTATACTTACGGGTGCATTTGTTTTAAGAAGTCATAACCAATGGGGCGGGAGCTGGGTGAGGGGGGCAAAGCGGGGGAAATGGGGGACATCTGCAATACTCTCAACAATAAAAATTAAAGATAAATAAATAAGTGATAACCAAGAATATTATGTCTATAAAACACAATCCACTTGCCTTTACTTTTCATATGTGTATTCTTATGAAAAGAGCAATAAGTGTATTAATTTTTCCTTTTTCTCCATAAGCCATGCGACTTTAAGTGAAGACTTGTTTAAAGTAAATATAAATTCTTAAGTACAATTCAGTGTCCTGATCTAACTTTGTGTTTTCTTTCTACTCTGAAGAAGGAATTTCACTTCTATGGGCACCTCCTAATCTTTTTCACAACTTCTGGTCCCGTAATTCTGAACTATCCCAGTCTAGCTTCAGAGGAAAAAGATTAATTTATTCCTTTTAGCTTATCTCGGGGCCTAAAAAGATTTTCATTGCTCTCATCCAGAGTTCCCTGCGGCCTTGTGGTCTGTCTCAGCACGTGCACCGTTGCAAAAGCTCCCTAAGGGGAGGCTTTTTGTTTGGAGCTGCTCAGCTTCTCTAGAACAACAGCTTTTATTCTAGAATTTTCTATCAGAGGCATAACAAGCCTCAGTCCCTCTGCCAATTTGATTCACATGTTTAATTCAAAGCAATGAATTAACTAATTTAGAGTTATTAAACCAGCAGCCGACTTGAGGAAGAAACAAAACAAAATTTAAAAAGCCGACTATACAAATTTCCAACTTCTCGAGACGGTAAGAAAGACACAGACATCGACCCAAATACAGCTGCCAAGTCACATGCACGTCTCAGCGGCCCCGGGGGTGGCTTCCAGCTCCCCTCCTGCCTCCTCTGTGTGAGACGGAGCCGGCTGTGGGCAGAGGGCCTGCTCTGCTTTGGCTCCTTTGGTCGGAGGGCCCTAGCGAGCCAGCACCATTGACTAGACCATGCACCTCACGGGTATTGGGGTTCTGTCGGGTTCCTGATACAGAAAAGGAAGGGTCCTGTAGTCTCACTCGAATGAATTTCATTTTTAAACATCAGAACAATGGTTTCTTCCAGATGGTGCTGCTTAGAGTTGTCCAGACCTCTTTTTGGGGACAGGAGATGTAGTGTGTGGAAAAGTAACCAAAGTGTGCCACGGACACGGAGACAAGGGCAAGGCTACCAGTTAAATCATGTTTGGGCCTCTGTCCCTCTTGGTCATGAATTTTTTCTAGACTAACTGGTGTTCAGGATGTGTTTTAAAGAAAGGAGGAGATATTCTGGCATATGTGGAATGGAAGTTTGTTCAGTGTCACAAAGAATAGTCTTAAGTTCGACAGGCAGCCAATACTGTAAAATGTTTACGTCGTGATAAGGGCTTGGAGATCCGTCAAGGTTTTCACACTGGAAAAAATGCATAAATTTTCTTGTTTGTGTTAACTAGCAAATTGCTGTTTCAGCTGCTTTCACTCTTATTTTCCACTTGCTTTTACATTTTTTCTTTTTTACAAAAATTGCAACTTACATGAACCCTAAGTGCATGAACCCTACAGGAACAGCTTGGTAAATGCGACATGTTTCTGGTGTGACTTTCTTTTCTCAAATGCTTTACATAATGCATATCTGGTGAAGCCTGTGGTTGTGCTGCAATTTCCTAAATGAGAATGATCACCAATCTTTTCCAGAATGCTTTCCCCACATCTTTTCAGATATAATTAAAAACTTAGTGGAGGTGAGTCAACGGCTAAGTCTCATTCTGTGTTTCTGAACCTACAGGTTGCCGGGCTCCATGCACTAGAGTAGATGCCCACCACCGGAATAGGCACTCTCCTGGGCACACACTATAACACAGAACCTTGGAAGCAGAGTAAAAAAATTATACGCACACACAGATATGTCACACACAAGCAAATGTCCAGAGGAAGGAGAAAGGGAAAGAGAAGAGAAACAGATATATTTAGGAAGCCGTCTATATTTACTTCACCCATATCTGACTAGCCTTGCTCCATGGGGATCTTATCCTTGGCACTTGTCCTGTTGCTCCAGAGTTGTTTTGGGTATCCGGGAATTTCATCAGCAACCTGTGTCTCCCCTAGATTATAAGCTCCCCCTGGACAGGAATGTGCTCTATTTTTATTTGGTCATTCATTCTTCCTGCACACCCATCTTCCACAGCCCTTGAAGGCATAGAAAGATCTGATCATGACAGAAGTTCAAAGGGATGCTTTAGAATGAAGAAAGTAACAGAAAAGGCCCTGATTTCCTAGCAGCATCTCTACTGCTCCCTGCGGCCACCCCCACCCACCCCAGCTGCTCTCGGAGTGAGATTCAGGGGCTCATGACAAAGCTCTCGATACGCACAGTGGCTCTCAGAACGTGTTGCTTGGCTCAAAGGCAAACCTGATTCTTTTTTTAAGTGGAAATTTACTCCCTTTCTGCTTGATGTTGTCAAAGTATCAGAGCGGAATATCACTAAAGTCAGCTTGCAAAGCTGCATGGCCTTCTGGGCCCCAGGCCACAGCTCTCTCTTATTTGTAAGTACAATTGAAAGGCAGTCGTGTGGGTCATCACAATATACGCAAACTGTGTTTCATCTCCTGCATCAGTATCAAAACTGGGTGCTGAAGCCTTTCTTCAGAGAAGGGGACTTGGCTCCCCAAGGCCTCCTTAAAATGCCTCTCCCCAAGTCTCTTCTTTCTTTCTTTTTCTCTCCAGCATCACTGATGGCAGGAGTGGCCGATCATTGATGCAAGAACAATCTCAAAGCCCATTAAATACCAGCACCGAAGCCATTTATAAACTCATGGGATTAATTGAATGTTTGGAGCTCTAAAACAGAATATAGACCATACACCTCAGTGGTCATCTCTTCCATTATATAAAATTAAAAATAAATAAGCTTCATTTGCTGTCCACTGATTGGTGATAATACCATGTAAAATTGCCACCTCTCACTCCTGAGGCAGAGAAGAGATGGGGGTAAGACTCCTAGACCAGCACAGCTGCTAGTTCCTCAGAAAGGAGAGTCTCATTTCCAGTGACAGTCTATTTTACTGTATCATCCTTCACCCATGTTTTCTCTGATAATTGTATTTTGTACTAGATATCTAGGCTTAACAGTGTTGAAGTAAACTTTTAATTATCTCAGTACTGAGTGTGTGATTTAGCCCATATATATACAGTTTAAAAAGCTAACTTGGGTCTTATTTTCTCGGTTGGAATTTCAGGCAACAAGTGCTGAGGCTGATCATTTTGATCCCTAGTGTGCGCTCAACAATTTGGCTGCTTCTTAGGGATCACTGTCTGAAAGAGACAACGCCCAGAACACCCTGCCCCTTTTGGTAATGTGTTCAAGTAGCAGCAGAAATCAGAGCGCCCTAAAAAGTATAGACACCGAGATTACATTTTAAAAACGGAAGTTAAATAAACGTAAGCAATTATAAATTCAACCTCAGGGGAATTCCTCTTGATTTCTTGTTCTGAAATTTTGTTATACAATTACATATCTTCTCTCTCTGGGTTCCAGTTGTTATCAATCGTGGGTTCCTTTAGTCCTGGCTTTTCTTGTTCTCCAAAACACTTTAAAAAAATCAGGTTTTGCGTCATGGTCTGGTGTAGTGGAAAGACCTTGGCCCTAGGAATCAGATAGCACTCGGTACTTCCCAGCTCTTTGATCAGTGCCATCTATAAAACAGAAAAAGATACTTCTTTTCAGGGTTACTGGGAGAATTCAATAAATTCATTTGCTAAAAATTTCTAGCACTTGGGTTATTCATGTATTGATAATTTTTTATTAGCCTATCACATTGTAGGTGCAGCTATGAAATGATCATTGTACCTCAGGCATCCCGTGTGACTTGGGCAGAGTGTGAAGAAAAGCTCACTTATTTTCATTTTCACTGTGTGTCTAAATAAATATCCAAATTTATTTTAAAATCATTTTTTAATTAGGATTCTCTCTGTGACTCCATAACAATGTTGCTGTAAATGTATAGAACTTCTAGGTCATTGATATGAATACTTGAACATAAAACGATGACGATAGGTTATACATTAATACACAGGGTGACATATTTTTACGATGACTGCTTTTAGGAAAATGTTTACATTAAACGTCATATATTTTCATGCGCAGAGCACCACTTACTAACTCGGTGTCTTATTGTGAATATCTGCTGCCCAGAGCCACACTTTTAGCCTCAACACAAAGGTCCTGTGTTGCCTAAACCAAGGGCCCAGCTTGAAGTTGCGGCAAAGGCCTTGGTCAGGGCAGGTCACGTTTGCTGCTAGGAGAGGCTGTGCCTCCGACAAACAATAAACATTTGCAGCAGCATCTGGAGTCTCAAATAACTTAATTCTTTGATTTTTAGTTCAAAGCTTATAAAAAAAAGTATTTAATAATACAGGTCACCTCAGGGGTTGCTGTGAAGAGTAATCATACTCAATACATGTTAATTATTAGCAATATTATTACCATTCACAATTCGATATTATTGATAACATAATGTCATTGGCAATCATAATTTAGTATTGCCTCTACCGCCACACTCTGAATCTATTTCATACACACACACACACACAATTTTCTGTTAACTGTGAAAAAAGGTGATAAGCTTACAGACATTTAACAAATGTGAGTATTAATAACATTGATTTAATGCTAAACATTTATAGATCATGGTTCAGAGACATCTCACTTTGATCCCAACCTCTAGGAGAAAAATAGTTCTTATTATTCCTGTTTGAGAAAATTAAGGTTCGTGGAAGTTAAGTGGGGTGGTCAGACTCACACAGCTAATAATTAAGATTAGAGATTAGTACCTATAACTTTGCAAGGATAATATTAAGCCAGGATACGTTCCTCACTGCTACATATAGGAACTTGAATAGTGAAAAGCTAAGGGCAGGGAATTTTTTTCACAAGTTTCCATAGCACTTTCAGGACTTGGTCATAAACTAGCTTTGTAAAATACCAAACCGATTATGATACACTTGCCATAGTAAGATGCTGAGTCTTCTGAAGGTCATCTTCGTTGTTTAGTCTGTGGTGACTATGCTATTTCATCAATGATGTAACAAATCTCGTTTTAAAAGGCCCTATGATGCCACACCAGAAGTAAAAACGTTTACAGAAGTGTAAACAGCAGAGGTGGCAAGAGGCTGACCAAAAGGGGTTGACAGAAGGAAAGTTTTTTTTTACTAGAAGAGGAACAGTCCTTGCATAGCTTGTGCGTCACGTGGGGAGACAGGAATGCCATCCCTCTGACACTGTGCTTGCTTCTAAGTGAAATGTTTTCCATTTTCACAGATAGCCTTAATAGAAACGAGCAAATATTAGAACCAAAAATTTAGAGGATGTGATAGCAAGTAAGCATGTTAACATTTTAAACATTTACTATGCTCTACCAGGGTAAGAATTCCATGTCCCTCAAAAGGAATCTGGGTCCAGTTCATGATTATACAGATGCCTAACAGTTTAACACATTACTGGATAAAATTATATTCTCAGACTGGGAAAGGAGAGAAAAAGCATCCTACCGAAGAGTAAAGATGTTGGTTTTAGTCGCAGATGTTTACTCACCAGCCTTGAAACCAAGGACAGTTTGCTTAATCTCTTCCTAGAGCCTCAGCTTCCTTCTTCAGAAAAAAAAGGGTGAGAGGACCTGTTCTGAATATTTTAAAGAGCTGTTAACATTAAGCAAGTTAACATAAGTTTGAGAGGCCTAAGACTGTGTTTTCTTTTAAATGTGATTTTTTTTTTCAGTTGAAAAAGTAATGCATGCTCATGGTAAACAAGAAAAAGGGACAGGAGGAAGGCAGAAAACAAACCAATGAATAAATAATATAAAAGGAGCGGAGTGAGAATCGTGCTGCTCTGTGTCCTTGTGAAGTTTCAGCATAACAATCAGTGTTATTAGCACAAGAGATGGCAAGGACCAGATGACCATGAACAAATCACTGTCTCTTTCACTTTCTTAATCTATAAAATAGGAGATCAAACTAGTTTTATTTTTTAACATAAATATTATATCTACACATTTTCTTCAGAGGAAGTCACCAAAAAGCTTCTTATAACTAAGCTATGGTCCTGCCTTTTATTCAAATGAATGTGAAAAATAAAGTGTCAAACAGAACACTCAGAAAATAAATGCTTGGTATTTTTCAATCAATGTTTATTAAAATGAACATTCTGTGACATACATATACATATCATTCAATTCCAAAAAATGTTCATGAGTGAATCTAAGAAGAACCAAAGCAAGTTTATAAGCAAGTCATAATTCTCACCTTATGGTTACGTAGCTAACAAGGAGCCATCGGAACACTGGTTGAATTAGTGAAATCACTTTGTTTAAGTAAATTCCATGAATAAACAATTGTATGAGTAAGAACAACAGAAAATGCTGTTACTGGGAAGTGCTATTGAAACGGTTCCATTAATTAGGTAAATAGGAGTTGAATTAATAATATTAATTGTTGATCCTGTGTTGACTCAACCAACTTTTTAGAGCATCAGTTATATTTCAGGCAGTGAGCTGGATGGTAGACCTACAAAGACTAAGAAGTGAAAATTCACTGATTTTCTAGTGAAGAAAGAAAATACTGTATATAGATGGATATATGAACCAGTGTCCTATGAGTCAAAGGTATGAACAGGGGAGCTCCAAGAATGGAAACCTGAAAGGCTACTAACTACATGAAAAAAGGGCTCGGCCTCTCTAATAATCAGAAGCATAGAAGTTAAAACCAAAATCTACGCTTTACTTCTCTCGGGCTGGCAAATATTAGGAAGATGCATAACACTTGTTTGAAGGTCATTGAGAAACAAGGCTGACCTGATCAGGGTAGGACCTGCTGCCACCATCCAGAACAGTGCGGCAGCAGGCAGAAGAAAGCTAATTCCCACACCTTGGTCCAGTGGCCTCACTCCTGGGCACATGTGACAGGGAAGTTCATAGGCGAGCCTGTGACACGGTGTGAACATTTTCATTTCAGCACCGTTTCAAGAGGTTGGAGGCAATCTACACGCCCATCGCTAGAGAAACGTGGAAGGAAAGACTGCCATGATTTGCTCGCTATGGAGTTAGAAGCAACGCACTTGACATAGGCCAACGAAGAAACATGGTATTGAGTGGAAAAGAGAAACAACCATAAAAGCTAGAACACTGGGTTGTTTGGTCAATTAAGGTCATAAGGGGGGAAAAAACCTTTTATTTTTCAGAGTTGCATATCTAGCCAAAGAAAATAGTCTAAGCAACCAAAACAAGTTCTAGAGGGGGAAAGGGACAATGAGATGGGAGAATTAAAAAGGAAAGAAAGGAATATATTGATAAAGTAAAAGGAAGAGAGAGGCCTTGCAGAAACGGATGAGGTTTGTTGGTTATAGTGTGAGGAGTGTGAAAAACTTGGCTTCACATTTGACATTCAAATAACACTAATGCAAATAAATAAGTGACTAAGAACAGCAGGACAGAAAAAATGATAGCAGGTGTGCGATGGAGGCAATGGGAGCAGAGGTGGGACAAAGCAACAGCCAGGCCAAGAGCAACCAAAAGGGTTTCCGAGAGTCGATGGTGCCTGGGAATGTTTATGTGATGTGTGAGGCCCAAGCCAACAGACAGCCTGTGGTATCGAGCGGGGGACAAATCAGAATGGACCACATTTGAAAAGGGGTAAGAGGAGAGAGGCTTTGGAAGGGTTTCCTCGTAGGGCTTACAGGTTCTGAATCAGGAGGTCTGACCTGGGGCCTTTAGGTCATTTTCGATCATGTGCCTTACAAATATTGTTTCCCAATTTTTATTTTTTATATTTTCTATGCAGAAATTTCAAATACTTAAGTAGTACTTACTATATTTGGGGGCCTTATATATTCAGGCCAAACCACTCCTAAGATAGTAAGTTGTGTGTGTGTTTTTTAATGCTTGAGGGTAACTTGCTTCCTAAGCAGAAGAAACCTTTTGTTTAAGTGCTGTTTGTGCTGCGAAGGTGCTTAGCAAATTATTTTCTACATGGATTCCCAGGGAAAGCTACTGCCACACCTGTATCTAATATCATTATTTTGTAATCAGTGGAATCTGGATTAATAGAGATTTCTGAAGTTTGAAATACTAATTTCTCATCAATATTTACTTTCTGATATTCACAACTTACATCGATTTTGTCAACTTGGGCTAGTTTTTCTTTCAGACGCTGTGTCTCCTGAACTATGTCAAAGCTCATTTGATGAACTTTTTTCTTTCTTGTGTCTCCCACATACTTCTTCCCTTATGAAAGATCACTCAGTTGTCACCAGACTTTGGTTGGGCTGCAGAAAGCCCGCTTGGGTTTGATAACTGCTTCTTAACCGCTCGATCACTGCCCCCAGTGCCCATGCCTCCCACAGGCAGGGGCTTTGTTTTAGTCACTGAATGCCCAGCATATATCACAGTGCCTCATGACGAAATGAATGAAAGAATGGTTGAACAAACTGAGGCTCATAGTCTCATCTCTATCGTTCACTTGATACGTGTATAAATTATTTAACATTCCTGGGCTTCAGTTTCTTCTGCTGCTGGACAAATATAAATCCTAGCTTGATTGCCAACAGAAATAACAGTAAATCAATAGACCTAACAGTGATTTGAAAACTAAAACATTCACAAAATTGATACAATCGCATCAATAAACACTTGATAAATAACTTCTTTTGCAAGATGTGGAATATTGGGAATGCTAATATGTGACCCTGACTACAAGCGTAAAACAGAGGTCAGAGAAAATAATATTCATTGAGTGAAATGTGTTGGCTAATAAAGTGTTATGAAATTATCTTTATTATCATTATTAGTACTATGAAAAAGACTTAAAGCCACCAGGTATAAAGGAGTTATTGACTATAAAAGTCAAAACTCAGTGTTACAAGTTTTAAGCTTTCTTCCATAACTTTGTGCTCCCATTGGTATATTATTTTTTTATCAGTCCCAGGAACTCCATGATGCTTTGGAAAGTTATATGTATCATTTTGGTTTATTTAGTTCAATTCATCAACATTAAGCACGGTCTACTTGATTGATGATAGATGTAGATAGATAGATGATAGATATAGGTAGGTAGATTAGATAGATAGATAGATAGATGATAGATAGATAGATAGATAGATAGATAGATAGATAGATAGATAGATAGATAGATAGATGATAGATAGATGATAGATGATAGATAGATAGATGATAGATAGATAGATAGATGATAGATAGATAGATAGATAGATAGATAGATAGATAGATTAGATAGATGATAGATAAACAGATATTCTTATCTAGATATGATAACATTTGAATTGCCCTTTTAATTGAGGCAGGTACAATAAACATGTATGTGAAGGAAGCGAGAGTTTGGGTAAATGTGGTTCAAAAGGAAGGACTCTGGTACATTTTAAAGCAATGTTTATATTACGCTTGTTAATTTTATTCTGTTTCCCCGCAGGTTTAAATGTTTCTTTGGCTTCTCGGCTACTGATCGGAGGAGGCAACATGAATGACTCGACCAACTCCTCCAGCGATGGCTTGGCTCTGAGCAGCCCCTATAAGACATTTGAAGTGGTGTTTATCGTCCTCGTGGCCGGGTCCCTCAGTTTGGTGACCATCATCGGGAACATCCTGGTCATGGTGTCCATTAAAGTCAACCGCCACCTGCAGACCGTCAACAATTACTTTCTGTTCAGCCTGGCCTGCGCCGACCTCATCATCGGCGTCTTCTCCATGAACCTGTACACGCTCTACACGGTGATCGGCTACTGGCCCTTGGGGCCCGTGGTGTGCGACCTGTGGCTCGCCCTGGACTATGTGGTCAGCAACGCCTCGGTGATGAACCTGCTCATCATCAGCTTCGACAGGTACTTCTGCGTCACCAAACCGCTCACCTACCCTGTCAGGCGGACCACGAAAATGGCCGGGATGATGATCGCGGCCGCCTGGGTCCTGTCCTTCATCCTCTGGGCTCCGGCCATCCTCTTCTGGCAGTTCATTGTGGGCGTGAGGACCGTGAAGGACGGCGAGTGCTACATCCAGTTTTTTTCCAACGCCGCTGTCACCTTCGGCACGGCCATCGCCGCCTTCTACTTGCCGGTGATCATCATGACCGTGCTCTACTGGCACATATCCCGAGCCAGCAAGAGCAGGATCAAGAAGGACAGAAAGGAGCCTGCGGCCAACCAAGATCCGGTGTCCCCGAGCCTGGTCCAAGGGCGGATCGTGAAGCCCAACAACAACAACACTCCGGGCAGCGACGATGGCCTGGGGCACAGCAAAATGCAGAACGGCAAAGCCCCCCGGGATGCCGTGACTGACAACTGTGTCCCCGCCGACGACAAGGAAAGCTCCAATGACTCCACCTCCGTCAGCGCTGTCGCCTCCAACATGAGAGAGGACGAGGTGACCCAGGATGAAAACACAGTGTCTACTTCCCTGGGCTATTCCAAAGAGGAGAGCTCCAAGCAGACTTGCATCAAAATCGTCACCAAGGCCCAGAAAGGTGACTCATGCGCCCCGACGAATACCACCGTGGAGCTGGTTGGTCCCCCGGGTCAGAATGGAGATGAAAAACAGAACACTGTGGCCCGCAAGATTGTCAAGATGACTAAGCAGCCTGCAAAGAAGAAGCCCCCCCCTTCCCGGGAAAAGAAAGTGACCAGGACGATCTTGGCCATCCTGTTGGCTTTCATCATCACGTGGGCCCCCTACAACGTCATGGTGCTTATTAACACCTTCTGCGCGCCCTGCATCCCCAACACCGTGTGGACCATCGGCTACTGGCTCTGTTACATCAACAGCACCATCAACCCCGCCTGCTATGCCCTCTGCAACGCCACCTTCAAGAAGACCTTTAAACACCTCCTCAT
The DNA here is from genome assembly GCF_964146895.1 of Miniopterus schreibersii. NCBI lineage: Eukaryota > Metazoa > Chordata > Mammalia > Chiroptera > Miniopteridae > Miniopterus > Miniopterus schreibersii. The sequence goes on along the minus strand of NC_138118.1, from coordinate 10,481,223 downwards.
GTGTCACTACAAGAACATAGGCGCCACAAGGTAAAAACATCTTCGGGACGAAGGAAGGTAGTCAAGGGGAGCCTGGGAAGAAGAGGGGGAACAGAGCTAGTTTGCAAAATCTCTGCCATTGCACTTTATAGTCTTATTGTGGATGTGCAATTAAGGAGCCCGGCAGTGACACTCCTGTTGTGCCTGTGCTCCAGTTGGAGAAACTTGCACCTTATGAGCCCTGCCAGTGGAGGAGCCATGAGGCCATGAAGGCGACACGTTGGAATTGTGGATTTCAGGAAGGCTCTGCGACTCCTCAGTCTCCTAAAGAAGGGCTTCTGAATCTACAATTTTATCAGTCTCTGCACAAGGATAACCTTGCTCCTTCTATTTTTTTGTTCCCACGTGTTCATATAAGGATGAAAGGCCACAATTACAAGTTAACGTGGAGACTTAAACACAAAAAGTAGACATTATACAACGGGGAAGCAAAGAGAGGAAATCAAAGAGGGTGTAGAAACGATCTCCAAAATGCTAAACATATATTCTTCTGTTATGGTTTCACTTGGAGAACTGCAATGTAATAAATGCTTATTTTTTTACCTTTCCCCTTTCCTACCATCAAAAGAAAGCAAAGAAAAAACCCAACTAGATCACATCATTATTTTTCTCGCTATGGCATTTGTTTTTGTATTCTTCTACACTGAGTAAGGGCATATTATGGAGGACTTTCACCAAATCCAACCAGAGACAGCCATGAAAAGGGGCCTTTCCCCCAGACCACTGTGTCCTCTGCATTCTCCAGGGGTATAAAAGCCTATAACGATGTAATGTAGTTATGCTACTTTATGGGAAATGGTTTCACTAATCTGGTTTTCTCCCAAACTAGTCTCTTATTTTAGTAGAATAGCCTCCCTAATATATAAACATGCTTGAGAAGCAAAGTCATTTTTTTAAATTGAGGTTTTGATTATTTAATCAAGTTAAATAATGGTCATGCCAGTTGGAGAAAGCTTACTGAGGTCAGACAGATTTTGAAATAAGAAAGTGGGTGGTTGAAAGGGCATTCTGTTTCAACCTGAATCTACCTGACCCACGTGGGAAATGCTAACTTGGAAAACATGAACTCCTGGACTTTGTCAGCAGAAAGACGATGCTTTTTTTTCATTTGGGATTCTCAACAGGATTAACGTACTCACGTGGCACCGGTGACTTCTGGGTCAGTCCCAAGAGACTAAGCCCTTCCCCTCAATGCCTCTGAGAGCCAATATTCAGTTTATAGTCACACGAGGCTGTTTATAACCATCCTATGATCTAATGGAGGAAAAAAATGCCTAATTCAAAAACATTTACTAAAACCACATATTCCATATTCCTTAAATTGTCAATTCTCCCTAAATTATTTTTAACTAACATTCTATCAATAGACGTGCAGCAATCTTTGTGACGGACATGTCATGGATAACTTAAACAGAGGTCAGGTGGGCCCAGCAGAATTCAGGAGAATGTCGGTGGCTGTACCTGGGTCACATCTCTTATTTCTCTAATCCTACATGTAAAAAAGTCATGTCAGGAACTTATACTCAAATAGTGGCTCTAAAGAATCTTGTGCATATAGAGACTTTTTATTTGGGACCCCAAAGAAATATATGATTATATTGTTTATATTTAACTAGTTATTTTTATTCCTCGTTTATCTTAACTATATTTGCTGTAGTCTTCCTATCAGATTTTCTAAAGATGGCCCAATCAATAGAAATAAAAGTTATAAAAGCCTTTTCAAATTTCATATTTTGCCTTTTAAGTTTATGGTCTTCATCTTGACCAGTATTATCTATGTGAGGTGCATGATGAATTTGTCAGTGTTAGACACTTTAATTAGTTATTTTGTGTAACTTGCCTCATTGATGGCATCTCAACAATTTTGAGAATTAAACAAAAGCACAATGTAAACAACAACAACAAAAAGAACAGGAAAGAACAAATTGCGAACAGTATTTGGACCTAACTCACCCTTTATAAAAATAGCCTCCTGCTTGAATAACTTCAGGCATTTCCCCCCTATATCTTCCATGTATAAACACACAGCATCAGTTCAGACAGATTCCTTTACACTACAATTACATCAATGCAAAAGTTTACATTTTAAAGCCATGTTTATTTTATTTTATTTCTTCAAATCAACCAATGAACTGAGGGAAGGAACATCAAGCCAATGACGTGTTTGGTTCCCTATAAACAACAATTGGCGGGCTGAATATTTCACTTATTAGCTTGTGCTATTATGATGTAGATTCAGCTTTAGTCGAATGAACTCTTTGGATCCAAGGATTGAGGATTCCAGAGCCAGGTCTCTTGTACACAACAATCCAACTCACTTTAAGTCAAGTGGCCTGTTACTCTACATTGTCATTGCATCCTTCCCTTGGTTCCTTTTATTTCTGACCTTCGCTATGGCCACCACCTGTTATTGAAAGAGAAACCATCAAGGATTAAGGAAAGGAATTGAAGGTAGACTGACACGTCGTGGAAGCTTTGTCAAATGGGATCAAAAAATGGAAAGAATACTGAAATTATAGATGATTAGAAAGATACTGAGACTGTGTTCAAAGGTTTGCATTAACTACTGCTGCATTTGTCTATTTCAGTGGCTGTCCACCAGGGATGATTTTGCCCCCCCAGGGGACATTTAACAATGTATGGAGACATTTTTGGTTGTCACAGTTGGGGGAAGAGCTATTGGCATCTAGTGGCTAGAGGCCAGGGATGCTGCTAAACAGCTTAGATTGCACAGGATGGCCCCCTCCCCTGCTAAAAATTATCTGGCTCAAAATGTCAATAGTGTAGAACTTGAGAAACCCTGGTCTGTTTCAAGGGATTCTAGAGCTTGCTTTGTATAAGTGGGAAAAATAATCCTGTATCACTATTAATATACCAATGTAAACTGCTCACCTGTTTGATAAAGGCAGTGCTCACCAATCATATATCAGACACACTGTCATCCATTGAGTCTGGTGTATTTGTAATTCATAGACTGGGAACACAGGCCCCATCTCCATACCCAGAATCACCAGACCAGGCACATAGCACGCTGCTTCCAACATCTTAATGTCCCATTAGGTTGCCACCGAGTCCAGTCCATTGAGATTTCAGTAGCTGGCCATTGATGTGGCCAGTTTCTGTTGGAGCTGACATTTGTCCTTTCAAAAACATTAAGAGCCTCTTTCAGAAACAGTATGATTCACCTCCTTTGTTTTCACTGGAAAGGTAAATATCTGTCAAGAAGTTCTTCTCATAGCAATAATGTAAATATCACAGAGTGGTCTTACAAGAAGAGGAGATTAAAAACGTGAGAAAGCCAGGTCATTTCTTGAAAAAAGAAATGATTACCCTTTTACCAGTTCATCATTCATTTAATGGCAGACCCCAAATGTTAGGACAATATATAATAAGTCATTTTACATTTGTCCAAACCCATAGAATGTACAACAGCAAGAAGGAGCCCTAATGTCAACTGTGGATGTTGGGTGAAAAAATGTGTCAGCGTAGATTCAGCCACTATAGCAAACGTAGCGCTCTGGTGTAGGATGTTGACAGTGGGAGAGGCTGTGCTTGTGTGGGGAGCAGGGGATATACAGAAACTCTCTGTACCTTTTGCTCAATTTTGATGTGAACTTAAAACTGCTCTCAAAAATAAAATATTTCAGAAACTAAAAATAAGAAGTAAAATCTAAAAAAAAATCATAAGTCACGTGAGATTAGCTTTCCAGTGCTGATGTGGAAGCTGGAGGTCCATCCCACGTACTCTAGCTCTTTGCCCATTCACTGCTTTTTTGATCCTGAAGATCTGACATTGGGGGAGATGGTAGTTCAAACTGATGACAACATCCACGTAGAGATGCAATCTACTTTTATTTTCTCTCACTTAGTTCATTGATAGCTGCCTTTTCTCCAGTTTGCTAACATCCCTTTCAACAACCACGGCACTGGTGTTGCCAATAGATTAGGGAAGCACCCAAAGCCGGATGACTCGTGCAAAGTGTATTTTCAGCATGTACATACAATACCATGCCTCTCCAATATGCTTCTCCTGAAAGGGTGCACGCCGCAGCATGAACTGTGTGCATATTTAATGTATCCTCCTGGAATACGCTGTATGCTTAATATACATGTTCTATAAATAAAGTAATGAAATGTATAATAGAAATACATATTTCTGTATGCAAATAAATATATTATACACAAAATCTTCGTATGCAATGTTGTATATGTTGCTTCAGAGTTACAAGATTCACCCTTATATGGCCACCTTGCAAAAAAAGTAGCATTTGCTTTTAAAGGAGGAACTGTAAGAGCAGCCAACACCCTACCCATATTATTACTAAACTGTTTCATACTCTTTGAAAGCATCGTGTTGATTTTAAATATCTCTTAAAAGAATATATTAATAGATCGTTGCTGCTGTCACCTCATGTGACAAAAGTGCTTTCTGCTCCTGCCCCTCTGCCCGGCCGCTGACTAGAACCTTCCTGGCCGTTACGGTGCCAGCAGCTGTGCTGATCTCACGTCTGATTGCCTCATGAGGCTGCGACCAATTCATCGACACACGGCCTCGCTCATCTCCAGAGTCACCGATTTTTGTCAAATAAAAAATAATCATCCTGGGAGGGAAGGATGACCTTCAGAATGCTTTGCATTCTGCAAACCGAGGTAAAAATTGTGCAAGCAGTGTGTTTTGTAAACTGCCTTTTTCAGTTCGGGTTCAATACAGCATCCCATGCGTTAAATACCAATGACTTTCAGTGTCGTGTGATTGCTGCACGTTTCTGCAAGAAATTTCAAAAGAGATGGTTTGTTTCTGAGAGTCCTGCATTTTCTCCACAGCAGTCGTCTTCCTATCTTTGTTGCTCACTCAACTACCCACATTCCCCAGAGCATTTTCTTTGGCGCATTATTAGCATGAGTTCTTAGTTAGCAAATATTGTTAGGGTTTTAGTTGATACTGGGTGTGCAATACTAATAAATGCTTACATTTTAATAGAAAAATCATAAGCACTGAACATTTGAAAGACTTCTGTTCGTCTTTAGACACCAATATATGCAGTGGGAGAGAGTTTTTTTTCAGTGAGTTCTAGTTTTTTTCAAGTTTTGTGGCATATTTCAATGCCTATTCACTCCCTAAATTTCTCCTTTCATGCCACAATCCACCCTTGTGAATTGCTGTCCTTTATCTGAACCAAAATCATTTCTGGAGAAAAAAAACAAATGAAGGAAAAAACGGAGTTTTCTATCAATTCTCATTAGTTTCTTATTGTTCCAGCGAAATGCTCTCATTTCATTTTTTAGACTTTGAACTGAATCCTGGACTGATGAATTGTCAAATGCTATTTCTGACTAGGTGGTTGCAAATACTGAGACAGGGAAAACATCTGCCCATCATAAAGGAAGAACTTTCCACTTTATAACATGTATGAGTCTTTCTCAACCAAATTATGGAAGAAGCAGGATGTGTTAAGTTGTGGAACATAGATATTTCTCACACGGGCGACATTCTAGAAAATCTGTTCTTCGGCTTTCTAAACACACACTCACACAATAAGACATGGGAAACTGCAAAGGAAACAAAAGTACCCACCCAGCAGTTCATCTGAAACTTTGACCTGTATCTTAACTGGAAATATGAATATCTTTGGAGGTTTTGTCAGGTGAAAAATGAGTATCCTATTATTTTTTTGAGGCATGTCCATACTGTTTGCCAGTGCACCAGTCTGCATTCCCAGCAGCAGTGCATGAGGGTCCCCTTGCTCCCCACCCTCACCACCACTTGTTTGTTGACTTCTTGATGGCAGCCGTTCTGACAGGTGTGAGGTGCTATCCCTGTGGTTTAATCTGCATTTCTCTGATGATTCATGATCCTGAGCATCTTTTCATATGTCTATGGGCCACCTGTCTGTCTGCTTTGGAGAAGTGTCCACTGAGGTCCTCTGCCCATTTTTTAATCAGATTGTGGGGGTTTGGGGGGTTGTTGGTTTTTGCTGTTAAGTTGTATAAGTTTCTTATATTTTGGATATTGACCCCCTCATCGGATGTATCATTGGTGACCATCTTCTCCCATTCAATTCCGCTGCTGTGTATAATCTTTCTGCTACTTCCAGCCTTTGGAGAGCTGCTGGAGAAGACATTTAACTCTTGGGTCAGCTAAGAGGTATTGAAAAGAAATTCTGCATGTCAGTGATTTTATGGAGTCATGGCATGAAAACATGCCTAGGATGGAGAAATCCACTGTAACACACAGAACACACATCTACAAACACATACCTTAGTATGGATGCCCCCAAACACATTATGGTTCTTTTAATAGCAACATCACTATCAAGAAAGCTGAAGAGAAGAAACAAGTTGTGATTTCTCAGCACATTCCTTTAAATCCCCCTCAGACATTCTGTTTAGGTGGACAGTTCTTTACGCCTATGGGGGGCATAGAAACGTAGGAGCCATATTTCCTCTGAATTTGCAGCAGACGGTCAAAGAGTCAAAAGGCCTGGGACCCTGGGTTAGTGAACAGAAGTGAGGCGCGCATGTCCCACTGTGCAGAACAAACAAGGTTACCAGCCAGATTATTGTTGCTTTTCTAGGGATTCTCACTATTTCACTGTATTAATAAAAAGTGCAGAGGGTCGTCCTAGCTGAGTTGGCTCAGTGGTTAGAGTGTGGGCCCACGGACTGAAGGGTCCTGGGTTCAATTCCAGCCAGGGGTTTGTACCTCGGTTGCAGGCTCGATCCCTGGCCTCGGTTGCGGTGGGCGGGGGAGGCAACCAATCCAAGTCTCTCACATCGATGTTTCTCTCCCCCCCCTTCTCTCTCTCTCTCTCTCCTTTCCACTCTTTCTGAAAAGCAATAGGAAAAATATCCTCGGGTGAGAATTTAAAAAAAAAAAGTGCAGGGGGTCATTTAAGGACTAGATATTAAATGACTGAATAAGATCATTTTATTTTTTCTCAGCCCTACTGGGTAACTTCACCTACATAAAAATATAATCTGAACAACTTTGTATTTAAGCAGAAAAATAACTATAAAGAATAAATTAAGGATAAAACAGGAGCAATAAAAATATGACATCCTGGCAAGGGGAAATAATAAACTACTTATGTCCCAGCTTGCTCAAAGGAGTAACAATAAATATTTAATAGAACTTCGTTTTTCCAAGTTTTTTGTATGTTATCTTTGGTTTGTTTACTTCATTTCTTTAGTATTTCTGCCAAGGTCCTTACTAATGTTTTAAACGTAATTTTTATAATTGTTTTCAGAGGCAAACATAAAAATTTCTATTTTGCTAGAGTTTGTCGTTTTCATTTTAGTTGCTGCTACTCCAGAAAGCAAAAAATAAATAAATGAATGAATAAATAAGTAATAGTTTAACTGCTTCTAATGTCCCATGTGCTTCAAATATCAAAATAAAATACCACAGCGAAAATATGGGCGAAGGACAGAATTATAGCTTTAAATGAAAAACCTAATTGTGTGTAATGATGGTTTCCCTACATAGTCATCTCTGAACAGCAGGGCATCGGTTTCCTCTGCGGGCACACAGCTGCTCCCTGTGTGATGGGCCCTGGCCTCTGTCACCCGAGAAGAGCTCTGAGCATATGCACATGCTCTTAGCCCAGGCCCCGGAGACACGCGTGGGCGCGGTCACCAAGGGGGGCTGGTGGCGATTAACCAGCAGGCCCGCACCGGGGCCTGAGAGCCTGCCAAGGCCCTGGTTGAACGCGGCGTGGGTGAGAAGCTCAGCCTTTGCACAAGCGTGGGAGAATGAAGGTTTCAGATGTGATGAAAAAGGGAGCCAAGGTTTAGGCTCAGTGTACACCTGTCTATTAGGAAGCAAATACAACACTATTCCTTGGGCATGCACAGGTTAGCTGCTTTATGTAAGGGGCGAACTGGAATTATAAGTACATGAGCTGCAATTCCCACAAACCTGTCATGACAAAGGAACCTGCTAGCTTTCTTGTTTCCATTTTTTGGCTTTTTGTTCAAGAGTAAGAAATAGAATGTTCATTAGAGAGAATCATACACACGGTGTAGAAAACTAGTCTTTTTAAAACATTATATTGAAAGAGAGTTGCTTAAATGTATTTGAATTTCAAAGCACATAGTGAGATTCTTTAATAAAAGAAATGTACACAATAGAATAATCGAAGGCTGTATATTCTTAAAATATTTATATTCTATAAATTGCATGAGTATATTTTCTGAGAGTGTCTTTAAAGATAATCCAATTTGTATATAAACCAAATTAGATAGATCTCTATTATTGCTATAAATTACATAATATTTATACAAGTTTGTATAATTTATGTACATTTTATTTATAAAAGGAATTTAATGGAAAGTGATTCACAGATACAAGGAATGAGGTATGTTCCAATGGAAAATAGTCCACATACCAAAGGAGTGTTGGCTTAAGTGCCGGTGGTACATGTGTGCGAAGACATCCCAACTTCCAAATTCAGCAGGAAGGCAGCGGTGCCAAGCCCCAGAAATAGTTGGAGGGTGATAGCAATTGCATGCCGTGACCTTGGATGTCTTTCTGCCAAGCTGTGTTCCTAAATGAAGCATTATACCAGCCAGAAAGTTCAACAATGAAATGCTCTTGATAGGATTAATCGTGTTTGGACCCCATTTGCAAACATCTTGGAGGTCAGGCTCTGGGTGCTCCTGAGCTCTCTTTACGAGGGAAGACGGCCTGGTGCAAGGCCCTCATATGATAAAGCGCTCATTTCAGGGCAGAGTGGCGGGGCTCTGGCTCTACCCTTGAAACTTTCATTTCACTCTCTACCCACCAGGTGAAAACTGCTCCAGAAGACGCTCTCTCTCCTCTGCTCCCCATTTTTCAATGTCTGAAGTATTAGATAGAGGGATTCCAGCTTTGCTCAGGTTTCTAGAAGCACTTGGTGGGTGCTTTTTTCCCAAATAATTGGCTTTGAGATATTGAGCTGGAACTCATTTCCTTTTTCCAAACAAGGACAAGCAAATCAAAGGCCACACAAACTAACACCAAATGTTCTCAAGTGCGCACAGGCCAAGAAGCACCGTGATGCGTAGGCTTAGGGATGACGGCGTTCTTGCCAACCAGGCGATGCCAGCTCCAGCTCTAGGCAAGGGAGTCATTCAGACATATGCGCTCAAACTTAGAGCCTTTGAATCTCGGGGTTGATCAAAATATCACTTGCCAGTTAGTCTCACCTTTGCCTGGAAAGCTCTCCTCACCCTTTATTACCTTGTTAATTCCTAACAATGCTTTGAACCTCAAGTCAAGGATGGCAATTCCAGGAATGTCTCCCCTGACTTTTCTGAGGACATCAGATCCTCCATAAAGTTCCCATAGCACTATTCACAATTGCAATTTGAAAATCTGTAGGATTATTTGTATACATTTTTGTCTCTGCCTGGAGGCTGTGAGCTTTGTAACAAAGACAATGTCTGCCTTTGACCACCTGAGACAGTGTCTTATACACGATCACTGTTGTCTCTCCGTCTCTAACATTTTTTCACCACTTACTAGTTATTTGACCTTGAGAAAGTCATTTAATTTCTTCATATGTAAAGCTAATCCATATTTATAGGTACATGCTGTTGCTATAAACTATAGATATACTTATGTAAGCAACATTTTGAGGATGAGACGTAACTAGGTAGTTTGAAAAGTTCCTAGCAGAGGGCCTGACAAAGAGAGTATTCGATTAAAGCTGTATGTTTATAACACTTCTGATAGTGGAAAACAGTCATGGAGCATAAAGGTTCCAGGGCTTTTCAAACTGTACTTTGCAGAGCCTTAAACATCTCATTAGCCCAGCCAGTGCTTTACTGAAAAAAGCCAGGCTTCTGGACACGCAGGCCAACGTCCTCTGGACAGAGAGTTAACTTTGAAACACCCAGGATGAATCATCCTTTCCTTTAGTGGCATGGCTCAAATTCTTTAACTTAGTTTTTTGCTTAAATAATCACACATATCAGAGTAATAAGACTCTTGGCATCTTACACGGATCTAACTCATTTTTTCTGCCGGGCTCTTAATTACTTAGATCTGGCTGCAATCACATGAGAAGTTGTATTTATACCCATTATATAATGAGGAATTGGAGCCTCTGTGAGACCAAGTAATTGCCCAAGGTCACAGCTGGTAAGTAGGTGTACACACAGGATGCAAACCCAAAAGTGGTTCATCTTAAGCAGGAAACACATGTAGCCTGTCTGAATGGTTTCCTGGCTCCAGACTTGATTTACACTGGCTGATCTGATGAAATTAATAATACTTCTTACATCACCACCTTCCCCCATATATATAGGAGTACAGCTCTTAGGAGTTTGAAGTTTTGATAAGACAGGCCTTTTCTTTTTCCTTAAACCCTCCCAAGTTTCTTACAGTTACTGAAATGTTTGGAACTTCTATTAAGATTGTCACATAATCTTACATTCTTCTTCAAACAGAAGATGTTCTACTAACCTCAAACAAAACAGTAGAACAAAATGCCCCTTTGAAAAATGCCTACTGACTATTTCAGTGAAGTTGACACATTTTACCAAGCTAATCTCTACACCTAGAAGTAGCCACCATTATCCCCTTTTTAAGATGAAGACTATGTGACTTACGAAGTTAAGTGATTTGGGCTTCACCAGTTTTATTGCCTGTAAATAAGAAAATAAATTGCTCTTTCACATTTAAAAAGAGCATAGTCAGGCCGTAGGAAATGAATACATGATAGATAGATTTCATATGTGGTTATGGTAGAGGATATTGTATATTTCTTCCCTAATAAGCTCAAGTTTGTAAGGAAACTCTTAGGGGCTACTCTCAGGTAAATATTTCAGGATATTGTCACAGGTAAGCAGATGCTTCTTGAGATATGTCAGTGCAGATGGCTATGTCATCCCCAAATGGTGCTTGGTGGAACTGGCTATAGGACCCAATAACTTAACTATTTTTTCTTAATCCCTCACCTGAGAATTTTTTTTTTTTTTTTTTTTTACTGATTTTAAAGAGATGGGAAGAGAGAGAGAGAAATGTCAATGTATGAAAGAAACATCGATTGGTTGCCTCCATACATGCCTCCTCTTGAACCCACAACCTAGGTATGTACCCTGATGCCAGAATCAAACCTATGACCTTTTGGTGTATGGGAAGATGCTCCAACCAGTTGAGACACACTGGCCAGGGTTCAATGATTTTATTTTTAAAACTTATTTCAAAATAGTGTACCCATTCAAATGACTACTATCTTTGATTTTCAAAATAGTTCAAAAATTATTCAGATCTGTCCAACTTGGCAAAACTGAAATATTTCCTTTTTTTTTTTTTTTTTTAAGGGGAACAGGGTGAAAAAATCATAGTCATCTTTAGAAATATTCTAGGATAAACTCTGATGAAGCTCCATGTGGTTTTCAAATTAAATTATTGAATATGAAAGCTGAGACTGTAGTTCTCTATTTCCCTTTATTCACTCCCATGTATCTTACACTAACTGCCTTTACCTTACACTATATATCTTACACTAACTGCCTCAGAAGTCAGAAACAATTTTTCAATTCAAAGTAGTCAGACCCACAAAGAAAAGTCAGTGGAAGAGATAGATTAGCTCTAAAGGCTACAGCAAAGTACACAGAGTGATCTCATTAATGAATGACACAGAGCTAGAGCAGACAGCTGAGGGGAAGGACAGGTGGAGATCTCTCCAGTAAGAGGTTGGCCTAGTATAGGAAACACAGTAAGAGTGGGACTTTATCACTGCTCGCTAGGCCAAGTCTTAGCATCTGGAACCCTGACACCATGTAGCAGAGAGTGGAAGAGAGGGAGAGAGAGAAACATCGATGTGAGAGCCAACAATCAAATCTGCTGCCTCCCATCAGCACCCAACTGGGGATGGACTTGTGGATCAGTTGGTTGGGTGTGGTCCAGTGGACCAAAAGTACCTATGTTTTAATGGATTCTCTGTTACTTACTGTGTCCCTACATGATAAACAAGGGATGTTCATTATAGCAGAAGCAGAATAAAAAAGTCTCTAAGTTCCATGAAATGTTTAAAAGAGCAATTTAGGACTCCAGTTCTTAAACAATGAATTAAAAAGGCAAAACTATCAGGACAGAGATGAAGGAATGAGAGAACTATTAAGCATCCATTGTTTTTTAGAGCTAGGGTCTAATGTGATGAGTAGGCCAAAGGAATCAGGAGACACTTATTAATGCTTCCATTTCTTCATAAAGTCTGTTATTCAGCTAGTATTTATTGAGTGGAAATTCCATGCCTGGCTCTCCGCTAGGTGCTGAGCACTGCACAGGGAAGAGGCACATGGGTCTCTCCGTTGTAGGATCTGTGTGACTGAGGAAGAGTGAAACAATGGAAGTCTGGGAGATGGTTTATGCAGGACATGGTCTATGGAGACCTTGTTGAGATCACATTAAAGATTTTCAAATTTATGACAAGCTCTTAACGGGTTAAGAGAATGGCATATGATCCGATTTTGAGATTTTTAAGTACCAGTCTTGTAGTAAGTGCCCAGTGGGTAGTAGTGGACACAGTGAGATTAGTAAGGGGGTGATTACAGTAGTCAAGAGTTCTGCCTTGAATAAGAGAGTGATTGAATATGCTAGTTGCTGACACAGTTAATGTTCTTTCTGGTGAATGTTTGATTTTCAGAAACATCTAAAATGTAATCATTTAACCACAGTGGCTTCAACTCCCTGGCTTGTTCCAGAAATGTATTGCTTACAAGAAATGAAATATTTGTTTCTGATGTTATTTTCTGTGAACCATCTTTTAAGGAAATATATAGAAAAATTTACACAAAGTTCCAGTTGCTATTTATGTGACTATTTTGCAATATCCATTCGTCATTACAACTGAAATCATGTAAGATTAACAAATTTTCCCTAAAACATAAGATAAAGAAGCTGTACATAAATCATAAATAACAATGAACAAAATGAAAGAGCAAATGATCATTCACACCCCCTAAAATATTTACTGTGATCTAAAAATTATATCAGTTATTCAGAAATGTTCAACAGAACAATGAAAACCATTAGAAGAAATGACTAGAAAATCTATCTCTTGAGGCTTTGGAGTTACTGTAATATATAGGCAACAGAACCAGTTCTCAGTAATATGCAAGGGTGAATTTATTCTTTTTTATCTAAAGTAAGGGACAATAATTTTAATGTTCTGTATATCTGGAAATATTTATCTAAGTTTGGGGAAATCTATTGCATTATTTAGATGCCAAATCATCTGTGAGAAAACTGAAATATTCTAATATTCTTGGATTTTTCCTTACCTCTTGCTTCTGCTACTCCTGACCTCCTTGTTGGGACAAAAAAAAAGTGTCAATTTTAATATGTTCTTTTCTGAGTCAAACATAATAATATGTCTGGTTTATTTTTTTTATCTTATTCCACCTGGTTATAAATGATCAAGGTTAGAGGCTAAAAACACATTATAATGTCCATTTAATCTCAAGAAAAGCTAAAGTTCTTTACAGACACTGTCAATTACAGAATACCCCATGGAGAGGCTGGCTATTATTATCTGTTCCCTTTCTTTCATCTCACATATCTGAGAAAGATGCTTTAGAAACTTAAGGCTTCAATATCCAAAGCACAAATCATAAAGGAAAAGATTTTCATGATTGTATCTGAAAATTATTTTAAAATCTATGTTACACAAAACTTCTTAAACAAATCTAAAAATCAAACAGGAAATTGTTTGCAATATATATAAGAAAGAAAACAATATCCTTAATATATAAATAGTGTTTGAAAATCAATAGCAATAAGTTAAGCCTTGCAAAAGATTAACAAAAGACATTAAAAGACAGCTCTCCAAAAAATAAATGTAAATTAAAGACCATTAAATAAAATATAATTTTTATTCTCATTCTTAATAAAAAAGCAAATTAACAAAATAGAGGTTTCATTTTATGTAAAAATTATCAATATTATATATATATTCTCAATAAAAGCATTATTTCAAGGCTACTGGTGAGCTCGCCAGCAAATTTTTGTTTTCATGAGAAATTTGACAATTTACAATAAAACACCACAAATAAGCATTTACACCACCTCAATAGAGCAAACCATTGAAACAAATAGGTTGTATGAAAACATTGATAAAATGGAAAAATCTCTAGCAAGATGGACAAAAAATTAGACAAAAGATATAAATTACCAATACTAGGAATTAAACAGGACATGTCACTAGAGCTCCTGCAGACATCCAAAGGAAAATTAGGGAAGGCTATAAACAACACTACACATATAAATTCGATAACTTAGGTGAAATGGTCACCTCCTTGAAACAAATACTACAACTCACCCAATATGAAAGAGATCTTTTTTTCCCCATGCTCTTGAATTTTATTTCACATAGAGAAGAAATATTTCTGATCAACATTTCTTTTTTTTTCAATTTACCTTTATTGTTGAAAGTATTACAGATGTCCCCCTTTTTCCCCATTGACCCCTTCTATCCAGCACCTACCCCCCGCCCCAGGCCTTCACCACACCATTGTCTGTGTCCATGGGTCATCCATCTATACATATAAATTCTTTGGTTAATCTCTCCCCACCCACCCATCCCTGCCTTCCCTTTGAGATCATTTTAATACCTCCATACTATTAAGGAAATTAATGTCACAATTTAAAAACAACCAAAAAGGGAAAAGAAATATCCAGGCCCAGATGGTGTCACTGGAAAATTCTACCAGATACTTAAATAAGAATTAACACCAATTATATGCAATCTTTAACAGAAACAATAAGAGATGGGAGTACTTTCCAACACATTCTCTGAAGTCTTATTTCTAAAACCAGACAAAGCATAAGAAAAGAAGACTACAGACCAATATCCGTCATTAATATAAATGCAGAAATTCTTGGCAAGATTTGAGTTTATAAAATTCACCATGTATAAAAAGAATTATTCACTGTGATTAATTGTGCTTTATTACAGGGATGCAAGGTTGATTCAATATTTGCAAATCACTCAATATAATCTCTCATATTAACAGACTGAAGAAGAGAAAAAAAGAACACATGACTATGTGATGCAGGAAACAAAAAACATTTGATAAAATTTAACACCATATAATCTTTGGGATTGGATATTTTTAGTCTCTGGGGATTCACCCAGGTTTCTGTGTGTTGAATTACTCATTCCATTTATTGCTGAGAAGTATCCCATAATATGGATATACCACAGTTTACCCTTCACCTGCGAAAGAACATCTGCGTTGTTTCCATTTTGCAGCAATTACCAGCAAAGCTTCTATAAACACTCACGCAGTACATATAGTACAGGATTTTGTGTGAAGTTAAGTCTTCATGTATCTGGGGTTAAATGCTCAGGAGTATATTTACTGGGTTGGATGGTAAATAAATATTTGGTTTTTAAAAAGTTTATAATCATTATTCTAGCATGGCTGTACCATTTTTCCATTCCCTTCAGTAATGAGTAATCCAATTATTTTCCACTTCCTGACTGGCATTTAGTGTTGTCAAAATATATCTATAGGGTGTCCCAAAAAATGTATACATACTCTTTGAGTAAATTATAAAGGCAGTGTTTGTTAAAATACATTTCATTTTCAAAATTGAGCTATCAGCTGTTAAAGTGTGTATGCATTTTGGGGGACACCCTGTGTTTTCTATGATGTACAGTTTCCCTCAAAATTATTCCCTCAAAATTATAAATGAACTACTCCACAGACTTGACACCTTAGCATTTAAGTTTTCAATCAAGGTGTAATAGATAGGTAGGCATGAGCAGAGTAGGAAGGATGGGCAAGGTATAGAGAGTCACCAGGGCAGAGAGCCCCAGTACCTAGCAACGGGCAAAACTATAATCCCTTGCAGGACCGCTCCCTTAAGCATCAACCCCTGGAGATGAGATCTAGGTCTCAGCTGTGTTGCAGCTCCAGGCCCAGAGAAGCAGCAAATCAGACAGAGCAATGCCATGGCTGACATCAGGACCAGATGCACCGACTAATGATCTCCTGCCCTGGTGCCCACCAATCAGCGGATACCAGGGCCCTGGAAAGCTGATGAATGTTCTATTGAGATTCTCCCCTGAGACCTCCAGAAAAAAGCCCTTAAGACAGGGACCCCTGGAGTGCTCTCTCTCTCTTTTTCTGGAGAACGCCTGCACCTTTCCTCCCTCTTTCATCCCCTAAGGTAACTATTCCCTCTCTTTCTCTGTCTCTCTCCTAAGCTCCAAGGGCTCTTCTTTTGCTCCTGTAACTGGTTTTCTGAGCCCATTTCTTCCAAGGCTCACTTCTTCTACCTCTGTGACTTTCTAAATAAACTTTCTCTTATTGTTTGAGTCTTGACGCTGAATTCTTTCTCAGCCAGAACTCAAGTACCCAGGTTGCTGACACCGGTGCCATTTCACCCTTAACAAAGGGAACTGCACCTAGTTGCCTTCTTGGGGTTCTTTCTTTTCTGGCTAAAACTGAGCGTGATCAAGTGTACCAGACCAAGGACATTTAGGAGACACCATATGCACACATGTCTAACTGGCCAGAGCTACTCAAATGCATTTTCAGGTGCTATCATATATTTCATTCCTTCATGACCCGTGACGTTTTTGTTTCATTAGTTAATTTTATGACTTCAGCTAATCAGTTAGTTAGTGCACCAATTTTCAGTTGTGTTGCAGAGTTTAGGGTACCATTCATGTCAGAATCTTCTTTTCCACTTTTGTAAGGAATATTGCATATAATTTCACACAAATAACCTCAAAATCCCATTCTTCACCAATAATTCAAAAGCATAATTCCCTAGAAAGTAATTACATAATTAAACATAAAAATTATGTTTGGATTTAATGACAAATAAGCCTCAACACCTTTTTGAGTAGATTTGTTCCTCAGAGGCACGGTGATGTCAATCTGAAAAAGTTTACTACAAACAGAAAAGTAGCAGGTATTTATTGTTAAATGCTTCTCTCAAAATTTTACTATAAAATATGGAAATAAGAAATATCCAACTCCCCCTTTCCTCCACACTCTAAAAGTGGATCTGAGTCTGTAAAATCTGTAAAGGAAAGCTCCTGTTCTCTGGATGAAAATCCTGCTCAGGTTTCTGCCATCAGTTCTAATGGGAAAACCTTGTATTTTAAGCATTTTATTTTGTCTGATAGTAAACTCATTAGCTATAATTAAAAATTAATTGTAAACGGTTGTACTGTTTAAGGAACAAAACCAGGGCAATGATACTGTAATGTAAAATTAAGCTAAATGCCTGCTTTCCTTTACCTCTCCATCAAAGGCCAAAGATATTATTCGTCATCTTTAAATTCTGAAAAAATTTTAAAAAGCGAATTATTAAAATGGTAACCTCTTGTAGTTCAAGGTGTTTCATATTTTATTTCTGAGCACACAGAAATATTTATTTCAACCCAGGTGAAAGGTGATTTTTCAATTAAATCTCAGGTAAAACAACAATAAACAAATCAAAACAAATCATAATATATTGTTAGACTCATAAAACTATAAGTAGTTTATTAAATTTCTAGTAAAACAATTTCAATGCTATTTATTATTATTCACAGGATTGGGGAAAATTCCTTGGAAGGGTGTTTGGAGAAAGTGCTGCAAGAAAAATAATATAATTGAAGGGAAATATGACTACCCATGGAGGAGATGAGACAAAAACCAAAAAAAACAACCCAAAACACTAATTCGAAAGAATATATGCACCCCCATGTTCATTGCAGCATTATTTACAACAGCCAAGATCTGGAAACAGCCTGAGTGCCCATCAGTTGATGAGTGGATAGAAAAGTTGTGGCACATTTACACCATGGAATACTATGCAGCTGTAAAAAAAATTTTTTTTTAAATGGAAATCTTACCTTTTGGGACAGCATGGATAGACGTGGAGACTATTATGCTAAGTGAAATAAGCCAGGCAGAGAAAGACAAAAACCGTATAATCTCACTTACATGTGGAATCTAATGAATAAAATAAACTGATGAACAAGATAGAAACAGAGACATGGATGCATGGAACAGACCGACAGCTACCAGAGGGGAGGGAGGTGGAGGCCTCAGTGAAGAAGGTGACGGTGTTACCGGGAAACCCCAGGGGGCTCGGGCTGCCTGTCGCTCTGTCCAATTCACCGGAGGCAGGGTTGAATCATATAAGGCGTTTATTGAGCGACCAGCCAACCAAGAAGACAGGGAGCATACGAGCATCCAAAACCTGTCTTAAGGAGTGGCCTGAGGGACAGGGCTATACAGGGAGATGGGGTAAACTGAGGCTGGGAACAGAATGCAGCTATTGTGTAGCCCGGGAGGCCCGCAGGCGTCAGCTATTGTTCTTGGCCACCTGGCAATGTCTTGATGAGGTGATATCTTGACTCCCGGCTGGGCCGGCCTGGCCCTGCCTGATCACCGATACACTGGCCACCACTGCGTCACCTTCTTAATTGCTTTGCCCAGAATCAAGGGGAGTGTACTAGTGTAAAGGCCTAGGAGAAAGAAACTTAAGGAAAAAAAACTTAAACTCCTGTTCACAGGAGTATATGTGTTCTACAATTTATAAGTGATAAAATTATATTTCAGATTAATTCAGGTGCTTAATCTTTGGAAATTATAAGGGCCCCTATCAAAGGAATTATAGCTATATATATATAACATACAGACACAGGCAATAGTGTGCTGATAGCCAGAGGGGTTGGAGAAGTAGGTGGAGGTGGGCAAAGGTAGAGAAAATGGGAACCGAGGCTTTGCTTGGGGTGATGGGCACAGGATGCAGTAGGCAGATGATGTTTTATTGAGTTGTACACTTGAAACTGTATGGTTTTGTGAACCGATGTCACCCCAATAAATTCAATTTAAAAAAAAGATTGACCTTTGCTAAGGAAGCTGTAGGCCTGGGACGTGACTACCTGCCATGACCTGCCCAGTTAGGAATTTGTGATCAGACCATCCTGTGTGGTTACTCTGGGTCACTAAGCTTGTTGGGTTTATTGCATAGCTCCTTTTTTTTTGTTCACACATCTCTCCACATTGACTCAGCATCTTATAATATATAGGACATTGTGACATGCACTGGGACAGAAGGAAACATATAGCATACTCCAGGCTCTCAGAAAGCTCTCCTCTGGTAGAAGCTTTATAAATATTTGATGATCACAAGTTATCCATGAAGGAATAAATGAATTAATGAATGAGTGATTGATCAACATTCTATAAGCAAACCTTTATACAGAAAGAGATCATTGAAACAGTCATCCTATAGCAAAAAGCTTAGGAGGTATATATGAAATTATTGATCACCATTGTGTGAGTTGAATATTGTCATTTTATCTGATTTGGTTTACAAATGTAAATAACAACCAATGATCAGAACCTATGATAACAAACAATTTGTTTTTTCAGAGCACTGCTGACCCCCATAGAGTAGGGCCTGGCACATAGCATGTCCTCAAAAAATATTTGTTTGATAGCTATCAAAGGCATGTAGTATATAGTAAATCAAAATACAATTTTTTAAAAGATAGTCTATCATCAAGCTCTAAGATCAAGTCATCAACTCAGTAGAAGAAACAAAAGTACTTGATGAGCTGTCAGGATTTCCAGTCCCTGTTAGCCAAATGAATAAATTCGGAATTGTAAAATGCAGGGTCAACAAACGTCTCTCTCAGTCCTTGATACTCAGAGTTGCCCTGATGTCAGCTGGAAACAGCAAGAACCCAAGAGCAAATCCTTTTTGACATGAGCACTTCTCCATCACACTGAATTAGTATGCAAGGCAGCTGATACGCTAGGAAAGTCACTTACCAATAACAATGCAATCTTTGAATACTAATTGAAAGGACACCAGCCATAAGGAAAGGCTGCTGCTTTGATTGGATGTCGCTAATAAGGTAGCCTCGGGCAAAGTGACAGTCCTGGGTGCCTGCGTCTCCTCCATCCTGCTTTGACCAGCCTCCCCCCTTGCTCAATCTACCATTCAAAGTCAAAAAATGAACATCAGTTTATGAAGACAGTTGTAAATTCAATCCCGATCTTCCTGCTACTTCTCATATCTATCCTGCAATTGTGATATATGAATAATTAGTCTATTAGTAAGACAACTGTATTTGGCCTTTTTATTTTTCCCTCCTGGAGATTAACCAATGGCTTTTTTAGGGATCATTTATCTGTTTCATTCATTCATCTTTTGGGGAACCCAATTCCTATCTGCCTCACTAGATTAAGTACAATGGGTTCTCAAGCCTGACTACATAATAAAGTCTCCTATGAAGATCTTAAAATAATATTAATGACTTGGTTTCACCTCAGAACAACGGAGTCTGAACCTCTGAGGATGTGGCCTCAGACTCTGTATTTTTTTTTAAGCACCCTGAGCGCTTCATGAACAGCAAGAACTGAGAACCACTGCCTGTGGTTATTGGTTCATTCAGTCCTTGTAGAATTAATTATACTTGTGAACTTTTTTAAGACCATCAACATCAGTCTTGTCCTTGGAATACGTGTCTTCCAGCACATGGGGAAAATAGGAATAAAAGTGACTGCATAGAGCAAATACTTTGTAGGGAATGCATTTATTCCAGCATAGAAACCAAAATGTTAGCTATATAATACCATCTTAAACTTATTTTAAACTCTGTATTTTAAAATAATTTTAGATTAACAGAAAGTTACAAGGATAATACTGAGAATTCTGTTATATCCTTCATCCAGCTTATCCTATTGTTAATACCTGTCAAAACTCAAATCTTAACATTGTTCCAAAACTATTAAACCACAGAATTAATTTGGGTTCCTCCAATTTTTCCACTAGTGTCCCCTTAATGCTCCAGGATGCAATCCAGAAAACCACTTTCCATTTACTCAACGTGTCTCCTTAGTGGCCTCTGTGCTAATTTGTCTTTTTCTTGTTTTGTATGACACGCTTTTGAAGAGTCCTCATAGCGTTTGGTAGAATATCCTCAGTTTTGATTTGCTTGATGCTCCCTCATAATTAGACTACGGTTATGGATTTGAAAGAAGAGAACCACAGAGGTGAGGTGCCCTCTCACTGCATAAAATCAGAGGGTGTGAGATAGCAACGTGATTAATCACCAATTATGTCAACTTGGTTGCTTGGTGAAGGTGGTATCAGCCAGGTTTCTCCACCATAAAGTTACTATTTTTATTTCCTTTTTATACCGTATTCTTTGTAAGTGAGTCACTAAGTCCAGTCCATACTCAAGAGAAGATAAATTAACTATTATTTAGAATTCTTCTGTAAGGATAATTAGTTCCTTCTTTAACAATATTTTCAATTTTTTTAAAAAGACTGCAAGTAACACAACTGAGTCTTCAAGAGCGAATGGACACTGAAGAAGTGCAAACAAAACAAATGGAATAGAACTTAAATGTTCAACCGTTTCCCATAGGAAGAGAACTTCGGTTTTGGAAATATAAAATTCTGAAAACAAGAAAGAATTTTTTTTTAAATATCGGGGGGTTTTTTTAATTGCATTTATTGGGGTAACATTGGTTAATAACATTATATAAGTTTCAGATTTTTTAATTCAGCTGGATCTACAGTCTCTAAGTGCTCTGGAAATACCTGTTTCTTGAAGGGCAAACATGGGCACTTTCTAATTATTTACTGGGCTTGCTTTCAGGACTTTATTTTTGCTTTTAAAGTCTTTACTGTAGCATGACAAGCAGAAACAATTTATTCACATACACACACACACACACACACACACACACACACAAAGACACTTATGAAAGTAATTCATCTTCTCATGCCGAGAAGACAATTAGTGTCATGAAGAATCTTTTAGTCCAGAATCCAAATGCCCTGATTTAAAACAAAACAAGAAAATCACTAATCTCATTATGCTATTACCAGGAAGAACAATCCATTTCTAGTCTTTGTTTTTTTCTGTTTATTTCCTTCTTGTCAGGAAAAGATGGGTTTTGCTTTAAGAAAATCCTGATAAATAAGAATACAAAATAATAAAAATAAAACAGAGGGACTTGGTGAATTTTCACAAGGCTTTTCTACTAAGTTAAATTCCTTAGTGCCCTTGGAATAGAAGTTGATGTTCTAAATTAATTGACAGGAACCTTTTCAGGAACATTCCATTTAAAAACTATTTCCTTGGATCTTAAACCTTTCTAGTCCCGTGGTTCCACTATGTGATCTTCTTTCTATTAATGGAACCACTTATGATACTGAGCTCATTGCAGTATGAGGTCAGTTAATCAGGATGACTGTTATTTTTCCAATCTGTGCTCTGAAAGACATAAAAGAAATAGAAAGTCTGTTTCCATATTCAAGAATGCCCCAGATCTAATAGAAATATCAAGCACTTGAGACATATCAGCCTGAAAAAAAAAAGGTGGGTTTCCAAATGCTGAAAATGTTGGAACCAAAGGGGACTTCTGAAATTAGATTAAGTTAGACTAACATATTAGTGTTTTCCTTCAGAATCCTGGGTCCATTTCCCAAGAGGTATAGATTTCTACATTTTTAATAGTTTTCTCTAGATGATTCTGTTGAATCATTACCTAGAAGAAGCAGGAGCTGCTATGGGCCAAGAGAGCCTGGAGGGGACACAACTCCAACGAGTCTTGCTCAACTCTGATCAGTTTTAAATATTAGAATCCTGGGTAATATTTCTTTTGAAAATAATACTGTTGTTGCTTAAAAATAAGTGCAAACATGAACATTTTGAATTTAATTTCATTTCCAACTCTAGACACTATCTTCCTATATTGAGACTAGAATTGCCAGGATCTACTCAAGAAGAACATTTCCACCTGTCTTTTTCAATGCCCTGTATCTCACTAGAGCACTTAGCATTTTTTTTTTTTTTTCACTTTTATCTCTTTTTTGGACATGTTTACCCAGACACATGCTTTAACAAAATATGTCTATGATTTACAAAATGGAAAAAATTTAGACAGATGTTTTGAAAGTGAAATGTTTATCTCCTAAGGAAATAAAGGTCCACTTGGTAAGAAATTGTTTTCTTTTGAGGACTTTCAAATATTATTTAAATAATTCTCTTTTTTTTCCCAATGATGGGAGTAAAGGCCTGAGTCATTAAGGCCCTGAGTACAAAAAGTTTTGACTCAAGACTTCGATAATCTTTTCCAAATGATTTTTTTAAATCTTTTTTTAATTTATCTTTACTGTTGAAAGTATTACAGGTGTCTCATTTTTCTCCTCCCAATTGAACCCCTCCACCTCGCTCCCACCCCCTCCCCAGACCTTCACCCCATCATTGTCTGTGTCCATGGGCTATGCATATATACATATAACTTCTTTGGTCAATCTCCTCCCACCCTCCACCCCTCTTGCCTCTTCCCTCTGAAATATGATCATCTGTTAAATGCGTCAATGTCTCTGGATCTATTTAGTTCATCAGATTCTTTTGTTCATTAGCTTCTTCTTAAAGAAGACCCTTCAACATTTCCTGTAGTGCTGGCCTGGTGGTGATGAACATCTTTAGCTTTTTCTTACCAGTGAAGCTCTTTATCTGACCTTCAGTTCTAAATGATAGCTTTGCTGGGTAGAGCAATCTTGGTTGTAGTTCCATGTTTTTCATCACTTTGAATATTCCTTGCCACTCCCTTCTGGCCTGCAAGGTTTCTGCTGATAAATCAGCTGACAGTCATATGGGTACTCCCTTGTAGGTAACTAATTGCTTTTCTCTTGCTGCTTTTAAGATTCTCTCTTTGTCTTTAACCTTTGGCATTTTAATGATGATGTGTCTGGCTGTGGGCCTCTTTGGGTTCCTCTTGTTTGGGACCCTCTGTGCTTCCTGGACTTGAAAGTCTATTTCTTTCCCCAGGTAGGGGAAGTTTTCTGTAATTATTTTTTCAAATAGGTTTTCCATTTCTTGCTCTTACAAATGTTGGGCCTCTTGAAGTTGTCCCAGAGGCTCCTTATACTATCTTCATATTTCTGGATTCTTTTTTCTTTTTGCTCTTCTGGTTGGATGTTTTTTGTTTCTTCATGTTCCAAATTGCTGATTTGATTCTCAGCATCCTCTACTCTACTGTTGATTCCCTGTAAATTATTCTTCATTTCAGTTTGTGTAGCCTTCATTTCAAATTGGTACTTTATTATGTTATCGATTTTCTCAGTTATTTTTGTCATACTCTTACCAATATCCTTGAGCATCCTATAACCATTATTCTGAACTCTGTATCTGTTAGCTTGCTTGGATCTATTTCATTTAGTTCCTCTTCTAGAGATTTCTTCTGTTCTTTCCTTTGTGACATGTTTCTTTGCCTCCACATTTTGGCTGCTTCCAGGTGTTTGTTTCTATGTATTAGGTAGAGCTGCTGTGTCTCCTGGAATTTGTGTAGTGGCTTTGTGTAGTAGGTGTCCTGTAGGGCCCAGTGGTTCATCCTCCTCAGTCACCTGAGCTGGGCCTTCCAGGTGCTCCCCTGTGTGGGCTGTGTGCTCTGACCTGTTGTAGTTGAGTCTTGGTTGCTGTTGGCGTCACTGGGAGGAACTGACCCCCAGGCCAATCAGCTGTGAGGACCAGCTGCAGCTACAGTCAGAGAGCTGCTGTGCTGGAGACACCCCTATGGAGCAGGATTTACTTCAGTGGGGCTTTGGTGTTCACCAAGTGCGCCCCTCGAGTGTGTCCCTCGTGGATGTGGTAGGGTTGTAATCCACCGTGGTCGAGCCTGACCACCAGGTGCACTGTCTCTGGGGCCTCCCGGGAGGTGCAAAGTCAGCCTGTGCCAGTGCCTTGCCCAGGGCCACCCAGCATGAGCTACACAGCAAACCGTAGTTGGCTGCCACTTGTGCTGGGCTTGGAGGTGCCCAGGGGAGGCCCAGCTATGAGCCAGTGCAGCTGCCGCTAGTGCCAGGCCTGGGGCCGCTTATCGAGCCGTATGGGGCAGCTGCTGCTTGTTTGAGAGATTTTAGGAAAGTCCTAAGCCTGAGGCTCGAGAGGCCACTTGCACAGAAAAGCCCCTGGGAATGGCCTGGATGAGCTGCAGGTGGGGGGGCGGGGCCTCCGGGAATCACGGGGCGGGGCCAAGGGTGTGAGTCACGTGCTGGCGACTCAAACATGGCGCCTGCCTGCCGGCTGTGCGGGGAGGACTCGCCACAGGAGCCATGGCCTCCGCCAGCCCTTCTGCCTGGGAGGAAGCCGCCCTCCGCCTCTCGCCCGGATCTCAGGCAGGTTAGTTCCCCCCGAGTGTCCCGGGTCCTTTCCGGCTGCTCCCGGCGCTGGGCTCAGAGGGAGCGTCCGAGTGAGTCCGCGACGGGCCCTTTAGAGGAGCTGCTGGGGCTCCCGCAGCCTCCGCGACCCTCAGGGACAGTCCCCGCTGGGGGCCTGCTGTGGGGTTGGGACCCCTCTCCTCCAGGAAACGCCCACCGCCGAGATTCCCTCCCGGGTTTAACCCCCGGCACCGGGTGTGGGCCCGCGGCCCTGTCTCCGGGATCCAGCCCCGATCCGCCCGCGTCTCTGCCCCTCCTACCCTCTCGGTGCTTCCTCAGCTCCCTGCTGTGGGGCTTCTGTTCAGCCGGATCTCAGGAGGCTCTGAGCGATGGTGGTTCTGTGTTTTAGTTGTGATTCTGATGTGGTTGCGGGAGGCGGCGGGCGCAGCTGCTCCCTACGCCGCCCTCTTGTTTCCTCCCTTCCACATGATTTAACTAGAACAGCATAAATTTTGAACATTTCTGTTTGGCAAAAATGTACTATAATTAATAACTGTGCTTTCTTTCATAGATCTATAGATTTCTAGTTTACTAGGATGGAGTATGAGGTTAAACCTGCATTTCCTAAAATGTATTCTATTCAATATTAAGGTCTTAAAACATATTCATGGGTTTTAATGAGAAATGATTATTATGCAAACTGTTTGGAAAGGAGTTTAAAAGTGATGCAAGTTTGTTTACTGATGACTTCTTGGAGTGTGTTAGTATGCACTGTGAGTCCCAAGAGGAAGACCAAATAAATTGCTTAGGGAACTCTTTCTTTCAAGGATTATCCCCTGAGATTACTCTTCTGCAAAACATTTTTAGTGAATTAGTCACCTAGATATGTCTTACATTTAAAAAATTTAACTGTATTAAACACACTTGCATACACTGTAGAAAGTGTAGATGGAATACAGCCAGAAATTCATTGGTTGGTTTACTGGAAAATTTATTTCTTTTTCAAAACCGATAAATTACAGATTGTCTAAATACCTTATGTTGTTTTAGTTTGGCCATTTAAAAATAACTTATCTTGCAGAAAAAAATTTATTCCCACTAAAACTTAAATATCTTTCAAAAGAAACATGTTTATCTTCTTAAAATGGTATAAGTATGAATCTACTGGAAAGTTGCAGGATGAGAGACAATTGATTCTGATATTCCATTTTAGGTTCAAGAGTCCCTGGTCTTTAACACTTCAATTTCTCTGTTAATCTGAGAGCCTAAAAAACAGAATTTCCAGCTCCTCTTATCGCTTAACTATTTATATGACTGTCTTAGTTCATCCAGGCTACTATAACAAATGTGTCACTCTGGTGGGACATGTCAATGGTGAGGGAGGCTGTGCATGTGTGGGGGCAGGGAGCTTATGGGAAATCTGTACCTTCTGCTCAATTTTGTTGTGAACCTAAAACTTCTCTAAAAAATAAAGTTTATTATTATTTTAAAAGAGATGTACTTAAAATCAAAGACAGTATAGGGTATAGGTTCAAAGTGAAAAAATGGGGGGAAAAATACCTTGAGAACAAGCTGTGGGGAATAGCTCATCTGGAAACTTAATTGAGTTGAGATCTCAGGGATCTGCATGGAGTGCTTCTTCGATAGGTTTTGGTTTGTGGTTTTTACCCTACTTCAAATTGAAGAGAGGTTAGATACAGTCTATAACGACCACCCTCTAAGATCTGCATGATTCCAAAAGCTATGATCAAAAGAAATTCAAGCGCAATCGGGATTGTTCCAGATTATCAGCATTAGGGAAAAAGGTGCTTGCTTTCTCTTTTCTGAGTTTATATATGAGTATTTACATAAAATGTAGAAAAAGAACCAGGACTCTGGGCTTGATTAGAAAGTCACTTTTATTATTATTTAAAAAATTTTTTTAATCCTCACATGATATTTTTTCCATTGCTTTTCAGAGGGAGAGGGAGAGAGAGAGAGAGACATGGATGTGAGAGAGACACATCGATTGGTTGCTTCCCACACGCTCCCTGACCGGGGCCAGGGATCGAGCCTGCAACTGAGGTTCATGCCTTTGGGTGGAATTGAACTGGAAACCCTTCAGTCTGAAGGCCTATGCCCCTGACATGTCTTATGCTCCATCTGTGCTAACTGCCTCGGGCTCCCATGTCTCTCTCAGCTCCCAGGTGCACTGAACCACGTCTATCAAAACATTTACCCCCAAAATAGCTGAAAAGGAGCACGTTTCTGTGCCTACGTACAATAGAGATTGTACTCTATTACAATCGCTCTATTAAAT
This sequence comes from Miniopterus schreibersii, assembly GCF_964146895.1. Lineage (NCBI taxonomy): Eukaryota > Metazoa > Chordata > Mammalia > Chiroptera > Miniopteridae > Miniopterus > Miniopterus schreibersii. The sequence goes on along the minus strand of NC_138118.1, from coordinate 10,453,756 downwards.
TTTTTCCTTGAATTGAGATGGTCAAGAGTATTACGCTAAGCAAAATAAATCAGTCAGAGAAAGACAGGTACTACATGATCTCACTCATACGTGGAATCTAAAGAACAAAATAAACTGTTGTACAAAATAGATCCAGAGACATAGAAGCATGGGACAGACCGACAAATCTCAGAGTGAAGGGGGAGGGAGTAGTAAGAGATTGATCGAAGAAGGTAAATGCATATATGCATAACCCATGGACACAGACAATAGTGTGGGGAAGGCCTGAGGCAGGGGACAGGAGGGGGGATAGAATGGACCAATGGGGTGCAAAAGGGGACATCTGTAATACTTTCAACGATAAAGATAAATTAAGGGGGGGGGGGAATCACGTTTAGCTGTGGTTCAATAAGCAACACAGCTCTAGGATTAGGTTCAGAGCAGGCAGCTGAGAGAGGGTAACAAGCAGATGGAATGGGTTGAAACTGCAAGACTTTCAGAGTATAAGAAAATGTTAGTCTGGATTGGGAACCACAGTAAGAGAATGGAAACGAAAAGATTAGCAGCCTTCTTTGGGGCAAGAAGCAGTCAGGTGCTGGTTGATAGGCTCCGGCAGAAAATTCAGGGCATCAATAAGAAAAATGGAAATCAATGCTAAGCTGCATGGTCTGTGAGTCAGTTTTCCTCCCTCTTTCAAGATCAGATTGCCTGAAAGTGGAGACCCAAGAGGTACATGTGACCTTAACTTCAAAGGGCAATAGGGTAACAAGCAAGGTAGTTCTTGCTACAGATCTATACAGTCCATGTTCCCAGCTACCTCAAAGTTTAATTTCCTGGCACCCTTTCTTCTTGGAAATTTGCACTTCACCAAGTGTCAAATCATTATCAGATTTTGATGTAGATTTTAAATAATAAAATACAGTAGCGAGTTTTTGAAACTGCTTATCCTAGCTGCCTGTCTCTGTTCCAGAGAAAGGGCAAATGAACATGACTTTCACAGCCCCCTGGGATTGGCCTCTTGTTGTCAGACAATCAGAGAGCAGAACTGGGTGTCATCGAGCCCTCTGAAAGCTTTTAAAAATCTCATGATTTCCTGCCTCCTTCCGAGTGTGTTATTGAATTCATTGTAGATGGAGATATGTTCAAAATCAGATTTAGCTATGCCTGATGGGCTTAAGCTGACACTGCTTTCATCTCATCTACCTGCCAGCCATAGCTCCGAAGCTCTAATTTGCATAAGACAGAAAGCTCATTGCCCATGAAGGAACAGGCAGTAAGTCTAGACCTAGTGACACTAGACCTTTGGGTTGTTGTGGTGGTGGGGGATGGGAATTCTTTCTCGGATGGAGTTATGGAAGATTTGGGGTTCTCTATTGCAGTCACAGGACACATCCCCTAGCAAGGAAGGGACTTGTCACTCAAAAACAGCATACCAATAGTTAAAACTGAGAACATTATTTAAAATTATATAAATTCCATTTCATATTCTTAGTAATTTTTTTTAAATTCTGGCATTCTGGTCATCTACCAAAAAAAAAGTCAAAATATGTGGGTCATTTGCTATTTTTTTTATGCTGTAGCTTTTGTGTGCAGTTTGGATTTTTAAAAATTAATATCTGTCACTATAAAAATGTGCAGTAGGCATAAGCAAGAGAAATAAAATAAAAATTCACCTGAAGTTCTACCCAAGGTATTTTTATCCATATAATTTCGACATAGATCTTTCAATACTTTTGGATGCCTATATAAGCTAACATTATAAAACTGGGATTACTGAATACAAGCCTTGCAAAATAAAAAGCTATATTGTTTTTCATAGCAACATAGCTTTAGTGCTTTTCTTTATCAATATATATTTTTGAGAAAGTTGCTTCCAAATAGCAAGTTATACGTGCGTGTATACCCACAAAATTCCACTAAGTGAGAGTGAAGGGATGGGGGGGAGGGAAGACATCAGAAATCTACAAGAACAGAAATAGCTGAAAAAGAGGCAAATGCAGCAAACATTTGGAAAAGGAAAGCAGATGGGTGAGTGGGAACTGATTTTGCAAATACGAGAAAGCGCAGTCCTAGGTTGGCAACGGGGAGTCCCCGAGGCCAGGCACAGACGCTGACAAAGCCAGCTGGGGCAGAAGAGAAGGGGGGCTAAAGCTAGAGGCTTGACCAAAGCCTGTGTCACCCTCTCGGCTACTGCCCCACTCTTACCCAGACAACCGCTGCTTCCTTACTTGAGATTTGTGCTCTGAAGAGGGTAATCGGAGGGCCTCTGCCCTAGAGGCCTGGGGGACAGATAGTTGAAGTGCATGCCAAAGTGAAAATGGAGAAACAAGTTTATCTAATGAATGTTACAATGCCTGGCTTTTTTTTTTTCCTACCAGCACCCAGGCTTTAACACTCTGAATAAGAGATTGAGAAGATTTTCTAGAGAATCTGACCAGCCCATGAGGAGATATATAAGAATATGTAGAGCAAGGTCACCCCGGCCAGTGTGGCTCAGTTGGTTGAAGGTCATCCCATGCACAGAAAGGTTCCCGGTTCAATTCCCCGTTAGGGCACATACCCAGGTTGCAGGTGGATCCCGGCGGGGGTGCATGTGGAATTGATGTTTGTCTCTCACATTGATGTTTATCTGTCTCTCTCTTCCTCTCCCTTCACCTCTCTCTAAAAGCAATAAAAACATAAAAGAAAAAAAAATATTTACAGCAAGGTAAAAAAACAAACAAAACCCAGCCCAGACAGATAATAGAACTGTTAAACCACAATAAATGAGCCCCACCTACATTCATAGTACATGATCCACATTTTAATCTTCAGCTCTTAAACATGAGTGAGTGGACAACCAAAGGTCACCTGCCACCAGAGAAAATCATCTAAAACAGAAGACAGAAAACAGAACAAAAAAGGTAACAGACTGCAGGAAAAGAACTCCTTTCCTCAGCTTTTATCTATGGTGACAGAAGATGGTTTGACTTTGGGTGGTGGACACACAGTGCAATATACAGATCTTCTAACACAGAAACCCACACCTGAAACCTATGTGATCCTATTAACCAATGTCACCTCAATAAATTTAATAAACAATAAGAAAAGTCAAAGATAAGCTGAATGAATAGTGCAATGAGTTTTTTACCACATACGTGCTTCTCTCTCTCTCAGGCTGAGTCATGAAATTTCACTCTTGAATAATTCAGCATCTATCCCCTAAAAATAAGGGCTTTCCTACATATTGTTCTTTTCACATCTAAGAAATGAATAACTTTTTTTTTTATCATTTACCTCCCATAGTATCCCACAAGTGACTTTTATTGGTGCCTCATTTTTATTCCATAATGCAATCAGATTTCATGACTTATATTTTGTTTTTGCATATTTTTACTCTTTACTAGAGAACAGTCCCTCTGCCTTTTGTTTTTTATGCCATTTAGTGCTTTGAGGAGTCCTGGTTAGTTGTCTTGTAGATAGAATACCTTATATTCTGGACTCGACTGACCGTTTTATCATGATTATTTTTAGCTTATTTTCTTATTGCTTGTATTTTCTAAAAATAGCTCTACTCAATCAATGATGTTATTTTGTGTTCATGTTAGGAGAGCTTATACATTTAGATAGTCCACCAATAACAATAATTAATGATGCTAAAGTCCATCAGTTGGTTAAGGAGATTAACCAGATCCTAGGGGAGAAATCTGAAGGAAGGAAGCTATAGTTAACATCATAAGAGACACAAAAGATTTTACAACTACGAAATAAGAAAATGCTTTTACAATCATTGACGAATATTGAAAAAAACAGATAATAGCTCTTTACAAATAAAAGCATAGTAGCAGATATTCAAAAAGTCAGTAGAAAGTATGGAAAATAAAGTTGAGGTGATCACCTAGAAAGCAGAGAGGAAAAAAATGTTTGAATGAGAAAATACAAGAAAGTTAGAGGAAGAAAAGCACTTCCAAACTGAGTAGAAGAAAAAAAGTGAAGGTGATAAAATTATTAACAAAATAATTCATGAAAATGTCCCTGAGTTGAAAGATATGTTTCAGATGGAAAGTGTCACTAAGGACCCAGCATAATGCACATTGATTTTTTCCTCTGGATTTGCTTCCTTAACTTATCTTTTATACCATGTGATTCTACACGTAGAAATATATGTTAATGTTTGGTAAGATATATCCCTCTTCATTCTTCTTATTGTTCAAATTTTTAAATTATTTTTATTCACTTAAATGTCATCATGATATTTAATGTCATTTTGCAAATAGTGCCCTCCCCTAAAGCCTTTGTATATTTTGATTAGTATTACATAAGTGTATACATAAATAGGAGTCTAAATATTTTTTTTGCTAAATTAATTCCTAGGTACTTTGCAAACTTTTTACTATTATAAATGGTATCTGTTTTCCATTACATTTTCTGTATTGATACTTAAGATATAGATTTTTGAGAAAAACAGGAGGTTGGCATGGGTAAAGTTGCAAAGAGCCAGCTCCTGCCGGATGGGTGCTCTCTGAGCAAACTAACATTAAATTCTCACTGCCCAAACCAGCCCCAGATCTGGTCTAGACTGCTACTGAGGTCCAAGGTGGCTCAGGACTAGGGTGCTTCTGCAGGAGTGTCTAGGCAGAGATGATTTAATAGCCTGGCTGGGATGATGTCAAGCATTTCATGATTGGCTTCAAGGTTAGATTGCAAAAGCAGCAACTGAGATCTGATTATTTCCCTATTATAGGACAATTGAAGGATGTCCTGGCCTTCTCTACCATGCACCTTCTCTGAGCTGAGAGAACCTGAAAAATTATATCTCTACAAATCCACATTCTCTGTTTTGAGCTCCTTTTGTGCAACTCTTTCTTTTTTTTAAATATATCTTTATTGATTTCAGAGAGAGGAAGGGAGAGGGAGCACCAGAGATAGAAACATCAATGATGAGAGTCATTGATCAGCTTCCTCCTGCACACCCCCTGCTGGGGATCGAGCCTGGAACCCGGGCATGTGCCCTGACTGGGAATCGAACCACAATCTTCTGGATCCTAGGTCGATGCTCAACCGATGAGCCACGCACAGGCAACTCTTTAAAGCAAAATGGCATAGTTATGTCCTAAAGAAATGACTACTTTGGGGAACGTGCAAAATAATCTTAAAATTTATTCTTTTAAAATAATTGAATTTAATATTATTTAGCTTAAAAATATCTACAGAAAGCTCTTAGAGGAAACAACACCAAGTAACAATTTCTTACTAATTCCAAACTGTAAACACTCCTAGTTTTCTCTTTTTCCTTAAAAATACCCAAAAGGGAAATACTTCGTTTGTTTTCTTGCCTTTTTACTTATATTAGGGGATTAAAAGACTTTGAACTTTGGCTATCTCAATTGTTCTCTGCATTCACATATCTCTGTGACTAATGCTCACAAATGAATATCAGGTTTCTGAAGTCCTGTGTGGTCCATTTCAAAGAGCCTTTCTGTACACAAGCATTGAGCTTTATTGCAGCCTGAGTCTGTGTAATAGCTTCCACATTGTACAAGGAAGAGGCAGTGCTAGCAGGGAGTCTCTCTTGGCGTACGTAACCTAACTGTAATTTCTCTCCCAATCTCTTGTATGAAATTGACCTATTTAAGCCTCCTATTTCTACCTGGGTCAATTTTGCTAAATGATAATTTCCTAGGAGAGTATTTTCTTTAGATCTTCGTATGTGTTGCAATAGAGTTGCATATACTATTTTTATGTACAGCTAAACCTATAACTTCTTCTGTATCTGTAGCTATGTCTTTTTCTTATTCCCAATAGTCAGTATTTTTGTGTCTTCTCTCTTTACTGTTCACCAGACTTGTTAAGGTCTAAACAGAGAAGAATCTCTCACCAAAGGAGCAATATCAGAGAGCTCTGAGTGAGGATCAGTCCTTTCCTCCACGGCACTAGGTGTCAGAGGAAACTGAGGAAGAGTCTGCAGGGTTTTCAGGGGGCACAGCCCAGCAAATGTTCACATACATGACCACCTCCTCCCATGTTGCTGTTTGTGGGAAATGTGGCAATGAGAAGGAGGGACACAGCCTATCAAATGTTGAATAAAAACAAATAATAATAGAATGAGGAATTTACTGTTGAGAATGACCATTCAAAAATTCAATTGAATCTTAACTTTTTTATTAAAGAAGATATTTTATACTCATACATGGTCTTAGAAATTAAGCCAAATAAAATCAATATGAATAATGTTGGGCTAGACGGACTAAACATGTCTGTAATTTTGAGCATGTGCCCTCAGGGTAAGCTGATATGCTCAGCCACACACAGTCCTAGATGTTTCTGAACTTTATCACTGTGATTGCCTGATAAACAAAAGTTAGGGGGAGGAATAACTTATCCCCAGGCTCCTTCAAACCCAGACAGGTCTCTTTCTAAATCACTGTCACAATCCAGATCCAGAAAATCTGAATAAAGACAAAAAAGAAAAAGAAGGGGAGGGAGAGAGAGGGAAAGAGAGAGCAAGAGCTAGACAACAAAAATATTCACGATTGAATATAAGAACGGAGACCTACATGAAATACAGAAGAAATAAAGAACTATAAAAGAATATGACATACAACTTTTTGAAACACCAATAGTACTCTTTGAAAGACTTAGAGAAAATCTAGCACAGAAAAAAATCTATGCCCGGGTTCTCTGGATACAGATAAGGAGGCTGAAGGGTGGAGAGTTGCCTTGTATCCACCAAGAAGCATGAGATGTCCAGTATAAATGGCTTAACTTAGTCGTTCTTCAATTTCCTCACAAGTATGAGGTTGAGACTGCAAGAGAGAATCCTTATATATTCCTGGGACCCACTCAAATCCATAGAACCAGAATTATTGTAAATTTATATTTCTTTAAGAAATGCAAAGAGAGATTCTTAGGAGCAATCTGAATTGGAACAGGGAACCAGGTCGATTTGGTTTGTTTCTATTTCTTTGTTTCTATATTTCTTGCATTAGTAAGAACTAACAGATGAGGGTTGAAGATATGTACCCTACAACCCAAAGAGAAACTCCCATGATTAAGGGAGACACACCCGAAACACACATACATGGGCACACACACACCAGAATTAGAATAATCTTCATTCCTCCAATCATCTTCCTTCATTACACAAGTGGACAATAAAAGAGATGCAAAGGAGAGAACATGAGTTCATGGTCCTTATGACAAATACAGTACTTGTATTAAGACACAATTGTCTTATTTTCCAATGGGAAGTGGAGTTGAGGAGGTCTTTCCCCTTCCCAAATTCAAGGAAAAAGAGACTTTAAAAATATCACTCATCAAGGCTGGAAATGTCAACAAGCAGGTGATACCAGCTTCTCATTCCCCAGGTAGACCTGTCGGGCAACATACTTGCTGAACTGCCTTAGACACAGGGTTTAGAAGACAATTGGACAGAGGTGGTTGTGAAAGAGAGAGAGCAACAGTGGAAGGCCTGCTCGCTCCCTCTTTGGCACATGAAGGATGTATGATGCTCCTATGGTTCAACTGGGCAGTGAGTTGCCATATTGTAAACCCAGCCAAGAAGACAGCCTGCCAGGCAAGGGCATGCCCAGAACTAAGAGGGTGTAGGGTTTTCTGCCAGTAGTGGGAAGTCATGGTGAAATAGATCAAACCAGACAGAGATTTCCCACATGACATGAGGGATTTGTGCTGTGCTCCATGAAAAATTCTGCATGTAGACCTCTGTCTCTCAGGCTCATACATGGCAGTCAATATTGAGCAGAGGGATGACAAGCGTGGGAAATCATTGGCATCCTGCCTTCTCCATCATTCCATCACAGACCTCAGCCTCAGAGAAGTTAGGCAGGGACACAAGAGGATAATCCGTGTCCCAAACTAGACCAAATCTCCTGCAACCCCGCCTCTCCTGGACTGAGGAGGAATATAGAGCTCGCCACCCTCCCCAAGTCCCTTAGGCCAAGGCTGGCCTGGCACTAGAGGGAGGGGAAGAGATGACATGTAAGTAGTAGCGTGAAAGGTGTTTTAAACAGAATGTATATTAATTTAAAATGACAGGCAAGCTACAGAAGCTGCCAGTGGTATTGTCAAGAACAGGAAAGAGGGATATTTATTAGAGCAAGTTCTAAAGACAATAATGAGGAAAAATAAAGTAAACTTTTTCACCTTATCTATGCTCCATATCCTGGTTACGCACATTTTACATTTAGGGGTGACTAGCGCTGCTATGTGTGAATAAGAAACCTGCTCCAGATTCCCATTACACAGACATTTTGGAACACACAAAGATGATTTAAAATAAGACATATCTACAAAACTTGAATAATTTATCCATAGCTCAAAATTAAGCATTTTTGTGCAGCCAGCTTGGCTCTGTGGTTGAGCATCGGCCTAGGATCCAGGAGATTGCGGCTCGATTCCCAGTTGGGGCACGTGCCCAGGTTGTGGGCTTGATCCCCAGCAGAGGGGGTGCAGGAGGCAGCTGATCAATGACTCTCTCATCATTGATGTTTCTACCTCTCTCTCTCCCTCTCCCTTCCTCTCTCTGAAATCAATTATATATATATATAAATTAAACATTTTGGGGGATTGATTTACATGCAGTTCTGAGAAATCTTATTAGATTGAAGATTCAATCTTCTCATCAGTATTCGGTTAAAAAAAAAACTATAATGGGCTAAAAAACATTTACAGGAAAAGGTTGAGACATTTTAGAGAGTTTTTGCAACTTTAATTCTCACAAAAGCAACTAACGTTGATGAAGCTATTAAAAAGCAATGCAGTCTTAAGCCACGTCAATAGAAATATTGTATAACTTACTTACAGGATGTTATACTCCCACTGAAGCCTAAACTGATCCATCCCCACCTGGAGAATTATGTTTTTGGGAAAACATGAACAAGTTGGTTCTCTTCAGAGGAGAATGGCCAGAGTGATAAAAGTTCTGGAAACCATAGCACATGTGGAACACATGAGGAAAAACACATGGGTTTATCCTAGGATCACAGTAGCACAGTTGTTAAATCTCTTCCCTTTATTTGAAGGATTGTCATATAACAGAAAGAATATGCCTATCCTTTGATGCTCCAAAAAGCAAGAACTTGTGGAAGTGGCAGGAGTAAAAACTCTTATATGTGTAAAAAAGAGGTTGTTGATGATAGTGTGGGGTAGAGCAAGCTTCCTTCCTCGTGGTGGTGGTGGTTGAGGAGATGGGCTCAGTCTCTCCCATGGCTGGGTTTTCCAGCAGAGACTCAATGACCATATATGTCAGAGAAGCAGCCATGGGACGTTGTTGGGGTGCAAAAATAATTTTCCTTCCACCTTCTGAGTTCTTCTAGCTGGATTAAATAATCAAATGAACATGCGACAGATTAACAGTAGAAAATATCCAAAACTTTATTACAGATGTACATTCGGGAATCCCATAAAAAGTGAGACCTGAGAAGGAGGCCCGGGGCAGTTGAGTTTACAGGCCATCCAGAGCTAAGGAGAAAGGGGGTTGTGGTTTGGGACTTCAAAAGGCAGGAAGGCCATTCAGATGGAGATGGCCAAGCAGATGTTTGGTTGACGAATGTTTGCTAGGCCATCTTCAACAATGGACACAGGGAGGGCTTTCAATGAATGGGCCTTGCTAGGTTCCTCTTGGTCTGTCCCCTAGCAGTTGACATACTATCTGTGACAGCATCTCCCTTCCTGGAGTAGGTCCTCTGTCTAACTTCCTTTTAGGCACTTCCATCTCTAAACTCTATGTCTCTAATTGGACCATATACGCGTCGCCTCGCTTCATCTTTCTCTTTCTGCATTGTGAAAATAAAACTTCATGAAAATAAAGAAGTAGAATTTTTCCAAAGTTAAAATGAAAAGTAAAACTACAACAGAGTGATTCTGATGGCATCCTTCATTTGGTGGTTTGGGCTCTTCCACAGACTTCTTCCTTCCTTCCTTCCTTATGTAGGAGGAGAAACTTGATCTGGAAAATTTCAGGCTTCTATAATTACATCTTCAGAAATCACATTTTAGTACACTGCAAAAGAGTATCATCGTTTCTTTTTGTACTTAAATATTTGGAGCAGAATTAGTACAATAGGGTGTTCTGACTTTTTGATGATTTTGTATTAACTTGTACTTATGTGCACCTGCCTCTAAGGACAGGTCTAGACCACTTCCCAAGCCTGGAATCTAGGATTCCTCAGTGTAGCCAGTTTGATGGAATACATTTCAGATCAGCTTTATCGGTGTATGTTTTCTCTACTTAGGACCTAAAAGTCTACACATGCTTCAAAACATTTCATTCATGCCTAAATTGGCAGGAATTTTTCTCCTTCCTTTTGGCAAATATCCTTCTTGCTGGGGTTTGTGCAGAACCAGTGCCAGATTTACTCAGTGTGGTTAGCTTGTGTTTGTGCAACAAGCTTATCACCCACAATGAACACATGGCTTTTAGATGCAGGAATTAATCAGCGCTAGAGAGACGCGCTCCTGGCATAGATTGTGATCTGCTTGCTTGCATAAGCCTACATTTGGTATCTATTACACAAAGCAGGATCCAGGGCTGCAGACAGCTCCCAAACTTTGCAGAAAACGTCTGTTTAGGGGGAAAATATTGAGAAACATGGGTGGATAGTTAAAATTGGGTTAGTAAAATGACTGTTTGTCAGGGCAGATGTGAAAATCAAATAGAATATTATATGTGAAAACACTTTAATAATGTATGTCCTGTGTTTTAAAAATAGGATATAATGTAGTTTATAGGGACACATAAAATATGGCAAGATACCATAAATTTGAAATATATGAGGGAAAAAAGTACAGAGAAATGTAAGGTAACTGAGAATGAGAATAAAATCAGCCCTATGTTCTTGCTACTGGTTTTCAACAAAATCAGATTTAATAATTTCATCAGTTAACACACAGAAGGACATCTGATCAGTTCCATAGCGCACGATGACCGTATGATTAAACTGCCCAAGAGAAGCAGTTATCCCCTAGGTTATGGTAGTGAGAAGTTTCTTTCTCAGGCCTTCCAAAATAGAACACCCTTGGTTATAGTGAATAGTGTACCCTCCCCAACATTTTCATAGCGTGATTGTGCCCCATGGTGTTATATCCAAAGCAATTTTGGCCGGGCCAATGATACACACAATATTTGCGGGTCTTGCTGATTTGTTTCCATACAGAAATGCCAGGAGAAAATAGATTGATTAATGTAAAAACACTTTGTAAATTACAAACCAATATTTATTATTATTTTTTGATTTATCTTTATTGTTGAAAGTATTACAAATGTCCCCTTTTTCCCCCGCAATGATCCCCTCCACCCTGCACTCCTCTCCCCAGGACTTCACCACACTATTGTCTGTGTCCCTGGGTTATTCTATGCATAGAATTTCCTAGGTTGATCTCTCCCCACCCGCTCCCCCACCCCCGCCTTCCCTCTGAGATCCCTCAGTCTGTTCCATTCTCCTATGTCTCTGGATCTATTTTGTTCATCAGTTTATTTTGTTCATTAGATCCCACATATTAGTGAGATCATGTGATACTTGCCTGTCTCTGACTGGCTTATTTCACTTAGCATAATACTCTCCAGTTCCCTCCTTGCTGTCGCAAAGGGGTTAATATCCAAAATATATAAGGAACTCATACAACTTAACAAAAGGAAGACACACAATCCAATTAAAAAATGGGCAAAGGACCTAAATAGACACTTCTCCAAAGTGGGCATACAGATGGCCAAGAGACCTATGAAAAAAATGCTCAAAGTCACTAATCATCAGAGAGACACAAACCGGTATTTCAATGCCAGATATAGTGATTTCATTATCATTTGGCTTTGAAGCCAGGTGGTGAACTTGAGACTTAATGCAATGAGAAATAGGAAATCGAAAACACTGACAACAAAGGAAGCTACAGGAAATCTTATTTTCCTTTAGTTTGACTGAGAAACAATTTTCCTCCCAAATAAATACGGCTCTTTCACAGTTGCATCTGAACGGCAAGAGCAGTCAGTGATTTGCAAACAACCTGGAAGGTAATGACTCGGAACTTCTGGACCTCTTATCAAGGACAGGCAGGTTCTCACGCAGAAGCAGGAAATGGAAAATCTAAAATACTGAACACATTAAAATGCTAGTTGCATATTTGTATGTAGGTACACATATTTTAGAAATCAAGCCAAATTCAGATATTGCCCTGTAATAACCTAAAAACAGACCTTACTATAAATGTTTATCATAATGGCCTTTATTGCAATGACATGAATGCAAAGTACATCTATTTCACTTGAGTGCCTTCCTTCTGTAAAGACATTACCCATCTTACTCTCATGGGTACTGAGATCAGAGGAAAGGGTTTTATTTGTTTTTCTGCTATTAGTTTCTTTTTTGTAGTTTAACATTATTTTTACTTGGTTAATGACTAGGGAGAGGGAAAAGAAATGTTTCTTTTCCATTTAAATGTTTTTAGGCTTTTCCTGAACTAGACCCTAGGTGTAAAACACAACTGCTGTCATCATGGAAAATAATGATAATAATCAAAATAATAAAAGGGTTTTGGACCATTGACTCAGCCAAGTACTGTGCCAAATTCTTTATGAGCATTGTTACCGGACGGGAGCCGACCCAGAGCTGGTCTCTCTCAGGCTGGCCTGTAGTGTGTGGGCTCTTGACTTCGTGGAGGAAAGATTTCACAGCACGAGTCCAGAGGGTGTGAGAGTATGTTTATTAAATCTGGGGACGGTGGAACAAAGGAAGGGATTAGGGTAGAAGAGCAATAGGGGAGAGCCTAGGGGGTGCTCTGCTTTGGCTCTTTAGAGATGTTATAGGAAAGCAGTGAGCCAACCGGGGCTGCTGTTAGCTCTCTGGGAAGTGAAAGTCGCAGTGACAGAAGGGAGCCAAGGCGGGACTGCTTTGGATCACTGGGAAGTCAGAGAAAAGGGGGGCCTTGGAGACAGGATCAGGGGGTGAGCTTGGGTTGCAAGTCTCGTGGGAACCCTTAGAGTTTCTGAAGAAATCAGAAAGTTATGCCTGGGAAGGGGCATGGGCGTGCTCCAGAGTGAGCCGCACTGAGCCTTTGTCCTGAGGGCTTTTTATCCATTTTTGTTTTTCTTTTTTCAGGTGAGAATCTTAGGGGGGAGTTTCAGTAGAATATTCATCGGCTTTCCAGGTACATGGGTATAGGGGAGTTTGGGGTTATTCTTTGGTTTGTTTTACTCTTTTACTCTTATCGTGGGTCTGTCTAGCTTTAATGGGCTTTTGGTTATTTGTCCCCCAACTTCATCTGTCCTTGGGTTGAGCTGGCACAAATGGCACTAATTGGGTCTCTGTTCTCTCTCTGACCAGGGTGATTGAAGCCATGCATTCTCTGGTTAGGGAGGAGAGGTATACACCATTAGCTCTCACGTGTCCTTGCGATTCACGAGCTGGCTGCCAGCTGCCCAAACTCTTTGGCTGTGTTTAATTTCCTTGACTCAGTTTCCCCATTCCACTTGCCCAGAGATTTTCCTAGCTTCTTGCTATCCTGCCACACAGCATGGCCTCATTTTACCGTCACGGTGGGCCTACGAAACAGTTACTGTAATCATTAGTTAACAATGAAAAACTAATGCGTAGAGAAGTTAACTGACTCTTCCAAGGTCCCAGAGCTAGAGATTCACACAGAGGACAATACAGACATTTTCACTCTGGCATCCAGGCTTCTAACTACAACAAGAGAGAGGCTTAGAGCCTCCTGGTAGAAACTCAGAAATAAACAGGGGTACAGTTCATTAAGTGGTTGGTTAACCATGAAGAAACTTGGGGGTCATGGCACTTTGAGGGAGGACAATTTGAGTATCATGAAATGACTTTGTGGGGGAAACTTAGGCTGAGTCCCAAAGAACATGGGAGAAAGCCTGGTGAAGGAGCAGTGGGGAGAAAGGAAAGGGTATTCCAGGTACAGCAAAGGCATAGCTCTGCCTTGTCCATGGACTAGATCTAAATTCAGTTCATAAGACACTGGAGAAAGTAGCGATGCCAACATGAACTGAGCTAAACAATTTGCTCTCCGTAATGAAGTGTAACGCATCGTCAGCGCAATCGTTGAAATCAAAACAGAATTCCATTAGTGAGAAAAATAAGATGACGTTTGATTACATTGAGATCTGGGGATATATATTCAATTATTCGTCTCTATGATGTTTATTATATATTTCTTTACTCACCACAGAACTTGAAGTGCCTTCAAGGCCTTCCTCACCTCCACCAGCTTACCCTTCGGCTTTATTTAGTAGGCATCCACTGACACGTGAAATACTGTTCCAATTAAAGTGCTGGCACTTTAGGGGGGCTGTGAATTTCTCCTAGAAAAGTGCCCTCTTGCCTTTCTTATCATGAAACGAGGGAGGGCGGAATTAGGGACTCGTCAAATTTCAAATCTTCTTAAAGCCTCTAGCAATTCATACTGTAATCTTTCCCATGAGTGATTGTCAGATCTGGGGTTAGAACTCCCCCTGCTAGGCCTAAAGGTTGGCTTTAATCAGCATTTTTATGCTTTGCAAAATTTCCATAAGAAGATATATGCTGAGGGGATCAGTAAGCTCAACAGCTTGGACACCCACGGCTGCCACACAGGCGTGTGAAATGCCTCCGTGCGACTCAGAATTAGAGATGTAAAATTGTCATCTAGCTCAGGATTAGAGCTTGGCATTAAAAGTATTTATAATATGTGTTAGCAGAAACTGTGGGCTTGGAGAAATCATTGCTCGAAAACTGGAATTCTTAAAAGAAATTCCAGCGAGCTAAAAGGGTTCTGGGTGGAATACATAAATATGAAAGAAATAGTCCATTTGCTGGAGATCTTCAAGTTATCTATGTACAGCAACAGCTATTCTAGTCAAGTAAATAATGCCTTGAGTCTTTATTTACACAGGGAAATAATCTTATAGTTTTCTGTCTTCCCTTTTCACACCATTGAAAATACAACCTTACGTTCCCTCTAATCAGTTGTCTAGCTTGCATATTGACGTATACCACGAATTTGTGTGTTCACTTAGGAAGCTCTTGTGACACTCCTATTTATGAACCAGGCCAACTTGCTAAAAACTGAGTAAACACTTTTGAAAAGAAATGGCGTAAGCAGACTGAATTCTCCGGGCGAGCCTCGCAGCGGGACAGAGTTTGGTATAGCCAGGAACGTGGAAGGAGTCCCAGGCTGTTGTTGCTTCATGAAGATGGTAAAGATTGTCCTAAATAAGGCCAGGGGAGAGGCAGGATAACAGCTGGATTTCTGCGTGGCTCCTCCTACGTGTCGCACATGCAGCTAATGAGACAAACCATCACCTGTTAATCAAGATTGAAACTTCTACAGAAGTTTGTAAGCTAAAAATAGAAGTTTCATCCAAATCCTGGATGATTTATATATACATCTTTTTAATCAATTACATCTCAGGCTTTGATTTATATTTAAAATTTATCTGTGTATTGAGAAAGAAATGCAGTCAGCTTCAAAATGTGATAAACTAGGAGGAGTGCCTCTTCCTGTCACCATGAGGTGGATCATTTGTCATCAGGGCTTCGAATTCCATATTTGAAAAATAATATATGGTGGCTGATTTATTTTCTTCTTTCACCAGTTGAGTTTTTATTGGACCAAATAAGGTAATTTCAAATAAAACAACCAACTACTACTTTACATAAAACAAAGGAAAATTTTACGGTAAAATTTAAGAAAGGCATGATTTTTGTAAATCTTTAAATCGGATAAATTTAATTTCGTGGCAAACTAATTGTCTTTATTTGTCTCATTTCCCTTCAAACCCAGGATATATTCTCTACTGACCAAGGGGTCAGGATTTATTAGCCATCAACATAAATGGCATTCCATAAGAATTCAGATGAGGAACTTATGAGAAATATATCCTAAATTCTGACATATAATCTCAATATGAACAGATCACACAAAATTCTAGTACTGAGTCAAGGCGTCAGTTTCTGAAGACATCATCACATCCTCTGGTAACTGGAAGAGAGGGCAGGTTAATGATAGGGCTCCAAGTAGCCTTTAGGAAGAGACAAAACAGAGCCAACCTGAAAGAAATACCATGTAATGAGAATACACTCCAAGAACACCGGAATCAAAAAAATAGGTGCACCCTGTGAGTGAAATACATGGAATTCAGCAGGTGACAGGAATCCTAGATATGCTGAGGCTGTTGAGGAGCAGTTGGTTCATAAGAAGTCGATACTAAGATCAAAAGCAAAGTTGGATCAGAGAGGGTCTTAACTGGCTTACGCAAGGGACCCTGCAGAGCTCTCAGCTGGAGACTGCTCATGTTTTCCCCGTTTCTGTGGCTCAGCATTATGTGCCTGGAACCACTCATTGTGACCCTGACATTTAACTGGCTTTGTTATGATGGTGTCTGTCTTCTTATGGGGAAGTATCCACTCTGGATGAGCATATCTTCTGACCTAAGAGAGAAGCTGGCAAAGGGTTTGGCTCTTTGCACTTCCATGAGGTTAGACTAATTGGGAATATATTTGTTGTATTACTATGATTTGTTTTTTTTAAGTTTTCTTATACTCAAAGTTCCCTCTCTCTGCAGAGGAGTGAAAGTCTTGACCACCAGTGCAGTCAATGCTTCCTCCTGGTCTGTACACCAAAGAATTTCCTCCTCTAGTTTTCCTGTTCTCCCTCTTGGAATCCACTTGTTTGGACACCTTAATTTGATCTGTGAGTATCTTATTTTTTTCTCTCCCACTTTTCTTCTCTCTGTTCTATTGTTCCATTCTATTGGAATAATATTTATAGATATTTATGAACATTCTATATTGAATTATAAAAAATCTGCCATCATATTCTTATTTTTCTAAAGTTTCTAAAAAATAAATTCTTTAAATATGTTTTACCACCTTGTGCTTTATTTCATGGATCCAATGTCTGTCTGGCTTTCTATTTGTATGTTTTTGTCTCTCTGAGTGTCTGTGGTGGCTTTGTACCGGCAATTAATCTAAGTTGGAACTGTTTCCCAGGATTCCCTTTCCTCTGTTGTCTCCGGGTTAGAGTTGATCAGTGTAGGGAACCAAGAGCAGCTCACAAATACTGTCACTGATCTGCTGGCTACATTTGGTAGCTGGGCCACAGACCCTCCAGCTTCTGCCAGATCTTTCTGTTCAAACTCTCTAAGTCCTGGGCCAGCTTAATCTTCAGTGCACAGCGAAAAAGTAGCAGCTCTTCTGCAGAGGATAGATCCCTGAGGCCAAAGGTAATTAGAGTGAGGTTAAACATTTCGCTCCTGGGTCCTAGTGTGTCCTTGCCGCCTTCAGCTTTTCGTCCCACCCGTGGCTCCGTGGCCTAGAGCCATCCAGCACTGCCCCAAGACGCAGGGCAGCAGCCTTCCGCAGACCCCTCCCCAGCTCCTGTCGTGGTTTCGGACCGAATCTCCATAGTGAAGGCTGAGTCCCTATCACTGCCTTGCATAAACCCCGTGTCCCTTTGGAAGGGAAAAGGGGAAAAAAAGATCTAAGACTGGGAACTGACATAGCCAACCAGAGAAAGCTGAAAGCTATGTGTTACTTAAGTATACACAGTAAATACTGATTTAACCAAACGCTCTGTTAACTGTATCCTAAGACAGGGAGCAGGAGTCTAAATTCTCATTTTTCATATGAAGACATTAAGAGATAAAGCGAAACCTGAAAAAAATAGGAAATACTAGTTCAAGTGTTAGATAATTAAATGGTAAATTGGTAAAACTGACCATCAAACAAATGAGGAGGGAAAGATTTGCACAAATACATACACGCATAGAGCAAAAAATATATATAAGGTAATTTAAAACCAACTGGTGTCTATAGGACATCGCAGAAGGTAAACAATTGGCGCTTTGAATAATTTGGATTACAGAAGTATATTTTGGCTGCACAAGCTTAGAAGAAAACCAATTAGCTCACACCAAAAAAAGAAAGAAAGAAAGAAATCATAATACAAGAAAGGGCATTAATGGACCTATTGAGTCCTGAAAGTGGGCAGGACCATGAGACCATTCAAGTGGTGGTGAATTAAAGGAGAGGGGGTAATGGGAAAAGGGAAGCTTTCTGTTACTGCTGCTGTTGTTTGTAATAAAGATGAAACTCTGAGCATGTAAATTTGATTATTTCTAGCATGTTCCTTCCAGTCTGTTGATTCTCTAGCTCAGTTCCTCGTGTGTTTAAATAAATCAGTGAAGACCTATTTTGTTACTTTGCCTCTTCTATTTCTTCACCAACTAATATCTATGTAGAAACTCATTCTTTAATTAGGAGTTATTGAAGGTCATTCCGTCGGCAAGGCCTGGCAGGGTTCTAGTGGCTGTAGAGGTCCTAACTGAACTGCTTGCCACTGTCCCTATGGGCACAAAAGAAATCTGAGACCACCCCGGACAGGGAATGTGTCCATAGATACTGGAAACAACAACTAACAGAATTGAAAGTAGGTGACTGTGGAGAGTAAGAATTGGGTGTGTAGGGCACGAATGGAGTAGGGGAATACTCTTTTTTGTTATGAGAGTTGTAAAATTATATATTTCAAATTATTATGCGCAGGTGGTGCTTTGGTACACATAAAATGGAATTTAAAAGATAACAAAAATATAAAATAAACGTGCCAATTGACCACACCTGACCACACCATACCTAATCAAACTGCTAATCAAGTGTAAGGACAAAATAAACATATTTTTAGAACATTTAGCTATTTATAAAATTATCTTCCCATAAATCTTTCCTAGAAGACACCGAGGATGCTTTTACCAAACCAGAAGAGGCAGAGAAAATGGATGCGGGAAAAAATAAATCTAATTCAACAGGGTGCTGGAGAGATGTCTGAAGATGGCACCTCTATAACAAGCCTAGAGAAAAACCAGTCTAGATAGGAACAGAAAGATAGAGGAAAAGAATCGTGACTATTGACAAAACACAGACTAGAGAGGCTCTAAATTAAACACTAGAGAAGCCCATCCATAAATTTCCAGCCACAATACCCATGGCATATTAAAAGCCCAGGCCTGCCCTGCAGAAGTTGGCACCATTAAAAAGCATCTACATTATTGATCAGCCTCAGAAATGTTGTCTGGAAAGTAGAATAAATTTATCTGGCCGACTGCCTGTGCTGCATCTCCAGCACGGAGAACTACATGGCCATTAAAAAAAAAATGAGGTGTGTCTCTATTTACTGATAGGAAATAATAACCTGGATAAAGCAGGAGTAACAGCAACAATAATCAACAGACCTGAGAAATATAATTTGGATATAACTTGATTAGCTTTTGGCTTCCAGCCAGCCCAAATGTGGGTGGACCGGAGTCCTTATCTTAGGAAGGGAGATGTGACGTGAGAGTGCAGGCTTGGAAATGGCTGGCAATTCCAGTTTGGGAAGCGGAGGGCCAGCACCTATGGCCCTTAGGTTTGCTTGGACCAGTTCGACAGAGTAAGAGACGAATAGATTGCTGGGATCCCTGCCATTTTACTGAATAATTTAGCCAATGACAGGGGCCAGAATTTTCCCTTAGAGATTTAAGTGGAAGCAGAACTAACTGCCACCAGGGCAGGGGCAAAACTTCACTGAGACTAGGGAAGATGAGGTCCCTGTGTCCCAAAGGGACTAATCTGTAGAGTCTCACCCCAGTCACTTTATTAACCCCTTCCTCCCAAAACAGTGCAATCCTGAATTTTGTCTGAAATTTGTGATCTACTAATTATGCTGCAATGCAGGCTTACATATATTTTTAAATAAAAAATGCAAGATGCCGAACATCAGATGTGGCATGTTATGATGTATGTTATAAAGAGGAATATTTGTATTCACCTACACACACACACACACACACACACACACACACACACACAGTCTTGGTAGATATATATTCCCAGCTTATTTGGGGGAAGAAAGTAAGAAACTAATAACAGCAGGTGGAACTGAGGGACAAGGGAGGGTGGACTTACATTTATTGCACACATTTTAGTCCTGTTTGAATTTTGCTTACCAATTACCTATAATACTTATTAAATATAATTTTACTTTAACAAGAAAAGGAAAGAACAAATAGGATAAGTCCTGATTATACAACATTTACTTGGAAGAGTCAGCACAGGGGAGAGGGGAGGGTGATAGAGGCCCGCAGACCCCTACAGAGAGGCGGCTAGGGAACGGCTGGCGCAGAGGAGCTGGCAGGAGGCGGGCAGGACGCTAGGACAGCCCAGCCCCAGGAATTAAAACGTCCTGAGTAATAAAAACTGAAATGGACCTACCTCTGCTCCTAGCATGTGTCTGTAGCGAGTGTGCTTTCAAACTTTGTAAGATTATTTCATATCTTCCGTTTTGAACTCTGCATTTCGGTAAAGTGCTATATACTTAAGTGGAGCCTTCGAAGGGAAATGAAAGATAATCTCTAGAATGAAAAAATTAAAAATCCGCTTTCTTTGGTTGGTTGGAAGTTATCTAAACAATAGAATCATTCCAAATTAGGGCCCTTCAGACGTATTTCAATAAGGCTACATGAAGGAGTGAATAGGTATGGATGTCATCGAAACTTAGTTAATTAAGTAGAAAAATTAAGACTTTTAATAGCCATGTAAATAAATTCTAACAGCTTTATTAAGTTATCATTGACATATAATAAACAGCACATGTTTAAAGCTTACAATGTAATGTTTCGATGTATGTAAACACCCACGAAGCCATCACCACCATCAGGACAGTGAACATATCCATCACTCCTCAATGTTTCCTCACACCACATTTTTAGAATTTATTTTTAAGGTTTCACTCTGGCTGGAACAAAGTGGCAATTTATTCATAGGCGCCATCCCACTATGAACCAGCAGAAAAGTTTTGACCTGGTCCGTTTCCAACCCGGGCGGGTTCACCCCTCCTGAACCTGGTGGTCCCCAGCTCCTGGCAAGTGACCGTATTGATGGCAAAACTGCTGTGGACACTGGGTCTGCACTGCAGCCAGGAGCGCCTGTGCTCAGGTGACCCTACTGCTCCCGCCGAACTAGTTCAACCCAAAAAGTTTTCAAGACTATCTTCTCAGGCTGTTCGTCTTTTCTTTCAGGAAGGCCCTAAGTCTTACATTCACCCCTTTTTTCCTAAGATTCTTAACCCCGACCACTTACAAATGCATGGTTACGAATCCTGCGCTAGCCTGGGTTGTAAAGTTAAGTAAATAATTCTAACCCAAATTACATGCTCTTTACCTCCTAAAGTTTTAATACTCGGATCTTAGGGATAATAATCCTGAATTTGCAAGAAACTGATCAATACAATGTGTGATAGTAGTTGCTCAATAAACATTAATTCATTTTCTTTCATTTCTAAATTTTATGGGCTTTAAATTTTTCAAGATATGAGAGAGGGCTCAAAATTCACATTTAGTTTGGAAATATGTAAATTGGCGGTTTAAACCCTGTATTCAGCCAGCAGGAAGTTCTTAATGAGTGTGTTTTAGACATCACAGAAGCAGAACTAAGACAATAAGCCCTTCACCCAATGCAACTCCACAAACAGGCTCGGGGTGCCGTCAAGCCAGAGGCGCTGGCTGAGCGCTGGGGAGGCTGCGCTTGTGAGTAAGGCTCAGCCTGTGCCCTCCGACCTGGCAAGAGCAAGGCAGGGACAGGGGCAAGAAGGGGAAAAGGCCACGCAGAGCTGTCGCAAAGCACTGAGCTCTCTCACAGGAGCCCTGAAGGAACAGAGGGGCCGGGGAGCACAGGGACAAGGATATGTGGCGGGATGCCGGGGACCTTGCACACGGAGTTTTCTAGGTTTCCATGGGAACCGTTAGGCCTGCATCCATGGGTGCACATGGCAGCCTTACCCGGTGTCCCTTATTTTGTTTGGAGGGGGGGAAAATTACATTTTCATGACAGTTACAGATTAGCTGAGCAAGGAGCTTTTCAAAGCGATGTACTTGGAGAAAACAGATCAACACCGTCCAGAGTAAAAATGTTTGTTGTATTCTTTCAGCGCCAGCTGGGTAATTAGATCTCCTCGTAGAAAGGACCAGATTGCAGTTTGTACTTTCTGGCCATTTTACCCAAAATAGCAAGATCATCTACACAGAAGCAATTTTCTGGGGGGCAAAAAAAAAATCTCATAATATGTAGGTAGACAGTAAGAAAGAAAATTGAAAATTGGAGAAAAATTGCCCCAAAGAGAACCATGCAGACACTGTGGAGGTTACTAAAATAAGACAAGGAGTAGGAGTGTGTGTACACAGAGGAAGGTATGAAATATTTATTATGGCATGAAGATATTGAGGTATTTGGCAGTGAAGTGAAACAATACTTTTGGTTGTGAATTGGGATTTAAGAAAGTAGCACCCAGCCATCCATCACAGATCAAGAGGTGACAAAGGAAATGAGACAATGTGGCAGGAGGAATCAAACTGTCTGGGTAGGGTCTCAGTTTAGCAAAACATACAGTTTAATTTTACACATTTCAGGGACTCAGAAGACAAAATGTTGTACTTCGGCCTTCCAAACTAGATGATGATGATAGATAGATGATAGATTAGATAGATGATAGATAGATAGATGATAGATAGATAGATAGATAGATAGATAGATAGATAGATAGACAGATAGATGATAGATAGATAGATAGATAGATAGATAGATGATAGATAGATAGATAGATAGATAGATAGATAGATAGATAGATAGATGATAGATAGACACACAGAAAGACACACAGACAGATGATAGATGATAGATAGATAGATAGATAGATAGATAGATAGATAGATAGATAGATAGATAGATGATAGATAGACACACAGAAAGACACACAGACAGATGATAGATGATAGATAGATAGATGATAGATAGATAGATAGATAGATAGATAGATAGATAGATAGATAGATAGATAGATGATAGATAGATAGATAGATAGATGATAGATAGATGATAGATAGACACACAGAAAGACACACAGACAGATGATAGATGATAGATAGATAGATAGATAGATAGATAGATAGATAGATAGATAGATAGATAGATGATAGATAGATAGATAGATAGATGATAGATAGATAGATAGATAGATAGATAGATAGATAGATAGATAGATAATAGATGATAGATAGATAGATAGATAGATAGATAGATGATAGATAGATAGATAGATAGATAGATAGATAGATAGATAGATGATAGATAGATAGATAGATAGATGATAGATAGATGATAGACACACAGAAAGACACACAGACAGATGATAGATAGATAGATAGATAGATAGATAGATAGATAGATAGATAGATAGATAGATAGATGATAGATAGATAGATAGATAGATAGATAGATAGATAGATAGATGATAGATAGATAGATAGATGATAGATAGATAGATAGATAGATAGATAGATAGATAGATGATAGATAGATAGATGATAGATAGATAGATAGATAGATAGATAGATAGATAGATAGATAGATAGATAGATAGATAGATAGATGATAGATAGATGATGATAGATAGATAGATAGATAGATAGATAGATAGATAGATAGATAGATAGATAGATGATAGATAGATGATAGATAGATAGATAGATGATAGATAGATAGATAGATGATAGATAGATAGATAGATAGATAGATAGATAGATAGATAGATAGATAGATAGATAGATAGATGATAGATGATAGATAGATAGATAGATAGATAGATAGATAGATAGATAGATAGATAGATAGATGCTATATCTCAATGACTGACTTAATTGCTCACTGAATCCTAATAGAATTGATAATAGTGACAGAAGTCAACACAGCTTTCAAGGAAACATAAAACATTGATGTTGGTAGGCAAAAGCCTATGAGAAAGTTAGCACATAAATTAAGGATTATTTCTTAAATACTGAGTCATGTGGAATAAAGTCCTCAGAAGGGAGGGGTTAATTGAAAAAATCTTTTGGAAGGAGGTGAGTTTGGAGTCAGATTTTAAAGATCTAGTTGACGGGATTGATCACGTGAAGGCAAGTCAGCAGCAGGAAGCTGTTGGTACGGGACCGTCCCCATTCCCAGATACAATGCGCTACCTTTAAGTGGCACGTTACTTCTCCTGGCTGGGATTTGTGGCAAATTCTCCTGGCGTGGGTTTTCCACCTCGAACTTCTGTTATAGAGCAGAGAAGGGTAGGCCTGGAATAGATACAGGAGGAATGATGCTCAGATGGATGTCTCCAGTCCTCAACCTTATGTTGCTATTAAAAACAAATGCTAGAAGTACTGTAGTAATATTGCTACAAGTGTATAAATTAAAAACAAATGCTAGAAGTACTGTAGTAATATTGCTACAAGTGTATAAATTAAAAACAAATGCTAGAAGTACTGTAGTAATATTGCTACAAGTGTATAAATTAAAAACAAATGCTAGAAGTACTGTAGTAATATTGCTACAAGTGTATAAAATATAGAAACATATAAAATAACTTATGTATCCAGCATCCTTATATAGTTGCTTTTTTTTGAGGTATGTTCCCCTCTCCTTTCTGAGATTTCTTAAGACACTCAGGGTATCTTTTTTTGGATGGATGGATAGGGGATAAAATAAGATCGTAATGCCCTAGTGTGCTTCTTTAAGGCTTGTACAAGGAAATAAGATGTAGACGCTTAATGTTAAGATTCAGAAGACCAAGAAGAGGCAATTAACTAAAATTAGGCTCTCTGCAACCACATGGATATAGAACTGCCTACTGGCTCTTACGATTACTAGCTAAGGGAACTTGGCCACGCTGTTTAATATTGATGAGCCACAATTTCCTTAAGTGTAAATTGAGAATAATAGTACTGCACCAAGTGGTTATTAGGAGGACACACTAAACCTATACTCGCCTTTTAGCTCAGCATCTGATGAATATTAAAGAATCAACCATTGTTCATTATTATTATTTTTTAAAGTAGATCTATAGTCACAAGTTATTTGTGACAGTTTAATAAAAAATGCTGAGGTATTTTCTGCCTTAGTAGTTTTAAAGTGCAATTATTTAAAAATCAAATGTACTGAGGTTCCAAAACGTTTCTTTGTGCTCCCTGTTCTCACCAACAGCCAAGGAAACCACTAACCAGCTTCCCATCACTGTAAATTAGTTTTGTCTTTTCAGTTATTTCATATAAATGGAAACAACTTGAACTCTTTTTGTGCCTAGCTTCTTTAATTGATCATAAATGTTTGAGACTCATCCAAGTAATTTATGTATCGGTAATTTCTTTTTTTTTTCGTGGTTCAATACTATCCATTATTGAATAATATTAGATAGTATGGATATACTAAAATTTATTTATTATTTATCTGTTCATGAAAAGTTGGTTTGCTTCTAGTTTTGGGTCGATTCATGTTAAAGGTGCTATGACTCTCTGTGTACAAATCTTCGTTTGTATATATGCTTTTATTCCACTTGCACAAATATCTAGGAGTAGGATTCCTAGATTGTATAGTAAGTCTCTGCTCTGCTTTATGAGAAACTGTCAAGGTGCTTTCCCTAATGGCTGTAATATTTTGCATTGCCACAGAAAGTTTTGAGTTTCGGGAGACGGCATCCTCTACAAGGCTTGACGTCATCAGACTTTTACATCAGCGCCTTTCTGTTTTGTGCATAATCATATTTTGTTGTGGTTATAACTTGCGTTTAGCGAATTCTAAAGGTTGTAAGCATCTTTTGTGTGTTAGCGATTTGTCTCTTCTTTAGTAAAGAAAGCATTTGGGCAAATCTTTGTCCAGATTTTTGTTGTTGTTGGATATCTTTAGTCTTCTTATTGAATTGTAAAAACTGTTTACATATTCTGGATGCAAGTCAGATATAACTATTATAGATATTTTCTCCCAGTCTGTTACTTAAATTAAATTGCTTAACAATGCTTTTGAAATTTTAGAGGTTTTAATATTGTTGAAGTTCAGTTTATCAAATGTTTAATGATTAGTGCTTTTGGATTCAAGATAGCAAAATCTTCCGCTGTATGTTTACTTCTAGAAATTTGATAGTTTTAGATTTTTATATTTATGCCCATGATCTGTTTGAGTACATTTTCTTTATGGTGTATATATTATATAATATTCTTATTACATTTTTATCTTTGTAGATATCCAGTTCTTACAGCATGATTTGTTGAAAAGACAGTTTTTCTCTGTTGCAAATTTTGTGCAAAATCAATTGAAAATACATGAGAGAATTTACCCTTCAGATATCAACTCTATTTTATTGATGTCTATATCTTGAATATTCTAGTTTAATTGTAAATCTTGAACTCAGGTAGTATAAGTTCTCCATCTGTGTTTTTTTTAAGAATTGTTTTTCCTTATCATTTGAATTTACTAATAAATATTGTAATAATCATGTTGATTCTTACAAACATTCTATTGGGTTTTTAATTAAGATTGTGTTAAATTATGATGCACTTCCACATGTTCTCAGTTCTCTAAATTTCTGAAAAATTGGCAGTAGATACAGAGGCCTGCGCATTCTCATATTCAATCTCTTTGGCAAGACGATACGTGTTGCGTTCTTGTGGGGTTTTTAAATTAGAAAATGCATAATGTCTGATTGTTCTGTTTTTATGGTATTAGCAGCTATTAGCTAATGAGTTTCAATGCTTAGATCCAACAATTCATTGGAGCTGCAAAACAGTGACACTGTAATTTAAAAATTAGTTTTATTTATTCATTGAAATACTGTTATGAAAATATGTTTACCCGAACCCACTATTTGATTACAAAATGAAATAGTCATCCACAGGAGGCAAGATAAACACCTCCTTTTGCTTCATGTATAGTTTTCAAGATAATGAATTGGTTCCCTATTATCCTCCAAGGGTAATCAGTTATAGTTTTAAAAATTGTGTTATTAATTCAGGTATTTAAATATATTTTGTGGATTTCAACAAATTGATTTTAAAAATCCTTTTTGAAAAGCTAATGTTATCTTTGGGTGAGGGGAACCTATCCAATGGAATAAAGTCATTTGTATTTCACATTGTAAATAAAGTGAGCTACCCTGAAACACATAGTGAAGCAGTCAGACTTGCAGTTATAGATGGAATCGCTGAATTCACAAGTTTAAAATGTATAGTGATACAGCGGTGGGAGTTAGTGAGCCAAATACCATAATTATATTTCTGCCAATGATGCTATTTTTCTAAATAGAGAACAAACCTTATAAAGGTTCCCCTATTTTCGTGAAGTCAGTTTCTGTTGCCTAAGAGCAGATTTTTAAAATGATTTGTATATCTATCTAGTGGCCTAATATTCCAAGCCCCACTAAATACTAGAGCTCCTAAATTATTATAACAATCAAAATAACTCTCATAGCCTGGCCGGCGTGGCTCAATGGTTGAGGGTCGACCTGTGAACCGGGAGATCAGGGTTCGATTCCCAGTCAGGGCACATGCGGGGGTTGCAGGCTGGGCCCCAGAAAGCAGCTGATCAATGACTCTCTCTCATCATTGATGTTTCTATCCCTCTCTCCTTCTCCCTTTCTCTCTCTGAAATCAATAAAAACATGTTTAAAAATAATAGTAACTCCCACAAAATATCCTCTGGAAATTGACATTTTCCCCACTGAAAACTGCTGTTTTTGTCTGAAGTGCACGTACTGGTTTAATTTAAACAGCTTCTAATTACAGTTGTAACATTATTTTTGGTGAGAAAGCATTTTGACTCATAGCATGGGTGCCAGGTTCATTTCTGTCTCTCTCTGAAAGTGGTTCAGGAAGAAAGCGGCCTAGATACTTGAGGACACCAACACTTTGTGAAATGTTTAATGCTGAATATGAAAGTCACATATTAAGATCATTTTCTCCTCAAATATTATGATTTAAGAGACAAAGCAACACTTATTATTATGAAACTATTATTATTATGGGACAGCACTGTGGCTACAAAACTCATTCATCAGTATATGTGTGATTATAAGCCAAATCCTGTACGCTGGGAAATACCCATATTTCAAATAATTACAGATATTTTCTGCCAGGAGAGCAAAAGGAGAGAGGAACAATACGCTGATGAGAGTCAGTGAAAATTCTCTGTAAGTAACAACAGTGAAACATGCTCTCTGGAGATTACTGATTATTTCTACTTCAGACCTTCCGGACTAGACAAACCTCTGGCGCTGAAAATTCACACTTCGCTCTTTCTAAGTCCTACCCTGTCAAGCTCATCCTTTTGAAGGAAATCCCAGTGCCAGAAAACACTATCCTGGTAGCAAATGTCACCCTCAGAGTGATGATTGTTATTTCACAACTACCCAGGTTGAAGGTGGGGCTCAGGGGGGAGTCACACATTTATATAAGCTGAACAGAAGTAGGGAAAATAGAATACATTAATATGTCAAAAGGTGAGGATTCTTTTTACTTTTAATTTCAGATGTCACCTTATATACTTTAAGTCACTGTTACTATTGGATCATCTTTCTAATTTTATTCCCTCCTACCCTACAGCTCTTATGTACTGATAGTTTCTCATTTCATTCATCCATTAATTTATTCATGCTTAGTTTTCATTCCAAATCCATGAATATTCATATTTTAATGGATTAACTATTTTCTATTTCTGTACCTGTTTGTATGTGCGGTTTTTGCGTGCATATGTGTGAGTGTTTGTGTGTGTTAACCTCTTGGTATTTATACAGAGTAGATTCCATTATAAGTAGGAGTTAAAAATAAGCCTCTGGCCATCTGTCTGCAAGTCTACCTATCTATCTGTGATTATTTACTCTATATTTTCAAATATATTTGACTATCAATGCATGGAAAATATGCATGTATTTGTATGTGGTTTGTGGGTCTGTTTCCAGAAATGTGTATGTACAGATGCATTTATTAGTTTGCATCTAATTAGTTTCCTCCAAATTCACATGTGACTTTAAAGAGCTGCAAAACCTGTGCTGCTACTGACTGTTAAATCAAACACAGCCATGTGTCTCTAGAGTCAGTACATCCCTAGGCAGGTTTATTAACAATAAAGGTCATGCTGTCATCATTTTGCCTTATTTCTGTTTAGGAAAATCCTTTCTTCACCTTTCCTTGCGATGAAAAGTCATCTCCAAATAGTATTTAATTTACATAGTGGTATTAGATTATGAATCTGTGAATTCATTTATCTCTGTCTTTCAACATCCTCTTTTTGCACTAAGTAGTGAGAAAGAGATTTTGTGGCTTTTCACTAACGCATGGCATTTCATCGCATGTTCTCACAAGATACAGAGCTGTAGTCAGAGAACGGTGAAGAGTTTGTTGTAACTGGAACACGAGGTCAAGGGAGATAAGCCTAGAAGATAAGACTGGTAAGGTCAACGGAGAACAGTTTGTGATAGTCAAACGTTTAATGCAATGGTTCTGTGTTGCTGTGGATGATGATGATGCTATAGTAAGTTACTGTCCTTAGAAATTCATCCATTTATTCATTGATTATTCCATTCACCAAATATTTGTAAAGGGTGATGTATGAAAACAACAACAATGTAGTAAGTGTAAGACAAAAGGTGTCTTGTCAGGATATAGCTTTTATTTTCCATCCATCAAAATGAAAACCATTGCAGAGGTGACTCATTGCTCAGGTATATACTTTCTTCAACTTTTTACCCATAAACACCCCTTCTTGTCCTTAGCAGCTTCTGCAGATGCTACATTCTTGGAAGAGATCTCTCTGATTATCCCAAGCAGAATTAGTTAAGCAACTACAGTCCTTGCTAGATATTTCTGTTACTGTACTATTTTATTATCACAGAGTTTTGTTACTATTACTGGTTTATTTAACTACCCATTACATTTTGTCTCGCACCTATTATATCGACTTTTTTATGATAGACACATTACCCTTTATAAATGTTGGGTGAAATGAAAAGTCAATGAATAACTGAATGAATTCTTTAGAACAGTAACTAGTATAACAGCAACTATAAAAAGCCATTATGAGCCCCGCTGGCATGGCTCAGCGGTTGAACATTGACCTAGGATCCAGGAGATCGCGGTTCGATTCCCGGTCAGGGCACATGCCCTGGTTGCGGGCTCGATCCCCAGTTGGGGGCATGCAGGAGGCAGCTGATCAGTGATTCTCATCATTGATATTTCTCTCTCTCCCTCTCCTTTCCTCTCTCTGAAATCAATAAAGATTTTTTTTTAAAAGCCATTATGATTTTTATATCCTTCTAATTATACAAAGTACAAGAAGTCCTGAAAACTAATCTTAAGAAAATAATTAATTGCTATGAAGCTATTCATTTAGTGTTATATGCAACAGTGAAAATTTGAAAAACAAGAGAATAAAAAATATTGGACTAGTACTATGAATATAATGTATATAAACTGGTTGACACATTCTTCATTAAAAATTGCATTACAAAGACTTGCTATAGCGCCTAACAGTATGGGAAATATTTAAAATACAACTATAAATTTAAAAATCCAAAAGTGTTTATATTCTCAAGAATTTAAATTAAGTAAAAATGTATTAATGGGGTTGACAGGATAGGCAATAACCAAATCAGGTGCTGATAAGATCAAAGATATTTAATTTTGCTTTTCCTTTTATGTTATACTATAAATACATGTTTAAGAATTTAACCAAAATAACCCACAGGTACCCGATGAGTAGAAGGTGCTAAAGGGAATTTTAAAGGGCAAATTACAGTGGTGCCTTGGTTTTTGAATGTGATCTGTTCTGGAAGATGGTTCAAGTTTGGAAACCTTGGAAAACCGAGGGATCTGCAGCCGACAGCTGGGCCTCAGGACATTGCCCCAGTGGAAGCCGCGGGGCGTGTTCAACTTCCAAGGCGGGTTTGAAACCTGAAGCATTTCCTCCCGGGTTTAGGGTGTTCATAACCCGAAATGCTCGCCAATGGAGATGTTCAAAAACCGAGGCAACACTATTGGAAAAATATCATGTTTTCCCTGGACATTTAAATACAAGTGTTTGTTTTGACAAACACTGAAGCTGGGCTTACTATCTCTCCTATCACTTTCTATCCAGTCTCTTTGGAGATGCATCAACAACAAATGTTAATGAAGGAAGGCCGGGCATGATTCATTTGGACCCTGGGAGATGCCACAGGAGCTGATGGCTGTATAGTAGCCGGGCTTTCTTACAATCAGGACAGCTTTTCCGTTTGGATCCTCTTTGTCAGATTTATGTTCACTCAGAACTGAAATACGAAGAGCAAACGGTCTGTCACACTGTTTACACAGGCCCACAGGTGGTTCGGCTCCAGTTCTGTCTTCGGTGACATTGTCTTTTCAACAATTCATTATACTTAGTTGTTTTAAGACCTTTCGCAGTGTTCTAAATTTTTTTGCATCAACGATAGTATACTAACCCATTCTATACATAATCTAAACATTTCTTCCTAATTACTTTATTTCTTAAACTCAGTAGACAAATGTCCGTTGCTTCAATCTGCTTTTTCCCTGGAGAGTTTAATACACTTTATTTACGCTGCCACCACAAAATGATTGCAAGAATCTCTTATCCCCATGACATGACAGTGTCCCCAGGCAGAAGCTGACGGCTTGCTGGAACCACCCCTGGCAGAAGCTATTGATATTTTTATCCATTTGTAGGTGAGACAACAGAGACATGTCAACATAGAGCACTAGCAGAAGGACCAGCTGGACTTGTTCATGTACCACAAGTGAAAAGACTCAGGATTGTAGCCACACACAAAAAAATTAAAACAAGAAAACGAGAGCAAGTGACATGAAAACCAGGGAGAGAACTAACCTGAGAATGGAGGAATAGAAATAAGACCAAACCAAGAATTAGAAAGCAGTGTCTACAAAAGCAGAGAAACTTGGGACTAAGAAATCAGTGAAGCCCTGGGATCTTCTGAATCCTACAAAAATGGAAAGGGCGCATTCATAGGGATGAATCTGAGAAAGTGGGCCTGGAGAGAGACATTATTTGCAGATAATTCCAACCAATTTTCTGTCTACAATCACTAGCTTATACCGAATGCTCCTGCTATATGCTTGAATTTACTTAAGTCCTGCTGACCCAGGAAGACTTTGGACCAGAAAACACATGGCAGGTTTATTGAATGAGGGGTGGAGAGCCAGGATGAACAGTGTAATTTAAATAATCCTTCCAGCCCAATTCTCAGGCCACCCCTGTCCAAACCAGGTATCTTTCCTACTTGCAAATCTTGCTTCTACCTTATGTTGTAACTTTTCTTACCCCCGTTGGTGTGTTCCTGGCACCAAGCTGTAAAACCCTGTTATTGGTTCTCGCTCGATGGCCCCTGATTTAGTTCCGTGGATGGCAGACTGAAGTTACAGCCTACTGAAGGGTGAGACTGGCATCTTGCATATCCTTGGCTTCTTCCCCAGCCCAGTCCTGACCTCACATTGGCAGCGGGCATCACATATTGACAAGATGTATTGTTTCGAAGACCTTTCTAAGACCTACAGAAAGTGCTTGGTAGACATACGTTCTGACTGGTAATATTATTAAAAAGACAGGAAAAGAGTTTTATAATAGTGTTCCAGGATCCACATGAACACATTTCAGGAACAGAGCCCTTGTTGCATGGGGCTTCGATGGCCAGAGCTAAAATTATAACTCTAATTGTGGTTGCTCCTTAAGTCACTTGAGTAAATTGAAATCCTTAGTAAAATAGAAGAATATGAATTAGGACAGGAAGAGAAGCTCTGATTTGAGTTGAACAGAGTTTAGAAGAGCTGAGAAAACCCAGAGAATCTGAATTCTTTCTTTCCCCCCTCCACCATGAACACCCAAATCTACCTTAAGATGCCATTACTCATCTTTCTTACCATTAATATTTTCACTATTTTGCCATTTTTATGAGTTCTGTTCACATTTAATCCTGTCACAATTCATTGGCTGTTAGGTTGTAATTTAGAGGGATATTTCCTTGCAGGTATGTTCTTAACTGAGGTCACTGTCAGCAGCTGAAATTCAGCAGACTAACTAACGGGGAACATTCCATTGGTCTTTGCACAGGAACCTGCCTCTTAGCCTGTTTATGGAATTGTAGGTCCCCCACAAATTGCAGCCACTGTGTCTAAGGAATGTGCTTTCTCATTCAATAAAAGATATTATTTCGTGGTCTCGCCGACACCCAAAACATACTCCATTTTCATAATGATCCTGTGAGACAGTGTTTGGATGATACATGCAGAAGGCCCGAACGCAGCGCAATACTGAGGTCATAATGAATAGACAAGATGATTCGTGGCCTGTTAGTCACAAGAGACTCTGCCCCTTCTCTCTAAGGGATTTTTTTATAGCTTTACTACAAAAGTGAAAGATATATGCAGTGGAATAGTGAACTGGAAAATATATTTAAAGGAATAACTTGTTTTCTATCAAGGGGCAAATAGCCCAGAGACCATAATTCCTGCCTCTTAATTCCAAAATGGAGCGAGACCATCAGACAATAAACCTATTCTATAGTACATCTATTTAAAAGCGATTCTTTAAAACAAGAAGGTAGGAGAGAACCATAGAGGGAAATATGTTAGCCTCAGGAGAGCACAGGTAAACACTTATAGTATTTTAATAGTTATTCTTTGTATGTCTTAAAAAATAACAATTTTTAAGAACCTGGCTGGCAGTGCCTCCGAGCGGCGCTGTTCCGGAGCTGGGGTTCCCGCGGCAAGGCCAGCGGCTGCTGTCTCCCTTCCCGAACCCACTTCTGGAAGCCGTTTCTGTGCTGTTCCGATGCCACCATGCTCACAGATGGTACTGGACAGTGAGCTGGGAATTATTTGAGGGTCGGTCCTGCCTCACATACCCGAGAATAACGACAGAATAAAGGCCATGATTAGAGGGTGGAAATCGACGACCACAGTTCCTGCTTATGTTATTAATTAGGTGCCTCCTACACATAAACAAGACGTGCGAAGGAGCCTGTCATTAGCGTAACAAAGAAATCCTTTCAGTCTCTGCAATTGGCACACATCAGTCCCCAGTCATTTCCAGAAACTGTTAGCGACAGTGAAATCGACTTGTTTAGGACACATGGTGAGATTTTCCTCATTTTCTATCCTTTGTGCAGAAATGAGTTATGGAGGGAAAATTTAAGAACAGTAATACTATTAATTCATACATGTGCAGAGGGCTTCACAGCTTGCAAAACACACCCACACACATCCCCTCGTTCATCTTCGCAACCATATGAGACAGATTACTAATATTATTGCCATTTTTACAAATAAGAGAAGTGGGGTCTAGCATGCCCAAGTAACAGGCCAGGATCCCATGGCTTTTCACCTGTGGAGCCAGAACTACAATGTTTTTTAGTACAAGGTCATGGAACTTTCTACACCAAACTAAGAAATGACCAGCTAGCTCCCAAATTGGAAAATGCCCCTCTATTATTAGACACAGTCATCTCTGAACATGGCATGTTATCTCTGCTGAACGCTAGATATCCATTCCGGGCATAGAGACAGAGGGCAACGGAGCATTTGATGTCACTTAGAGCCACGCTCCTCAGAACACCGTTCACATGCGCGCCCTGGTCTGCTGTTTGTCACTGGGCTGCAATGTGACA
The DNA here is from genome assembly GCF_964146895.1 of Miniopterus schreibersii. Classification (NCBI taxonomy): domain Eukaryota; kingdom Metazoa; phylum Chordata; class Mammalia; order Chiroptera; family Miniopteridae; genus Miniopterus; species Miniopterus schreibersii. Next base: position 10,419,280 of record NC_138118.1, on the reverse strand, counting down.
TGGACTAAACGGAGAGGAAGCATTCGGAAACTTTCGTGGCAGTTTGACAGTAATTTATAGCTGTTGAATAATAAAAAATTGAGGCTCGTATTGTGTATGTCCTTCAAAAAGTTTTATTTTTCTACTTATTTATTTTATTACATCTTTTGCAAAATGTAATAAAATAAATGAGTAGAATAATAAAATTGCCACAACAGATGGCAGGGGGTGGAGTGGGGTGGAGATGGGCCCTCTGCAAATTTTGACAGTGCTCACTCCACCTGCCAGGTAGCAGGTCTGCGGGCAAGTTCACCAGTGGGCCTTAGCTGGCTCCACTCTACTCTGTTGAATTAACTTTCTGTGGATTCTCTCCAAGGGCCCCGTTTCCACTGTTTTCTGAAGAAATCTGTGTCTGTGAGCATGTCCTTCATGGTCTGGAAAGCCCACTTTTGAAGACAGGTTGTGTTTGTTTTCTATTGCTAAGTAATAATCACCACCCACTTAATATCTCCCCGTGCCTGGGGGCCAGGCGGCTGAGGGTGGCAGGAAGCTTCTCTGCCCAGGGCCTCAGGAGGCTGCTGGCAAGGTGCCGGTGGGCATGCTGCTCATCTGGGGTGGAAGGGGCTCTGCCGAGCTCATTCAGCTCCCTGGCAGAATTCAGATTCCTGTGGGACTGAAGCCCCTGCTTCCTTGCTGGCCGGCGGTGGGGGGCCCAGCCTCAGCTCCTAGAGGCCGCTCTCAGGTCTTAGCCACAGGGACCCCCTCCTAGGGCCATTCACAGCATGCTTGTTTGCTTTCTTTCAAACCAGCAGTGCAAGGATTCCAACCTTCTTTTAAAGGGGCCATCTGATCCGCTCAGGCCCGCCCAGGACAATCTCCCTTTTGATTAACTCAGAGTCCACTGGTTAGTGACCTGACCGCTGGACTGATATCCTGTCACGGTTACTGTCCCCAACCACACTAACGAGGAGGGAGTTCTGCAGGGCATGTCCACCAGGGCTGAGAATTTGGGGGGCTGGCTTAGAATTCTGATGATTATAACAGTCACCCGTGATAAAAATGCCACTAGGAAAATGCATTGCTATGTGTCTTATCCCCTAGTTAAATTGTTTCCCTGAAAATCCTCTTGAGTAAAATGTGTGAGGCTCCACTTACGTTGAATTATACACCAATTCCGTGCCTGCCCGAGCCCTCAGTTGTATAGCAGGAGGGCTCGCCTGTCCTGTGAGACATTCAGATCTTCAAATACCAAAGCACAGAGGTCTCTAATACCCCCACACAGCCAGTCCAGACTCCTCAGTATCCGGTGCGGCTCTGCCAGATGCTGGAATCGCACTCATTACAGCCAGCAGTTACGAGACTTTGGGACCGTAAATGGAATAGAGCACAGATCTTAAGACAAGGTCAGGAAAAGTCAGGCTTTGAAACTAACGAAATCAACACAACCACACATGACAGCATCTGTAACTCAGCCCCAGAGAGGCTTCTGGGAGAGTTTACTTCTGAAGCCAAGGCACCGAAAACCTACAAAAAGTGAACACAACATAGAACAAGCTGCAGTCACGGACATCACAGTAGTTCTGTCTCGAGGTGATGTTATAACGACAGCACACTTTGGACACTGATAAGAAATGATGAAGTCATGGAAAATGAGACGTTTTTATCCTGCCTGCGGTACTATCTGAAGTTAACGAAGCTCCAAACTATTGCCTTAGGAAAGTCCATACCTTTGGCGGTTATATCCTCGGTAGAAAGGGTATCCCCAGAGCTTTAATGACTGGTCTCTTATTACCACTCAATTCCGTTCATTAGCAATAGGCGCTAACATTTATATGGCACTTTCAAGAAGAGTATTTCATTATTTCATAGAAATATTTTTATTTATCCTACCCTTAAAGTCTCAAAACAACCTTCTCTCTATAGTTTGTTTTTCAAGTAGATTATTCTCATTGAAAAAATAAAAAAGGTGTTCTCTTTTAGCTCAAGTGACAGAAATTACTAAGGAAAGTAAGCAAGGGGGGAGCATTTCTAAAAGGACAGCAAAAGATAATTCTTAAAAAGGGGCCTAAACATGGCTCTTACACAGATGCAGAATACACACATATCGAAGAGTTTATTCAACTCATGAATTAATGAGGGAAACAGTAGATATTAGAACTTGTCCAAAAGGAAACTCCAAGTCCAGCGCATGTGTGGTCACGTGGAGGCAGACTCAGGCTCACGAACCCGTGCGCTCACTCCAGATGGACTGGATGCGTTTCATTTTTGAGCTGAGCAACAAGACCTAGACTTCTTTGCCCTTTGCCGAAAATAACCAACTTGTGAGACTCATCCAGAAAGAAGGTGAATTATTTAGCATTAACATTAATGGGGAGCACCACATGGTCAAATCAGCCAGGGGTGGCACCGGGAGAGAAGGAAGGAATTTCTTTTCAAAACCAAACCGTTTCTGGAAGTCTGGTTTTGCCGGTTCAGTGATCTCAGATAGATTAAGGCTTCGATTTATCTGCTTATTGTTCGGTATGAAAACTAGACTTACAGCTCTTTAAAAAACCTCTCTAACTTCATCCTACTGTAGACCCAAACCAGTATATCTTTTTATTCAACCCATCCTTCCCTAAAGACAACCTTTCTGTTCCAGATTTGCCGGCAGAAGGGGACACTGTGGGAACATCTTGATAATTGAGACATCGTTAATCTAATTACTTACATCTCACCCCTGCTTTGCTTCCACCCTCCCCCATTTCTTGGAGAAGCATCTGCTAAATGTCAGGAGTTAAGATGTGTCAGACAGAATCCAGAACTGCATAGCTTAGTTCCTTGGGAGGCAGCCAGAGAGGAGAAGAGGGAGAAAAATATTTTTTTCCAATTCTCTTTTCAGTTGTCAACCTGATTATTTTACGAAGAGAGAGATGAGTCCAACAAAAAATCTAGAGAGAGGATGTTTGTGTGCCTGGGTGTGCACACATTGTTGGAGAGAGCGGGGAGGCGGGGGGGGGGGAGGCTGTCAGTCAGCCCAGGGTAAGGGCCTACACATTTGGGGGGGGAGCATGATGTCATTGACATGAATTACGAGCCCCTGAATGAGTTAATGATTCAATGGCTCTTTCAATAGGGCAGAGAGTGGAACACATATAACGCTCAGCATGCCCCTGATGCCCTGATGATCAGATGTTAAAATTTAGCTACTGAACTAGATGCCAGTCTTATATCTATATGTCTGACTCTTTGGGCACAAAGGGTGTTGATCAAAATTATGTATATTACCCATTAAACGCAAAGGTGACATAAATACAAAAGCCACAGCTTCTCTCATCTCCAACAAGGATGTCACTCGGGGTCTTCATATGAAGGATAGGACCACTACCAACAATAAACGGGAACCTTCCCTTAGCCCCTCACGCAAATGGCTACTTCGCTGAAGGCGTCAACATTTTAATGTCTGTGCAGGTTTCAATCATTTGAGAAAGAAGGAACTGTTTGTTCAAATACCAGAACTTTGTAAATAATGATGTCATCTGCAGTCACTAATGTGCATGTCCAGTCCCATAAAATAGTGGTTTTCAACTCGGGGTGCCCTAGAACCACGAAATCCCATTTCAGACCTACTGTGTCAGATAGCCAGAGGTGACAGAGCGCACAGCACTCTGTAATTTCAACAGACAAGTGACTTTGCTGTATTTGTTGCTATATCTCCATAGTTTAGAACAATCTCAAGCATAGCGTATGGACTTCAATATTTGTTGACTGAAAGAATTGGGTTCGCAGAGCCAGAAATTACTTGAAAATACAACCACTCTGATGTAGACACGACACTTTCATTTTTATGTGTTGGGGTTTTTTTCTTCCGATGTAAAACTTTATTATTCTAATAAATGATTAGAACACAAATACCTTTCAAGCCACACCTGTGGCCAGGGCTATATATGAGGCCCATTCCTCTGCCTCTCAAGTCCAATACCCCTCTGTGCTGCCTAATGGGAGAAACTGTCCATCAAACTGATAATCTCTGCTCCAAGATCTAAATTCTGTTTTCAGGGGCCAATAACACACAGAAAAAAGTAAATGAAAATCATTAAATGCCCACTGTTCCCCCACTACCCGCCCTCCAGACATACCTCTTTAAAATATTTTTCCCTTTAGAAAGAGATTACTTTTGGCCATGAATTCACTCTTCCTTCATCCAACTGTAGCAGATGTTAACAAAAGCAGAGCCTTTTGCTTGCTTCTCTGGTTTCTATAATTTACCATTTGGCTCGAAATGGCTCTGAATTATTAAAGGAAACAACGTGTTTTCATGTTTTTTTTTTGGACACTTTACAGCATTTAATAAAACAAACTGACTCATTCACTTAAAGATATTTATTGGACACCTACTAGGCTCCAGGCGTTGGGGATAGTTGAATAAGACACAGGCAGTCTCTGGAAGCTTTCTAGAGGAAGAGACATAGAAGGGAATCAATGATTACCATAGGAATTGTTGGTCACCTGGGGGAAACATAGACATAGTTCCCTGGGAACGTAGAAGGGGGACCCCAAAAAGCAGCAAGAGTCTAAAGAAAGACCACTTAGTGGAAGTAACACTTGAATTGAGGGTTTGAAACATTAAAAAAACTACATGATGAGTGTGTGTGCGTTGGAGGCAAATGGAATGACAGTATTAGGCATGGAAGCGTGGAATATAAGGAGGCTTATTTGGGAAACTGGAGTGTGGTACAGCTGGAGTCCATGAAAACATGAAGCGAGATTGGGTGGACAAGAGCAATCTAGTGAGATGCAGAATATATGGCAGTTTAACAGAAATAAATATGCTGATTAGTGGAGCAACCAGAAACAGGCTTCAAAAGTATCTAGTATATGATAAAAGTGTTATTTCAAATATATAAAAAAAACTTTACTTAATTATTTAATAGAAGCTTGGGCAACTCGTGATTTATTGGGGCCAGAAAAATAAAATAAAACAAAACTATAGCTCTATCTCATTTCCAATAGCAAATTAAATTCCAGGTGACTCAAAATGCAAAATTTAAATCATGAAGGCTTAGGTAATGATTTTCCTACCAGCGAATGAGAATAATCCTTTCTAGGAAATGATACCAAAAGTAAGAAAATTGTTAACATTCTGCTGACTTTTAAAAGAACAAGAAATTCTGCATGTTGTTAAACAGCATAAGAAGTTTAAGGTACAGCTGATAAAAAGGAAATACTTATCTGCAACATATTTTAAGGCATAATATTGGTAGCTTCTATGATTTATTCATTGCTAACTGATCTTTTGGCATTTATATTTGTCACTGAGTTTATCTTCCCAACAACTCTGTATGCCTGCTTTACAAAATGACACCATGGCCCGGCTGGGCGTAGCTCAGCGGTTGAGTGTTGACCTGGGATCCAGGCGATCGGGGTTTGATTCCCGGTCAGGGCACATGCTCGGGTTGCAGGCTCGATCAGTGACTCTCTCATCATTGATGTTTCTATCTCTCTCCCTCTCCTTTCCTTTCTCTGAAATCAATAAAGATATATTTTTAAAAAAAAGAAAAATGACACCATGAAGCTCAATGATCTCACTCAAAGTCCCAGAGCTAGTTATTCTAGGAGCTGGAGTTTCCAGTAAGCTTGGATTAATTTAAAAGTTTGTATGCTTAACAATTATAATACTGGCTCAGAGAATAACTATCCATTTATGCAAAAATTCATACAATGAGGACCAAAAGAATATCCCCCCAAAAAATGGGTGAATATAAGAACAAATAATACTTTCTCTCTCCCTGTCTTCCCCCCAACACCTTTATCACTCACGTGTTGACATATACATACAAATTGGCACTACATATTAAAAAAAATAAAAGTAAAAATCTTCAATAGTAATCTAAAACCAAAATATTAAAAATTGAAAAACAAGATACTACTTTTTAATTTTCTTTTTAAAATGTTTATTAATTTATTGGGGTAACATTGGTTAATGAAATTATATGTTCCAGGTGTACAATTCTGTAATACATCATCTGTATATTGTATGGAGTGTTCACCACCCAGTCAAGTCTCCTTCCATCACCACTTATCCCCTGTATGCCCTCTTCTTCCTCCCCCACCCTCTTTCCCTCTGGTAATCACCTTACTGTTGTCTGTGTCTATGAGGTTTTTTCCTTTGCTTAATCCCTTTACCTTTTCACCTCAGCCCTCCAACTCCCCTCCCCTCTGACAGCTGTCAGTCTGTTCTCTGTATCTATGAGTCTGTTTCTATTTTGTTTGTTAGTTTATTTTTGTTCATTAGATTCCACATGTAAGTGAAGTCATATGGTATTTGTCTTTCTCTGACTGGCTTGTTTCACTTAGCATAATACTCTCCAGGCCCATCCATGCTGTTGCAAAGGGTAAGATTTCCTTCTTTTTTATGGCTGAGTAGTATTCCATGGTGTAAATGTACAAAATATTTCTTATCCATTCCTCTACTGATGGGCTCTTGAGCTGCTTCCACAGATTGGCTATTGCAAATAATGATGCAATGAACGTAGGGGTGCATATATTCTTTCAAATTAGTGTTTTAGTTTTCTTTGGATATACTTCCAGAAGTGGAGTCACTGGGTCATAAGACAGTTTCATTTTTAATTTTCTGAGGCAACTCCATACTGTTTTCCACAGTGGCTGCACCAATCGGCATTCCCACCAACAGTGCACAAGGGTTTCCTTTTCTCCACATCTGGGCCAACACTTGTTTATTGATTTATTGATGACAGCCATTCTGACAGGTGTAAGGTTATACTGTATCTCATTGTGGTTTTAATTTGCATCTCTCTGGTGATTAGTGATGTTGAGCATCTTTTCATAAGTCTCTTGGCCATCTGTTTGTCCTTTTTGGAGGAGTGACTAGTTAGGTCCTTTGCCCATTTTTAAATTGAATTGTTTGGGCTTTTTTGGTGTTGAGTTTTAAAGTTATTTATAAATTTTGGATATTAACCCCTTGTCAGATCTATCACTGGTGAATATGTTCTCCCATTCAGTGAGTTGTCTTTTCATTTTCTTGATTGTTTCCTTTGCTGTGCCAACATTTTTAGTTTGATGTGATCCTATTTGTTTAAGATATTCCTTTTTAGCCATCACGCTGACAAAGATGAAAAAGACTATTATATCTGTTTGAAAATAATGTAAGGAAAACATGCTCGCTGCACTTTTAGAGGAGGTATAAATATGTGTAAACTTTTGGACAGTATTTTGAAAGATGTATCGAAGTTTCAGTTGTGCATATCCAGTCACATCCAGGAATATTTCCTAAATTGATCAGATAAGCATGCAAATATGCAAGGCAAAATACAGAGAATTCATCAGTGTTATTTATATCACAACAACTAGAAACAATTGAACATCCACTGCTATGGGATTGGTTAAATGCAGTGCAGCCCTAGACGCTAGTGTCCCAAGGACAGTTCCAGTCCATGGCTGGTGTTCATGATTAGAAATAGTGCTCTCTTCCATTCTCGCTTTGTTTCATTTTGTAAATTAAATTGAGGCCAATCTATTTAAGTATATTTTTAACCAATATATTTCTCTATAGTCACTGGAAATGATATTAATATTATCTGATACTAAATGCTGTGTAACATAATATTGGGTAAAGAAAGGCATACAAAATAGATTATGAGACCTAGCTGGGTGGCTCAGTTGGTCGGAGCATCATCCTGTGCACCAAAAAGATGTGGTCAGTGTGTGTATAGGAGACAACCCACCAGTGTTTCTCTCTCACATAGATGTTTCTCTCTCTCCCCCTCCCCCCCTTCTCTCTTTCCTCTCCTCTCTCTTTAAAAATCAATTTTAAAAAACCGTATCCTCTGGTGAGGATTAAAAATGTAGGTTATGAAAATTAACTACTATATTTATTTAAATATATATTTATACACTCACTCATCTGTCTATATTTCTGTATTTACTAATGCAATAAATTAATAACTGATTGTTGACTTCAGGAATATTTTATTTTATTCTTTATTTTTCTATGGTTTAAACTTTTACAATACACACGTATTCTAATGAAAAAAATGAGCCTAGTTTCTTTTAGGAAGAAAAACAGGTCATGAGTGTATAGACATCTGGTAAATAAGACAATATAGAAAAAAAAAATAAGTTAACCAAGTTACTTTCTGCCCATTAGATATTAAAATGAGCTCTGCAAGTTAAAATATAATTAGTATTAATCTCAAAGTTCTATATTCTATGAAAAGAAAGACTTATAAAGTCAAAAAATGTTAGTCTTATTACTAATAAAGAGATGATAGATATATGATAGATAAAGATAGAGATAGATGATAGATGATAGATAGATAGATGATAGATAGATGATGATAGATAGATAGATGATAGATAGATAGATAGATAGATAGATAGATAGATAGATAGATGATAGATAGATAGATGATAGATAGATGGATAGATAGATAGATAGATAGATAGATAGATAGATAGATAGATGATAGAAAAAATATGATTCAAGAACTAAAGTTACCAAGAATTTCATCAAGGAACAATTTATCACTTTCTTGGAGCTTTTATCTTTGGTACTTTATAGGCTAGTCTTAGGCTAATTACTAAGTACCAGGCACTAAGTACCAACTGCTGCTATATCAACTAAAGCTGCTTTAGGCTGTCACTGGCTCCTGCCATTTAGCTATAAAACAGTTGAGACTGGCAGGATCCTTAGTGGAAAGAGAGAGTGAAGCAAGAACTTCCAGGTCTGTCTGAACTGCCATGTCCCTTTGTCCTGCACCTACCCCCAGTGCTTTGAAGATGGCAACAAGAAGCATGTTTAATGGATAGAAAGACAAGGCTGAATTTCCTTTTAGTGTCAGATGCTTAATTCTACTTACCTTGTTTTTCCCTTTCTCCGTGTACTAGATGTTTTTTCATTTATTTTATGGAAAGTAAAATGAGAACAAGTATAAATATGAAGAAACAAAACCAAAATCAGGGCTCTCACTTTGCCTGTCTTTTTATTACAATTTTTTTCTTTTAATTTGTTTACCTGCCAAGGTTTACTTGGAAAGAACATCACTCCTCAAGGATGGCTGTAAAAGTCACCAGTTCTTCTGCAGAATCAGAAACATTTTGGTGTTCTATAAAACAACTGTCTTTAGTTCATAAGGTTCAGTTTAAAATTTGATACTCAGTTCTATTAATTATAATTAAAAGGAACAGCATCTTTAGGTACTTTGATGGTAAAAAAGATATTCTGTATTCATTTTTAAATTTTATTTATTTATTATAGCAGGAGAAAGACAAATTAAAATTTCATTACATATATACTTCCTGTACACCTGGGAGAGACCAGAGAACACCAAGTAACTTCTATTTTTATATTTAAATCAAGAAAGATCATAGTTTGAAATAATCTAAAATTCTCATGTTAACTCATAAGTATATATCGAAATTACTCTCAAAACTAAATGTAAACAATTAAATTGAAGTGTTCATTTTATAGTAAGAAAAATATATTCAGATTATTTGACATCTTTCTAACAACATAGTTATGATACTAAGTGGTAATTTGCAGTCTATTTCCCCTTTCGATGCCAGCATTTAATATTCTGACCTTTCATTTATACTGAAATAAAAAGCCTCAGTGAGACAGCCATACACCACCTTTTATATCCACACTAGCTCTTGTCAGAGATTCTGTGATTCTCTGTGAATTTTGCGCTTCTGTGCTCCCACTGCACAGTGGTTCTATTGCTGCACATGGGCCTTTGCTCAGGACAAAGGGGAAAGAGCTTGCACTGTAATTTTCATCCCACGCGTGCCGAGCTGGTGCACAGAACATATGCAAATGCTTGTCTGAGATGTTTCCAGTTGTAGGATAAACAGGCAGCTGTCATGGGTGTTTCATGACTTAACCAGAAGCATCAAGAACTGACAAGCAGAAGGCTGACATCAGCTTCCACACACAAAAAAGTAATTATTTAACCAATATTTGTCAGCTTTTTAATATATTCCCGTTTCCTTTCCCTTCTTGAATATATATGCATTTTTGTGCCTCATTGGTAATTGCCTTCATTTGGGCTATTATAGCAAAATTATCATAGACTGGGTGGCTGAAAGAATATTTATTTATCACAGTTCTGGAGGTGAGAAGTCCAAGATCGAGGCTCCAGCGGATTGTGTGTTTGGTAGGGCCCCTCTTCCTGTGTGTCCCATGGTGAACGGGACAAGAGCACCTCGGGGTCTCTGTTGTAAGGCCACTAATTCTATTCATGAGGGCTCTATGCCCCTGATCTAATTTCCTCCAAGGCCCCACGGCCAAATACCATCACATTGGGAATTAGGATTTCAACATACGAACTTTGGGAGAACACAAACATTCATTCCATCACATATTCATAATTTAGTATTAAAAAAGAAAAACTTAAAATTACTCTTAAGAATGCAAAAGTGTCAGGCACCACAAAACCTGGGGCCTTCCCTGTGAACAGTGATTGCCTTCACGTCTACTAATATGTTTATGAGACCACATGAAACAGTATACAAGTTCACAGCACAATTAAACTGAAACCACAAATGTTTCCACCGGTCCGGTAGTTAATGAAAAATGCAATTTGTGACAAACCATCACTATATTATTACAAAGAATATAAGACTTGCCGACCAAACCCTGCTGCTTTGCTTATCCCCAGAAAGTTAATATAATTTTTTTCATTACATGAGGGCTTGGATTTTATGCTATCAGACTGCTTTTCCCCACCTTATCCAGCCAAGATGTGCATTTCAGATAGTGGCACAAAATTTCTAGAAAACAGTTAAGCAGGACCTCAGAAGAAGGTAGAAGACGTATTTTGAGAGACCTTCAGGAGGGCCAGGACCCACCTTGGCATTGGAATGCTCCAGACACAATATACTTTGTACTTAATTAATTCAAAACATGGAATCTAAACCCAGAGGGTCCAGAGGCCCACTGTATGCAAGATTGTATGAGACTGTAGGCAAAATATTGGCTACATATTAGTAAGTAGTTGTTTGTTTGCTTTTTCTTTTCTCATTGAAATTACTAAAATCCAAAAAGTTTATGAACTTCTGATGTGGAGAGAAAACCACCGAGAGAGAGCGAGGTATGTGTCAGGTAAGACTAGGGAGTGGAGTCTGAAGTCAAACAGTGGAGTTTGGGTCCTGGCTCTCCCACCGACCAACCGAGTGACCTCAGAAAGCTACTTAACCTCGTGTTCCTCGCTTTTCTCATCTGTAAAATAGGGTTAATGACACTATCTACCTGGGAAGGCTTGCGGGAGGATCTAGTGATGAATATATAAAGCTCTTGGAACAAGGCCTGGTGTACGGTAAGTGCTCTGTAAATGTTAGTTAGTATTATTATTATGAAATTCTGTCAGGCACTTGGAACAGAGCTTAACATTTCTTGTTCCCAGCTAGAAACCAAAACAGGGATGTGACCTTTGGAAATAGGATAGACATAAGGCATTTTGTTTTTGAAAAAATGTGTGTCTGGAAAATAACTTATTATTAGATAAGAGGATGGAAAATTTAAAAAACAACCACCACACGTGGATTCTATAAAGATACCAAGGTTTAGAGAAAGACCATCATCTAAAAATGAATGGAGAGTCAGAAAAAAAAATTACAAAATGTTGTTTAATACTCTGAAATGTAAAAAAATAAATAAATACGTCTAAGAAACAAGCAAGGAAAACAGAAAAAGAGCATAGACTATTTAAAACCAAACGAAGGTAGAATGTATTAGAGATGGGTGGGATAGGAAATAATTTCATGGAAACGAAAAGCACAGCTAAATAGAATATTAATCTTCTTTGGCAACGGTCAAAACCAGAATTGGCATTGCAGAAAATTGAATCAACGACAGATCAGACAAACCTGAGAACTTCCCCAGGAGGCAGAAGGGAAGGAAAAGATAAGAAAACAATGGAGTTACAACAGATAAAGAGAAGAAATAATGCAGATGCAAACCAAGAGTGACAGTTGTTCCTGAATGAGCTACAAAATAATTGGACCCAAGACAATAATAATAAAAGACATAATTAACATTTCCTTCACGAAAAAATCAAACCAACAATTAGAAAAACATGAGCGTAGGGATAGACTCGGATCATCATGTACTGGAGAATTCAATGAAAGTAAATCTACACAACTTCATTGTTGTCTTTACAGGGGGAAAAAAAGAAATTTCTATAGGTATTGCAGATTAAAAAAATGTTAAAAATAGAAAAGCTGGTTATGTCCAAAAAAACCCAAACCTGCTTGTACTTTGACTACCCTTTGCGATAAAACAGCAAAGTAAACTCAGTAGCTATTTGAAGATGATAAAATTGTATATACACAAAACCCAGGTGGATTAACAGAAATTCTATTAGAAAAAAGAATTTAGGAAGTAAAAGGGCTCCAGGATAACCATGCCAGGTTAACGCTGGTTTTTTTAAATCATGGTTAATCTATACACTGGTTAATGTGCCCGCAGAATCATTGAAAATTGGCTGCAGTTTTTGTTTTAGCCATGATTTGGAATTGTTCAAGACGCCTCTCACCATTGACAAAGTACACTCTCATTTAAGAGTTTTTGGTATCTTGACAAAGACTGATAATACTTTTTTCCTTAAAAAAAAAAAAAGGCCTTAATAAATTTCATAATTAGAAATGATCATGTCATAAGTTTTAGTAACTAGGTGATAAAACTAGAAATAAAACCAAGATTTGAACAATAACAATGAAAGCACCTACAAATTAAGTGACTCCTAAGTAACTCTTGCAAATATTTCAGGGATTCAGATATGAACTGAGGGGGTGACCTGAGGAGAAAAAGATCCCAAAGTGTCCCATGGAGAATTTGAGAATTTTTCGAACTATGGCATCATGCTAATCGTTTCCCCATCTTTCTCTGGTCAGCCACCAGCCTCAGCACAGCCTGGCTCCTGGGATCAGACGACTCTGGCTGGGGTACCTTCCCTGTCTTCCTGCCAGGGTAGCAATTGATGATACATCTTTGTTACCTAATCAGCTTGTGCACTGAACGTGGAATGGATTCAGCAGTCAGAGGAAAAACAAGGCCATAATTATTTGGAATGGGATACGGCTTAGGTAAATGCTCTGTTTTAAGCAGCATCACTCTAAAGTTCATTGCAATGCCATTGGGCTCTCCAAAGAGATGTTTCCTTTAAATTTGGTGCAGAGGTTAGAGCACTGAATCCTAACCTCTAGACCCTCAGGGAGACACACACTACAAAGCATTATTAAAAGAGATTGAAAAGGCACAATGTAGTGGAAAGATATTTCATGTTCATGAATTGGAGGAATCACCATAGTTAAAATGAGCATATTACCCAAAGCAACATACAGATTTAATGCAACCCCCATCAAAATGACAATGACATTTTTTAAGGAAATAGAACAACAACAACAAAAATCATCAGGTACATATGGAACCACAGAAGACACTGAAGAGCCAAAGAAATGCTGAGAAGTAAAGAACAAAGCCAAAGGTATCACATTAACTGACTTCAAATTATACTACAGAGCAACGGTCATCAAAACAGCATGGTATTGGCAGAAAAACAGACACACAGGCCAATGAAATATACTTGAAAACCCAGAAATAAAACCACACATACATGGGCAAATAATTTTTGACAAAGAAGCCAAAAGCATACAGTGGAGAAAAGAAGAGCTCTTCAATAAATGGTGCTGGGAAAATTGGAAAGCGGCATGCAAAAGAATGAAACTGAACTACAGATTGCTCCCTTGTACAAACATTAATTCAGACCTAAACATAAGATCTGAAACAATAAATTACATAGAAGAGAACATAGGTCTTAAACTTATGGACCTTGGTCTTAGAGAGAACATTTTATAAATTTGACCCCAAAGGCAAAAATAAATGAATGGGGCTATATCACACTACAAAGCTTCTGCGCAGCAAAAGACACTGAAACAAACAAAAAGGCAACCAACCACCTGAATGGAAGAAGATATTTGCAAACAATAGCTCCAACAATGAGTTAATATCCAAAATATATAAAGAATTCATACAACTCAACACCAAACAAATGATCCAATTAAAAAATGGGCAGAGGACCTGAACAGACACTTCTCCCAAGAAGACATACAAACAGCCAACAGACATATGAGAAGATGCTCAGCTTCTCTAGCCATTAGGGAAATGCAAATGGAAACTACAATGAGACGCCACCCGACACCTGTCAGAATGGCTGTTATCAACGAGACAGGTAGTAAGAAGTGCTTCAGAGGCTGTGGAGAAAAGGGACCCCTCATTCCTGGCTGGTGGGAATGTAACCTGGCACAGCCTCTATGGAAAACAGTCTGGTGATTCCTCAAAAAATTAAGAATAGAGCTACCGTATGACCCAGCAACCCCTCTTCTGGGTATCTACCTGAAAATTTTGAAAACATTTATTTGGTAAGATATATGTTCATTGCAGTATTATTCATGATAGCTAAGACATGGAAACAACTGAAGCGTCCCTCAATAAATAATTGGATAAAAAATAGGTGGTACTTCTATACAATGGAATGGTACCCAGCCATAAGACAGGATGAAATACTGCCTGTTGCAACAGCTTGGATGGACCTTGAGAATATTATGCTGAGCCAAATAAATCAGACAGAGAAAAACTAAGTAAGAACCATATGATTTCACCCACATGTGAGATATAAAACTGAAACTCATGGTAGTTCCCCGAGGGAAGGGGCCAAATATATGGTGATGGAAGATGATCTGACTTTGGGTGGTGAGCACACAATGCAATACACTGATCAGGTATCATGGAAATGTATACTTAAAGCCTAAATAATCTTATTAACCAATGTCACCCTAATAAATTTTATTAAAAATAAAATAAATTTGGTACACAGTGCTCGAACCCTAGAAACATTCTTTGCAGGCAGAACTCAGCAGCCAAGCCACCCCCTCTTCTCTGATATCCCCCAAATGGTTTCATTCTCAGGAATAGATATTTGCCTTCTATCCTTGTAAAAATGGGATGATTTTGTGCTGACCACATTACCGAAAGCCAAGGTAGACAGCAGTCGGAGCAAAAGGACATGGCTGAAAGTCCACGCTGCAGGTGGGGGCGGGTGACTTGGAAAACGATGTTTGTGTTTTTCTGAAGCACCAAAGCGATTGTAGAACACTCGAGTTCCGTCCAAATGGAAGCTCAGCACGCTGCCCTGGAATGGAGGCTGAATAATTGGAAGAAATGGGTGTCAATAGGAAGAATTTGGGACCTCAGTCATAGGCCCATAATGACTATTCCTCACTTCACAAGCAATGAGATTTGGTCTATTAAAAATAATGATAGCCTGGCTGGTGTGGCTCAGCAGTTGAGCATTGACCCAGGATCCAGGAGATCACGGTTCGATTCCCAGTCAGGGCACAGGCCCTGGTTGAGGGCTCGATCCCCCAGCAGGGGGCGTGCAGGAGGCAGCCGATCAATGACTCGTTGACGTTTCTCTCTCTCTCTCTCCCTTCCTCTCTCTGAAATCAATAAAGATATATTAAAAAAAAAAAGAACAGAGATGAACGATGGGGCTAAAGAAATCTTACCATGTGGCTACCTTGGGTGGCCCTCCTGGGGTATATGGTAACGCTCCATGCTTGTCCCTTACCCACTGTAATGTGATGTCTGAGTGCTCGTTTGCATTTCCATCAGATCAGAGGCTCAGGGGTGGCCACCTGCCTTTCTGCTGGCTGTGCCCTGCCCGGCGAGAATCACAGCCGGTTGAAAGAATAAATAACATGGTTGTCTAGATGCAAATTAGTGGTCACACATTTAGTCAAACTTACCTGAGAGCAGGCTTTCCCCGAGAGCCAGTAATTCACACTCCCTTGAATAGCTCATTACTTATAAAGGCGATTTGGGTAATTTAAATTATTAGGGAATTTAAGTGGCTAATTTAATTTATTAATTTAATTGCCATTGGGTAATTTTGATTATTAGAACATTTTAAATTAAAACCCCATTTCTTCTATGGATATTTACCTTACAAAGCTAAAGGAAATAAGTTGACTTCCATGTATTCCTTCTTTAAAATCTAACATCTGCCGGCATCTGTCTTTGCCATTATTTTCTTTTTTAAAAAATATGATATTATTGATTGATGAGAGAGAGTCATTGATCAGCTGCCTCCTTTCGCCCCCTGCTGGGAATGGAGTCTGAAACCCGGGCATGTGCCCTGACCGGGACTAGAGCTGCGATCTCCTGGATCCTAGGTCAAAGCTCAAGCACTGAGCCACGCCGGCCAGGCTGTTGTTATTTTCATAAACAATTTACGGATGCAGAAACTGAGGCTCAAATAAACTAAATAACTTGCCCAAAGTTATTGCCTATAGCCAGAGTTAATGGCTATTCTGGGACTTGAACTTAGTTCTTTCTGATTCCATGATATATGAGCCTAACCACTCTACTGTCCTGAAAATGGATCTTTCAAAAGATGACTTACTATCTCAAAATCCTTTCTCCATGTACCCTTTAATCTGTCAGCATCGTTCTCAAAATGCAGCAGAAAAATAAACACGATGTCTCAGATGTTATCTGGCTGGCACAGAATGCAGTGGGCCCAATACCAAATTTGATTTGGACCCAACAGTTGCATTTCAGTAAAATAAAATTGTGTGGGAGTTACAAAACTTCCATTTATTTTGTGGTAAACAAAAATTCCAGATTATTTTTACGCGAGTTGTTTCCAAGAAAGGTCTTCCCAAGCCATTTGTAAATTTTGCTATTTTAACTGAAATGCAAGATCATTTATCTTTGTTAAATATTTTCATTTTGCATTTAGGCCTGCCACAATCATTTTAAAACTTGATTCTGACATCTGTCATATTAGCTAGCCTCCAAACTCTTTGTCATTGGCACATCTTGTCTAATAAACGTATTTTCTAAGCATTTAATCATGTCATTGCTAAAATATTAAAAAAGGCAAAATAAAACACAGAGGTTAGCAATATTCTATTAGAAATATCCCTGAAAATAGAAAGAACTAAACATTTCTGGAGAAATTGCTCACCGGTTTACTGGACAATAACCAGACTATATTTTACCACATTACTAACCATGAAGTAAGGGTAACATTTGTTCAAATGCTGTGCGAAACTCAAGATGCCTTGCATGTCAATCCTATCAGAACAGGTTAATTTGTTCTGACACACTGGCTCCTGGGAATCCCATAATCTTAACTACAGGCTCAGAGAGCACATGGTTAATGCTAAGTCTTGGAATTTTCCAGGGAGCAATTATCTGTGAGCTTGAGGGTCTTTCTTTTTTTCACTTCTAAAATAATGCATGTTTGTTTGATAAAAATAAAATTTAATCAAAGTGAAAAAAAACTATCTTTACAATCTAAGTTTTTATTTTTAAAAATATACTTGTTGCCCAGACGGTGGAGCTCAGTGATTGAGCATCGACCCATGAACCAAGAGATAATGGTTGGATTCCTGGTCAGGGCACATGCCTGGGTTTTGGGTTCAATCCCCCAATAGGGAGCATGCAGGAGGCAGCCGATCAATGACGACTCTCTCATCAATGATATTTCTCTCTCTCTCCCCGTCTCGCCTTCCTCTCTGAAATAAATAAAGACATATTTAAAGAACATATATATATACACATACATATACATATACATATATAAGTATTTGTTGAAAAATGTCTGAGAAGCTATATGCCAATGGGTTAACAGTTTAACAGTATCACTCTGAAGGATGTAACTATGGTTGATTTTTATTTTTCTTCTTTTTGTATTATCTAATTTTTTTTATGAGGATCTTATTTCTGGGAAAGGAAAACAGGGAACTTTTACTCCATGCTATGGTGCAAACACACTATGATATTGGCAGTACCGTGTTTTTGGATATTACATGATTTTTTTCCCATTTTTCTCAACTCACACCCACCCTGGTCCTTTCATTAGCTGTACAATTACATGAGCCCACATTTTGTGTGTCTGAATGTTTTGAAAAGCTCATAATATTATGCACAATGTTATAGAGTTGTTGTTTTTTCCAACTGGAAGCTGGACTATGTGTAGAATTGTCTTACTGATCGGCTAAGTTCCTTAAAATTCCAAAGCAATTTGACATTTGGGAGACATCTCATCACTTCAGGTCTCCCTGATGACTAACATACATACTGTCTTGAATATTCTTCTAAAATGATAACTCACCATCCCATAGCACTTTTTTCAAAATCTCTGTGTCCTCTGACAGTACAGATTTCCAAAAAGTTTCCTGTTGAAAAGTGTGAATCTCACCCGATATTATGCTTGAAACTTTCCCGTGGGAGCCCTGCTTGCAACCCTCAGACATCTGCGTAAGGCCCCAGTTTACATTTTGCGATTTCATGGATTTTGATCACACATTACCTAGTTGTTTCAGTCTTTCATTGATTTCTTTTGAAATAGTAGTGGGTCTTCCCTGAACCTTCTCTGGATCTTCTCCGGCTTTGTTTCGCGTTTCTTAGGTGCCTTGAGCAGGCAGCCTTGAGGTGTCCTTGCTGGGGACACACCAATAACCAACCTGGGCCTTGGAGTCTTCCCGGGACAAGGGGACCGTGCATCTCCCTGCAGTTCCATCAGGTTCCACATGATGGTGGCCTTGTCTCCGCAAACCGGCCTGCAGGTCCCTCTGGGTTCTAGAAGTTTATTGGCCTCAGCCCTGAGCTCCTGTCATAAAGCAGCTATGGAGTTGCCAGGGCTGCGCCCCAGGGACTGTGAGCGGTGTGAGGCCTGCCGAGAGCCCTGGGGACCCTGAACGCTCTCAAACGCTTCTCTCCTTTACACAGCCGCGTCTGGGTTCTGATTTGGATTTTTCTGTTGGCTCTTTTCCTAGCACATCTCCCGCTTTGAGGATGGGAAGGTGAAGATGCCTGGTGAAAACTTAAACCACGCTACAGCCGAGTCGAGGTCTGCGGTCCATGCAAAACACACATGCGAAGTCAAAGTCCTGATCCCAAAATAAGATCATATAAAATTATTTGCTTATCTAACATGAAAATGATCATAATTCGGAATATATAAGATTAAATAAATATGTTAAAATTAATTTCACTTGTTACTTTTAAAAATATTGCTGCTTAAACATAACAAGAAAAGGCTAATGATCATAACTAGAAGAACATAATTTTGAAGCATCTACGAGATGTCACAAATGGTGCGAACCGCTTTTCATAGATCATATCACAGCGACTCTTTGAGAGAAGTAATATTAGTGTCACTATTTTGCTTACAGGGAAATCTAGGTTCCTTGAGTTTAAGTTCAAAGTCACAAAACAATTGAAGAAGCTGGGATACTAATCCAAGTTGTAGAGCGGCACTATTCCCAGACCGTTGGAGACAGAACAAAGAAAATAACTTTTTACGAAAAGCAAAATGTCTTAATTATCTAAAGCAGAGCCTCTCACCGGGGCTCAGAACAAATGCTTTATTCATGACCTCATGAAATAATTGAATTGACTTCACACAAAAATGAAATGGAGAACTCGTTTGCATATATTTTCATTTGCATGTGTTTCAAGAACCAGTTCCTTCCAAATCTGTCACGGGGGCAAATACCTCTTTACAATAAATATGTGTGCCACAGCTTTAATCTAAAGGTGAAGGTGCTGTCGGCACAGGTTTCCCCGTCTCCTCACCCTCCCCTTCCTCACCTCTCTCCCTATATTAGTATTATGTTCTGTTTCGGGGCAGGGGGTGATACAGGCTGGTCCAGGAAGCCTGGCAAGGAAGAGATAAAGGCACTCAGCCCTGGGTCTCGGTAGGTGGCCACTAGGATAAAACAAAGCAAATGCATGGGGCAAATGCTCCCTGGGAAAACGCTCCCTGAAATATGTCCACAGATCCCACCATTGGGTATGGTCTAAACCTTTTGTTCTGTATCATTCACAAGAATAGGTCCTCTGATAAAAACCCTCAAAAACTGGCGCTGAAAGTGGTTCCAGAGAAACAGATCCCTAAGCAGAGGTTCTCTGAACTGGTTCTGTGCTGTGTATGCCTGTTACTTTGTTGGTGGTGGTCTTCTGATTAGATTGAAAAGCATCAATCGCCCATGACCGTTTCCAGTGGTAAAGCAGATACTGATAGTCCCTGTCATATGTCAACAAAATTGTTACTTAAATTGTCACCTATAGATGTTTGTAATGAAGCGCCTACAGAATATACAACTATGGGAGATCAAGTAGTTGCTGCCATAGAACATGTGGGGGGGGCGGGGAATAAATATAATGAGACTGGTTGGCTGGTTGTTTCTATGTTAGTTAGAGGACTTGGGGAAAGACAATCCCCAGGCCAAGGTTCTAGTTAGAGATCAAAATAAATTTATTATTTACTTTTAAAAGGATATCTTATTTCCTATAGCATCAGGGCATAGAATTCTGTAAAGCAAATTTAATGTTTAATCCTGAAAGTGAATTAATTATAATACAAATTAAATTCCTAATCTTCAATGGTCTCTTATGTTAAAGTTAAGCTATTAAGTGTGAAGGAGTGTTCTTTAAAAATTGGAAT
This sequence comes from Miniopterus schreibersii, assembly GCF_964146895.1. NCBI lineage: Eukaryota > Metazoa > Chordata > Mammalia > Chiroptera > Miniopteridae > Miniopterus > Miniopterus schreibersii. The sequence continues at coordinate 10,398,785 of NC_138118.1, read as the reverse complement.
GGGGTCATATAGGCAGATTCTGATAAAGCTGGGGGCCTTTTTCCATTTTATGCAAAGTATCCTTTACTCATAAAAGCAGCCCTTTATGTCCAGTCAGGAGAGTTAGTCTCCTCCTTCCTGAAGACCCTGTAACGACTACTCTGATATAATTTCAGAATAATTCGGTACGTTTGTAAGTTCAGGGAACCACTGGTCTTCCTTAGAAACTGCCTCCAACACTTCTCATTGTTTCTAGTCCTGTAAACAGACTCAAGTATTAGCAGTTCCCAGAGTGTAAAATACAAAGTGTAACCTGTGACGAGGTGTAATACATACAAAAAGAATTGTAAAAAATATGCCTATTGTATCAACAGGAATCTTGGAAACATACATGGGAATGGATTCTAAGGTTTTTGATGAGGGTGGAAGGGACATACAGTTGGATTGGGTCCCACGTGTTGCTATTGGTGAATTAAGACACAATTCTGTATTTAAAGCGGTGGCATACGCAGCTGGAAGATGCCCTGACAGCCTGCTTGACTGACTAAAAGCCTGGCCTCAAAAGTCATCGATGCAGAATGAAGATAAAAATGCTTGCTAGACCTTCCTTATTATGCTCTAAATAAAAGGTACCCAGCCTGGCCAGTGTGGCACAGTTGGTTGAGCGTTGTCGCATTGCACCAAGAGGTCACCAGATTGATTCCCGGTCAGGGCACAGGCCCAGCTTTCAGGTTGGATCCCCAGTAGGGGGCATGCAGGAGGCAGCTGATTGCTGCTTCTCTCTCATGGATGTTTCTTTCTCTCCCTCTCCCTTCCTGTCTCTCTAAAATCAGTAAGAACATATTTTAAAAAAAGAAAAAGAAAAGATATCCAAAAGTTTAGAAGGACTAGAATGGTAGAGTAAGACTTGCTCACCCACTCCCCAAATATACCCCCAATGGGTCCAGAGGACACTTCCTTCACTAGGGGTGTGCCAACTACAGTAGTGAGAGGAGCCCCGACACCCTATGGTGGCTTCCACAGGCCCAGTTGGGTAGTGAGAATTATTGCTATCACACTGGATTGCCTGACTTTAATGATGAGGAGGGGATTCCTGGGTGTCCTGGGCCACGTGGTGGCACTAAATCACCAAAGACAAGAAATGTATGAATGCTAGAACTGAGAAGCAGAGCCAAAAGCAGTAATCGAAATGGTCTCACTGCAGAAAACTTGGGTATTAGCTAACAGATCCTAGTATTTCTGGAGCTGATATAAACGGACAGCCTACTAAAGTTTTACTTAATTTGTGTAAGCAGAAAGCTCTGGGTTTAGTCACGGAGGGCTAACTGAAATCACTGCCCTTACCAAATGGAGCGGAGGGTTTAACCGAGCCTAGGCCATGCGGGCAACATTGCCAGCTACCTCAGGTCAGGGGGTACCCCTCGTAGCGATGATATTATGGAGTTCAGAATAAAAGAAGGGAGATGTTAGTGATACAGAAAGACCCCACCCTGGTGGAAGAACTATAGAACTGGTGAACAAATCATGTTTCAAGGTTATAATTTGGGCTTGCGAATATTCCATGTCACACTGAGCCTGTGAACTCAGTCATTTCTTGGGTGCTGTAGACCTGGTGAGCCCTGCTGATGTGATGTGGAGAACATAAATAGATTGCTGAGCAAACCGAAAGGCATTAGGATGGTGGATAGAGCAAGTCTGACTTCCAATTCATTGTGGAGGCCTCAAGTTCCACCACCTGCTGCTATTCAGGTTTGCAAAACTGCCAGTAAATGAGCATCTTTCAATTCTGGTCTTGGTGAGGTCCCACTCTACTGAGATTTCCCTATATTCTGATAAATCTTCGGTTTCTTTCATGTCTGATAAAAACCGTCACTAGAATAACCCCACCCTCCTGTAATTATTTTAGAATAACTCCATGCCCGTTGATTTTAAAATTCACCAGAGAGGTCGTGAGAATTGTTTTCAGCATTGAGCATGTATTAAGGATCTGATTTCTGTTCAGCAGCACCATGGGATACTTCGATGTGATATCAAATATGCAGTTACCATCCGCAGAAATTCACCCACAGCAGCTGCCCCACCGCCTGCAAATGAACGCATGTGAAACCCGCATCCTCAGTGGAATGGTATCAGATGGGGTCCTGAGGGCGGAGCCTCCGTGATGAGATTAATGTCTTCATAAGAAGAGAAAGAAACTAGAATCTGGACTCGGCATCTCTCTGCCACATGAGGATATAGCAAGAAGATGGCTCTCTGCAAACCAGACACAGTGCCCTCACCAGGCACTAAATCCACTGGCACCTTGATCTTGGATTCCCCAGCCTCCAGAACCGTAAGCAATAAGTGTTTTCTGTTTAAACCGTTTTGTTTATGGAATTTGTCATAGCAGCCCAAGCAGACAATTCCTGTAGCATAGGCCATGCTTTGCTCTTTGAAGCAGCCCAATGTGGGGTTTGGGGAGGGGGCATGTGCACACGCACACTCATTTGGCAATATGTTAAAATATTTATCTAAATAAATAATAATTTAAATAAATAAATTTAAGGCGGGACAGTTCCGTTTAAGTTCCTAGATCAGAAAAATATGTGAGAGATTTTTCTGGATAACACAAAAGGCAAATATAGTTTGTTTTGTGCTCTATTTAACTAATCAAGTTGTTGATAGAAAGACCACTTTCTCTGTATTTTCCACGTTGCCAAGATACCTTAGTCCTTAGTAATACTTAGTGTGCTTAGCGTGTATTGGAGTATCACTAAAAATGAGCTCATGATACAACAGGCGGAGAGAAAGACACCCCCCTTTCTCCATGTCCCTCTCCCCGTCACAGTCTCCTCCCTGAATCGACCTTTTAGGGAGTCAGAACATGGCCAGACGCTTCGATCACGGCACAGTCTCTACACACGGCTCCAATGGGCCTTTATGCAGCTCACATAAATACTACGAAGTGTCACTCTAGTCTTGAAGATTTTTCTTGATACATAAGAACTCTCCTCTCCCTACTTATTACCTTGACATCTCTCTTTCCTCTACTCTCATAAAATGCGAAAAGAGGCTCTTTTCAGAAGGTTATTAAAGTTTGTTTTGCAGTCCACTGATTAAGAATGAGATTTTCCTGGCAATTTAATTTTTATGCGTTTCCTAACGACCTTAATTCTATTCATCCTGATAGATATCAGAATAAAGAAGTACATATTACTCTGAATATATGTTGTATGACAATGAAGTTGATATTTTAAATAATTTAATACAGAACACTCTCTACTCTAGAAGTTTTAATGAGCCATAGCAACCATAGAAACTCCAAAAACAGTTGCATGAGGCAGAACTATCACCTGGAAAAGGTGAGCTGCATGCTAGAAATTAGCCCATGGGACAGAATTACATTGACTAGTATTTCACAGTTCAAGGGCTGACCCCAACTGACTCAAAGATTGAATTATCAGGATACTAATATTAGATATAGCTCGTGATCTCCATGTATTAATTTATAGTGATGAATACGACTATATCTCAGGCTACAGTACTCACTTTGACATGACATTGATTTTCTTTCTATCTGTAGACTTAAATAGGATGCAGATTTTTTTTCTCAATGAGAACAGTCCTGAAGTTCAGCGGGTGTGGATGTGGTCGGTCTTTTTGCTGAAGGTTCTCCCTCCCCTGCGCTGCTCCTGCTGGCACTGCCGTAGGGTTGCTGCAGCCCCCCCCCCCCCCGACCTGTGCAGACTAGGCCTCACCGCCCCCATCTCCTTGTTCCGATGCACACATCCCTGTCTCATAACTGTCTGCGGCCTTGATCTCGAGCCACACAATTCCTTGCTCTAATAGCCATTCTTATTTTTTTCTTTAATTTATATTTTAAATATGTGTTTATTGATTTCAGAGAGAGGAAGGGAGAGGGGGAGAGAGAGAGAAACATCAGTGATGAGAGAGTCATTGATCGGCTGCCTCCTGCGCTCCCCCTGTTGGGGATCGAACCCCCAACTCATGCATGTGCCCTGACCGGGAATCCAACTGTGACCTCCTGGTTCATAGGTCGATGCTCAACTACTGAGCCACACCGGCTGGGCAAATAGCCATTCTTATTAAGTTGTCTTTGCGTGTGACCTATTAAATGTTGATTTCTTATTTCACTTTCAGATAGCAATTCATTTCTTTTTTTAATTCTTACCCAAGGATATGTTTTATTGATTTTAGAGACATAAAAGGAGAGAGAGAGAGACGTGTGAGAGAGAAACATCAATGGGTTTCCTCCCCTACATGCCTCGACTGGGGATCGAACCCGAAACCTAGGCATGTGCCCTGGCCGGAAATTAAACCTGCAGCCTTTTGGTGCAGGGGACAGCGCTCCAACCAACTGAGCCACCTGGCCAGGGCGATAATTCATTTCTTTTTTGTTTATTTGTTAATCCTCACAGAAGGATATTTTTTCCATTGATTTTTTTAGAGCAAGTGGAAGGGAGGGAGGTGGGGAGAGAGAGAGAAAAAAGAGAGAGAAAAACATCCATGTGAGAGAGACACATGGATTGGTTGCCTCCCTCATGTACCCCAACCAGGGCCAGGATCAAACCTGCAACCCAGGTAGGTGCCCTTGACCAGGAATCAAACCCAAGACCCTTAGGTGTGCAGGCCAATGTTCTAACCACTGAGAAACACTGCGCAGGGCTCATTTCTTTTTAAAATATATTTTCAAATTGTTGGAGTCTGACTCTCTGTCGACTCCAACTACGGATAAAAGGTAAAAATAATTTTACACAATTGATCAGAAATCAAAATGTGGTGACTTAATACAAGTCTGAAAAGAGAAGCATATTAGGAATCATGAAGCAGAGTTCATGACAGATGGTCATTAGAGAACCTGAGTTCCAGGTAGATATCAGAAAAAACAAAACCATCTTCATGATTCTTGGAAATAATGAGACTTCCTTTTGAGTACCACACATTCATTACCAACACTAAACAAAAGACAGTAGGTTACAAAAAGCCAAAACCCATGTTTTAACAATTTTCCCACCCTAGCAGCAATTTATAATAAGAAAATTGTGGCATCTCAGGCTGGAATAATTACTTTGGCATGGAATTAATTTTCTCTTTTATGTAGAGATTAGTATGAATTTCTTCCAACTAAACTAACCTTATCCATCACATGGACAGTCGCTGTGGGCTCCTCAAACTCATAGATAACATGGGCCAGTGGAGCTTGGGAGGTGTCTAGCATCAGTATTTCAGAAAAGGAAGATTCCTGCTAAGTGGAAGAATCTCAGCCACAGAAACTGGATGTTACATATAAAAACAGGCACTGGGAAGAAAATCCCAAAATACAATCGTTCATTTATGATTCCATTTAAGATTTGAATGGAATTTTAATTTTTTCCTCAGATGTTCTTGCATCCACTAAAAAGACTTAAACATCACATAGAGATAGCCAAACACAGCAGCTTGGGGCAAATGATCTTCAATAGTCGCGACTATGTCCAAATCAGTTACCTAAATTTTTTATTATTATTATTATAGACATATGTATGTATGTATTTACTTATATATTTTTTTTCTCTCTCTTTCCCCCATTTTTAATATTTAAAGACCTAATCTCAAGAGTTGGGGTATACCATATATTTTGAGGACCCTGAGGTTGGATTTATCAACAATATAGAAAAAATAATAATTATTATAAAGTATCAATTGATATAAAGGTTATAAAGATTTATTTTTTCCCTAATTTTAAAAATTATTATTTTGAGTGGAAGAACCTGTGGATCTCAGCTACTTTGCCTCTACCTTACAAAAACTTCCATCTACAATAGGCAAAGATGTTTGAAAAACCAGTGCACTTTCTATTTTATCCGTATAAATAGTATGAAATAGTATAAAAATTAGTCAAGTTTATATTTATTTCTTAAGAAAACTGAGCAGTTTGACAACACCAAGCATTGACAAACACAAAGAGCAATGGAAGCTTCCACACTCTGCCAGTGGGGATGGAAATTTTGTTCCACAAATCTGCAAGAATTTGCTTGCGTTAGGATCCCAAGGATCTGTCCTGAAATTCTTCCCCTGGGTTTGCCATAGCTGCCTACCACGACTTTCCCCATGACTGACATACATATGCATTGCCGTGGTGTCTGCCAAATCATAATGCCCAAGCTTCAGGGCTGCTTGGACCATAGCTTGGACCTGCCACTGAGCAAGGGTCCCACTCAGTGTTGACAGCTCTGTGTCACCGGTTTGTAGGAGCCAGGGCAGTGACTGCTAGGGGTGGGAAGAGGCCCTGTGCTTCCTTTGTGTGCAGATGCAAACTGCAGCCATTTGCCTTTTACTTTAGAATGGCAGGTATCCTGGAAAGGTAGATGTCCCCTTGCCATTGGACCCCCAAAAACTTCACTGATGTGTCAATCCCCTGTATTTTCATAGGGTTTATCTTCCACTCTCTGGAGCACAGGAATATTACCAAGATCTCCCACATACAACCCACCTATTGTTCATCCTGCTTAATTGTCATGGTATCATGGACATAATGGATTTTTCTAATATTCTGTAGGCTGTCCTGGTGGCCCAGATCTCTTCAGACTAGACGATGACAGAGAATGGGAGGGTTAATACTGACCTGAGGCAAAACTATAATGAATAGTGTCTGTTCTACAAATTCAAGCTGTGTCTGAATCTCTTTTCTCATTGGAATCAAAGCGAACACATTTGCCAAGTCAGTGGCTACCTACCATGTCAGTGTCCCCAAGACATCATCAATCTGCTCCAGCAATGATACCAGGCCCGGTATAGCAGTTTTTACTTGGTTAAACTTAGAGTAGCCTACAGTAATTTTTCATCAGATTTAAGAGAAAGGTTCAGGACCACTCCCCTTGTATCTGTCAGGTTTGTAATAGAGGCGCTAATGTCTACTGTCCCCGAGGATGTGACCCTGTTGTTGAATGACCATATTGGCTGCAGTAGGAGGGAAGTTTCAGAGTTTTCTATGAAATCATTACTCAAGGCCAATGACCCCATGTGTGGGTGACTCCCATTGCTGAGATATCAATGTCAGTGATGCATTCTGGGACTGGAAAAATGACCCTTGGGTGAGTCTTTAGATGGAGCAGCCCCACCGTGGACCATTTTGGCTTGTACCCTTAAGCCCCCACTCAAGTCAGTGGTGAGGGGTGGGGAATAATGATGACCCAGGTCTCTGGGTGTCAGTCTCAAGTCGGGCACTTTGTCAATGCTTCTCAAAGTGTCTAGGTGTTCCCCTTTCCCCAGTGTTGTCACCCTTTGAAGTGTCCATAGATTCATTTGGGGAATGAAACCACAGGAATCAGTGGTTTCTTGCCACAGTGTTTCAGTCTTTCCTTCTCCGGACCTGAACACCCTTCCAGTCACTGGGTTCTGAATATAAAAATTAGCCCAGATTGAGTAAGTTATCAAGGATTCATAACTACCCCCAGCCTCCTGCTCTTCTGTTTGTACCCTTTCCCGATGGTGGATGTTCAGCGCCACCCTTGCTGACTGCCTTGCCTTACCTTTTGTCTCTAGAAACACAGGACTCCACTCACCATCTCCAAAATATCTCGAAGGTAAAATCAAACCGGCTGCCCCACAGGCCTTGCTGGTCACTGGGTAATTACAGCCTCCTGCTCCCGGCCTTCAGGCACCCACACCACATACACTGATGCCAGGAGGCCCAGCATTCCAAACACAGGAACAGCGGAAACAAAGGCGCCGGGGGGAAAGGAAAATCTGTGTTTGCAGCCTGGCAGAAAGGACTGTTTGGGAAGGAAGGCAGATCCTAGTCTTCTAAATTCATGGTGGGTCCCCTAAGGAGTGCAATTAATATAGATCTGTTACAGCCCTCTCTAGTCCTGCCTGTGATTGTGTGCCATTGGTACAGGGTTCTTAACTAATGGGTACCTAAAGTGAAGTTGAGGGTCCATGACTTAAATAAGGGGGGGAAATCATGTTTATTTTCACTCAGCTCTAACTGATCCCAAATTTAACATTTTCTTCCATTGCAAATGTAGGCAGCTAACCACCACAGTATTAGCAGTATTTGTGACTTGGTCATGAATAGAAATCACGGATCGTCTCATCATATGGCAGTTGTTGCCAATATCTACAAATATCATTTATATGTATCACCACTTTCAGCAGTTATTAGATTTCACCCTAGACCTTGTTATTTAATGTATACATAGTAAAGCAAAATATTTCCATACCAAACTTTTATTTTCTTAGTATGACAACTGTATTTCAATATAATTGGAATAATTTATAATCCAATATAGTTTATTTTAAGCACATAAGAATACTATCCTGTGAAGAGGCTCATGGGCCTCTCCGGACTGCCAAAGGAGTTAATGGGACAAAAATGTTAAGACGCCTCCATTTAGCACTTTGGTTTTAGCTTTCCTCTCACCCCTTTCTCCATCAAACAGTTCTTCAGCAGTCTCCAGGCAAACAGCTCCATCTCTTCACTCTCTGAGGGGTTCTTACATAATTCATATCCAGGACAGTTCCTATCCTCGTGTGGGTAAGAGAAAGAATTTTTACATCCCCTTATTGTTTTCTTTACTCTCCCTCTGCCCATTTCTATCACATTTCAATGAACTCCTTCCCCCACGTCAGCACATACCTGGAGATGAAGGGGATAAGTTTAAACAGGTAGAAAGGTCCCGAAGGGCCTAATTCTGGAAGCAAGAGATCTTCACACGTGGAGGGGAGCTGCCCAAAGCAAGGAAAGGAAGGTAATGGGAAGGAGACAGAGTTGCAGATGGCAGGAGAAAAGGCCAGCCCAGAGACGGAACCCAGCACCCAACATCCCGGAGATACAAGTGTAGGCCACAGATTCCCGGAGCCGAGCATCCGGCAAGTCCAGGAAAAAGTGAAAATGTTTGTTGAGATGTAGCCCGGGGACCATGGCAGCAGGTACTCTAAGATGAGGCAAAATACGGGCATACACCCTGGCCTGGCGATTTGATTTATACCAGACAAGTCTGTTCGAATGTGTTAAGAGATTCAGAGCACGGCTACACCCGACAGTGTTGGTGTGATGGGGAGAGGAATTGAGAAAGAATAACACAGTCCAGGCTTATAAGGGCTGCGATACTGGGGTGACTACAGGAAGTTAATTAAGGACAGGCTTGAAAAGGGTAGTAAGTTGGAGGCCTTCTCTCAGGTGTAAGGCATGATCCTAATTCTTACACCCGGGACACAATATGAGCCTGAGGGAAGCTTGGCTTGATGCTGAATTTCTTAGTATTGAATCAGATCATCTTAAATAATTAGGAGAGGATGGTTGTCTACAGTCAAGGTGACCTGACTTATGCTGATGGCAGTGGAGGGCTCGGAAGACAGAAAACCTGGACGTTCATGACAAATGGTCAGCTCCAGATCTGCTGCGCCCTTTGAGCAACACCTACTCTGTATGACATTAGGCTCCCAAAGCATGAAGCAAAATGTGTCACTAAGTCAGCTCTCCTTGGATCACAAAGAAAATAATAAGGCAACAGGGATAGAGGAAGAGCAGAGAAATCCCCAAGAGAGAAAATGACGGGGTGGCCAGAGGCAAAATGTATGACAGATCCAAATGGCCTTCATTATTTCTCAGTTGGAAAATTCCAATAACCTCCTAAATTGTCTCCCCATCTTAAGTGTTTCATTATTCAAATATATCTTATAAAACACTTCCAGGTGACACTAACATTCTTCAAGTGTAAACACTGTTACCCACTTCACTCTTCTACTAAAAAATACCAACAACCAAAAAAAGTGCCTTTTTGTTTGCATCCAAATTTTTGTACGATATGGTCCCAACCCATGTCAACGTTTATTTCCTAGTATGCCTTATTTATAATAGCTTAATATTAAACATAATTAAAATAATCAATTCAAATAGTTAATAGTCTACTACTTCACTTTTTATATCTCCTTTGTGTTTCTGACAAGTGTGCCCTTCCTTGAAGAATGGAGCTACTTCGTTTATCTGTGATTCTCTAGGCTCCCAATCTGAAGGCCATGAACTTTTGACAACAGGGATGCCATGTGGTCCAAGTTAGGCTAACTAGAGTCCCTTACCCCGCAGAGATGTCCCAGGAATGCAAGGACACAGAGGGACCAAATGTGATTGGAACTGTCATTTGAAGACCTCTTGCAATGCTAAAATACTCAGAGTATTTGTGTTTTCTAACTTTCATAATGTTCCTCTGATCCTCTATCTTTCCTTAGGCTCTTCTGCTCAATTACTTGAACTACTGATTATCCTTCCAAGACATTGTTTTGCACATGTCCACATACAGTTCGATTTAAGAACAGTAGTTTCTATTGCTTGCAACCAAAGAACACTAAATGGAGCAGAAATAAGTATAAAAGCACACAGGAGGGTTGTTGGGGGAGAGTAGGGCATAAAACCCCAAAGATTATAGAGTAAGTGGAATTAATTATTGAGCTAAAATTTCATAATAACAGATAAAACTGACATAAATATTCTGAGATAGAAAATTAAGAGTCTACAATATATGGTGGAGGGCTGGTAAAAAAGATTATTGGCTGGGCTCCCTGGGACACTGAGGGTAGAACTTTTAGGAACTAGTGGTTTGGGAATTGACCCGGATACATTAACCTGTGGGAGTTATGAGCTCAGATGTTAAAATTTTCTGAGGCATGGACTAAAATCCAGTCTTCTTGTCACCATGCCCCAAACATCTCTTTTTACTGCTTGTCTTGGTGAAGGACCAAGGTTGGTCAAACTCAGGGATGGATCATTCAGCTGCTTGAATTAAATCAGGTCAACAGAGAACTTTGCCACATGTCTCACATAAACCTTGAAAAAAATAATGGAGATGAGCTGGTCAGCAGTTACACGAGCAAGGATTTGAAGAACCTGAAGAAAGGCGAACCACCAGAGCTCTTGCCAACTATTCCACTTTGCCCCTCTCGATGGAGGAAGCCGTGTCTCTCACAGAAGAAATCAAATGATTCCTTGGGCACCCACACCTCCATGGGGCTCACCTCGTCTCCCATTGCTCAATGATAAAGCTTTAATTCCTTTTCCCTTTGAACCCATCACCCACAGGCTCCCTGGTACTCCTGGAGTATTCTAGAAACTCCGTCGCAGGGCCTTTGCACTCACTGCCTTCCTGCTTCTCTGCCTGCGAGTCTCTCCATCCAACAGCCTCATGACTATGCTCCCTTGGCTCCTTCAGGCTTTTCTGGCTTAAATGTCAGTTGCGCCAGGAGGCCTTTTCCAGTCGCTGTATTTAAAATGCAACGTTTGCCAACCCTATGCATTGCCTTTCACTGCTTTTTCTCTTTATTGCACTCACCACTATCTATTTTACTTTTTTGTGTACTTTGTCCCCAAACATGTCCCCCAATGAACCGTTTTCTCCTGGGATTCACTCCCTACTATAGTCCCCTCCTCTGACTCATCTTAACCAGTAGGATGTGGAAGACCTGATGTTGGACCAGCTCCTTGCCTAAGCCTTAGGAAGGCTTGGGGGCTTCCAGCTTTGTGCTTTGGGGAGCTCTGTGTTGCCGCATGAAAGGCAGGTTCCTTCGCTGGATACATCTGAGAGAGATAGTGCCAGGTAGAAAGAGCGAAGCCCTGAGACTACATGGAGAAATGAAGGGGCCACTTGAGTCCAATTTTCCAGATATTTCCACTAAGAAGTCAGACACGTGAGTGAGGCATGTGGGACATCCCAGCCCCTCCAGCGAACACGACATAGAACAAAAGAGCCACTCAGATGAGTCCAGTCAACCCACCATGGGAGACATGAAATAATAAAATAATTGTTTTAAGTGAGTAGATGGTTCGTTAGGCAGTGATATGGAACCAAAGCATCATTTACTGTGTTCATCCTCTGTGTCCCCAGGAGGAGTGAGAATTCCAAGAAAACACAGTGGTTTGGGGGCCTTGGGGGTTTTCTGTCGGTTTTGTTCTTGGCACCTGGAACATGCTGAGCGCTTGATAAGCACTTTGAATGAAGTGCATGAATTAGTTAATGAATCTAAACTAGGCATGGCCCCTGGGGTGAAATGGATTCAGAACAGGAAATATACCCAAAGAGATTTTCAGGAATTAATTAACCTATATCATTAACATAGAATAATATTTGTTCAAAGAGACTTCAAACTTCGTAGGAGAATGGAATCTAATTTGGTATGTAGTTGAATTTCATGATGATGCATTCACCAGAAAGTCAGAATTCAATTTTCCAGCATGAGTTAGGTTTCCTAGTTTAATTAATACAAACCTAAAACAAATGCTGCCCAAAGAAAATTACCTTAAATGGCCAGATATCTTTTAGCTTAATATAGAGGGAAGAAATCCAGTTAGTTGAGTGTCATCCTGTGCACCCAAGCACAGGTGTCACTGGTTCGATTCCCAGTCAAGAGCATATACCCAAGTTGTGGGTTTGATTCCTGGCTGGGGTGCCTGCGGGAGGCAACCAGTCAATGTTCTCTCTCTCTCTCTCCTCCCCTCCTCTCTCTCTAAAATCAATAAAAACATATTTTTAAAAAATGCTTCATTAGAGCAATTATCCACATCTCACCTACTCTTCTCTCCAGATCCTACACTAGATCTCTGATATCTCTCCCTCCATCCTTGCTACAAGACAGATTTGCGAATCTCTAAATAAGTTGGTAAGAATTTCAATGATCAGTTATAACTACCGTAAAAGCATACAGCTTTTGGACTTATCTCAATCTGCTGGTCACTTATAGTAACGGAGGAATTCATGTAGTTCTCCAAGGATCTCATCAAGTATGATACTTAAAGTTTTTTTTTCTTGTCTAGTGTTTGATGAAGCAGATAGTCAAAGACAGAGGGAAAAAGTAATTCTCTGTGATTATTGTCTGTAACATTTGTATCTCTACTAAGAGCAAGTTGAGTGTATGGATACACTCACTATATCTGTACAGTCTCTAAGGCATCCTTCCCTTCCCAGGAGTTTATTGATACGATGTCAGGATTTTCCACGCTTTTGATCTTTAACATAAAGTCTATGGCTTCCACACACATTTTCAAAGAAAAGAAAATATGTGGCAATAATCTAGATCTATTACCTCCTTAGCTAACCCCATGAGTAACTTAATACGGTAGTTGCGACGTGTGTATACATAAGAAATAACATCCAGCACTGTTCTGCCGGTGAAGGTTTTGTCCTTTCATAAAAAAAAAAAAAAAAAAAAATCACTTTACAGAAATTAGATATTGAGAGCTAATTGTCCTTTATTTTTCTTTTAAATTTAAAAAACATACATAAGTCTGTAGTCCTTTGTGTTGAGATATTACTGAATTATATTATTTCGCATGAGACCCAAGCAGGATTGAGCATTTACTCTACTTTCGGTGCTTTGCTTGGAAAAGTGAAAAACTGGCAAGAACAGAAACAGCAGGGGAGGGACAGATTTCTAAGACTGGCCTGTTTTTCTCTGATTAAAATGGTCCACATCTTTTATTCTAAGGAATCAGAGTCCACCTAAGCCTGAGGCAGGCATCACTGGCAGGATGCTCGGTGTTAACATTATGCCCCTTTCTCCTCGTGTTCCTGTGCTCCAAGACTCTATCTTCTTTGGAAAGTAGATTGAAAATGCATGTATTTGGCAAACCTGGAGCAGTCACTGTCTGCGGCTAGTGTCCAGATGAAAGTAATATGTGCCCTCTCCCTTTCTGTGTATCCGATTGTGGCAGCCAGGATTGAAGGGGGGACGCAGGAGGAACACAGGGCCACCCAGGGAAAGATGGAGAGAGAGTTTCGCAACTTAGAAATAACCTTGTAGACAGTGAAGAGTCTGTTTTATCCCAAAGAAGAATAAAACACTCGAGTTTTTATGAGAAATGTTGGAAAATTATTTCCCTACACCCTCGCCTTCTGATTAACTCCACTGTTGAAAGCTTAAGGATTAAAATTAACTAAATTAGAAGCAAGCCAGGAAAGATTAAAGGAGCTAGAACCTTTGATATCCCACTTCCAAGGATCTTATTATTTTGGAAGAAGATTAATGGGAAGAAAGCCCTTTGCTGATGCCATTAGAAATCCCATAAGTAAAGGTTGATAAACTTCTGATTTTAATGATTGGGAACTATTTCAAAATAATACAATTTGTGAAAGTGGTACTTTCTATTGCCTCATCCAGTGCCTCTTAAAGCAGATTTACTTGTTGTTTTTTAAATTGATTTTCTCGTTGAGAGTATTACTGATGTCCCCCATTTTCCTCCCTTTGCCCCCCTCCACCCGGCTCTCACCCCTCCCCAGACCTTCGCCACTCTATTGCCGTGTCCAGGAGGTAATGGGCATGTGCCTGTAAGTCCTTTGGTTAATCTCCTCCTGCCCCCCCCACCCCCCAAGCTCCCTCTGAGATCTGTCGGTCTGTTCCATGCTTCCATGGCTATGGGCCTATTTTGTTCATCAGTTTCTTTTGTTCATTTGATTCACATATAAGTGTTTTTCATCTAAAGAAGCTATAAAACAATGAAAGACTTTCAGGATTATGAAAAGAGTTACACAGTAAGGGTAAAAATGTGTATGTCTTGTTCCTAAGAAATTATCTATCTTCTCAATGGGAAAAGCATTGTAGCCTCTCTTTCCTAAAATAAGCCTCCTTATGATCAAGGACCACTGAAATTATTTAACTTTTTAAATATATCTTTATTGATTTCAGAGAGAGGAAGGGAGAGAGAGAGAAACATTAATGATGAGAGTCATTGATCGGCTGCCTCCTGCACGCCCCCTGCTGGGGATCGAGCCCGCAACCCGGGCATGTGCCCTGACCGGGAATCCAACCGCCATCTCCTGGATCCTAGGTCGGTGCTCAACCCCTGAGCCGTGCCTAGCCGGGCTATTTAATATTTTAATTAAATGATTTAATTATTAAACTTAATACCTTAATTAAATTCTCTCCCATACAATTTAATAGAACTTTACTTAGTAAACGTTCAGAGTATTAAATTGTTTGGAGTTCCTCTCCTACAGGGTTAGCAAGACGTTAAGACGTGAAGCCAAGAGTGTGTGTGAAGTCAAAATGTCCCTCCCCTCTCAATGACATGCGAGTGCGACATCATCCACACTCGGGCCGGATCAGAAGGCCGGCCTGGGTGCCGTGTGGCGGACGCACTCCCTGAGCTCATCGAGGACACTTGGTGGCCACCGAAGGGCTGTCTTGCCGGGGTTCGGGCGAGGCTGCCTTGCGCCCTCCTAACTATCGGAAGGCTCACCTCGCTCTCTAAGGCCACCGAAGACAACACAGCTGACATTCTCTTCACATTCACGGCCCTTCCTCGAGGCCTGATGACGTTCAGGCAGAGTTCACGAAGCTCAGAACCCTTGGGGGAAGCGGCGTTTGCTGGAGAGTTCTATGAAATGCTTGAGAACGGTCTTTCCTTTCCCCGTCTGGGAGAATCAGGGATTTCTGAAGCTCGTCCCTTTGTATTTAGGTTTCAATACATCAGGGCGATCTAAAGAGGGGGCTGGGGTGGAAGAGCTCTCCAGACTTAGAGGAAGCCTGGTCGCACGCCCTATGCGAAGGAGATCAGCACTGGGGCCCTTGCTTAGTGGGGGGTTATTACTGTATGACTTGTTGGGGTTCATGGTGGGCACAGCACAGAGGCCCTGGCTTCCTGCCGTGGCCCATGAAAGAGGAGAGATGCCTCGATTATTCACAGGACTGTTTCCCTTGGGAGGCGTTGTTCAGCTCACTTTCCCTCGTTCCTGACTCATGGGCTGCTGTGTTAGCTAAATGCTGACGGAGAAGCAACATTGGGTGAGAGGCTGGGGAAATGTGCTGCGGACTCTCCCGTCATCCCTGTCCTCATGGGACGTCGCTGTCAAAGACCCCACCGAAGACAGTGCCTTTCTTTCATCCCCTCCATCCGTCCTGGGGGCTTTTCCCTGCTGCAGTCTGCTTGTGAAAGGGCCGCGTTCACCATCCGTGTTTGCCATTTGCGCTCTACAGGGTCCCCTGCTTTTATTAAGCACCAGTCCATAAAATGGGCAGTGCGTGTGGCCAGAAGCCCACCCCTTTCCACTCCCCACGGGCGGCTGGCAGTGGGGAGACACGGACCCCCTCAATATTCTTAGCTCCAGTGGAGTCTTCAACCTGATGGCGAAAGCAATTTAGCTTTGAAGATACCTTGGCTGCATCCTCAGGCCAATTCACCATTACTCCATGGCTAGCCCAAGGGATGTTGAAACCATCGCTTTTTAAACGGACTTAGTTATCTGAGGAGATAGGTGTTTGTTTATTGCATCTTATCACTTTAAAATTAGAGGTGGCTCTTTCAGGAGAATGCTTGGAAGCTAATCCCAGCTGCTTTCTGAGACTATTTCTCTGGACAATAGAAACATAGACTTGTCTACTTAGATTGTTGCTTAGAACCCGGCTGGAGTGGCTCGGTTGGCTGAGTGTCATCCTGTGCACAGAAAGATTCCTGGTTAGGGCATGTGCCTGGGTTGCCGTTGGGTCCCCATTCGGGGAGGCAACCGATTGATGTTTCTTTCTCATCTCTCTCTATCTCCCCCCCTTCCTCTCTCTAAGCATGTCTTCCCATGAGAATTGAAATTTAAAATATATATATATATTGTTGCTTACAGCCCAGCAGATAAGGGGAGTCATGTGCACAGTCTTGGGCACTATATGGTAGATACCAGAGTGGCAATTCTTGGTTTCTGGAGACCAAACTCAAAGTACCATTCTGCATTATGTTGCTCTGAACCTGATTTGGGCTGTGCAAGCCCAGGTGTGTTCCACAGAAGCAGCATTTCCTAACTACTAGATTACTCTGGCACTTTTGTTCAATTCTAAACCACCAGTCTAACCCACTAAATATTGATAGAAAGTTAAAAATATAGAGATGTAGACATATAGACATCTATACCGACATATACATTATCTATAATCTCCATCTATAGATTGTAACCCTCTATAACTTTTGCGCCCAAGAGTGATTTAATTAGTGTGTATGATAGATTCTCACCGCTAGCGGGTTGCCTGGGGGAGTGTAGGTGACAAATGCAGGACGGTTCCAATAGCAAATTATAACACACAAAAGCACCTTTTTTAGCATCACCTTGATTTATTTTCCTAGTGTGTTTTTTCCTCAGATGGAAAAATAGTTTCATCAAGAGAACAAATGTTTCTGCCGAAGTGAAATAATTTCACGTTTTAATGCTTTTCTTTAAAAAAAAAAAAAGGTCAACATTGAACTTGTGCATGCTCTGCCCCCTCCCCCTATTTTACCGTCTAAAAAAAATTTTAAATCCATTGGCAGAAAACAAGGTATTTTCCTCAAATAGGATGATTGTATTTTATTGCTGCCTTGTTTAGTACATAATTTTCTCAATTGGGAAAACAGTCTAGGTGAAAAAATTACCTAACAAGAGAAGTAGTTTACATGGCACATAACATTTAAATTGCTGCCAAAAGAAAAAATGTAAAAAAAAAAGATTTTAAGTGGAAAACATCACATAACTTTAAAAAAACTTACCTCAATTTTCTATGGTTTATCGTGTACTATAAGTCAACTTTCTAAATAGGATTACAGTCCTTTAATCTAAACCCCTAGCGGTACTATGGTATACATTTAAAAAATGCTACTACAAAAATGTTCTTTTCTTTTGCTTCTGCCTATTGTGTACTTAAGCTATAGATACGTTTTGAATACAAAGCCTATGGTAGGTATAAATGCAATAGTTAACTGGTCCTGTTTGCTGATGTCCCTTTCATGTTCCACGGAGGTGGCCTCTCTCAGTCCAGCATCTTCTCCTGTTTCTTGCCTTCCTTTTTCTTTTTCTTAGATTCTGCTGCAATTAAAAGAAAAAGAGAGAGAAAAGCATCCCATTAGTAAGCTATGGGGGGAAGTCACTTCTCTGACAATTGGCCAGGAGTGAAACGATCACGCAGACAGACAAGGGGCACGCCTGGGGCACGCCCGCCTTTGCCAGGAGAGTGTCTATGAGAACCGGCAGGAGTAACGCAACCGGCTCCACGCGAACATCTATAAATGCCTGTGATCTTACCGGCTGCCCCCATTTAATATGAAAAACACTGTCTGGGGGGCCTACTGAAAAAATTGAAACACAACAGCCATCTCCAAAAGGAGGAGCCAGGTGACTGCTCAGTGGAGCATTACAAGGGCCTTGCTTGGCCCCCCACTTCCCACGTTCCCTCCCCGGGAGGCTGCTGGTGAGCGGATTTTCTGATGAGCAGTTCCAAAGTCCTGCCAGTCCCCATGCGCCCTCTGCTTGTGTTTTTGGCCAGCTATTCATCCGTGCGGGACCAGCTCTGAAGCACATGCGGCCTTGACCCTGGAAGGACCCCTACTCTTGGGTGAAGCAAGTGAAATGTACAACTGGCCCAAACCAGGTGGATAACACTATGAGGCTGTAAGTCTAAAGACTCCATCCTTTTGCACTCAATCATCTTGCCATCTCCCTTTTCGTAAGCACAGGAGCGTGCCTTACAGAGCAGGACGTCAGCTTTGGCTCCAAAGATGAGGACGGGCAGAACCCCTGGGCCGGCCAGTGAAAGGACGTCGCTGGACACTCCTCAGGGCCTTCCCCCATCTGGCCCGCAGTGGTGGCCGAAGCACATGGGGTGGGTACAGGCTCTGGAGCCAGCTGGCCGGAGGTCAAATCCTGGCCCATCCCTAAGTTATCATGAGACTCTGGGAAACCTAACACACGGGTTCGTGTCTCAGATTCCTCGGTTGCCAACTGGTATATGTATAGCACTGCTTTGTAGGGTTAATTCCCAAATGAAATGAGTATAAAATCCACTGAATACAGAACAGGGCACAATGGCATGTGCTCAATAAAGACTAGCAGTTTACCATTAGGTGGTAATAGACTTAATGAACAAGAGGTCATTTCTCTGGATAATATTCTCCATCATCACCTGGACATACTGGCTGAGCAGGTCACTGAACGTGGTAAGCCACAGAGGAACACTGGGACAAAAACAATGGCCAGCAGGGATCGGGGCACTGTTCATTCAATCGGAGGGCCTGTGTCCAAGAGCGCCCTAAGGCTAGTGATGGGAGGGGACACGATGCCAACCACAGATGTACAAATCCCAGTTTATACTTAAGCAGAGCTCGAATCTTTATCATTCAGATCTTCACCACCTCTTCAGGTAAGTTTTAAAGTTCATCATAAACCAGGCAAAGTAGTGTTTCTGCATGAAGTACCTAATCCTAGGCTTCCTCCACTCAAGCTTCAGGGGTGCACCATGTACAGTTAGGTCAGGAGTTGCTCCAACCTGCTAAATTGCTGCCCATGAATATTCATTTTGCTCTCCCTAGCCTCAGGTCCCTCTTTCTATATCAAAGACACACTATGTGTGCTTGTCATTATAAATGTCTTCTTCTTTTGATCCATGAAAGTTAAGATGACCAGAACTTCCAAGTTCAAAGCTACCAGAAGGTCAAAGGTTTTCTGTTTAATGTCTGAGCATTTAATAATTCCCATGCTTTGATTGACTTTTTAAGGAGCAGTTATATATTAAAATGGTATCCTCAGGGAATAATCTAGGATGTTTACTGGGATATAACTTTGGTTTCCCTTGTCTCCATTTCTCCAAATTCCTTCCTGGGCAAGAGTGGATGTTTGTAGCAATAATTTGCATATTTTGGCTAGCATATCCCTATTTCATACATAAATCTGAATAAATGCCATACTGATGAGAGTCTGAATACATTTATTTCATAAGACTTGAACTTACTCTGAATATTGCACACCAGTTGAACTAGCGAATGCAGGTTGTTCATTTCAGGGAACACTTTGGGGATGGGACTCTCCTCAGTTCTCTAAGGTAAAGGCAAGAGCACAACCCCTGCCTATTACCTGAGCCTGACATTTATTTTATATTCATTAATTAACAATTTGCTAAATACCAAGAAATCAACCAGTTGCCCATTTAATCTGCACCATGTCAATCAATTTATGTTTTTGACACAACTGGCAGGTCACTATAGGATTCCTTGGACACACTGCAGACCTTAAGTCCACTTTGGGTTCAAACTGAATAGAAAAATGGGATTCTTCAGTGAAAAGATGTGGAAAGAAGGAAGACTTTGTATTTACATGAGGTTAATTTGATTTCTCACATAACAAAGTATTCAAATTTTTTAGAATAAAAAAGAAAATTGGGACAGTAATATTGCTTCCAATCAAAAGCAGGTTTTTTGTGACTTTGATGTATATTTTACTTATGGACTAAATGAGTTTTGTCACTACTTGTCTCTGGGGCCTTGACAACTGATACAACCTCTCCAGCTTGACCCAGTCTACATGAAGGTTTTTAAATAGTATCATGGAATCTATGACCTGGAAAGTACCCAGTCCACCGCCCCTCTGTAATGAAGGAAGAAATAGAGACCAAAAGAGTGTCAGTGATTCCTCAAGGTCTACATAATCCAGCAGTAGAACCAGGTGAGAGGCCATTCCCTAACCCTTGACCTCCACAACCATTAATCACTACACCTGGAGTAAATTCCTATTATAGGGGTCTTAGTTTGTGCTTAAATCTTGTCCACTGTTGAAATCACCTCTTCTTACTTGATTCTCTACGTTTATGCCCCTTTCAATTCCCCAAGCACATTATTTTTTTTCTCTCCTAGCCTTTGACCTTCAACCTCACACTTCATCCCATCAACCCCACACTTCCACCACTACCTCTACCCTGTTAATGCTTCCCAAGGTACCGGTTTTGACACCCCTTCCAATGTATTGACCTCTTGATCTTATTTAGAAGCCTTTTCTCTTTATTTCCCCTATCAGAGCATTTATCTCTAGTGGGAAGGCACAATCTCTCCTCATTGTTATATCCCTAGCCCGTAGCACAGTGCCTAGTGCATTGTAGTTGACTAGTCAACCTTTAGCAAAATAAATAAATCTGTAACACACAAGAACACATGCCTCATTGGCTCACCATACACCATTTTCCTTATGGTGGTCCTTTGAATTTTCCTTGGTTATTTCCATCTCAGCCTTTACACATTATGTTCGGTCCACTGGAGTGTGTTTACTCTTACTATCTCACCTTTGTTTAGCCAACAGCTACTCAGCCTTAAAATCTTACCTTCAATTTTACTTTCTCAAGAAAGTCTTCCCAGAGTTTCCAGACAAAACAGGTTCCACCCCCAGTTAGATTCTTCCATTGTGACTCTCATTGTTCTTACCAAAATTAGAATTGAACTATTAATTTTGTATCTAGTTATTTAATATGTATTTCCCCTGTCATATGAGGGTAGAACCACATCTATCTTTTGCATCTGTGTCTTCAGTACCTGGTATATTATAAGTGCTCCTAAAATACTGGTTGCACACAGTGAAGAAATGAACACTTGAATGGGAAATAGAAAAAAGTCAATCCATTAGTCTAACAAGGAAAGCAAAGAATATAAATTCAATCAGAATCTTGCAATATTTCAGTTCTTCAAACAAAAATAATTTATGGAGAATAAAATTACAAATATATATATAGAAAATTTATCCAAATTTCTCAACTTTTTTTTTGGTCTTTAAAGTAGAATGCTGAAATAACTGTAGGTAAAAGTAATGTCCCATTTTATCAGCTTTAAGGCTACAGTGAAAGAAATCTTTACTATGAGCATGAGGGTCATGAATTGGCCCGGAGCAGGGCTCTAACTGGGTAAAGCAAAGTGCTTTGTGATTGAATCATAGGCGGCTACTCTCAAAGGTTTAAAGAGCCAGTGTGATCACCATCCTGGTGTGACACAGTGGGGCACCATAGTTCACACTGAAAAGAGTCCAGTCAACGGGAAGGAAGTATACACAAGCTACAACCAAATAATACCCCAGGCCACCTGTCACTCTTTCCCCCTCTGGACAGAAGCTGTGAGGCAGGAATGGATGCAAACAGGAAATGAGCCACTGTCAAAATGTGAGAGGAAAGGACACCTGCCTGAGAAGAGACTTGTTCTCGCTCCCTTGCATGATCCCAACCAGCACATCACTGCAGTGCCCTTGGTGTGTTTTAACTTCCTGGGTTTACAGCCTGTATCCTTTTGGAGGGTGACAGTTTTTGAGTTGCTGGAGAACAGTACTCATCTCTCTCGCTTTCTCTCTCTCTCACGGTAAGTATGTAAACATTTTTATTATTTTAATAGAAATAGGTTTTTTAAAGATATTTTTGCAAGTGTTCAAAAAATCCTGAGACTTTCCTAAAAAGAAATATTCTAGAAAGGATTCTTGCCTCTTATATTGCTATAAATCCTAGCAACTGGAGTGCCATCTTTACCAAATCCTAAGTAGAAAACTCAAAATTGAGCGCACACAATTCTCTTCATACATAGCATCTATGATGGTAAAGAAGAGAGATAGTGAGAAGAAGGCATAGGAACCATGCTATGATATATTCTGGGTTCATAAAAATTTTAAATTCTGAATACAAAACAAAACCCTTATGGCCACTGAAGTAGTAAGTGGCACCATGGCCCTCTGTTTAGTAAGGAAACAAATCCATTAGGATAGTACTGAGAACCAAGTCTTCACCTAAGGAATAGCTTTTAATCGATGTCTGCCATTTAGCAGCTCTGGGATCTCGGGCAAATCAATCATTCTACATTGTTTCCTGTAAACTGGGGATACTAAAGCCCCGTATGTCCTCAGAGGGCCATCAGGAACATTATGTGGGATTACAACCTCTGAGATGCCATGTTACTACTGGTAAAAAACCCATTTATTTAGCAAATGCACATTCTATATCCACTGTCTATCAAATGCTGTTCTAGATGCTGGGACATAATTGCAAACAAGACTAAATTCTGCCCCCAAAGAGCTTCCAAGGCAAGTAATTTTTTCAAGATCACTCTGTGTGAGGGTCCTTCAACATTGTAATGTACTCTCAGGGTATATATTTATATTAAAGATCATGGGTATGTGGCAGCTGTTACTCTTGCTGCTAGTTTACTCTGACCTCGAAGATACCTGTGATGTAAAAGAATATCCACAGGGAGAATGAATCACTGCAGAAAAAAGTATGTCTATAGCAGGCCAGGATGTTTTCGAAGCTTTTGATATGTATTAGTGAATTTCTTTCTAGAAAGGAAGTACTAATTTAAATTTCTATCAGCAACTTATATAAGAGCCTATCACAGCAAACTTGTTCTCAAAAGATAAATAATCAGCCACAGGCACCATTTCTTTTCCATCTAGTCACTGGCCTTTAGAGGAATAGAACTGCCCTGTAGTTGGTACAAGGAAACACCCCCTCCCATTTTCAGTATTAGGAAAATCTGGGAGAAATAGGGTTGTGAGTAGGCATTGAAATATGTTAATTTAAAGGTTTTTCAAAGACCTTGAGGGGGGATGTTATTCCAAGAAGTAGAAGAGTTGAGAATTCTGGAATAAGGGTCTCATCTCCCCCTTCCTCCCCAGATGGCCTGCTGTGTACACAGAAAACTTTTTTTTCTTTTTTTAATTAAGAGGTTAAGTGATTGAGAGGAGCCTGGATTTTAACTGAGGTGAGTCAACCTCTGTTTGCTACTGATTTACATAAAGTGGCTCTGGGTTATTTAACCAGTGGGAAGAATTATTCACTAGAATAAGAAGAGATGTGCACCTTCTAAGAGGTAGAATTTGTACGTGAGGGAGCCACGGACAGGCAGAAACGGACACTGGGGATCCACAGGTAGGAGGGCCAGCACACAGGGACAGCTGGAGGCGTGCCAGAGACACCACTAAAGCTCACCGGCGGGGACTCATCCAGCAAACCACGAGAACTGCGTGAGGAAGGGGAGCATGTCACTGTCAAAGAGCACTGTCACCATGCAGACATGCCCCAAACCCTGGGTATCGCCAAGATCCTTTTAAACCTTCATGAATCTATTTAAAAGGACTTGTCTGTGCTTAAGAATTATCTGCCCAGCCACCTAATCCCTGGCACCATAACCGCTGTGCCTCAGAAGTGATGATAAAGCTTCCCGATCCGTGAGTGCACAACCAGAGCTCCCCTCGGATCCAGGCTGGGCTTCCTGACGTGAACCGTTCATTAGGTTTCCCAGTCTTTCCATTGAAATAGGGTAGCACATATTAAGTGCCACAATACAGAAGGGAATTTTTATTTAAAAATCAAAAGCATAATCTTTAAAAACCTTTCTTAATGTGTCTTTCTCAGATGTGGCCCTGGCTAATGTCTATGTTACTACGATTTTGTTGTTTCTGCTTTGATTTCTTATTTGGTAATATCACTCACTTCCTTTCTTCTTTCATGGACTCGATGCATTTCCTTCTAATGTATGGAATGTGTATGCACATATGACTAGAATTATGCATGGAAGACATACATGCACACATATGTACACAGATGACTGCTCCCCAGTGCTGCCCACAAGCTGATAACTGTTCTTCATCTCTTTCCACCTCTCTGTTGGCTCACCAGCTATTTCCTAACAACTCCTACCACTTCCTCTCAACTTTCTGCCTTTTTACATTTGCTTTCTGATATCAAGCAGATGTGAATAAAAGATATCATGCATCTGTGTCCAGACCCTGGAAGGAAGCTCTGTTCTGGCCCCATTTCCTTTTGAGGTGACTCAGCGCTCAACTGCAACTCCTCCAAAGACAAGTGTCAGCGATAAAAGCGCTGGCGAGTCATGTAGAGTTAATGGAAGGCCTGGTGGAGGAGAGGGGGAAATTATTTCATCACCCACACAGAACAAGCTTAATAAAAGTCCTCAAACATGTGGGCTACTTTCCAAAACACCTCACCCAGTATCAGTAGACGAAGCCCTTCTCCAGGCACCCGGGGCCTTCTCAGCCTCTCCCCTCCTCTCTGCATTTCCCTGTCTTTAGGGGGAGCAGTTCAGCTCTCTGTGAGCTCCTCCAGCCCATCAAGAAAGGGACCATCTTTAGGGTGCACTTCTTTGTAGAGTCAGGAGCGTGCTGGAGTCACTCCAGATCTGACCTATATGCATGTGCGTACCAGGCAGAGAGTCACCAAGCTGAACCCCCCTTTTTAGCTTAATCCCTCCACGTCACCCTAGGCATTAGCTAAGCCTAGTCATTCGTTTGGGAAAGTACATTAAGCATATAACCTAAAGCTGAACGTTTCTGTGGATTTTGCCCTTAAGAGTCAGAGAGAAGAGCAGCGAAGATGGGAATCAGGGGAGCTTCATCTGTAAGTCTTTCCATCCAGGGCTGTCTCACAGAAGACAGACTGTGTGCGTGTGTGTCAGCTACGACTTAAAACACGGAACAGAAATTCTCAATCCGGTAGAAGTTCACAGATCTGCAGGGGTCAAAAAAACAAAGAAGGTCCCTCAGCCCAGCAGCTAATGACTGCGAACAGAGTTCTATTATGCAGACTCCCCCAATTCTAATTATTGTATAGCTGCTCTGTGTGCGCGCAGCTAATGAGCCTCTGAGCGTGGAAGTTACCAAGGGACATGAAAGCAGACACGCAGTGTGCGGTAAACCCTACAAATATTTACAGTTCCTAGCTCCGGCAGCTGTGCCGGCAATTAGGACTGAAATTTCTTTAATAAGCATGGGAGCAAAACACCCAGGTGAGCCTTCTTCCAGGTGAGCGGGTTGTGCTCCGACAGTGATTTCTCTGCACATCTGCGGAGGCGCTGAAAGAATGATGCATCCTGGTGAGCCAGGCCAGGCCAGTTTAGTTGGACGCATCGTTCGTTCATTGCCATCAGTGCTGTTCACTGAGCTCCTCTCGTGGACTAGAAACCAGGACATGCGGTAACTTGCAAAGGTGAGTGAGACGTGGCTCCTGCCCTCAAGGTGTTCACTACTGTGAGCAGCAAGTCTGCGCTGGCAAAAATGCACAGAGGAATGAATGAATGAAGGTCTTAGCAGAGGAGTGAACTCCCCCAGCACCGTAATGCTTGGGAAGGGAAGTCTGGTGAAGTTTTAACACTGATCTCTTTTGCAGTCTTTGAACTCCTTGTCTCTAGAATGCCAGTATGGCCAGCTGCTCCTCCCAATTCAAAAGTCACCTCTCAAAGCAGCTCTCCCTGGCTACTCTAACTTAACCACACACACCCCCACTCCAGTCACTCTAACACCTGGCTCTTTAGTTTTTAAGACCACTTACTCCAGTATGGAGTTATCATTTTAATTATTATTTATTTATATGTGTCACTATTATCTGCCCACCGCCATCACTGGAACAGAGTAGTGAGAGGAAAGGACCATCGCTAGCTCCTCATGTATTGCCTGCTCCATCCAAGGCTCTTAACAGATTTTACAAATAAATGAATAAATTGGAAGCAATGCCAAAGGACTGTCATAGCATTTGCCATGCCGTGCAGTACCCTTGGGGCTCCTCCTACTCCACTATAGGTCCAGATAGGTCGTTAATTTGTCCCTGGTGCTAACTCTAGCAGACAGCACCCATCGATAAAGATTTACTGAATGAACAGAGTACGTTTTACATAATGAAATACGTAACTACAGAAGAACAGGTTCCAGGTTCTAGAACCACAGGTTCAGAGAAATGGATGTGTGAGATATCACGGCCCATTCGGCCATCCCTAGGAGTCTGGTGTGACTGAGGCACAGGACATGGGCAATGTCTGGAGCAACAATCAAACATGAGCCAACCTGGATGACGCCTGAGCAGCACGTCCTGCTAAGGAGCCAGGATCTGAGTCTGCTGCTGGTGGAAAACCATGATCACAGAGGGATTGTATGAAGGAATAAGTGGGTCTGACATTCATTGCTCTTCTTAGATAAGAAACGGAGGTCACCGTGTTGGGTAGATTCAGGGCAAGGGGCTGTGCATAGAGCCAGAGGTCAGACCGCCTCCTAACTCAGTCCTGGCTCCTGCCTATTAGCTGTATAACCGTGTGCTCAGCATCGACCCTCCAGAGCTTCACTGTCCTCATATGGAAAAGGGGGGTCACAGTAGCACCTGTTTCCCAGAGCTTTTGTGAATCTTCAATGACACAATGTTATGACATACTAAACTATAATCAAAGCATACAACGCTCTCAATAAATATTAACTGTAAGTACTATTATTGTAATCACCATAATTTTTTTCTTTTTTGCCTGAAAAGCTGCTGAGGGAAACACCCACCTCAAGAAGTTCATTTGGAAGGAAGGGAAGTGTCTTAAAAACATCGCACATTTATCAAGCATTTTTACATATGTGACTTCATTTCATCTTTACCACGCTGCTAGGAGGTATTCATTGTAGATCCCAGTTTACAGAAGACAAAAGAAGTGTCACTCTAATGAGAAGGAAATTAGATCTTTTCACTTCACGTACAGTAGCATGGATGGGAAATAATATACAGACGTTCACACAGAGCAATGAAACAGAACAGAGCACCTAGAAATAAACCCACACCTATACGGTCAATTAATCTATGACGAAGAAGGCAGGAATATACAATGGCCTAAAGACAGCCTCTTCAATAAATGGTGTTGGGCAAACTGTACAGACCCACGCCAAACAATGAAACTGGATCACTTTCTTAGACCATACACAAGAATTAATGCTCCATGGATTAAAGGCTTAAATAAAAAAATAAAATAAAATAAAATAAAATGCAGATGTTTGAAGATTTTCACAAGCAGGATAAAAAAGAAATCGAAACCTTGAGACCAAACTGAGTAAGAGTATTTTCCTCTAATCAAGAACAAAATTCCCACAAGGCACCCCAGGCTGCCTCTCTCTCTGGTCAAAGGCAAGAGCAGCAGCCGTCCAAACCCCACCTCCTGTTCCAGGGCCTCGGGGGAGGGAGCCCATCCCAGGCGAGCCTGCAGTGGGATTCTGCCCCTTCACCTCTCTCAGTGTAGTGAGAAGCCACCAGCCTAGCAAAGCTCATCCACAGGGTGTTGCCATGCTCGTTCCTGAGGACATCAGAGCCCAGAAAATAGGAAAAAAATTGTGGGGGAACTTCTTTTATCTTTAAAAGAACTAACAAAAGAATCTATTTAGAGAGGAGAGAATTGAGAATGCTGGGAATATCACTTTCCTGACCCTCTTTCCATTTAATCATCAGCTGCCAAGAGCTGTGTCCCACACGCAGCTGAGTCTTGCACTCAAACAGTTGCCGTTCTTTTGATCTTTGAAGATGAATTGTCAAACCTAAGAGCGGGCTAGGCAACTGTCCAAAAATAAGAGCAACAAGATGGCAAAGCTTTTAGAAAGAGCTGGGAAGATAATAAAAGGAATTGGGGTTATCGTGAGCAGGGGAATTGAGCAAGGGTCTGGTACCAGCAGAGCGTGAACTGGCCGACAGGACCGCAGGAGGGATGAACACTGTTCCCTGGGCCCCCTGTGACCCAGACACCCATCCACGTGTTCCTGCTTCTGACGGTACCACTTGAGAATACCCTTCTGTCCAGGCAAACTCGGAGGCCAACATCATCCCATGCTGCCCCGTTGGCATCAAAAGGAGCCACCGTACCCCTTACTTATGCACCTTACTTAAAAGGTAACAACTAATAATTTCCGTGTCAATAATAACTCAAGATTCTAGAATGTTCCAAGGTGATCATTAGGCCAGGTCGCCTTCTGCACAAGCCCTGACTCTAGACTCCTCATTCCAGTGGTAACAACCAGCAGCCTGATCCATGGGCTGCTCTGCTCCCACAGGCGTGACCGCCTGTAGGCCGGGGCTGTGGCTCCCCATCCTGGCAGCTCCGCCTGGCCAATTCCACAGTGAGCTCACCCTCCAAGGGGATCCCTGAAAAGCACCTGTGGCTTGGAGAAGATCTATTTGCCCTCTGAAGAGTTCTCTGCTCTGACATTTTAGACAGCGCCGTCAGCACAGACTGACCATGTTTCCAACTTCGCCTCTGGTCCACAGCCCAAGTATCCCCGAAGCCTGGAAAAGCACATTACCGATGGCTCCAACGAGGAGACCTAACTCTTTCCACAGTGGAGCACTCAGCTGTCCCCAATATAAGATAACGCTCAGCAACTTCTCCACATAATGGCATCGAGGCCTCATGGTGAAGTCTAGCATTAAACTCGAGCACAGTCCAACACCCCTCCAGAGCCCCTGGCAGACTGCTCACTAAAGACCAACCTGAGACCTTCCAACTTTTCCTCCTGTATTTATAGGTAGAGTTTGCGAAGCTAAAGAGATGTTTTCCTGACTCCCTTGCAGCAATGTTTTATATGGGACTGAGTTTCCATCAATCAGGCAAAGGTAAAAGAGTCTTAGAAGTAGAAGTGAGTACCTAGGGAAAAATAGCCAAATTTGGCCTATGCACCGAAAGGTTGCCGGTTCGATTCCAGGTCAGGGCACGTACCTGGGTGGCAGGTTTGATTCTTCAGTTGAGGAGCATATGGAAGAAGGCAGCTGATCAATCTCTCTCTCTCTCTCGCTCGCTCGCTCTCTCTTCCTCTCTGTAAACATGCCCTCAGGTAAAGATAAAAAAGGGGGGGCCAAATTTGGAGAGATTGGAAATTACAGCAAGAAAGGAGATGGCCATGTCTGGTTTTGCAGGTGAGGGCAGCCACGGTGGAATTTCCAGGGTGTGATTCTTAGCACAGTTGGTGCTGAGCAGTGGCTGATTCCAACAGGAGGGTGTCTGCTACATCAGCCACATGGGGTGTGATCAGTCATTTCTCCTGGACCTGTCGCCTGGAAATGCAATATTCAGGGCAGATCTTCTGACCCTCCTAGGGATTCTGTGAGCTATGTAATATCCTTGAGGAAACCTTTTCTACTTCCCTAGCTAGAGTAGATCTTGCTGCCAAACATCCCTGACAGATACAGGGTTTCCTTAATAATCTTAACACTCTCTATATCTTTTCTTAAGAAATTAAGATCTCAAGTGTCCAACACAATCATACATTTCACCGATTTATCCCGGCTAGATTCTGGCAGCAATTCAGCAAGTTCTGGTTATAATCTTTCAATCAATGACCTTCCCCCAAGTAACCCTGCCCCTATCCCCAGAAAAGCTGTATTCCAATTGTGCGTGTCTGAGTTGTTCTGTCTACATAAGGTTATCAAGACTCTCTTGGGTGTAGAATACAGGTGTGCATGATTAAGTCTCCTCAAATTAAATGGGTTTTAGCGCAAGGGAACCTTTAGGTAAGAGTTTCCAACTTGGTATCTAGTATCATTGAAATTGTGGACTAAAGCTAGAGTTAGAGCTTGTTCGGTACTGAAAGCAGCAGGAAGGACCACTTCTATCCCTCCAGAGGCAATGCTGCTCGACCGGCGCGTGCTGAAGTTTAAGGCAATTTTTAATCAAAGCACGTGGGATGTGTAGTAATTTCCCAGTTTAGATGGCAACCCCAGGTATGAAGCACCCTCTCTCCCCAAGTCCTTTAATCTTTTAATCTCATTATTAGTAATCAAGTCACAACAATATCTCCAGTCTTCCCTCAATTTAATGCTGGGTAGCCTCAAGCCTTACCAACATCTTTATGACCCATTCTAAAATTTAAAGCCTATGTTTTCACACTGAAAATCATGTGTCCGCATCTTAATCCACTATCACTGCCCCAAACTGAAGAGGCCAAGCAAAAGAGTTCTCTAAAACAAACAAACAAAGGACAAATAAAACAGAGCCAGATCCTATATTCAATGAGAAAGATAATGATTGGGGGGAAAAAGACAATTTCTTGCTATAAGCTCAGTGGCTGTGATATGAAAGAATTTTACTTCTCTCTCAACAAGGTACTGAGTTTCCTCAAGCACAATACCCTAAGCCGTTTATTTTGGAAAGTCTGGCAGCTAGGAAAGGTTCCTTTCCTGAAATTCCCAAGTTTGAAAAAAGGGCAGAAAATGATACCAAAGAGAACAAAAACCTGAGCTAATTCTGCTGCTAAACGACAGGATAAACTTGGAGGAATCACTGATTTTTCTGTCCTTTGTCTGTCATATGAGGGTAACAGCAGATGATGGGCCAGGTCCCCAGGAGCTCTACTATTTAATGATTCTGGACATAGAGACTGACATAATATGGACACAGTCCCACAGTTTAAAATACCCAGAGGCAGCACAGTGATGTTAAAAAAAGGCAGCAGGCGTTTGGTGACTTTGAATTTGAATCCTGGTTCCAGCATTTACAAGCTGTGAAGCCTCCGGGAAGTTGCTTAACCTCTCTGGGCCTATGCTTTCTCATACACAGAGTGGGATAAACAAAACGTATGGCAGAGAGTTTGATCTAAAGCTTAAATGATAAAAAGTGCCGATCACACTGCTCCTTTGGAAATTAGCGGGGTCCCTACCTCCCTCTACCCTTTCCCTGCGCTGAGTTAAAACAGGAAAAGGCATGGATGACATTCTTTCCCGAATAAAGGGAGGAAATGATTTATAACTATGTAACTCTGAGAAAAGCTTAGTTACATGAACTCTTCTAGCAGTCTCCGGTGGATGTGGTCTGTGAACCTTTTTTCCCTTTAGCATTTATTTATTATACAAATATAAATGCAGCCCTACTGTGTGCTATGCATCGTTCTCGGCAAAAGGGATACAGTAGAGAACAAAACAGGCCAGACCCCTGTCCTCCTGAAAGTTTTATTCTGATGGGTGTCTTCCAGAATAGTTTTAGAAATAATGTTACAGAAAACGTCTTTTATCTTTGGGGGGTCATTTTGCGTATCAGCGTTGGGCTTTACGAAGCTTACCTTCTCCTGTTTCAGAGGCAAATGAAGCCCGCGGAGGTTAGCTTATACCTACATGTGGTTTAGGTGAGAAATCAGCAGGGTACAGAAGAGAACATGAGCTTAGAGTCAGCCAAATCTTGGCTCTGCCATTTACTGGAGATGCAGCCCTGGGCAAACAAATTAGCCAGGGGGCCTCAGTTTCCTTCAAAAGTATATCTGCTTACAGAGGGATATATGGGACTTTATGAAATAACATATATCAAGCACCTAGGTCAAGACACAAGAGCTGAAACAGAACAATACTAATGATAATGTAGATTCCATTTTGTTATTATTTGCTTTCCCATTAATCAGAAAAGATGAGCTACCTTAAGGTTGGAGGCTCTCAAAGGGAAAGCTGTACTATCCATTCATGGCTGTTTCCGAAAAACAGCACAGAAATAGACACGGCCCACACATGCCACTGATTTCATTTTGCTTAAACCAGGCGACATCTGTCATGGAAAGTGTGTGTGCGTCTCATTAAGAAAATCTGTCTGACACGTCTCCCTAGCTCAACTCCTGTGATAAGATTTTTCTTTGTTCAGAGTGCCTGCTGCCAAAACAACGTTCACGAAACCCTTCGTGTGGAAAGAGAAAGGACGGGTTGGTTTTACCAAAAGTAAGTTATGCACAAGGTGAGGGCCGCGTTTCCACGGCCTATAAAATGCACAACTGCTGCTGAAATACGGA
Organism: Miniopterus schreibersii; assembly: GCF_964146895.1. Taxonomy (NCBI): domain Eukaryota; kingdom Metazoa; phylum Chordata; class Mammalia; order Chiroptera; family Miniopteridae; genus Miniopterus; species Miniopterus schreibersii. The sequence goes on along the minus strand of NC_138118.1, from coordinate 10,366,524 downwards.
GCTCGCTCAGGGGGATCCCGTTTTCAATGAATTACAACCGTGATAGTCAATACATGAAAAATTACAGAATGTCTACCCACTTGGGATATTTTTATCATCGTTTTCAAGGTGAGATCCTGAACCAAACAGTTCACCTTCATTACATATGGGTGAATGTAAAAAAGTGAGTTATGCCAAGGGGTCCTCACTGAACGCATTTACCAGACATCCTGAGGGGTCTTCCTTAATCACATCCCGGCTTTGTCCTATTTATTCCAGGCTTTTAACATTTCCCATAGCATCCACCACCTAATTCTTTCTCTCTACCCATTAACAGAGAACAAGACAGCATGTGCATGTGTGTCCGTGTGTGTGCACAGTGTGTGTTGTTTCTATGAATTTCACACTAGAGCAGTAATTCTCAATTTGGGCTGATATTAAAATCTTCTAAGGAATACTTTCATTTTCAAAGCTGCTGATGCTGACTTAGTTGGTCTGGATTTTGGCTGGGCGCTGGCGTTTTTGTAAGCTTTCACAGAAAATTCCAATGCGCACCCCAGGTTGAGAACCACTGTGCTAGGATGTAGAGACTTCTTCCTTCCACCCCTTTTCTTTCTCAGTCTATTTTTATGCTGAAAATTTGGGTTAAACATAAATTTGAAAACTGTATCTAAGTTTTTCCAGTGTTGGAAATGTCTCACTGAATAGATGTGGCCATTATTTTTCATTAGAACTGTGTAGCTGTCTCCAGACAAGTGACATTTGTGAAGTTGGAACATGCACAGAGTCCTGACCCAACCCTACGCCCTACCTTCCAAATACACATACAATCAGCCGACATTTCCATGACCTGGAAAGGGCAGCCTGAGTCCTAGCGTGTCCTCTACAGTCCATCCAGCCTACACCTGGCCATCCCAAAGTCAGAGGTAACCATCTCCGTGGACAACTCCAGCAGAGGCTGAAGAGCTAAGCCTGTGAAATGAGGCCTTTCTCACACCAGCAGCAAGCAAGCCCATCCTCTCTGATTTCTGGGGATATTTTTCTCCAATATTATTAGCTTTATAACTGCTTTTCTGAGTTTCTCCTTATAATTAACTTGGCCAAAATGAATTTTCAGGTCCATTTTTTTTTTTTAGCTCAAATCTGAGTAGAGACCAAGGAGATATTTTAATTTAGAGTTCACTGAGGCCCATTGTGTTTGTTTGCTAGGGCTGGGCCCATACCACAGAGTCGGTGGCTTAAACAATAGAAATTTACATTCCCACAGTTCCTGAAGCTAGAAGCCCAAGGTCAAGGTGTGGAGAGGGTTGATTTCTTCTAAGGCCTCCCTCCTTGGCTTTTCGATGCCTCTTCTCCCTGCTCCTTCACATGGTCTTACCTCCGTGTTTGTCTATATCTTAATCTCCTCTTAAATGCCTGTCATATTGCATTAGGGCCGCCCATATGATATCATTTAATTTTTAGCTCTTTAAAGGCCCTATCTTCAAATACAGTCACATTCTAAAATACTGAAGGTTAGGACTTCAGTATTTAAATTGGAGAGAGGCACACAATTCAGCCTATAACACCCAGGAGTTAAAAGAGTCTGTCTTCCCTCAGCTGGGAGACTATTTGTAGGAAACCATGCCCATGATATTGGTTTTAGTTTGATATTTACTCTCTCCAGCATAAGAACAGGGTCTGACTTTCTGGAAATGAATAGAAAGCTAGCTCTATATGATTCAAAAATGCCGTGATAAATGTAGTTGGTAAGCTAAAAAAGAAAATAAAGGCTCTGGAAGAGGTATAAGAAAGACAAAATTTATCAAGGTATGCGGTGAAAAAGGAAACTGTAAAATAATTTAACTGATGTCATGTAAACTACATATGTTAGATAATCCAGGAAAGACTTGACTTTAAATTTTCTGCCTCGTGACCTTTATAAGCTTGTTCGTACTTGTCAGAATGTAGTCCCAATTTAGGGCTTGGAAAAAGGCCACCCTATAGCAACTGTCTTAATTGGCCTGTTTCGCTAAGCTGTTTATTTGTTCCAGGAGACTGTCCAATCCCCCCATCTGTGCTGAGGACTTCAGTCGCTTGCTGAAAAGCACTTGTGTGAAGCTTAATATATGGGGCTTTTTCAATTCCTTTCTGAAGACCCTTCCTGGTCGGTTGGTCCATTCATCCTGGAACTGTGGGGAAGAGCAGGAGCTCACCTTGAGGCTTGGGCTTGGTCACCTTGCCGCAGGGCTTGGAGATGGTGACGGTCTTCTGGCAGTCGGCATTGTGCAGGGCGCGCTTCAGGCTCCCAGTTCTGGTCTTCAGGGCAGTATTCAGGTCGCATTCTCCCCAGGCCTGGAACTGGTATTTGCACTCCGCTGAAAGCAGGGGAAGACCAAACAGAAACTCTTGAAAGATCCCATTATAGTGCCATGAAAATAAAGGCACTTTCGCTGTTAACTCTTTGGAGTGAAGTAACTGTAGGTTCACATGCACTTGTAAGAAATAAGAGAGAGCCCATATACCCTCGATTGTGATGTCATCCATGGCTGTGATGCAATAGCACAACATGGAAACGGGCATGGATACATGTCACAGAACCTATTCAGGCTCCGCCAGTTTTACATGCATTCATTTAGGTATGGGGGTGGGGGGGGCTTGGTTCTGTGCAACTCCATCACATGTGCAGATACAAATGACCACCACCACCATTTATAGTCAAAACAGTTCCAACACCAGGGTCCCTTGGGCTAGCCTTCCATAGTCATAGCTACCCTACGTCCTCCCTTCCCCTCTCTCTCTAGCCTCTGGCAACCACCATTCTGTTCTCCATTGCTGGAATTTTTTTCATCTTAATTTTGTCATTCATCTACATAAACAGAATCAAACATTATGGAAACTTTTGAGAGTGTTTCTTTTCCCCCACTCAGCATAAGAACCTGGAGGTCTATCCAAGTCGTGTGTTTCAATAGCCTGTTCCTTTTCATTGCTGAGTAATATTCCAAAAGTAGGGCAAAAGTAGGGTTACAGTTGTGAGTACGTGAAACAGAGTTTATTTTTGTATTATTATTTATTAATTATTGTATTATTTTTCCATATGAACAACTGTAAACCTACTTTTGTCCCACCCTGTATATCTACCCCAATTTGTTTAACCATTCACCAGCTGAAGGACTTCTGGCTGGTTCCCAGCTCTTGGCTATGACAAATAAAGCTGCCCTATACATCCATGTACAGATTTTTGTGGTGCAGTAAGTTTTCATTTCTTTAGGATCACTGCCCGAGAGTGAAGCCATTGCACTGCGTGATAAGCACATGTTTATTTTTGTAAAAAACTGCCATACGACTGGACCATGTTACATTCCCATCAGTGACACATACATGATCTAGTTCTTCCACATCCTCTAGTATCTGGTGTTACTTTTTATTTTAGCAACTCTGAGAGGTGGACGGTGTATAGTGACATCTGATTCATTCTCATTTTCATTTCCCTACTGGGGGAAAATGTTGAACATCTTCTGAGGTGTTTGCTACCCATGTATCCTCTTTGGTATAATGTCTGTTCATGCCTTTTGCCCACTTTATAACTGAATTGTGAGTTTTGAGAGTTCATTCTACATTCTACATACAAGTCCTCTAAGACACACTTTTTAAAACTCTTTGTAGGTGGGTCTGTATGGTACTCAGACATGATTTAAGGTCACATGTATCTGGATCGTGCCAGGCTTTTATAGAACTTATGTCCATTCATAAAAAGTGCCCCAGAAGTAATAAAAAATGAAAAGAAATTGTCCTTCTTCACCGGCCTATAAGACAGAGTACCTGTCTATAGAACAGTCAGAATATGTGGGTCCCACCATGGCTAAGAAAGACAAAAATCTGAGACTATGAAAAAAAAAACAACACAGGTAATTTGGATGTGCAATAGTGGGTTTAAAATTAGAAGCGTTGAAAGAGTCCTCAAATCGGTAGATGAGCAGACTGGCAATAGTCAGTGGGAGGAAAATCTATGAAAAGTGGCCATGATCAGCCCTGCTGGGTTTGATAAGTAGGTCTATGAACCAGTGTGGAAGGTGGGCAGGGGTCAGAAGAGCAAGAGGGCCCGAAAGAAACAGAAAGAGAGCTGGAGAAGGGGGAGAATAAATGTTAAAAAGAGGAAAGAAAGACACAAGGAACTCAGAAGAGCGAGCAACACTATCTTGTCCAAAATGCTAGTAGTGCTGAAGCTGAGAAACCCTGGGGTTAGGCAAAAGGTCTTATTCTTTCGTATCTGAAAAGATAAACTTATTTAAAATAAATGATAGTCAACCTCAAAAAGAGACTTGGTGGAAGCATGCAGGAATTATGCCGCCGTGGGAGATTAAGTGAGTAGGCCGCCAGGGTGGGACTCACCTCCAAATTGCTTTTTCCAGTTGCAGGGGATCTTACATCTCTGGGTCTTCATGGTCTGTTTGCACTCGGTGCCGCTGCGGGTGCCCTCCCGGGTGCCCAGCCCGCAGTCGCCGCTGGTGGGCACGCACACGCTCCACTGCCACTCTCCGCAGTCGGACTTCTTCACTTTCTTTTCTGGAGGAAGGACAGATAATCAGCAGGCAGAAAGCTCTTCAACCCTGCATATAACGGGCTTCCTTCCTGGGGCCCCTCATTACGGGGCCTGTGCTTTTCACCCCTCTCCAGTGCCCAGCCAACAGCAGGGGCTGGACAGGCCTTGGCACAGCGACTGAATCACCGAGTGACCAGGGCAAGGGAGAGAGGAAGCGGAGGGGGCCTCGGCTGAGACTGATCTAACTCCCTGCGTGCCAGGGGCTGTGCCAAGTGACTTACTGACGTCTCCTCTCAGAGGCAAACATTTCTATGACAGAACATGGTCAAAAACAGGTCAATCTAGAACATGAGGACACATTCCATTGGAAGCAACGGCGGTGAAACGAGCTTTCTCAATGCAAGCCCACGACCCTCTCTCTGTCTTAGAGACAGGACAGCGTGATGCCAACGTGGCGGAGCCACTCCCGGCTCAGGCTGCCTCCCGGGAGCCAGGGCAAAGGCGCTTTGCCCACAGATGAGAGGGGGTGTCGCTCAGGTTCCTTGAATCGAAGGAGGGAGGGAGGGGGGAAGGAGGGGGAGGGAGGGAGGGAGGAAGGAAGGAGGGAGGGAGGGAGGGAGGGAAGGAAAAAAGGAAGGAAGGGAGGGAGGGAGGGAGGGAGGGAGGGAGGGAGGGAGGGGGCACACAGTCAGCCTCTGGATTAGAAGGACAGGGTCAGGAAGAGCCTGGCCCCGGGCCCTGCCGCTTACCTGGTTTCTCTTTCTTCCCCGCCTCTGCAGTGCCCACAGCTGCCAAGATGAAAATGAATGCCAAGAAGGCAGCTGCCAACTTTCGACGCTGCTGCAGGTGCTGCTGGGACTGCATTCTAGGGATAAACAGAGACAGGAGAAGGCGGGTCAGCCTAAGTGGAGAGGAAGGCCCCGGGACTCCTTGAGGCAGGGCTCCAGGCTCCATTTCCAGAACTTCAGACTTGGGGCCCAGCTGTATCGGTTCTGTTTCGTGCAAGCCTAGCTTTTCTCTCCCACAGCCACTGCAGTGCATTCGCTGACCACCCCCAGCAGGCCTCCGCGCAGACGTCACACGCAGCCGTTTGCCACGGGTGACTCAACAGTGACAAGAGCAAAGGGGTTTTGATGGCATGTGTCCGAGCAGACTCCCACGATAAGTCTCCTGACAGCCAGTGACACTTGGTGATGTCAATAGCTATCGTCGTCTTCATAACTCTTGACAGTTCCTAGAAACGACCGTGGGTTGCGGTCCACATGGGTATTTGAATGGACACAATGAGTGGACAACCCGGGCAAGTATATGTTTGCTGTTATCTGTAGGTACCTCAGTACTGACCAATCTCTCTGATTTTTTTACCATTTTCCATGATCATGAGTCTCTTATTATCATCAATGTGTTATTAATCGGTCCACCAAAGAAGGAAGCACAAACCAGAAGTAGGCAGAGCACACCTCTATATATATATCTATCAAGCACACAAAACTCACGCGCTAAAAATCCTCTAAATGGGGGGCCACCAAAGAGTTCACACTCACTCATAATTCAAAATTCTCCACATTTGATATGAATCAAAATCCCAGAATAACATTAGAAAACTCCCTTAGAATCTGAAGCCACTTGTGACAGCGGAGTGTCCATGTGGTGACCTTGCCAAAGCAAACATGAGACGTCTCTGTCCAAGCCCCAGGACAGCCCACTTCCCAGTGGCCACACCGAGCCAGTGGCTGCAGCAACTCACCTGGCAGTTACTTATCTCCCTCTGGTGTGTCTTAGTGTTTTATATCAAAATGACAGAATGGCTTACAGTCATTAGCTCTGGGGGGTTTCTTTCCAGAAGTGGTAATGGATTAGTTTAGATGACTTTACACTCTCTTGAGTGGAAACAATAAAACTTCTTTTACGTAAAAGGGATTGAGATCATTCTGTTCTGCAATGTCTTCCTCATTCAAAAATATCTATGAAATGTTATCCTTGTCAGTGAATTTGTCTCCCTCTCTGTGACACAGGAAATGTTATTGCATTTTAATTGGTGACTTTAGATTGCATTGTATGGATGAAGCATCTTTCATTTACAAATTAAAATGAATATTTTGGTCATTTGGTCCTTTGGTTGAATAATAAATCCAAATTAGCAATTCACCACCTCCATCACTTTCTAAAATCCAGTACTGGGTGCTCTGCCCTTCCTCCTAATGCTAAATGTTTATAGCTCTACCTCACCGATAGTCACATAGAAAAGTTCCTATTGTTTCCATCACTTTTCCTGTACCTTTCATGGGGCATGAGCGACGACTCACAAGTCTTCTCAGAGTTGAGTACCCGGTGCATCTATACTACTATACTTTTAAATTATATATTCAAATACTGTTTACAATTATTAGTGTAAACTGAACCAAAGAGGAGGTCTTCTCTTGTTTTCTTTAAAGGCTGTCTGACAACCTACTGTCAGTGGCTAACCACTTTGGAGGCAGAAACTTTTCATTTAAATTTTCTTTAAGGGTAAGTTCACTTTTAAATTCAGAACTTTTAAATGTTAATGCACTGCTTGCCCAGCTGAAACCTGCCGTCATGGTTAACGATTATCTATGAATACCTGAAATATTTAGCCTGTGAAGGAGATTGTTGTGAGAATTCTGAAATTCCCATTGAGAAAGAGCAGCTCTGGAGAGAACTTGATCAAGTAGTGGAGCGATCCTTGTAGCGTCTGGTGACACACAGAGCAGGGAGGGAGGTCAGGTGCACCTTAGGGCCCACAGAAGCAGCAGCCAGGTGGCAAAACCCTTCCATCACACACACACACACACACACACACACACACACACACACACACAGAGTTATTAACAGAAAGGTGCCATTCCTGGCTAATTTTAACCTTGGCATTTCTAGTTTTGCATTGCTAAGTTTTTATTTTATAATTATTTTCTTAAAGCTGTTTCATAATAAATTCAATTCACTTAATTTCATGGGGGGAAAAAATCTCACATAAGCCAGAATTTCCTAACCGTAAAATTCTTTTGAGTCACAGGGTGGTCTATTAAAGGAGTTATCATAGCTGTAGCTTGAATTTCTGAATTCACCGTTTACCCCCTTTAGAAATTCTGAGGAAAAACGCACACGAGTCCGTGCGTACAGGGGTCACCTGTGTAAAATATATGATTGGAAACAGGCTTGAGTTAGAGAGTTTCTTTCTTCATTCCAACACCTCCTCCCCTTCCTTATGTTTTTTTGCCACTCTGCTTAAGCCCAGGTTTTGAGAACTTAGATTTTGCTGGGCAGAAAAAATGAATAAAGGTTCTTTGAAAGAAGAGAGTAAGGAGGCTTAGAAAAGGGATTATTAATATTAGCCCAAAAAATTCCAGTGTGCCCAAACGATAGCCAGTTAGCATGCCGGTGCCTTGCTGTGGTAGCAAATACTTGAGTAATTAGTACGCGTGTGGCTAATGGGTCCCCTTGCGTGTGGCGTTTGCATAGTTGGCTCTGTCCTTAGCATCAAATAAAGGCAAAATCTCTCCCTGCGTGTGGCATCTATATACCTGGTTTTATGTTTTTAACCCTGCCTGCTCTCCAACAGCAGAGGCAAGAGCCTTGATCTTAAGAAAGTGGTCAGGAGCATGACTTACTTTTCACCCTGAGGGAAATAAAACAGTGGACGAAGGATGCTTGCTGAGTTGGCTCAGTTCTTTTGAATAATTTACTAATCTTCACCCCCTCCTACTGCCATCTTTCGTTGTATTTGCCCTGGCAGATTTAATTTCATAGGGTTTAATGGTTAAGTTGAAGACTATCGTTGATGGGGGCCGGTGTCTGGAAATTATTATTGAGAAATCTCAATCACTAGTAAGTGCGAAGCTCAACGATGAAAGGAAAATAAAGCTAAAAAAGCAATTCAGGGGGTAAGTATTGATTTATTAAGTCCTGATCTCTTCTCTAGAAAAGTAGCTCATTGGAAGGAAAAGAGAGCTCCCTTTTCTTTCTTTTTTCTTTTGTTAATCCTTCCCCGAGGATATTTTTTCCATTGCTTTTTCAGAAAGGGTGAAGGGAGAGAGGGAAAGAGAGAGAGACATTGATGGGAGAGGGACTTATCGATTGATTGCATCCAGCACTTGCCCCAGCTGGGGCCTGGGACTGAGCCTGCAACCGAAGTACATGCCCTTGGCCGGAATCAAACCCGGGACCCGTCAGTCCACAGGCCGATGATGCTCTAACCACTGAGCCAAACCAGCCAGGGCAAGAGGGCTCCCCTTTTCTTTAGCATATTAATAGGATCTAGAAGTTTTAAAGATGGTCATCATCGGGTGTAAACAGAATACAAAGATGCTAGAATCGGTCCCATAGTGATCTGTTTGGAAGAACTAACATGAGATTTGGAGGCAGAAGCTTTGGCTTCAACTTCAGCTCCACCCTCTAATTTTTGGAATGTCCTTGGGCAAATCGCCCTCATTCGAAACTCTGTTTTGACATCTGCAAAGCGGGAGTGGTTGTAGCAACCACTTGCAAGCCTGTCACGAAAATGCAAGATGTGGACATAGAGCTAATCAGAACATTAAGGAATACAGTATTAGTTGCTGGACAAAGTTAATTCATCCTCACACTCTTATTACTTACTAAAAGGAAGCCCTTTTTTAAAGTAAGAAATAATAGGCATTACACTTTGAGCTTTCTAATATCCCAAAGAAAAAGACAAAATACAAGATAAAAATGAGAGGGGGGGAGGAGAGGGAGGGAGAGTTATGATTTAATGTCAGCTAAAGGCTATCCAGCCCGGCTGGCGTGGCTCAGCAGTTGAGCATCAACCTAGGACCCAGGTGATCAGGGTTCGATTCCCGGTCAGGGCACATGCCCGGGTTGCGGGCTCGATCCCCAGTCGGGGGCGTGCAGGAGGCAGCCGATCAATGACTCTCATCATTGATGTTTCTCTCTCTCTCCCTCTCCTTTCCTCTCTCTGAAATCAATAAAGATACATTAAAAAAAAAGACTATGCAGCCTTTTCAGGGCACAAATTCATTCTGCCCCTTGACTTCCTGGGAGGCTAAAATAAACTCCAGGACCTTCATCCCCAGTATTTCTTTGGAGTTCCCGAAAGTCAAGAGGTTCCACGTTGAGAATTAGGGAGCACATCCATGCAATTTAACGTGTATGAAATGAAATGGAAAAATCTCACTTTGCAACTGTATTTTATGTCCTTGTGTGGAAAAACCATTCCACCCCCCTTTCTGTTCCAGATGCCCAAGACGGGGCCCCAGCACATAGCTGCCGCTCGGTACAACTGAGCTGGTGGGCAGGGGGAAATCACCAACACACGGCATCGAACAGAGGGTTTAACATTCCTGCCAAAATGATGTCTCGGTCCTTTGTCTCTGCCACGGGGATGTGACATTCATGGAAGAAGCTGTGCTGGAAACAACCAGAATCTCAAACAGAATCGTACATTCGAGGGCTCAGTGGATGGTCTGCAAGGCTCTGCCTCACACCGTGCACAGCTCTAGACCTTTCTGGATATCCTGTGGGACTTGCCTAAATTCCTGTGAAATAGTAACCTTTCATCTTTTTATTGTAAAATAAAACGTACGATACAGGAAACTACGCAAGACAATTAAATAGCTTAGTAAATTATTATGAGATAAATTATTTTTCCAGTCACACTTGAAGGCTTTCTATGTTTCCCATTCCAGTTATAGCCTTGTCTCTCTACCGGTAACTTATAGAGTAATTACTTCTTTGCATTTCTTGCCAGTTTTACTCAGTGCATTTCCTTAGACATGTCTGATTTTAAACTGATATGCCTTTTAAATTGCTTTAATTATACAGGTTTTTCCTGTATCCCTTTCTTTCAGGGCCTTTTAGTTTTTACAAAAAACCAGGCTATTTAATCAGAAGTATCCTATGTTCTGGATTTTGATGACTGTAAATTCACGGTGAATTCAATCCCTCTGCTCAGCTGCACCTTGGCAGCTGGACACAGGGGTCTTTTCAGCCTCAGGGGCTATCCCTTTGACATGACTTAAGTGGCATTCAAGGGGTTGTTTCACCAGGAGCTACATAATATCTGGTTTTCACTCTTTTGTGACGTCAATAGCCATTGGTATTCAATGAGTATTGATGGGATATTATGGACTGAATGTTTGTGTGCCCCCTGCCTCCAAACTCACAGGTTGAAACCCTCCCCCTCTCCACGGGGTGGTATTATGGTTTTAGGAGGTGGGGTACTTGGGAGATAATTAGGATCCCATGAGGTCATGAGGGGGGAGCCCTCAGGACTAGGTTCAGTGCCCTTACAGAAGTCCCAAAGGACCTCGCTTTCTCTCTCTGCTCTCTGCCACTCGAGGATACAATGAGAAGTTGGCAGTCCGCGACCCAGAACAGGGTTCTCACTAGATCCCAACAGTCCTGGCACCCTGACCTTGGACCGCCAGACTCCAGAAGTATGAGAAATAAATCTGTTGTTTATAAGCCACCCGGTCTATGGTGATTTTGTTATAGCAACCTGAGCCTATTAAGACATGAGAATTGAAAAATGGTGATCTTTTAATTCTATTCTTTCCTCTTCGTTTATTAGTTGAGATAATTTCATAAAGAGATATTTCCCCCCACCTATTATTTTTATCGTGTTTACAATTCATAAAGAAATGTAGGGTCAGTTCTTAATTCTATTGTTACTCTCCTAACCAATTTCGGTTTCATTACCAGCCGCTTATCCTCACAATGGGTTCCTGTCCTGAATGTGTCACCATGGGCCTCTGGGCTCCGACTGCGTGGGGCTGTCCGGTTCTCCGGCTGTCACACCTGTCAGCTGCTCCGCCTGCTTTTGTCCGGACACCAACAGCACTTGGGTCTCGTTAGTGGTTTGCTCCCACCCTCTTTTATTTTGAGGTTTATAGGAAAGAATCTGTCCTGAGTTTTGCTTTTAAACCCTGTCCTTGGGTTTTAGTTTTGCTATCAGTCACTGCCCCATCTGTTTTTTGCTGTTGTTAATGATAAAAACCTCTTTTTAAAAATTTTTTCTATTACAGTTTGCATTCAGTATTATTTTGTATTAGTTTCAGATGTACAGCATAGTGGTCTGACAATCATATACTTTACAGACAAACAAAACAGAAACAAACTCGTAGATACAGAGGACAGAACGAAGGTTGGTGGGGCCGGGGGGGGGGGGGCTGGGAGATAAGGTGAAGGGATCGAGAAGCACAGATGGGTAGTTTCAACACAGTCTTGGGGGTGTAAAGCGTAGCACAGGGAATACAGTCAGGAATATTGGGATGTGCCTGGCGGGTACTGAAAATATCGGGGGGAACACTTTGTAAAGTATATGATTGTCTACCTTCTCTTACTTATGATCAATTATTTTAATTTAGTTTAAGGAAAATCGTTCAGTTCTGTGTGAGGATTCAGGAAGATCCCAAAAGCCTCCTGACACTTCCATGCCCCGCCACAAATGAACACATTAGCTCCTTAAACATTCAGGGGGCACCTGCCTCGCGCCAGCCATTCAGCTGTATCCTCGGGATACAGCGGTGACAAGTGGGAAGAAAGATGTTTTTGCTTCTCATGAAGCTTGCACTTCAATAAGTTTACACTGACAAGTAAAGGGCCAACTATAATTCGCTAAGCTCTGATACAAACGACAAAATGCCATGAAGTATAAAGAGCCGGCAACTATTTTGCATTTCCCTTTCTTGGTTGTGAACTAACTTAAGACAAGAATTAAGGTAAGGCCAAAGGTTTCATTTCCCCGAAGTTCCCTAGGAAGCAAACAAAACCACTATAGCTAGAAATTCTGTTATGGAGCATTAACATTAATCGTGTTCCTATAATTTTGGTCACAGAATCAAACCTTCTCTTACTTATGATCAATTATTTTAATTTAGTTTAAGGAAAATCGTTCAGTTTTCATCAGCCTGGAAGGTATTCATTTAGTTAAATATATTTATAGTACTTAATTACAACAGGTCCTTGCCTATACTACTTTATAAATATTGATTTACATTAATGTTAGTTGATATCTGAATTAGCACAAACAAGGTACCCATTCACTCAATTATTCACAAACTATATAGTATGCATAAGAGATACATACGAGTTGCATCCTTTGTAGCATGAACTGTTCTAGGCAATGGAGGCAAGGAGTTGAACAAGATGGGCACTGCTGATCCCACAATGCTGACATTTAATGAGAAGTTAATGAACAACATGTAAACAGATGAACATATAAATAAATTCATAAATGTGGTCATTTCTGATTGTAGTAAATTCTGCGAATGAAAAAGATTATGTGATGAAAATGGCTAGAAGAAAAGCCTTGACCAGGCTGCTCAGTTGGTGGGAGCATCATCTTGGGCATCAAAAAGTTGTGGGGTCTCATTCCTGGTCAGGGCACAGACGTAGGTTTCAGGTTGAATCCCAGGTCAGGGTGAGTACTGATGGATCTTTCATTCTGTGTGTGTGTGTGTGTGTGTGTCTCCCTTCCTCTCTCTCTAAAAAAAGAAAATCAATTAAGAAACATATCCTCTGGTGAGGGTTAAAATATATATATTTTTTAAAAAGGCAATTAGAAGAGTACTATTTGGGTGGCATGGTTATGGATGGCTTCTTCCATAAGACTGAGAAAGAGCTAGACATCTCTTACTGATAAATATTTTGCATCAGGGGCCCCCAATTACCAGTTGTCATTCCTCATTATTCTCTTCTGGGATGAGATGGTCTTCTTTTTGTCTCCAAGTTTTTGTAATTCTTTAGGAATTCAATAATTAGTCATCCACCTCTCCTAACCGACCTGTTCTCTTCACTTCACCACAATTTCGGGATCCACTCAAGTTTTAACCAACAACCAACAAGTTCTCGCTCCCAGTGGCTCATTGCTAAACAGCCCACTCAAACCTGGAACCTTACCAGCTTATCACCTGTGCTAATCTCTAAGGTCATATTTTAAAATAACCAAACAAATCATCATTTTATGAAATGTGCACCTTTCCCTAGAAAAATAATGGTCATCGTTTATTTCATTTAAACATGATATTCCAGAGTGCTCTTTTATTCACGTTTTCCGACTTGGTAATATAGTAGGAAATCCATTTTTACTAAAAAGCATGTAGCCTTTCCCTCTCTGCCCCATATTAATATTTACAAGGATGTGTAGGTTGCTTGAAAATTGCTTTCTACTTTGAATTCCACTCTAAACACACAAAGGCGTTCAGCAATGAGACAAGAAAAAATAAATCAAGCGAAACAAGTACTCAGTGGAAACGGACTTGATTTCCCTTTACGATATGACTGACGTGAAGGTCTGTTTACTCAATTATTTTTTGGAGCCAAATGAGTTCAAAGGGACTTGAGTTGGTTGTATTATTTCTTTACTGCTTTTATTTGTTATAATCAAAAGTAACTGAGGAAGGACTTGAAGAATTTTAGAATTTCCTAGTTTCCTTTTGCTCTTTTTTGCATCTGTCTGCTGCAACTTGATAGGGAGAGGGACAAGTCAGGGCCTTAGAATAAGTGAGAGCAAACATAGATTCCCAGCTCTGGCAAATAACGAACAATACATTTCATGTCTCCGGAACATCCCTTCGTTGGCTGGAGACATGAACATCAAGTCTGTCCCACAGATGAGAGATCATGAGCCGTGAGCTCCACAGACCTGGCCCGTGGCAGGCCCACAGTACCTGCTCTCAGGGTGCCTTCTGAGCTTACACCGCAGCTCCCGCGCTCCTTCCTCTTCCTCTTCACCTGAGCTAGGACAACATGCTGACATTCGGGGTGGGATCTTCCTGTCCTGAAATGCAAAACGCTGCATTTTCTCTGAGCAGAAACGGCAACCCACTTCTCCCTGTCCCAGCGTCGCGCTATCCCTAAGTCAGCTTCCTGCTGCCCGCCTGTTTCCTTCCTCTGTTCCCTAAAACTAAGGTGTCTGTAAAATCTCAAAGCCTTCCTCATAGAGATCCATTTCACTTCGGTACTTATAATGCTCTAAACCCAGACACTGTTTCAATCAGTGGGTCCCAAGCTGTCCCATGCCACTGAAAGTCCTTTCCCAGGCCCCTCCACCTGGCAAACCCCCAGCACCTTCCAAGGCCTCGTGCAAGGACTTCACCCTCCATAAAGCCTTTGCCGATGCAATACTGTCTGCCTTCGTCATCTCGGGAGCTCACTGGACCATGCCCACTCCACAGACTCGGTCATTCCCAGTCCCTGAATGTGCAAGTGGCATATTATTCACTCAATGCACTATAGCACAGAAAACCGGAAAAAATGACACGAGCCCTCTAGAACATTATATTTAGTAACCATCACTGGTTTCAATCTCCTTCAATTCCTTGTTTCCCATCACCACTACTAGCAGTTACCTGAACAGAATTAAACAGTGTGGTGACGGCCAGAGGGAAGGGGTGGAGAGCTGGAGAGAGGTGGGCAAAGGGGAGGGGAAAACGAGTGCATCTGTAATAGTGTCAACAATAATAATTAAGTTCAAAAAAAACATACATTTTAAGACACAAAGGAAGTAGAGACTAACAAAGGCAGACACTGAGAAACCATGGGAGATTCCTAAGGTTCCTCACAGCTATTCGACTGGTTCCTCCACACCAGCCATGAAGGAAAATTCTCATCTAAGGAAGACAACCTATTAGAGTGGCTGACATTTAGAATATTCAATATTCTCTAGGGCTGAAGTTCTAGCAAAAGCTTTTGAAAGAACAGTATAGTTCTCAGTATGCACGTGTGTGATTGTGATTCTGCGTGTGTGTGCATGTAATAGTGTATATAACACTTCTACACATCTTCCCTCAGTAATAAGTCCGTTAAGGGACAGAAGGCTATATTTTGTTGTTACATTCATCTAAAAGATTTAGGACAGTGTTTGACACATAGATATCACTTATATATTTGTTTAAAAGTAAATAAAATAACAATAAATAGCCTTGTATCCAATATGATAACTGACCACAGTGTCTAAAATAGCACCAACTTCACACATCTTTGTGCCCTTACCTGGCTTTATTTTTTTTTCCTTAGCATGAATTAATGCTGGATGTGTTATATCTTTATCTTTATTTGCTAATTAACTTCTCCCCCAGGATGGCAGGGCTCTGAAGAACAGTAGCAAGTTCTGGTTACTGAAATCATATTGCAGGCTGAGGGTGGAAAAGCATACAGAAATATAAAAAGACGTCCCAGGGGACAGACTGAGCACTGGATGTTCTCTGTGACGGTAACTAAAATACATTGTATTTATTTTTTTAAACAGCTAAAGGGCCTTGGCTTTGGGGTAGCTTATTTTTTTAAATTTAAGTCAATTTTCTCCATAAAGATGGTGGCAAACAACCTTTTACAATGGTTTGATTTTTGATAAGTAAATTTGGAATAGAAAGTATTTCCAATGCAAGAAATCAAACAAGCCAAAGTTTCGGGGGAAAAAGAAGAGGCCAGTTTGGAGTAAATAGTGCCATTTTTTAGTAAAAGAAGAAAATGTGGTATAGATCAACTGAAGCCATAGCAGGCCGGGCTTTGAAATCATAACTATTATCATGAATATTTAGTGACCACCTACTACATGCAACACAATAGGACAGTGATAAGAATGGCACAGGGGTGAATTATATTTAATCTCATGAATCCTACAAGATTACAAACTCATGATGGAGAACAAGACAAGGAGAGTATAAACCATATTTTTGTGTAACCAAAAGCAACAGTATTTATAATAAAAGGAGAGTGCCTACTTCTCTTGCCAGAATCTCTTCTGCAAAGTTAAAAGGACACTTCTCAATTTTTAGCAGTAAAAGTCAAAAGAAAGGCATCTGTATTGGCACACTAGATGAATGTCCCAAAGCAAGAGTCAATAGTATTGGTAAGTCATGGATAAATGCCCCGTGTCGACTGAAAACATAAATCCGTACACATTCAGCCCAGCTCAGTGGGAAACCACATTAAAAAAATAGGTAGAGCTCAACTTCAAATAGAAAGGTAATTCCGTCAAGATTATTAGCAGAGTTTCACGCTCTTCTAAACAACTCAGGATAGCTTTATTAACTACTGGGTTCACCTGGCATCTCTAACCACTGGTGGCTTTATTTGTGCAAGTGAAGTGACTCAATTAAAAACATAATGAACACAACAGCATGCAGATGTTCATGCTCACTGCGACACTGCTAAGCGAATGAACACTGGCCCACCTCGTGTACTCGGGGAGGCAGAGAGTCAGCACTGCATGGCCTGTAAGGCAGGGGCTCGAGGCGGCACTGAGCAGCATTTTTACCTCTGCCAGAGGCCAGCGCCTGGGAAGTGCGCACTGTGAAGAGGGACCTAGATCTCTGTATTGGTCTACTGCCAACTATTCCATTTGGACCAGCAAAGGAACTGATTGCCTAGCCGGCGTGGCTCAGCGGTTGAGCATCGACCTAGGACCCAGGAGATTGTGGTTCGAACCCCGGTCAGGGCACATGCCCGGGTTGCAGGCTCCATCTCCAGCAGGGGGCGTGCAGGAGGCAGCCAATCAATGACTCTCTCATCACTGATGTTTCTATCTCTCTCTTTCCCTCTCCCTTTCTGTCTCTGAAATCAATAAAGATACATATTTTTAAAAAAAAATTTTTTTAAAGGAACTGATTATTACTTGTTATCACAAAAAAAATCACAAAAAATCATTACCCAATAAATCTTGATTATATATGAGAGGCTATACCAGGCTCTCTCCTTTAATACCTAGAGTCACCAAAGAGCTTGTGAGAAACAGGATTCTATTTATAATTCAATGGAATTACCCAAAAGGCTACCCGAACTAATAAGCGAGTTCAGTTTGAGGATGCCCTATCACCATACTAAGATCAATTATATAACTATATATTTGCAAAATACGTGAATTTCAAAGTCTTTTTATGTAAAATACATAAAGAAAATTTATAACTAAATAATAAAAAATCCAATAAAATTATGGGCAAAAGATTTGAACACTTTTCAAAGATATACAAATGGCAAATAAGCGCATGAAAAGATGTTCTACATTATGAGGAAAGTCTCATTGTGATACTGATACATACCTACTCAATTGACTAAATTAAAGACTGTCCATACCCAAGTGTTGGCAAAGATGTGGAGCAACTTTAACTCTCATAATCAACTGATTGTAACCACTCTGGAAATCATTTTGGCAATTTCTTAAAAATCTGAACACACTCAACATATAATGCAACTACTCTACTAATTTGGTATTTTCCCAAGAGAAATGAAAACTGAGCACTACACAGAACTTATAAACAAATATTTATAGCAGCTTGCCTTATTAATAATAGCCCAAACTGAAAACAATCCAAATGTCCATCAACAGGTAAATTAATAAAGAATTGTGGCATATCCAGATAATGTTTTCCTACTAAGCAGGAAAAAAAAAGAATTATTGATACATGCAGTAACACTTACAAATTACAAAATAATTGTGCTGAGTGAAGGAAGTTATTTAAAAATAATACTGTACAATTTTTTAATATAAAGTTCTAGAAAATGCAAATTCATAAAGTGATAAAGCACAGATCAGTGATTACCTGGATAAGAATTTGGGGGCATTGGGAGAAGCATGAGGTAAAGATTACCAAAGGGTATGAAGAAATTTCTAGAAGTGTCAGATATATTCATTATCTTGATTGTGGTGATAGTTTCACAAGAATATATAAAAAGCCCTCAGGTAGACAGATTAAATACGTGCAGTTTGTGGTATGTCGGTTAAACCAAGTAAAGCTTTAAAACAGTAGATACCAAAGAACTATGAAGCAAGACACAACCAAGAAAACTGGAGTCAATAGCAACGCACCCCAGGATGGCATCAAGGTTGGAATTAGCTGGCAAGAACACTGCAGATATGATACATATATATTGCCAACAATTCCTATGAAGGAGCGGAAACACCACCGTAACAAACGAGGACCCTCAGCAGAAAAATAGAAATTGTAAAAAGGAACAAACCTTCTAGAACCGAAAAATACACGTGAGATGTTTGCTGTGTGATAAACAATGAGTTAGATACAGCCCGAGAGTCACTGACCTTGAAAACAGATCAATATAAATGATCTACACTTAAAAATGGAGCAATAAATCATTTTATAAAAAAATGAATAGTGCCTAAGTGTCCTGTGGAATAGTGTTCAAGAACCACTCATACTCCAAGGAAGGAATTCTGGAATATAGGACAGGAACGTAGCACCGGACGTATTTAAACAATCCAAAGCTTCTAAAATTGTATGAAAACATCAACCCACAGGACCAAGAAGCTCAGCAAAGGCCAAGCACGACAGGTGTGAAGGAAGCCTCACGTAGGCACACACATCCAAACTGCTGAGCACCAAATATAAAGAAACAAACGAGCAAAACAAGGACCTTAAAAAGCAACTGGGAGAGAGGTACATCACACGGGGTGGAACTGCAATAAAAATGACGGATTATTTCCAGTTTAAACAGTGAAAGCCAAAAGTCAGTGGAGAACACCTCTGACAGAAGAAAGAAAATCACAGGCCATAATTCACATATTGCAAAACTGAGGCTAAGCAAATACAGTCTCAGGGGAAAAAAGCTGAAAAAAAGCTGATGCCAGCATATTTTCTTTGCAATAAATTCTAAATGCAGTTCTATAGGCTAAAGTGAAATATTATAAGGCTGTATTACACTGTATATTTCTTTATATATTATAAATGTTAAAATATGTATAATATATATCTTTATATGTTTCATATACATAAATTTGTATACATAATTCAGATCCATAGGATGGAATGAAAGACATAGAAAATGGAATATATATGCACAATTATAAACAGCTAACTTTTTATTATTTTTAAAATCTATAACTTATTATTTAAAGTAATAAATTGTTATGGGTTTTATAGGATTTGTAGAAGTAAAATATATGACAACAACGAAATGAAAATGGGGAGAAATGGAATTATATTGTTTTATGGATTTTTCTGCATTTTACATAAAGTGGTGTAATGTTCCTTTTAAATAGAAACTTAGGTGTCAAGAATCCATAGGGCAATTCCTACAGCAACCTCTAAAAGAGAATTCAAAGAGTTATAGTTAAAAGGAGTATAAAAATTAAAGCTGAAAATTTAAAATCAGGTTTGATTAACCCAAAATAATCAGGAAAAGAGGGACAAAGGAATAAATAACAGATGGGATAAAGAAATAGCAAGAAAGTACATTTAAACCTAAACAGATGAATAATTGCGTTTAATGCAAATAGACTAAACACATTAATCAAAAACCAAACAGTCCAACTACATGAATAAGCAATACTGAACCAGATGTTATCTACAAGGGACCCATTTTAAATATATTTTTTATTATGTACTTTTCCATGTGCAATGGCTTTATTAACATTGTGGACAATCACATCAGTAAGGTGGTTATACAAAATAAATAACATGAGAAAGCAAATGATTTTAAAAGGATGAAAATGAAAGGCTGGGAAAAGTTATTCCATAAAATCAGCAATCATAAAAAAGCTCATGTGGCTGTCTTGGTCTTAATCAACGCAGACTTCAAGACAGGGAGCATTAACAAAATAAAAAGGGACATTTCATAATTAGAAAAGAATCTATTAATCTAGAGGGCAATAATACCAAATGGGCGTGCACATAACAAAATTTCAAAGGACATGAATTAGGCACTGACAGAACTAAAGAAATAGGCAATTCCAGACTCATAACCAGAGGTTTTAAAAATCTCTCTGATGAATTGATATAAATAGAAGAAAATAATCAGTCCGAATGAATCTGACTTGATACCAAAGCTTTATAAGAGCATTACAAGAAATTATAGAATATTCCTAATGAAATAAACACAAAAATCTTTTTTTTTTTAAATTAGTAAATCAAATCCAACAAATATTTTTAAAAAGCTACTAAATCACAACTGGTGGTGTTTATTTTTGGATGCAACTGTTTTAACCATTGAATTAACAGAATACCAGAAAAATGGAGAAAAACCTTAGGACAATCTCAACATATGCAGTAAAAGAACTGAATCAAATCCAACACTATTTCCTGAAAAAATTATGATGCACTAAAATTATAAAACTGCTATACTAGTTTTTTTTAATGGGCATAAAAAAGTTACCTAAGTATGTCCAGAGACTTTAAAGAAGTTTCAATAAGTAAAAGATAGGTGCCCATAGGAATTAGTAATAAAGAGCCAACAGGTACATTTTAGCAAAAATGTAAAATTTATAAAGCAAGTAGCTGCTTCAGAAACAATCATTAAGCTAGGATAATGTCAGTTTAGAGACTGTTCCTTGGCCAGTGACTATCCTGTGTGACTGGGCCAACTTATCATGTTAGAAGAGCCTAATAAATATTCAATGTGACACAATGAAAGGTTTTGAGAATTGATACAGTATTATTTAAAAAAAAAAAAAAGAGCCAAGGGACCAACTGCCTCCTGAGGAGCTGGTACGACTCAAATGGAGGCCAACAGCTATGATTCTCATCAGAAACAGCCTTCCATGGGATGCTTTCAGGTACTTGTTAGAGAGAGGAAGCTTTTACTCATAAAAGAATAAGAGAAAGAAGAGCCCATCTCATCGCTCTTGGTTGGGATTCAAGGAGTCCTAGGCACTGGGTTGTGTTTTTATGGAGCTCTCAAGGTGGCATCCACGTCTAGCTTTTGAACCCCTTTCTAAGCAGTGTCACTGTAAGGGCCAGTCCCATCAGCATGGGCCAGGAGCTCCTTAGAAATGCAGACTCTGAAGCCTTCCCCCCAGGCCCTCTCCACCAGAATTTACATTATAACAAGGGCAAGGTCCCCAGGCGAACATCTACACACAAGGGAGTTTCATGAGCCCTTCTTCTGAACCATCATTTTTAAGGAATTTTAAAAAATTAAACCTTTATGAATTATTTCATTGCTTGTTTAATTTACTTATAGTCCAACTTCTTCCCGCAAGTTTAAGGCAGCTTTTACAGATATATACATTCTAGAAAGATGAAATAAGGAAGACACAGGTCAAACCAAAGTGTCATGGATGAAAGGCTTTGCTCTGCACTGAGAGCTCTATCCAACTTTTACCCTCACAACTTTAGAAGGCAGTCGATACTATTTCAATTTTATAGGCAGGAAAAATCAGAGGATTTAGATAATTTTTCCAAGGCCACCAAGTATTAGAAGTAGGTTTTCCACCTAGACCAGTTAAAATCAAATTAGATCTGTGCTCAGAGTCACAAAATTGAGTAGTAAAGTTAAGATGCAAAATGCCTGGTATGCACTCTTATATATTTACTAAGACTTACCCCACATTTGGCTCTGAACTGTCTAGAAGGTGATGTGAAGACAGAATTTAAGAACAACATTCACAGAGTCTGCAGTTAGTTCCCTATCATAATGTTACTTATAGTAGAGGAGAGCTATCACTATATGTAAAATCTCAACAAACTGAAATGTATACTGTAGACTCAAGGTCTTGACTCTTAGCAAATATGTGTAAATCCAAAGATTGTGAATATTTTAGCAAAATCTTGAACAAACTTTAAATGGATGACTGGGTCATTTATTATCTGAGCTAGAATGCTGGGGCCCTGGTGAGGGCAGGGAGTGGCAAGAGGTAATATAGAAGGAGAGCAGAGTCAGGAACTAATCCCTCTCAGTCTTGGCCACTTGACCCATTGATCACTGGATTCAGAGTGTCTACCACTGTAGGCTTTTGAAGGCCTTCAGAAATGTTTGACATATGACAAAAAAGATGTTTCTATAACAAGAAAATAGAAAAAATTAAAATTAGCATTTAATATTGGCTACAAAACATTTTGTCAACTTTAAAAGTATAATATTTAAAATATTTTAAATTCACTCTATTCGCATATCATCGTTAGATTAGATTTTCTTACTTCTCGGGAATTCTTATTTATTTTAAAAATTTTGTTTGAATTTATTGGGATGACACTGGTTAATAAAATTATACAGGTTTCAGTTGTACGATTCTATAATACATCCTCTGTATATTGTATTGTGTGTTCACTACCCCAAGTCAAGTCTCCTTCTATCACCATTTATCCCCTGTATGCCCTCTTCTACCTCCCCCCACCCCCTTTCCTTCTGGTAATTATCATATTGTTGTCTGTGTCTACGAGTTGGTTTGTTCTGTTTAATCCCTTCATCTTTTTCACCCAGCCCCCCCACCCCCTCCCCTCTGTCTATTCTCTGTATCTATGAGTCTGTTTCTATTTTGTTTGTTCTATTTGTTCATCAGATTCCACACATAAGTGAAAGCATAGAGTATCTGTCTTTCTCTGACTGACTTATTTCACTTAGCACAATGCCCTCTGGGTCGATCCATGCTGTTGCAAAAGGTAAGATTCCCCTCCTTTTTACGGCCTAGTAGTATTCCACTGTGTAAACGTACCACTGCTTTTTTATCCACTCATCTACTCTTGAATACACTTAGTGATAGCAGTGACAGTCTAGAAATGAATGACCTGAAAGCAAAGAATTTTCAAAAGCAAAATTACAAATAAGTCCCCCCCCTCCAAAATATGTGTGTATATATTATCTCCTGTGAAAATATGAGAAGCCCTGCCCTAATATTGGTACAAAGTAGATGGGGCTGCCTGGCTTCCGAGCTCCTAGTTTCTCCTCTGTCTCTACTGGGTTAGGGTGAAACAGGACACATCCCGGAGCCTGAGGGCCACCTCCTCTAACCAGCCCGCACCCCGCCAGTGATGTAAAACCCCTTCCTGCACAGTTTGCACACTAGGAAGTGACCCAATGGGTCCTAAGCCACCAAAAGGTAAGGAGGAGATGTGTATTTTCTTGGTTTTTGCTTGCAAAGGATGGGTTTTTAATGCCGGGTTCCACAGCAGGGACAAAAGCCTGCACTAAGGGAACAATTGCCCAGGAAGCCCTCTGGGCTGCAGTTCGCCTCTCCCTCAGGAACGGAAGAGCTGCCACTTGCCAGCTTGGATTTGCACGCCTTTCAGCCACTGTTTGCAGCCAATTCAGTTCATGGGGCTCCAGCTTTCATTTCGGGCTGAGCTCACTGACGGAAAAAAATAAAGGAACAAAAAGACAAGAAAAGAAATCAAGGAAAGGCTTAGTTGGTTATGCAGAGTGTCGCTTTGGGAAAGAGGGCAATCTTGTTAGAAGCTTGGCAAGCCCCCTTCATTAGGGGCCTAGTGACATCTAAAACCAGAGCATTACATCGGGTTAGTTTAAAGCCTCGAGTGGCCTTCTCCTTACGGGTGGGGGCACCCCCACCCCCCATGCTCTGCCACATTCTTTGCGTTCTTTGCCATACTTCTAGCAATGGTCAAAAGCTGGCTGCTAAAGCACAGGCTGAAAGGCAGGTGACCGGCTGGGAATTAGCCACACTGAAGCCGGGGACTGCGATTCTGCACTCTCCTTGTAGACCAAAAGCCCGCTTTCTTTGCCCGCATACACGGCTGTGGCCTCCTGTCCGCTGTCCGGGCCTCCCGCACACGCGGCTCCACGCCCAGGGCTGGTACTGAACTTGGACGTGAGCGGCAGGTCCCCTCGGGGGGCCTGAGGATCAGCCGCTTCTTGTCCCCTCCCAGATCCTCGGACATTCTTCTGCGTGGTTTCCATGTCAGGCAAGGAGGTTGTTTAGGTTTTTTTATTTTCCTTCCTTTCTTTGGGAGCATTAAATGCCCCACTCACTGAACTCCCTCCTTTCCAGAAAGAATTAGCCTCAGGGCTAAAACTACTATGGACATTTATAAAAGTGTAAGAGATCAAAATGGTGGGTCGTGCCAAATAAAGCTTATTTTGTGGTGTGAGAAAGTGGCTAATAATAGTGATTTTATGGCCAGAGAGTATCTGGGTTTCGGGACATTTTGACACCTTCTGAAAACATACCTCGGATAAGACAGTGAAGTTCATTAGACAATAACAGTGTGAGGTGGATATACTGTGAAATAACTACCAACCAAAGGGGTCAACCTGGAGAGATGCTACAAGAAACTCACAGAAGATTCTCTTTAACTCTGTTCTGTAAAAAATTATACTCATAACTGATACGAAAACATCAAAAGGATTCCGGTTAAATATGCAGGTTAGTTAAAACTGGGGCAAACATAAAATTATGTTGATGATAAAATCAAGATTAATTATATTCTCAGTGGTGCAATATTGACTTGAAATAAATTAATTAAGAAGTAATAATGATAACTTTAAAATCCTGCATTTGAATATATTTAAATCAATAGCTTAGGTAATAGAAGATAACAGGCTTCACGGTAATTCACAGGATACAGTGAAGGTTTTACTGGACCATAATTTAATATATACAAATGGTAAAAATGGGTAAAGAAACAAAGCAAATGAGAAAATCAGCACATTCCATTTTTGAGAAGCTCCAACTGTTAGAAAATTCTTCCTTATGTTGAGCTAGAATCTATTCACTGTAAATTTCATTTCATTTTTCTCAGAGAGAAATGAAGTTAAATTCCTGGCAACTTGTACATAAATAATAGGATACACAATTAACTTTATCATATATCTAATGTGACAAGGACATCAAGGAACAGTCCTCAAATAGATGAGAGATTATTACCTTCCAGTTACAAATTTTAACTAGATTTAAAGCGGTAGCTCACCTTAATCATATTATTCCCTTAAAACCATGCAATAACTTCTTGTTTTATTGTCATGGAAATCCAACTTCATGTTATCACAGAAAGGTGAGATCCTTCTACCCCCGAGCTTAGTAAAGGGCCTAGGCACTTGGATAATACTTACTCAATGAATGAATGAAATTCAGAAGACTGACCAGCTGAACCCAAAGAAACAAGACCATGTGTTTGATACCCTTAGGATATTAATAATTATCTTTTGACTTTTACATATAATTCTAGGCTTGGCTATTTGGTCTTCAGTTCTATAGTAAATTAAAAGAAAAAAAAAATAAGTGCTGCTGTCAAATATATTGGTATCAGTATAAAAATGAAGAAAAATTATTTTTAAAAACTCATATTCACGTATTTAAGGTAGAGTCAAATAGCTCCTAAGGACTGAGTTTTCCCTGATTAGAGCCCTCCCGGACCTCACAGAATTGATATCTGTAAGACAGCTAAGATCATCAACGTAAACTAACATTTATAAGGCTTGATGAAATCAGCAATATAGGAAAGTGTGCACAATAGCTTTACAAGGCTACACCTACGAAGTTAATTAGTTGAAACACTTAGTACGTAAAGGCATAAATCCTCAGCTCTCTAAAAAATCTCCACACTCCACTATTCACGGTAATTTGGTCCCTCTGGGATCTTGACAAGTTCAGTTTCATCACACTTCTAGAAAGCCTCCATAAAAATTCATGTTACTAGCTTCTAGCAATTCTAATTTTCACCTCAATTATGAGAACACCTCCGAGTGGAAGAAGGAGGACATTCTATCCAATTTATGGATGTGTTAACCAAATTAACACAAAAGAAAGTACATCAGGAGAAAGTGAGGCCAGTCTACTCCTTAAAGGTAAAGATTTTGTCTTTCACTTAACCATTCATTTAGACTGAAGAGATTTATGGTGTGGGTTTGTGCTAAAAACCAGGCACCAGCTGGGTAACACAAGCTACTCTTTCAAGAAAACAGACACATATACAAATATTTGGAGAAATCGTTTTAGAATGAGTTAAAAATCAGGATTGTCTAATATGTTTAAAGTACCATATATATGGTGGTGATTTTTTTCTCTAAAGCACTTTTCATTCTAAAGCATTAATTAAACTAAATAACCATGAACTACTTTTCAACCCCCAAATGGTATGATTCCATCTTGTTCAATTACGCAAAATCACCGTGAGATAAACAATAGCAGGCCTTGTGAATCTGCAGTTGCTAGACTAGGAAATTGAAGAGTTAACAGATTGCATCATTTACCCCAAAAAACACAGCGAGTTATTTGTGAAGCCAGATAAGAAGTTAACTTGATTTGAATTCTAATCAACTGTTCCATTTATTAGGTAATATGTCTCGTGTTTTATGATAAGGAGTCATCACCTGTCCCAGACTGAAATCTCATTCTGGTGGCATGTTTACAAAAGAGCAGATTGAACAAATGAGGCTTGTTCCCCAAATGGTGTGATCTTTGCTATTTTGCTAATAAAGTTTTCCTGACTCCCCTCTTGACATTCATTCCACATGCACAGTATGTGAATGAACTCACTGTTAACCTCTGCCTATAGTGCTTCTTTTATATAGCTGCTGTTTCCAGAAGACTCATAAAAAATAATTTACGAATTACCAAATCTGATCACTACGTATATTTAAAGCTTGTCAACTATTTTGGAGATGACATAGAGTTCCTTTCTGCTTAGGGTCATTCAGGATGTGATCTAAGTATAAACAAAATGTACATTTTTCAGGGAATTTTAGAAAGGGGAGTGACCTTAAACTGACCCTTCAGCTCCTAATCCATCAACTAGAATTTATTGAGTGCGGCTGTGTACAAAACTCTGTGGACATAGAAATGAATACCATATGTGACCCTTATCCATAAAGAACCTAAACTAAAACTTGACGGTCTTCATGAACATTTAAATGAAGCTCCTTTGCTCCATATGACAAATGTCCCATAGAATTAAAAGCCTTGTGGTGCATGCACTTCTCCAAATGTTTATACAGTACAGTCCACGCTGAAGCCGGGGAGATCTATTAGACGCCTTATTTACTTTAATAAAGTTTTTTCCCCCAGATCATACAAGGCTTATACGATAACATCGACTGTCAACTCCCCTCCAGAAGACCAACCAGAAAAATCTATGGACTAAGTAAAGCGAATTTTACTGAACCTACTACAGTCAGGTTCTAACCTTGACTGTATCTTAAGGTCTTGGAAGGAGAAGGTCAGTCCAGGAAGATATTTGTAGGACTTGATCTTTCAAGACAGGGACTTGCCTAGGATTGAGTGAAGTTCTCGATGTAACAGTTGAGTGAGGTGAAGGTCTTAGTCTTGATAAGTGAACTGCTGTTTCATTACCAAACTGTTTACCCAGGGGTAAGCAATCTGTTGTTCTAAGAGGGGAGCAATTCCTGATGAGTAAACTATGTGTTTGGATCCACTGGCTTGCAAGAATTTTATGAAGCAACAAAGTCATGAACCGGTTTTACAGACCAAATATTTCCTAGAATAACTCAGAGTAACTCAGGAGCTCTGCCTGGCTTTTTTTCCATTCAGTTTCTCTTTCAGTTCACTTATATGTTAAATATGATCATTCTTTATACTTTAAAAGATGTTTGACCACATTCTAGAGGCCTCTAATAAAAACAGCACATACATTTATTATCAACTGTATTTGTTTAATGTTATAGAAAGCATTTTAATTTTGTACTGTGACCCAGAAATTGAGAATACATATTGCACATAGAGACGAAAACATTTATTTGGGGAAAACAAAACTTTCATTTAAAGTTTGGAAAGGTTAGACCTGTCATTCAAGAAAATAAAAAAATATATATAACATATTTATTAAAAATTATATTAGTGTGGGATATACCTTTCAGTTTTAAAAGCACTCAAATAGCAGAATCAGCCCTTCGCTGGACGGTGGATTTAATTTTTTTTTTAAAAGTCCAAGAGAAGGAAATAAGTAAATCTGCATTTTCTTCGTTTCCCTCCCCACTAAAATAACACTGGGGTTACTATTTATTTATTTTACTTCAACGCAAGAGCTGTACTAAAGCTTTGTACACACATATTCTTACTCAAGAGTCACAATGGCCTTACAAAGCAGGTCAAACCATTACCGTTTTACAGGTAGAACAACAGAAACAGGTTAAGCACGTTGCCCAACTCACACAGGTCTTGGTAGAAACGAGGGTTGAATATCTAGTATTTCATTTCTAAGCCTGTTCTCTGAGGACTGATAAGAGTATAACCAGCATGGCTGTTAAGGTCAAATTAGAACCTCGGTAACAAAATGTGATCAAACATCTCACTAGGGCTTCCAATCAGTCGCTGAAACCTATAAATTTCTAGCCGAAGGCAGTGGGATGAAAACGACTATGAGTTCTTTAGACTCAAAAAGTAGGCCTACCGTGGGCGCGTCTCAACCGCCCACTTTCATTGGGATTGTGTCTTTGACATTCTTCTTTAGTGACCTCGTGTCACTCACTCCCCGAGTTCCTTTGTATCTGTGAAATAAAACTAGGATTCTGACAAACGCGAGGACCCTTGGCTCTTTGACTTTGAACTAAAGAAAATGCGCATGACTCGAGCAGGGTCATGTCCACCGGCGCCGCTGAAGAATATTCCACTTAGGGTTAAGCGGGTTAGTTTTGGGACTGGGGGGGGGAGGGGGGCATCTTCAAAAAGGGAGAGAGAAGTAATCAAAATGCGGAATAAAACAATATTCTAAAAATTTGCAAAAGAAAAAAACTGAATCCTTAGTGCTCAGTAGCCAAATTGTTTAAATGTGTTCATTACTTTCAATACTTTGCCCACGTTCATGCTTACGGTCTTACGATATTTACAATTTGGGCTGTTTTTCTCCAAACTGAACAAGCCATCAGACTTTTTAAATACTTCTTTGTTACGTCTTGACTTCGATTTTTAACGGCCGTGTGATTCCCACCAAGGAGATGCACCGCTGGCGGTTATGTCCACTGTTTTTTCGCTTTTCATGAACTGTCAACAATGAATTTTTGCCTGCACTTAGGCAAAGGCCTGCAGTAGCCAAGCCCTGCCCGCAGCCCCCCTGCTTCAGATGAGCTCTTCCCCGGCCCCCCAGGGCTGCTTTCCTGTCCTCAAGCCATTCCTGCTTCTATAAATGGGTTAACATAAACTGGGCCTTGCGAGGAAGCTGAAAAACAGACTCCTTTAGGCCTGTAACTGCTTAACCGCAAAGTCAAGATTAGATAAAGAGAGAAAAAGGAAGAATCTATAAATAGATGGCAGGGAACCCACCCCGACTTCCTGACTCTGGGGACTTCAAATAAGTCACCGAAACTGGCCTGTGCTGATACGGGCCAGGCATTCTCCCAGCTGCCGAGCAATGTAGCTATTGAATGGGGGAAAAGCCAAATATAAGCACCCTTAAATATCTCTATACGCCATTCATCATACGATTTGATAAAGTTTCTGGGCTAGCACACTTGAAACGCTCAAAATCCAGGGTGAATTAGTTGTGCAGGGTGCTGAGGGCTGATAAAAATAGTCTATCTTGGGAAGGGACGCTTTCGATGATTCTACCACGCACAGCACCTTGAAGATGGGAAACCGGTGTCCTGGCGTTACTTTTAAAACTGAACAGTTTATTATGGAAATCAAGATCCTGTTAAGAAAGGACAGAACAATGTATCTTTAAAAAAATTATTTTTTTTCAATTACAGTTCACATTCAGTATTATTTTGTATTAGTTTCAGGTGTACGGCCTAGTGGTTAGACAATTGTATACTCTATAAAGTGTTCCCTCTGATATTTCCAGTACCTCCTTGGCCCCTCTACATAGTTATTACAATATTATTGACTATATTTCCCAGGCTGCACTTGACATCCCCGTGGATATTTTGTAACTACGGATCTGTACGTCTCAATCCCTTCACCTTTTTCACCGAGTCCTCCAACCTCCCTCCCCTCTGGCAACCGTCAGCCTGTTCTGTGTGTCTAAGAGTCTAGAACAAAGAATCTTAAGTGTTACTTTTATTAGGTGTGAGAGTGGTATTAAGGTTACCTTGGCACTTTCAGGTGAAATAATCAAATGTCTAGAATTTGCTTCAAAATACTGAAAGAAAATAAATTTTGGCATACCACCCGAGCAAAAAGTGTTGACAAAACATTCTATCTTGAGTCTGTTCTTTACACACGTACTTACAGAGTTGCTTTTTGTTTCATTTTATTTTCTTTCCCAGAAAGAAACAATGCCCACTCATATACAGACCAATTTCAGGTATATAGGAGCTTCCATATTTTAGGCTTTGGCCTACAAAATTATTTATTTTTTTACAGCTTAGAGGGAGTTCTTCCTTCTAGACATAGCTTGAGTGTTGACATGGCTGCTTAGATCCAAAGTGGGCCGCTGATGCCCATAACATGTCCTTGTAGAAAATTTAACAATGTGTCTCTCCCTCCAGGTGAGCACAGCCCCCAGGAGGGCCCACAGGGCAGGAGTCTTACTACCGACCCTTCCCCTGGCTTGGGTGCCCTTGTGCAGGGCACAGTTTTGCCTCGTGTCGCAAGATGTGTAACAGTCTTAGTCCTGAACATTGACGTTCCCTTTCTGATTTAGTCTCTGGCTGCTTTGCTTGGCAGTCAAGTATCTAGTCAGAAGCCAAATTAGGATCACTTGCTCCGCACCAGGACATCTCATGCCCCACCAAGAGTCTGGCCTGTTAGCAAGTTTCTGTGCCATCCACCCAAGCCACTGGAGAACAGGCCAAGCTGTGGTTACTGAAAAGCCCATTATCTATTGTGTCTTCAACGTCTCCTCTCAGTGCTTCTAGTTATGTGTCCCTCTGTATGACACATCGGTACATTTGGGGGAAGGCGAGGAGGCCAGATGACTTGGATTGATAGCGATTGTTTCAGTTCAAGTGTGGGATTAGGTGCGGATGTGTCACATGTATCCTGCGACCTGGCTCCTCTTTTATAAGGTGACTCACAATTTTCAATCAGAACTCATCTTCCAGAGAATTGGCAAACAAACAAAGAAACAAAAAGAAATACCGTAACTGGCCCTTGGTCATATAACTGGTGACTTATGCTAGTGAGAGAGTCAGAGTTATATCCCAGCAATCTATACCTATCCTGTCTAACACTACAGCCACTGGCCACGTGTGGCTATTGAGCACATGAAATGTGGGTAGTCTGAACTAGGATGTACCATAAATGTGAAATACACACCAGATTTTTAAGCCTTAGTGTGAACAAAAAATAATGCAAAAAATACCTCAAGTAGAGTTATCTCACCCACTCAATCAACAGTTCATTCATTTATTCAAGAGTTGAATAAATGGGCTAGTCATTAACAACAGAGCACTGAATAAGCCGAGCTCAGTCCTGGCCCTCGTGGAGCTAAAAGTAGATGTTGTTAAATTTTTTCTTCCCTTATTGGCTGGCCTTTCGAAGAAACACTCTGACTATACTTCTGATATTCTCAAGGCAGACAGCACTCCAGCCCTGAGGCAATGTCAAGGACAGGGATGTGTGTTAGGAATGCATTACCAACTGCCACCTGGAAAAGTGCCACTTCTAATTGTTTCAGTAAAATAGCCACTTGTCCCAGGTGAACACTTGAAATGTGACGAGTCGGAATTACAACATGCCATAAATGTAAAACACACACTGGATTTCAAAGACAGAAGGAAAAAATGAATGTATTTCATTCACTGGTTATATTGACTACATGAGTGAAATAATATTTGTATATATTGGACTGAATAAAATATATTATTAAAATCAATCTTACCTGTTTCCTTTTACCTTTTAAAATGTGAACACAAGACAAATTAAGATTACATATGTGGTTCACATAATTTTTGCACTGGCCAGGACGTCTCCATACGGATTTTCTCCACCCTGCCAGTGCGAACAGCCACACCAGATGGAGCTGGGCCTCCAGGAGGCTGTGCAGCGCTGAAGGAGGGAGCTGAACATCACAGGAAACATCACTCTAAGCTGCCTCAGTTTCTCCCTCTTTTCTGTCCTGTTTGTGGATCACTTGTACCTTGAGTGATTAGTGGATATGAGTCAAAAGTCTAGGGAGCATCTGGGGAAATTCCACAAACAATAAAAATTTAAATTGAAATATTAAGGCATTAATCTTTAAATACTAAGGCTGACAAAGAAAGAGGTGAATTAAAGGAAGAGGGACTGTGTCCGGCCGGCGTGGCTCAGTGGTGGACCATCGACCTAGGATCCAGGAGATCCCTGTTCGATTCTATGTCAAGGCACAAGCCCAGGTTGGGGGGTCGATCCCAAGTAGGGGGTGTGCAGGAGGCAGCTGATCAATGACTCATCACTGATGTTTCTCTCCCTCCCTCCCTCTTCTTTCCTCTCTTTGGAATCAATAAAGGTATATTTTAAAAGAAGAAAGAAAAAAAAAAAAAGAAGAGGGACTTAGAGTAAAAACATATAACAGAAGAGGGACAACTTGGTTTTGGAGGTCACATCTATATCAATTGTCTCATGCAAAGAGATCACTTTGATATTACTTGCCTTTCCAATGAATATTTTCTTATATATGCTGCTAATATATTTTTAAGTTAAAAAACTCACCCTATTTATATTGTAGTCAATTGTTTGAGTATTTCTGCAGAGCAAAAGGTGGGTGGCAGGCCTCTGATTTCACGCTGCCTAAGATGAAGCTCCTTGAAAGAAAGGGCACTTTGTACACTGTCTGGCTTAGCAATTCCAGGCCCCATACCACTTAGCCCATAATTGCACACTAGCGAAACACTGAGACACGATTATTTTTCTGGGTATCTGAGCAGGTCCCCACATTCGTGGTGTCCATCAAACCCTGAAAATCAAGGCAGATCCAATGCACAGAAGTCCTAATTTGGTTATGTTTCTTGTAGTCTGGGAAGCTTGCTGTACTGTGGAAAACTGAGCTGTGTTGCTGCTTAGTTGACTACACAAAAGATTTTAAAAGTATTCCCAATCAGAGCTAATTTAAATCAGTAAATACATTTTCCAGGGGTATGACAAAGAGGTTGACATCATGGGGAAATGTATACAAGTGAAAGAAATGGGCTTTGCCCAAGGAAGCTTCCATATGACATGGACAAATAAGTACTGTTGAATAATATATTTTTAAATAAAACATGTTATCAAATAGCACAGGATCATTTCCCCCCCCAAAGAATCTGTGCCACCCCTTTCCTCTGGAATGGCCCTCCAGATGAGCATGGTTAAATTTGGTGTAGGTGTGACGTGGTTTGTTGGTATGAAAGGGAGTGGGACCTTACACATGTGGAGTAGAGAAGCCACAGAGGATACTAAAGGCACAGTGAGTAAACCCATCTGAGTGGAACTGGAAGTTTCCTGCAGCAACATAGAGAGGGGAGTCCCAGCAGGAAGCAGATGGCACACTCAAGTAGATTCACTGAAGGGAGTTTAATGAATGCATTGTTTAAAATGAGGTGAGAAAGGTTCAGCAAAAGCAAGGGGAGACGCTGGAACATACCCAGGTGAGCAACTGACAAGGTGGTTTTAGCACTTTCAGGTCGGAGGTGAAAAGTGGAGTGATAATTGTGAGAACCTCCAGAGCCAGGAATGGAAGATAGGACAGCCTGGAGGCCGTCAGCCTCTGGTACGTGACAAAAGAGCAGGGAGAGAGAGAAATATACAGCCAAGAATCATGGTTTTCCCACTCTTTGATCTCTTGACAGTGCCTCCATTGGCCAAAGCCAATCAAGCCAGATGGCAAAGAATCTATTGATGTTCTGCTCCTGGTACTCAGAGCAGAACAGAGAAGACTGGAAAGGGGAGTGGGAGGGACAAATAAAACATGTCCCAAATTGCTGGTTAGACCCAGAGGGTATCATTGGGCCAGAAGCTTTCCCTCCGTGGGCAGGAATGGGGAAATACTTGTTTATCCTGACACAAGCTTGCTCTGAATCTCTTTCCTGTCACATTATAGAGGTAGCTCATGCTACAGGCAAAGAACTGTACAAGAAGCTAGTCTATAGACTTTCGGCATTAAATACCTAAATCAAGGATTAAAGACCAAGAATAAACAAGAAGTAGGTCCACGTGCAACTTTAAGAGTACAATAAGAATGCTTAGATATGGAA
This sequence comes from Miniopterus schreibersii, assembly GCF_964146895.1. Classification (NCBI taxonomy): domain Eukaryota; kingdom Metazoa; phylum Chordata; class Mammalia; order Chiroptera; family Miniopteridae; genus Miniopterus; species Miniopterus schreibersii. The sequence goes on along the minus strand of NC_138118.1, from coordinate 10,332,296 downwards.
ACATTATTGTTTTTAATCTTGAGCTTTCCACAATCCTGAGATTTGTGCTAATCCTAATTTTGATTAAATTTTGATTGAACTAATCTTAAACTGTGTTCGTTAACTGAGTAAATATGCCTTAGGTTTTCTTTTTTCCTGACTTAGCTGGATATTGATCTGAACCATCCAAAAGCTTACTGAGTCTCTTAGGTGCCATTAAAGAGAAAAAAGAGTCCCAGTCTTTTAATACAGTAGGATTCCTTCTTAAGACTTTCTTCTCAAATTTTCTGATCCTTGCACAGGTTTTAACATAAAAATGTTGGTAATTAAAGAGTTATAAACCTCTTACTTTAATCCATGTTAACAAATACATGGCCGCTGGGTGGCCAGCCACTGAGACACAGGGAGACCCGGTCAAAATTCTATGCACATTCTTGGTGGCTCAGCACACCGTATTGGGAACAGATTATTTTCATAGAAGCTCTGCTTTATTCCTAGCCCTGCTGCCCATAATTATTGTAAAGCAAGGCTATTTCCTGCCTTCCTGCCCAACAGAGCAGGAAGCGGCCAACTCTTTCAACCTGCTTTGCTCATGGCACCACCTCTCGGCAGGGGTTAGGGTTCACTGCCAGGAATTTCAAAAAAGCTAACTCTGTTTGGTTTCTTATCCAGAAGTTAGCTTGTGAGCAAAGAACTGAAGCAAGATCTGTGATATATCCAAGAACCAGAGAAATGAGATGGCTTCAGGCCTGGTTAATAGCAGCAAGCCAGGGGCAAGATGACAGCCCTTGCTCTTTTCCAGATCCATCTTGGGAATCAGTTCCAGGTGAGACTTGGTGAGCCTCCGACTCATCAGAAACAACTGGGGACTCTAAAGAATGTCTTAGGTACTAAGAGGAAAGAGAATGGGCACTCCCCTTGAGATTTAATATAAACCGGCACTGAGCCCTCCCACATGCTTCCAGCCAGAATCCCATTGATCAGCAGTATGTCCAGCCCCACGTCCAGCCTTTGGTAGCCCCTGAGGTTACATTATTCAGGCATCTCAGGGCCCAAAATGGACTACTTCTAATTATAACTGTTAACATTAATTGTTATTTGTTGCTCCAGCTGTTGATGATTTTCTGTTGGGTTCTGGGCACAATACTAAATGTTTTATATGCTCTATCTCCTTTAATCCTTAATCTAACCCCACTGGTTATCAACATTAACCCCATTTTATAAATGGGAAGGGTGAGTTTTAAAAAGCTCAGTCATTTAGCAAGTTCTCTAACTTTGGGACAGAGGTAGGGCCCCAACTAGCTTGTGCTATGCGTCCAGTGCAAAGCCCACCATGGCATGCACCTATGGAAGGCCTCCGAGGGACTCGTAATGGCACCATGCAGGACAAAAAGGAGCATTCTTGATGAGACCCCCGAATATGGTGGGCAGTCATCTCCAAAGAGGGGGCAGGAATTGTTAATGCTGCTGAAAATCCTGCTCTGGTACTCAAAACACACTTTCATCAAATGTATAATCTCTGACCTTAGACAGAGAGCCTGCCCTGACTTCTCAGCCCTGACTCTACCTTGGGAAAATGGCAAATGTCGAGAAACAGTGCCCTTCTATTTTTAACTTCTCTGCCTGAGAGACGGTCCTAAAGAACCAATCTTCTGACTCTTTGGCCAGAGACCCTGTCCTGGCCCTGGAACCACAGTGGCAGCCAAGTAAAAGGCAGTCCTTATTTAAAAGGCCAGAGAAGCCCCAAAGGCTAGCATAGGAGCTGAATCCCCCAAATCCCCTTCATGGGGCCTGAGCTTAAAATCTTTTCATGGAAAGCCCACGCCCTTTGCCCTAAGTCTTATAGTTGAGGCAACCTGCAACCAAAGGCCTCAAGTAAGGTGACTGCACCTCCAACATAGCAATGTTACTTTTTCCTGTCTTTAAAACTTGAATCGTCTGGATGGATGGATGGATGTGTGCATGGATGGACAGACAGACAGAAAGACAGATAAAACAAATGGTATTGCATTAAAATTTACTATTTAAACACTTTCCTAATTTTCTTCCATTTGACCCAGAATTCTGTGATCATCAGAGTGACCTTTGGGCTTAAGTCACAGGTGACTGGGCCCAACAGTATAATTTGAGAAGCAAAAAATACGCACCAGCTATTTCAAAGGAACTAGCCATTTTCCCCATATTTCTTCATGCTTTCATTATCATATTATCAGGTGCTTTGTTGGCGTCAGCCATGGTGCTAGAGCCCAGAGATACAGAGCAAAACCTGCCCTGAAGGAGATCACAAGCTGGCAGGGGAAACAAACAAGCCACTAATGACAGAGCAGAGCAAGGGCCTAACTCTTCCTTGGGAGCCGGGGGTGAGTTGGGGAAGGGGTTTCAGAGGCAGGAAAGCATGGTGAGCCCCGGAGGGATGAGTATTAGCTGATGTAATGGCAGAGACAAAGAGGCACCGGGGCCTGGCAGGCTCTACCACAGTGGGCCTCCTGACTGGGGGGCTGCTTGCAGTCAGAGCAGGAAGGTCCACCCTGCCCTGTGCCTCAGGTTATCTTCACAGGGCTCTGATATTTTCCTGAATTCATCCTGCTTTGACCCCAAGGAATCCTCACTTCAGTTGCTGAACACTACCCTTGCCCAGCTGAAGGTTCCATTTTCAAACTAAATATAGTACACAGTTTGTCTAACTTACTCCTGCCATGTTAAAAGGTGTTAGCCTTTTTATAATTTAATCCTTCCACCTGAACCTTAAGCTGAATTCTCAGTCATTCCCCACGTTTAATGTTGGACAAACAGGCTCTTCAAGGATGTCTTGGATAATTACAGAGACACGTCCCACTTCTGGAAAGAAAAAAGATAAAGGGCATTGTACCATATTTGCTAAAAATGTGGCTTCAACATCATATAACTAGAATTTCCTAAACAGTAACCTGAAGATCTGTGAAATCTGTCAAAGAGAGAAATGAACCAAGGCAATTTGGGGAATAGAGTTGACACGTCAAACTAAAGCTCTTCTGCATTTAAAGAAGACATGGGAAAGAAAGAGGGAAGGGGAGAGCCCTAAGTTACGGGGAGGAACCCCTGGGTGGTAGAAAGAACACTGAAGATGGGTGGGGCAGGCTGTGCCTGGACCTTCACTGTAAATGCCCACAAATCTACCAGGAGATGCAAGTGTCTGAGAATTACGTATATAAAGTCAATAAAGATGCATAGCACGCCTGCTGGGTGTACAATACCATTTACGACAGAAGTTTAAATTTTGGGTCCTCGTGGGAAAATACCAAGGAGCTCCCTGACAAGTGCAGAATAAGCAGAATTCCAGGAACTCGGATTAAAACAAACAAAAAAAAACAAACATGAAACCATCTTCTAGTTCTTTGAACTCAATAGTTGTTATGTTTTGTCCTGTTTTGTTTCGTTTTTAATTAATGACATAATCCAAGAAATGGATCTTAGTATTTGAAGATCAAGACCTAACAAAGTAAAGGCAACCCCAAAACTCTTCACTCTTGATTGTCAAACATCCAGGGGAAGAATCACAGCATTAATATATGACCCTTAAGAGTCTTAGTAATTTATTATTTTTGACATTACTTGGTTTTTCAAACAATAAATTCTAAAGGCATTCTTTACAGAAATATTATTATATTCTTTCTATGTAACTAAAAATTATAGAGATTTAAGAGAAGTGAATATAATAAGGTAAGGCCTAATAAGTCCTTTAGTAATTTATGGTTTACAAAGGTTGTTTGGAATATTTTCTTATTTGATCCCAACCATTTTGAGAAGCAAGCAGGACAATCTGTATTATCCCATCTTGCAGAAGCGAAACCTAATCCTCAAAGAAGCTAAATGTCAAAAGATATGGACCCAGCCAATAAGAAAGAAAGCAGGGGCCACATACCACATCTGCTAGTTCTTAGTCACCCAACAGCTGGACCGTCGTCAGCATTGTAATGCGATATTTAACTACTGGCAAAAGGTTGCTTTTCAAATGAAAAGAACCAGCTCTAGCAATCAGGTGAAATTCAGTAAAATAAAATTCAGAAGCATAGACTGGGTAAAGCAAAAGAGAATGGAAATCAGAAATGGAGGCAAAGGAGTTGAATTTACTACCAAGCAATGCCAACTATCATAAGGTGTTTTACTGGACCATCAGCACCCTCCCCCTCAAATCACTTCTGCTGTGTTCTCCCAATTAAAAATTTTAATAAAAAAATTCAAGAGGTATCCAATATTGTTGCTGTTACTGAATTGAAATGAAATTTTGTTAATAAAAATAGTGGACTCTAGTTTGCACTTATTTTGTGCTTTTATAATTTTAAGGCATTTCCATTTGAATTCTAAAATTTTATTGTCGTGAAAGGACTATATAGCAATGCCACAAAATATCACAAAAAGTTTATCAGTTGAGCTCAGCTCTCTCTACTCTCAATGTAAACTATGCAATTTAGTTCCTTCATGAAACAATAGCTATTACTTATGTGGCCTCAAAGAGAAAGCACTGGATGTCCATGTTTATTCATCGCGTAATATTTATTGTAATCATATCAATAAGGCACTGTTTCTATGGGCCAGCTGCATGAGACGTGGAAATAGCTTTGTTTGATAACACTTTCTTTGTATTTTTTTTGTTATAATGGAATTTTGTCATATATGGCTCTGAATTCCACTTAAGTGTTTCGGACCTGGAGAGTTTCTTTGCAAGACTTACGCCCTCTTTGCTTGCCCTGTGCTGTGACAGCTTAGCTTACAGAACAAGTCGCACATCACACTCCCCATTTGTGGAGCCCAGGGAGGAGAATTTTTAACTTTCCCAAGTGAAACTGGTGACTTGCCAGATTTTGAAATGACTGTTCTATGGGGCATCCTTTTATAATTTTGTTACAGATGTAGACTGAATCTTATTTTCAAGATTCCATCTGATTACTATTATATTATTGGAATGTAAACTTCTCCCCAGACAAAACTAAACCCTAATCTCATAAAACCTGCTCTTAGGATATGACTCTCCATTTGTATTAGGATCATTTGATAGAAACCAAGTAATATCCTAGCATATAAAAAGTGCTGAAGATGTCTGAAAAATTCTTCAATCCCCTTTGTGTATCATTCATTCTTTCCACACACAATAATTGAGCACAGCTGAGGTTTGTGCTATGGGCATAAACACAAAGAGAACGGAGACTGAGCCCTTAAAAATTCAGTGGGATGTTAATCCATTCCTCATCAAAATTAAATTTGGGGTATTAAAACAGCACGTATGAGTGAAAAAAACAAGCACATCTCATTCACTGCGCTACTTCTACAGAATTCCTGGCAGTGTGGCCATGAAACAATCACCAAGGCACTAAAACAGATAAATTTAAGTGCGTATCTAATGCTCAACGGGATACAAATAGCCTCCTCAGCGCTGGTCTTGCAAAGTCTCCAAGAAGTGACAATAAATTTAACATGTAGCCTCTCTCTCCCCACCCCCAAAGGAGCTTTGATCCTGCACCGTGGTTTGCCACCTACTTCCATAGTTTTAAATAAAACCGCCTGTAAGGTAGGAAGGCTGGAATCTTCTCCAATATAGACTGGACTGCGCAATATACTCCGGGTCCCACCCTTGAAAAGCTGTGCAGAGCGGTGCAAAACGTAATGACTCCCATATGGACTCACCAAGCACTATCCCCAAAAAACACTACAAATGATGTTCACTGACCCCAGGGCCTGCGTCCCTCCCTTTCTCTGTGATCTTTCTCTCCTTCTGCCCCTCCCTCCCTTTGCTTTGAGCCTTCTGACAGCCAAGTACTTGCACAGTTACTTTGGGTTACCATATGTTATCCCCAGTGGAAATCAGCAGCTTTCATTCAAAAGGTGGCCACTCTTGACCTCTGATCCCGGCGCCTCCCACCCTGCTGTTCCTCTCCATTTTCTGTCTCCATGGAACTGAATAGCCAAGTGGAAAAATGGGAGCAGGCAAAGTCTATAGCTATTCACAGCCCACCCCGCTGCCCCTCCCCCCCCCCAAAAAAAGAGAGAGGGAAAGATGAATGAAAGCCATTCATCAATAAGCAGGAGATGGGAAAGAAAGCACTACAGGCTGAAAGGGAAGCTAAGAAGCAGGGAGGGGAGCGAGGGGGTGCCAGGAGAGTGGTGAGTTCTCCCAAAACCCCAGGAGATGAAAAGCGGCCTTGCACGCTTCCCCAAGCTGAGTGACCTATAAGGGGGCAACTGTTTCCACGTGAACTCCTGCTGCTTACGTGACACCTTCTTACCACGAAAGAGGGCACCCGCGGGGAGTCAGGGGAGATGGCACGGAGCCTCTGGGATCTGGGATGGCCCTATTTTTAAGCATCCTGGTTGATGGCACTGTTTCGGAGCTGGGAGGTATGGAAACAGGCCCCCTGCTAGGAGAGCTGGGAACTGAGCACTCCCATTAAGCCCCACACTCATGCAGAGGAAATGTTTTAGTAACATATCTGAAAGCAAGTTATAGCTCCTGTAGGTTACACCTAGAGTCAGTCTTTACTTCTACAGTCATGGCTGAGCAATTTGATGTGCCCAAGTCAAACCACAATAAAAGACAGTGACCTAAGTCAGAGAGGCCAACAGCCTTACGCTTGACCAACTTGGTAACGGCGCAGAGGCCGGCAAGCAAAGAGTATTTCCTCTCAATCTAAGTGGGGGTAAAAAATCAGCATTTAATTCAGGTGAATCTCAAAACTAGAACAATTTCAATAATTCTGCAGCATTCACCGTATTTTCTTCTTTCCCCATAAGATGTAAGCATTTCCTAACTCATTAATCATCTACCCGAAAACCTGCTGTTTTTCTCATGTGACTGCTATCTCTGAGATCAGTCCTACAAAAAGTTTTCATTTCATGTGACTCAACATAAGCGCCACATGCACTCAGTTAAAAATGCTGGGGCAAGGAGATGTTTCTGTCACCTTTCAGTCCACTCGTATTCCACCAACAGGACATCACCTGCACCACGAGAGAGGGACGGGAGTTGTATTTGCAGGAAACAATCTCCCTACTTCTCCACTGACATTTTCCAGCTACTTCCAAATAGAACTCAAGAACCACTGTGGCAGAAAATCTGGCACTAGTCCTACCTATGTGCACTTTTCCTTTGAATGGTTTTCATCTCTGACACTTTTCTCACTAGGTTTTCTAGCCCTGTGAGATCTTAAGCATAAGGCTATGCAGGAAGGAGGTAATGTGACTGGGGGGAAAATAAGGGGGAGGCTAATAGTAAAACTGGCAAATGCTCATGAGCACTAATCATCGAGTGGAAACCTCATGGGCTTCAGGTACACACGCTTACCACCATCAAGGGTAAGGCCCTTGAGGGGCTCCAAAAGTCACAGGATGGGACATACAGATGAGAGGGGAAGAATCCCTCATCGAAGAAGCAATCGTGGTTCTAGCTATTGTCACTGTGCTGAGGACAGAGATTAGCCTGCAGCAAATACTCCTGTGATTACCACCCCCCACCTGGCCCGCACTGTTCCCTTACCTCCTCCCCTTACAGTTCTACAGATTCTCATGAAAAGCACCAAAACAGGGACCAGAATGCAGAAGCAGAGTGGATTCAATTCCTTTTGGGCCTCTGCCAGGTTCTCATTAGGTCCTGGACATGTGAGCCAACGCTGATTTCCATGGCTGATCTACCCCCAAATCTGCCCTTCCTGAAACACTAGCCTTTGTCCTTCCAGTCGCCGTCCGTAAATGGGGATTTGGGTGAGAGCAATACCAAAGGGACCGCCACTATACACCCATTATTATGAAATTGATGGGCTCTAAGTCTTCCTGGCTGAAAGCTCTGACAGGGTGAGATCACACTGGATTGCAGAATCATTGCTTTCCCCGGTAAATCGGGTTACAAATGAGAACTCGAGTTGGGAGAAAGGGGAAGGAGAAAGATAAAGGAGGGTTTTTTCCCCTCAAGTTCACCTCACTTCACGCTGCAGTGAGAGGCCCACCATACTCACGAAAGGCTAATGATATAAATCAGATGCCCTGGCTCAGTTTCCAACCCCCTGGGAGCAGGGCGAGCTAGGAATAAATGAGGTCTTCTGCAAAATGAAAGCAGCCCTTTGAAAAAATGCCAAAACCAATGGTTGTACAGCTTAACTCACAATTTTTTTATTTTATTTTTTTTAGAAACAGCAAGATCTGGACCAAGAATAACAAAAGGAGCTGAGTTTTCATCTTCCAGCAGATTAGGAAGTGGGTTGTGAGTTTATTTACCTCCTTGATAGTATCTACTTGTCTGCACTTTTGCATCACTAAATATGACAACCCCTGAGATGTTCAGATATCTGAATAGCTCCTCAGAATGAAACCTGACTTGTGTTTTAGGAAGATCACATTCGTGTTAGGATGTCATGGGAACAGCCATTGCTCAAGCAGCCAGGGCTAATATGGTAGAAAAAGTCACAGCACTAAGAAATAGGGTTTCAGCCAGGCTGGGTGTGGCTCAGAGGTTCAGCATCGACCTGGGATCCAAGAGATCGCGGTTCGATTCCCAGTCAGGGCACATGCCCAGGTTGTGGGCTCCATCCCCAGTTGGGGCGTGCAAGAGGCAGCCGATCCATGACTCTCTCTCATCATTGATGTTTCTGTCTCTCTCTCTCCCTCTCCCTTCCTCTCTCTGAACTCAATAAAGATATATTAAAAAAGAAAAAAAAAGAAAAGAAAGGCTTCAGACCTCTAGTTCTGGCCAGCATCCCCCAGCATGCAATCTTGGACAGTCGCTTCACTTTCCAGGGCCTCAGATCCCTCATATGAAAATAATGGGTTTGTTAGACACTAGCAACTAGTGATCTGTGATACTAATTCTCCTACATGCCCGAGTAGTCAGTGCTCAGATGAATAACTGCAGTTCAATGCAGATATCAATGCCATACATGCCAGTTACTTTGAATACTGGATTTAAGGTTTGGCCTTCGGCAGATGTTGACACCTTATTTTCCCTGTGGGTCATCTTGGCCTCCATGAAAGCTCATCCGTATTCTTGTCCCAACTCGCTGGTACTGCCTCCTGCTGGGTCCGCTGAGATAGAGCATCTGAGAGCTACTGATTTCCTGAAAATGGAAGTTCCTTTTTTAGGGCAAGACATGAAAGGTACCTGGATTCCCAAACCGGGTGGTTGGACATCATTCAACACATGCTTGCTAGAATAAATCATCAACTAAATTGACCAATGAAAAGGCCATTTAAATATTTTTAAGACTGCCTCCAACTGGATGGAGGGCTGGTTTACTCATCCTGATTCTTCTTTCCAATAATCCATTTTTCCTATTTTTATTTCTGACCAGACCAACTAACTAAACTCTATTTTGGACTGATTAAGAACTCAGACTAAACATACAGGCATAAGTTGTCAAAATCACTGAGGTACAGAAGAGATGAAACAGATTACTGAGACCATCTGGTCTAGCCTATTCTTCAGAGGTCAGAGGCTCAGAGAGACGAGATGCCTTGCTTGAAATCATGAAATCATACATATGGCTCGTGGTGGGCTGAAATCCAAAGCATCAGGATACCCAAACCAATGGTCTTTTTACCATGTTGCAGTCTGATTCTGTAAAAAGTTTTTATTTAAACATATACTGTACATATTTTTAATGTATATATTTAATGCATATATACATCTTTAATGTACACGTACCTTTAATATATAGACTTAATGTGGATCATCCAGTGTGGTGTTTTCCATGCGTAATATGGCTAATTCTGAGCTTTGAATTCCTGGTGTGCTTTAAGTTCCATCCCATATGACAACACCAACAACACTGCCCAACAGAAAGGATGCTGGGTAATTTGCCCAAAGTCATTGAAGAACTCCACCCCCTAACACCCCCACACAGTCACTTGTATTCCTGCCCTTGTTTGTGAAAAGTTCCAGGGGCTGCAATGAAAGAACATTCCAAGTTTGGCTGTTCAGGGAATCTCTAAACCACCTAGGATTATATTTTCTGTCCTTTCCCCAAAGGGAAAAGCTACAGGATCCCTACCGAGAGACGCACCTGCATCTTGGCAGTCCTGCTCCCTCTGGCTGGCTTTTCTTCTAGTCCAGGTATACCAGGTAGCTGGTGGTTCCAGGGGCTCAGAGTGTGGTAAGGCACATTTTTGTTAACAATATCACAACAGGGGCTCCATTAGGGTGGTCTGGTCATGATCAGTCTATATCCCTAGGTGAAGATTAAAATCTTTGTAGCAAGTAGAATGACCAAGCATGAGATGCTTCTGAGCCAAACTCCACCTTCCCATCTCTCTAGCACACTGGCTTTCAGTACATCCCTGGAATTTAGACACTGTTCTAGGGATTGTAAAGATTAGGGAAGAGAAGAAGGCTTGAATCAATTGGCTAACCCTACATTTACTGGATTGCCCTGATATCTTGCCTCCTAAAAGGCTCAAATGGAAATTAAGTTACCTCCAGACCTGAGAGGTTGACTTAGTCTATCGATTCAAACAGCCATATAAGAGGGGACAAAAAGGGAAAGTATCCAAAATAGGCATGAAAAAGACCCTAAAGCAAAGTAAAGAATGAGAGCTGGGGACGACTGCTCTGTGAACTGGGTGGTTGGAATGCCCGAGGAAACTGGTTTATATTGTCCAGTGGCCACATTATACAAAGGTATAGATGGACCTGGTTTAAGATAGAGGTGAGGCGCAGCCAGGGTGGCTCAGGGGTTGAGCATGGACCCATGAACCAAGAGATCACCAGTCAGGCACATTCCCGGTGGGGGCACATGCTCAGGTTGCCGGCTCAACCCCCAATAGGGGGCGTGCAGGAGGCAGCCACTTGATGTTCCTCTCTCATCGATGTTTCTCTCTACCCCTCTCCCTTTCCCTCTCTCTAAAATCAATAAAAACATATTTTAAAAAATACAGGTGGCAATTCTGAAGCTCTAGGAAACCTTTAAAACCTACCAGGCATGAACAACATGGGAGAAGTGTGATGTGTTCTGATTTGAATGATATTAATTATTGTCTATTTGGGGGGCAGATCATTTTCACAGCCAATTTTTAAGTTACACAGATGCCACCATTCTCCAGTGGAAATGGATATAAACTAGGGTGTGCAGCAATGAGGCAGCCAAATGAATCCATCCATTTCTCTTTGGGGAGTCTCTACAGTGGACATTTCTCTTTGGGGAGTCTCTACAGTGGACATTTCTCTTTGGGGAGTCTCTACAGTGGACATTTCTCTTTGGGGAGTCTCTACAGTGGACATTTCTCTTTGGGGAGTCTCTACAGTGGACATTTCTCTTTGGGGAGTCTCTACAGTGGACATTTCTCTTTGGGGAGTCTCTACAGTGGACATTTCTCTGCAGTGGACAGTTTTACTGGGAGGTACTTTACTTGCTTTGCTTCCCATGACACAGAGGAGGGTAAATGAGACAGGAAAGCAGACAGCTGGGGGCCTACTCCAATGAGAAATGGAAGATTAAACTTTGCCTGCTTTCACATTTTTCGGGGTTCGTTCTGCCCATTTGCTTCCTTTACCTGCTGCTTAGCTGCAATTTCTACAGGTTCTGAGCCACACTCTTTAATCTCAGCTTTCAATTCAGTTTAGACACTTTCCTTTTGAAAAATAGTTGCTATTTAATTTGCCTTTTTTTTTTTAACTACTCCCCCACTCTTCCCTTATATTTAATGAAAAATAGAAGTTATTAACACTGGAGAGATTTTTAACATCTGGTCTAAGGGAAGACAAAAAAAAAAAGTAAAGAATGGGCTAGAAAATTCTATATATTTTTATAAAAAGTTTTAAGTATTAAATTTTAAATAGAGTGATACTCTAATTTAAAATAATTTACAATAAAGCAAATGTACAAAACAAATTTTGGAATGAAGGAATTGGTTGATATTAAGACTAATTCAACCGACTTCACAAGATTATTATGAGAATCAAATGAAAATGGATTGAACATAATAAAAACTATAAAATAATTTTATACTGACGTGTGTTATTTGTACTCTGATATTGTCACAAAATGCTTCTAGGTGCTTGAGTGTAGTTTAGTAAATGTCTCTTTTCCTCCCCTTTGGTTTCCCATTCCTCACCTGTCTTGATGAAGCCCAGAGCCATCCTGCTTGACCTCACTCCCCACTTACGTCTCCAAAGAAACTTCTTTGGGACCCATCTGACTTCTCCAACTCCGAGTCTGTATCATGGACTAGCTTGCAAAACACCCACCCACCCTTCTTCCAGAAAGCAGACAATGAAAAAAAGCAAAGCACAGAAAGAATAACAAGACAAAACACACAGAAAACACAACAACTGTATTTCCCAGCCTATCTCAGAGCTGTTTTGCAGGTGATTTAAGGAACTGCCAGTCAGATGCACTCATAAGAGACTTTGGGAATTAAGTCACCAGGAGACAAAGGTAAGGTGTGTGGATCCGGACTGTTGGCAGGAAGACTTGGTTCTGCAGAGAGCAGCTCTGTCAGCCGCCTCGTGAGTCAGCCAGGGATCCTGGTTCCCTTCCTTCCTGCTAGAGGCAGAAATGGTGTCACAGCTGTGGGAGCAGTTTCCCAAATCTCAGCTTTTTGACTGTAGCAAAGGCAGCAATTCCCACAGTGATGCAGCTCTGCAGTGTGTTTCTAAGAGTCATTCCCAGAAGCTCAACTGAGAATCCATTTCTTTAGCTCTCCCAATAATTGTGGGGACCAGCTCTGTCCCTTAATCAAATTTTCACTGCTTAAACTAACCAGGGGGATTTTGTTCTTTGTAACTAAAAGAAAGAAAAAAAGAGGGAAAGGGAGGGAGGAACAGAAGAAGGAAGGAAGGAAGGAAGGAAGGAAGGGAGGGAGGGAGGGAGGGAGGGAGGGAGGGAGGGAGGGAGGGAGGGGAGGGGAGGGGAGGGGAGGGGAGGGGAGGGGAGGGGAGGGGAGGGGAGGGGAGGGGAGGGGAGGGGAGGGGAGGGGAGGGGAGGGGAGGGGGGCCTAAACTAACTCTTTCCCAAACAACCCTCCCCAACTGTCAATAGATGAAATAAATTCTCACTAAGATTTTCAATTCACACATGAGTAACTTCTGAAAATGTATGAGGCAAGGTCCTCTCTATCTCTAACAAGGTTTATAATCTAGTGTAGGATTGGGAAGCTTCCATTAATCCACTTAGGAACCCAATGAGAACCCATACCCTCTTGGAGTATAACCTCTCTCAGCACTGGATGTTCATTATTTACAGTCTCACTGGACTGGAATAGTCATAGGCTTATGACCCAGCCTCTTTAATTAGCCTGGAAATCATATTAAGAAAGAAGACGGAATCTATTTTGGAGTGACTGAAAGGTAGCTTTAAGCTATGCAACACAGACGGAATATTCAGAAGGCTGTATAATACCTGAAAAGGTAGACTCTCAAGACAGGCTTTCTAAAACAGGGCCTCTATCGAGTGCTCCATGGACCAAAGCAGGTTCAGCAGTGTCAGGGCTCATTCTGTTTTTCATATTTATCAGACTACTTTGTTCCACATATTAGGGCATGTGGCAGAGATAAGACTCACCACGGAGGCACCCACTGTTAACTGAAAACAGACAAGTGTAAAGATATGTATAGCACAATGCAAGGGTCGCATTATAGAAGTAAGTGAAAGCGCTGTAAGAATAGACTCAGGAGATTAGATAGGCTTGGAGGTCAAGGGAAATTATATATCCAAATGTCCAGTGTACGTTATGCCTATTTTTAAGGTCTTTTGGGTCCAAACCTATTCTTCTATATGCTATTTTGTGATGCTCCATGATTCCTTAGTGTTTTATTTTCAGTTACCTACTTAATAACTTTATACACAGTCAATTAGCATTTAAATTCATTCTCTGTGTGAAAATAATTGATGTGGTTTATTTCTTGGCTGGTCCTGATTGATACAGAGATTGACAGCAGGCATGAGATCAGGAATCAGACCCTCATGGATGGCATTTAGGGATCACTTCGTGTCCTTGGGCCTGAACCTAGTGATGGGCTCCATGCCAATGGAAAAGAGGGTGCTAATAATTATGCCCTGCAATGGCATCACAGTTAATGAGACCAACACCTCTGGCTGATTGTGATAAAGTGCCTACTGGAGAGAGAGCCTCGAGAGCCCAGATGGCTGCTGTCCTTGACCATCACTGCAGTGATGACTATGAGGACTGCGGTGTCAGCTGGATCTTTCTGAGTACTCTGGGGTGATTATAGAAAGAAGTGACAATCTCACCACAAATCACAGAGAAGTTATGAGGCTGCCTAAAAGAATCGCTCATTTCTTACAGCCTCTGGACTGATGTCTCTGAAAATCAAGCACAACCTTTAACTGGGTGTGTCCAGAGTCACCAGCGATGCTGAAGTCACCACTTCACCAGCTCTCTCATGTGCAAGTTAGGCCAATGCTTGGAAAGTCAAGTTCTTGAAATTTGGAAAAGAGAAAGCTGGTTGGATTCACACAAAACCCAGGCTCTTAAACCTCCGAGTTACTCTGAGTTTTCCTCTAGCAACTATTATTGGCAGCCTAACCTGGAGCCAACTGGCAAAATAGAAATGTGGTCTGGAGTGTTCCAACCCCAGCATCACAGGGTAGACTGAAGCCGGGAGGGTTGGAGCCGAGAGACCAGACCTAGCAGACGTGTGCAGCTAAATTGTGCAGACTGTGGGAGGCAGCGTTACGTACCAGAAAGATCTAGTTATGCAGAGCTGTGAGCTGAAGCTTCTGCCTCTGTTTCAGCATTTGCATATTGAAAAGAAAATACTGGACTAGATCGGTAGTTCCACTTTTGTTTTAAGTAGCAAACACTTCACCCAATAAAACCATGTATGAAACCATGTATGAAACTCCAATATATAAAACAGGTAAAAATAAATTGCTCTGATTAGATCTTGTACCGAAATGGGGGACCTCCCCTTGCCTGCATCTCCCCTCACGCACCTCTTCAGAATCGAATGGCTCTACTGAATATAGTCAGTAAACCTCTCAATAGAATAATCTCTTCAGATCCTTCTTACTGGAAAAGTAACCGATTCTGAGTACCTCTTCTTAAAGTGTGGTCCTCAGATCAGCAGCATTGTGTCCATCGCCCGGAGAGTTGGCAGAAAAGAAAATTCTCAAGGCTAGCTCAGCTCAGCTCTGCCTCCTCCATCACTTGGAACAAGGTGCTTACCCTCGGCTCTCATTTCTACCCCTGGAATTTCCATCTTGAGGGCCCCTCCGCAGTAAGGGAACACAAATCACGTAAGAAAATCCCCTGAGAGAAAGAGCAATGTTCCTGAGAAATTCAGAGTGAGGCATTTTCCAGGACTCCATATAGCAAGTAAAGCAATGGAAAAGATCTTTATAAAGAAAGGCCAAGGCCACCTCACATTAAAAAGGGGGGGGGGCCTCGTATCTTTCAAGCAGGAGGGGGCTGGTTTCAAGAATGACCAATGGCAGATACCAAGAGGGCCCCAAGGAGACTAGAAAGCATTTTCTTTGCTGCAGAAACTGGCCAGCAATTCAGCGAGAACAATAAGCGTGGGGACTAAAGCCCTCCTGGGGAGCGTTGGGTTACAGAGTGGGTTCCCAAAGCATCACCTTTCCTACAAATTAGCCAGCTGCCAGACTTGGTAAACATCATAAATCTCTAAGAACAGGGCCGCACTCAGGAGGTGACCCAGGTGTTTGACCACGGCGGATGTTGAAATATGCAAGGCCAGCGTTGCCTGTGCCAAATGGGTCACAGCCACCCCTCTGTGCTCGAGTTTCCCAGGCCCCTGAGTGGAGCTGCTCACAATTAATGGCTTTGTCCGTCCCCAGGCCCGTCTCGCTGCTGGACATGGGGTTCCTCTCAGGTTGGTGGTCTCTCTCTCTCTCTCTCTCCTGCTCTCTTTTTCTTATTTCCACACATGCAGAGCAATCTGAATCAGAAATCACATCAGTCACCTAGAGCTTTTTTGAGACTGTAAGCGAATCCATCACTGGGGATGTCGGGCTTGATGAAAAGAGCGAGCAGAGGGCTGGGAAGCGGGATTCAGGCTCCCGGTCCTCTCCTCCGAACCCCGGCCCCAAGTGCTTTTGTCATTTGGTCCTTTGGTGTCCTGGATTCAGGAGCAGAATATGATTTTTAAGTTCCTTCTTAACGTGGTTACTGAGAATTCAATTTAAATATCAAGAATGTTATAAATGTCAAAGCACACAATTTCTTGTTTGATTTTTTAAAAGATATGTTTTTACTGATTTTTGAGAGAGAGAAAGGGAGAGGGAGAGAGAGAAACATCGATAGGTTGCCTCCTGGATGCCCCCTACCGGCTAGTTGCCCTGACCGAGAACTGAAACAATTGGGTGACTTTTGGTGCATGAGCCGATGCTCAACCAACTGAGCCACACCGGCCAGGGCCACGATTCTTCTTTAAGCTTTCTCACTGAGCGGTGGGTGTGAAAATGTGGATAAAGAGGACGAGAGGAACCCCAGAGGTCCCCAATGTGGCAACCTGTTCCCCCCAAAACTCCTGACTACTTTCACAAAAGCCCCAGCTTTGGGAAACCTCATAGATTTTGGAATCTAAAATCTCTTAGATTTTACTGACTTCAGAATATTCCAACCCCATGTCAACAAATGCAGTGACCGGTAGCCATGGTCATCTTCTCTTTCTATGTCTGGATTTTATAGGACCTTCTGGAGAGAGTACCTTAATTAAACACAGTGAAATAAATATATGTAGAGCACTCAATATGTGTATAGTGCTGCTTTGCAGGGTATTGTGCTATATTTTAGTTAATTTTTATTACTTATTCTATTTTTTAACTATTTTTATTGATTTTTAGAGAGAGAGGAAGAGAGAGAGAAACATCAATGTGAGAGCAGAACATTGATCGGCTGCCTCTTACACACCCCACACTGGGGATCGAGCCTGCAGCCCAGGCATGTGTCGTGAATGGGACTCGAACCAGCACCCTTTTGGTGCATGGGGCTCCCTCCAACCAACTGAACCAGGTCTATTGTGCTATTATTTTTACAACAGACGTAGCCCCTTCCTGAAATAGTTTACAATCTTTGCAGGAACAAGATGTGTCAAGTGAGCAGCTGAGTGACATGGGGGCCATGTGAAGGAGGACCCTGGGAGCTCAAGGAGCGCACGGTCAGGCTGGCTGAGGGTTTAAAGATTTTCCAGATAAGATGGGCTCGAATCTTTCTTCACAAGAACAATCTAGTGGCAGAGAGCCCACTGGAGACGGAGCTTTGAAATGGATGAAGAATTTCAGCACCTTGTTACTCCAATGCTAGGCCGATAAGAATCCCAGCAATTCCAGAGATTTCAAAGAGCAGGAAAGGAAGGTGGAATTCAACAGATTCTTCTATGTAGCATTTTATCATATGTGGCTCCACATGAAATGCTAACTTGTATATCCTTCGGGCTCATTATGTATGATTTTGAGAAGACAAGTGTATGGTTCTAAGGCTCTAAGTTTCCTTTCATTGTGTCCCCGGTCGTCTGAGACCTGCCCCATGGATGTGTGTGCTCTGAATGAGCACATGGCCACGGGCTGTCTCTGAACGATGTGCTACCATCCCTCCCGTCGCTCAGTGTCTGCTTTCAGTCACCCTGAGGTCACAGGCAGAGCGTGCGTGGGTTTCGGAGTCAGACAACCCAGTTCAAATCTAGCTTTTGCTCATTCCTGGCTGATGACTTGCGAAATCTACTTAACCTTTCTGAGACTTGTCTCCTTATTTTCAAAACAGGTCCACATTTCGAGTGAAATAAGGTAACTAGTGTCATTTGTCCCTCCCTTTCTACATTACCAAAGGGGGAATCTTTCTGATCCACCTACTTACCTACCTATTTCTCCATCAGGCCACCCCACTAACACCCAAGCTATGTATTTCACTCGCCTTCTCTACCGATACACAGGCTTGCTTTCAAATCTCACCTGCCAGCCCAAAGACTTGTGCAGTTCGCTTAACAACTCTCAGCTTCATTTTTTTCCTCTGTAAAATGGAATTAGTTTCCATGCCTTACAGACTTATTGTGAGGATTAACTGAAGTCATATACATAAAGCATTTATCAGAGTTTCTGGCTGGAAAAAAAAAAGTTAGATATTACAAAGCTTAGCTTTTTTCCCTTCCATTTCTTCTCTGCAAGCTGCAGTCCCCAGGGAGGGCATGACTTGGATATCCCTAACCTGAGAGTTCTTTTTTGAGTATTTCCTTAAACCTTGACATTGAATCAAGACACTGCAAGGGACTGAGAGCAAATATCCCCGTGTTATTTCAGCGAGACAGCAGTGTTCCTCTGGTGGCTCGCGGTTCTTTTTTTGGCTGCTCAGCTTCCTCTGTAGTCATTGAAATGGAAACTCAGGATTTCTCCCCTGTAGGGTTTTGTTTTCCATTTCATCGGAATCTGACTGAGATCTCAGACAGTCTCTGGGCATCCACAAAGGGTATTCAAACCTGCACAGATGAGAAGGACAGACTGCTCAGAGCTCAGGCCCCAGTGGCCAGGCAGTCAGGCTTCCTGTCCCCAGCCTCTCACAGCTTTGCTAGGACTCAGGGACATGACATTTTTCTACATTTAACTGACATTAAGGGAATGGTAAGACAGTCTAGGTCATTTTTTCAGTCCAGGCCCTCCTTGGTACGCCCCCTGAATACATATTCCACTAATTACGAATCCACATGTCTGAGTTCCCAGGACATTCTAAAAGGCAGCGAACAAATCCCTCCCTCTTTCCAGCTCCGAAATTCCCTTGCACCCTACATGGATGCTCAATGCGTGCTTGCTGGCTTAGGATGCAAGCATATGCATTCATATTTA
Organism: Miniopterus schreibersii; assembly: GCF_964146895.1. NCBI lineage: Eukaryota > Metazoa > Chordata > Mammalia > Chiroptera > Miniopteridae > Miniopterus > Miniopterus schreibersii. The sequence goes on along the minus strand of NC_138118.1, from coordinate 10,313,544 downwards.
AATGACAACCAGCGAGCATTCCCAATTTTTATACTACTATTGTCACTGTTATTGTAATTACTGTTATTATTTCATGCCTTGGGGGAATACAGTGTCTATTTTTTTTCTTTCCTATTCATCTTTCAATTCACACACACGAACCCCTTCTCCCAAGCTCACACTCGCTCCTCACTTCACCGATAAAAAGAGAAAAAGCTACATGTGGGGTATAAAATCTTTCTTTAAAGCAGAACATTTTAGTGTCGAACTTAAAACCCAGACTCTCTTTTCTAACCAGCCTATCCAGCGGATTCAATTATAAACGGGATCATGTCAGGCTTCTAGGAAATTCTGCAGTGCTGTTTTCCTCTTAGACTTTACTACCTGTCCTTACAGTCACGAACATTATTTATTCTAAAGATCAGAACACTTTTGCTCCATCTAAAACGTGAAGCTAGCGCTGGAAGAAAGAAAGGAAAGGAAAAAAAATCGCTGGAAGATGTGTAGATAGGCTAGAAAGAGCTAACACGCCATGTGAGGAGTACCGCAGGAAAAATATAACGCTGGGCACGAATAGAGGAAAATAAGTGAAGTCTTATGACACTGTAGGGATTTTTTCAAGTTGGCATTATCTGTTTTCTCTTGATTTTCTGACATTAGCTTGTCAATTGAGTTTCCTTCCTAACAGCAGTAGCCTTCCACAAGCCAGCACTCTGTCTTCTCCGGGCCTGAGCTCCTTGTCAACCTGTCCCCCGGGAGACCTTGTTACTCCCCTTGAGATGTCCTGATGTGCAGCTTACTCATGTTGCAGAGCAAGCTGGGGCCCCCGGTGCTCTAACTCCTGGCTTTCCTTTTCAAAGCGAGCTCTGAGGTGGGCTGTGTGTGCTGTGGCTCGACACTGCTGTGCACACACAGTCCATCAATGCTCTGTGTTCGCAGCTGTCCCATTCAGATCAGCCGAGCTAAGGGACAGCTAAGGAAAGACCCCACAGCTGCTGGACCTCCTTTGCCCTGACCAGCCTTGCTCTGGTGCTCCAGGCGGTGTGAGTTATAGAACAAACACATGCACCGCTAAGCAAGCAGCTCCAAGTGCTCCACTCTCTCCTCCAAACTCTGAGGTTAATACCACTTATCAAGCTGGCTTCAGGGCAGGCCTTCTACCGGCTCATGGCTTGATTAAGAACCCAAGAGTTGTCTGTCTGTGAGAAGATAACCCTTTAAACCAAATATGGTTTGCATTTCTGTTTGGTTTTAAAATAGTTTTTAACCAAATACTTTTACATAGAATTTCTCTCCCTCCCTCCCTATTTCTCTCTCTCTATATATATGACTTTAATACCTGTAACCTGAAAGATATAAATATTTATATATATATATATATATATATATATATATATATATATATATATATATATATCTTTATATATAAAAAATAATCTGTATACAGGAAATATATAATATACAGACATTTCCTACTCATATATATATATTCACAGAGTCATATTTCTCCAGCTTTGTTCATGTCCGCACTCTAACTACAATATTTATGTGGCAGCCGTGGCAATATTTCTCATCACTAACAGTGATTGATACTGATGCCAAGTTCTTAGACGATAGGTGATAAAAGATATTTTACATGTGGATTTTCAAGTGCTCTATAACAATATTCTTTTCTCTAGATATTGACTAAAGCTGGCGTGGCTTTATGGTTTCCTCTTTAATATTCATTTCTCAGCTGTGCTATGGCAACAGCCTTTGGAACTCAAACATATGAGCCCAGATTTAAATACATGTAATCAGGAGAAATAAAACATTGTTTAGTGCTTAAGTTATGGAAGAAAAAGTTACCACGGTCTTGAGTTCAGGTGCTATTTATAAATTAGTTAGGTTTTTAAATGTGTTTTCCTTAAACTAAGCCATAGGTGACCAAGGTAAGTAAAGCACTATGTGTAATATTAATAACTATTTAATTGTCATCAATAAATTACTACACGTTACACAACAAGAAGGTCGGACTTAATTGTTGAAACTGTATGAGAAAAGGTTTAACAGTTGTTTTGTCGCTTTCCAGGGCCAGAACCGTGCTCGGCAGGAACTCAGGTGGCCTTTCCCGAGCCTCCTTCCCCAGCCATGTCCTTCCCTGGCACATACACGTTCTGCAGCTCATGGTCCTCTTTTCTCTCCTTGAACCCTGACCACTACCTGAAATTGTGTCTATTTATTTGGTTCTTCATTTACCGAGACTGAAAGCTCAAGGGAAGTAGGTACCTTTTATGTGTTCTCCCCTGTGTTGCAGGGCTCAGAATAGTATGTAGATATGCTATTATGTTTTGGATGAGTGAAAAAATGGATGGTGACTCACTTATTAGAATGCCCCAACTCCAGAAAAGTGACACCACCAAATGCTGACAAGGATGTGGAGCAACAGGAACTCTCATTCATTGCAGGGAGACCTGTATGGGGGTATACAGGAGATCTCTGTACCTTCCTCTTAATTTTGCTGTGAACTTGAAACTGCTTTTATTAAAAGTCTTGAAAAAATAAAATTAAGAAAGAAAGAAAGAAAAAGAACCATCAAACTCATTATCTGATTTTGGTACCAGCAAGGAAAAAGAACATTGAGGAGTAGAACTGTTTTATCACAGGAATTTAAACTTGCTTATTTTCGGTATTGTTCATCTGTTGAAAAAAAAAAACAAAAAACTAAAAGTAATTTTAAAATTAAAAAGAAAAAATATTGTGCCAACCACACCCAAGAACAGATGAAGTTAAGGGAATAAATCTCATTGTGGCACGTCAGCATAAAACTGATGAATACTTTATGGATCCTACCCTATTCTATCCTAGGCCCTTCCTTGTTTCACTGTCCCAGCTTTAATAAATGTCCTCTATAAATCACAGAAAAGAAAAAATAAAAATAAAAAACAGATGGGTATTTTCAAGTGGTGACATCTATATTTAGTTTTAAAATAAAAACTATATAATCATATGTAGTTGTTTTTCAGGACTAACATGTACACAGATATATACCAGCATCCTCACTTTGCATAGTAGTGTAGGTTCATAAAAATGATCATGTAAACCAAAACCATGGAAAGCAACCTTAATAATCAATGAGAAAAATGATTTTTCCTAAACTTTTAAAATTTTGCCAAATCACTAAAAACTCTTACTATCAGTCATAAATTATATGGAAGTTTAAAATCACAACAAACCTGACATTTTGTATACTGTAATTTAAAACATTAGAAATATTGAGGTTTAAAGTATTGCATTTTTTGTAAAATACTTGTCAAGGGTATTCTGAAGAGCTTGCTTTCTTTTTCTCTTTATATAACTTACAGTAGAGAGTGGCCATATTTTCTCTGTCTTGGCAACATGTCATACACCTTTCTGAGTTTGGATTAGCCTCCAACAATTTATTCTTCATGCTTTCAATGTTGTAAAATACACCCAAGAATCCCATTAAGGTGGGGTTTTTGCCAACATCAATTCCTTTAAGACACCTCTGTCTTCCCCGCCTTCATCATTTATATCTATGAGTTCGCCTTCACTAAGTACCTTTGGCTGCATACACAGATTCCCTCAAATGGTAGCAGTGTCAACGGTCCCACCTTCAGTTATTTCTTCTAACTCCCATTTATGTTTCACTTCAGTTTCATTCCAGTTTTAAATTGATTTAATTAAAATACAAAGTTGGCCAGTCTTAGAGTCTGATCTAGAACCTAGAATCATTTCCCAATAATTTCTGGAAGATAGCTAGCATCTTATTAGACCCTAAATACATGTGGAACATGTTTTACACACACACACACAAACACACACACACACCTGAAGGCTCTGGTTTCATAGATGGAAGATGAAGAACTTTTAGAGTGAGATTCAAACTCAGGTGGACTATCCTAAGAAATAGTGCTCACGAACTGGACAAGCCAGAGTTTTAAGCCACAGAATCTATACACAGGAAGAACACAATAGCAACTTTTCTTTAAATTTTTTTATGAACTAGATCCACAGACTATGAAAACCCCCAGAAATATGCTATGCGGTAGATGAGGCAATCATCATTCTTTTTTCTTGAAGAAACCTTGGGCAAGTCTCCATGCTCTGAGATTTCTTATTTTACATCTGTACAAAGGGCAATAATATTAAACGGATCTCTTACACTACTCTGAGGATAAAATAAAGCATTTGAAAGCAATGAGCAAATAAAATTAATACATGGGTGCTACTTGTTAGTTTATTCTAGAAAAGCCTGAACAGTATGATTTTTTTTTTCTTATCAAGTAGGTCACATGCAGATAAGAGTCTTACTTGTATTATCACAGGCTCATCCTGGCAGAAGGGTACTTGTTGACCAAAGAAACTAGAAGAGGCAAACCTCCAGGAAATCATAAGATTTCACCCTCCGGGCCACAAATTCCCTGGACCAGGACTTGCAGACTAACCCGTAATCTGGAACAACATTAAATACAATATATTCTGGGCTAAAAGGCTTTCTTAGAAATCCTCATCTGATCTCTGTCTCCAGAACACATCTGCTTCACGATCGAATTGGAGATTGGAAACGAAACAATTTTAACTTCCAGAGCTTTCTTTTCTTTGAGCAAAGCTGCAAAAATACTTTTTAAGGAAGGAAAATAAATATGATCCATTTACCTCGACCCTGGCCTCTCTGCGATGGAGGATTCCTGGAGCTGGGTAAAGAAAATGCCAAAAGGGAAGAGAGTGTCCGTGTGCCCAGCAGAGTGTGAGAAGAAGGTGCCTACTGGGGACAGCAAAGACAAAACCAACCACCCCCAAAATACCCTCCCAGGACCAGAGCCCTTTCAACAAAGTACCTAAAGGACACTCTCCCTCGAGGGCACAGCCCTGGCTTTCCTTCACATATTTTAATCAATATTTGGTGAGCTGTCACAATTCGGCTTTCACTGTCACTCTGGCATCGTTTCTGGAGGAACTACTTTTTCCACTGGCTGCAGAACTGAAGACTCTGAACACGATGGGCAGATCACTCATCTGAGCAACAGAAAATGAGCCACTTCCAGGAAAGAGCGCACATCTCGGTGTGGGCCATCAGTGCACGTCTAAATTGCAGTTACTAAATTACAGAAGGTTCTGGAAGGCCCACTGAACTCTTGGAAAATGTGGCTTCAACCATTCCACTGGCATGTGAAGTGCCAGAACTTGAATGTGGAGTTTTCTTGAAAGCGGAGGCCTCCAAGGAATTATTAAAGTAAGAAGCAAAGTAATAAAAAACATTCCCATAGAATAAAACTGTTCACATGGTCTTACCTCACTCGAGCTAAAGCGTGTCGCAAGAGCTCCCGGGGAGGAAGGTACAGTCAGGAGAGGGAGGCCTGAGTTTACATGGAAGCCTGGTCCCCGCGGACCAAATGCTACCTGCCCGAGGCTCCTTCTCGTCCAAGGGCTGCCCCAGACATTAGGTTGGGGATTCTGGGTCCCCTGTGCTCAGCTCTGAGAGTAACCCTGTCTCCACAATCCCTTCAGGCTTGGGACACTCACCTCTTCCCCCAGTTCAGCTCCTTCTCTAAGTTTCTTCTGTCAGTGGCACTAGCATGCTCCCAAGCTCATCAGCTTCAGCATCTCACTTTTCACTCACCCTTCACGGACCCAGCTTCCACCCTAGAGTCTAGCCTTCAGAAAACTCTTATTTTTCTTCACTGCATCTCCAGAAAGCATTCCTCCTAAGTACCTACTTTCCCTAAGACATTTGGAATTTTCTTTCCTTCCCTTCCTTCCTTCCTTCCTTCCTTCCTTCCTTCCTTCCTTCCTTCCTTCCTTCCTTCCTTCCTTCCTTCCCTCCCTCCCTCCCTCCCTCCCTCCCTCCCTCCCTCCTTCCCTCCCTCCCTCCCTCCCTCCCTTCCTTCTTGTGCAAATATTGGGCTAAGAACTCCATAGTTAAGTCGGGAAGATAAAGTCATTTAAAGTAGCCGTCTTATGACAAGAATAAAGCCAGGATTCACAGCATTGACTCTACCCAGAACTCCCACTTTCTCTCATATCTTCTTGTCTTTAAACACAAGTCAGGAGACACTTCCTCCAGGAAGCCTGCCCTGAATCCACTCCCGGCTGTATTAGATGTCTCTCCTAGGGGCTTTCAAAAGTGCAAATCTAGGTCACTGCACACACTGTACTGATTAGCTGTTTACATGCCTGCCCCCAACTAGACTGTGAGAGGTGAAGACAGACTGTGCCTTCATCTCTATATCCCTAGTACTTAACCTAGAGACCAGCACACTGCCTTCATGCATATTTTAAATGAATGAATGGAATAAACAAAATTACCAAAGATAAATCATAGAAAGTTGTAGAACATAAGAAGTATTCATTTTAACTAGGAGAATAGACAATTCTCTCCTATTCTGTTACTTTTCTGAAAATTATATCTCCTATAGTCTACCAAGTTTTTCTTTCCTTCCTTGCTTGTAGAGAACCTTCAACGATTCCTTACCATCTAAAATGATATAGCTCAAGCAGAGCAGCTTACATTTCAGAGGCCTTGCTATCATTACCCAACACTTCCTTCTAATCCTAACTGTCACTTTCTGGCCACCCCCTCTCTGCACAAATGAGGCCCATCTGCTCTCTGGCCCCCCAGTGTCCTGGTTCTGATCATCTCGCTTTAGCGTCTTCTCTCCATCCTTCACCTGCGTGCTTTCTCCTGCCTCCCCACCAAATACACAACCACTCCGTCTTTGAAAATCCTACTCCTCTGTGCAATACCCTTTCCACTCAGACCAAATGCCTTCTTCCTGGAGAACCTGATGGGACACCCAGTTCCAGTGCATCATGTGCCACATTGTATGGTTCTCCAGCTAGAAGTCTGCTTGGTTCCCCTTATGAGGACCCACATCAGGTACCCACTGGCTAAGATAAGGGTGGTGTCTTTTTGTCTCAGACAAGTATTCATTGATTACCAATTCTCGATAAATTAAGCACTCCTCTCTCAGGCAGACATCCTATTATCCAGCTACCCATGGATGGGGCTGCTTACATTAGATAGAAGATTTAATTTAATGAGAAGAAATAAAATTCTTTTATCAGTGTGTCGGTTATGAAATCACCTACTTTACCCGTGTTATGAAATAAAAACTTCCCACTCTCCCTTTTTCATAATCGACTCTATCATAGTTATTTTAACGTCTTCCATGCAAAGTAAAGATGTTTTTTTCACTGTGCGACTAGCCCTTTAAGATAGGTGTCTCCTTTTCATTGTGTTTACCCTAGATCTTGTAATCACAGGGCTCCTGCATGCTTTTCAGCCTTCCAGCCTTTTCCCCCCATCAAACCACATCAATATCAGTCTTAAACTTTAATCGTAGAAGACATCCAGAGGCCCAGAGGCCCCACGGTTCACCTAAAGGAATAACTTCACTGCGCACAAGAGGCAGCGGGGCATGGAGAATCCATCGCCTACCCTTTCCCAGCCCCTTCCATCTGCGCCCCACTGCTGGATGTCCAAGCTTGAGTGAATGCTTTCCAATGGGAAACTGGAGCAGGATTTCTTTTTCCCATCCTTTGGTCCCTATTGTATGTCCAGCTGCACTGGGGCTAGCTGCTAATCAAAGCCAGAGACTCTCATACACAAACAAACAGGGCATTGTGGCCTCCCCCAGGGCTGGAACGCAGGAGCCCAACAAACAATTTAGTCAGGTGATAGCAGGCTGGACGAACAGACAGAGCATCGCCCGGACACCCTCCTGCCTACGCTCCCCCAACCCCTTCTTCAGCACAGGCCTAACAACAGCATTCTCTGTGCAAGAGAGGGTATATCGCTGGGCACTGGCCAGGGGAAGAAGGGGGTGCTGAACCAGAATAGCTTCAGACACTCACTGGGCCCTTGTCCTGGAACAAGGGGATGGAGGCAGAAGAGCATGTTTAAGAGCTTTATGGCTAGAAATAAACGCCAGTTCTCTCTCTCACTAGCTTGTGATTCTGGACAAGTTACTTAACTATTCTGAGACCCAGCTTCCTCACTTTTAAACTAGGAATTAAAATCATCTTTATCTCATAGGGTTGTTGGGGAGCATTTAACCCACCATTTTTAGAAAGCACTCAATAGATATTAGATATTGTTATTAAAGTTCATGAATGTTGCTCAGAAAAGGAAAAGGAGAGGAAGCAATAAAAAAAGAAAGCCAAGTCTTCAGCTTCTAGAAGTAGCGATGGTGAGAGATGGAGGCTACTCACTGGCCCTGGAAGTTCCTAGGAACTTCAGAACAACGGAGATGCTGGCAGGTCCTGAACCTGACTTATTGCCATGTGTCCCCAGAGCACATCAAGGAAAGCTAGGAATGCCAATGGCCAGCATGAAGCCTGGATACAAGGTGTCTTCATACAATAAATAGCAGAAGGCAGGACTCCGGGTGTCTGAACACTGATAGGAGAAATATCCATCAATATAAAAGATGGAGAAGAAAAGAAAAGCTGGAGATGCCAAAGAAAACAGCTGCTCATGTCACAACATTTGGCTTGGTCAGCCAGTTAAAATATTAAATCTTTCCAGGGATGGAGGCAAGGAGGGTGAGGGAAAGAGTAGAAACTAGGTAAAAAGTTATCCTAATTCTGTGCAAGAGCAAACATGAATTGAGCACCTACTGTGTGCCAGTTGTTATCTGGGCAGTGGTAAAGTGAAAGAACTAGAAACAATTACCCAGCAGTACAGTAGGAACAATGAGATCTGTAGCAAGATACATGGCCACTGGCCCTCAGAATTAAAATAGTGACTTCCTTTCCATGCAAAGGACCCACGATTCAAGATGCTTTAACAACTGAAGTGTCTTTATTTGGAGACCTCCGATTCTGAGGCAGGAGCTCTTCACTGGACAACTGCTACTGTTTTGTGTTCAAAGGCTTCCCCTGAGAAGAGCAAGGAGCCAGCATTGCTCCACACAGCCGGGCTCACTTCATGGCATTGTTATACCAAGAGGCATCTAGGGCCCAGGAGATCTGGAAAGCAAATGAGACAAACCCACCCCAGAGAAGTCTCCTAACAAACGCCACCAGAGCCAAAGGACCCAAAGTTCATCCACAGGGAAGGAAGCCTCAACCCTATCTAAGACGAGTTCCTCTCCCCAAGCACAGGGCTTCTATCAGATTTTTGGATGTTTTCTAAAGTCTCAGTTCACCTGTACTACTATTTCTTTCGTCTTCTTGGTCTTGCTGCCTTTGAAGCTGACCTCTTGCAAGAGAACATCACCGGATGAGTCGTTAGAAACCCACAGTTAGTTTATTCTTAGAAAATGTGGATCTAGTTAGAGAGAAATTGGTAGAAATCCACCTCTACCCACTTATTCCCACTGAATTGCTTTTGATCTATTGCTCCAAACCAAATTCCTTTATGACAGCCTTGAGGTGCATCTTCAGATCCCCAGATATCACACATCAGAGAGCAAACTCTGTGATCCCCAATCATCAGACTCAAACAGCTATTTAAAAAGGCTCAGAACCAGATAGGCTCAAGTTGGTGGGAACTCCGATGCTGGCCTAGAGGATAACAGCTATTAACTTTCTTCATCCCTCCTCTACAAACAGGAATGCAGTCATCAAACCCAGATTTGATCGGACTCGCTTTAAAGCAGAGCCAATTTGTACACTAGTGGTTCCAGCAAATAAATAATTCCCCAAACGGTTCCAAGCCCTGGAGAGACATGAATCAAAGAGGTCTGCTGCTCCCACAGTTTCCCACCTGGAGTGCCTTGGGCCCACCCCTCAGCCCAGAACAGCTCAGAGGGTCCCCAGGCTCCTGGGACCTGCTAAGGAGCTTAGATTGGACCTGGATGGGATCAGGCAGCTGTGGCTTCCCGGGGGAGACTTTTACCCCATGACATGTATCTGGAAGGGTCCTCAAGGCTAAGAATGGAAGATAGTGTTTACTCAGCTTGACCTTCAGTTGGCACAGGCGAGGTTCCCCAGGATTATCTGTTCCCATCCAAAGAGCACATCCTTTGCCCGGACAAAGATTTTTTGTTTGCTTCATGGGATTATGTTTGTTTGCATTTTTCTATTTCCAACATTTTTATGAGGACTTAATATTAATTTACTAAGCTTTTACTTTAATGATTTACATTTACCCACGTCAAGCCAAATAAATTAACTTTCCATCTTAAGTGGTGCGTTTGGTAGGAAAAAAATGCGCATGTTAACATGTGTACAGCTGTGAAACATATAGCATGCATCAATTATAATGTTGACTTTAAAAGGACACAGTTATTGAAACTATTTTTGAAAGTTACATCAGAAAAACTAAAAGTATATCAGAACGTTAATAGCGGCGGTGCCTTTGTTGAGCGGGAGTATAAGTGAGTTTTTGCCTACTTTATAATTTTAAAAATTTGGTTATCTTGTACCAGAAACATAGATTTTTAGAATGAGATAAAATAATGGGCTTATATTTGTGTTTTCCTAATGACAAACATAATAATGAAGAAACTCTTTTCATTATTAGTCACATAACTGAAGTTAACCTTTCACAAGTCTGACATGCACTGAGTGATACTGAGATTTCCGCATATTGCCAGAGAAATAGAATCTAATAGTTAAATGCATATTATAACCAAGAATAGAATATGGGGGAAAGGCTTTTTTTTACTGTTTAAAAATTTAAGTACCTACATCGGTCAGAATAATTTAATAAGCTACTTACTTTCTTTCCCATAGCCGCTTCAGGCTTCCTCACCTGAACCCCTTGCACTACATCTAAAAAATATAGTGCACACAGAAGGCAACATTTCTTTTTGTAGGAAATATGTTTTAGAGAACTAAATGGATCCTTGCCCAAGAGTCGCCAAAGCTGCAGGGTATTTTTTAATTTTAAGCCAAAGATCCAACTTGTAGTTTACCAGGGACACCCCATCTGGCCGGCTGGCAGACGCCCCGCGGAACCCCTCTGATGTCTCAGAGGTGATTCTCTGCCATGGGGAGCCGTGGTCCCACCGCTAGGTTTAGAAAAGGCCTTATTATTAGCAAATTCCGAATTTGAAAACATTGCTATAAAGTTTTGTATGGGCTCCAGTTGTGAAGGTTTTCCATTACCTGAGCTTGCTACCCAGATAAGTTCCTTACTGATTAAATCTGGACTCGGGCAAAAAGCTCTGGCTCCTTCCCCAGAAGCCTGGTGCCCCCAGGGAGTGACACAGACAGATGACAGCTGCTCCACTCCCATCCGAGTTTGGGAGGGGGCAACCAAAGGGAGTAAGATGCTGAAACCCTAAACAAGAGGATGCTCTAGCATGAAGAAAACATGTTGCATTATATCCATTGCATATTAAGAATGAAGTTTCCCCAAACCTTCCACACTAGCTTTTAAGGCAAATGAAGAAAGAAGCATTTGGATCACTTAACACCCCCTCCAGCGAAGGGCTCTAGCAGAAGCACCCATAAAGAAGCCTGTGTCCCCGCCTTGCAAGGGGCCACTTAGCAGACATTTGGTCCTGTCCAAAACGCCCCCTGGGACATCTGATCCACCCCAAAAGGCCCTCGGTATTTGGTCCCTGACATGTGGCATTACCAGCTAGGTCACCAAGGCAAGAAGGGTTATTATTGGCAATACAGCAACAACACAATTACTGACTGGACCAATAAAACATGATAGTATTTATTATGTATTAATCCCGTAAACCAAAAGTATCAGTAAACATTATAGGCTATTTAAACCGAGGGACATTTTTAAGAGCGGACATTTTGGGCAAGACTAAATATTAAGGACCATTTGGCATGGACCAAATGTCTCCGTGGGCATTTTGGACAAAACCCAATGTCCTGCCAGGAAAGGGCTTTTTACTCTTAAAGGGCTTCAGTCGTGTCAACAGTAATTCAGATGGTGGCTGCAAATTTCTTTTACAAATAATCAAACGTCGTAAATTATTCAGACATGAAGATATAGGCGCAAGCAGCCTTTGCATATAGCAAGAAGTGTTACTGTCCGTGACCCTCACTGTCTTTATTAAGCTATGGATTTTAGGATTGGAGAGTTCTGATCTCTCTTCCATTCTCTCAAGTTTGTTGGACTAAACACAAGGGGTTGGCTACCCAAAGTGAGGTCCCCATGCCAGCAGAACTATCACCAGGGAGCCTGCTACAAATGCAGACTCTTGCCCCGGCCGGTGTGGCTCAGTTGGTTGGGCTTCATCCCATGCACCGAAAGGTCGCCGGTTCTATTCCTGGGCAGGCACATACCCAGGTTGTGGGCCCGATCCCTGGTAGGGGGGCCTGCAAGAGGCAGCTGATCGATATTTTGCTCTCACATCCATGTTTCTCTCTCTCCCTCTAAAAATCAATAAAAATGTTTTGTTTTTAAAATAAATGCACACTCTTAAAAAACTGCAGGAGACCTCCTGAATCAGAATCTGTACCTTAGTAGGATCTCCGGGTGACTGATAGACACATCGAGGTGTGAGAGCCACAGGCATAGTATAAACAAGGTACTGCTCATCAACTGGAAAGACCTAAATTTAGTGAAAATCACCAACTGAAAAATTTGGTATGTCTCCTTTACAACTCTTAGGAAGCACAGTAACATAATATTTTGTAAAAGATCCTTTTCAGGACTGTCCACTCCCTTGTTTTTTTCACTATGACTCAGATTTCCTTTTCTTCACACCTGGCACACACCTTTCCTCCTCCTCAAACTTACCTTCCAGCCTCTTAGACAGTCTCTGGGTGTCCTGAGAAGTTGACAATGACAAGCAGCAGAATTGAGGAAAGAGAAGGAGAGAACTGGCCCCAGTGACTTCATTCACAATAGCCACGTTTAGTGTAACAGGCTACGGTTTATCAACACTGCATGGTCACAATTTACCTTTACCACCAACCTGTGCGGTGGGCTAAGCAGGTGATATCATCATTGCCAATGCCATGGTTATGGAAGATTTAGTGACATACTCCGCATCCCACACCAGACAACAGTCGGAAATATGAAATAAATGCAGGTTCCTGCATCCAAACCTTGACCCTTAGTTTGTTAGAGAACCAGATGGGCATGAGACATGAAGCCAGCGGGGGAGGGGGAGCCAGGTGGACTTTCGTCAAGTGTTTTGTCACCACGATCCTCCTCATCAAACACTCCCCAGCCATCAGACTCCGGAATCAATATTTCACATTCATTTCTAAATTAACACCTTGCTGATTGGCTATTTCAAGCCAGAACTCGCCCGGGAGGCCAGCTACTTTGGTCAGCAAAATGTTTAAAATTACTTAAATTAATGTAAGTGCAGACGTGAGTTCTCTCTCGAACAGTCAGCAATGTTAGGGCTCAGAAACATGTGTATACTCATGTCATGACCAGTCAGCAAGGTGTCAATCCAAGAAGGTAAGTACTAGTGATCTCATTTAAGAGGTAAGAAAATTGAATAAAGACCATTTATTTGCTGATGGTCACACATCTAGTAAGAAGAGTAGCTGTGGTTTCTACCTTGATTTTGCTGACCTTGAAGCTCAAATATTGGAATGTTAGGGCTAAAGGTTCTAATGCATCATCTGTGTCCTGGTGTCACATGTCCAGGCTCCTCAGTTCCACTTCTCACATCAGAATCTCTGTGGATGGGCCCCAGGCATCTGGAAGCTAAGACCTGACACTAGTTATTCTGATAAGCACTGAAGACAGGGAACCACTACCCTAGGGCATTTGGGCTCTTACACTGTACATACGTTGGAGTTTAGGTTGGATGTGACAGGCAACTGGAACACAAAATTAATTAGCCAAAGAAAAGAGATGGCCTTATATCACAGAGGAGGAAAAAAATACCCAATCTAAGAATTTGAAGACCTTTGTTTACATGGCATTTAATGGACTCACTTTAACCTTTCTAAGCTTATGTGTCCCTATCAACTAAAAAAAAAAATCTTGCTCAGCCTACCTACGTAGAATTGTTGCAAAAATATCAGAAAATAAGTGTGAAAAGTTCTGAAAAGCAAATGTTTTAGAGCCACGTTGGAGATGTGGTGAAAATCCTCCCAGTGATCAGTCTTGTAAGCTTTAAGTTAAATGGTTTGTGAAAGAGGTAGGTCGGATTTCTCTTTCTATACTGAAGGAAGCACGAGTCGGAAACCATGCAAGGTTTGGAGCCTTAAGGCAAAGGAAGTGGAGTAGAGAACCGGCAGCTATGGATGACCTTTGGAAAGAAGGGAATGAAGAAAGGAGAGCCAGACAGGCTGCTTCTCGAGGTGCGAGGCTGCAAATGGGGGCGCTCATGTTCAAACATGAAATTGGCACCAGGTGATATTTAGGGGGATGAGGCACTGAGAACAGACAGTCAAGGTCACTGGAGCAGGAGGGGCAGAAACAATGGTATTCAGAGTCATTGACTTACTTTTTCATTCAAATGCCACACATTTTGGGGGGCACTTCAAGGGTCCCATGGTAGATATTCCAGGGTTCTTGAGATGAATGAGTGAGAGTCACTGCCTTCAGGGGGGGTGTGGTGTGGGTCGGGCAGAGCCATGGTGATGGCCAAGAAAAGGGGTCAACACTGCTGGGAACTGAGGAGTTGAAGTCACTGGAAGGGGTGAGTAGAGGCTGAGAAGAAACGCGGGGGAGAGAATTAGGGCGCCACCTACAGGGGGATTTGCTGGGAAAACCTTCCCGGGCGCCTTCCACCTCCAGCTCCTTTAGTTTCGTCCAAAGTCCACATCTGAGGTTGGGGGACTTGTGTTCTTTCCCTCTGTGTCTATATTTTCACTGCAGAACAGTCATCTCATGTCTGGTATAAATTTCCCTGAAAAGAACCTCCAAGGCGAGGTGTCGCGCCTTTAAAATTATGTTTATTCTCAGTAACTCAGGCCGAATTCTTAAGATGTCACTTCCAATAATTGTTTTTCTGCTCTATTATGTGGCAAATGTGAAATGAAAACAGGAAGGAAAGGAGAGTTCACCTGCTCTCCCAGAATAAATGACATGAAAGCAACGAAAAGACAGTGATGCTTTTGAAATAAATATCATCACTCTCTCCATTTAGTCGCATGGGAGTTACTTTCCTTTTTATCGTAAAATTTTTTTTCATCTCTTTGTCACTGGAACGGCCTAGGACAAAACTCTTGTGTGTACATATTTTGCTCGAACTTGTCTTATTTAATTTGTGTTTTGATCTTATTAGTCACACACCACTGAGAGGCCCCACGCTGCTTAAAGGTGCATAGATTTATCTTCCTGTCCCTGGTCACACTACGTGACACGAAACAGGGCAGTCAATGCCTGCAGGTGTCTCTTATGGGTAAGAGTAAACTAACAAGAGGCCCTAACTGCAGTCTCCTTCCCCAGTAGGATGGTGTTCAAATCATTCCCTTCGGTGTTCATTCAAAAAAACAATTAAAAACATGAGACCCAAACTAATAGAGGATGGAGAGACTTGAGAAACTCAGAAAGTCACGATCAGCAGTGAAGTATTTGGAGAGGGGGGAGGGAGAGAAGAGAGGGGAGAGGAAGAGGGATAGAGGGAGAAAACAAAAACATCTGGAAATGTCCAGGAGGTTAAGAAGGTGGGATTAGCAGCCCAGGGCTGTGTGTCAAGAAGAAAGAAGAAACGCAAAAGGCCATTGGTTTGATAAAATGATTGTGATTTTTAAAGTGTTTCTTTCAGAGGTGGGTGGGGGTGCGATGGATTTCCTTTGTTCGAGATGTCTTTTAAATAAATTTCCTATAAAGAATTTCCTAAGTTAGCACCACTTCCCAAATACAAAGTGTCTGCAACTGCAGAACTGTGAGCCCTAGAGAAAAGAAACTAGGACTTCAATGTTTCTTAAACATACCACACTGACCAGCACAAATGCGAGGCACCCTGCACCTATATAATAAATATTTTTATTATTAAACTGACTTGCCATTGTAGCAAGAAACATTGTACGGCTGAGTTGAGTGGAGTCAAGGTTGACTTCAGTCTAGCGGGCAAGGTTCAGCCTCCCATGCCTTCCAACAGAGGGGCACCCCCCCATACAGGTGTACGTCGGGGGAGCTATGCCATCACAGGTAGGGGGGGGATTAGGCGAGTCACGGCCAGGCTGCCAGGATAGGAAATGATAGCAAAAAAAGGAGAGATGCGAACCAGGAGAGGAGGGACAGGGAAGCGAAAGAACTGGAAGGAGTGGAAACAGAACTGGAGGTACATAGAGCACGCCATTTGTGTTTAAATGATGTTTTGGGTTTCATTAAGTGCAATTCCTAGAATTAAGAGCTCAAATGTCAGTTACTATGACTCACTTCTTCAAGATTAATATACAGCAAGAGATTTTTTTGATTTTCATTTTTTACTAAGTATGGAGTTTAAGAATCGAAGGGTTCTGCTTTTAGGAAACTCATGATGATGACCTTTTTTATTTGAAATGTCACTTTATCTAAACCTACTGTAAAGAAATGGTTCCAAAACAGAACCCAGTAGAAGAAATTTTTATTTCTCAGACAATTCAAGCATGAACTACTCACCGTGGTCCTTGCCTACCCTTAAGATACAGGGACTCGTGGTGTAAGTGATCTGCATAATCAGTCCATAATATTATCATAATGACAATGCCTCTGATAATGTTACATTACAGCTGCCTTTTGAAACCACAGAAAATTTAACTTCTCATTTACCAAATACTAAAGTAGGGAGCAACAAAGGGCTTGTTATATTTGACAATCTAGAAAGATCGTATGACACTTGGAAAACTGTGCCACATACAAGCCTGGCACAAAATACATGGAAAAATGACCCAGTGGATGGAAAGTAGGATTGGCCAGAAACACCAAAAATGGAAAACAACTTTCCAAAGGGCGCCCGTGACCCAAATTCCACTCCAGCCAGTTGACTCCAGATGGAAAAAAGCAGGCCCAGCTCAGAAAGAGAAGGTCCACATCTGAATATTGTTTTACCCCAGGACAATGGCACAGCCTTGTGCCAAGAGGAGGCAGAAGTTCTGATCATTCATTAAACAACTGCCAGGGGAGACTGAGCATCGGAGCAATGCGGGCAGCTGGGGAGCTGACTCTCCGATGCTCCAGCGTGAACCACACCTTGAGGTGGATGCAGGTGCCCTCAGGTGTGGACCGTGTTAGCTCACTGACCACCCTGGGTGGCCTCAGTGTGGACATTACCCTCAGGAGAGAAGTCAAGAACAACTCTCCTTATCACGGTGCGACCATATTAAAAAGCGTAAGTGTTGGGAGAACTGGGATTTCTATCCTGAATTCTGACTTCTGGCCTTCAGTCTGCAGCTGACTTACTACATACACCATTTTGAGTAAGCCAAGGCAACTCAGTCTCCGGAGACAATTTCTGAAGAGTCACAAAAGCACCACATGGCAAATAGGAATATGTTCCAAATGCATGTGAGAATCATTTAAATGAGAAAGAAAGAGTATCTTCAAAGGGGAAAAATTACTGAAAGTTAAAGTATTTCATTCCTAAGACTGATTTTATTGATAAAAGCAATGAAAGTATTTGGGAATCTTATTTCTATCAGGTTATTGCCAGTAATCGGGTTTTGTGAAAATGCAAACCAGGCCATTGGCTTTACTGGAGTAAAAAAAAAAAATGCCCATTAAAAAAACAAGTGAGAATTGCAACATACTGCTATATGTAAAGACCAAATAAGGTATACATGGAAGCTTTCAATAAATTAGTAAATTTAGTACCACAAATATCAATATCATGGAAATCACAGAATTATGTATTATTATATAACAGATATGTTATACCATATATACCATTAAACACATACTGTTTTTATTCTGTATAATATCTCATTTAAAAGGTAGGTAATAAAGTTATACATTAATAGTTTCCTTTCTCTCACAGCTCTAGTTTTGAAAATATAATGCAATTGTATCCACAAGTGAACAGCTAGAATACAGCACCTGGTGAGATACATATGACTTCAGGATGGCAATTCTTATAGAAGACTTTCACTAAATTAGGCAAAAAATGTCCTAAAGGGGGCCTGGGAACAGCAGGACAGAAAAGATGACCTTCTAAAGTTTTAAAGTTCAATTAGAGAACTCGAAGCACAAGGCGTCTTAAAGCACAGAATAAGGGCATTCGTTTATTTTTAAATAAAATAAGTTTTAAAAAAATCTCATCCTCGAAGTGAGAGAGTACAAATACCAGCACTCTGAAATAACTCATGTCTCAAAGAAGGGAAAAGAGAGAACACCACTCTAATTTCCTTTGAATTTAACTGGACTATAAAAGTTTTTTTTAATGACGTGCTCTTTAGAATGCATAATTAACTTAAAAAGGAGCATAATGGGGATGGAAGCACAAGCTTGATTGTCTGGGCTGGGGGACACTCCCATTACCTTGCAGTATCTCCACACATCCCCCTAAGATCAAGGGCTCCACGGGGCTCCACCGCTTCTTGCCTGGGATCAGGAAGCTGCTTCATGATGTTATCAGTTCAAAAGCTCTTCTTGGAAGTTCCTGAACCTCCTCCCAGGCCCTTCCCTCCACACACACACACACGCACACACACAGAGGCAAAATGCCTACTAAGATCAAAGATGCTCCCAGACCGGTACTGGGATGTCCCTCACATGGCTGAATTCTCCAGTCCCACCGCCACCCCTCCCCACAGGCCACTCCTGTGTGTTCAAGGTTTTCCCAAATTCCCAAAGCAGTGTGACTGGGGACGGGGTGAGCCAGCCAGAGTGCAGTTCAACTCCGTGTGCGTTCCCGAGTGTGCATGTGTGTGAAGGCCAGGGGGGGTGTGCGTGTGTGTGAAGGACAAAGGTGTGCGTGTGTCAGTTTTATGCTCCCTGTGTTACGTGGGGAAGGAGTTACATACACGCCTCACTTTAAAATTACTTCGTTAACTTATTAGAAACATCAACTTGGAAGCGAGGACTGGGACAAACTGGCAACACATCGCCCCCAGCTTTATGTGGGTGAAATAGGACGTCCCGGCGCGGGGCAGGGATTCACATCAGCACTCCAAGGGGAGGTGGGGGAGAGGTGTGTCTTTGAAACTTCGGACCCAGCCCTTTCCCGGAACCATCCCTGGGCGGCCGGAGGGGAGGGAGTGCGCGATGCCAGCGAGAGGCGCCGGGCGTCGGCGGGCACGGGCGCAGCAGCCCGCCCGTGGCCCCGGCCTCGCCGCTCCGCGCCGCCGCGCGCAGGTCCCAGGCGGCCGGAGAACCGGTGGCCAGGGAGGCCCGCCGGCCCGGGCTCCAGGCTGTCCCTCCCTCCGCAGCCGCAGACGCACCTCCTCCGGCAGGTTCCACAAAGCGCGGAGCCCCCCGTGTCCCCCAGGGCGGCGGGGACGGTCCGAAGGCGCGCGTGACATTCGCTCGCCTTTCCCTAACCCCAGGGCCCCCCCGACTCTCCAGACCCGACCGCCCCCCTCCCCCCGCTCTCGCCCCGAAGACGCCTCGGTTTGCCTCCGGAGCACAGGAGTTTCCAAAGCCTCCCCAAGCAGGAAAGCCACCGAGGCAGCCTCTCCCCAATCTCTCCACCCTCAGGTGCCGGCGCCCCCGGAAAGTGGCAGGAGGCGAAGGAAACTCGCTCGGAGCCCCCCGGGGGGACGGCGCGCCCCTCTGCACTTACTTGCAGTTGCAAACGTGCCGTCCGCGCTCAGGCTGCCTTTGTGGGAAGGGGCGAGGGGTGCTGCTCGGGCTCCGGGTACCGGGCGGCTGCTGCTCCCTCCTGGCCGGCGACCGACGCTCTGGGCTCGCTCCCCCTGGCTTCCCTCCGGGCTCTGCTCGGCTCCGAGGCTCCCTTGGCGGGATTTTCGGACTGGAAGGCGGGGAACCTGATCCTGCCTTGGACGCGATCCCGCCCCGACAGGGAGGGAGCGGAAGGAAGGGGGGCGGCGCGCGCGCGGGGGCGGGCCGGCGGGGAGGGGGGAGCGCGCCTCCCCGGCGAGCCGATCGGGGAGCTTATTAAAGGCGGGGTTCTC
The DNA here is from genome assembly GCF_964146895.1 of Miniopterus schreibersii. Taxonomy (NCBI): domain Eukaryota; kingdom Metazoa; phylum Chordata; class Mammalia; order Chiroptera; family Miniopteridae; genus Miniopterus; species Miniopterus schreibersii. Next base: position 10,293,678 of record NC_138118.1, on the reverse strand, counting down.
GGGGGCCAGGCCCTCGCCGCGGGAGCCGGCCCGCCGACCCGACCCGGCAGGCCCGAGGTGGGGCGCGGCTTTGTTTGGGGCGCGGAGACGCGCACAGTGTTTCTTTTCCCAACTTTACGCACGACCTGTTCTCCAGGTGGCCGCGCACCGCGGTTCACCAACGAGGACATCTTAAGTGGGGGCACGGAGGGCAGCTTAGGTTACGGTTCTGGCCCCAGTTTTGTGTGTGTGTTTTAATAATATTCAGAATGAAAAAGCAGCGCCTTCAAAACCAGCCCCTGGATCCTTCCTTCCCACCCCGGAGGCCCGGCCCACGCACCGCGCCTTTACCTGCAGCCGGGGCTCCTTCTGCAAAATGTGCGAGGTCCTTTCTCCGCGCTTGTCACTGAGAGTGACAGATGTCTGAGCTTTCCCAATTAAACGCCATCTTCCTTTAGGGGGCTCTTTCCTTTTTTGGCTTCCTTGGCGCCTTTCCTGACCTATTTAGTGGCATGCCTTTGACACCCAAGAATTTAGGGGATTCATCAATGTGGTTCAAATCCCAGGGATTGTAAAGCTCGGAGGCCGGGCTTCATGGCTTTCTGGAAAGTCCATTGTGTTCAAATGAAAGATGCTAAGGTAATATCTCTAGGATGGCTTAGCACAGATGAATATTTATGATATAGACGAGATAAAAGTATTGTGTAAAATGATTCGGTATAAAAATAAATTTACCCCAGACGTTCTCAAAAGTGAAATTTTGAGATTCTCGGCCACTTCTCAGTTCTTTCTTGTTCATGGTCTTGCTCCTTTTACTTTCTCTCAGCTTATCATTTGATGGCGTCAACCCCAAAAGTGATTGCAAAATATAATTCCATTTCCCAAAAACCTGAGGTTGCATCCCTTCAGTTCAATTTCAACATTGTCTTTTAAGTGCCTTATATAATTCTTAAAATTTACATTGACTTAGAACTATACCTAAATCCAAAAAAAACACACAAAAACCAGAAATAGATTTGTAGCAAATACTTCTTAGGGACTCTGGACTCTTATGTTGAGGGAAATGTAGACAAATGGTCCCGTGGAGGTGCCAGGTGGGGACAAAGACATGTTTCTACAAGTAGGGCTTTAACTCAATCAGTCAATCAGTCAATCAACCTTTGGTTTTGAGGGGTTTTGTTTTTTCAAAAGAAGAGACATCAGGATTTCACTTACACACCTTCAGTCTGCACGCTTTACACTTGCCATGTACGCTCCTCAAATGAAATAAATGAATAAAGAACTGTCTGCCTTCGACACACAGACTTCAGGTAGCCTGTTTCTCTTTTGTGATTTTATTTACCCAGTGAAGCAAAGCAATGTTGTTTTAATCTGATTTTCCCCATATAAATTGTGGAGGAATGCATATTATCATTTTTTATGATTACTTTTCCCAGGCCCTTTACTGAAAGCGACTTCCCAACGTTCACCGTCAGTCCATAGGGACCTTAAACAAGGCGCTATCCATTCTCGCTTCCTTCCTAAACTTTATCTTAAGGTCCACAAATGTGACATGTTGCTACCAGTTATTATGGTGCTTACTTACCAGGTTGATAAAGCAAGCGTGAGATCCCCATGATCTCCGCTCCATTACACATGCTATGTCAGAAATAGAACCCTTGCCCAGTTGGCGTCCCTCCGTGGCCCAGGGGGTCATGGTTCGATTCCAGGTCAGGGCACATGCCCCGGTTGTGGGATCGATTCCTGGAGGGGGGGGAGGGCATGCAGGGGGCAGCAGATCAATGACTCTCTCATCATTGATGTTTCTCTCTCTCCCTCTCCCTTCCTCTCTCTGAAATCAATCAAAACATATATGTGTGTGTGTATACACATATATATCCCTTTATTCAAATAGGATCATATGAAAATTATTTACATCAGTAGTTCTCACCCAGGAGCAATTTTGCCATCCAGGGGACATCTGACAAGGACTGGAGGCAGTTTTGGTTGTCACAGCTTGGGGAGAGGGTCGTAACTGGCATCTAGGCCAGGGATGTTACTAAACATCCTAAATATAAAGGACAGACTCTCCACCAAAAAAAAACAAAAAACAAAAGCAAACAAAAAACCCACAAGGAATTATTTCACTTGAAATGTTAATAGAGCTGAGATTATAAAACACTAACTAGCATTATTAACCATTGCATTTTTAAAAATATAAAGGAAGGTTAAAGAGAGGATTTTTTTTTAAGAAATAAAAATCTAGAAGGTTGAGATTGGTCATAATTTAATTCAACCCAGCATGCACAGCGAAGTTTTAGCAGAAGATAGTTTCTAATGCACTCTGAAATGTTCAACTTCAAATCCAGATTTCATCCTACAGCATAGTCAGGGGTCTGTGAATTTAAGATCCCAAGTCACTTCATTCATGTAGCCAGCATTCATTGAGCACTTATGTTTTTGAGTGAATAGAGCTATGAACAAAGATAAAAATCCCTCCTCTCCTGCGGCTTACATTTTTGTTGATATAAATAAGCGAGCACATGAAGTTAATGAACTAATTAGTTACATTTTTAAAAGATGTGGTAAGTGCCATGGGAAAAATAAAACAATGAAAAAATATGAAAGTGCCTCTTTGGCAGAGCAGAGATTCCCTGGAGTGAAATGTGAGTGAAGACTTTAAAAGACTGGAGGGAGCTGGCTAAGTAAATATTTAGGAAAAGAACCTCCAGGCAAAGGGATCAGCAAATGCAAAGGCCCTGAGGTCAGACCTTGCAGATGTGTTAGAAGACCAGTAAGAGGGTCACTGAGGCAGGAATTCCCTGACTAAAGACAGGCATCCAGGCCAGGGAAGTAACAGGCCAGACCATGCATGGCCTTCGCTCACTGTTAGGAATTCCACTTTTATTCTGAAGGAAATGGGAAGTTATTAAGAGTGTCTAAACCTGATCTGGTTTAATAGGGTCTGTCTGTGGTGTTGACTAGAGCACATGAGGACAAAAGTGGAAACAGAGGTTTCAGATAGGAGGCTGCAGTGATCCACTGTTCAAACATCTTCCCCTTGTCCCTGTTTCCTGTGAAAAATTACTAATTCCAAACTTCCCTTTCACACTTTCTCGGCCCCCTAAAGCTCCTATCAGCAGTTTCTTGGCTTAGGCTAAGCTCGCCTTCTCTGCCAGTTCCCAGCCTCTGCAGGTGTAATTAAGGAGCCCCCTGCCTGAGTGTTACCAGGGTAAAATATAACTAATGCAAGATAATTTGAAATCATAGACATTATAACATGTCCTAAGGGTGTTTGGGAAATGAGGTCGCTGATTTTGCAGTGACAAATACAAGGAGACGTGTGATCAGCATGAAATTTAAAAATGTGATGGAAAATTTGTCAGCATGTCTCTTGGGTTGTCCACTTGGCAAGATGTTTAGATTCTTGATTTTCACTCCGGGTTCCTCAATACCCCTGGAATGCAAAAGGCCAATCTATCCCAATCACACGGTTGAATGGAAGTCCCATTAACACACTTCTCTTCCTCTCTCTGAAATGGTTCAAGGGTAATAAAAGAAGACTCCTACTTTATTGTTTTGATCTCTGTGACTAGATTACAAAACTCACTTCTGTCTTTGGTAACGTTTGTAATGATTATGCTGATTTTTATTAAAAAGCAAAAAGTGCATCTAAGAACAGCTTAAATAATTTAAGAAATTTCTCTCACAAGCAACACGGGTTGGTGAAGTCAGTGTTTCCGAGTCTTCAAGGATCCAGGACTTTCCATCTTTTCACTCTGCATCTTCAATCTGTGAACCAAGGCTCTTCAGTATAGTTTCAAGGAACTTCTGGCATATTTGGCTTAAAGTAAACAAGGCCCAAACCCCGGTGGAGAACAGATTGCTCCCCATGTCGCAGAGCCACACCATCTAGGAGAGCAGAAGAAAGAGATGGAAAGGATTTGGGAAGCAACCAACAATGCCTGCTACAATTTCTCCCTGGTATGTTATAAATTTTCACTTTATCAGTCATTCTTATGAATCTAAATAGCTTGACTTAAGCCCCTCAATCTTGTCTTTCTTGCCCAAAGCTGCTAAAATGAAGGTTTTAAATCGACAAAGCAGAGGAGCAGATCTTGAATATGGCTTCACCCAGACTCATCCAGGACATCAGGCCTGGAATACCCAAAAGAGTTTGATCACGCAATATAAGAAAACAAAATCTACAGACCCAGGACCCCTCATGAACATGGGTGCAGAAGTCCTTAACAAATATCATCAAATCAATGCCAATAACATATAAAAAATATAAGACTATGCAGCATGTTGTCTGTTTATCCATGGAAACCAAGTCTGGCTTTACATGCAAAAATCAAACAGTATAATTCACCACATTAATAGATTAAGTAGAGGAACAAAAAGAACACATTAAATATATAGGTAAACCATTTGCAAAGATTCAACACCCATTCATGATAACAATTTTCAAGCAGTTTAAGAATATAAATGAATATCCTTGTTCTTAGAAGACATCTGCAGAGAGCCTCCAGCTACCGTGATACTTAATAATGGAAGTGAATGTTTCCCGTCTAAAACTAGAAACAAGGCAAGAATGACGCTCTTACTGCTTTCATGAAATATTGTACTGCTGATCTCAGCCAGTAAAATAAGGTCAGAAAAAGAAATAAAAATAATAGAAAGAAAGATGTACAAGTGTCTTTATTCTTATATGAATAAGTATGTATAGAAGATTGCCAGGAATGCAAAGAAAAGCTTCTAGCACTAATAAGTGTCTTCAGCTGAATACAAATTCAAGTGATTAAAAATCAATTTTATGTTTATTTCTATCAATGAACAATTGGAAAATGAAATATTTTAAAATATATATCAAATACATGAACTACCTGTGAGATAAACGTAACAAAATATGTTGAAGGTTTATACACTGACAAATACCAGACCTTTCTGATTGAAGTTATAGAATACCTAAAGAAAGGGGGGAGATTCGTTATGTTCATCAATTGGAAAATTAAAGATTGTTAGAATGTAAACTCTGCCCATTTAAATATATATATATATCTTTATTGATTTCAGAGAGAGGAAAGGAGAGGGAGAGAGAGGGAGAAGCATCAATGATGAGAGAGTCATTGATCGAGCCCGCAACCCGGGCATGAGCCCTGACCGGGAATCGAACCCCGATCGCCTGGATCCTAGGTCGATGCTCAACTGCTGAGCCACGCCCGGCCGGGCAACTCTGCTCATTTTTATAGATTCAATGCAATCCAAAACAAATCCAAATAGACTTTTTTTTTTTTTAGAAATTAAAAGACTGATACCAAAATTCCTATGGTAGTGCAAAGTTTTTCAAATAGGCAAAACAGTTTTGAAATTAAGAACACTGCTGTAAAGCGAAAAACAGTAATTATTGTGCAATATTGGCATAAAGATAGACTTATGAGTCAATGGAGAACAAAGTCACCAATTCACAAATAGACTCAAAGATATTCAGTGGAAAAAGGGTAGTATTTTCAACAAATGGTCCTGAAAGAACTAAACTTTGACATTGTAGGAAAAAATTAACTCAAAATGAATCATAGACCCAAATATAAAAAGCAAATGCTATGAAATTTCTAGAAAAGAGTAAGATAAAATTTTGGAGTAGGCAAAAGATTTCTTAGATAAGACATAGATAACACTAACTTATTAAAACATTGATAAATTGGACATCATTGAAATTAAAATATTTGCTTTTTGAAAACCATCAATAAAAATAACAAAAAAGCAATCCTGAGAATGCAAATAAATATTCTCAAGATACATGTCTGCTAAAAATTGTGATTCAGGATATTAAAGATTCCATAGTAACTCAATAACCAGAAGTCAATCAACAGAATAAATAATTGCCGAAAGATCTCAACAGTCACTTCACAAAAGAAAATATGTAAATGCCAAGAAGCAGATGGAAAAATGTTTACCATCATTTTCCCTGTCAAGGAAATGCCAACTGACACCCCCAATGAGGTACCACAATATATCTACTCAAAGAGCTAAAATTACAAAGATTGACGATCCCAGATGTTGGTGGAAATATAAAATGGTACAACCACTTTGGAAATCAGTTTGGCAGCTTCTCATAAATTAAACATACACCTGCCACATGATCTTAACTTTTCACTCTTAGGTATCAAGTTAAATAAAAATATGTATCCCACACAAAAGTTTGTATGTAAACGACTATGGCATATTTATTCATAATAACCCCAAATTGGAAATCCATCAATTGATGAATGTGTTAATAAAATTTAGTAGATCCATTCAATGAGAAGCTTTCAGCAATAAAAGAATAAACTACTGATATATGCAACCTCATGGATTAAGTTCAAAAACACTATGCTGAGCAAAACAAGCCAGACACTTATGAGCACATACTGTAGGATTCCATTAGATAAAATTCTAGAAAAACCTAACTTGATCTACATTGACAAAAAACAGATCAGTGGTTGTCTATGACTGTAAGCTGAGGTTGAGGACAGGCAGATAGAACCACTAAATATTCTGTTGATATAATGGTTACATGGAAATATTCTATTGATGTAATGGTCACATGTCAAAAATTTTCTTAACTGTGCACTTAAAATGGGTGTATTTTATTGTCTGTAACTAAAATTCATAGATGTACTTCAATAAAATTTATTTCCAAAATAAAGCAATAGCATGGGAATAGCATTGACTCTAGTCAGATTGGCTGTTTCAAAGCCCAGGCCTTTCACTTACTGGCTGTGCGCCTTTTGGTAAGTTACTTGACCCCTCTGTGCCTTGGTTTACCATTTGAAAAGTAAGGATAATAACCGTGCTTGCCTCAGAGAACACTGTTTAGAACACTGCTCAGTAAGTAATAAACACTATATTATCATTCATTAACTTAACAAAGAAACTTTAAAATCACTACATTACGTTCTGGGCCAGACAACTGCATTCAATTGGGTCAAGGCCCTTGTGAGAAGGAAATGCATGTCTTACAAATACACATCCCCTTAAAGAAAAACTATATCCTAAGACTTGTGAAAATAAACTCCTTTATTAGAAGCCAATTTTTCTTTTCTCATTTCCCAAAGCAGATTGCTAACTCCTATGATGAACAGATACTCACTGGTCGTCGCCCAAGAAGAATGCCTGCGGTGTGTCAGCCCCTGACTAGTCGGCCCTCACATTCCGCTTCGGGCCCGGCGCGTGCAGGGCAGCACTGATGTCTGGGGACGCGCCAAGCAAAAGTGACAGATGAAGACCTGGGCCCTGTCCTCCAGGAGACTGTCCGTAGGGCACTGCCCTGCTAGCACAAGCAGATGCATTTATAATGAAGGCTTATTTCCTCAGTTCCGAGAAAAAACACCCACAGCAAGGGATAGGAAAACTTAAAAACACCTAACATTTTTCAGAAGAAGAAATGGAAGGTCTTAGACTGGGTTCTGAAGAGTGGGTTTTTCAAAATGTGATGAGTGGAGTCAGAGATGGCAATTTTTCCACCAGAGGAAGCCCACAGAGTCCAGAAAGAATTCCAGGTTTGGTGCGTAGACAGTTTGGCTAAAGCAGAGGGGCTGGATCTGGGGACAACGTGAGGTGGAGTGAGGCCCATGCGGTGGCAGATCTTGAGTTTGCCTTCACTGTGGACACAGCAGAGACATGGGGGCTTCGGAAACAGGCTGAGACGGGGCAAGTAGTGTTCAGGAAAATGGATCCGGCAGATGTACAAAGCATGGACACAGCCAGAAAAGGAAATCTTTTAAGAACATCTCCTCTTGTTCTTGTTGGGATTCTTCAAGAATCCCAACTTTTAGAGCATCAGGTAAAACCTATTTGAAAGGCGTCACCAAAATTTGCTTTTTCGTAATTCTAAATTTCTTACAGTCCCCAATGAATTATTTCTATGGCAGCCAGGTGGCTCTCCTCAATGGCCTCTGTACACAATATGCCTCTTTATTCCTGAGAGATTCTTGGTGTTTTCTGTACTGATGTAGTCTCCACTGCTCTGCTTCAGGACCTGAGCACAAACCTTCGGTCAAGTTCCTCCTAGACCCTGAAGCCTTGCCAAGATCACACAGCCACATGGGCTGCCTGTCACCGCCACCACCTCTCTGAACTCATTGCTTCTTCATCGAAAAGCCCAGCAAGCTGTCATTTAGAAATAATGCAGATACAAGGAAAGGGGCCTAAAATGAGCAGGGTTGATTCCTCTATCTGCTCTTGGCTGGATTTCTGATTTTGGATAATTCACTGATGGCTCTTGACCTTGATTTTCTTATCTCTAAAATCTAGCAAGACTAGCAATCTTTAAGAGTCCTGCTATTCTGAGTATAGAGCTATAATAAAATATTAAAAATTATAATAAAATAATAGCATTTTATGATAAGTGTTATTCTAACTTCAGTAATTTGGAAGCCCTTAGCTAACATGTATTCACAGGAACAAAATTTATCTTTCTTTTAGTTTTCCCCTTTAAATTTTACCATCTTCAAATGCTATAAGAACACGACTTCCTTTGCTAATGTAAGTTTTACAAGATCTTTCACATATAATTTCTCATTGGATACACATCAGAAACCCTATAAGAATAGATCTTGTTACTACTTCATAGCTGAGGGATTAGAAGTTTAATTTGCTAATGAGGAGGGTGGCATGTTTTCACAGAGGTATTTATGTGTTATCTAAATGTTCTCTCTCTTTCACTCTTGTTTCTGTCTCTCTGTCTCTCTCTCTCTGCCTTTGCCACTTAGCTAGTCTAGAAAATGTACACATCTTATACCTGAGATTAATTAACTTCTCACTAATGCCAGTTCTGTAATAAACTGAAAAGAAGCTACGTAATGCACATGAAGTCAATTTTGCCTTCCATAAGACATTCTTATTTCCTTTCTTGAATCAGAAGATTTTTTTTTAGGGGAATCAGGCAAAGAGATGTGAGCCTGAGTCATTTCGTTATGATATGTTGGGGCTCTGTGGTTTATTTTAAGATCAGTTGCTATTTAGTAATTCATAGTCCTAATTTTATTTTGGAAATGACTTTCAGTTTCCACTGGGCATGAATATTGAAGACAAGATTATTATTACTTGAGACCTAAGTTTATCCTATGGAACTCAGCAGAACATTTTCCAAGACTCAAGTAGAATGCAGTTGTAGGACATATTATTACAGAGGGATTCTGCAAAGCATGCATCAGAAACCTGCACACCCATACGCAATTATGCACATACATGCCAAAGAAGGAATCAAAGGGAATCTGTGAACAAATGATATTATATATGGCCTTTTGACAAAAGGTACACACACACACACACACACACACACACGAGAAATGGAAAGAAATGTATGCACAAATTTTGTTTTCCAAAATTGCTCCTTGAGATGTAATTTCAGAACAGCCATTAGTTCATCAGAGAGAGGAAGAGAAGCAGAGGAGAAAGGGGAGGGAGAAAGCAGAAGAAGCCTTAAGACACTGAACGCCATGTTTGTCCGAGGTTAACGTGCAGCATCCTATATCTATAAAGCAATTTTCCTTTCAAGAACATACCAGACTATCCATTTCCTGTTAAATGTGCGTAACGAAAGGGACATAGACTTCGGATGACTGAGTTGGAAATGGAAATTTCCTTCTTCCTCCCGTGGTCCAAGAGCTCAGAGTTTGCAGCAATTTCTGCTTCTGCCCCCTACCCACCCCCCCCAACCCGCCCCCTGCACGGGTTTGGGTTGTGCATGAAAGGGGAGATTCTGTGGCTAATATCAATGAGACAAAGAAATGAAAGCTCTCTAATCCTCGGGCCAGGCGCCAGCCGCCCCACTGTACGGGGCCATTGGCCAGGAATCCCACTGTATGCCGGGCCCAGCGCCAGCCGGTTGGATACAATGAGTTTCACAGCCACCTTTTCAGAGCTGACAGCAAATGCTGGGGCACCCACAGCCTTTGAGAAAAGCTCCAGCTTTCTCTCTAACATTTCTACCCAATAATAATAATAAAGCTTTTCTTTCTTTTTAATTTATAAAGAGGTACTCTCTTGAAGATTGCTTAGGGCTTTTATTTTAAATTTTTATTGAATTTATTGGCGTGACATTGGTTAATAAAATTACATAGGTTTCAAGCGTACAGTTCTACAAAACGTCATCTGTGTCTTGTACGGTGTGTCCACCACCCAAAGTCAAGTCTCCTTCCATAACCATCTATCCCCCCTCTGCCCTCTTCTGCCCCCCCCCCCCTTTTCCCACATACAACAGCATGGCGATTACCAGTATGGTGTTTAGTGCTTTTAGAGACACAAACTCATTCATCTCCAAGCTTCCAGCGGGAAGGGGTGGGGCTGGGGGCCAAGAATGGGAAATCAATATTCTCTTCCTGTTGAGAGCGAGCTCGAGCGAGAGAGAAGGGGGGGAGAGGAAGCACATTACTGTATGCAATAGTTCCTTCTATTATTGAAATTTCTAGACAAATCTCACAGGAATATCCTCCCTTAAATTAAATGTGTTTGTCGGGAGCTCACTAGACCTTGCCATGCGATTCCTAATGAGTTGTTTACTTAGAACGTCTCCTCTTAAGACTGAGGTCTTTTGAAAGGCCAAACACATACACAAACCAGTTAATCCTGGCACCCCTCACTGAAGTTTCTGGCTGTTTCAGATTTAAATATTGATTTCCCCCCCCTCCTCTCACTCTCCCTCGTCTCTTCTCAATGGCAGCAGCTGTCAGGAAGTTGGAAACTTCAGGCCAGGAAAGCACCCAAGAGAATCTGAATGCCATTAAAATATTTTTTACCTTTTCCTTGACGGTTCTCTAAAGCTCTTGAGTAGCTGGCTGAATATTGGGTAACCCAGAAGAGCTGCTCCTCCACTGGGGAAACACTGGATCTGATTTCCATTAGAGGGTCTGAATTATTTAGTGGGAAGCGAGTGCCCCAATCAGCTGCTTTCGGAGTGGTTGCCTCTGGGCGTCCATTCACAGTCAGGGTGTACCAAGGCCTCAATCTCTTGAAACCGGAGCAAATGCAATTTGCAACTCATTCATTTTCATTTCCAATGGTTTGGGGAAAGAAAACTTAAGTTTCCAAGAATTCTGCTGAATATAATATATATCTAGTATGCAATGTGAAGCCTGCTATATTGAAAACGAAAAGAAATGTGAATGCCTCATTTAATCACAACCTGTTCTCATTTCCAAATTTTGTCATAATATATTCCTGCATATAATTTTCAGGTTTTGCGTTCTTTCAAACTTTAAATGAATAGTAATTGCTGTAAGAAATTAAATCCTTAGCACTCATGTTACATTGCCAGCTAATTGGTTTATATTTAATGGAGTGACGGTTTTGATTGACACTAGTTGAAGTTTCAGTGGAAATCTAGACAATAAAATTAAAAGGTTAGGCTGAAGGAAAAATCCAGTCTATAGATACATGATCTATATTCTTTTCTATCTCTGTATATGTGTGAAAGACTAACCCAAACTGAAACAATACAACTGACCACTTATTATAGATTTGTTTTGTTTTTTTCATGACACAAGAAAGAGATTGTAGGGGACAAATCTGAAGAGATGAACATGGGTCAGATCTATGGATCACCCTGGAACTCAGCAGAACATTTTCCTATGGAACTCAGCAGAACATTTTCCTATGGAACTCAGCAGAACATTTTCCAAGACTCAAGTAGAATGTGGTTGGAGGACATATTATTACAGAGTTATATATATATATTCTTAAGGAAGTTAGATTTTATTTTATTGTTATACGCATTCCTTGATATGTTTTAAGCCATGAAGTACCATGCATCAGATTTCTGTTTTAAAGCTTTCACTCTGGTTGCACTGAGCAGGTAGAGTAGAAAGAGTAAATGTGACACAGGAATCCTAGTCGAGATAATTCAGGTGGGAAATCATGGTGCTTAAAGTCATAAACCACCAAGCGCCGTGGAAGGACGACCTATGAGGGAGAAAAGAATTGACGAGAAGCAGTGAATGACTGGCCATGAGTGGTGAGAGATGGTCAGAAATGATCATAAATAACCCCTAGGACTCTAGCTTTGTGCGTGATGGTGCCAAGCTTTGAGACAGGGAACAGGATTGGACAACTAGAAATTAGTCCGTATTTGGAAATGTTGGGTATGGAGGTTTATGTGCAATTCAAGTGGAGAATGTATTATTTAAGCAAGATTTAGGAGAAATCATGGCACAAATCGACAGTTTTAAATTCACCTTTTACGTATTTTCGCTTGCTTTAATTAGTCCATGTATAATGCCTCCCTGAACCAATTCGTACAAGAAGCTCTCAACCTTATAATAAAAATCTACCCAACTAGAGCTTGACCTTTAAAAAGGGGTATTTAATTTATCTTTCTGATGCTCCTAAGTCTAAAGTGAAAAGGAGAGACTTTGCTAATGACTAACTTTTTCATTCCTCTCCCACTTGGATATAACTTTATTTTCATGGGTCTTTCTATGGACGTGAGTGGAGAAAAGGGAAGTCACATCTTTGATCAAATAAAAATCTGCTTATCTGCTACTTAAATGACAAAGTTGGTAGCTTAACTAGGCCTTTTTTTCCCATCCCAATCCCCACCCCTATCCTCCAGGCCAGTGCCCTTCTCTTACTCATTTAAACAATTATTATTATTTTTCCTTTTTATTGAATTTATTGGGGAGACACTAGTTAACAAAATTATACAGGTTTTAGGTGCACAAATTGTATAAGACATCATCTGTACAATTATTCTAATAAATATTTAGTAAATTTGCAAGCAGATTTCTGCTATTGCCCAAAGCCTACAATTCCAATGTCTTAAATTCTTCTTGCTTTTTTTCTTTTATTATGTGCATGCTTGTGAGTCTTCTTCTGTTATATTTTTGTTGGTTGATTTTGGCCCTCTGTATATATCCATTACCCTAACTTCTGCTCCATTCCCCTGCCACAGCTAGCTGAAATTTCTCTGGTTTTATTTTTGCATGCGTAAGGCTGAGTACCTGTGTCCAGTTAATTTTACATCCCTACCCTATACCCTTCTCCCTTATATTACATTAAATTTATCTTATTTAGATGAGTGAGGGTGAGTTTGGTAAAAAGAAAGCAATGACTGGTTTGTGCACAATATCTGAAAGACTGGAATACCTACTAAGAAATAAGTTTGGCGCCAAAGGGAATTTTGTCAAAAAAAGGAAAATGAATATATTTGAGCAGTAAATACAGAATAAAGGTTTCCTGAAAAACTGGAAAAGTGCAGGTTAATATTAAAAGATGACTATAAAATGAACATTTATTTAGCAAATGAATTCAGGAGTATAATTCAGGCTGTAATTATCTCCATCTTGCATGGACTGGGATAAGCACTTTACAAATATCACATGTAACCCTCACAACCCTGTGAGGTAAAGGACACATGAGCCTATTTTTCAGATGAGATCACACAGCTAGAGGTGGTGAAGTTGGGGTTCGAGCCAGGCCTGACCCCGAATTACTCTGGTCTTTTTCAGTCAGCATCTGCCCCAATTTCTCATCACACTTTGCAAACAGTGTGACATTTTTGACCTGTGGGCAATGAATCAGATGACTGCTTCCCTTTTGAAACTGTAGATTATTAGAGAAAAATCACAATGGAGTTCAGATGAGGAGGTTGATTTCCATCCTAAACTGTGGCCTCTGTTTTTAGGAATAGTTAGAAATGCTTTTGGCTTCAAAGAGCAGAGGCCCAGACTAACAATGTCTCATATGACAAGGCCCTGGAAAGAAGTGGCTGCTGGCATTGAGTCAGTGTCTCAAAAATGTCCAGCCTTTTCCATGTGTCTGGGCCCCTGGTGTCCCATAGCGTGTGTCTGCAGGATGGCCGTGCTCTCGGGGGGCCAGGGGTGCTGGGCAGAGGGTTTCTCCCTGAGCATCTCTTTCTCACAGGGAAAGAATAAATCCTTCTAAAGGCTCTGGGAAGAACCCCCTGACACGTTGTCAGCCATGACCGGGTCCTATGTGGCCTTCCCTGGAATGAAGGTTGAGGACATTGGAGAGAGGGTTTTCTGAGCCTCTGTAAGGGGGGCAGGCGAAGGAGACGGAGGTTACAGAAGGTCACGGGGTAGCCGGCAAACACCGGCTACAGCCGTTCCAGGGCCCGGCAGGTGGCTGTCCCTTCGCTATCATGAGCACATTGTAATGGTCTCTTCCCAAAAGACCAAATATAGTTACTTTCACCTACCTGGGTTTTCGTTGTTGTTGTTTTAATGCTGAATTTCAGGTCCTGAGTTTTAGCAACATTTTAAATTTCCTATTTTAACTTCCATGGGCGCCATAAAAAGCTGTCGCAGTGGAAAAATCGTTATTTTACTCTTCATTTTCGTCCGATCACCTACTTCTGCTCATGCCAATAGTTTTTAAAGTCCCATTCCCACCCCCCCATACTTATCATTTCCTATTTCAGTCTCTTCCTTTAGAGCTTTGGGGTGATCTCACCTTATAAGCTCTCTTGATTACTATTTTGTGTACACTGCAGTTGACTATGTATTTTAGATATTCATATGTTTGTTTCTCTGGCTCAAGAAGGAGAAGATAAAATTAGCAGCATTTTAAAAATCTTAATTTTTGGAATAAGGAAATACTGAAAGCATTAGGTATATTCCTATTGCCTCATCCAGCCAAATATTTTCTCTCCAACAGTGGCACACAAGGTGCGTGGTGCGGCTAAATGTTGTTAAAGGAGTAGCCTAAGCTTCAAGAAGATTCATTTTCCCCCCAACCAATCATTTCTCTCTTTTTGATGAATTTTCTAAAGCTCAATTGTTCCACTTTATATTTCTTTTCCACTTTAAGGGTGGGAAGATTTGCGTGAACCACATGTAATGCCATCGTGTGATGTGTCATTCCAGAAGCCAGTGATAGGAATCCACTTTTCCATATGAGCCACACGTCCAACATCAGATTCATCCACAATAAAGGCAATATTATGCACTCCTATTTGTTTTGTCCTGTTTTATTTTTGTTTTTTATTTTTAATTTCTCAATCAGAACTTGAACAGTAAGGCATGTTATTTACTGGGTCCTTCTTGAACCCCATCAATAACCAACTTCTGAACATAATTCCTTCTCTTTCACACAATTTGACTTTATTTCAAGTGATTTAACTTTATACAAGCCATTCTCTCACCCTTTTCTCTTCAAAGACTTGTTTATTAGTGTATACTATGTTCCCTGATATGGACAGAACCATGGATCTGGAGCCTTTAGATTAATATTAGCAGAAAAAGTACAAAAATGAAAACAAATTAACTCACATTAATTTAGCATGCTCCCGATGTTGTTAACAGTGGTTCTCTTCTGTGAAGGTGTTGGAGACCACTGGAGTTGAATACTGGAAGAATCATAAGATTTGAATCTAGTCCTAGCTTAACTTTTCTGGATTCCAATTTTTTTTTTTTAATTTTTAAAATGGAGACTTTAAAAAAATACAAATAAATGCTTTTTGAAGACTCTCCAACTCCATAATTCGAGGACTCTCTAGTGTAGTCCAGGCCACTCCAATGTTACAAATTCAGTTATTGATTGGGCTAAAAAAAGAGTTATCGAACATTTCCTCCTCTTGCTCCCAATAACATAAGGAAAAGGATCACAAGTGGCCAAGGCAATTAGGCTTCTCTTTTCAGGTAGTGAAATTCTAATTCAACTGTCTATTCCTGTTGCAAACACCCGACACGCAGCGGCATCGATTGCTCTCAATCCTGGTTTGGTCGGGGACTGTCGGGCCTGTTCCGCTCTGCCTCACGCTGCAGGGGAACTCCCAAGGTGTCCTTCGATTACACATCTGATGGGTGCTTCAGCTGGGTGCTCAGAACGGATGGGGGCTGGCTACATCCCTCTCTCTCTCACGTGCCTCTCCATGTGGCCAACTTGGGACTTGTCATAATGGTGCTGGGTTTCAAGAAGGAGCCTACCAAAGGGACAAGCCCTGGTGTGCAAGGGCCACCCCTTGATTCATACCAGCTCATGTCCTATTAACAAAAGGACAAACCCAAAGTCATATGGGAGGGGACTAGACTGGAATTAATACCAGGATCCAGGGGTCACTGGAGTCAAAAATAATAGTCAACCAGAGACACCAATATGGGATTTCTGGTTCAATAAATGTATACTGGTGAGTGTACTAGAACTGCTTCTGGCACAGGCTCCCGCGGTTGATGTTTTGTTCTTTGAAAATAAAACTACAATAGAACTAATAAGTCTCTGAGAGATTCCCTTTTCTTCAGTGGACCTATTAAATCAAGCATCTAGCTCTTTATTCTATTACAAACCACAGGCGTGATATTTAGTATTTGTTGCTTGTCCAACCTTTACTCCCTACTTCTTTCCAGACAAGATAAATGGAATGGAAAATATGACCTGGGTTTGGGTTAGAGCTAGAAAATTCCATTCCTCCAGCATCACCCTTCTCTTGACAACCTAAAGGGCCGTTTCCCATTTGGTGATTAAGTATGTACATTTTACCAGAGGCGACTGCTAACAGGGTTGAGAACCCTGCTCCTGATTGCCTCTGTCAGAGGAATGAGCATCGCTGGCAGACAGAGCCGCCGTGACCTCCTGGAAAGCTCACTGAGCCAGCACAAACTGCCGCCATTGATTTTTCTATGCAGATAATTGAAAACAGCTCGTAGGCGATATTTCATACCCATCATGAGTGACAGTGAAAAAGCCTTAATTCATGGGAATATATTATGGTCCTCATTGCAAACCTTAAGTTTGGGCTGAAGAAGCATTTTCTTTTCTGTGGAATTATATATGTATTTTTAAAAAAGCTCAATTTGGAGGAATCAGGCCAAACGATTTTAGAGCCGAGAGGAAAATTTATGGACAGAGGGAATTTAAAGAGAGACCTCAAGCAATGGCTCTAGCCCCAGAAACTGCAACTGACCCTTATGGGATATGGAAGTACACACGGAATATCACTGCGACTGTCAGAGGTCTTAATGTTATAAAGGAATCTTCAAAAGTTGGGTTCTATACCATCTACATTGGGAAACCTGGTGATTCTCAGGAGAATGAAGATAGTTTTAAAACAGGCACATTTAGAATGAGAAAATGATCCAAAGACTTTATTTTTTATTTTTACCTTTAAAATCATTTTATTTTTTTCCATCACCTTTTATCCCCTCGATGCCCTCCTCCCCCTCCACCCATTCCCCTCCACCTCTGCAATCGTCACACTGTTGTGCATGTCTGTAGTTCTCTTTTTTCCCCTTTTCTTCTCAATCTCTCCACCTCCCCCAACCAAGCTGTCTGTCTGCTCTCTATCTATGAGTCTGTCTCTATTTTGCTTGGTAGTTCAGTTTGTTTATTAAATTCCACACATGAGTGAAATCATATGGTTCTTGTCTTTCTCTGTCTTATTTTACTGAGCATAATATTCTCCAGGTCCATCCATGCTGTTACAAAGGGTAAAACTTTCTTCCTTTTTATGGCAGAGTAGTATTAGCCAAAGACTTTAAAACTAATTGGTAATACACATTGTGCGTGCAATCATTTCTAAAGGGATGGCGAAGTAATTTCTTCTTAAATTAGCAATATCCATCCTGACATAATATGAAACCAGGTTTAACATCAAGCTGAGGATATTTCTTTTCATTTTAAACTTTTGGATATCTTTATTCCACGTTTTCTCTCAATCTAAGTTTTCAGAACTGTAGCTTATTTATTACTCTTTGTATGTCTTTAATTTTTGAAGACATTTTTATAGGCTAGAGGGAATTTTTCAAAAGTCAAGGCAAACTTCAGTTAGGACTTCAATGTCACAGCCAAGAGGATGAAATAAACTAAGTCACCCAAGGTGAGAGCATCCAGGCCTCTTTCCCTTTGCTTGTCTCCTGCCCCACAGTGCAAAGAACAGTGCTAAAAATAAAACCGTTTCATCAATGTAACCACCCCCAGTATATTTTAAGAGGTATAATTTATGGAGCACTTACTATGTGTTAAGCATTGTTCTTAATATTTTTCTAGCCAGTATCTCATTTAATGTCCATATTAATTTCATTTGGTTGGCAGTGTTGTTTTCTATATCTCTGGTGAGGAAACGGAGGCTCAGAAAGAGGAAGAATGTTACGTGACCAAGTTCACCCTGTTTGTGATCAGCAACATAGACACCAAACCCAGGGATGTCCACACTGATTCAGGAAATACCAAGGAGAAACAAAACCTCAAGACCTAATAAGATTGAGCAGTGAAGGAGAAACATCCTTCCTCGTCATCATTAGTATATCTGCCATGTAGTTGTAGCACATAACAATTATTCAGCATCTGCACTCTATGTAAGTCCTAGTCCTCTCCATCTGTATGAAACTGAGCTAATTATCTTTATGCCTTTGAAGTGATAGCCTGTGGAGTTGGAAACTAGCAACCTGTGGCTCAATGTACCAATCTCTGAAAATAAGTATATACAAAGTTCTCAAGGATTGAAGCCTACAAAAGGATGTGGGGAATAAAGCCATACATAGCTTATTAAAAACAACATACTTTTTAGACGGCTTTAGTAAAGGTTTCTAAAGTGAGGGTTTTGAACGAAAATTATTTTGAAGCTTTTTTCATCTTCACAATGAGTCTTCTATTAAAAGATCCACTTCAATAAAAAATATACCTAGAAATATATTTAACCAAGGATGTAAAAGACCTGTACTCTGAAAATTATAAGACACTGAAGAAAGAAATGGAAAAACATATAAATAAATACACACATATCCCATGTTCATGGGTAAGAAGAATTAACATGATCAAAATGTCCTTATTACCCAGAGCAATCTATAGATTCAACACAACTCCTATCAAAATACCAATGGCATATTTCATAGAACTAGAACAAATATTTCAAAAATTTTTATAGAATTGTAAAAGACCCTGAATAGCAACACCAATCTTGATGAAGAACAAAGTTGGAAGAATCACACTACCTAATATCAATCTATACTACAAGGCCATAGTAATCAAAATAGCATTGTATTGGAGTAAAAACAGACATATAGATAAATGGAACAGAATAGAGAACCCAGAATAAAGCCATGCCTCTATAGTCAATTAGTATTTGACAATGGAGGCAAAAACATAGAATGGGGTAAAGATAAGCTATTCAATAAATGGAGTTGGAAAATTGGACAGATATGTGCAAAAAAAAAAAAGAAAAGAAAAAAACTAGACCACCCTCTTATATCATACTCAAGAATGAACTCAAAATGAACTAAAGATTTAAATGTTAAACTTGAAAACATAAAAGTCCTAGAAGAAAACATAGGCAGTAAAATCTCAGACATTTCTCGTAGCAATATTTTTTCTGATATATTTCCTCAGGCAAGGGAAACAAAAGAAAAAATAAGCAAATGGGACTGCATCAAACTAAAAAGTTTTTGCACAGCAAAGGAAACCATCAACAAAATGAAAAGACAACCCACTAAATGGGAGAACACATTCACCAATGATACATCTGATAAAGGGTTAATATCCAAAATTCATAAAAAACTTATAAAACTGAACACCAAAAAAAACCCCACCCAATTAAAAAATGGGCAGAGGACTTGAATAGACACTTCTCCAAAGAGGACATATAGATGACCCGTAGATATATAAAAAAATGCTCACTGTCACTCATCATCAGAGAGATGCAAATTAAAACCACAATGAGATATCATCTCACACCTGTCAGAATGGCTACCATCAATACATCAACAAGCAAGTGTTGGAGAGGATGCAGAGGAAAGGGAACCCTTGTGTACTGTTGGTGGGAAGGCAGACTGGTGCAGCCACTGTGGAAAAGAGTGTGGAGTTTCCTCAAAAAATTAAAAATGGAGCTGCCTTATGACCCAGCAATTCCACTCCTGGGACTATATCTGAAGGAAATCAAAACACGAATCAGAAAGGATATGTGCACCCCTATGTTCATAGCAGTGCAATTTACAATAGCTAGGATCTGGAAACAGCCCAAGTGCCCATCAGCAGATGAGTGGATAAAAAAGCCGTGGGACATTCACACCATGGAATACTACGCAGCTGTAAAGAAGAAGGAAGTCTTTCCCTTTGCAACAGCACTGATGGACCTGGAGAGTATTATGTT
Organism: Miniopterus schreibersii; assembly: GCF_964146895.1. Classification (NCBI taxonomy): domain Eukaryota; kingdom Metazoa; phylum Chordata; class Mammalia; order Chiroptera; family Miniopteridae; genus Miniopterus; species Miniopterus schreibersii. The sequence goes on along the minus strand of NC_138118.1, from coordinate 10,273,640 downwards.
AAGCAAGCCAGTCAGAGAGAGACAGGTACCACGTGATTTCACTTATACATGGAATCTAATGAACAAAATAAGCTAACACACAAAATACAAAGAGATTCACAGAACAGACTGACAGCTGTCAGACGGATTGCAGGGCTGGTGGAAAAGGAAAACAGTGAAAGGATTAGGCAAAAAAAACCCAACAAAACCCAACAAACTCATAGACACAGACGACAGTATGGTGATTACCAGCGTGAAAGGTGTTGGGGGGGCGGTAAAAAAAGATAGAACCCCTTCAGAATATCTCACCATTTAAGAGAAGAAAGAGAATGGGAGACCGTCAGTTGTAAAATCTTGTTTGAAAGATGAGGAAACTTGGGCCCAAGGAAAGCACGAACCACACCCAGCTGCTCAGGAGCGGAGCTGGGGCTGGAATCCAGTGTTTTACTCTACAAATATTTGCTCCATCCTAACGGTGTCTCCAGGCAGCATCTAAAGCATTTGAGCACCGCGTGGTAATACAAGTTTCAGATGAGGAGTTCCTGAGCTTGGGTGACATCTGTCACTAGGTAGCTGTGTGATCTTGGGCAATATTTTACTCTCTTTGAGCCACAATTTTCACCTCTGCAAAATAAAATTGTTTGATAGGATTTCTAGTCATTTTGCTACCATAACATGTGACTCTGGTTTTAATCTATTTGTGAGTGAACTTCTAGTTTTCACAAAACACACGGACGGGCCTTGTTTTTTCCTCATTATGATTCTCCAGGTTTCTAATGAAAAATAATGTTGGGACCAGAACTTCAAAGATGGACAAACTCTAAATAAAAGATAAAATTGACGTTTTCAGACATGCAAGGACTCCGAAAATTTATTTTCCAAGCGCTGAGTTTTAATAAGCAATTTGTGGCTTTACTCCAGCAAATCAAAAAACAAAGAAATGTGAGTCCAGAAGTGACTAGACAAATACACAAGTCCAAAAGAAAAATAGAAAAATAAAATAAACAGGTATACATAATTAAAGAATTTATTTAAAATGGGGGGAAATAAGTCCAAAGAGGAAAGTTGTAAGGTGATAATTGTACAGCATTCCTGGGAAACAATTCATCAGAATTAGAACCAGAAGCCAGTGGACACTCAGAAAAATTTTATTTAGGAGAAAGAATAGAATGAATTTCAAAAATGATGAGGGAGCTGATACTAGCAGCATATTGAAAAAAATATGAGTGTGTTTTATCTTTCAACGAGGACAAAGAAAGATAACCAACACCAAGAGAAAGAAATTCATAAAAACTACCAAAGAGTCCAAGCATGAAGAAGAGCAGTCCAAAAAAATGCAGTGAAAGGGAAATTATTTGATCTGGGTGACAGGAACACTGTTTCGCTGGCACTGGGGTGGCGGCCTTGAAAGATTTCAGAAACAAGCGTAATTGCCGCACGCTGTTCGCTTCTGCACACACGCTAACATGGCCCTCCGACGGAACGCCGCGCGCTTGGCTTTCAATTCTTAGAATAAAAAACCTGACAACACAGAGAGCTTTTAATATTGGTGCAAGATTAAATGTAAACGTTTACAGCCGTGACAGGGAATATAGTTAACAGAAGTTGAGAAATGGAAGAAAGGAGCAAAGGTGGGGAAGTGCTGAGATTCACACCAAACCTTCAGTGATTAGCTCCGTGGCCAGAGATGGGAAGGAAATGGGGCTGGAGAGGGAAAACAGGGATTGCCGTGTTCTGTTAATAAATCAGAGCTGTGGCCAGTGGCAACAGGCTTCGTTCCCGGCCTTGTGCGGGCTGCTCATGGTTCCTTCTAAGCGCATTGGATGGTTGCTTCTCCAGACGCAGGTAGTGTCCTCACGTGGGTATTTTACTGCGTGCTTAGTGGGGTTCTGTGCAGGTCTGCGGGGTTATTTCTCTGTGCAGTTCTCTCTGGTTCTCTGCTCTGTAAACTCCAGCTGCCTTGGTCTTCCCAACCCTCAGCTCTGTCTCCCCAGCCCAGGAAATCTGCCAGACTCTGCCTCGGTTTCCCCTCCCTGAGTCACAGCCTGGAAACTCTCGGAAGTCTGTAAAATGGAGTAATCACAGAGTCTATCTTATTTAATTCCCATCTCTCAGGGATTACTTGTTTGTGTTTTTACCTAAGGTCTTAACAGTTATTGTTTTACTGCATATAAATGTTTTTATTTAGGTGGAAGGAGGGTAAATCTGGCCTCTGTTAGGCCATCTTGACAGCAGAAGTCTTTAAAAAAAAAAAAAATTCTGCCTTATCAGCGATCCCTTTCTGTCTCTGCTTTCCCTAACAGCCAATTCTTCACATATCTCCTGGTTTTGAAAAATCTAATTTAACCACCATTAAGCATAGTATTTTCACACCAACTATCTCTAGCAGCCAATAACAGAAGAAACGAATTATATGTCTTAATTTTTATTCTGTACATTTCCACACAATTCACAATACAGAAAAAGTATCCAAAAAAGTAACTAGTCAATGTCTTTTCCAGAGACTAGTTCAGTCTCCCAAATGAATTCCGTTGAAAATCTCTGTAGAGCAACACAGTGATCAAGATACTTTATATAAATAGGAAATGCAAGAAAATTAGGGAAAAATACTTTATGACTTTGTTACAAAAAAACTCCATTCCTCCCTTCCCCTCCCACCCTTCCCGCCCACCCTCCCTCCATTTCATATTTTCTGGATCCATCGTTACCTGGAAATAAAACTTCATCATCCTATTGCCACCACTGTTACTTTTTTTATTTTTAATTTCACCTGCCAGCTGGCAGCTTTGCAAAATCGTGGCTCCGGGATGTGATAGGGCAGAATCAGAAATGAAGCAAGAGCCCTTTATAACGTGTCTGAAACTCTTCGTATAGATGGTGCCTTTGGGAGTGGATGGACTGCCTACCACCACGGGAACTCTGGATGGCAAGGAACCTTTTCCCACTCAGAAGTGAAAATGAAATACAGTCATTCTCATGGAACTGAGATGGTCCTGTCTATGCCTGAATGATTTACAGGATGGTTTTCCTCACTTTCAATCAGCTACGGTCCATAGAATATTCAGACGCATGGTGGCCCACCTAACTATTGGTAATTTAAATAGAAAACAGCCTCGCTAACCTATATGAAGACTAATTCAGACCCTAACTTTTCAAAGATGTGTTTTGCAAAATAGTCTAATTTTACTAGGACATTTTGTCTATTAAAGTTTCAAATCTCACTTCCCAGCGTGGCAAGAAGCCCACACTTCTGAGCCCACAATCAAGATGTTTAGTAAGCATCCGTCTAGGTTCCAGCTGCACGGGAAATGATTCATGAGGCCAGAGCCTCAGTTCAAGGGGAAGCGGGGACTGAAACTTTTTATTGTTAATAAAACCCAAAAGGTCAGGAACCATTTGTATTCAGTATACAAGGTGCAGTAAATATCAAAGCCAGAAGTTGTCTTAAAAGTGATAAATCTCACCAATATATTTGAGAGAATTACCCATAAATTTAAAAAACAGTAAAGTAAACCAATTTAGGCCTGTCATCTGTTGATTTTTCCAAGTAAAGACAATTTGTAAACATTTCCTATCTCTCTGATTTTAAAGAAGAAAGGTTACATGGAAACCCCCAAATAAGAAAGTCATACATAGTCTTTGAATTTGTTAGGATTGAACATACTTAAATGTGTGAAGAACTCACTAAATTGTCCTTATTTTTCTCAAATCTAAATACAGACCAACACAAGTGTGTGCACAGGTCTCACTTTCTATGAGAACTTGGAAAAACTTCTTTCAAAAACAACCCAGTCCTTTAGAAACTTCTATTAGAAAGTTCTTCTGTTAGCGGAGCTTCATTTTCCCCTAAGTTCCACACACAGTCTAATTCGAAGCTGCATATATTGAAAGTTTCATAATGATACCCCTTGAAGCCGCTCTGAACAAGTTCAGTCTTTTTCTGTATCTTCCTAATCTGCTTCTCATGAGGATCAAAGTTGGCTGAGAGCATATATTATTTATTTGCGGGTTGCCATGGCAATTTGTGTTAAGACCGGAGTCTTATTCCTACACTACTCTTGACCATCTTTCTTCCTTTCCCCATCACTCTGCTCTTCCTTTACCTTCCCAAGTCAGGGCAAGGAAGTGGGGCGAGGGGGGAGGGCTGGGAGCTGCTCCCTGAGCTACACGCCAGGTCTGGGCCCACTTCTTCAGGCTGGTCAAGAGTGACTCCCTCCCCCATCTAGCCAATTTGAAATGTAAGACTCAGGCCCAGTTATTATGGAAGAAAGATGGGCACTGAAAACTGTAGCCCAATTAAACAGAAACATGATAGACATAGTAGTCTGGTGACACAAGGTTAAGTCCTATTTAAGGAAAACAAGTTATAGAAATTGCCTCCATGACTGCTTTTTCACCTGAAAATACAGAGATCTTCTTCCCCTTCTTCAAGTCTCAATCCCATCTGCACACCCCAAACAACAAATGGGTAGAAAGGAAAGAAAAATGAACATCAGATCCTTTGTTTTCACTTTCATTCCTGAACTTGTGCCTGTTCTGACTTGGTAGGAACATATCTTATTTGGGAGATTTGGGAACTGGTTAGCAATGAACAAAGTGTGTGTGTGCATGTGTGTGTGTGTAAGCAAAGCAAATTGTTTTAGGATCATGAAGTACCCGCTTCTAAATGACCTGGGATATATTTGCAATGACTGTTGTTTTTACAGAAATGCTTTCATTGTCATCTAGATGGCAGGAACCTGGAAAATAGGGGGGAGTTCTGCTCCAGTCTAAAGTCATAGAAATCTAAACCTGGAAAATATCACAGAAGCCTTTTAGCCCAAGCTCCCTCCCAATGAAGGAACTGCTTTTACACAATCCCTGATTCAGCTATTCAATTTTCACTTAAATCCTAGAAGAAATACTAGCTGTGATAAGTTCTCCTTGTTTTGTAGAAAGCCCCATCCATTTTTTCTGGGTGTACAGTTCAGGAGAAAAATAAATCCTTCTGTAAGTAATAAAGCTACCTCCTTTCATGTCTGTGCCTGGTCTCTCTGCCCTTGTTTTAGTCTGCAAATCATCTGCCCTACAGAATTTGAATCTAACAGTCCCACTTAACCTGTCTCCCCCAAACATTCCTATTCTTAATCCAAGCGTGGCTTCTTTCCAGATCAAACATCCCCCTTGGACATATTCTCCAACCTTCCCAGAGACATGTCTTGTAGAGTGTGAGATTCGGAATGGGAAAACATCTCAGGCCCATTTGTTCTTTCCATCTCAAGTCCAGCACAACTCCCCCAAGGTGTATTAGGCCTCCATGCATGTGACTATGGGTGACACACTTAGGTTTGCAAACCCACCCACAGACTTAGAGCTGTGGAGTCTTGAATGGCAAGACCATTTCAATGCTTTTTGGTGCATCATTATGAAATAATATCATTCCGATATTGATTTCCAAGGAGAGAAAACAGTATAGTGAGTCCTCCCTTAACGTCAGTCATAAGTTCGATGACTTTAAGTGAAACAATGCATAACGAAACCAGTTTTACCATAAGCTAATTGATATAAACACGAGTTAAATTCCTATGGCATTTCATCAACGTTGTAACAAAATGACACTGAAACAAACGACCTTATTCCAGGACCTGCAGTACTAAATTTTTCAAATGCTGAGAATCACAAAGTAGAAAAGCCAGTAAGTCACTCTCAATGTTAATTTCTTCTTGTGAAATCCACCCTCATATCAGTATTTTACCTTTTTGACCTTGAAATATGCCAAAGACAATAAGCCTCTGATAGCAAACACTCTGAGTTGGTAACTTTACATTCTCTCTCGGTTTTAACAAACTTACTGTGGAGGGATCATAGGTAAATATTTTTCTAATTTAGGGAAATCTGAATGATTGCTATAAAACAATATTGAAGGCAAATGGTGGAAAATTATTTACTTAGAAAACATTTATTGCATGCATGTTATTCTATAGTTTCTAAAGATCATAGTTCTGGCTGCAATGCTACCAATTAATTTACAAATCTGTGCAAGGTGAATTCACTGCTCTGATATTCCATGTATTCATCCAAAATGTATTATCAGCATTATGCACCTCATAGGTAGATACTGAAGCCCCAAAGTGTCAAAAACAAAACATCAAAATGCTAAAGCACTAACATTTTAAAAGTTACTGAAATTGTTATAATAAACAGTTTTTCAAGCTATTTTCTATTGAAAATTGTTTGTGTTTCACTTAAAGATTGAGAAACAAGATAGTTTCAGTTGTTCCCGCCACCAAAGGCTCCCATTTCAGACGCCATTTGGCTCAAAATATTGAAACTTTGGAAAATGGGGAAAACCCAGAATCATCACTTTCTATTTCTACGAGAAAGCTACGCCTCGTGATTAGCATGCCAGCCGCAGAAGCCAAGGCATTTTCCATGATTGCTTTTCATGTGCGTGGACTTGGCTTCCAACTATCTTTTAGGCAGAATTTTCTTCTGTGGTAACATTAGATTACATTTAATTCTAAGAATATCACATCACAGCACTTTTTTATATTGGATGGACAGACAGTGAAACAGATTTCTGATGGGATGTTACTTAAGAATGCCTATGGATATTCATCAAAATCCACAATAATCCACAAGTATTTTGGAGTAAGTTGTACCTCTTAGTATGCTTTCATTTCAATAGCTCTTATAGTTACACTTTAAAAATGTTTTAATTTATAACTAAAGGTCATTCTCCCCGAGATTTTAAAGCCTTTCACTTATAAAGTGATGTTTCCAAGATTAAAAGTCAAGATGTTCATCAATTTTTCAAATGAAATCCTGCCATTCTACAGTCATTTTAAAAGCTTAAAAACTCACAGAATCTAATCACAGGTCCCCAGTTGAAACATCTACTCAAGGTGGTCATGTGTCTTCTGTTTGAATATCCCCAGTGGCTGAAAGTTCATAACTTGGTAAGGGTGCCCGCTCCACTCTTTGACAATATTTATACTTCATCTTCTTTAGACTTAATCAAAACGCACTGCAAATTTTGCCTACTGGTTTTAGTTATGTCCTTGAGATATAGGATAAACGAGTTTTAGCCCTCACTCTAGTAGTGTCTCTAAGTTTCATCTTGAAGTCTTAGTTTCAAATACCATTTTCAGAACGGCACCAAGACTCCAAAGAAAAGGAAATGCAAAATATCATTATTTCTCTTGGGCATTCATATTCTCCTTTCACATTTCATTGCTGGCTGAAGAGCGACCTGCACAATGAAGCCTTGATGATTGAGCCCCAGCGCACGCTCCCCGAGGACCCGGGGGGCCTACTGCGCAGAACTTAGCACAATGGAATTTGTCTTTTCTCCTGGGCCGTCGGCTCCATGAAGTCAGAGCTTTGCTTCTCGTAGTCATTCTTAGGCGCTTAGGAGGGAGCATGTGATTTTATATATATATACATATATATATATATAAACGATTAAATACCTGAACGTACGATTGATTCACAAACATGACTAAACAAGCAAAACAGAGATAGACTCATAGAGAGAGAGCAGGCAGACAGCTCTGAGGAGGAGGTAGGTGCTGCGGGGGTGGAGGGATTGAGCAAAAAAGAAAAAAAAAAGAACCTATGGGCACGAACAACAGTGCGGTGATTGAGGGAGGAACGGGGTGGGGGTACAAAAGGGTATAGGGGGTGATACATGGTGATAGAAAAAATAAAATAAAATAGAATAAAGAATAAAAACATAATGCTTCAACAGCCTTAGAATTTTCTGTTCTGCTGCTCTTTTGGGATCAGTTCAGTGACTCCCAATATCCTGGGACAGCAGGTCGTCCAGGGCACAACCCCTTGCTAAGTTCCTATTTTCAGGTTTCTCACTAGACTGTGGGGAGATAGCCTAGAATCCACAGGCAGACACAGGGGCGTAACTTGTATGTACAATGCAGTCATTCAGGTGGCTTTGAGGGGCACATTATTTACATCATTCGATGTGGAAGAAGCTGCCGTGATTGTGGACATTTGCTAAACCTACCTAGGAGATTACTTCTCAGAACAAGGCTTGCTGGAACTCTATGAGATGATCAAGGTCAGTGGACATCTATTTGTCCTTCAGGCTAAATGGATATTTGTCCCAGAGGGTAATTTCATTTTGATCCATTTTGAGCATAATTGCTGAGGAGGATTTTGGTGTGTGCATGGAAAATATTATTGAAGGCAGAGGCAGAAAGTCTAGGAGCAGGGCTATTGCCATGGTCTGACGATGGGAGAGGCTACAGATGAGTGATGACCAAGATGACCAGGACCCAGAAAAGGGACCATGGTGCCAAAGTCAATCTGAGAGGCTTGGCAGAGAAAAAAAATCTGCAGGACTTACAATCGGCTGAATATGGGATTCGAAGAATGAAAAAACTTGACTCAGAGATGGTTCTATAAAACCTGGGCAGAAGCTATTTTATACTGAAAACATGTTTAAGATCAGTTAGAAAACACTCGAATTTAATAGACGTTCTCCTTTTTTTCTACAATGAAAATAATCCAGTTAAGTAGAGCAATTAGTAGTTTTACTTGATGGTTATGATGAGCCATTTGAACAATGATCTATTTTAATTTAAAATTGCACAACTGCATAAAATACCACGCTGCTTCAGTGCTTTCATTAGCTACTCCTACTGCAAGGAAGCCGCGCTACTCAGACCCCAGCCCATATTCAAGTTCCTACGCCTTTCTGGCAATAGCTTGTCCCGATTAAGGATCATTGGGCAACCTACTGGGTGTCAGTCCTGCAAACTCAGCTTTGCAAAGTGTAGAAGCATCACATCGGGAGAAACTCTGCACTCGAGACCCAAAGTAGCCCAGGCAAGCCTCTGGGCTCAGGCAGGGTTCACGCTTCGTGGAAGGAAACAGAAACAGTTGCAAGACCTCTTGGTCATGGGTTTTCTGACACAGGCACCAGCAAATGCCATGTGCAGCTGAAGTGCTGTGCGGCCGCAGAACCAAGCCTAGTCACAGCAGAAACAATGAATGCACGGAAATTCTCTGGGGTCTTATCTTTACCTCTTGGTGGTAACTATACATATACTGATGATTAGACGATTAGCATGCTTCTAAAATGTTTCCTCTTTTTGAAACCTATGCAATATGTGTGTATAGTATGTATACACATATATGTATACAAATAAATATATTTCTACATGTGTGGGGCGGGCCGGCGTCTGAACAGGGTATTTCTGACATGACATACGAGCGGCTGTGCCTAAATGTTTATCAGGCTAACACCGCTGAATCCAGTAGTGGGACAGGGGACACCACACAGCACAGAGGAACACCTTCACTTTGCATGTGATATTCATCTTAAAACCATTTATAAGAAGCGGGTTCTGCTCTTAATGCTCAAAAAAATCTAAATATTTAACTAACGCCGACATGGAAAAAAATAAAATCGCTGCCCCACATTTTCTAAGACATGGATATTTGGAGAATTTAGTCAATACATCTCAGAAAGCCTTGCAGCAAAGAAACTGTCACTGGGTCCAAATGAAAATTAACTACCTGCTGAGTATCTTTCGAGCCAAACGGATCTGCCTGAGCACTGAAGCCAGCGGTTGTGAAAAGACAGGGCGCAGCTGGGGACGTGAGGCTTCCCATTCCCATCCGTCGTCACTCATCTCACGGCTGCGCCTGCCGGCCACGTCCTGTCTCAGAAATTGCGTCGGTTTTAGGCGGTAACCTCCATGGAGGTAACCAGAGCCCCCCGAGTGAAATCCCCAGCCACGGCGTTTCTTTCCTTCTTGGCTTCTGTGCTTTCTCACGTCCCTGACTCCTGACAGAGCGCAGCTTCACTGGGTTCTGTTCCACTCATTGTGCAAAACTGGAACATAAGGCCCCAAGAATGACTACCTTTAAGGTCCTATCATGTTGTCTTTAAATAACTCTCCATTTCTCAGCCCTCTATCAGCCTAATCTAAACACAAAATCCCAAGGCAGACAGGGCCCCAGCTCACAGCTGAGCCAAACACAGCAGAGTGTCGGCTGCGCCGGCCACTCTCTGCAGCCGTCTCAGTAGGTTTTGCAGAAAATGACATTTCTTCAGGTATATAGTTTTATGTCTTTTAAATGAAAGTTATGTGGCTTTTCAGAGCAGGGCCAGACTCCCTGCTTCTGTACTTCCTGAGGGCCCATTAAAAGGCAGACACTAGACACCTAAGCTGGGTTGCAAACTCCTGGAGCACCGGGCCTTAGCTCTTTCTAAAGCCCGGGACTGTCGCATGCAATGATCAATTAAAAAATAAAATACTACAGGAGTTAGATGTAATGTTGAAGCCATTAAATATGTAACTGGTTTGCTCATTTTTTATGGGGCTTTTTTTGGAGGGGGGAGAGCCTAAGTCCTGGGGGGTGTTTCCTTTTTCAAAGAGATATTTGCCTTGGTCACATATCATTTTCCATCAATAACATAGGAGTCTAATACTATTTTTTGTTGTTGTTGTTTTGAACGATTTCCAAATGTCCCAAGACCCCTACAGCAGTCAGTACGTCATCTATTTTCATTCCAGGGATTGAACTGTGACTTCGATTGCAGCTATTTGAATTGGCCCATAGCCACCTGTACCCTACATTTTCTCTGCGCTGCTCTGAAGCGTGACAGAGAAATACGAGATGGTAGTCGGTGAAAATAGTCCTTCATCCCAGCAATGGCAGCTGGGTAACCGACTGCGTGGCCAAGCATGTGGCTCAGTCTAGGGAATGGAAGGCACTGTTCAAAGCCAGATTTCAGTCTGTTCGAAGGATTATATTTCTGTCATCACAACATCTCCTTGACAATCCCACCAATTGAAAAACTCCCAGCAGAAGCCCAGTGATTAAATTCTCCTGGAGCATAACTTTTTCCAGTTTCTGGAAACAATCTACTGCAGTCCCTCCTCCCCTCACCATAAAACCCGAAAGATCATTCCATTTCTAAGACTGATCTATGGAAACATATGACTCGCAACCAACCCTTCGTCTCACAGCTGAAATATAACGCCGGTCCCTTGAATTTGAAACGACTACGGAGAGACTTAACCCCCAGCCACTGAGAGGCTGTTCCTGCTTGACAGTATATCATACCTGTACTTTCAAACTGATCTGTGACCCAAACGTGATTCAGATCAGCAACGCGTGGCCACTGGACCCTTAAATTAAACGTGGAGAAACAATCCTTTGTGCTCACGTGCAGAAACAAGAAGGAAGCATGTTGCTTATGTCTAAGAGCGAAGCAAACCCCTGATCACCCACTTTCATTTCTGATTTATACCCAAGCCATCTATGCATCTTCACCAAAAGTTAGAAGACGTTTCCTCCTAATATTGTAATTGTCACCAAGTCCTTAATAGAGGTACCTGTAAGGACCGACTGATCTGGGGCAGGATTTGAAGTTAGAATTCCACTGCCAGAGAGACTTTCCTGGCTGGACTCTCACAATGGTTTGCAGTAAGACCTTTCTGGCAGAAGAAAACAGAGAAGATACTATATTTCCCCAAACATGTACAATGGGGCTATAGTGCTATCAGGTATAAGCTTGGGACCTGACAGGGACATGGGTGAGGCGTCCATCAGAAAAGGCCACGCGTCCCGGAAATCTGGCAGTGAAACTCGCACAGCGAGGCTTTGTCCTTGGCACGAGGCGAACTTGGGGTAATGAAAACCAGAAACTTAGAAGGAAAATCTGAAATGGGCCCCCTCTCCCCACTGTGCCCAAGAGTCTGTCCTTATTAGCCTCTGTGCGAAATTCCAGTGACTGTTTTCTTACTTAAGTGAGTTATTTTGACATATGTTGCTACTTTTGCTTCTGCTGTTTTATTTCAGGTCCATTAGCCTGCTTTCCATTATCGCTCAAAAAAGCCTAGAAGTAAACGCTGGCACAGAGCTCCATTTCCTGTAACCGCAGTTCCCACCCAGGGTCTGCTGCTCTGCGGCTGAAAGAGCACTTAAAGCTGAGCGCTTCTGCAGACCAGCTCTGGGCCTGGCTTCGTCCGCTGCTCCTCTCCACTGCAGCAAAGGCAAAGGTGGCCACTCGTAGGCGGGCAGACGGAGCTGTCCAAACAGCCCAAGCTGAACCCGGCCTCCGCGGCCATCTGGTAACAGGCCCGCAACCTGGGCCAACCCCTGGGTTACCTCTCTGAGGTCCCTCTGAGAACAGGCGACTCCCATGCCACCTCAGCATACCTCAGGGATACAGTGCACAAGTTGACATTAGCCACGTGGCAACTCCCAGCTCCTAAATGATGGAAAGGGAATGGGCAGGGAGGGGCGACATGCAAAAAACGTCACTAAGTCGTCCCGGTGTATTTTAGTCTTGGAAATGGAAGCGGTTTTACAGTTATATTCCTGCAGGACAACCAGAGGGTTTTGAAAGAACTTCAGACAGCCTTGCGGTCTTCAAGGGCTGAATGTAAAGAGAACAGGTCACATCGCATTTTGTCGGTGGACGGTGGTTACAGGAGGATGGTGTGGGGCAGGGGAAGGCGAATGCACAGGGGGAGCAGGGAACAGTGCCATTTATACGAACATCCTTTGAATCTTTAAGATAAATGATACAGGTGAACACAGAAGTTCATGCTACTTGCTGGAAGCGAGAAAGATCGAATTTTGTGAATCATTTTCCACCAATCGCCAGGTATCCTGCCTCGTCCTCTGTGGGCTAGCCTATCGTGTTGTACATCCTGGTAGCCCTTAAAAATTGGTGGCATGGTCTCAGATAGATTCTTGCAGGAGAGACAGATTTCTGGATTCCACCAGCTTCTTCCAGGGGAGCTGCCCGATCGCCCGGAGGGCACAGGTGATGTGCTCGCTCAGGTTCTCTTTGCCCGTCTACCAGGGTCAAACAGTAGTTTCCAGGTCCTCATGGCCAATGATCTTATAGTTCTGACGGCTTTCTAGGTAAGCAGCCAAATCAGGGTCCCCAGCCTGCTGAGCTCTGTCCTGAGGTGTCTTACCCTGCAGGTAAAAGTGAAAAGAAACACACACACTTGGGATGAGATTTTTTTTAAATCCAATTACCAAACGGAGAAACAGTGAGTCCCTGAGAAAGATGAAGCATAGCCGCAGGACTTCATACAGTAGGGTCTCTAGAACATAACGTTGACTTTACCTACTTAAGAAAACGAGAGAAAACAGGCATACCTCCATGTGAAGTGAGATCATTCAAATTTTAATAATATAGGTCTAGACTGTGGAATTTTCTAGCTATTTTGACTTTGTTTTTGTAGTTTTTGCTTCACTCACGTTTTCCGTGTGAGAATGTACTACATTTACAATCATAAAAATAATGAAGTTGTGTGTGTTTTGGAAAAAAGCACACACAAATAGTAAGAAATATCAAGGAACAGGGAGCCCATTAACCTGATACAGAAACTTAGGAAGACAGAGCAATGTGCTCAGGGCCCAGGTCTCCTGCCCAGTCTTTTGGTTGTTCCTCTAGTGCATGTTGCTCCTCTCTTTCTTTTCATTATCTGAGCTGAGTGTAAGACCGTCCTTTGTGTGGTAAACAGGCAACTGCCCAGCGGTGGTCTGAGGGGCCCCGCAAGGCCCACTCTACCTTAGGTCCTGGCCTCCACTGATCCTGCCCACACAGTCTGTTTCTCATTCATGTTGCACATCAAACCGTTTGAGTGCAAATATTATCCAGAAGGATGAGCGATTATCTGATATTTGAAATGTATCCCCAATTAGCTAACCAGACAGGTAACATGCCAGCTAGAAACCGGGACACAGCTCAATGTGCTTGAAGCCTAGGGAGGCAGCCAGGGACCTCGGTCAGAGAGCAAGGCTCTGGGAGGCTGCAGGGGAAACGGAGAATTATACCCTGGGACTGACTCAGAACTGGCTCGGGAGGGAAAGACGTCCCACAGGAAAGTTATTTCGCAGCGTGCACAGCAGTGTGAGGAAACGCCACAGGAAAAACTGCACATAGCAGATGCCCATCACTTAAGTCTAAAGGGGCTTAAGTGTTTATTAGGCTTCTAAGTCATTGGTCCGTGTTTCTTGCCTACATTCACTGGCCCCAAACTTAGATTACTGGGTACCTGCTTAATGAAGTCCTCCCCTGTTTATACTCAAATTCTTCTCTGCCACCCTCTGCGGCTAAGTGGCTTGGCTTTCCTTGGAGTCTCCCCAGGGTGCTTGGAACTTCTCAGAGCTGACCAGGCTCCTCGGTGGGGTTGATCTGCATGAACTGTTCTCTCCCTTGGGCTGCAGTCACAGGTCGAAGCTACTCCGCTGTAACCCCTCCTTTACTCCAGCTCCCACCCTTTCCTTAGCTGTTCTCTGTAAACTGGAAAGACTCATGTGCAGCCTGCCCTCCCATCCTGAAGTGCCTGGAAATCACTTTGGCACACAAATATGGGGCCGCATAAATCACAGATTTTAAGCTACACTGGATGAGGCAGATGAAGGAGAAATCCCCAAAGGGGCTTCTCAAAGGCCGGGCCAAAGTCTTTGAGCATAAGCCTGACCCCTCTCCTGGGGCTTTGAATCTCACTTCCCCGCAGCTTGGCTGCTGGCCTTCGCCAGGAGAACCCCAAATCCCGAGGCCAGCACGTTCAGAGGTTTATTAAGCCCCATAGGCGAGCACACACCCTCCCTTTGTGCTTATACATTTAAACGGCACTTTCTCTAAACGAAGCACTTCATTTTTTTCCACCTTTTTCCAAAGCCCCCCGGCACTTTCATAGGCACAGAAAGGATGCCTTTGCTGCAGGCACAAGTGAAGGCAGCGGGGCCTGCGTTCTTGCCCGGGGGTGGATGTTTGCACTCGCTCATCGAGTTACCTTGGAGTCCGTCTTTCTCAGAGATGCTCCTGCGTCCACCAGAAGCTGGCACACGGCCCGGTTCCGCTGGCAGGCAGCCTTGTGCAGGGCGGTCTCACCCCTAAATCAAAGATGAAATGGAAACCACTCATAAGGGGGCTGGGGGCGGGGGGGCTGCAGGGAGGGGGGAGGGTGCCTCCCACCCCTGCCCTGACGCTCTGTGCCCCTCAGCCTCTGTCTCTCCCTGCGGCTGAGACCCTGCCGCGGGCAGGAGGCCTCGGGCTGCCCCGTGCTAGCCTTCAAGCGGCCACGGTGTCTGATCCAGCCTCTTTTTAAGCAGCGCCGGTTAACTAGGCCGAGCGATCTTGTTTCCGACTACTAATGCTGGGTTTAGGTGAGAGCCATGGCATACGAGAGAGGCCAGCCATGCTCAGCCTTTCCATCTCACGGCCCACGTAAACTGCTAAAATTCTGCGGCACACCTAAAAATATAATTTTTGCTGATCTGACCAAAAAAAGGTATAATTTTGATTGTACCTTGGCTGCTGTCACTTGTTTTATTTGACAATCTAAGGAAAAAGAGGTCAGTGCCTCTGACTAAAGAGTCCGGTGTCGCCTGTTTTATAAATCCTTGCGGCACAGGTGGAAAGTCGCTGAGACAGACTGATGGGTGTGGATGTGTCTGGACGCTGGGAAGCCACTCTCTGCGTGGAGTCACTGGGGCCGAGCGTGAGGGACGCTAGATGGGCCGCACAGGGAGCAGAGATGGGGGCTCGGCCCTGCAGGCCCATCGCGGGGTTCTCGGTGCTCAGCAGACCACCACCTGCCCTCGGAGGAGTAACTCCTGGGAACTCAGCTGCGAAGAGCCAGGCCAACGTTCACTCTGGCCAGGTGGAGGGGAGGGGACGCCACAGAGGATCCGGGGGCGCCGTGCGACACAGGGAGGGCTCAGGAACCAGAGCTGTCCCCAGACGGCAGCAGGCCCGAGGCCAGCCAGTCAGGGTGGGAAGTGGGCAAGGGAAAGCGGCTATTTCTGCCCCTGTAACAGGCAGAAGAGGAGGGGGGTCTTCTCATGCGGAATCAAAAAACTAAAGAATCGTTTAATGCCAAAGTATTTCGTGGAAAATCAAATGCAGGCCTTAGAGCCGGCAAACTGGGTGACAGCCTGGCCAACGGGATGCACCGCATGTGGACAAGCCCCAGGGGGCCGCAGACAGTTCCTTCCGTGTCTGGTAACTCATAGCCAGTCCCCCCCCCCCCGCACCCTCCCCCCAGTCCTTCATTCTTTTCATTTCCAATTTTCCTCCACTATCCCCACCTCCACCCCCCACTCCCACCCATTCCAGCCCTGCCCATTCTTTATTCCCTTTTGGATTTCTTTGGGGTTCTCTATGGCTTTCAGGGTTAGATGTTTAGCCTCTTTCTTCCTGTATGGGGAGTAGGAGCTATTTCGCTACCCTAGGAGGGGAGGAAAGTTGAAACCCATTATCAGTT
The DNA here is from genome assembly GCF_964146895.1 of Miniopterus schreibersii. Classification (NCBI taxonomy): domain Eukaryota; kingdom Metazoa; phylum Chordata; class Mammalia; order Chiroptera; family Miniopteridae; genus Miniopterus; species Miniopterus schreibersii. Next base: position 10,257,411 of record NC_138118.1, on the reverse strand, counting down.
TGGGGATCATCCCAGATTCTCATCTGAACCTCAGAACATGAAAGTGACTGGGGTTCCCACGTTCTCGGCTCTCCAGTGGTTGTATTACAGACATTGTTCCATTCTAGGCTCAGCAAAGAAGTTTCATGACATGCAAAGATGGCTTAGAGCACTGGGGCTTAATTTTCTTGCAAACCCTAGTTGGCAAAGAGTAAAAAGGTGAATGTATTTGTTCAGACTTCTCAGCAGTCCAAGATGCACCAGTGTAGACATGCCTTGCCTGTAGGAATCTCCAAACGATTAATAGCAAAGCAATGATGTGTGGGCAACATTACGACACTTGCCATCAACTTTTATTGTGTAATTTTAGAAGATTAGCCCTGCACAGTTATAAATACAATTGAAAGTGGATTTTTTTTAATCACTGACATGAAAATTACCCACTGTGTGCCTCAGACGCTGCACTCTTCTCCTAGATATGTTCTGAAGAACAGTCTGGTCTACGGAATTAGCGACGCTAATTAGCCACACTAAAACAACACTCACGTTTCGCTGTCAGCCATATCCAATAACTCGGAAGGTCCTAAACAAGAGGAAAGCAAGATGCCCATCAAAAATAAGTTCAAAAACTATTAACAAAAAAATTTATAGTCACCATTAAAATGCCTTGGAAAGCTGCTTAAGAAAGAGCGTTTGTAATAGGGATGAGATCTCCTCCCTCTCTCCAAAAAAGAAAGGATTCCTCTCCCTCCCCCCCACAATCTCCCAAATCCCCACCAGCCAGTATGTGCGGAACGAGAGCTACAAGAGAGTGGCATGGCCTCCGCCTTCCGAAAGCTTTCCAGTGAGCTGCAGAAATAAAATCGACTGGTCTAGAATACGTGAGCAATAATTAAGTGGCTGCCTTGGGAGGAAGGGGTCAATCAGGAGGGCTTTAAGGCCTGTTTCTCAGTCTCCAGGGGCTGGTAGTTTGGGGTGGGGTCTTATGCAATAGAACGGTAGAGCTACAAGGGAAAATAGATATCATGCAGTCCAATATCTTTACTTTAGAAATAGAGTAAAACTCCACTTTTCACCAAATTTCCCTTCCAAGACCTGAAAGAAATGTTCTTGTGCATAAACGTCAAATGATAGCTTCTTCATTAGGAATTGAAGTGTCCTATGAGTTTTCACATTCACAGTGGCTTATATGGTCACTAATTCATCCGCTCAGCCTGCACACACCGCTTGGGATGTCCACCTTCCCACTTTCTGCACCCCTGCCTTCCTCCCCAGCCCTCTCTGCGGCCCTTGCCCTGTGCAGCCTGCAGGGATCAGCTGAGACATTTCCTCCACGAAGCCCGCTGTGACCCCACACCACATGCTGCATTAAATGTTCTGCCTGCATGTGCCCTCAGGTTGTGTATTAGCCCTATGTCCTGTAACTGGGAAATTAATATCACTTATCCAATCGAGACTATCCCAGACAAGGGCGGATACATAATCTCGCCCTACTGTTCGTGACATTTCAATCATATTAAAATCACCTGCTGATTTCTCTGTTCACAACTGGGTTCTTGTAAATCCCTTGAGGTGGTGGCCTATGACTTGTCCACCACCATGTCCTTCCTTCGTGACTAGCACAGAGCCTGGTGCCTGGAAGCGCCAAACCTAGTTCTAGGTAGTGAGCATTTTAGTCCTTAAGGAACATGATCCTGTTGATTTGCTCTTTATACTGCTAGATATCATTCTCATTGAAATTTTATTCATGTGGTTACTTGTTACATCATCATCAGGAGGAGGAGAGGAAGTTAGGACTTTCTAACCACAAAGATCATTGGGCAAGGCTGGCCAGCGTGGCTCGGAGGCTGAGCATTGACCTAGGATCCAGGAGACTGAGGTTTGATTCCCTGTCAGGGCACATGCCCGGGTTGTGGGCTCGATCCCCAGTCGGGGGCGTGCAGGAGGCAACCGATCAATGACTGACTCTCATCATTGATGTTTCTATCACTGTCTTTCCCTCTCCCTTCCTTTCTCTGAAATCAATAAAGACATATTTATTTAAAAAAAAAAAAAAAAAGTCATTGGGCAAGGAGAAGATGGCAGGTGTCATCGTCACAATCCTCCTGGTCACCCAAGAGCTAAATCGTTCGTTGTCTTTGCCTCTCTCTGTCACACCGACTGGTCGTCAGGGCCAGGCAAACCTTCCCGCACCACGTCTGTCCTACTTGTCTCTCCAACTTGTTCTATTTCACAAATAGGCCACCTACTAGGTCTCTGCCTGGAAGACAGTTAGCATGAAGAAACTGTTACTAAGAGGGATACAAAGCTCTTATGTGATTTACATTTCCAGGTTTCCAATGCATCATATTTATGGCTTATTTCTAAGTATTTAAACATTGAAGTTCACAGTCTTCACTTGCAACTACCTTTCCTCAATTTGTCCCCAAGGTTCCATTTTTTCGCTAAGCCAAAGTGGTCACTTCTCCATCACCCACATATTTCTTAGGCTCTCCCAGCTCCACAGGCTTGTTCCCTCTGCTGTCCCTGTCGAGAACAGCCTTCCTTTTCTAGCCTCCTACCTACATCTCGTGAGTCCTGTAAAGCCTAGTCTTGGACAAGGTCCTCTGAAAATAGCACCTTTGCCCTGGCTGGTGTGGCTCTGTGGTTAGAGCATTGGCCCGAGCACCAAAGGGTCAAGGGTTCGATTCCTGGTCAAGGGCACCAGGTTTGATCTCTGGCGCTGGTCAGGGCGTGTGCAAGAGGCAACCAATTGATATGACTCTCTCACATCTATGTCTCTCTCTTTTCTCTCTCTTTCTCCTCACCCCTCCCTTCTACTATCTCTGAAAATCAATGGAAAAATATCCTAGGGTGAGGATTTTAAAAAAAAAACCAACCAAAAAACCACCTTTGACAGAAGGAATTTATCACTTTTCTGAACTCCCATAAAACTTACTTGGTTCTACCCTTGTACCGTGTATTTGATTTTTGGTTGTTTGTCTTGGCCCCTTAAATTTATTATTCTAAATCCCTCAAGCATAAGAATACTTTTATTTTTCAAATCCCTTGAGAATCTACCTGACATTAAAGATTCAACAAAGATTTAACTCATTCATTTCTGTTCCTAAGTCCTGTAGTTCTAGGGAAACATGAATGATAATCTCCCCCCCGCCCCCCCCAAAACAAGTGCAGAGCAGAGGAGTACAGTGGTCAGGAGTGAGGGCTCTAGAGCTGAACCTCCTCGGTCTAAAACTCCAGCTCTGCCTGCCCCTTACTAGGTCTTGGGCAAGTTCATTTGATCTCTCAGACCCTGCATCATCACCCGTGTAAAGTAAAGACTGACGATAATATTTATCTCACAGGAGTGCGGTGAGGTTTTATAAGTTAATACAAGTTTCATGCTCAAAACAGTAGCTGCCACACTACACACACGGCCCAAAGTTTAGATATTCTGAAGTGTCCTATTCTCTGACATGACGCAGCAGGTCACACCAAGTCAGGGTGTCGGGGCACCAGTGAAGGAAGGAGATATAAAAGGGCTGCTTCACTCCCACTAGCACGTGGACTCGAATTACATGTCCTGAGAACCAAGTCCTCCAGGCCTGTTCAACTGCCAACAGGACACTTTCCACAAGGTCAGGAGCGGGAAGGCTGACAGTCTAATGATCCTTTTAAAGAACTCCTGTCGCCTTCAGCAAACCTCTGAAGCCACTCATTTGAAAGGACATTAGCCACTGACCCCCAGCAGCCCAGCCTCAGGGGCACTTCTGTCCCCCTCACCTCTGCTAACTGCACCCACACTTAGGTCAAGACCATCTCTTCTATTCAGCGCTCAGAGCTGCACCAGCAGGGGCCCATGGCCCTGGTGGGTGAAGGCCAGTGAATGGGGGGGTGGCCGTTGGCTGGTTAGAGAGCAGTGGCGAGCTAGGCTGACTAGTACTGGTCCATTTTCTGACGATTTTTACAACCTGCTCTCAAATAAAGGCGTTTACATGGTGTGAGGAGGGTGCAAGGAATAAACAAGAGGGAGTGCCAGGCACAGCCCAAGACGAGGCTGTAGTCTGCCTCCCAACTGCACCTTCAATGGCCTATTGGGGGCTATGGTAACAGTACATTGTGTGTTTAATAGTACCGTGTGCGGTTGGTTTAGTGGCATTGGTGTAAGATTTGAAGGGGGGATGTCCAGAGAAACAAAAATAATCAGCCCTGGCCGGTGTGGCTCAGTTGGCTGGAGCATCATGCCGTGTACCAGAAGGTGGCTTGTTTGGTCTCTAGTCCGGGCGTGTGCAGGAGGCAACTGATCAATGCTTCTTTCTCTCTCTCCCTTCCCCTCTCTAAAATCAATTACAAAAAATAAATAAAAATAATAAAAAAGACCACAAAAAATTATCTTGAAAAAAGGAGATAATTAGAGCATCTGTGATTTTTTGGAAAGTTAATTTGAGTCTCACTAATAAGGGAGAGAACAGGAAAAAGAGAGAAAATAAAGATAATGGAATTCCTTCAATAAACATCAGTGAGAAACATTTGGGTTTGGGGCTTCTTTTGTATTTTCCATATACATATATCATCTTCCCTAAGGAATTTGGAGGAATAGCACTGAATTGTCAGTAAAGAGCTCACAATCATTTCCTGAATAGAAATGGGAACCTTGGCTCTCTGTCCCTCCCAGGGTTCACTACCGTGTCCACAGGCCGTCCCACAGCGGACCTGCACCGGAAACAACTCTTAACCCCTATTGAAGGGACACGGGTACAAATCTCTCCGTGACATTTTCGGAGGAAGGCAGTCGCCACCCTTCCACAGCCCTGCACTGGCTGTCCCTGGAACCCTGCATTGTGGTGGTTTATCCATTTCACTGCTCTTTGCGGGGTTTTAGGAACATGGAGGGCAGGGACCACATCTTATGAGTTTTGGGAACTAATCTAATTTCACTACGCTTCAGTTTTTAGCCACCTGTCAAACAGAGATAAGGGACCTTACTGTGTAGGGCTGCTGTAAGAATTAAACGTGTTCATACATATGAAGCTTTCAGAATGACAAAGATTATCGGTGATTGTCACTATAGCATTGTTTTCTGAAGAGTGGGTAGGAGAGAATTAATTTCTTAAGTGAATGAATGAATGAATGAATGAATGAAAGAAAGACATTTAGAAATCCATGTGGATCCCAAAGGAAACCCTGTTTCCTCTCAGAGAAAGATCCATAAATGGAACATGGATTCAAAGGACTGTGCTTATACGGACAACGGCCTCAGAAATCAGAGAAAGGAAAATATTTCAAGGGGAGAGAAGTATCAGTGTTTTCGGGTGACGGCCAGGGAACGGGAAAGGCAGGAAAACTTCGCAGATCTCCCAGCACAAGAAAGTGAACTGTGTGGTGCGCAGCAGAGCCTTCAAAGTGCGGGTTCGCTGCCCAGCGCTAACTGCAGAGCTCGCCCACTGTGCCCCGGTTCTTACGGTGCAACTTCATCCATAATGCACTTGATTGCATACGATGTGTCTTTTCGTTTGCTTCTCACTACACGGCCCCGGGTCCCCTCTGCCGATCCTCCGCCCTCCCCGTGCCTCCCTTTCCCACTGGGCCCCGGCGCTGCCAAATCCTCAAAGGCCGCGGATTTGGGGAGCGCGGGCGGTGGGAGCTCCAGCAGCACCGCCATCCTGTCCCAGCGGGACGGTGGTCGTTTCTCCCGGGGACCAGAGGCAGAGAGGGGGGTAAAAAGAAAAGGAAAGAAAGACTGAAGGCAGAAAAAGAGGGGAGACAAAACAAGCCATTGAAATCGAAAAGGAAATGCGCGAGCGAGATTTCTATCAGGAGACACGATAGGGGGCACCGGGTGGGAGGGAAAAACAAAGGGGCAAACGTGCGGGCGGTAAAAGACACACAGCACAAAAGTCCTTTGAGGGTAACACCAGGGAGGAGGGAGTGGGGGGAGCCGGTTGAAAGGAGCTGAAAAGCAGGCCGGGCTGGGGGAGCTGCGCTGGAACCCCCAGGCATCCCGCTCCGCCCCGCCCCCGCTGAGTTGCTAGCGCTCCCCCCTCCTCTTTTCAACCCTCCAAAGGCCCAAATTCCAGTTTTTCATAAAGGAAAGCAGCATGTTGTGCATTTGAGACAAGGAGTCCCAAGGAAGATGCCGGAGGAGAAATTCAGGCCTCCTGCGGCTTTTCAGAGCATCCCACACATCTCATGCCGCCAGGCCCGGTTTCAAAGGAGCCCTGAGCAGAGAAACGCATGGCCCAGTGCGGTGGCTGGGAGCGTGCTCTCCCCGACTCCCAGGCAGGGGCTGTCCTCCTGGTGGCCCACCACGAATATCCAGTGAACAGGGCAAAACAGAGGGGAGAGGGAGGACACGTCAGCGAACGGGCCACTTACAACTTCCATCGCATGCCTCGAAAAGAAAGGGCCCCCGATTTCTCAGGAGCCTCGTCACTGAAGGCGTGTTTAGGGTCAGGCCTTGGAAGAGCTTTTAGGATTTGTGTCCTGTGAAGCCACAGGAAAGACCTGAACCAAATTTAAACAAACAAACAAAACACCTAAAACTTTAAGAGATAGTCAGCCTCCAAGACCAGGAGGAGTGTTCCTCTTGATCTTTAGCACAGTCTACAATTTTTCTTTTCTGTTTTTAAAAGGTTTATGTGAATTCAAACTGTGCCGATCTCCAGAGCAGAGAAAGGGCCATGTTTTCCTTGTACTCATCCCTGACTTCAAGAGCAGTGTAATTTAAAGGGGTTTCTGTAATTTAAAAGAGATGAGTTGCTCTGTGAAGATGGTTTTCAGTCCCCAAATGCACAGGTTAATATAAATTGTATCAGTAACTTAAGATATTAAAACAAACAACAATAAAAATAGAGGAGCTGGAGTGCTTAGCTCTTAAGGAACCTGGTGAATTAGACTAATTATGCCAAAAGATTTTACATCCATGTTCCTGAAAAAAACAGAAATGAGATTGATGTTAAGCATGAAATTGATGATGCCAATCACACTGATAAATACTAATTTCAATAAAAATCAACTGATTTAGTTTCCACTATTGGCCTATAGTGCTAAAAGTTGAAAAAGTGCCACTCATCAAAAAGGCAGTGATCCTTGGACTGTAGAGCACAGTATTTTATTTTCAAATAGAAGGAATGGATTTTGCTTCTCTATCGCCAACGTCTTTCTTTGAGGCCAATTCGAGACCCTGGTGAGGCAGGAAGGGTACAGGGTGCCTCTTGTGACCATGAGAACTGTTTGCCTAGGACTGAATGTCAGGCTTCGGTCACAGCACTAAAACTATCATGCCAGCTGGGTTTCATGCCAGGCAAAGTATGTGTGTACCCATCTCCAGCTGGGCTTAGGGACTTCAAGCTCTGTGAGCATGGGCTACAGTGGAAAAAGAAGTAGTGGGAGAAGCGAAAATCTAGGGTATTAGAGAAACGTCACCTCATGCCTCATCACTCATGCCCCTGGGAAGACTCAACTGAGGAGAGAGGTTTTGTTTTCATTTTTAATATATGTCTCAAATATTGCAATGGGACATACTTATGCTAAAAGGGGGGAAATTTTGTTTAAGAACTTGCTAAGTTAAAGAACTGTTGTTGCTATAAGCAACCTTAGGACCCAGAACCAAGAAAAATATAAAAGCAGAGCTCCAGGGGATTTCAGGTAGATAAATAGTTCAGGATATTGAGAAGGTAGGGTCATCATTTTAGGCTGATGAAGATGGAGAGTAAGGGAGGGTGGTAGATTCAATTTGGCCACAAATTATTTACAGCTCCTTCCATGAAGCAGCGGGGTCTGTTTCCCCATCCCTTGAGTCGGACCAGCTCTGTGACTTGTTTTAGCTCACAATGCTGCAGAAATGATGCCAAACTTCCCAGCCTGGCCTCAGAACGTCCGGAAGCTTTCATTTTCCCCTCCTGGACCCCTAGGACCATCATGCTGTGAAGATGCCTGGGACGAAAATCAGGTACAGAAAAAGGCTCAGGTGTCCCGGACATTCTAGACACCCCTGCTGAGAGCCCCAAACATGTGACAGAGTCCCTCTTCTATAAAGACTCAGTTAAAACTGTAGCTCATGAGACCAAGGGAGACTCCAACAGGTAACTGATACAGAGAGGGGCCTGGAAGTAGGGGAAATGCTAGTTCTTCGGGAGAGGTAGAGGGAGAGAGCGGGAGGGAGGGCTCCTAACCTGTGCTCTCACTCAGATAGGTATCAGTGGCTCACCTACCTCCAGAGAGGGCACGTGGGTACCGAAGAGCCCAAGAATCCAAACAAGCCCTCAGTCTCACTGGGTAAAGGGCAAATTAGGACGAAAAGAGACACAATGAAGACAGCAACCAGGAGCTGCTTTACCCTGAGCTAAAGGCAAATAAAGTGACAGAATACATCTAACCCTCACCTGAACTTTGCGAAGCTAACCACAGGAGCTTTCTTTGTGATTTTATGCCTTGTCTATGGGGCTGGGTTCTAACATTTAGTTCTGCTTCTCACACCCATGTTTCTTGTTATTGTTGTTGTTTTGTGGAGGAGGCCAGAAGAAACTATGCCACCGTTGCTTTTGCAAGTCTTGCGCCAAGAGGAATGCTTTAACTGCAGGGGGTGCAACGGTCAGGGGGGTAGGAGATGGCATGATGAACGCTCCAGACACAGCACCAAGAATACAGTTTACCTACCTAGGGTTTCAGTGCAGACAGGCTCAGGGTTACCCAACCACGCCTACCAGGGGGAAGAAATCCTCTCATGACCATCGTCTTCCTTTAACAGCCTTTCCTTTACCTAAACCACTCTTCCCGCCCTAATTCAGGCCAAGGGGTTAAGCAAACTCTTCATGGTGAGGAGGTGTTTGGACAAAGGAGGTAAGCCTAGTGCGACTGACAGTCTAATACCTTCCAAGGCCCTTGCAAAGATTCAATGATGTGTTTAGTATAAGCGGCTGGCATAGAACCTGCGCTTGCTAATGGAAAGTATGTTCTCTATTTGTGGCTTTGCAATATGACTTAAAACATCTATACAACTATTTCAAATATAATTATGCTATTATGATTTTTTTTTTCTTCTTAAGCCGGCAATAGCTTGAAAATAGTGACTGCATTTTACTTGTGTGTATACTGGTCTACAGCATGTAGTTCCTATTACACACTCCACAAATATTTGTTGAATGAGTAATTGAATGAACAAAGGCAATAAGATATTTGCTAAATTGAGTAAAAAGGTGAGCAAGAAGGGATGTGAATGTCTATGATGTTTTCTATTTACAGCCTGCATTTGTTTTTGTTTGTTTTTTTGTGTTTTTTAAACACGCCCTCCATACCTATTACATCCAAAAAATACATTGTACTTTTCTTACCTACTTTTCATACACAGTTGTTTCCTTTTACCCTTGCTATTTTTAAGTAGTTTTGATTGATTAGAATTCTTAACCCTTAAAATCCTTGATTCTTAAATGTCAAGGAATTGTCTTCAGCCTGCGTTTGGATGCGAAGAGGGTTGGCCTCAGGCTCACTGCTGGGGCTCACAGCGCAGCTTCCAGGAGGTGTCAGAGCTACAGACCCGTCCACTGTTTCTCCTTTGCAAACAGCCAAGCCAGGCAGGTATGTGTGTCCTTCCTCCCCCCCCCCCCCCATCTTTATTGCTGTTCTTTAGCAGAGAAACACTATGGGAAGCTGTAAGGAGTGGTCAAGATGTGGTGTTCATCATGTGTTTATGCCTCTGAAGCGCTTTTAGAGGAAGATGCCAAAAATTGCAAACTGCTTCCAGAAGATGATATAAGGCCAAATTAGAGATCCTGGTAGGAAGCGGCCCAGGAGGTGAGCGTGGCCTGCCGCAGAGGGCAGAGACTACCAGACGTTTCCAAAGAGACTAAAGCGTGAGTTGTGTTGAAAAGATGAATGAAATTCAAACAGCAAACAAATAAATAAATAAGCTAGAAGACAGAAAAAATACTCATGAATCCTGAGAACAATCAGCTACAACTATGGATTAGACACCTGTCCCAACCAGTTAACTTCCCAAAACAATAAAGCATATTATTCAGGCCGCATTGGCTTTTGTCTTTCTATTTTTTAAAATTAACCAGGCCCCAAATACCCTGCAAAGATATTAATATGAAAAGTATTTCTATTAATTGATTCGTTGGATACCCTTTTGGGTGAGTGGCCTACAATCCCGCTGCCTCAAATAAGCAGGGAGAGTCCGCTGAGAGTTGGCGAGCATGTGGACGTTCTGCAAACGGCCCGGGTGGAAGTCAGCTTAGCTAATTCAATCTGTTTCGTGGGTAAGTGGTCCTCGGTTCACTGTGCCTACTCACCGTGGTCAAGGATATACTTCACGATCTCCCCGTTGCCGGTTTTAGCTGCGTGGTGAAGGAGTGAACAGTGGTCTGGTCCCTGAATTAGCAGACTGCCTCCGTTTTTATAGCTCTCTATTAGCTGAAAAAGAGACAGATGAAAAGCAGCTGAGACACAGTCCGGAACAAGGAGATCAGCTCGCCGGTGATAAAATGAGAGCAGTGCAGCAAACCACAAATGTTTCTAGCCTCAGAGGGCACAGAGAAGCAGAGAGAGAAGTGACCTTCCCCAGCTGTGTTGTCACTCAGATAGATGGCCAGCGTCTCGCTAACTCCTCAGAGGGTCTATGGGTGTTGAGCATCCTAAGAAAACCAAAACATAATGACTTATTTCTTTTTCTGTTTGTTTTTGTGCCTCTTTTCTGGACACTGGTCCTTGTTCCAGAGCAGCCGAGGGTGGAGAAGAGTATAAAAGCTTTCCTACGTTGGCTCAGCTTTGTCTTGAAAGAACAATAAAAGCTATAGGCAGGAGTAGGTTGGTGTCCGGTAGATGACTCCTTCCCTGTTCTTCGGTTGCCTTCCGTCTCTAATGAACCTAGCTACACAGAAGCTCCTTCCCGTTTCCTGCGCGAGGTCGCTGTACACGCGCACACAGCATGCACACACGCACACACACGCACGGCTTCCTCCTTTATCCAGGTGTGCAGCCCAGCCTGCACGCATTCTGCTAATCATCCTACACCTGCTCCACAGGGCTAGAGATGATCTGAGGGATTCAGAGAATGTAGGAGTAGAAACCCAAAACACCTAAACCTTGAGAACAAACTAGAAAAAAAAACATTTTGCAGCCTGAGGATAAGATAGCTAATGGGGGCATAGTCTAAGTTTGTGAAATATTAAACATCATAGAAAGTATAAATGGGTCCCTATTCTGCAAACTTCGGTATATCAGGACAGGAAGAGCCTTCTGGAGCTTCTAAAAGGTAGTTTTAGGACAGATAAGAGTCAAACAACCCAGCAAGTAACAAGCAAAAGGAATGTGTCCACCACCAAGAAGCTGGATGGCACATTATAAAAAAATCAACATCTCATGAGGTCAAAGAGAGGAAACTTACACAGCTCGTGCTTCCACTCAGATACAACCATAGCACTGCCATGTGTCAGGTGCCAGGGAAACAGAAATGAAGACAACTCGGCCACTGGCCTCAAAGACCTACAGTCTCCCATGGGGGCACAGATGTGGAAAGAACTACACCGGAGCGGAGAGGACCGTGATGGGGCCATCCCAGGGCTAGGAAAGCATGAAGTAGGGGATGGAAAAGTCATGAAAGACTTCCTAGGAAACAGATAAAAAAGGAGTAGCTGAAGGGGCGTAAGGCACACACGGGGACTTGATCCCCACACTGCGCAGTAGGAAGAAGCAGCTAAGAGTTTTCCACCTGAGTCTACGAGAATCCTGTTGTTTCACTGCATTGCCACAGTGATAGTCCCTTTCCTGGGGGCAGACCCATGAGGGATTCGGGCTCAGTAGAGGAGCACAGGCCCAACCCATCCGCTGCCTTGATTCTGCCTTTCCGTGGTGTTTTTAGACACTGAGCATTAAGTTAGTCGGTGGGCATCTCATGCGGCCCAGCTCATGGAGCTCCTCAAGGCAGCTTTCCCACGGATGGTCCTGGGGGCCCTTGTTCTCTGCTCACTGGTGCACCGCCCTCTCTCACACACACATGCAGCCAGTTTCACATTTAACACTGATGGTGCTTTCTACTTGCAATAGAAAAATTAAAGAACACAGAGAAGAAGAAAAAAAAGGGAAAGAAAAATACTAGGAAAGGAAAAGAAAGAAAGAGGTAAGAAAAAAGAAAGCATAAAAACACCCCAAGCCCCTTGTACTTCATCTCTCAGTAAATAAGGGGAAGTTCTTGCATTGTTTCTTAGACATTTAGGTAGTAAGACAGTTGACTGAACATGGTGATTTCCTATAACTCGAATGATTCTGCATATTAAGTACAAAAAAATTGTGGTGATACACCCAAGGACCTGGAAAACTCGCTGCCTAGACTAGAAGCATGCACGAAATAAGGTGAAAGGGTTTCAAATGTACAGTTTGCAAAATGTTCTGGCTTAGAAGCTCCGCAAGGGCAGGGGTCAGATCTTAGTCATGTCTTCATCTCCCAGAACCTGATAGGAGGCAAAGCAGGGAGTATAGGATGGTCCTGGTTGAATCTACTGCTGGGAAATGGCATCGAACTCACAGGTGTACTGCGCGGAGAGCACCTTTCTCTTGCGGGTAACAATTCCTGGTAACACTATGATCTGGACAGTGCACAGGCCCTATTTCCAGAATTATGTGCCTAAAGACGGCTGTTTGTCTGGCTGGTGTGGCTCAGCGGTTGCGCGTCGACCTAGGATCCAGGAGATCGAAGTTCGATTCTCAATCAGGGCACATGCCCGGGTTGCAGGCTCGATCCCCAGCAGGGGGCGTACAGGAGGCTGCTGATCAATGACTCTCATCATTAATGATTCTCTCTCTCTCTTTCCCTCTCCCTTTCTCTCTCTGAAATCAATAAAAATATATTTTAAAAAATTAAGATGGCTATTTATCAAGGTGTTTGTAACCATCTCACCATTTGTTTTATGCTAGTGACCTGTGAAAAAGGTAGCACAGAGTTTCTCAGTTTATTCAACAGTTGTGTCTCAGAAGAAATTGTATTCAAGGGCAGTGCTTCCCAGCTTTCTTCTAAGGCTTTTGGTTTCTGGATCTGCAATGGCACCATCCTCCACAGGCTGGGGAGAAAGGCACAGCCTGTGCCCCTAGGGAGCTGCCCATATTACAGAGCTGATCGATGCCAGTGTGGGCCTTACAGGTATAGATGGGCAGCCATAGTCCCAATGCCCGAAAAGGACATGGAACCAAATATAGCTTTTAGAATGGTCATAGACTATATCAGGCTTTATAACAAAGATTTGCATCTCCACCATGTTTAGCTCTAAAAACACAGATTAATACTATGTTAATAAAATAGCCAGCACTTTAGAATCCCTTCTATGTAATAGGAACAGCCAAGAGCTTTACATGTATTATTACATTCGATCCTCACAAAGTGAAGAGAGAGGCATTATTATTATTCCATTTTATAGATGAAGAAAATGAGGCACAAAGAGAATTAAGTAATTATACAAAGTCACACATCTAGGGAATGGCAGAGCTGAGATCCGAACCCAGGCAGTCTGACTTCAGAATCTGCATTCACTTCCTTCCCTCCAAACTAAAATTCACCAGAAAACATAAGTACAAATTAAAATGCTCAAGGAGGATCAGACAAAGTATCTTCTTTTAGTTTCCTGTGGTCCCCAAAATATAAAACTGTAATAATGTTGGAAGACATAGGCTCTGACCTGAAGAATGTCTAAGTAATTTTTACACATGCATTCATTTCAAGATCTGTCTAAAAATAAGTCTTTAAACCTCCAATATCAGCTTCTAGAGAACGGGAATTGTGGGCACTGTGAGCACTGTGTCCTGGGGACACACAGTCCATTTTAACGAGTCAAGGCAAATTGCACAGTTATCTTCCAGAAACCTTTTGCTGTTAGGAAACGTGGACATGCTGTGAGGACCCCTCTCATCCTCTCTGTTCAATTTTCAACAAAGCATCCCTCTTCTTTCTACTCAGCCAGCACAGGCAGGGGGTTTGATAAATGACATATGGGGTCATGAAAATTTGGTGTGAAATGATGTTGACTTAAAGTTCTTAAAGAATCACCAAAAGTTTGGGTAGGAAGATGTCTTACCTTCATAAGATCACCAGCTATTACTGCCTGCAAAATTGCTGCGAAAGACAAAAGAGAGATGTCTCATTAGTAGAAGACCCTCTCATTAAAATATTTAAAAGGGCTGGATCCATATTTTGCAGAAATAGTCTACATTTGAGGCAGGGATCAGGGAAGGAGAAGCATGCCAAGGTCGAATCTTGGAACAGGCTATGAGGCCTTCTCGTCAGCCCTTCCCTACCCGGGCACCCATCCCCTGTATCCTCTAGAGCCTGCCAGAGCCCCCTCCAGCTCTGGGGCAGCAAAGAGAACATGAAATTTGGAGTCGCACAGGTTGGGTTCAAATCTTAACTCTGACACAAGTTGTGGAACACTGAGTGGAGCATTTAATCCCTCTGGGCCTCTGTTTCCACATCTGTAAAACAGCAAGTCTAAATCTTCTAGGATTGCTGAAAGGACCGATTAAATCACATAAATGTTCCTAACACATTCACCGATGCCGGCTAGGTGCCTAGTCATGCTTGCGTTTGGTCCCCTTTTTCTAGTTCCTCCTACGTTGTCCTCTTGGGGTTCAAAAAAACACTAGTGATTTTGTGGGTGTGCTTTGTAATGATAAATGAATACCTCCTGCTATGGAAATGAAGGGGACCAGCAGCAGTGAAGAGGAAACACATATATTTTAATTACGTTTTGGAGAAAATAATCATGTTTAGCATCTAATTCAATGGTGACTCTTATGGAAAGGACCCAAAGGCTTAGGTAACCCGAACTAATTGTAAGAATATATAGCCTTAGGGGGGAAATAGAAGTACATGTGCATGTCATGGGGGGGTAGATGGATGAGAAAATAGGACTGATGAAAGGGGAACAGAGTATGCCTGCGTCTAATGACAATTGTGTTCCTAAAGGGGTCATATGCATAAGGTTAGAAATGGTTGCTGTAAAAAATAAAAACAAAACCTAGCCCAGCCGTTTGGCTCTGAGGTTGAACACTGGCCTAGGATCCAGGAGATTGGGCTTCAATTCCCAGTCAGGGCACATGCCCAGGTTGCAGGCTCGATCCCCAGTCGGGGGTGTGCAGGAGGCAGCCCATCAATGACTCTCATCATTGATGTTTCTATCTCTCTCTCTCCCTCTCCCTTCCTCTCTCTGAAATCAATAAAGACATATTTTTTAAAAAAAGGAAAGAAAAGAAAAAGAAATACCTAAAACTACACCAAAGATAGATTATTTTAGGCTTTAATGTCACAAAAATTTAGAAGAATTTATTTTTCAAAGCGTCATTTCATTGTTCTGTGTGAGCAGTCTCTCATATAGAGTTAGCCAAAAATTCAGTATCATGCATCAAAGTACATGGAGCCTTCGACCGTCCCTGAGCAAAGCCCTCCAAGCTTCTATGTGGAGCGTTTACGAGCCCGGGGGACCAGGTGCCGTGGGCCGCAGGCACGTTGAACTCTCTCACTGGCCCCGGACCGAGTGCCTTCTCCCCGATCAAAGCAGGAGCCCTGCAAACCTACGGAAATGAGCACGGAGGAAGAGGGGGGACGAAAGAATAGAGAGGAAAAGAGAACCGGAAAGAGCGGGAAAGTGTTTCCTTTCCGCAACGAGCTGTCCACAACATGCTCTTGTCACCTCCCTGAGGCGCCTGCGCAGTGCTTGGTCCACTCTCAGTACACAACAGTTGGTTGTTGGACGGCAAAGAGAGAAAGGAGTGAGAAGGGGAGAGAGACAAAAGTCACAGACAGGGACCTGATAAAATACTGTATCAAAAGAACCTAAGAAAACATGTCCCGTTCTTCATATTATGGATGGGGACACTGGGGTTCAGGGTAAAGTGGCTCTCTTGGAGCACAGATAGTGGTGGCCAGTCACCACCATCACATGGTTCCCTGTGTCCAGTCCAGGTCTCTGTCTACTGCCCTCTGTGGGCTCACCATGCAGACCTCTACTAGAGGCGTATGGAAAATGGAAGAAAATAGTCTTTATAGGTTGTAAAGCTTATAAGGTTGTGGAAAAGGCACTGGATTAGAGTCTTAAATCTAATCTCTATAATTTACTAGGCACATAAATTTAAAAGTCAATCTTCTTGAACCAATTTTCTTACTTGTAAAATATGGTTAACAGCTGTACTGCTCATCTCTCTGTACTAAGGATAAAACAAAAAAAAAGCTTTATAAATAGATATATAATATTACCAGAAAGGTTAGTTCTCAGGACTTTTGTGACTGTGCATGAAAAAGACATGAACACTTGGGAAGCAGCAGACACAGACAGCTCGGTTACTAGCGGGCCCGTCAGATGAAGGAGCCGATGGGATGGCACCTAACCCCCAGAGGTACAGCCTGCATCGGAGGCCAGGAGGCAGAGGCGGGAGGGAATATTAGCAATTGCAGGCCTGGGGGAACAAATCAGCTTGGACTTTTATGCTACAGGATGCTCTTTCACGGAAGCAGAGTACCCACCTAGGAAAGAAAGAAGGTGAGGGAAACTGCCCGAGGGGAAAGTTAATGCCGAGCTGCTACACACTAGTTCAAAGCAGCATAGAGCCTACGCTTTCAAAATCATATTAAAACTTTCCCCAGAACCTAAAAGAAAAAAAGAGGAATGTAGAGAAAAAAAGAATAAAGGAGAGAGAAAAGAAAAATGAATTCATTAACTTAGAGCACTTGTGTAATAAACTTTAGTGCATGTAAGTAATAAATCAAGACAATGAAGGAATTCCCCAGGACTAAGGCTATTTAAGGGGCACTAAAAGTGGAAGGAAGGAAGGAAGGAAGGAAGGGAGGGAGGGAGGGAGGGAGGGAGGGAGGGAGGGAGGGAGGAAGGAAGGAAGGAAGGAAGGAAGGAAGGAAGGAAGGAAGGAAGGAAGGAAGGAAGGAAGGAAGGAGGGAGACAGGAGAAAATTTATTGGCTAACGGTGGAGTTCAAAAAAGGTTTCTTGGAGGAGGCACAGTTGAAGCCAACTTATGGTAAGTGGAAGTAATTAGCAAAGGAGGTTTGGGAAATTCTTGTACGATAAAGGTAGGATATGAACAAAGACGTGAAAGTTCAAAGTCATGGTGTCGGAGGGAACCTGCAAAGAGCTGCATGTGACCACGTCTGAAGTGGGGAGAGGTCTCGGGCAATGTCTGTGATCACGGGGACCACCCCAGTGAGCACAATTCATGTCAAGAGAAAGCTCTTGGGTTTTACCCTGCAGGGGATGGGAAGCTACTGAAGAGTGAAAAGTTGATGAACGTTCTTAAGGATGCCAGTATGCTCATCCCCTCCTAGAAAGAGAGTGACGGCCTGCTCCCAGCTGTGTCCTCCCGACACCCACACTGCAGCCCCTTTCGGTTTCCACCCCAGACTCACTCAGAAGCACTGTGATTTATGTCTGTTCATTTCCAACAGCCTCCCAGCTTCAAGCCCATATGAACAGGTAGAAGATCACATAACAGAGTCACAACCACAAATAATTTCCAGTTGCACTGGAGATGGAAAGCTTGAATATTTATTTGTAAGTCAAGCAATGCACCCAAGGGTAGCTATTATGCAAACATTAGCAGGCACAAGGCCCACTTCTCTCTCCTCATTAATGTCCTTCCCCATGAGCACTGCTGTTTAAGATTTCCTCGGCGTAAAGAGAGCTTGAATCCATTAGTCTCAACTCCAGATAATACCCTTCTGAAAGATCAAGCTCAAAAACAAAAGAGTTGTTATGATTACGGTATTATCCCTTATTATGTCCTGAGCTCTTGCCTTTTCCAAGACTCCTCTACCCTGAAGAAACAATGCCCCACATGCAAAGGCGCAAAACAGGCCAAACTGTTAATGGAACAAAAGGTTACTGAGTAGATGAGTAAGTTCCTGGACGATTACATTGCATAAACTTATGTAATTAGACAGAAAAGTAAGGGGGGGCAGGGAATGGAGAACTTTGCCATTATCAGGGGTGAGAAGTTGAATCATTAGTCACATGAAACGGTTTGTTTTTCCTTCAGCGCTACGCCTTCCAGTGAATTGCTATCCTGTAAACATCCCAAGACAGAAAACTGGAACTGAGAGGCCAGGGCGCCAGGAAGGAATCACTGTTCTCCTTCTCGGTCTCTGCTCCTGAGGCCTCGATGCCCAAGAGCCAGGATATCCTCAGACATCCGTGCATGGAAGAAATAAATGGCTCCTCTCACCTGGACTCTGCATAGGGACAGCAGTCCACAGGGCCACTGGCTGGCCCGCCTGCTCCTGCCACGCCAAGCCCTTTGAGGATGCGGGAATGTAACTAGAAAATAAGCGTCACCCTCTCGGGGAACTGACATTTTGGCAAGGAGTCCACACTTGGAAAGGACATATTGTAATTGCATCTAGAATCAGACTGCTTAAGTCCTGTGAGTGCCATTAACTAGCTGTCACCTTGGGTTAGTTACCAAGCTTCAGTTCTCTTATTAGGAAAATGAAGGTCAGATTGGTTCTTTTGAGCCTCTGCCTTGCAAATAAGCTCAAGGAACAGAGAATCTGGCCATTACAGACTTCAGTGTAGAACAGCGTGGGATGCTGATGCTTTTAGCCCTTTTACACTGAGAAATGAGGTTAGGCGAAGGCCAACGACGGCTCTAGAATTTGGCATATGACTGTTTCCACAGGGATAGTATAAGGTTTGATTTTGCTCTGCAGATGAAAATATTTAAGAACAAAAGGTACACAGAACTCGGCAAAGCCACATATATGTTTATCATTCTTAATAAATTGACCAAAAAACTACATTATTTATTATATATAAAATAGAGTTGCAACTCTGAGCCCTTACATTTACTGAAAAAGTTTAATCTTTCATGTTCAGTTACTTTTTAATTTTTAAATTATTTTAGTGCCAACTCATTTGTTTTCTATTAATGACAGCAGTCATCTAAATCTTTTTTTTAATTATAGAAGAAAAAATTAAAAATAAAAATGGAAACCATTGAACAAAGAGAGGCTTGTGGAGACCTGGCAGGGGCTGGAATCAGTTGACTCACTGGGAATGATAAATATATGTCTGACTTGGCAAAGTTCTGCATACTTTTTACTCCTAAATATTTTCATCTGCAAAGCAAGAATCACAACCTAAATGACCCCTTCAGAAATTGTCATATTCCAAATTCCAGAGCCGTGTTTGGTCTTAGTCTAACCCTCCTCGTTCATAAATGAGGACATGGTTTTGAGAAGTGACTTTCCAAGATCATGTGCTTAGAATCCAGCTGAGGAGAAGAGGGACTTTATTTTCTTTATCTTTTGGTTTCTTTTATATTTTCTTTTATTGTTTCTAACCTCTAGCTCAAGAGTTCTTTCCACAATGCAATTTCTCCTTGGTTTAGCTTGGAGCAGGGTAGGCAAAAGTTAAAACAAATGACCCCAAATAAAAGTTTCATGAACACATCGCATGCAAAATGAAGCCAACTGAATTGATGGCTTTAAGAGGCAACACTTTTATGCCAAAGGAGACTGAATAGTGAGCTCACCCAGGACAAGTGCTATGTTCACGGTTCCCTCAGCCTGACCGTCACTGGGGTCTTCATACCTGTCCTTTATTCCAAGTCACTTGCTGCTCAGCCACCAGAGAGCTGGCACTGTCAGCTGCCTAAGCACCCACTTCTCTGACATACATATTTCTGCAAAGCATTCCCTTAGCAGATGCATTCAGTCAACCGCGGTACATGAGCAACAAACTGTGAAGGCTTAGCTCCCCAAAATGGGACTTAAAACGATCATCAAACACTGCGAAGGTGATCTAACACACATACTGCGATTATGCTAATCAGGCACAAATGAGAAACAGCTTCTGGAAATGACTGTAATTAATGTCATTTTACATAGTCATACCTAACAAGTCCAAGATGAAGTGAGAGGAAGGAGGAATTAAATATTTCTAAAGGCCTCTGCATTTTAATCTAGGCCTAGAGGAGGTTTTGACAATTGATAACAAGATACGTGTCAAGTTATTTGTTAATAATACTAGGTTAAAAATACTGAGAGTTTTTTATAATGCAGTAGGAAAGTTTCAACATTATTCTTATAATGACATACACATCTATATCAGTTCTCCACTACTGCATAGCAATTCATCCCCAAACACAGAGGCTTAAAACAACAGTGATTGAGTTTGGTCAAAAATCTGCAATTTGGGCTGGGTTCAACAGAAACAATTTGTTTCTGTTCCACCTGGCATCGGCTGGGGTCGCTCCACTGAAAGCTGAGAGAGCCACTTTCAAGACGATCATAACTGGCAGCTGGGTGCCGGCTTCAGCTGGGAGCCTTGGCTCCTCTTGCACAGGTTCCTCGTGGGCTCTTTGGGCTTCCTCCTGAAATGGTGGCTGGGTTTCAAAAGCAACTTCCCAAGGAGAGCCCAGTGGAAGTGACCTTGCCTTGGAAATCACACTGTCATTTCTGCTCTCGTCTCAACTTTGCTCATAGCCAAGGAGAGAGGACATAGACCCCCCATCTCAATGGAAAGAGTGTCAAAGTCATATTCAAGACTGTGTGGGATGGGTGATAATGCTCTGGCTGTTCGGGGAAGATACAATCGGTCTCATCTCATCGCACCCGTGCATTGTGATGTCCTTTGCGTCAGAGGATGGGTGTTGGCTTCCAGTGAGCATCGGGAAAAGGCCATGAACAATAGCCTTTGCTACCCGTGCCACCAGAGGAGTGTATTTTGTATACGATATCATCTGTTTTATGTCCTGGGGTATCTCAGCAGAAAAATTATCTGAAGGACCAGCTTTCTGGAGCAGGAAGAAAGGCACGAAGAAGAAGAGGCGACAACAGCTGTTTGTAGAATTGAACTAGGAATTCTATCTAAGGCAGCTGAGTCCGAATTCTCTTTACAGTCAGATGGGAGAGAAGAGACGGCTTGGCTGGAGTAGGAAAAAGAAGGGGGAAGACTCACTCACTGAACTCTAATCCTTCGTCCCTCCCTCTGCCTACCAGCCTCCCCTCCATCGCCCAAATGTGGAGCGGAGGGTGCAGAGCACACATCTGACATATCTTAGTATTATTTTATCACCTTATCATCATTGGGATGAATCCATCAGTGGCATCTAAGGGTCATTCAAACACCACCTGTGCCAAATCTCTCTTAAAGTATAACCATCCATGGGAGACAAGACATAAATAGGTTTTGCATGTCTCTAATGACAGAGTTAATCCTTTAATTCAATTAGTCCTTGCTAATGGAATGCATGGATGTATATGGGTTCCTTCCATCTGCTGCTGCAATCCTTTTGAAGCTACTATTAGCATGGAAGAGGCTTCCTGTTTGGAGAAAAAACAAACAGCCCCCATCCAGCGGTCCCTCCTGGCAGAAAAACTCCACCCTGCTGCCAGAGGCCCAGGACATGTTCCCTTCGGAAACAGTCCGTTCCACTTCCCTCATTCACCACTGGAATCGGCTATAAACAGCGCAGGGACCAGATGTCTCTCCCAAACATCCCAATTGTTTATCTGTTGTTGTGAAATTGTTGTCTGGTTGTTTCACATGTCTAAGTCCCATCTCTGCAATTAAGCCACTAGCACAAAGACTGTGATTTGATTTGATTTTTTCTCTTTGTTTCATCCAGACTTCATCTTTTACTGAAAACTCCAAAGTACAGGAAATATATGAAGCACTTAATAAATACTTGGTTAATACTTGTGGCCTGGTGACTTAACTGGCTATCATTTCAATACGCTTTGAATCCTGAGTCAAGGAAGATGTTCCAGGAAACGAAAGAAAACCCGCTTTACTGGCCCCTGCTGAACCTGGCAGTCAATTTGGGGGCTGAAAATATTTTTAAGTCTCTTTGGTATCTAATGTTGCTTATTAGATGCACTGAAACACAATTGCAAGTATCTCAGCAGAGCAGAACTGTTTATATTATGGGTCAAATCAGAACCCTATACTAAGCAATGACGCATGTTACTTCCCAGGACATCAGCAGCAAGCTTGGATCAGTGTGAAAACAAATGTCATGGGTTAATTAATTTTCTTTGTGCATTAGGTTAGTGAAGACAAGTTCACAGGTTAAAGGGCCAATTGGATTCACACTCTTCCACTGTCACAGTATGTTACCTTCATCCAATCATGTAAAATTTGTGCCAACAGTCACAAGGGGGACCGGAGAGGTTGGTGAAAATATCTTAAGAATTTATACACCTGCCCTGGCGAGGTAGCTGAGTTTGTTAGAGAGTTGTCCTGGTATGCCCAAGATTCAGGTTTGATCCCCGGTCAGGGCACGTAAAAGAATTGACCAATGAATTCATAAATAAGTGAAACAAAAAATCGATGTGGAACAACAAATCGATGTCTCTTTCACTCTTTCTCAAATCAACTAAAAAATTTTTATTTTATTTTATTTTTTAAAATATATCTTTATTGATTTCAGAGAGAGGAAGGGAGAGGGAGAGAGAGAGAGAAACATCAATGATGAGAGTCATTGATCGGCTGCCTCCTGCACGCCCCTGACTGGGAATCGAGCCCGCAACCCGGGCATGTGCCCTCACCGGGCATCGAACCCCGATCGCCTGGATCCTAGGTCGACGCTCAACCGCTGAGCCACGCCCGGCTGGCCAACTAAAAAATTTTTAAAAAGAATCTATAAAACTCAAAATTAATGTTTTCTCTAGTGATACTATATCATCTTTGGATGTAGTAGGTCAACATTTTTTTTATATAGTAGCATTTCAAAAGTGATATCCAACTATTCCCTTACAACTCAAACACTATAAATCATTTTTAGCATCAATATTACAGAATCCCTTCAACTATTTTTATTCAATAAATGTTAAGCTTCCTCCCACAAGGAGGATTTTTTCATGTTTGTAAAAGGTTTTAATCCAACTACACCTTCCTAAATTCATGAATCCAACACAATTACAGTACACATAACACTCTTTGCCCTTCTCAACATTTGAATAAAGAAATATCTATTAAAATGCTTAGTACATTGTAAGCTGCTTCAGCAATGTCAGAGATTTTTAAAAATTCAAGTATTGTCCAAAGGTCCTCCTTCCCAAGAGTGTTGAGGAAATTCCATTGCAGTCGATGAACTTTGTTTATTTCTGCTTCCCTGGCTTTTGGATGATAAAGCTCTAATCCTGAGAGGGTAAGAGAAGTGGAGGGAGCAATCCACAAGGGCCTGGTGAGCCCCACCGATGAGCAGAAGGTACAGAGCCAGGGCCTCAGCACCTCCTGACTTTCCTGGGGGACCTCAGAGACCGCATCGGGGCCTGCGGCTCGTCCCTCCCCCTCAAGGTCAGGCGCATCCCTCCCGTGAAAGGTCCCCTGCGCTCATCTGATGTACCCAGCAGCACCTCTAAAAGGAACTTGGGTTGAAAAAGTGTGCTCCTGGGTCACTCGGTGAGAGCTGCGCACAGAGCAGACGCGGCCTGCGTGTGACGGATGGTGATTGGTTTCAACCAAACTCGGAGACTGCGTGGGAAATGGTGCTTAAGGCCAGGATCCAAGTACAGATAAACGTGTTCTGCGACTCAGCGAGCTGGTCACTTGATGGGTCATCCGGTCTTCAGGGTGCACATGACGCGCCTTATCATCGCCTCGCAGCCCCGCAGCCCGCTGACCGCTCGGTCACATGAAGGCCTTTTTCACGAGGACAGATTTAGCCCAAATGAAATTAGAACAAAAGTGCAGCCGTGGAGGAGTCAATAGGGAAAAGGTCACTTTCAGGAACACGTACCAGCAAAATGCACAAGTAGCAGAAATGCACAATTTAAAATAAAGATAAATTTCTAGAGCCTGCTCTCACTTGTAAGTGTAAATACAGAGGAGATCATTAGTATTTGCAATTAAGTTATAAGAAAACACTAATTTTGAATCTTCCCCATAATATCAGCATACGACAGATACTAATGGAAACAGAAAGATTAAGCATTTTATTTCAGGGACATGAAAAGTCAGTCTTTCACATCAACGCTATGCTAAATTGACTAAGCAACATCCCACCTCAGAAGCAAGAGGTATAAGGTAAAGGGTTAGTTCTGAAGCTTGCTCAAAAGGTCCAAAATAGAGCAGGCTTTGGGATATGAATAAATTTCTAATGACATTTATTGCAGACTAGATTTTACTGTCCAGTTGCTGTGAAGAGAAACAAAATGAAGACTAAACCTTCATTCTCCTTAGGAATGCATATACTTCTTTTTAAAAAAATTATTGATTGATTTGATAGAGAGAGGTTTGCCGTTCCACTTATTTATGCATTCATTGCTTGATTCTTGTATGTGCCCTGCCTGGGGATCGAACCCACAACCTTGGGGTATCGGGGTAATGCTCTAACCGAGTTACCCAGCCATGGGTAATGCATATACTCTTAAGAGAGAAAAGTAGGAGTCTCTATAAAGCCACACGGGTGTGTTTACACATCCGAGTGTAGCCCCTGGTTGCTAAAGAAATAGGGTGATGTGTGGAAGGATTTCCGAGGGAAGCCGCAAGATACTGTCCATGAAGGGGGGTGGCACTGACAGGAAAGATGGGTGAGGGGTTCCTGTAGAGAAGGCCAGCCGGCAGAGAGCACGGAGGAAGGAGTGACCAGCAGTCTCGCTCCATAAAGCGGGAGGTCTGAAATGGGGTGGGAAGTGAGTCAGGAAAACAGAAAAAAAGGGGTTGCTGGCAGGACACCTTCCAGGACTCAGGGAGTGATAGGCAGCCACAGACATTTCTTTTAAATCTCCACCTGAGGGTATGTCTATTGATTTTAAAGAGAGAGGAAGGGGGAATCGAACCCGCAACCTAGGTATGTACCCTGACCGGGAAAGGAACCTGCAACCTTCTGGTGCCCCAAATGGCACTCCAACCAACTGAGCTACCCAGCCAGGGAGACTTTTAAAAAAAAAAGTCAATTAAAATCACTCAGCAAGTCCGTTTTCAGAATGTAACCTTGGCCAAGGCTATCACTTCCTTCCTCCAAGATAAAAGGAGCTTAAAGAAAGGAAAGATCGCTGGGAAATCAGACGCCTGCAAAAGGATGACTTGGAGGGGAGCTTGGGGGGTGCACACTTTCTGGGAATGAGAAGCAGCCCACAGGGTTAGGCGGGGAAGACGTCGGGAGCAGACAGGACATGGTCAGAGCAACAGCCGGCAGTGGCCGCAACAGCAGGGCCCAGACGCCCCTGGTGCTTTCTTGCAAAACTCGGCTCTGAGCTGTTTCTGCAACGGCTGAGATAACTGCCGTCACTTACTGGGGTGGAAGGGACTACGGCGACGTCACCAGGCTGAGCAAAAGTGAGTGGATTCCGGCTCATCCCAAGTCCCTTTTGCAGTGAACTAGCGGGCCCTGCTTGGTCAGGAGAGGTGGCCGCTGCCTAATGAAACAGTAATGTGCTCTGTCCCTTGTCAGAGAAAGGCAAGGGGACAAAGCGGCCCGCAGCATCCGCGCACCGGCCAAGCCGGTTTCCTTCCTTTTCAGAGACTGGGCACGTGGTGAGGTGCGGACATGGCGGTGCTGCTATCATGGCCAGGAAAAAACTCACAGGGACACTCGTCGGCAGGAATCCACGCCCTTGCCCCGAGAGAGCGTGGCATGGGTGTCTCTGAAATCCCTTGCCCACACTGAGGATGGCATTTTGGGATTCTCCTCGTGTGTCACTGCCCAGTATTCTCGCCTGACCCAGAGGCCTTGGACGTCAGCCAGCTGGGCCTTCGAGAAGTGACCTGCCCAGATTACCCAGCCTGAGAAGGACAGAGCAGGGCAGGTGACTGGTTCTTCCCACTCCCACACCAAGGCTCTCAGCCCTGCCTGACCCTGTCATCCAGGCTCAGGGGGCCATTTGCCCAGGATGACACAAGTCGCTCTTGGCCCATTGGACTGTAGGCTGAAGGAAATGTTTAGTTCCAGAAAACTTCGAAAACAACAGACTTGAATAATTTCCCAAGTCCATGCAAACAGGACATATCAGGCCTATTGCTAAGAAAATATAATCCCATTTTGGGTATTTGACATTGATGGCTTCTCTCGATCTCTCTTTTGCACTTTTACTGGTCTGCTCTGCCCTTTCTTTTGTTCATACTTGCGAGCAAAGAAGTGCTAGGCATACAGCTAAATGTTTTACCTGTGTGATCTAATGTAATCCTCATAATAAATCTACTAGGTATGTATTATTATTGGCATCATTCCCACTTTAAGGATGAAAAAATTGAGACTTAGTGAGGTTAAGTCGCTTGCTCAAGGCCACATAGCTAGCATGCAGTAAAGCCAGGGTGTAAACCCAGCCTCGAGAGCCTGTTCTCTCCAGCAGGGCACTACCCGCCTCCCTTTCTTGGCTGTATAGACCGCCAAACACACTATGGTGTCACTGGGTGGTGAAATGAGGTCCTCTCTTCCTCGCGTTTCCCAGGTAAGCCCAGAAGGAGGTGGTTCTGTAGCCGTCTCCATGCCCCATACTCTTCTCGCTCTGATGAGGGAAGGTGCAGAAAATAAAGGTGCAGTTCTCGGGAAAGGGAGTGCTAGAGTAATACCTGCTTCCAGGTGTGATGTGGGATCATGCCGGTGGGGAATACAGGCTGTATGAAGCTAAGACAGTCACACTCTAACGTGGACACCCAAAACGGACCAGAAAGTGAGGACTGACATAGCTGGATGGCAAAAAGAGGAAGCATTTAGCTGACTGAAAATTCTGCAAGAGCTGGACTGATGAATATTTCCACAGCTCTGTCCAGGACAACACAGGCTTCGGTGGCTATGGCAGACAGCCCGGGCAAACAAAAACCCACAGAAAGGAGTAGCATGGCCGGGACTAACCTTCCAGGAACCAACTGAATAAGTAACAGCACAGTCTAATATTTTGCAACTGGTAATCATGATAAGAGACGCTTAGGCTCCTATCATGATTCAGGGCAACCAGTCGCCAGTGCTGCCCAGTTCTTGCCTTAAAATAACCTTACATGGAGAACACGGGGGTGGGGGGTCGGGGGTGGAGTTTTCATTGGATACTAGGGTTTCCAGTTAAGTAGAACACAGACAAATGGAGACCTGGCTGGTGTGGCTCAGTTGGCTGGAGAGTCGTCCCATACACCGAAAGGTCGAGGGTTCAATTTCCCGTCAGGGCATGTACCCAGGTTGCGGGTTTGATCTCTAGTCAGGATGCGTGCTGGAGGCAACCAACTGATGTTTCACTGTCCCATTGATGTTTCTCTCTCTCTTCCTCTCTCTCTAAAATCAATAAAAATAAATGCATAAAAAAAATTAAAATTACATTAAAAAAGAAAGCAAACAGACAAGTGGATAACAATTATCCTCACATAAAGATTGTATGGCAATCATTTCAGGTACCCACCTAGTTCCTTGATAACACGGGCACTAATGTGACCCATATAGTATCCTTTAATATAGAAAAAAATCTTAAAAAAACACAGTAAACTTTAAAAAGTAAGCACAACTGGACTGTTCCTTTTTGCTATCAGAGATGGCTATACAGGGACCAACTCAGGCATTTTCCATTCCCTTTCCAAACACTTATCTATAGCATGAGTGACTTATCTGTGGGAATGAAATCTACAATAAATAGCTTCGCTGCCAGAGGACCCATGACTGGCCACCTTATTTGATGACCTTTTCTACCCATCCACGTCAAAGCAAACTAGAAGGTTAGCCTTCCCCCTTTCCTCTCTTTTTTTCTGTTACTTTCTTATTTTGCAATGTTTTAAGTACTTTAACTTAAATATTCTCTGAGGCCAAAGGCAATCTAAAGCAAAATCGTAGGTGAATCTTAGTAAACAGCACTCCCCCCCACACACATACCTATAATAAGGCTTCAAACGATAATTAGATAATTATCGCCAGCCAGCAAAGCATTCCACAGCCACCAGCAGGATCAAAGGATTATATGGTTACAATCAACAGCGAGAGTTAATAAAGGGGAATGAGAGAGAATAGAGGGTCAGGGCTTGGAGAAAGAAATATAAGCTGATTTTAGACAGCTTAGGGGGTTTTGTTTGGTTTTCTTTGCTTGCTCTGTTTTATTTTGTTTTTCTAATCAGCACTGATTGTCTGTTTTCCTAGGATTTGTGAAAGAAGACTAGCCAAGAAAAAGAATGCTCTCATTTATTCCTTTCCTCTCGCACGGTCGTCGGGCGTCGGGGAGCACCCAGTGAGACCACCATAAAAGGCCATCTCTTCAGCACATCAGTGGCTGAATTTCTTTGGAAAGGGACCAAGAAGGACTAACCTATTTTCCACAACAGGGAACAATGTGGACGCATTGAAAGTTTCTGTTTGCCAACAGCACATACTGCAGCAAATGTAACAGTGAGATTTGTACAGAGGGATTCAGTTCTGTGCCAGGGCACAGCACAGAATGGGGCAACATCTCTATTCATGGAGTTTATAATTAAATAAGAATGGCAACACCACCCAAGGAGGGGGCAGTCTGGAACTCACCCAAAAAAAACAGTAAGTGAACAGGGAAGGAGAAACCATGGGCATTTGCGTTGTCAGGCAAACACATCCTTGTTTGTCCTTAGGATCGATGGAGGTGGTTCGAAGACTCAGGAATTAATGAGCACGGAGGGGGGACCTGAGTGAAGGACAGTGAAGGTGGGCTGCAGAGAGGTGGTAGGAGTTGATCTAAACCGTACGGCCAAGTGAATGCAAGGGAGATGGGATCTGGAGAGGAGCCCACAAGCAGGGAGTAGAAATAATTCACTAAAGCAACATGAGCTAAACCAGAGTGAGAAGAGCCTCAAGAATGAGCACTCGAAAGTTTGATCCTAATTTAAAAGCCAATGTGA
The DNA here is from genome assembly GCF_964146895.1 of Miniopterus schreibersii. Classification (NCBI taxonomy): domain Eukaryota; kingdom Metazoa; phylum Chordata; class Mammalia; order Chiroptera; family Miniopteridae; genus Miniopterus; species Miniopterus schreibersii. Next base: position 10,228,677 of record NC_138118.1, on the reverse strand, counting down.
GATCCCCTAGTCAGAAACTGAATGTGGGACACACACAAAAAGAACATTCTAGCAACTTTGCATCAGCTAAAACAAAGTCATGCAACGTGGCAACTGGGATGGCCCATAAGAAAAGCACTTCCTCCGAGGCGAGTAAAGATCTGCAGATGTTTCCATCTCTGTCATCAGCCAAGTTTACTCGTCACAATCTGCTAATTAATACCTTACAGAAAATAAGAGGAAAAGCATTTAACTTTCTTAATCAACTCTATTATTCTTACCATAATTGTCTTTCTACTGTGATTTTTCTTAAGGAAATAGCTAACTTTCAAGAATTCTACCTCTTTAAGAGTGAGTACTATTGGCAAGAAATTAGATCCCTGTCTGCTTGATTAAGGAAGTATGGGGCACGAGAAATGGATTAAGAATATATCTGAATTCTTCTTCTGCATCAAGGGTCCTGCTCACTGACATGAAAAAACAAAACAAAAAACACACCCTTCATAATTCCCACCCAGTGATTATGAGGTCTCCATTCAACAAAAATAATTTCCTATTACATGAGCCCAAATCTCAGCAATGCTACTGAGAGACAGCACAGAGGAGTGGCTAAGAAAAGGGCCTGGATCTAGGATTACCTGAGTCTGAATCCTAGCTCTAACCCTTACTAGCTATTCATGTGACCTTGGACAAGCTACATAATAGGTCTGTGCCTTAGTTTCCCCATCTGTAAAATGGAAATAGTAGTAGTGCTAGAACTGTTGTGAAGATTAAATATATGAAAAACATTTAGAGTAGTTGGTTAAGTAGTTGGTTAATAGTTTGGTGTGCCCTTAAAGAAATTATTTAACCTCTCTAAACCTCAACAGAGGCTTACTTTAGGACACTTACTTCCTTCAGACACTTATCTTTGATAAATGTTGACCTTTTTTTTTTTTTTAACTTTCAAGTACTTATAAGTATATTATTCCAAATAATTTCAAAGGGGTAGTTAAAATTATTTTGCTAAAATACAAGAGCACAAACCATTAATCCTTTCAACCTTAGTTTCTCAAAAATCAATTGTTATTTACTTTTAATTTCAGGAGCTATCAAAAAAAATTTTTTTTAAATATAACTCTCAAGATGTTTAATCTTTTAAATCCTCACCTGAGGACATTTTTTTGTCATGTTTTGTTTTTTTGTTGTGCTTTTTGCTTTTTTAGAGAAGGGAGGGAGAGGGAGAGAGGGAAGAAGGGAGGAGAGAAAGAGAGAAACATCGATGTGAGAGAAAAACACTGATCAATTGCCTCTGGCATGAGCCCCAACTGGGGATCAAACTCACAACCTAGATATGTGCCCTGACTGGGAATTGAACCCACAGTCTTTTGGTGTATGGGATGATACTCCATCCAACTGAGCCACCTGGGCAGGGGAAGATGTTTAACTTTTATATAGTAAGAGAAATAAGGTACACTGAACTTCCCTAACAATTTAAACAACTAAAATTCTGGGTTTTAAAAAAAAAATCAGGAAATACAGAAAGATGGGGATGATAGTTGCATCAGTGTTTTGAACACAGGTATAGCAATGTTCCTCAGCAAAAAAAAGAATGAAATCTTGACGTTTGCAACAACATGGAAGGACCTAGAGGATATTATGCTAAGTGAAATAAGTCAGACAGAGAAAAACAAATATTGGATGGTCTCACTTATGTGTGGAATCTAAAACAAAACCAACCAAACAAAACGAAAACACTCACAGAAAGAGAGACCAGAGGGATGGTTACCAGAGGGGTGGGGATGGAGGGATGGGTGAAAAGGTGAAGAGAAATATAATCAATAACATTGTGATAAGTTGCAGGATCATAGAGGATTACTATGACTAGTGGGGTGATCACATTGTAAGGTATAGTGTCAAATCACTATATTGTACACCTGAAACTATTATAACTAATATAATGTTGTATATCACCACTCCTTAAATTAAAACAAAAAGAAAATCAGTTATGAAGTGCACCATAATAACAGACCAAAGGGGGAAGGGGGAACATCTTAAAAGATGAAAAATGTTTATTAAAAAAAAAATCAACACCTGTTGAATTTGACAATTTGTAGAAGGCTAGCTATAAAACAACCACCACCAGCAGCATCTTGGCCCTGACAGTGGACTTCATTCGTACTCATTGGTGACCTGTGAATGGCATCCACTTTGGATCAGGAATAAGTCCATGATACTGAATATCCATTTCTATTCCACACTGTGCTGAAGAGACCAGAAAAATACCCACAAAGCTAATGAGTGGAAAGGATGAAACTAAAATCTCATGACTTACAGACGATATTGCCTACGCTGAATTCTCTCCTCACTGTAAGACCCTTCAGATAAAGTTCATAAATTTAAAAGTTACTAGGAATCTTGATTCAAGATTCTGAAAGTCAACTGCATTTTACTGTGCCAACAATGATCCCTTAGAAAATGTAATTTTAAAAAATAACAAAATGTCACCAAAAAATGTAAAGTAACTAAGAATATATTTAACAAAAGATGGTCAAATCCTTCATGAAAAAAATGATATTCTATTAGTAGGCACTTTAAAAGGCTAATTAGTCTTTTTAAAAGTAGCAATTAAATGTAAAGAGATATGGCTTGGGATGCAAAGACTCATCATAAAAATATAATTTCTCTTTATACCGACTTATAGATTCATGCAATATCATGAAAATTGCAACATAAAACTTGATAAGCTGCTTCTAAAATTTAAATGAAGCAAAAGCTCAAGTATAACCAAGATGCTCTTGAAAAACAAAACATTTTAGGGTACATGCTCTACCAGATATCAAGGTTTATAGTAAAGTTAGGGCAATTAAAACAATGCAGTATTATATAACAATAGATATATAGGTAAATAAAACAGAAAAGAGGATCTGCAAACACATATATAAGAAGCCAGAACAGACTTTGCAAGTCGGTGAAGAAAATAAATGATAATGACTGGTTATGAGTATTAAGAAAGTAAAAATAAAATTGAGCCTTTAACTCTCACCAAACCACCAAATCAATCCCAAGATATTAATGATATAATATGAAAGGAAACACTATAAAAATTATAGAAGAGAACATAGGGCAATATCTTCAATATCTTTATGATAATACTATGAAAGTATTTCTTTAAAGAATATATACCAAAAATATAAATCATGGAGAAAATGTCAATTATTTGATTACATTAAATTAAAGGCTATCTAGTCCTCAAAAAAGTTTGAGAAGATAAACCACAAACTGGAAAAAAAATTCAACAAAATTTTTACCTAGACAATATAAAAATGTTTATGAGTTATTAAAAAAAAAAAAAAAAAGCAGCCCAGTCGGCAAGGCTCAGTGATTGAGCGTCTACCTATGAAACAGGAGGTCACAGTTCAATTCCTAGTCAGGACACGTACCAGGCTGCAGGCTCGATCCCCAGTAGCGGTCATGCAGGAGGCAGCTGATCAATGACTCTCTCTCATCACTGATGTTTCTATCTCTCTCTCCCTTTCCCTTACTCTCTCTGAAATTAAAAAAAAAAAATTAAAATTAAAAAAAGCAACCCAGTGGAACAAACAGGAAAAAGAAGAGGCATTTCATGAAGAGAGAACATAAATGATGTGTAATTATATGAAAAGATGCCCAATCTGATGTCTAATTATTTCATGCAAATGAAAATCACAGTGAGATACCATTTGACACTCCTACTAATTTGGCAAAAAATTTAATCAGTTAATATCAAGTGTTGGCAAGGATGCAGATCAATGGGAACTCTTATCCTCTGCAGTTGGGAATGTAAATTACAATAATCACTTCGTGAAACCGTTTGTCATTATGTGATCAGTTAAATGTGGGTAAAACCTACCAGCTAACTATGCCATCCCAGGGTTAAACCCTAGAGAAAGTCTCGTACATGGACACCAGGAGGAGTTAGGAAAAAGAATGTTCATAATGATATTGTTTGCAAGAGCAAAAACAAAAACCTGGAGCCTATATAAATATTCACCAGCAGAATTTGGATATGTAAATTTTTATATATTCATATGATAAAGTACTATACATCATGAAAAATTAATAAAATGAATACGGCATTCTTCAACGAGAATGAATCATAAAAGTATTATTCTGAAAAAAAGCGACTCACAGAAGATTTACAATAAAATTCAATCAATAAAAGTTCAAAATAAGCAAAACTATACACACATATATGTGAAATATATACACATATACATTCATCTGTGGAATATGCATACGTGTATTAAGGCCATAAACATAAGAACAGAAGAGTAGTTATCTCTGCAGGGGAGGGATGTCAACATAGGAAGGCAAACATGAAGGGTGCAGATTACTACAAACGCTTTAGTTCTTAGGCTGTGTCCTCACTAGTTCCTTTTTGGTTATTTAAACTGAGTCGATAAATTTTTACACATCTTTAGGAATATTTTCTATTCTAATAAAATTACATAGAACATATATTTCTTTATATTGGAGAGAAAAATGAATCTAGGGTGTTTGAGCCACGGAGCAGCTACTGATGCTTTGAAGAGCGTTGGGCCTCACCACAATGACTTTCCTTGCGTGACCTACTGCAAAGGAAAACTGGCTCCAGCCCACCTTAGTGACTGTGGTTGTTACAATTACATTTCCGTTTATCCCTTCCTCCCATTCTCATCCACTGAGCTACGACAGCAACAAGAAAGCTGCCGTGTAATGTGAGAGCCAGTATTGCCGACAGGGCCAGGAGACAGGAGAGCGGTGCTGCTTCACACACTCCAGTAGGAATCAGGCTGTTGGCACTTCCTTTCAAGAGAGTCGCCAGTGCCTTTATTTTATTATTTTATTTCATTATTTTATTTTAAAATGTTTTTATTGATTTTAAAGAGAGAGGGAGAGGGATGGAGAGATAGAAACATCATTGATGGGCTGCCTCCTGCATGCTCCCTATTTACCCGGGCATGTGCCCTGGCCGGGAAAGGAACCCGTGACCTCTTGGTTCATGGGTCAGCGCTCAAGCACTGAGCCACACCGGCTGGGCCCCAGTGGCGTTAATTCTGTAAGTGACCAGACAGGAGTAGGCTGACCTTCCGTGGGGCATGGGTACGGCAGGAGCCACACAGAGGCGCTCGGGGAGGCCCGTGAAACGAGCAGGCTCCGCAGACAACAGAATCGGAGCTGGAGGCAGGAGCAGCCTGCGCACCGGAGGTGGCTCCAGGAGCAATTTCAGCAATGAAGCGACAGGCACCGAACGCAGAGGAACCTCACAGGGCAGGGCGATCAATCCCCGCGCAGCTTATCTTCTGACAAGGAGAGGACTCCAGCTTCCAGATGCAACATTAAAGTGTAATGTGGCCCCTGGGACTGAGCATGGCAGGTTTCCCCAAGCTTCGGTTTCGCTCAGTTAACTAATTAGGAGAGAATCTGACACCGGTATTTATTTTTTCTACTGGGACAAATCCTTCCCAGCAGGAGGGAGAAGTTGTTGTGTTTGTTCCATTTTGTTTTCTCATTAAAAAGAAATGACTGACACTGTAGTAAATAAACTCTTGTTAGAAAGAAGTTTTTTCTCTATAATTCTGTCAACTCATTTTACTGCTGACCATCATTTCTTTTGTTTTCTGAGGGCACGGTGGATAGATGAGCGAGTGTTAGAACTAGGTTTGAAAGTTAATTCTACCACTGACGAGCTGTGTGATCCTAAGCAAGTTACTTGAGAGCTCTGAGCTTGTTTCCCCAACTAGAGAACTGAGGATAACATCTACTCTTCGGTGTTATTTGTGAGAGATGAAATGAGAAATAATGTAGTGAAAGCACTTTATTTTGCACAGTGTCTGCACATAATAAGCACTCAATAAATTATAGCCTTTATTTTTAATGACTCTGATACTCTAGTATATAAATAGAAACATTTTACATTTATTTATGCTTGTATCATCAACTCTCTATGACAAAACAGCTAATCATAAACGGAACCTTTATTCTAGTTTATGCAAGCTAAATTAACCAATTTACTTTTCTCCATCCAGATGTAAAAAGTCTTCCAAAGAAAATTTAATATTTAATAATAGTGTCCAAGGAATCAGTTTTCCACCCGCCCCCCCCCCCCCCCAGCCCCATCACAGGCAGCGCCAGTGCTGAGCATGGGTGACTAGTAAACGCCTTCCCTGTGCACTGCTGGCACAACAGCAGCATTATGTTTCAGGCGCTTTTTAACAAACTGGAAAGTGAGTTCACAGGTGATTTCACAGCTGAACTCACAGCAGTCCCATAACTGGGCAGGGGACATAGGAACAGCCCCACTGTACCACAGGGAAACAAGCTCAGAGAGGGTAAGTGACAGAGCCACAACAGTCAAGTGCATTTTCTACGAAAAGGTCGTACGTGGGAATTCAGATGTCAGGGCTGTTGAACTCTGAAACTTAGATTGTCTCAAAAACGAAGGCTGTTTTGGAGACAGCGGAAGTGACCAGTTATTAGAGAGAGAAGTGCGATCACTGGCAGAAAGCAAGCACAACAGCAAGTGAAGAGAAACGGGGCTTTATATTCCAATTTCACAATCATTTGCCCAGCGTGCCCCAAGTTTTCCACTTTTTCTCTCTCACAAGTGTTCTGCAGTGTCATTATTCTGTGCAAATGTAGGCCCAACGATACGATCTTCAAGAGATTTTATGCTAACCACTTAAAAATGCATAAACAGAAGAAAAGACATTTTAAGGGCAAATGAAAGATCTTGGTGATAAGAAAGGAAGAAGAATATTTTCTAAGGACACATGGGCTAGATGATGGAAGTTAGATAAGATTAGATAATTCGGCATGATGATTTTACGTTACATATTTGAATGGTTTTGGAAAGCTGCAGAATCAAACTAAGAGGCACGGACATGTAATAGATTTTTTGAAGCCAGGAACTTATAAATGCCTTCTAGTCTGGGTAACGTTTCTTTAGCTCATCACATACACCAGTTCTGAAAATAATCAGTTCTGAAATAGTGCTGTTAAGACCGCACAAGTCTTCCTGGTGGTGGTGACCTTTCGGGACTTCCAAGGACACCAACATATGCTCACCGACAGCTCACAACCTTAACAATTCCTAGCAGACTATAGAATTGCAATTCAGAAGTTCCCCTGCCCCCTTTTTTTCTGGAATGGGGGATGAGTTATTACTGATTGGAAGGCAAAAGCAAACAGAGGTCATGAAGGGGAACCTTAGTTGAAAACACAAACCAAACACAAACTGCAAGTTTATCGTTTAAACCTAGAAGCTCAAGGACCTCTAATTTTGCAATAAAAAAGCCCAGACATGCCAACACCAGTAAGCAAAATAGCGTACAATAACAGGTCATCATTAGGTGGTCAACTCCTACTTCTGACTTAAATGGGCCTAAACATAATTTGTCCTATGATTCCTCATAGAACATGAAAGAACTTCATTCTAATACTGGGAGAGATTTTATATGAGAGCAGAAAAGGCTCCCCCAAAACTTCCTCACTCGCTCCTTAACATGTTCATCTAAAAAGTACATTTTTAATGTTTTCTACTTATTGGGATCTATATCAGTCTCACTGTCTAACAGGGGAGACAGGGAAACCCAAGCATCAACTTTATGTGTTAAATTCGAGAAGGAAGGAAAAGATTTGATTCAACGAGAAGTGGGTCAGGAAGCTCTCACAGAGGAGATGATCACCGAGGCCTTGAATGGGAAGCGCACTGTGTACACGGAAAGAGCAGGAGCAGTTTCCTATCAGAAAGCGCAGTTTGGATAAAAGCAGGGAGACACGATAAACGCTGTAAGTTCCAGAAATTAGATGTAATTCTGCACGGTTGGAGGACAGAGCATGGACAGAAGGGAAAAGATGCCGAAAGAAGCAGAACGCAGTGAAGGAAGACAAAGACAAAGACTCCATCATTTAGAACTTTCTAGTCCGTGTTAAAATGCAACCTTGGAAAGCCGAAGACAATTATTGGTCTACTGAAGATATTTCAGCCTACAGGCCACGGGAGTAGATTTTTACTACACAACAATCAGTTTGGTGCTATGTAGGTACACAGTGAACTAGAGGTAGAAATCTGGAGGTGCAAATACCAGGTAAAAGACAAATTTTTAAAATCCAAGAAAGACATGGAGAGGCCCTGAACTAAAGCAGTGGGGATGGAAAAGACAATAGAGGTAAGAGAAATACAAAAAGTGGATTGACCAGGTGGAAACAGGGGATGGAGAGGGAAGCTTAATGCAGCTTCCATGGATTTTACCTGGCTGTCTGGAAGGGTAGCGGAGCCCTCGGCTAAATTAGGAACTGCTCAGGGAGAAGGCCAGCAGTGTTCCCAGAGCCTGTTTACCCCCTTTAATAAGATTAATCACATTCCACCGAGTCCTGCAGTAGGTATGTGTCACTCCCCCACCCCTTCCCCACTAGGCCCATAAAGTTCCTTGAGGGGAGACGCCTGTGTCACACACCACAATGGCACGTCTGTATAACACGATTAGAGAGCATAACCAACCCACTGTACACACTTAATGAACATTCCTGAATGCTTGATCGAATGAATGAACAATGCCAGAAGTTAGATGTGACAAAACCATACATTTTATCCGTTGAATGAAATAGTTGCTTTGTAAAATGCAAATAGCTCACCTCAGCTGGGTAACAACTCGTATGACTTGCCAGTTAGCTTCGTTTCAGACTCACAACACCCTGTGCAAACCCAATGCCCAAACTGGCAGGGACTTTCAGGAATATCTACCACAAACCCCCATTTTAGAAGCACCTGTAATTCAAAGAAGGCCCATGTCTAGCCCACAGTCACAAAAGGTTTCTGGCGATGGGGCAGAAATCAGGCAGAATGCATCAACGCTTTAATATCTGTCAACCAAAACGGTTGTGACATGTTTGAAAAAATACGAGATATTAATTTAGCTAGGATGAATTAAGTTTTTAAAAGGACTTGACATATCACACTGAAAAAACAAATAAACGGCAAACATCTTAGAGACATTTTCTCTTAAGTAATTCTTCCCTTTTACAGTGAAATGCAAGGACCAGAGCTCAACTTTTAATCCTGAATTAGTATAAGTAAGATGGATTCTTACCGTGATCTTCCGAAGAGACTGGTGACCTAAAAGGAGATAACAAGCATGATAAATCTTTTGTAAATGATACTGATAATTATAAGTACAACAGTCATCAAGAATCATCTTATAGAAATTATACCCCCAAAATTTAATTAAATAGAAATTCAATAGATGAGACGGTGTAATTAACGTGTTGGTTGCATGGTACATTCCAATCAATAAATCCCATCAAGTTATCCCAATCAATAACTCCCAGAGCTTACCTGGATTGGTCGAGGGGCAGTGTTACTAGAATGCCTACTGCCTGGTGTCCCAGGACTGCACAAGCTTAGTTAAGTCTGGATTTATCACACACAAAACGAGAACTCATAGAAATGTGACAGTAAATGAAACCCTGTGATGTCAGAGTGTGACTAGGTGCCCAAGCCCAGGCCTCCAGAGAAAATGCCAGAGACGTAAATACGCACGAGACTGAGTGTCCGAAGGTCAAAATTAATCTCTTTGGACAGCAAAAAAAAAAAAGAAACAGGAGTAAAGGAAATGGCAGGTTCCCTTATCATTACTGTTTTTTGTCTCCACTCTCTGTGGAGTTTAATGCTTTCATGAGAATGACATCGACCCTCTATTTCTGGCTCTTTGTCTCTAAACCTATGACAATCAAGATGAGGAACCAGGGTAGCCATTGGGTCCCACAGAACTTTCATGAATTGAAGACTTTTGCACACTATTTGGGGTTTAGCTCCAATTATAATAGATACCAATGAAGCATCGTATCAACCCCTTTCACAGTAAAAACCTTTTTTCTCCCACAGCTGACTACTAATTGAGTTACTTTGAGAACTACACACAACCTTATAGATGAATTTCCCTCAAGCTTGGAAGATACAGTCTTGACTACTAGCTCATTGTTGCCTGGGAAGAAAGAGAGACACGTAATACTGAATTCAGAGGTGTTAGAATTTTGAAGGGAAACGCGAGAGATCAGTTGGGAGAAATCTTTCCCTCTAAATAATTAGCCTGCTAGAGCCCATAGGAGGGAGGTGACCAAAGGCCAATGCAGGGGCTTGGTAATAAAGCTACCTATTAACATAACTAATATTAATCAGAAGCGATGACAAAGTTGGAAAAATAATGATGTAATGGATGCAAAGTGGTTGAAGGAAAATTTTAGCTACTTTGGGATGCTTGATACTGTTTCACTTGACTGATCAGTAGTATTTTTGTCCACTATGTGAGTGAACAGTAAAGAAAAAACACAGTAGTGTCACCAGTGGAAAAGTGTATGGTCTCTTCAAGTAAACGTTGGAGTGTAAAAATGACAGAAGGTCACAAGTAGGTAGGGAGAAAACTAGTATCTGGGAGTTGGAAACAGGGAACAGTGAGAGGGAACCTACTGTCACCCTAAGTTATCACTGCAGTCAGCTGCTTGAGAAACACCACGTGGCTTCCCCAGGTGGCTCGGAGCTGTCCTCTCCTTGGAGCCCCCATGTTCCCGACCGTCCACACACTGGTCTTCCTCACAAGGTTGTGAGCTCCTTAAAAGCTAGGACCAAATCCTATTTAAAACATAGTGAGCCCCAGTTAAAATCTGTTGAATTAATTGTAGCACCGCCACACTGGTGTTCAGGCTCAGACACATTCTGGGGCTCCTCGAAAAGTTATCATGTCACCTTCAAATGCCCTTCAAGGCAAGTCTGCCAGCTCCTAGGCCAGCTGAGGGGGAAGAGCCAAAGGAATGAGCCTGAAGCTCCAGATTGGTGACAGTGTGGCTGCTCTCAGAGCCCAATGACACCCAATGCACCTAGCAATGGACATACCACAATCTGCTTAATGATTTGGGGGAAACAAAGGAGAGGGTGTTGAAGGGAGATGAAATCGGATTGGAAAGTGAGTCTGAAGACAAACATATCTTGAAGTAAAGTGAGATAATTTCTTAAGCTGCCCGGGGCATAAAAAAAGAGTCAGCAACAAGGAAACTTGTTCGGCCCTGGTGTTTCCTAATGAGAAGTGAACAAAAACACTGTCTTGGACTGTTTGCAATTAATTTCTCACCGAACTATGGGAACAAAGAAAAACTCATGAAAATGAGGGCCGCGGTGTCAGGTGGAGGCTGGGTTCTCACTGCCTTCCTGCAAAAGCCGAGGCCTGATATGAGCTCTGAGAGCTTCCAGATGGCTCCACCCGAGCCCCGGGGACGCGGCCTGCAGCCCGCGGGAAGCCCTATCGGGTCCGTTGTGTTTTCTGAGGATCAGTCGCGGGTTTCTGTGCTGAATGTTTCCCACGCCTGCATTTGCACAATGTCAAGGCATATGGAGAATTTCAGCCCTCACCCAGTATTTCACCTCGCCCGGGAACAAGCCTCTAAATTATACACTGAGACATGAACATCATCAATTATGCCTGGAAACGGGCACAGAGTGTTTTACAGACCTTAGCTCAGAAGGAGAGAAATACTGTGAAATCAGCAATGCAAGTAGTTACTGTTTCTAAAACAGAGGGTCGAATCCCGGGAACAGAGAATTGTCCTCAACCTGACAGCAAAGGAACCCCAGAAGCTCGCGGCGACTTCCTCCGGCCTCCTGGAAGACCTGCAGTTTGGTCCAAGGCTGCTGGGTCCTCCCCCCAAATCGCTTTATCTTGGAGATCACATCAGCTCCACTCTGAGCATTCAGCCACCTCCACCATTTATAATTCTCTTCCTCACATCTTTTGTTTTTATTACAGTCTAGAGACTATTTATATTTTATTTTGCATTGTTTTATTTTTTGGTACTTCTTACGTTTCTATTCACATTTCATTTAAATTCTGCAAAGTAACACAACAAAGAAAACCCTCAAGCCCTGCATCTAAAATGTTTTCTTCTATTTTAGTAAACCCGAATGATTCCTATTCAATAGGTTCAAATCTTTCGAAATTCGCGTTGATTTAAACCTGAACAATAATTATTACTTGAGATCCTACTAAGTTCTAGGCCCTGTGTGAAGGGCTGGGGACACATAGGTGAGCAAGGTAGCAGCTTCAAGGGACTCATAGTCTAGTGAGAGGGAGAAAAATATGTAAACAGTGATTACAATTAAGGGGAAAAACGGAGTGATCAAAACATGTAGAAAGTGAACAGGTAACGCAGAAGGAAGGGAGACCAATTCTGTCCCCAAAGAGGGACAGGAGACTTCAGAAAGCGAGAGCCAGGGGCGCCGGGCTTTGCAGGCCAGACAGACAGGAGGACGCCCGGTGGGAGAGCAGCCTGGGGGCAGGAGCGCAGGCCTGAAACTTCACAGCCTGGTATCAGGTGCCCGAGCAGCACGGTGTTGCTACAACGTATTGGAGTCAAGACAGGACTAAAGACATACGAGGCAGGGCCACTGCATCCCGACCCAGCGCTTCCAAGCAGAGGCACCCCTTCAAACGCGACTAATAAGCAAAAAGGAACCTGCGTATCCACACAAAAACGCCCAAAAAGAAAGCAAGACACGGACATACCCACAAATGCAGGCTGGGAACGAACTGAAAAGGTGCGGCCTGGGGCAGGTAAAAACTATGAGCAGATCTCCGGGAAACAGAGCTGGGGACAGACAAGGAAAGGGGGCAGGGGGACATCAGGGGGAGGAATAAGGGATGGAGATGGACCCAAAGAGGGTCACAGGGAGATGAAGAACAATTAAAAACATGTTAAGAAATGATCCAGCCATTTACTCAGCCATTCGGGCTTTGTGGAAGTGCTGTCCTTTTGTTCCCTTTGATTTACTTTTCTATAAATTCCGACTCAGAGATTTGCTGGTGAAAATTCACTCCCATGTGTACCCCTGCTTGGTGGAATATTCATGCTTTTCTCTCCTTTTAAGCGAAGGCAACACTTCTCACCCTCGGGTACACACGGGGACTTGAACATGAAGGAAGCTCCAGGAAGACAAGACATATTTTTAGATGAGGGATTATATAATCCAACTGGTAAGATTATAATATTATTTTTCTGTTGAAACTGGCACAGCCAAATTATGGATTCAAAAGCGAAAGCCGCTTGAATTTTTAAAATTAAGCAATAAACTTCAAAAAAAATATATATGTGTGTTTTTAAAGCAGACAGTTTCAGGCAATGTCCCCAGGACGTGTTTTGTTCTCTTCTGGAATACGGATGTTTCCAAGGAAAAGTCTGAAAATATGAAACAATCTACCTAATTAACAGCATCTTGGAATGAATCATTTTTTAAGATTAATGTATGCAGACATCAAGAATGGGAAGGAATGAGACATAAGGCATACACTGGCTAGTGGCTACTGTACTGGACAGACCTTGTCATCACTCAAGACACAAGGAATCTCTAAGACGCTCAAAGTTAGTTACTTAGGTTGCCTTCCGTCAGCACGTTTCCCTTCCAGGGTCCTAATCCGTGGGGCAGATCAACTGCAAGGCTTAAGGACATTGAAAAATGTGCCCAGTTTTCTACCAGCAAAGTAGTAATACCGAAGAGCAAAAAAGAGTTATATTTATGAAGGCAAAGGAGTCTTTAAGACGCATTGCACTTCTTGTGATGTTTTATTGTTTTTAATCAACAGACCTGGAACTGAGAAGAGGGGCACCATGACCATTTCAGCCTTTACGATGGGCTATAATGCTTTGCAATGCGTTTCAGGTACATACATTTCTTGGCAAGCTGGATGAAATTCTCTAACGCTACAAGCTCTTCCTCACACAGTATCTTGAAGAGTACTGTCCTGACTCTACTTCTTTTATATAATATTTTTCTTTTGTTTTCACCCCTTGGCTTTAATTCAATAGCACCCATGCCTTTCCTCTTTGGCCCTCCTTGGAAGGAGGTCGATAGACTACCCATGTCAGATAACCTCTCCTAAGGACAAACGATAAATTAGATGAGTATCGGGGACCCATCTACAGGGGTCTATTACTTTCTGGAAAGAACCACCCCACAAATGAATGTCTATCTCCCTTCCCAGGGCCCCCAACACATATACCCACTACTGGGCATTTATAAACCATCACCTGGTGGGGAGATGGCCAGGGGATGGAGTCACATGGAGGGGAGCTTAAAACACACACATAGGACAGGTTAAGCTCCAAGCCTGAATCGGCACAAGGACAGAGATCCGTATTCTGAAAATACTCGGCAATGGAGTATTTCCCAGAAACTGGATGGAAGTGGGGAGCCCTGAAACATTCATACCAACGCACAGGCCCGGCTGGAGGAGCCGGGGCCCCCTCGTTTCCTGGTTAGCATGACAGAATTAGAGAGAAAACAAAGGAGGAGTGCTCGGGTGAGCCAGGGGCTGGGCTCTCTCTCCACTCACTCGGCACACTGCAAATAAGCTGCTCCTTGGCTGCCAAGTCCTCGCTGGGGAGCAGAGCAGCAGGCACGCTGAGGCCAACCCTCCCTCCTGTTAATCTTCCTTCCCGGCCTGCCCTCCCTCCCTGCCCTCCAGCGTTAGGTGTGCCGGCTCCAGACAAAGCGCTGCCTCCTGCTAGAGCGGGGTGCTCACCCTTCCTCCTGAGGAAGCGGGGAGGCCTCTGGGTTCTAGCTTTATAGCAACATCTACATGTTCTCGCCCTCTCTCCTCTGTCATTTGTCTTCTGTGACTTTTTCCCTCTCCCGACAACAGACCTGAAAGTTCCTGGGCCGCTCTTGCCCACCTGCCTCACACCAGCCACATTCAGGCCTGGGCAGAACCACCCAGGCCGGATCCTGTTCCTGCCTGAGCCATTCCTGCCGGTTGTGTTAACAACGCCCCCGAGAAATGGCCCAGAGGGAACCCGATTCCCCAGCTGGGCACCCCCTTCCGGGCACATTTTGAGAGCCCCCACCAGGGCTGCAGAAACACCATCTCTACTGCTCTTCTGTCTTACCTGGAAGTGCCGCTGCTGCACACGTTCAGTTTTTCCCCTGATGATGGACAGAGTTTTCATGGAACTCAAGTAACCCAGGCATGAGTGAATGGGATCTGAGAGCCTGGCTGCAGATGACTGTCTCTGGACAACAGCTTTTCTCCCTTGAGTTACCCTCAAGGATGTGCTCTGCCTAGAGGACTGCTGTGTCCAACCGATGGCATCATTTTGAGGGCTCGAGCGAGAAATGGTGAGATCACAGATCTAAGTGACACCTTCGCCACCATTTCTCTAGCCCCAAAGCCTCTCTAACCAGGCAAACATCCCTCAGCACCGAGAATCCCCACCGATGAGACAATCCTCTGTTTGTTTTTCCTCCCTCTAATTATGAGTATTGCTATTAAGACAATGCACAAAGCACATACAGTAAGAGAGAGGGCCGGGAAAATGAGAGCGAGAGATGAAAGTCACGGCAGCCACACAGAGGGGCATTGAAATGAGGGAGAGACGAGCCCATTCTCTATTCAAGTGGCCACAACACCATTCAGGGGCTGCCAAACTGCCTCAAAGGTAACATTCACCACCAACAGAGGGGAGGGTGCGAAAAGAGCGAAGGCCGAGGAAGCAGAGGGGGACGGGCATGCATGTGCAGGTAGGGAAGTCAGTCCCCAAACTCAAATAATAACGTTCGTTTGTGAGTCCTGCATTCGATGGAAATTCCACTAATTCCCCTCATTCTCATAATTTCCTATTCTTTAGGACTCTCCTACCCAAATATATACCCTGATAATCCCCACATGAGCTATACTTGAAATATCTTGTGGGTTTTTTAAATAAGTTCCTGTGTTAAGTTATATTTGGCATTTGCGAGCTTGTACAATTCAATTTCTTCTACACAAGCTCCTTAGTTTGCTGAGAAAGCCCCTAAATGCCCTTCGAGCTTGAAATTTTACTGCCACCTGCTGTTCCTATGTAAGAACTGCCACCAAATGAGGGGAAAGGAGTTTGAATTCTGTGTAGAGATGAGCAGAAATGGGAAACAACAGTAAAGAGATGGCTTTGGAGAAACTAGTGTGGGTTTGTTGGTTATTGTTGTTTTTTTAAATACATTTTTATTGACTTCAGAGAGGGGAAGGGAGGGGGGAGAGAGAAACATCAATGATGAGAGAGTCATTGATCGGCTGCCTCCTGCACGCCCCCTGCTGGGGATCGAGCCCCCAACCCAGGCCTGTGCCCTGACCGGGAATCGAACCGCGGCCTCCTGGATCCTAGGGCGATGCTCAGCTGTTGAGCCAAGCCCGGCCGGGGGAAACGAATGTTTAACAAGCTCATTGGACATGAAAACGTGACCATCACCCTCCTTATTACCTCAAATATGAACACTGCTGGAATACATTTAAGCATTTTGAAGAAGAAGTGGAAAATTGTATGTGTCACACACAGCACAGCCACGCAGATAGAAAAGATGTGATGCTTCACATTAGAAATCAGTATTTGCAATACAATTGCCTGCCTATTTTCTAAAATGGGAGTGAAAGAACAGAAAAAGCGTGTTAATCTAAAATCCACTGAGCCAGTAGGGAGTCCTCTTCAGGAAAAGCTAAGCTTAGGGCTTCATACTGGTGACTCTGGGAGCCCTGGGCCACAGCTCCTGTTGAGACATCTGGAGTTTTGTGGATATGGACTTTTTTTCTTAAATTATAGATTGAAACACAAAGCTCTGGATTGTGAAGACAAATCACGTCAGTGCCACGTTTGGTGTTAACACAGAAACACATACAAAAGGCCGTCTCGCATACTGGACGCAGGAGGTGCAATATCTACCCCGTGAGGCCATGGTAATTGAGCAAGGGTGCCCCGATGGCTTGTTGATTTAGGAAACCAAGTAAGGGCTTCTGAATCCAGCTTCAGAACACGGAATAAAAAACTCGGGAGAGTTGGAAGCTGCTTTGGCACCTTTCCTAAAGATAACTGTAATACATTCCAGAAGTGTCCCTATCAACATCTCCCACCTCTTACATCTTGGAAAAGGGAATTCATGTTTAAGACGCTGGCATGGGAAAAACAGAATCTGAAGTGTCTGTCTCCTCCCAATGCTGTGTCTCAAAGCAGGACAGCTTCTAAGTAATATATTAGAAACAGTCAAAAACAGTGAGGAGTAAACAGCAAAACAGTAAATCTTGTCATATTATTAAAAAATTATAAATTAACACAAATAGCTCATAGCAAGGCTGAGAACAAGAACTGACAATGAGCCCCACAGGCTCTATCTCTGAGGATAATTCAATCAATTCGATGTTTAAATGTTGACACTGCTATGTACCATCCTGAGAGTTGTGGGAGATAATGGATTTATAACATTTTATCCCAAGTTCAAGGAGATGCTAAGGGGCTGTGGAGTGAGACAAACATCATGCAGAGTGTTGAAGAAAACCGTAAAGCAGTATATTCGCTGGCAGTTGCTCTCATATTTGGTAATCAGTGCAAGAGCCAGGAACGTCGGGGAAAGGGAAAATCTGGTCCTGCCTCCCTGAATCCCAAATAAGCAGTCTCTTCACGTTGTAGATTGATTCTGTGACCTGGTCTTCTTGGGGTTGTGGGTTCAGGGCTCCCCAGAGGCTCCTGAGAGAAGTTCCACAGGCTATACACCCCCCACCCCCATTTCTAATGGCACTAAAGGCACCCCCTTCACATCCCTGACCCCACGCCTGAGCACGCCCAGCGATTACTGGCCAATGCCCCTCCAATCTGAGATAGCAGGCAAATATTTTTGGAAGGATTTCAAAATTATCATTCATACTTTCAATCCGTTTAATCAAATTACTCACCTAAGGCAGATTCAATGGGGAAAAAAAATCCACACGTTTTGGTGGGAGTTTGACAGGTTATTTTGAAAGCGTAAAACAGACCTCTGAGTATGAAAAGCACTGGACTTTAAAGGGGGGGGAGGGGCAGAAGGCAGGACACAGAGGCCCAGGAGGACCACGTGGCTCCCCCAGCACTTCCTCGGCTGTGTTCCCTGAGGTCTCTGCCCTCTCCGAGGAGGCAGGGAGGGAAGGAGGGGAGGCAGGGAGGGCGGGAGGGGGGGCAAGGAGGGGGGAGAGGGGGCAGGGAGGGAAGGAGGGGGGCAGGGAGGGAAGGAGGGGGGGCAGTGGTGAGCTGACCCCTGGGTGGCCTTCAGAGGAAGGCACCAGTGGTTGGGAGAGAGGACTTGCTGCAGAAATGTTTCACGTCACAGGCAGATGCACCAAAGTCACATTCAGGATAAACTACGGCTGCTCCTCTCTTCTCTGATTGTTAACAGTAGAAACAAACATTGAGCTCAGACCCTGACAGGCACCCTCACTTATAAAGGGTCAATATGAGGAAAGAAGCTGCCTCCCACCCTCCTTCCTTCTGCTGAAACCTGCTGTGGAGGCCCCGAGAGTGTCCAGACACATGTCCCGAGGTGCATGGACTCCGCAGGGTGGGATCCCTTCAGAATGAATTGGCAGTGGACTTAACTCTGAATATCTGTCCCCTTTCAGAAAGGAAGGAAAAAAACCATTCTTGTTGTCTTCAGAAGCTGGGCCCCCATCCGGATAGCATGGGCACTTTCCCAGGATGCTCTGAGAGATGCTTCTTACATTCTCAACTAAATTTTAACCCTGATGCTTAGAAAGACCAGGCCCTCAAGGAGAGACCTGCCATCGTTTTGTAGGATTAATATCTCCTACGTCTATGCCACCTTGTTTTAGCTTGGATCCCATGCAACTTACCTAACTATGTCCCTGCTCTAATTACCAAACTAATGAGATTTTAATGTCAAGCTGTCACCACCAGGCCCTTAAGGAAGATCTGGTGACTGATTCAGGGACAAGAGGACCAACTACACAAAAATGAATGCACAGTGGCCCCGCCACCATGACTGCTCCCAGGGGACACAAGACAGGCCAAGCACAGACACAGAAAACAAGAAAAATCCCCTTTCCTATGCAGCTTAACAATATGTTCCTTAAATTCTGAACAGGGGGATGAAGTTTTCATTTCCCCAGGGTCAGAATGGTGCTTAGATGGTTTTGTCACAAGACTGTCACCTTCCTACTAGCTTTGCTTAATGCCCTAGAGCAGAGAGTGTTGTTGGAAGGAACAAGATACCACCTGTTTTTTGTTTAAAGAAGACTCCAATACTTCCCTGAGAGGCCCCTGCCTTGTAGGTGACTCAGGAAAATCGCGTTTCTGACACATGGTCCCCATGCTTCCCAATGCTCCGGCTTTGCCATTTCTCCTTTGGCTGGATATCCCTAGGAAGCCCCAGGATTCTATTCCACCTATAAAATTTAGGTGGCTTATGGTTCCCCAGATGCCAAGTTTCTTCCTCTCCATCCAGGGAACCTCTTCAAAGACTAAAGGTCACTGACATAACTAAGTAGCCCAAAGACACGGCACGGGAGACATGCTGGCGTCCCACTGCCGAGGGGCACAGCCATGGTCCTTCCTCCCCACCCTGCCCGCCACCATGTCATCAACAGTGCCCACAACCTCCTCGACCCTCCAGGGTCAGCCTTTCCTGTCCACGTAAAACAGCAACGTCTCTGAGTCAGGGATTCAGTCCATCCTTGTGGTTTTAATACGCGGATTCCCTGGATCGAACAGACCCAACCACAATTTGAAATATGTAAATGGATTCCACAGACGAACAAAAATGTGTAACATTTTATATACCATTTGAGACAACTGCTATGGAATTAGCACCGGGTTTACTACAGCGCTACAAATAGACATTCTATTTTGGTTTCATGAAGCCCCTTTCTCTAACATCCAACATTCATCCCTTCACCCACCTCATCCTGAGTGCCTGCCACACACAGTGGGGTGCAAAGCGCTAGGGTCAGAAGGAGCAGCCCCCAGTCTGTCCACCCCAGGAACTCGCAGGCTTCAGGGAAGGGTCCGGCCAACCTCCCTCACGCCCACAAAACTCCTCCACCTCTGTGTTTTACAAATGAGAAGGGAGACCCATCGATCGTAATATTTCCTCCTGTCGTCATTGGCAAAACGTGGAGCTCATAGAAACCGAGGAGCAGAATTTCTTGACATCATTTTAAATAAAATGGATGTTTAATATTAGAGCACCTTATTATTAGTTTACCTTAGCAAGTTTCTTTTCCCCCCCCCAGTGTTGGTCAAAATAAGACGTGGTGCATAAAGAATTCTTTTCTGGCTCTGCCACTAACTAACCTTGGAAATGGAAATGAAACTCCATATCCAAAAAAGGTTTAGGGCTCCAATACCCATAACTGTTTGAGGAGCAAATTTTAAAAAAGAACAGAGAAAAATCTCTTATTAAATATTTTGCATGCATAAAGAGACAGAGTACTAATGTGTGCCTGGCTAAACAGAGAAGGCAGGGAGAAAAAGAAAAGATACACATCAGCTAAAATGCAGCTTTCCCAGCCTGAGCGATTAGCTGGGGAAAACAAGATTTAGGGGCAGTCAAAGGTAAGTTGGGATGGGGCCCAACTATCTTGGAGAAACAGACGCAAGGGACTGTCTCTACGCTGACAGCACCGATTTCATCGCCAAGACATAGTCCAGCAAAACCTGCACCCCACTAAGAGGATTAATTTTCTCCCTCTTATCTGATTGTGATGTTTGAAGGATATTTCCACAACCCAAATCACAGCTCAATAGTCTGTCTTCCTGTCGAGAACCTGGAGCTCTGACAATATGCACAATTATCTTTTTCTTAGAGTCAGGCCACCACCTACCGTTCCAAGAAAAAACTGGGTAAAGGAAATAGCAGAAGACGGGAGGGGAATGAAGCTATTGCTCCTATGCTGGGCCCAGGACTTCTGAGGCTTTGGAAGGGGCCAGATTTCAGAATTATCTTCATGATATGGGCGTTCAGAACCTGTAGGCTACACTGTTTAAGTTAATTTTTCAGTTTAAAGTATTATTAGGTGTTTTATATATCTCCGTATGTGTTGTAAATCCTTCATTGAAGTTACAGTCTCTCCATATTATATATAGATGTAGTTATTTTAAAACATTATGATGTCTCTATATGAAGTTATAAAATATATGTAACGAGTCCCAGTATAGAGAACTAGTTCATTCAGTCTGTTTATCCTGTCTTACTTTCCCTGAAGTAGGAGGAAGGTTGATGGGTCTAAAAAACTAGAGTTTACGATTACGAGGAAACCCCAAGGAGACACAAAGGGCTTGGGCGAGCTTGAGTCTGGAGGGGAAAGCACTGTACTTGCAATTCTTTCTGTTTCCCGTCTTATTTTTTTAATGAGTTTTCTTATCATATAGTCTCTTTTATTTACCTTTTCAATGCATCATTTTTTAAATTTTATTCTCGGTTAGTCGTCTGTTGGTTTTAGTCTCCTTGTCGCTGATTTCTGTCTTTACCTTTATTATTTCTGTCTTGTTTCTTTGTCTTCCAGGCCGGGGTTCTTTCTTTGGGTTATCGAATTAAATGCTTTATTTGTATGCAATCATTTTTCTCTCGATAAATGAACTGAGAGCCAGGAATCGCTCTGTGAGTTCCACTTTAGTGGTTTCCGGCGAATTCTGACAAATACTATCTTTGGTTCCAAGAATTAAAAACTCCTATTTGATTTTTTATACAGGGGGCTATTTAACACTGTGAAGAGGCTGTTAGAATTCAGCTCTTCCTGTCTCCACGCTGGCTGCGGCTCTAAAGCTGAAGCTACAGGTGCCAGCTGTACCTAGAATGTCATATTAATTCCCCGGGCCTTCTCACGTGCTGGTTCTTAACTCTTCCTGCTGGGAAGGTACATTTTGCAATATTGAGTAAAGCGGAAATTTCATATATACCTTGCGACACAGAAGGACACATGTAGCAGGACACTCACTGCAGTTCTTAAAGGATAAATTATTAGAAATCAATACTGAAATGGAGAAATAAGTTTTGGCATATTTATAACGTAATATTCTATACCAAATAAACTGATTTAAAATCATATGTCAATATGAATAAATATTAAAAATATGATGTTGAATGAAATGGCAAGTTACAAAATATACGCGTTGTGTGATGCAGGTGATGGAAAGTAAATAGACAAAACAATACAAAAAACCCCCACATAAAACAGTATACGTTTTTATGCCGTTTATGAATTGACAGAAAGACCTAATGTAAATAACATAAAACAATAACATGATAATCAGGGTGGCTGGCACATGAGTACCTTTCACATAATTTTTGTACTTACTTGGACTGAAGCATATTTAATATATATTTAATAATTTTTAAATAAAAGTTTATTGTTATTTTTTTCAATCCCTTTTTTAAAGCAAAAGTAACTGCTTTAAAATTAATTCTCAAGCATTTTTACTTTGGGTTTAATCTGTAGTCATCTGTACATACTGCACATATGTAGTTTCTCTATATTATAGAATTTTTCACTTTGCAAATGCTAAAAGCAAAACAGAAACCAAAGTCTTTCTTGGGCCCTGGGGCTCTGGGCACCCGGCCTCTGCACTGGCCCTTTGGGAAGATAGTGGAGAGCGGAGGAAAAAGCATGGGGCTAGAAGCTGAGCTGACCCCCTTCCACCACAGTTCTCACACTTCTAATCTTGGGTGATTTAAGATTAGCATTTTAATCCTGTGAGCCTCAGGTTGTTCAGCTGCTAAGCAATGGCGAAATATAAAACTGCTGAAAGAATCAAAGGTTATCCAACCACGGAACCAAGCAAGTATCAATACTCACTACTGACATTATATTATATATTATTATATACTTATATATAATTGCATTAATTCCATAACTGTGATTGTACTTATTTTATATCAGAAATGATCTCTAAAGGAAATAAACAGATGTTCTTCCAAAGGAATTACTAAACTCAGTAAAAACTTTTAAAGAATTGATAGACAAATTGGGGTAGGGCATAGTATTTACTGTTTGAAAAAAAGGGATTTAAAAGCCCATCGTATCGTGCTCATGTGTTCTGTGAGTCAGGGACTCAGAGAGAACAGCGGGAATTACTTGTCTCTGCTCCACAGCATCTGGAGCTTCGGCTGGAAAGACCTCAAAGCCGATGGGTGAATGTTCGAATGTTACTTGTTTTCCAAATGATCTGGCAGAAAACGTTTTTAAACAGAGTCAGTGGCTCTAGTGTAGTTAGGAGCTAAGGTAGTATACATGGCCAGGAAAACTGAAAACTGCCAACTGAAGATGAATAAAATATTAAGAGCCTTAGCCGGTGTGACCCAGTGGTTAGAGCGTCAGCCCGCAGACTGAAGGGTCCCGGGTTCGATTCCAGCCAAGGGCACGTACCTCGGTTGCAGGCTCCATCCCCGGCCCTGGTCGGGGTGTGTGCGGGAGGCAATCGATCGGCGTGTCTCCCTCACATCAATGTTTCTCTCCCTCTCTCTCTCCCTTCCACTCTCTCTGAAAAGCAATGGAAAAAATATCCTCGGGTGAGAGTTAAAAATAAATAATAAATAAATTAATTAATTAATTAATTAATTAAAATAAAACATTAAGAGAAATCTCTGAAAAGAGAGTATAACCCAAATAAAAAATAAGAGTTGATTTTGATATAGAGTTTTAAGAACTTGGCTATTATATAAAGTGGTAGGTTTATTTGTGATTCACGGGAAGAATATTTATTATCTTAGAATCAATAACTTTATATATCATAATATATACATTAATAAACTATATACAGAAAACCCAGGACACAGGAATCTAGGTTGAGATCATACTTTACTTTTTCCAAATAGCCTGTGTATAAGATTAACTGAGGCACCCATCTGGTTTGTCTAGGCTTAATACCTATTTCTGTGGCTAATTAAAACTCCAACTTTCAAACAAATCTGCCCACAGCCGGATGGTCACTTTTTAAAACCATCAATGGGTGGCTGACTCATCCAGGTTCACAAGCCTCAATTCTGTATAAAAAAGAAGTGGAAAACCACCCTGAATTGTAAGCAATCAAAATGCCATCCAAAACTAATAACACGGTTTAATTAAAAAGGAAAATCCACAGTAATTCACTTTTTCCTTTCCGCTCTTCACACAACAAAACCAGAAATAAGAGGTAGTACAGGAAAGCAATTAAAGCGAAGTCACCTTGTGCCCTTAGAGTGTCTAAGCACAACCTTTACCGATGAAATCATTAGCTTCAGATTTCTTTTTTCTCCCCTTTTCACACAGAAATTGCCTCCCCTCTTCCTGTGAAACAGTCTCGCCTTTCCAGTTACCTCCAGGAGTCTAAGGCTCTCAGGGATCTTGCTCTTTCATAAAAACAGTAAGACTGCGCGGTCACAGGGCCATCGCCCGTTCAGTTAGGACCCTGGGTGGGACTGGAAAACAGCTAATTTCATGAACTGCAATCAACTTGTGGAACCTCTAAAACGGGGCGACAGGCCTGAAGTGAAACCCTGGGTGTGGCCGGGCGTGTACCCAGCGCCCGCTCCTGCAAAGGGGACCGTGCCAGGAGGGAGGGCCGGCTGGACACCAGCTGCGCCGCCAGCAGTCACCTGGCCCAGCCACGGAGCCTCGGGAGGGAGCGCACCCGCCGCGCTGACCGCGACCAGCGCCGGCCCACAGCGGGGCCAGCGCCCGGCCAGCGCCCCCTCTGGCCGGCTCTCCCCGGGCACGCAGCACAAATGCCCGGGAGCTGCAGCAGCCCGGGTGCTCACGCAAACGAAACCCCCACGTCACTCCCAAGCTATTCACGATCGCTCTCGCGCGTGTCCTCGCGACGAGACCGACAGAGACGTCTCGTCACCACTGGGCGCCAGCAAAGCAAACCCCGCTGGCGCTGGAAGTGTTTCTAGGTCCACACGACCGTCTCAGGTGGCTCGTGAGCCAGAGGAATGAAATGAAGCTCCGTGGGGAGCCCGCGTGGGTAAGAGCGCAGTGTAAACACAATGCCAGGCCACAGGGGGACACAGTCTCGGGACGCAGGGGAACACGGCTAGAGAGAGGAGTCGTTGGCTGGTGCAGGCCCCACGATCCTCTCCCAGGGACCACAGGGGCGCACAGGGGAGGGACAGAGAGGGGACTCACTGTAGCACGCGGGAGTGGCTGAGGTCCTTCAGATCCGGGTCCTCGTAGCGCGGCGCCATCAGGCCCAGGCCACTGTCACTCAGCATGCGTTTCCGCAGCGCGGGGTTCCACCAGTCGGACATTCTGGGGGGGAGAGGGCACCAGACAGGGGCAAGGTCAGCCACAGGCTTACTCTACGCTTTCTCAGGATGATTCTTGTCTCTAAATGTGAGAAGGAAATTCACCTTCATTGGGTATCTCCTAGGTACTCCACATTTACGCTTTCATTTAGTTTTCTCAACCATCGTGAACTATCTGTGTGACTCTGCCCTCTTTACAGATGAGCAAACTGAATTTCAAGACGAAGTCACTTAAAATGTAACATAAAACAAGCAGTGGAGCCTGATACGGAAACACAGATTAGAAAATAACAAAGCCCCTCCTCTCCTGCTGCGCCACTGCTTCTGGATTATTTCCAGGGGGGCCACTGATGAAAAATAGCAAAGGGACTGAGTCAAATACTTGTGGATTTTCAGGTTATGTTATTTTTGGAGTCAGAGTTAATAGAGTTCTAACCCAAGACAGAGCCATTTCTTTTGGCCATGATTTGACATGGAAAAAATGACTGACAGGTCCAAGACCATGGGGAGCTTGGCAAAATGGGTTCACTCTTATCAGATCAAGGACAGATGCGATCAAAGAGATGTGAGTCGGTGGGATGGGAGGACACCTAGGCTCTAGTAGCTACCGCTTCTGCAGTAGGACTCAGCATCTTAGTTGTTTTCCCCACGACAGGCTGGATTTAGGGCACATGGACCGTGAAGTGGGCCCTCTCCATCGCCTTCTGGAGCTCCCAGGGTTATGTTAGACCGCCCTTTGTGAGCTTTCCCTTCATGCCAGGACAGCTCTGAGACCACGAGCTCTGGCGTCCTAAACACAGCTATATCTCTGTTCCATCCAACAACTTGTCCTCTTGATCCCCACAGACTCGGTACATACCACGGATATTAGCTGGCCCCGGCAGAGTGGAGATACTCAGAAATAGCAGCAAGGGCCACATAAACTAGTGAGGAGGGGTACACAGGCATAAGGGTTACTCAAATGAATCTCTCTGCTTATATTGTATGGGTGTGTGTATAAACTTTCATACGCTATCTGAGTGCCTGTGTGTGCTTTCCAAGGAAATCTTTATTTTAACCAGTAAACCACTGAGGTTCACTAGACTTCACAAAGGGCAGAGATTTTTGTCTGTTTTGATTCTGGCACCCTTGTTTCCAAGTGCTTACACTGGTACCTAAAAAAAGCTCTAGATAAATATTTTTGAATTGTTGAAGTAACCTAGAAACATTAATAACATTTTGTTGGTTCATCGTAGTGGTTAAACTTGTGGGCTCTGACGTCAGGGAACCTGGGACTACATCTCAATTTTTCCATTTATTTTCTGTGCAATACTGGGAAAGTTACAAAACCCTCTAGGCATCGATTTTCTTATCTGTGGATTTAGGACAATAACAGTAGCACATTATCAGGGTCATTGTGAAATGATGACTTTAATAACATGTTTAATGAGTACCTATCAAGTGCCAGGAACTATTCTAAAAGCTTCACATGTATCAATTCACTTAATCGTCAAGCGATCCTGTGAGTAGGTATCATTATTTCCATTTTACAGATGAAGAAACAGGCACAGATCACTTAAGATGACTAAGTCACTATGAAGTGGTGGTGGGGATATAAGGAAGGCACTGAGCACGGTATGCGGCTCAGGGTGAGTACCTGGCATGTGACAGTTACTGTTATACAATCTCTATGCCCCGGGCTGCCTGGATTATGGCAAAAGGGGAGGGAGAGAAGAAATCTAGTTGTCAAATCACCTGTGTCAATTTTTATTTAGCTAATACAGGCATTAAAGATGTATATGCACAAATGCAAATACTAGTGTTTTCTAGTTTGGTAAGAAGTGTGGGTGTGGTGGGTATAGAAGCTCAGACCTGATGAAACCTGGGTGGGAAAGAGAATTTCCACTCAACCATTCCTAAGACAGACTTATAATGAAACCAGCTATACATTCTAATGAAGCGCAACAAGAAAACCTGCATGGCAGCCCCAACTTGTCCACGGTTTCACTTCTATGATCAACCTTTGTTTGAAAATATTAAATGGAAATTTCCAGAAATGAATAATTCTTAAGTTTTAAATGCCATGCCATTCTGAGTAGCCTGATGAAATCTCACACTGTCCCGCTCCGTCCCTCCCTGGGTGTGAATCAGCCCTCTGTCCAGGGTCGCCACGCTTTATACGCGACCTGCCCGTTAATCGCTTAGCGGTTGCCCATCCCAGTTATAAGATCAGTTATCAGAGAGGGGGGGGGGAGAGAGGGGGGGGGGAGAGGGGGAGAGAGAAAGAGAGGAAGAGAGAGATTCCACATTCCTATAACTTTTATCACAGTATATTGTTATAACTGTTCTATTTTATTACTAGGTATTGCTGTTTCTCTCTTATTGTGCCTAATTTATAAATTAAACTTTATCATGGGTATGTATGTATAGGAAAATCATAGTATATAGGGTCTGAGACTATCCACATTTCAGGTGTCCACTCGGGGAGGGGAGTTCTTGATTCATACTCCCTGTGGGCGAGGGGACTACTGTATTTTAGGATAGTTTGATGTCATTAGAAATGTCAATTCCAAAACCAGACAAGACACGGATGGCGCCCTGTGGCTAGTCTCGCCATCTCACTGCCCAAGGAGACTCATACTCACCCTGACGCTTGCTCCACCACCAGGTCAGGCATTCCTGGCGGTGTCCCCGCCTGCTGTGACAACGCCATATCTGGGTCCAGAATAAAAACCTCATCTTGAGAAATCTCCATCACAAAGTGCAAATGTTCCTAAGGGAGAGGAAAAGTCTGTCAGGTGACTGACAGGGTGCTCGAGCCGTCATCTGAAGGACAAAGCTGCTTGACATGCCGTGACACATCAAATGACCACAGTGACTTCAGAGGACGGACCAGTGCACGTCGCTCCCTGATGCAACATCACAGCAAGAGGCTGGGGAGGGAGAGACGTGAGTCCCTCTTGGTTTGAGTTCCCAGTTGACCCAGGTCTTGTTAGGTATGACCAGGTCACCTCAAAGAAGCGACACCCACATTGAACTGGGTCCAGCAAGAGTGTCAATAACCTGGACTTCCACCCCCAGGACCTGGTCAAGGCTAAATGGCATAAACATCTGGTTTTATCACTGGATCCCACGCTGTCCTTTCTTCTTGCAAGAGAATTTGGGCAGTGGGAACACCTGCTATGGTTAGACATAAGCATTTTATTTTCTTATTACCGAACTCTCGGAGGTGATGAGCTGAAACTAAGTAGCCTAGATATATGCCTGAGGTCTCAAACTTGAGGTCTCAAAATTTAAAAGGCATCAGTTTGACTAGGAAGCAGTATTTATAAATAGCTGTGTGAATAAAAATCTGAAGTGCAGGCTGGTGGTAATATTTACAAGTCTAGTTATTTTCTGTACTCATTTAAAAGGCCAAGCAGTATCGTGTTCAATCAGAAAACATAAGACAAATAAAAAGCTCCCGGCATAGGGGAAGGGCACCCCTCCAACATGCGTAAATGTTTCCGTGTTTTTGTTAGAAAAATTGATCAGATCAGCTACCGATAAAGCATATTTACTAGGGAACTTTTCACTTTCACAAGTGGGCTCTAGAAAACTTACCTGAGATCTGTCTATTCGATAAAAGCGATCAGCAGAAGTTGCTAGAAAAAAATAAACAAACAGGATATGGCATTCAGAGTGTCCTGTGATGCTCTGGCATTAAATTTCTAACCTTCTGTCCTACTACGTTAATCAGAAACCTTGCATCCGTGCATCCCAGGCATGTGGACTACGGACCAGTCCCTAAATCTTTTAAGAAAAACTCAGGGCTCCCACACCTCTGCTGCTGACTCACTGTTCAGAAAGCCGGGCCTTCCCCACTGCACCTGCCTGTCTAAATCCTACTTGACTTCTAGGAAACAACTGAAATGTCACCTCCCCCATGAGACCTGCCTCAGTCCCCTCTCTAGCTTCTACCTCTAGGCACACTCACGCGTGTTTACACTTCTTATAGAAACTATCTCCACAGGCAACTATGAGACCAAGGCATCTGCCTCTTTAGAGGGCTTATTTCATTCATTCTCTCATGTCTCCAGATAGCGGGACCTTAAACAGAGCTGACACTCCATGTGTGTTTATTAAGAAAATAAAGCTAGAAAAGAACTCTCAGTGGCCAGACTTCCCAAAAAAGTGATTCTCATTTTGGAAAAGATCTGGAAGACAAAGAACCAGGGACCACATCTGGTATTAAAGGAATCACTGCCCCTTAAAACTGAGTCCCTAAGCTATGTCTGAAGAAATTCAAAACAACAGGAAATAAATAAATTACATAAAGAGAGGGTCCCCCCCCCAAAATTGTATACACACTTTGGCAGCTGATAGCTCAATTTTGAAAATGAAATGCATTTTAATAAACACTGCCTTTATAATTATTCAAGTGTGTGTACACATTTTGGGGGAACACTGTATATATAATTTAAGCATTTCTAAAAGGGCCTGGGCTGCAGCTGTGGCTTGAGGAAAAAGTCTTACAAACTTGGGTTTTTAGAAATTATTCTGATTATTCTTAACATTCAAAAGAATTGTGTTTCTCCTTGCTTAAATCTATCTACCAGAGTCCAAATATTCTAAATAGATTTTCTACAGAGTACTAGAGGGGAAAACTCAAAATGCAAATAATCATTTAAAAATCATAAATATTTAACGAGTAGCTTTTCTCCAAAGGAAATGAGCTAAGAAACAAAACAGTCACGGCCCCTGCCTTCTAAAAGCAACAGGAAGGGAAAATTCGCCTGAGAAGGACTTACTCTACCTTGATTTTTTTTAACCATGAGTACAACCACCTTTTAAAGGTTTCTAATAAAACTATTTATACAGTAAAACTAATATATGGATTAAGCCTATTATCCACACTTGTAATTTTATCAAAGACCACATAGAGAGCAGACTGCATGCAGAACAATTCATATACATTTTCACATTTTTCTTGAACATAAGCCGATCCTCTGTGGATTCAAGAAAAACAATGATTATGTTTCTTATCACCAGGAATAAAAGATCTGGAAGAAGAATAGCGTGATCTACCTTCAGAGGCAGTTGACAAGCCATTCATGGAAAGTATGCATGCCATGGTTTATGTGGCTTAGATGTCCGATAGACACAAGTGCTCATCTTCACGACACTGTTCAGACATCACACACCCTGTCATACCCTTACCCACACATATCCTCCTGGACACATGCGCAGATAAACAAAGAGGGGTCTATGATGAAAACCACCTAGATTAGAGAGATCCTGGGTGGTAGATACACTGGGCAGCATATATGCAGGAATAGGTTTCAATACAGGGAATTGGATAGAAAAGTAGAATTGAGCAGCATCGAGGGAGTGAGAGATGCGTGCAATGGAAAATGGACTTGTTAACCAATCAGAAAGTAACTGACCTACTATGCCTTCAGTGTCATGCTCAGCGGGGCAGACGTGAGTACAACTGACATTTACTGTGCTTTGATAAAAATGTATGCATCACACTGAAATGGTGGTTTAATAAAAATATGAAACTCCCAAATATGCAAGAAATATACATGTTAGTACCCATCCCATGGTTACTGACCCTATCTACTGGCCTCAATGTAGGAGAGGCACTCAGCACGGTTTAGTATGGGGAGGGGGCAGTGAAGGGCAATGCCAGCTTGAGCAATCTGATGCTGAGAAGCTCAGCCAGAGTTAATCCCCTGGATTTGAAGGAAAGAGGCTGCAACATCAACAAGTCCACATCGCTGAGAGGCAAACACCAGCCACGTGGATCCATGTGAAGAGTTTCTGACTAATCTTTTGGAAAACTGGGGTTCACTACACCAATGGATACCTTGTCCTGCTGCTTCCCACCCCCCACCCTTCCGTGAAAATGGAAACACTCACCATCTAGAAAGCACCACCGTGGGGAGAGTCTCTGAGCTGAGAGTGCCCTGGGGAAGGAGGTTTCTTGGTCCTGGAAAGAGACAACACACATCCTGTGGCTCCACATGAATGACCTGAGGGGCTTCCCTCACTCTACATTCTGCCATATCACCTTCTTCTTTTTTTTAAATCATTTTTTTATTTTTCAATTACAGTTGACATACAATATAATATTAGTTTCAGGTGTACACATATTACCTATTTCTAAGAGTCAGCACCCTTTCCTAAATGAAGTGCTAGTGGGAGACCAAATCACATTATATATATATATATTTATGACCAAAAAATATATATATTTTTTTTACTAGAAACAGAAACAGCGGCTCTGCTTTGAAATAAATCATTTCATATAGAACTTTCTGAAACAGCTCCCACACAAAATTTCTAGGATGTTTTCATTTATTCCATTCAGCATTCATAAATGAAGAACTTGGGACATTTGCTTCCTCTAAGGAATTTCTTTCCTTGCCTTTGTGATGCTGAGACACTAGTGGTGGCTGGCTGTCATTTACACTTGTGTTCTCCACATCAGTATAAAAATGTCCCCTACTAAGAGAATCTCCGGGGGTAGGACCCAGTCACCAGAACAAAAGGGATACATGTTGTTATTAAAAAGCTGGGGTAGCCCTGGCTGGATGGCTGTGGGTTGAGTGTTGTCCCATGTTCCCTGAAATGTAGCCAGTTCGATTCCTGGTCAGGGCACATGCCCAGGTTGCAGGTTTGATCCCCGACAGGGGTGTATGTGAGAGGCAGCCAATCAATGTTCCACTCCCACATTGATGTTTCTCTCCCTCCCCCTCTCCCTTCCTCTCTAAAATGAATTTAAAATTTTTTTTAAAAAGCTGGGGTACGTCGAGTTTTTTTTATATGAATGGATTCTGTAAATGAAATAATTGATAGAGGAAATTTGGTCTCACTGATGACTGGCACCAAATTGATATTCCTAGATGTAGAATCGATATAGCTATGGATACAGAGATAAATACATATTCTTCTTTTTTGGACTGGCTTTGCCACCCTGCTGGTTAAGCTAAATGAAATCTTGACATGTGCTCAGTAGCTATTTCTATCAGAATTATGGTCAACATGTTGAGAATTATATTTTGACACATGCTCTACCTTGTTTTTCGGAAACTTAAGGTTCCTAATGTACTTTTATAAAACATATAAAGCTACCAACATGTCTCGGTTTAGTGAGAAATGTAATTACACATCAAGGAATTTGAAAGGTATTTGAAATATCTACTGGCAACTGTGAAAGCTAATAAACAAGCATATTCAACAAACACAGCTGTCTTCTCTGAGAGCAAAAGAACTTAAACACCAAGGATAGTCTCATCATTTCAGTGTCAAATGTGCTATGGAGACCACCATGACAAAACACCCGAATTTCCCTAGGTTAAAATCAACTCTGAGAGAATACAGAAGTACTTGAGTTATCATTTTAAAAACCTAAAGATTAAAAATGGTGTTGCTAGAATATTCAAATTAGAAAATGTTGGAAATTGTTTAGTCTAATCTAATAAAATGTAGATTGACATATTGTGTCAGCCACATAACGTGCTTACCCCCAGGCTGGTAAAGTAATATTGACACAGTTATATACCTTTTTAGGATGGAGCATCCATGTCTGGAGAATTTTATGCACGTGCCTGACTTTTATTTGTTTATTTTCCCTATTTTGTGTTCCTTTATTTATTCTCACCTTGATCCACAAAGCATTTGATATCAATAACTTCCTTAAAAAGGTTTTGTTTAACGAGAACTTCCTCAGTTTGCTCTGTGAAAACGCACTGGTTGCCACAGAGCTCTTTAAAACCCTTCAAATAGTTTCAAACAGATCCTTAAACATGCCCAGCAGTCCTTGAACTCCCTGATGTTCAGTGCTAAAGATGGGCTGTCTATGTGTGTGTGCATTTTCCCAGACAGAGGAACCGCTGTTTCCTATAGATTATCCAACCCTCCAAAGGTTCAAAAGCTGCTAATTCAAATAATCAGACATTTAGGCCAAAGACAGTTCAATAAAATAAGAAGATTCTAATCAGTAAAATGCCTTAACACTGTTCAGACACACAGGCGCAGGAATTGCTATTTCAGAGCTGCTGGTGACTACAGTGTCAAAGGATGGGAGCTCTCTGCGCCTCAGCGATTCTGTCGGTGGGGGGCTGAATTCAGGCCAGTTCCTACACAGGAGGGCGCAATGAACTTCTTACTTATTTCTCTTCATGGTCCCTCCCAAATGTTTTTCAGCCCTTTAAATAAGGTGCTGTAAGTTCTCTTTAAAAAAAAACAACAGACAAGAGGAAACCCTATTTATATGGAGTACTGGATTACCTTAATAATTGAAGTTAAACAACACTTCACTAATTTAAGGCCCACGGATTTCATGAAAAAAAAAACAAAACACACACACCACATTTATTGAAAAATAACTGGACACTTTCCCGGTCACCTGAAGATTAAATTGCAACCTGAGGAAATGGTCACAGAAGCACAAGTGCAGCCCTGACTTCTCTGAACCAGCTTCCCTGAACTAGGTTTGTAGCCTCTGCAGCCTTTTTTCAACCTTGTTAAAAACAAATTCTACCATAATGAGGTCCTATGTTAAAAGTTATTTGAATTCAAAGGCAAAATGTACTACCTACCCAATCCAGAGAATATTTATAATGCAATGCAATTAAATTAGCTTTTGAAAATTTTTACATGTTGAAAAGATACAGAGAAGCAGTGAAGCCTCAACAAAATTTCCCCATGGATCTAGTGTAGTCCACACATATATATGCAGATGGGTAGAAGATTAGGACCCTAAAGTTGGAGATTTTCCTGAAATCAGTGTCAAAATTATGTTCCAATGTAGCAGACAGACCAAATATAAAACATACCCACACTGTATACCAACACATGTAAGGAACAAAGAAATCTAGTACTAAGCACGCCCAGATGAAGGGACTCCGTCTAAGAGATCTGAGGGAGGAGAGCAGGCTACAGACGGAAATCTGCTGGGTGCTGAGGTGGTTGTATTGCACCTGAGTTGAAAAACTGAGCAAAAAGTTACTTTTAGTAAGAAAGACGTGCTTTGGAAGACAACATTTTGTAGGATGAGATCAGAAGGCTAAGAACTGAGATTACAAAAATGTTCCTGTCCTTGACATACTATTTAAATATCATGGAAGATACAGATGGATAAATGGGAAGAAAAAAACAATGCAACAGAGGGTAGATGACCCAGCCCCAGTGAAACAGCAAGCCCAGGGCCATGGAACTCTGGTGGCCAAGAGCACCAGCTTTGAGCTCATGATGACCCTGGCTCCACCCCCTACCAGCTGTGAGATTTTAGGCAAGTTTCTTACCTACTCTGTGCCTTGGATGCCTCATCTGTGAAGTGGCTACCATAGTGTATACTATAAAGGGTTCTTCTGAGCAGTAAAGGAAATTTACTTAACCACATGAAATGCTTAACCCACTGGCTAGTACGTGTCGACATGCAGATATAGTCTTGCTAGACAAGCAACACTGAGGCAGCTGGGACCACAGTATTTTACCTAAAACAATTTGGACCTTGAACCACATGAGGGGCTCAGAGGACACTGGCCACATTTCAGATCAGATTGCTCAGACAGTGCTACACCAACATAACAGTGTTTTATCCATTACTGCATCTGTTACCGGATTCTGGGTTTCAAAGAAAAGAGAGGACAGATTCATATAAGTGGACACAGGAAAGAATGACAACAAAGGCTGAAATCAGGCCGGTGTTGGTCTGGTCTTTGTAGGGTGTGTGTTAATCAGAAATTCAATGCGTCTTTTCATAGTATTAGAAGCTACATAATTGTCTTTAAATACAAGGTATTGTCTTCAGGGCTGAACATCTTCTATCACCAACAGCAATATTTTTCAGATCAGTTTATTATACTGACCTTTCCCCATTCAATAATATTCCCATTCAATAATAACTAAATATTTGGTTAGTTTCACCAAAATTGTTATCTTTTCGTTTGCGGATTTGAGTTGTCACACACTATCCATTATTTTTATTTCTCTGACACAATTATGACCAGTCTCTTCCATGTGTATTTATGAAATGCAAGGCACGTGGTTCATAGGGTCATAAAGAAGAACAAAGCACTGGGCATGTCTTCAGAGGGGGTCTAATGCGCTGTGAGCCATCTAGGTCCCCGGGTTCCTTTCTTGCTCCAGTTTTTGGAGTTGCTACATGTCTGATTTATCAGATTTCAACTTCTTTTCCCAAGGGACGGCTACTGTGATTTTAATTTACTTCCTGCCTATTGTCAAAAGTCAGTGATTTCAGGGAAAGGATTTTAAGTGAGCTGCCCAAAGAACTGGAGTCTGGTAATGGAAACAAGAGAAGACACTGACTGTTGGGAAAGCTCACGGAAGGCTCAGCTCACATTTAAGAAAGTCCTTTCCTTTCAAGTCTGAAGTTTGGGGCTCACAACTTTCGGTGGGGGCAGAAGTTTTCAAACAATCCTGACACTGAGGTATAGTTAAGATGTGCCAAGGGGGACAGTCCTAAATCATACACTCTACTTACTCAGAGGCCCTCTGCCATGGTGTCAGGTAGAGCAGACGGCTGCTGATTCCTGCCTCCCCTCGATCCCTTCCTTCCACTTTAAGTCATCCACCGACAGCTTCTGCCCTGACTCATTCCCAGTGTCTGGCATCAAAAGATGAGCTCAACCAGCTGTCAACTACTCAGTGAATTAACATTTTGGGGACTGGTACTCATTCCTTCCTTTTCCTACATTTACAGTATGCTCCTTCCCCCTCACCTTTTTTTTTTTTTTTTTACTTCTGAGAATTTTCCATAAACATTGCTCATCTGTATTTTTTGATGGTTCTATATTAAATAAAATTTAGACTTATCAGTCTCTTTCTGTCATTTCATCTGCTGAATACTCTCATATTTGGGGCATGTCCTCAAGCAGAATATGCAGAAGAAAAATTACCAGAATTCACAAAGCCATCTCACTCGGTTTTAGGGTTACCTGGCCACTACCAGCGCTCATTAGAAACAGGAGGCTACCGTCTCATTTAGTAGGTCGGTTTTAATCCATCTTATGCTTATTCTTAAGACATATTCACCCCGTCAGTAAGAAGGTGTGAAATCTAGCGCCTATAGATGTATCCCACTGCTCTCCGAGCCTCTTTCCCACCGCCTGAAGGCAGAGCATCAATGGAGAAGGGAGCTCTAAGAATTTAAGTGAACTCCCAGCAGTACCCACTCATTAGGCGGTGGAGTTGCAATTCAGATACAGGCCTCTTGTGCTACACAGCCCATGATCTTATATACCAGGTTCTATGGCTTCTAGAAGAACGAGAATTATTTGGGGTTTTTAAGAATGGGGGTGGGGATTTGTATATTAAGTGTAAGAGAAGTTTTTTTTTGACTCAACTCAAGCAAAAACGCGAAGAAAGCAAAAACTAAGAAGACCTTAATGGCTATAATGACCTTCCTTCGACTCTGGTATTCAAGGATTTTTCCATAGCTTTAGCTTCTGTTAAGTGTCAAGCTAATCTTCCGTCTTTCGTATCAGACAGAGCACTGCCTGGGGACTCAGGAGCTGTCCTCCCTCAGATTCTCCAGGCTCGATGCCTGTGTACTTTCCACTCCTGTGAACCTGTCTGCTTAAGCATCTCACAGAAAGACGACAATCAGTGAGACCAACAGGGGGCCACAATCCAGAGACAAGGAACCGAAATAATATTCATGTAAAGGAAATTCTGATTACAGAGTTTACATAACTTTGCTGTACGTGTTGTGTGATTGCAGTTCCAAACGTCATACCACGAGGGCCAATATTCACAGGCTGTTTAGCATGTGATGTGGTTATCATGTCTTTTATAACTTTATTTTCAAATCTGCACAAGGATGCTTATTGCAATACTATTTACAAAAACAATGTATAACAGCAAACACTGTATATAGCCTAAATTTCTACCCACAAAGATAAGGTTAAATATATACCATGGAATAGAGCAGCAGTTTTTAAAACTTGGGTTAGAGCTTCATTTATTAGCAAAACTTAATGATGTCCATGGTATATTATTGTTAAAAATAAACTGCGGTATACTGCTAGTTCACAAAGAATATAAATACATTTTTTCTTTAAAAAAACCAAACATCATATATGTATCTATATATGTCAATGTGTGTAGCTTTGTATAGATGTGGAAAAAGGCTGCACAGCAGAAAGATGCTACACTAATATCTACTTTGGGTAGAAAGTTAAAAACCAAGCTTAAGTCTAGAATTGTGTACAATCAGAAGGCTAAGATAATCCAAGATTATAAAAACCTGTCAGACTTCCTGACACAAGTAGCTAAAGTCAAGGAAAATGCCTTAAGGGTCTTCATATCAAAGACAAATTCATTTTTGGGTGGATTAAAATGGAGTAGTGATGAAAAGAAGCTGATTGTCAAAAGGGAATCACAGTAACTTAAAGTCATGGCCCGTGAACTCCTTTCTGACATTTGTAACTAACAATGGCCACACAGGTGACAAGCTTACATCCCCAGGACTCAGGCGGTTCCTACATCTTGTCTACCTATCCCCCCCCTTCTCCTACTCACAAAAGAGTCAGAGTACAGGAGAGGGGGAGTGATGCTAGCGCAGACGGAATCCTGGATTTGCTGTAGCTTTGTTTAAATAACTCTCATCGCACACAGCCTGTGGGAGGTGCATCTCCCATCAAATGAACAGCTCGCTGGATCCTCGCACAGGGCCTGACACAGTCGTAGAGTGTAGGGACCTTGCATTCAGAAGTCGGGGATTCAGGGGCAGCAGAAGGGTGGCCAGCAATGTCGTGTGGACCAGGACTCCGCCTTGAGCAGGACAGGGGAAGTGAGAAAAAACAAAGCAGCCCCTCACAAGAGGGCACGTTTTGGTCCCAAGGGCAGGTCTTAACTTCACGCACCCTCTCGAGTGGACAAGGCAACCTCTATGCAGTGAAAAAAGAATGGCCGGGAGTATGTTTGCTTGTGAATACTGAAAGTGAAGACAAATGTGCAGCCCTGGCTGGTTTGGCTCAGTGGTTAGAACATCGGCCTGCGGACTGAAGGGTCCCGGGTTTGATTCCGACCAAGGGCACAGACCTCAGTTGCAGGCTCGATGCCCAGCCCCAGTCGGGGAGCGTGCAGGAGGCAACCAATGGATGTGTCTCTCCCGTGGATGTTTCTCTCTCTCTCCCCTCCATTCTGAAAAGCAGTGGAAAAAACATCCCCAAGTGAGGATAAATAAATAAATAAATAAATAAATGTACGGCCTGGCCGGTGTGGCTCAGCGGTTGAGCATCGACCTAGGATCCAGGCGATCGGGGTTCGATTCCCGGTCAGGGCACATGCCCGGGTTGCGGGCCCGATCCCCAGTCGGGGGCGTGCAGGAGGCAGCTGATCAATGACTCTCATCATTGAGGTTTCTATCTCTCTCTCTCCCTCTCCCTTCCTCTCTCCGAAATCAATAAAGATATATTTTTAAAAAATAAATATACAGACCTAGTTCCTGATAGAACCATAAAAAATACACAAGTTTAAAAATATGCACCTGTTTAAAGCATCTGACTGCAGACACTTAAGAAATGTGACTGTGTGAACGTAACTACATTTCAGGAGGTACTCACGTCATTACCTGAGCTGTGGCCCTATCGCATCGACAGATTTGGTGCTAATTTAGGGCTTCTAGGCTCTTCAGTCCTCTCCAACTACATAATCAAATCAACGACTCATCAGGGAGATAAAGGACATGACTTGCTTATGTTTTCATTTGTTATTTTTCTTCGCAGAAATGGTGTGATTTAGATGACTGCAGCTGTCACTACTCTGTGACACAGGCGGGAAGGATACAACCTTGGACATACCATGCTCCTTTCTACTTTAAATGTATTATTACTCTAAAATTGCATGCTTTTTAGATGAATAATATTAAGAAATACTGCTCGCTTCAAACATCCCTGATATGTGAATTTTCTCTTCTGATATATGCTAATAGAAAATCCATTTCTCATGCTAAAAATACAGCCATATGCACAGAAGCAAACCTATTTCTTTTATACGTATATTTAAGTCAACTGGCATAAATTTATGTGTAATTGATAAGGAAAATATCTAAACCACTAGTTGGCATGCATATGCCAAACTTGCCCTCAATTTATATTCCATTACTCATAGCTGATGCACACAAGATTTAATAAAGGCACAGCAGCCCCATTACACACTCTAGTAGCTTATCCAATTAAGCAATATTCACCCAGCATTTAACTATATCTTCACTGTGAATGAAATTCATTTTCTTTCACAAAATGCAGGGAAGATATAAGCAGAGGCAAAATGGAAGTCACTTTGGGTTGGGAACCCCTGCTTCATTTAATAATGCCCAGTCAATAATTATTTTACTTTCTAATTTCTCTCTCGTTTACCTATCCGGATTTTTCTTCTGCCTGCCTTGACATCTCCACTGTCCAATCCAGCTGTTTGTTCCTTTTTGCCCTCTAGTTTCATCACCAAGTTATATAGCGATGTCTCTTCATCCTTGGTGAGTGGTTAGAAACATGTTTATGTAACTATAATGCTCATTAATAGACTTGCTATTATTAAGATCCTTCAAAACTCTTTACCATCCTCAGCTCGTGCAGCAGAAGAGTACAGAAATGGGATGCCCGTTTCCAAAACCAGCTTTGAAAGATGAAGAAACAGTTATGGTATAATAGGAGATGGGAATGAGAGATGTTCTAACATTTTC
Organism: Miniopterus schreibersii; assembly: GCF_964146895.1. NCBI lineage: Eukaryota > Metazoa > Chordata > Mammalia > Chiroptera > Miniopteridae > Miniopterus > Miniopterus schreibersii. The sequence continues at coordinate 10,188,964 of NC_138118.1, read as the reverse complement.
AAGAGCCCATTTTTTGTGTGAGAAAGTGGTCCATTAATGACAACAGCTCTGTGTGTGTGTGTGTGTGTGTGTGTGTGTGTGTGTGCACATGTATTAGCAGTATTGCCTTCACTTATAACAGCAAACAGACCTGGCCTCAGGCAAGTCTTCTTTTAATTCCTTCTTCAATCCATTTCTGACAGCTTTGATCTAACCCAAAGGAACATCCTACAAAATTCCTAGCTAACTCCTGTCCTTCTCTAAGACAAAATTAACTCCCAGAATGACTCCCTTAAACCTGTTTCAACCCATCCATTGACAGACTCTTCTAAAATCCAGAAAACAAATTAAGAAGGAAGAGATTCCAAAGAATGGAGAGACATGTGTAAGGACAGCCCCTAACGGTGACACACACACAAAATGTCCAAACTGCCCAATTTCCCACATGAGGGGCAACATCTCCCCTAGGTGAGAGTCACTGGATTGGCCGAATCTCCTTCACTCCTTAGTAACGTTAGGACTTGGGGTTAACAAGGGATAGAATGAAGTCCAAGGAGGAAGCAGAGAAGAAATTAGCTCGAAAAGCATCTATGGCAAATAGAACCGAACTCAGGCAGAGTTCGGTTTCCCTGTGAGTTCTAGTTTATCTGCCAAACTCAAGCACATCTGCAAGCCCAATGCATTTGCTTGTCTAATCGCTGGTCACAGGTTATACGAGATGCCGCAAGGCTGGAAGGGCCTTTGTGTTTTAACCTCAGGGATGGTGTGGGCAGAAATTCTGAGCAAGCTATAAATATCCAACACGCTCTTGCATAACCCATTATGCCTGTTAGGTTAATACGAGGTGTCGTTTTTGAGCCTCAGCGCTTTGTTGGCAATTCGCTGTGAATTTGGGAAAGGAGGAGACCATGGCAATGAAATGCTCAACTGGCTAGGAGCTGCCCCATGGCCCACTAACAGGGTACACTGCTCCGAAAGCTGGTTTTCTCTTGCGTTCCCTCTAGCCTTAGAAAACAGCTAAAATCTAGGAGTTTCTCCAGCTTTTAAACTTCCTGGCATTTATTCATTCTATCACAGTCAATTCTCCAAGCATATTTCGTGCCATCTCATATACAAGAAAGTTCATTAAAAAGCACGCAAAGCATTTTGTGGCCTGCGTTTCCCACTAGTTTCTCCTAGTCACCCCTAACTCCCACCGAGACAGACTAGAGAGTCTGATATGATGGGCTTGTGCATTGGGAAACAAAAGATTTAGTATTACATTTCCTGCCGGTTGGTTTTGTCACTTTCTACATAAAACAAATAGCACCTCTATCCTGTGTATTTTATATGCATCCTTGGAAAAATCCAGAAACCAATCTGTATCATCTCAGCCTCTCAACAGCATTTGACACATTTCATTACTCCTTCCTGCTTTGAAATACTTTCACTCTTGCCTCTCAGGACACACCCTCGCCTTCATTCCCAGCCTTGCTCCTCAGTTTCCATGACTTCTTCACTGACTGTTCTGGGGCCTGTGCTCCTTCGTGTAAACTCCCTCCGGTGACCGCCTTCAGCCTTGGACTTCTGAGTACCATGCAGTTGCTAACGACTCTCAAATTTCTATCTCTGGCCCTGAGTTTTTCAGTGAGCTTTAATACGCATACATTCAGCTTGCTACTCGTGGATCTAACAGGCATGTCAAAGTTAGTGTAGTGCCCAACTGTCATGGCTCAGCGGCTGAGTGTCAACCCATGAACCGGGAGATCGCGGTTCGATTCCCCGTCAGGGCACATGCCTGGGTTGGGGGCTTGATCCTCGGTATGAGGCCTGCAGGGGGCAGCCGATCAATGACTCTCTCATCACTGGTGTTTCTATCTCTCTCTCTCCCCTCTTCTCTCTGAAATCAATAAAAACATATTTTTTTAAAAATGAGTGTAGCTAAACCAGAACTCTGTTCGCCATCCCTCCAACTCCTTCCTCCTGTCTCCCCGAGATCCCAGCCAAGTGTTAATGGTTATATACCCCCCACTCCTTACCTCAATCAGCTCCCCTTTGCTCTCCTTGGGAAAGTTTCCCACCACGTTAATTTAAATACAGTCTCTCTCAGTTAAGCTTCCTATTGAGTGAGCAGATCCTGGGCTTCCCTTTTACTCTAGCCTTCCCGTAATCCACAGGGATTGTGCTCTTTATAATTGTGCAAGGAGGGGTGTGAGGTGAGGCCTGACATTCATCTTTGACCACTGCGTTGGTGATCCGACATGGTCTGCGCACAAAACCTTTGGAAGTGACATTGACCATGCAGTAGTTTTGTCACCAGGGTTTGATCTGACTGTGAGTAAACAAAAAATACTGCAAAATTTTATACAGCCACACAAATGCCATTAATCCTTCTTCATGCTTTTACTATCAAATAATAAATGAAACAAATATCCTTATCATATCATAGAATCTCAAGCATCCTCTGATCTCTAGGGATATGCACAAACATGGCCTGAAGAAAACATGGTATAAAATAGCCACATATCAAAGCCCTCACACCAAAATGACATCAAGTAAGCCAGGATGATAAATAAATGCACTAGTTTCATAAAACTAGTTAGAATAAATGTCTGAAATATATTTTTGATAAAATCGCAAAGGTTCAAAACATCCATGAGTAAAATAACGTAAACTCTTAAAAAAACACTTTTAAAATCTCGTAGCTATGACCTTGCCAAATTTTACAAAGTGGAGATCAGATCTGGCCTTTAAAAGTGCTACAGTTTTAAAAATAAAATGATACCCAGATGGCAGCTCTAGGTAAATAGGGAAATAACGGAGGTGAGGAATTATGAGCTCTACCTACAAAATAAAGTGGAAATTTGCCTTTTAATGGCTGGTAAAACACACATACACACACAAAACCAGTCTCAGAAATAGAGTTTACTTTCCCAATGAAAACAAACCTTAAGTGAACTCTCTTTCTATTGCAGCCAGATGGAAGTGAGGACCCTGGAATAGCGGAGTGCTTTGAGATATAAACATCCACACAAGTAAGAATGCCAAGGCCACTCCTGCCATTTAGCCTCAGGGGAGTAAGGCTGCTTTGGCTGAGGGTACAGGGTACTTATTTGCAGGGCAAGGAAGCTTCCTAGAGGCTACAGGTATAGGGTCATAAAAATTGTTGTTTTACCTGTTTATGTGCAAGGATACTAAACTGAAAGTTTCAGATAGAGCAAAACAGACAACAAAACCTACAAGGAGATGCTAACCCCAGATTTACAAATTTGGACACCTTGAAATCCCTCCTCCACGCCAAGGTAGGAAAGGGTGTAGGAGAGGAGCTGTTTGGAGGGGGTCCCTGGAGTGCGCTGACTCCCACACACCCCTCCCAGAGGGCACGGGCATGTGCCCTAGCAGTCTGGGGTGACACTGCACGGGGATCTGAATCGTGCTTGAGAAATCTAATGGGAAGAGGGTAGCTGGACAGGTCTGTGCAGCACAGAAGAGGCGCTAAAGGGAGGAAGAAACTGCACACCCAGAGATTGTTGGGGCAAAGGACATGTGAGTGTTCTGCTGTGGACTGGATGTGGGTCATTAGAGAGAGGCAGGCTGGGTTTATTGGATCCTGTCCAGAAGGCCAGAATGGGCTCATCAGATTGCATTTTAGACACTTCTCCAAAGAGGACACACAGATGGCCAACAGACATATGAGAAAATGCTCAACTTCGCTAATCATCAGAGAGATGCAAAGTAAAACCACAACGAGGTATCACTTCACACCTGTCAGAATGGCTCCATCAACAAATCAGTAAGTGACAAGTGCTGGCGAGGGTGTGGAGAAAGGGGACCCTGGTACCCTGCTGGTGAGAATGCAGACGGTGCAGCCACCACGGAAAACAGTATGGAGGTGCCTCAAAAAATTAAAAATGGAGCTGCCTTGTGACCCCACTTCTAGGAATATGTCCTAAGAATCCTGAAACACTAATCAGGAAGAATATGTGCCCCCCTACGTTCACAGCAGCGCAGTTTACAATAGGTAAGATCTGGAGACAGCGCATTTTCCATTGTCGCCGTGATGGCTGTGGGAAGCAGAGGACTCCCTTTCCTGGAGGCAAAGGAGAGGCGTACAGGCCTGACCGCTAATGGCAGTCATCTCGGACCAGGGAGACATCGAGTCCAGAGGTAAGTCGACAAAAAAGGACAGAGCAAAAGGACCAGCAGGAAAGTGGGGCATGAAGTATGGCCAAGTGGTACATCGGATCTGCCCTCCATCTGAACTCTTCGCTGCTAGGAGCCAGTGGACTCTCGTCCTGCCAAGTTAGCTTGAGCTGAGTTTTCTGGCATTTGGCACTGAAACCACTTCACTATATAGTCTTTTCTAAATGACCCGGGAGAAAATCCACAGTCCAAATCTGTGCTAGACTGAGATTGTCCAAAACCAAAAGAATGCAGAAGAACCAGAATGCCAACTTCCCGAGGCCTTCGCGTAAACTCTCTCCAGGCAGAGGTGGACTCTAACCCGAACGAGACATTAACTAAACGATGAACTTCTTTAGGCCCAAAGGTAAGAAACAGGGGGAGTCAATTATGTGTTACCTGGTAATGAACTCTGTGGGAGCCAGAAGAAACTGACTGCAGGTCCTAATGAGAAAATGGAAAAAAAATGCACATATATCCATACTTTAAGATTCGTTTGAAAAAGCTGCCTCTACAACTCGATCCCCTGAACTCCCAATTTAACATTATTAAAGTCATCTGGAAAGTATCTAACTCACTCAAATCCATCAAGGTTAAGCAAAGAAGATAATGCCAAAAATAATAAAAGCACACCAAGTTGGACTGAGAGAAGAAAGGCCGTTCAGCTATTGAAACTTATAAATTTTAAACAGTGTTCAGAGGTGAGTGATATATTACAACCTCAAGGATAAAGAAGGCCAGAAGTGAAAGACAGGCAATTTTGTTCTAATAAATGGGGGTCATGTTTAATTTGCACCTGATCTTCTGGCTTGTGGAGAAAGCTTCTAAAGTCCCTCTAGGCAGTCAGAAAGAATTTATTTATCTTACACCAAATACATACTGTCCCGGTAATTGTGTTTATACTGGGAAGTTGCTGGGCAAACACGAGTTTTCAAAGACTGCAAAGAAAAAATCACTGGGCCCCTCGGCATTATCACGGAGAGCAAATTAACAGGGGTGAAGTTAATGAGGTTTTCCTGGCAGGTTCTGAGAGCCTGGCTCCCTTTATGAAGTTTTATAACGAAGTTGTCACCAATGTCATGTCCCGCACGCTTCCTTGTTAATGAGCGTAGTCCTTTTGTTTACAGATGTCAGCAATCCTGGGTAACTTTGGTCTCACACTGCTTCCCACAAGGATTTATCAACTTTCTCTCTGTGCCCCAGTTAGTTTTAAATTTTGCCTCTATGAGTTCGCTCTTTCCCTTTCTTTTTGAATCCCACTTCTGGTTGAATACTGGTGTGATAAGCATGCCAATACGTTGGTTTTCGTCAGTTATGTACTTTGCTACTGTGAAATCTTCAGCTACCCAAATGTTAAGAAAACGCAGTTTGGTGGCAATTATGATTAACTTTCTATTGCAGATTTATTGAGTGAGGTTCCACAATAAAATACAAACATTACTTTGAAAAATGAGATCCTATGTCCTAGAAATATTGATTCGGACCTGAGTCACATGCTACAAAGTTCACAAATTTTAACATGTTAAAGTTAGCCTTGGTAAAAATAGCCAAATGAAGCATAAAATGTGTTGACTTTTCTTCTCTCACCCATAACGGTATTCAAAATTTAGCATTTACCCCAAAATATTTTGCATTCACTATTTCTCTGTCCTTAACAATGCTGAAGAGAAAAATTAATAATTGTCCACATTATTTTATGCCTACAACCTGAATTTATTTCAAGAGAACTAAAATCTAACATTCAAAGCTAAGTGGTTACCACTTGAAAGGATTTTAAACACTATATATTATCTTTATTTGTGATATTTAGGTATGTATAATGTTTTGTGTGGAAGAGAGCTGCTCATTTTGGGGTACCTATCAGAATCACCCAATAGCTCTGAAAATCTGAATGTCCAAAAAAAGTGATTCTAATGTGCATCTTTCATTAAGAAACAATGACAGCCAGGCCAGTGTGGCTCAGTGATTGAGCATTGACTTAGGAACCAAATGGTCACCGTTCAATTCAATTCCCATTCAGGGCACATGCCTGGGCTGTGGGCTCAGTCACCAGCAGGGGTCATGCAGGAGGCAGCTGATCCATGATGTTTCTCTCAACCATGTTTCTACCTCTCTATCCTGCTCCCTTCCTCTCTCTTAAAATCAATAAAAGCATATTTTAAAAAAAAGAAATAATGATAAAGTAGTTGCTATTTATACTTTTTGCAATTTGCAAAATAAAGAGAGTGACTACCCCCATCAAAGTTTTATGAAAGCAACCAACGACCACTGCAATGAGGGGGCTGGGTCTCCTGGCTTTGCTGGTGCAGTTCAAATTCATGGGAAGGTCATATATGAGACCTCTTCCTCTCTCTTTCTCTACGGTAAGACCAGATTGAGTGAAAAAATAGGTTATGCCTTTGTGTTCTAACACAAGTTTCTATGAAATATATGAAATTTTTCTTTCCTGTACGATTTACAATTTTTAAAAAAAATCTAGCTGTCTCTGACAGAAGTCTGTGCTAGATACAAAACATTAAATAACCTCAAACCTCTGGGTTTTTTTTTCATTATTTATTAGTGTCCTTTGAAATTCTGTAGAGCTCAAAAAAATACAAGTATGCAGTCTGGCAAGAAGACAAGAAGTTCCAAGCTACAGCTATGGATCACACTAGACCACCACCACTCGGTAGTTAACCCAAGTGATCTTTTCCCATTTCAACCACTTGCGCAGGGAAACCAGCGGGGTATAGATACTGGGGGGGGGGGGGGGGGCGGTGAGGAGTGGAGGGAGAGGATGCTGTATGTGATTAAAGGAAAAAGCTACCGAATTTCCACTCCTCCCCAAATGCATCATTTCAGAAACAAATAAAGATGGCTGGGAATTGTTTACAAAAATGGAAAGCTGAGCAACATATGTACTTGGCTATAGAAACTCACCTCCTGCAGGCGATCTATGTACATACGGCAAGTCTCCAAATCACAGTCTCCACGCACAACTAGAATACCCAGAGGGATGGCTAAGGGGGGAGAAAAGAGAAAAGTCTAAAATAAAATATTTGATTTTTCTAGATTGGCAGTCATGTGTTTCTGAGGGTTAAAAAACTATCAAAACTATTATCTTTCTTTTGGATAGTTTGATCCAAAATTCCCGCTATACCTCCCTTCTGATCTCAATCTCTTTGTTTCTGCAGTTGTCACACTCCTTCCTTGCATTCCACGTCGCCCCTTGTCACCTGGCCGGCCTTCCTTTCACGTCCCCTCAGCGGCGCTGATATGCAGCGCAATGTCACGGGCACGGTGGACTGGCAGGCCCAGGAGGCTGCTCACCGCCAAGTCATCATTTACGCCCCCATTTGCAATAGCCAACGTACCGCAGAGGAATGAAAAAATGATGATTCTGGACACTTACCCCTTTGTGTGCAGTGTGGGGTTTAATCTTCCTGTCTGTTTGCAACAGTTCCCTACCTGAGACACTCAACTGCCCATGGCACTGTTGCTACCTGGTGGCCAACAGCAGAACTCAACAGGCATAAGATGTTAAGGGGGGGGGGGAAAGAAAGAAAGAAAAGGAAAGACTTCTAGAAGGTTCACAGCTTAAAAATCCAACTGATTTTAAAGATGGCCAGTGTATATATGGTAGCAGCAAGGCTGCAGAAAATAAAGTGAAGCAATTAAGTGCCTTAAACACCTGATTTAGGAGGTGACAAATGTCACACAGAGGCTTCTCAGACAGAACCTCCTAATTCAGAAATAACCATAGATTCCTGACATATTAAAAAATTGTCTCCTTCCCCAAACTTCAAAAATATGCATGTGCTTATTTCTGATTTTAAAAGTACAATTACACTATTAAATCCATAACTTAAAGAGAAAAATTGCAAAATCTTGAATGAACCAGCTAAAGGCCAGCAAGCAGATGATATGACAGTGATGTTCACTGCAGATTTTTTTAAACCTCAATGCTTGGAGTTAGTCTGGTCATAAATTCAATGAACTTGGTAGCAGATAGATATTTTAAACTACAATTAGAGAAAGGATTGTCCAGACCTGGAATCAAGATGGAATAACTGGGGAAAATTTTTCAAAGATGTGTCATTCATTTCTACTATGAGTATAAAATCAGCAACGTTGCCTATTTCTCAAGAAGCTTATTAAGAGAAACAGGGCTTTTAATTATTAGCTATTAATTGGAATATAAAAAAAGAAAAAGGCCTCCTCTACCACAACTTCCAAGCATGTTACTGATAATTGTTAAATTTATCCAGTGTGTGGTAGAAAGGATTTACAACCATTCTCTCTTGGATTCAAATCCCAGCACTGATTTGGTTTTATGAATCACCCACAGCGGCTATCTGGTCTTGCAAGGATCAATCCTCTGATCCTTGGATTGAAGACTATAGTCAATAGGCATCTTCTAAGACTTTCTGAATATTAAATGCAACACTATATTTAAAAATGACTAACTGAGCCTTGCCAGTGTGGCTCAGTGGTTGAGCATCGACTCTTGAGCCAGCAGGTCAGGGTTCGATGCCAGGTCAGGGCACATGCCTGGGCTCCACAACCCCAGGAGGAGAGTGCAGGAGGCAGCCAACTGATGAGTGTCTCTCATCATTGATGTTTCTATCTCTCTCCCTCTCTCCCTTTCTCTCTCTGAAATCAATTTAAAAAAATATTTAAAACAAAACTGATCCTTTATTAAAAACTGAGTAACTGAAACACTGCCTACTTCTCCACTCTCTTGACTCTCTTTTGAGCATCTTTAGCTAGAAAATGGATTCATCCAACCATCTATCTTTAAATTTATTGCAATACTATAAGGATTAGCTGTTAATAGTTCCATAATGGGGAAAATATCTGTAGCATATCAATACTCAGTCTCACACTTTAGTCTCACACTTTGGGACTTTACATGGTTAAGAGAAAGCAGAAAATTACCACCTTCCTTTTACATGACCGACAGCCAACTGCGAAACTTCACTCAAGTTTCCTTCGCCGACCTGGAAGCAGTGAGGGTGCCTATCACTTGAGCATTAGCATCACTTTCCCTGATCTTGATGGTTCTTCTCATTTTGACTTTAGAGATTTACTTGAGTCCAACAAGCTTCAACTAATATTCAACCTACACGATGAAACTTTCGTCACAGAGACCAAATGGGATGTGTAAGTTCTAAGGAGCAATAGAGGACAAGCTGGTTTCTAGATGAAGATGACAGATTTCTCTCTCACCAGAAATGCTACTAAATTTTAGTCAACGGATTTTAAAAGACATAAACCAATAAAAATTTTTAAAAAAGGGAGAAAAAAGTAACAGATGAAAAACAGACCCAGAGTCCCTACAGAGTCAAATTCTGAATCATGGATGGGAATGGTTGAGAGCCAATGCAGTCTACACTGCAAAACCCTACGAAGACTTGCAAGCTAGCAACATTAGGTGCCTCAGGAACAGAAGAAAAGGGACAGCTAAAATAAGATCCCCTCGCTGTTAGATCACTGGATTCCACGACCCAGTCTTGGCAGGTGCAGTTACTTTACAGAAAATGGGAATTAATTGACCATCTATCGAATGTAGAGATCCCCAGCTTTCTTCCGTCACTGGGCTCTCCAAAAGCCGGCAGCCGGAGAAAATATTTCACCTATTAAATATAAACATGAGTATATTTTTAAAATATGAAAAGTGTGAAGAAGAAAAAAGAGGAGCACCATTCAAAGAAGCAAAAAATACAATAAAGTCCTTGAAAATTTTTGATAGAAATAGAGGTTAATAGAAAGGTTAGAAGATGAAGTTGAGGCAACCTCCACAGAGGTAGGGGAAAAATAAAAACAGGTTTTCAAAACCACTCAATATTTGGATTAGAGATTCCTACCCTGGTGGTAAATATATATCTATCAAGAGAATGGGAAATACAAAAATCAGTATACTAGTTATCTTAGTAGGAGAGGGGTGAAGGAGGTGCTTGTTCTGTTTCTTAATCTGGGTGGCAGGTACATGGATGCCAGTTTTACTATTCATCTTTAAACCTATGCAGTGATATACATACATATGTATGTGTGAGTATGTATGTAATACACATATATGTATAAGTGTATGTGTGCATATGTGAGCAGAGGTCTCCAGAGCAGCACTGGCTAATGGCTACTCCATTAGCCACATGTCATACTGAGTCACCGAAATGTATTCAGTATGGCTGAAGAACTAAAGTTTTTACCTTACTTAATTTTAATTAATTTAAAGTTTAAATAAGCACATGTGGCTAGTGAGCATTAAAGTTTTGGTCTCCGGGGAACCAAAAACTTGCATTTCCTTAGTACCAGATTCTATATATGCCAAAATCATCCATATTTTTACCTTTCCACAAATAGTACATAGAGCCAACCAATAAAAACCATTTTTCTCTTTGCCCTACCTAGTTGGATCAGATGTGCTTCCTAATTTCTAGCAATTGTATTCATTGGCAGATTGACAAATTTATTTCCCTTACCCTGCCTTTCCTATTTTAGCATCCTTATTCACTTCTCTGTCCCTACTTCTATCAAAACATACTCTGATGCTTCTTGATTCTTGAGTATAAATGACTGATAATTGATTAAAGTGTTAATCTTCTAAGGATCACTTGAGTTTTAACATGTTTGACATTTGGACTAACATAATGGTCACCGGTGGAATGTTTGTGTGCCCTCAAAATTGATATGTTGAAGCTCTAACCCCCAAAGTGGTGGTATTTACAGATGCAGCCTTTAGGAAGTAATTAGGGTTAGATGAGGTCATGAGGGTGGGGCCCTCGTGATGAGATTAGTGCCCTTATAAGAAGAGATACCATAGAGCTTGTACTTGTGGGCACTCTCTCTCGCCTTCCCTCTCCCATTTGAGGACACAGCATGAAGGCTGCCATCGATGAGCCAGGATGAGAGCTCTCACCAGAAACTAAATCAGCCAGCACCTTGGTTATGGACATTCCAGCCTCCAGAAATGTGAGAAAATAAGTTTTTGTCTTTAAAGCCACCCAGGCTATGATATTTTGTTATGGCAACTCTAGCAGACTAAAACAATGGTAAAGTTTTGATAAATTTAGATACAGAAATATGAAAGACATTGTGGAATTAACTGGAGATCCTCAACCTTAAGAAAATTATACCACCAATTACTTCTTCCCAGACAAAACATGAGCCTTGTCCTGGCTCCCCTCTCAGGCCTGACCCTGGCCTCCATTAACCCCCTTTCCCTGTGTTCTGTTTGTATAAATGCCTCATCATTCAGAATGTGATTAAGTTAATTGGTTTAAAAAACCATTATATATTTCCCATACGCATGCTCTGGATTTTATGTGTGAAATAAAATGCCAAAAGGTCATACAAATTAATTCTACCTTTTACACTTGAAGTTAGGACTACTTGAACTCATTATGCAAATTTATGCCAAATAGTGCATAAATTAACACTGTTCATCTTCAACAAATTGCAAATCTTCTAGCAATAGCTCCACAAGCATACTCTTTTTCTGTAAAAAACGTCTAAAGTACATAAGCAGTAAAATAAAATATGGTTTCTAAAATACATATTTCACCACTAATGATAAGCAGAGTCAGGAAGAGACCAAACTCATACCCTAGATGTGGATCTGAATTGCCCAAGGCTTTAAAAATCAAAGTTTCAAAAAAGCTATTAAATTAAAATTGTCTAGAGTACTTTTTAAGCAAACTTGGACAATGTTTTACAACGAGCTGCCAGTATAATGCAAAAGACAATCAAATAATTTCCTCAAGTGAATTTGTTATTTGATTGACAAAAAGCAAAAGACCTGAGAGGACCAACTCAGCGGTGAAGCCCCTTGCAGAGATCTCCGCAGCAGGCTCTACTCTGGGACAGCCATAAGGACGTGCCTGAGTTGTGTTGAGGCCAATGAGTCCACAATGTAAGGGACTCTGAGATAAATAAAAATACAAAATTTTGTGGATTTCCAGATGCAAAACTATTTCCTGCTGGCCTGACCGAGGAGCTCATCCTGACCCAGGTGCTCTGAGCCTGAGCCAGGGCCTCCGCCTGGACCTGGGCCTGGGCCTGGGCCTGGGCCTGGGCCTGAGCCTGAGCCTGAGCCTGGGCCTGGGCCTGGGCCTGGGCCTGAGCCTGGGCCTGAGCCTGGTGGTGCACAGGAGGGGCAGTGGGAAGAGCAGCAGGGTGGCCGAAACCATTCAGGCTCTGGTATCAGTGAATATCCCTGGCCCTGAGGGACAGCCAGAGGGGGCAGAACAGAGCAGACCCTTTCTGTGCAGGTGCTCAGGGGGCGTGACCTAAGCCATGTCACAGACACACAGTCTCCGATCTTGTTACGGGGTACATGCTGTCTGCACGTGAAGCAATCTGGCACATTTAGGCGCAGGCGGGGTAAATCCGGCTGCACGGGAAAATGATGACAACGATCATATGGCCTGAAGAAGGAAAGGAAAGAGAAGAGGTGCGACAAGAAGAGGTGGGGAGGAAGGGAAGGGTGCCAAGGAGGGAGAGAGCAAAATAACTTCCACTAATGTCAATGACGCCACCGGTTTATCATCGTGTCTCATCTCTGCCCCATCCTAAGAGGTCATTATAATTATTCCTTTTTGAAAACGAGGAAACTGAGTCTCAGAAAGATTCAGTAGCATGCCCTGAATGTGAACGTCACGGCTACTAAATGAAACACGGGTTCACTCAGGAGCCCCTATTCTAAACCATCCCCCTTCCCACCAGGCGCGGGCCACGCTGAGTGGGGACACTCCCAGCGCTCACACCGAGCTCCGAGAAGGGAGACCAGAAACCAGCGACGGGCTGGCCGAGGGCCAAGGGCGGAATCCCAGGTCCCGTAGTTAAAGCTGCACAAGAACTGGGGAAAGATGTGACCCGAGGGAGGCAGAGCTAAGGGGCACAGTTCCAGGCAATGGAGGGGACCGCGGGACTCAGAAACTATGAGCGAAGTCAAACATATTTTCATAAACGCACTTGGCAGGAGTGGAGGCCCATTTAAAGACTCCCCACGTCCCTCCCTTTCCAGCAAGCCAACTTCAAGGGGTCTGATAGCTTATCAAAACTGTGGACAGGCTTGTGATAACCTTGTCTTTAATTTAGGGATCGCAGAATTAAACTGACTGTTGTTTACTTTATAAAGAAACTCAACTAAAAGTTGTAAGCAAGATATTAATCATTACGGGGACAGTAGCAGTAACAAGAGTACATCAGATGGTAATCTGAATTGTTTTTGGAAAATCACATGCCTTGTTATGCTATTAAAATCCTTGCATTAGAATTTCCAATATCGAACTGAAGAGCTGATTGACAATTAATATAAGCCAAACATAAAACCCAAGCTCTCACCTGAGGTGGAAAAAGTTCATTCCTACAGATGTGCAAGATATCCAAAAGTGTTTCCCAGGGATTTCTTGATAGAGTGTTTACTAAACATTAGTTTCAAATATGGTTAACATTTGACATTATTAATTTGGTAGTTTTTGCTATAATAGGTATTCTCAGAGCACTCATTTTAATATTTAATTATCCTTGGTAAACATCTACATTCAGGAAAATTATAATCACAGATACTTTTGATTACTCAATGAGCTTATCTTGCCCTTGATTCCTTGGCAGAATAGTCTGTGAAGACCTAACCTGATTGCAGTTTCAGCCTCTCCCAGGAATGCAACCTTTAACCAATCAATCTGAAATTAACTGGTCAACACTAGTGAGGTAATCTGCTGGATAGATCCCTGCTTTCCCCAAAAGGAAGGTGACCTTGCCTGGAACAATTTGCTCATTGATAAAAACTTCGTTGCCTCACCCATCTTCTGACTATAAAAGCCTAACATTCTGTACAGCTCTTCGGAGTTCCTTTCTATTTGCTACATAGGAAGCTGCTTAATTCATAATTGTTAAATAAAGCCAATTAGATCTTTAAATTTATCCAGTTGAATTTTATTTTTTAACAGTACCTACCTGTATGGGTTACAGTAAAGATTAAATAAGTCCATGCCAGTAGAGCACATAATATCTGCAAATCCATCCTATATGCACCCCTCTAAGCCTTATTAAATTAATCAATCTTCCCTAATTCTATTATCAACATGTACTGCGCAGTCATAAAGCCTCAAACCAATTTCAGCAGGCTTTTATAGCAGATAATGTGTCACTCCAGCTTCTAAAGGCTGGAGCTAAACCAAGGCATATAAATAAAAGAATCAACCAAATCTGCAAGGAGAGGAGAGGAATCACAGCTGGGTGCTTTATGAGACATGCAAAGACTCAGAGCCAAAGCAAGAAAGAGCCACCTTTGACACTAAATCCACTTGGAAGTGTTAACCGGATTTATAAAAAGGGCGAAAACTCACAGCAGTGAATTCATTCCCCGCAAGACACTGCGATGTGTTCAGCAAGGTGTTACTATAGAAAGAAAGGGCTGAAAACTCAGCATTTGAAATAAGAGAAAGGATTTAATTTTGTGACACATGAGCAATTACAGTGCAATTCCTGGTAAAGCAGAACTGCAGCTAAATTGGGCTATTTACCTGTTCAAGTTACAAACAAACAGTCTTCAATAGGATCATTAAAAGAAGGTATGAGACCTTCTTTTTTAAGAAAAGCTTCTCAGAACTGCAAGTGTTTGCAAAGGTTGGGTTTTAAGCTCTCATATATACATAAAAACATTAGAATTGCAGCGGCTCTGTTCAGGCTAAATAAAAAGGCTGTCCCTTTCTGAAGAGAACAATAAATATAATCACAGAGTTAAAATTCATAAAATAGGAAAGTATTTAGGACAAATATAGACCATTTTACACCCGGCTGTTGGGGCTCAGTGGTTGAGCATCGACCCAGGATCCAGGAGATGGCAGTTTGATTCCTGGTCAGGGCACATGCCCAGGGTTTCGGGCTCGATCCCCAGCAGGGGGCGTGCAGGAGGCAGCCGATCAATGACTCTCTCATCATTGGTGTTTCTCTCTCCCTCTCCCTTCCTCTCTCTGACATCAATAAAGACATGTTTTAAAATAGATGATAGATAGATCATTTTAGAATGCACTTATGTTAATATTCAGAGATATATTTTTAAAAACTTGACATTTCCTTAAGCATCAATTTTAGATTTATTGACATAACCAATTCAGTTGATGCCAAGTACTCGTTTTCTTTCCATCAACCTATATGCAGTCTTATGAAACTAATAGTCTGAAAAAGAAACTGTTCTATAGAAAATAACATAAGAAAAAAGCTAGGTAAGCTTTGTTTTGGCGATGACATTTTGGATACAACACCAAAAGCATGATCCATGAAAGAAAAAAAAAAGGAAAGTTAGACTCCATTAAATTAAAACTTCTGCCCTGTGAAAGACACAGTTAAGAAAATGAAAAGACAAGACAGATTGGGAAAATTATCTTTGTAAAACACACGTATGACAAAAGACTGGTATTCAAAATATATAAAGAACTCTTAAAACTCAAAAATAAGAGTCAATTAAAAAGTGGGCAAAAGATCTGGACATTGACCCAAAGATGATGTATAGATGGCAGATAAGCATATGGAAAAGGTGCTCAACATCATATGTCATTAGGGAATTGCAAATTAAAACAACATACCATCAGAACAGCTAGAATGGAAAAAACTGACAACATCAAATGCTGGTGAGAATGCGGAGCAGCAGGAACTCTCATTCACTGCCGGTGGAAATGCAAAGAATACCTCCACTCTGGAAAACAGCTTGTCAGTTTCTTCCAAAAGCAAAAAAAACCTCTTACCACGTGATCCAGCAATTTGACTCCACAAAATTTTGCACATAACATTTATAGCATGTTTACTCATAATTGCCAAAACTTGAAAGCAATCAAGGTGTCCTTCAGTAGGTACATGGATAAGCAAAGCGGTTCTCAAACAACAAAATATCAGCCAGCAACAAAGAAAAATAAATTTTCAAGTGACGAAAGACGATGGAGGAATCTTAAACGCATATTGCCACATGAAAGAAGCAGTATGGCCACGTACTGCTTGATTCCAACTATATGGCATTCTAGAAAAGGCAAATTATGGGGACAGTAAAAAGAAAAAAGAAGCTCAGTGGTTGCCAGGGGGTTACAGAAGGATGAATGAATAGGTAGGCCCAGGGGTATGACACTGCCATAGCGGATACATGTCCTATATCTGTGAAAACCCATACAATTGTAGAATAAAACTGTGAATCCAAGTGTAAAGTACGGCTTTAGTTAATAATGTATTATATTGGCTCATTGAATGTAATAAAAGTACATCAGAAATGCAAGATGTTAGTAAGACGGGAAACTGTGTGCTCCAGGTGCTGGGTGGTTTGAGGGGATATACGAAACTCTCCGTACTTTCTCACTTCATTTCTCTGTGAACCTAAAACTGCTCTAAAAATAAAGTATATTCATTAAAAAATTAAAGAAGCGTGAGCAAAGAAACTGTTCTGAATTTCCTGTAGACAAATGCTTTGTTGATATCGGAGAATACTGACTAAGAGGAAAATAAGTGTTCCCTGTCTTCTTATCTATTGTGTTAGCTCTTCAGAAAGTGAACAGGGCAATGGGAACAAGGGACTGGAAGTAAAATCAAGGAGGGGAGGCAGGGGACTAGAGGAAGGAAGGTCCTAAAGGAAAACTGTAGGGGACAAGTGGAATCTTTTCATTTTACCTCATTAGTTCCGAAAGTGTCAGGGTCTCAAGGAACTAAAATTCCAACTTGATAGCTGACAACAATTAAACAGAAAGAGGTGACAATATTCTGAGCCAACGCTTTCCCCCATGTCCACAGTCCGTTTTATAACAACCTGTCATCATTAACTGCCCCTTGCTCACCTGGAACCTCCAGGGGAAACCGGCAGGCACATTAGCACTCCAGAGAAAACAGAACACCCTAGAAACTTCACGCCTCGCCACGCCTGCATCTGTCAAAGGTTTCCCAGCCCCTGGCTCTTATCATTAAAAAGGATCCTAGAGTTTTAACTCCAGAGCTTGAGCTAAACCGAGTCTCCTCCAAAGTTAATTCAAAATGCCACCCAGCAAATAAAAGTAACTGTGTAGTGTTCACTGCACTCTCTGTGAAGATAATACATTGAAGGTCTGCTCTTCAGAAACTAGCAGGTACTTCACAAATCTGGGTTTCAATCTATGCACCAACTTCTCCTTGTTATCCTGAGAAGGCAACCCAAGGGACATGCAACTCATTTTTTTTAAATCGTCTAAAATGCTTTGGCACTTATAATCTTGAATAACAAATGTGTATCATATACACGAGGAATTGTGCCAAAATGTTTTCCAGGTCTACAAGTCATTCACTTAATCATTCAGCAACAATTTTAAATATCTTCTTGTGCCAAGGACAGCTCTTGTGCTAAGAGTTTGCATACGATACTGAATAGCCATAGTACCTGCCTTCAAGGTGTCACAGACTGGGAAGAGGGGAGTGACATAAAATCATCCCACTGATTATGTACCTTGTGATACAAATTCTGACAGACAAGGACCAATGTGTTTAGAACCCAGAACAGCTGCACATTTCCCAAGACAAGACATATTTCCACGAGGAATTATTTCCCAAGTGAAGAAAGTAAGGTAGAGAGACAAGAGTTTTTCAGACAAAGGGAATTCTCTAAGTCTCTGACCATCCTTAGATGCCCGGAAATCAAGGCACGAAAAGAAGAAAAGTTTAGGATTTAGGAAGACAGGTAGTTGCAGAGTAAAAGGGGGTGACCCAAGGCCAGAGGCTTGGTTTTTTTAATGCTAAGGAGCTGAGGTCTCTAAGAATTCAGATTTACCTTGACCAAGGAGGCCTTAATGTTCCTCTTAGCTTCGCTAAACTTAAGTTTTTTCCCAGACTATAGGCCCCTTCTTTACAAAGAAGACTTTCAATTGTAAATTTTTCCCTCTGCCCCTTTGAAACATAAATCTTCTCTTGCCAGTTTTACCACCCTGGAAATCTTTCTCAAATACCTGGGAGCCATCCCTTTGAAATGTAATCACTGGAGGAAGACAGTGCCCCTAGCTTCTGGTCTCAGTGGGCCGGTGGGAACCTAATTGTTGCTGAGAGGTGACAGTCAGCAAACACAGCTAGCCTAATTGCATTGACTAACCTTGCCATTGATGTCCAGGGCTACTTTTCCAGGAGCTCATCCTCCCGCTTAAAAAATCTCCCACCTATTTTCTAGCAGAGTTGAGTTCACTCTCTCCTTCCTGCCCCATCGTCTTGAAAGTCTTCCTTGCCTTTTTAATTTCCAGTGCAAGTTTTTCTATGACAACATTTTAGGCAAATTGCTGGCAGAGATCTGGATGACAAATTCATGGGAGACAAGGTGAGTGGCAGGAAGGTTAGTCAATGACTCGAGTAGTGGTGAAGTCCGGAACAAAGAAGTGGCAGTAAAGATAAGAAAGGAGAGACGGATCCAAGAGACATGAAGTCAAAGGATCAGCTTTATGATGAACTGGATGGTGAGAGGGAAAGGCAACGAGGGTGCCACTCGTTTAGAGTGGACATGGCAGTTAAATCTCTTTCTAACTTAGTAAGACAGTAAACTGAGGCCAGCTGAGCCAGCGTGCAGAAAAACAAAGGTGGGGGGCGGAGAGTGAGAGAGATACTGAGACAGACGGAGAGGCAGGGAGGGAGGGGGAGACAGATTATGAAAATAATCTCCAAGTACGTGGCCCTTGTAACGATGGATGGCAAAGACCACCCACAAATGCCTCAAATGAAGTTGATAACACCTCCCATAGCTGAAAGGGGTCTGCCTTAGGAGGTTAGAATATTGCTACAGGCAGAATGGGAAAGACTGCTCTCAAGCCTGGAGAACCAAGAGCAGAGGGAGGGGGGAAGAGCCTGCTCCTCACACATCCACCCAAAGCCCTGGCGACACCACCGCAGGAACTAAGAATTAGTTAAAGATCCTTTTATCTTTTCCCGCCCTCTGCATACAGGACATGATCAACAGAAAAGCAGAAGTGAGAAGGAAAAATCCAGGGGAAAAAAAGATGTTAATGCAGCCTTCCGAGCAGAGGTAAAAGGAGTCGGATGCAGAATGCAAAGCCATCACGCCTAACGTGTTTAAAACTGCATGAGTTCTCTTTGTTCCTTCGTCTAATGAATTCATGTATTACCAGTGATAAACCAGGGGAAAGTGTGGGCAAAGGCCCAATACTCTCTTCTAATAAATAATAGAAACCAAAGGTCCAGGTCAAACAGTCCTATAAAATTTCAACATCTTCCAACTTGATAGGAAAGTTTACTGACGACAATGGAAATTTCTATTTTTGAGGGACGGTCTCCATTTCAATGCAGATTCCTAACGTCACATGCAATGAAATTCTAATACAACAAAATGACTTATAAAATTCCTTGGAGTTTGTTCCCAGTGTTAAATGTGACAGAAGCTTTTGACCATGAGGTCCTAAAATGTACCTGACAATGGGCACTGGAAAACAACATAATGTTTTTCCAGGTACATTTACCAGGAAGGTGATATTTGCAAAATGCTAGATACAGGGCAACACCACCACCAATAATTTCCTGCCGTTGCTCTAGTATTTGGGAGGGAGATAACCAACACACGTCTGTGACACTGGATCTTGGCTACATGGCCTGGCCAGACAAACGTGAAAGTCAAATGAAACGTTATGTGTCCAAAAGCAAAGATTCGTTACTGTGCCCAAAGCTTAGTTAATGCTCAGAAGGGTGGTTAGAGACACAGGTTCAACTCTCTCACACAATTTTAAAATCATACTGTTCATAATACTGTACAGCGACGGGCAAGGTCACCAACAGTGAGATGCTGGGGACACATCGGTCACGCCGTTCTGAAGGCCTGAGTTGACTGCATACATGTTGAGAATTAATGACAGATTTCCTAAAACCTGCTGAAGGAGCCTATGTCTCCTTCTGGAAGCAAAAAGAGTAAACAAATTCTGCACAGACAACTGCCAAATAGAGATGTGAAATGGGGCAGTCTGAGGCAGACACAGCCCTAGCTTCTGACAACCGAGGGGACTCTCTAATTCTGCTTATCAGTGACTCCAGGAGAGTGGCAGTGACTCGGCGACTCAGGAAACCAACTAAGTATTAAGAAAGAGTGCTTTCCACCATATGAACTATGAAAGGCCTGCAGCTTTATCCATGTAACTAGCACATAAAATCGTGATTCTGAGTCAATCTGCAAAAAGGTTATTTTCAGACTAGCACAGGCTTCTGTCCTTGTGTCAAATTGGTTTAATACCTTTACCAATAAATTGAAAGAATGTATAAAAACATCCATCTTGTTGAGGATCTGGAGATATCTTTGACTATAGTGTTAGATTAGTAATATTCCAAAATTCAGATAGCCTTGCATTTATTTATTTATTTGATTGATTGATTAGAGAGAGAAAGAGAGAGAGAAACATCAATTTGTTGTTCCACTTATTTATGCATTCATTGGGTTGCTTCTTATATGTGTCCTGACTTGAACCCACAACCTTGACGTATCAGGATGACACTCTAACCAACTGAGCTACCTGGCCAGGATAGACCGCCTTGCATTTAGGTTTCTGCTTTTAATTACTTAAATTCTGAATGTAGAATAATTGGCTTGACAATAGTTCAGGCCAAAAACTAACTCTTAAAAAAAGCCAGCATTCACATTTTAGGTTATAGCTTACTTAGTTAATTCTGGAACATCTAAAGAAAGTAGTTAACTTATATCCCAATTCCCAAATTTGGAATAGTAGGGAGATCGGGTGGAAAGAGAGAGAAACTTGGAAGGCTAGTGATGATAGGAGTCTAATCCCCAGTACCTAGCACAGTGCTGGGTACATAGTAGGTGCTCAATAAATAGTTGTTAACGAAGAGGTGGCTGAATGGACTCAAGGATTTGGGTGTGAGGGTGGTTCCTTCCTGGCCTTGGTTAAAATATCAGGTGCTGAGTTCCACAGACGAGACAGTGCTCTTGGAACTGAAGTGTCCTCCCCCCCCCCCCCCCCCCGATCCAGGATGGCCCCGGGACCCCCTCCCCTCAGCTGCTGGCAGTGATGGCTCTGCTGATGGCTCACAGCTTTCCTCTCCAGAAACGAGGCTTCCTCACTGGCCGAGTGCTCCCGCCCAGGGGACAGCCTGGCCTGCATCTCACAGTCCTTGCCTGGGCTGCGACCACTCTGACCGGCCGCCCCAGACCCGCGTGTCCCTGCGGGAGTCCCCCGCGGCAGCCGCATCGCGCCGCCCAGGCTGCTCTCCTCCCGCCTCACAGCTGCCCTCTCCACTTGGGGAGCCCCCAATAAGCCTCCTACATGCAAAACGCAAAACGGCCAGAGTCTCTTTCCCAGGAAACCCAACCAATGACAAGGACTATGGTCCCAAAGTCTTTCTAAAAACACATTTTTATAAGCGCAGAGCTCCCTCTGCACCAAAAGCGAGGGTGAGCACTGGGAAGCGTATTGGACTAGGAGAGAGGACACGTAGATTCTTATTAAAATTCCGCCACAGCTGTGTGGCCCCGTGTGAGGCCACCTGACGGTCACATAGAAAGCCCGTGGACTGCGCATAGGAAAGCCTTCCGCGACCCCTGAAGCACGGTGGGAGCACCAGGTGTCACTATGCGTTAGATATGACGCCGTGACTCCACTCACTCATTAACACTTTCACACACGCTCTTGGGAGAGTCTTCAGAGCGGACCCTCACTACCATCTGAGCTGACATCCCCGGTTATCAAGCAGGGAAGGTGACAGCCAATCGGGCTAGGCTGGGACAGCGTCAGCAAGCGGGCCCCTCTGAATAAAATCCAAAGTCCTCTCCATGGTCTACAAGCCCCAACGAAAGGAAAAAGAATCCTTCGGGAAGAGACATAAGGATATGCCTGCAACTGACTGTTCTCCTCGCCGAGGACGTTTTGTTTAACAAGAAAATGATCGAACATCACTATCAACACTTGCGGCCCACTTGGCCTGAGCCCTGGCATTAGCATCTGACACAGCGCAGGGCTGAAAGCACGTCTCATCTTCTAGTCAACAAAGCATGGCTTTGGATCACAAACAGAATTAGACAACAAAGAAATTTATGTTAAAAATAAGGGCACCTTTCAGCCGAATACTGCCCCTGGCACCTGAACCTTTGAAGTCAGGAGGTGCACTCACCTATAACTCAGGACCCCAGGAACTGAGGAGTCCTGCGCGCGGATGAAAGCTAATGCATTCAGCGGCTCACATCTAAAGTGCTGCTCAGCAATTCTCCAGATACGGCCACTCCTTTGCTTGCGCTTCAAACTGACTTGCAAACTTTCTCCCTCCTCCTGAACACTGACAACCAGGATAGAACTTCTGCTTCCCCCTAGTACCGAACCCCCCTCGACCGCTTCTGTGCCACTCCTCTGCCTTCCCTCCCATGCTCTGGAGACCCTGCCCTCGCCCCTCCACTGTGCAGATCCCCTCTACCCAAATCCAATGTCCCATTCTTAGCGTGTATCTTACTCCACCTTCCTGGAGCATTTGACAGTTGTCACCCCTTTTATAAAACATTTTTCTTCTCTTGGCTTCCAACCAACAAGCATCTCCCCTACCTCTGGTTACCATGTTTTTGAGGCTGAAACCTCAGATGGGGGCATTCTCGGATCACCTTTTCTCTTACAAAACACAGCTAATGCATCATCCGATCCTACCAGCATTAGCTCCAAAACAGACCCAGAATCCACCTGTTTCTCCCCAACGCTGCTACTTCTGCTAACTCCCTCAACTTCTCTCAGAGTATCGTATTAGCCTTGTATCTGGTGCCCCTATTTCCCCTTTTGTACCCCCAACCATCAATTCTCCACTCAGCATCTAGAATAATTCAGGAGACATGCAGGCATATTATTATATATCTTTTTAAATAATTCCAGCGCTGTCTCATTACACTCTGAATAAAATCCAAAGTCCTCTCCATGGTCTACAAGCCCCATCCATGTGTGCTGGTTCTTTCCTAAAGTTTCAGAATCATTTCTACCCCTGCTCCCACCAACCAGGACTCATCATTCCAAGGATTCTGGCATCTCAGGGCCTCAGCACCTGCTGTTCCCTCTCTCTAGGGACACTCTTCCTCCAGAAATCCGGGCATGCACTCGCTCATCACTTTCAAGTCTCTACTTACATGTCATCTCTTCAGAAAGTCCCCCTCTGATAGCCTTATCAGAGCTAGAATCCTTTGTTTCTCTTTTGCTCTATTTCCATGATAACACTTACTGTCATATTATTTATTTGTCTGTCTCTCCCACTGAATATAAGCTCTATGAGTGTGGGCACGTTTCAGGATCCCCGTGACTTAAAACAGCACCAGAAATATGGTCAGTGGTCAATGAATATTTGTTGAATTTACGAATTGATGATTTATTTGAGGGTGGAGGGAGATCCAAGAACAGAAACCTGTCCAACAAACCAGAGTATAGTCAATAAAGACAAAGTCAGTTTAAATACAAAAAGGCATTTGAAATGGGATTGTCAATGATTTAAAAACAAATGTACTATTAAAAGTAGTTTATGTAAGAAAATAAGACTACTAGTTGGAGGAAATAGAGAGCATAGTGAGTAAATAAGTGTTCAGAACACCAGGCCCTTAGTTTCCTTAAGTTTTACTCTGGTAAATGTCACCTCTTGAAAACAGGGATAAACATAAACACACTTGCAAAGGGATGGACAGTGCCCTTCAGAGGACAGGCTGACATCATTCAGCTCAGGTTTCAAACGCCAACTGACCTCTACCAAACGGAGGCCTAATCTCTACTGAACAGCATGGTTGTCACTTTGTTAAATGAGGGGGAAAGATTCAATTTTAGATGAAGCCACTGATAGAAAAAAAATCAGTGTTTCTAGCAAACCCATGAGGCAAAATGCACCCTCACAATGTTCCAATGCTCGCAGTCATTATAATGAGTGATGCTGGAGTTTTAAAAACTTTACTGAGGAAACATGTCAGGAGGCAAATTTTAAATCCTATGTAATTTCTATAGGCCTAAGAATTTATTATAATATAGTGTGTGCTTAGGAAATACCTAACTTAACCACTGCGTTAAGCAAATAAGGCAACTGAAGCCTTAAGAGGGTAAAGGCGTTGCCAAAGTCATGCAACTAATGAGCAGTTAGATTAGCTTTTCTCGTCTTTGCTTGTACATGCCACCCCTTCCTCTGGTCATTTAAATGGTGTCTGCTAGGAAAACAGGCAGAGGGTGTCTACAGCTCCATTGCAGTCCTTGTCGCGAGATAAAAATGCGCCAGCAAATCTGGGGGCTGTTACTGCTTTGAGGTTTTGTTTTATGTGTGTGTTTTTTTACAATATGGTTTTTTATTGATATTTAGAGCGAGAAGAAGGGAGAGGGATCGAGAGAAACATCGATGAGAGAGAAACATCATCGACTGGCAGAGAGAAACACCATCCTACTGGGGATGGAGCCCAAAGCCCGGGCATGTGCCCTGCCCAGAAACAGAACCGTGACCTCTTGGTTCATGGGTCAACGCTCAACCACTGAGCCACGCCGGCCAGGTGGGTTCTTGGGTTTTGTTCACCACAGTTTGCGCAGAGTAAGCACTCAATAAATATGTATTGAATAAATGACATTGATGTCGTCCTTCAATGCCTAGCATCTAGTGTAGAATTGATGCAAATACATAGTTTCCGAAAGCCTGGATGCCTCAAGGAGTGAACGGTTCTGCCATTTTGGCATATTTGTTAAATTCACATGAGGTCAAATATGGACTGGAAAGAATGGAAAATCCAGTGATCCACCTCCCCAGTGTGAAGATGGGTTCAACCCAGTGGCTCACTCACTAAGAATAGCACAGGGAAAGGGGAAACATCGTGATGTTACAGCGGGTAAACCGAGCAAAGACCACAGTAACCAAGTGATCCGGCTGCCATCACTAGGGATGCCACGTGGCTATCAGGTAACCCCTGATATGAAGGGACAAGAAGGGAACTTCACCTCTGCAGTATTCTTTCCAAGAATCCATAACTCCAGTCTAATTAAGAGTAAAACAACATGCAGCCGTAAAAAAGGAGGCTCTCTTACCCTTTGTGACAGCACGGAGGGACCTGGAGAGTATTATGCTAAGTGAAATAAGCCAGGCAGAGAAAGACAAGTACCACATGATCTGACTTATCTGTGAAATCTAATGAACAAAATAAACTGACCAACAAATAAGTCCTGAGGCATGGAGGCATGGAACAGACTAACATATCTTGAGGAGGCGGGGGGAGAGAAAAACCAAAGAACTTAGATATTTATATGCATAGCCCATGGATACAGACAATAGTGTGGTGAAGGCTGGGGAGGAGGGGCTGGGTGGAGGGAGGGAAATGGGGGATATGTGTAATATTGTCAAAAATATATATTCTACAGCATCTCTGGCCAGTTTCCCTCAAGAGCATCAAGGTCATGAAAGAAAAAAAAAAAAAGAAAGACCGAGCAACTAAGAAGACTGGGAGACATGCCATCCCAATGCAGTGTGATGTCCTGGATTAAATCCTTGAACACAAAGATTTAGTTAATAGTAATAAAGGGACAAATTTGCTTAATGGACTATGGGTTATAAATTCAGTCTACTTCGCAAGAGTGGGGATTTCTGGGGAAGAGCAGGTGCGAGGAAAGAGGCAGTAGAGATTAAGATATGAAGTATGCTGCTTGGGACACATAGGTTAGACACTTATGTAGCATTAGTGTTGCCCACCCTCAGGAGTAGCTTACATCATGAATCTCAAGTGGACGCTGTTAGGCGACCAGTTCCAGTCAGCAGAGAGGAAAGAGAGTCAAACACTAACTGCTCCTTTTAATAACATTACCTTCATCGACAAAGCGACCATGGTAATATAAAAGGCTGAACAGTGGGGAAACTGGGAGAGGAATGTAGTAGAACTTCCAGTAGTATCTTTGCAACTTTTTTGTAAATCTGTAACTATTCCCCAAACAAAAAGATTTTCTTTTTAAAAATTCAGTGATGGATGCCAGATGATGCAATTATGTGACTGTATTACAAGTTAAGAAAGGGAATTAGCAGATATCCTGCCACATCACCAAATACGGCCATTCAGTGTTCACATGTTTTATAGGTTTAAACACCTGGCCATCGCAGCAGTCTCTTGTACTAGTGGGCACAGTAAAAGTAAATGGAATGATTAACTATATTTTGTTCCCACAATCTTTATGGGATGTTTACAGTGTTTTCAGTTCTATTTTTGAACGTGAGAAAGTGATGTGGAGGGTGGCAGTGTGTGCACTTTGAGTGAGAGGTATGTGCAGAAGAGGTCACCTGCTCTGAGCCTGGCCTTTGGACCTGCGGTTAAGGAGCAGTGTGACAGGAGTGTGTCTCTAGCAACAGCCGCCACAACAAGCCTAGCTGCCGTCTTTGGAGAGCACGCTAACGTGCCAGATGGTGTCATCTGGGGTTGCACCAGGGGTTTCATATACAAGATTACATTTAGCCCTCAACACTCTATGAGGTTGCAATTATATTCTCATTTTAGAGATGAGATATTTGGTCCTCAGGAAAATCGCTCTCTCAAAGTTGCAGCTGAGGTTCAAACACAAACATTTCTGACTCTTCTACTAAGTCAGTAAGCAGGAGACAGGAAAGTTCCATTACCACATCTTTAGTCTTTACCAGAGAATAATATACTGACACTATATATTATATATTTTACATTGCATATTATACATTACATATACTATAAATATCCAGATAACATCCATTATACTGAGCTAATGTATGTGAAAGGGTTGTTGAATGTTATATTTGATATACAACAAATGTCAGTCCCCTCCTACTTTCATAAGGCGACATCTGTTTTCATTTAGTTGTAAACTGGTTTTTGCTTTTGTGTTTTAAGCTCTAGGTTTGTATGAATTATCACAGAAACTCCAAAGTGCAGAGTAAGCTAATGACAGAAGTTAGGTTTAGACAGTTTATGTGGGATAGAGTTAAATCTTGGCCAATATCAAGTTATTCTAGATATAAAAACATTTTCCTATCTAGAATAACTTTTTATATCTAGGATATGTATCAATGAAACTCTTTTCAAGTTAGAAATATAACAGATTTCCTTTTTTAAAAGATTTTCTAAATTAAATTTTTGGGGGTGACATTGGTTAATAGGATCATATAGGTTTCAAGTGTACATTTCTATGATACATGATCCGTATATTGCATTGTGTGCCCACCACCCAAAGTCAAAAGGGGGTGGGAGGGCAGTAAGGGTAAAGGGGGCCAAATATATGGGGACAGAAGATAACAGATTTTCAAAACCGATTATTCTTTATCTAGACTATGTCAGGGAAAGGGAAGAATTCCCACCCCCCCCCCTAAACTTTTTTACTTCTTACAGCTAAACTAATAATAAAACAATAAAATTGGCACAAGATTAGATTAACAGGAGAAAAATAATTTAATGTGTGTAATATGATACTGCGATCACAAAATGAAGCTCAAAGAAATGATTGAACCAGACACCATTTTATACTTTTAGACAAATAATAAATCTGTGAACAATTGACAGGACAAAAAGTTTATGTTCATCAGAAAGTTATCTAAGAAAGGTTTGGTACTGATTAGTGAGGAACCTAAACAAAGTTTGGGCTTGGGTAGTAAATTAATAAAGAGGCCACACGGTTTGTTTATACAGACTCTTTGGTTCTGGTTTCTTTAAATCTAATGATAAGAGAATTCTTTGCCTCCAGGTCCAAAAAGAGTACCTTTAACGTGGCAGATTTATCTCTTACTTTCAGGGCGACACAGAGGTCAGTGTTTTTCTTGCACTGGCTGTTTCTTAAGTAAATAACTTTAATTCGAAATAATCAATATTAGCTATTGTGGGATATTTGGGGGCAGCCTGTCTTGGGCCCCAACAACAGTATGGTTACTTACTTTATTATGGACTCTTTTATACACTTTATTCAGATGATAAGAGTGAGTCCCTGCTGTCATTGTTATAAATTCACTTTAAGAATTTTTTTAACATGGTCACTTTCTCTTTACGTTCTGCCTCTTCGGTTGAGTAGACTTTCTGCCCTCGGACATCATAACCACTATCTTGAGGGTTCATAACTGATAAATCCAGTGACTAAGACTCGAACTGCTTCAGGCGAGTCTGAAATCTACCGGCGGGAGCTGTGGAAGGGCTGGCAAAGACTAACCTTTCTGTGCTGTTATTTTAGGGTGACTGCCCCCGGCGGAGTTGGGGCTAGATGAAGAGGGAATAAACTATTTGAAACAGCACACTTGTCTTTTTATATGTTAAAACAAGCAAGGCAATGACAAGGGCTGCCATCCTGCGATTACCAAGGAGCCCTGCCTCACAGCCGGAAGCCGGGCTTTGCTAGACAACAAACATTGGATTTGTAATGTAACCTAAATAAATAACCAGCCGGACACACAAGCAAGATTCTGTTAAACAGTGGCGGCAAACAGCCCACGAGGCCTGGACGAATCACCTGACACATCATCAAGAAAGGGAACTAATTTTTTAAACCCGGGAGTGCAGTGCTGCTCTAGTTTAGACTTTGAATGTTGACAATACATAAATGACCTAAGAGGATCCACTCCCTTTTTCTTTCTGGGATGCAGGTCAGTGCATTCTCAGAGTCCCTTTTATCTAGATGTGTTCTATGAATTTCATTTAATTAATGCTTCTAAAATAA
This sequence comes from Miniopterus schreibersii, assembly GCF_964146895.1. Lineage (NCBI taxonomy): Eukaryota > Metazoa > Chordata > Mammalia > Chiroptera > Miniopteridae > Miniopterus > Miniopterus schreibersii. The sequence continues at coordinate 10,160,210 of NC_138118.1, read as the reverse complement.
GATATCTATGTTGGCATGTATGTTTCCTATGGACTTGAACTGGTTGTTTGCCTTTATACTCACCTTGACCTCTGCCAGCCTTCCCATGTATCTGTGGTTAGTTGCAAGTTGAAGCCGAGCAAAATAGGGTTAGAAACAAGTTATAACCCCAAAGGACAAACTTTCCTGTGCAACCACAGGTTAGAGGCATCATCACCATATATTAAAAGAAGAATGACTTCGTTGGCCACCTTTACTTCTAATTAATATGTTGTATTCTTTAAACCCAAGTCTTTAAAATGAGATAAGGCCTTGATTCCCTCTTTGAGTGTTTTTGGTTTTTTGGGGGGGGTCTCAAAGACACAGCTGAATTTATTGGGTTTACATTTATACCAAGTCATCTCCCCCTATTTAATATAGGAAATTTCCTCACATGGAAGTTTTCTCAGGTTAAGATGCAATGAGTAAAGCACCTGCCAAGAAATGTCGTCATCTTGTGAAAACCCATATCACAGCTACCTCTGGCAATGATGGACAGACGATGCATAGAAAAGACAGGCCAGATCATGGACACTCCACTCACAGAGAAGCCAAAAATTCCACATGCTTCCCAGCTCCCAGTTGACTTCCCTCAGAGTTGCAAAATAGTGCTCACTTGAGATCCATTCTCTCCTTTCATTTTTCAAAAACTGTGATCTATTTGTTTAGAAGTTTGAATGGAGAAAGAATAAAAACCCGATTCTTTACAATCCGTAATCTCTGAGAGTCAGTTTCATTTACATTGTAGCTCCGCCTCCCAGTGCAAACATATATGCCCATCACGTTAGGGGTTAAGTTAGGTTTTGCGCTAGTGGGTCACTTATAACCTCACTTACATTAGACCATGCGCTCAGGCAGAGGGAGAGGCTGGGGAGAAACAAGGTGCTGATGCTTATGGAAAAGAGCCACGGGGACTGGGGGAGCAGAAGCAGCAGAGAGCTGAGGCGGCGGCAACTTCACACAGAATTCCCCATGGCAGAGGGTCCTTGGCAGAGGGTCCTTGCTCACTGCCACCGCTGCATCCAAAAGCCCTGCACCCACCCCGGAGTGCCCCTGGACTTCAGGATTTCCGTCCGCCAAACCCCACTCCAGATCACAGGCTCAGGAATCAGAGCTGGGAAGTCATGATCTCAGGGGGGCATCCCCTCCTCCCTCACGGCCAGTTTCAACCCTTTGCGTTTTCTACAACTCCAGGCAGGCTCACCCTTAGAGCCAGTTTGGAGTTTTAATTCATAGATCTCTGGTTCTGTACAAAATGCCTTTCTCTCTTTCTATCCTTGCCTGTGTCCTTGGACACTGGCCCTCGTCTTCTCGGACTTCACTGCAATTGACCATTGGTTCCCATAATTATGGGGGAGGCCCAGGACCCTAATATCTAACACAGCTGTGGTCTTATCTTCTGGCCTATTTTACCTAGTTTTCTCATATATCAAGACATAGACAAGGATCTAAAATAGTGACTGAAATATAAAACAGTGCCCCCAAAATACTGAAGGACAGATGGGGTGAAATAAAAATTAATTCTATATTTCAAGAAAGTGTATAAAAACATGAACACAGAGAAATAAGTCATATGTTGTCTCAACTAAAGATTTTTGAAATAGTAGCACATCACCAATGAATCACTATCATGACACTGAGTATCCTATGGGCCTTTCTCTGACAGCACACATCACATAATAACGTTGGACGTGTCTTCACAGATAACTGTCACACCCACATGAAGAATGACGACAGAATTTGGTAGTGCCAGCTTCGGGGAAGACACTTACGCTGTCTCAGGAGTTTTCTAGATGTTACTATACCATGTGGCGTCACCACCTTTCTGCTCTCTCCTTTTGGGTAAAGCTGAGACTAAAGTGGTTAATAAACCATATATCATCACTTGGGGTTCACATGTTGCTCCCCTCCCCTCCATTTCTCTAACCATGGTTTTCAGATGTGAGATGAACCTATCCATCAAATCGAGTAGGCACTTCCACCAACTTACAAGCTTCCCGGAGTTTCTCTTTGTCGTAGTGGAATCCTTCATAGTCTTGCAAACTGATTTTGTTCACGCGGATCCTCAGGCGATCTGGGACAGACTGGGGACTGCAAAACAAGAACAGCACAGTCAGACAGAAACGAGAGCGCGGAACCGGGGGTCCCACACACCCGGAGGGGCTAAAGGCGAAGTCCTCTTTCACGCATAGAAGATAAAGCTCCCAAACAGAGCTGTGGGATCTTGACCGCACTGCAGCAGCGACCTGGAGAACACTTCCCCAGGAGCCTCAACTTGCTGAACCGGAGGGTGAGAGCATGGAAATAAGCATGAAGGCCACTCGCATCATTTCTGCTATTAGCTTAATCAAAATTCTAATAAGATCATGCGTTTAGTCCACAATAAATTCACGCAGGGAATCTGAAAGGTGAGCAGTGGCGCAGAGCCGTGAAGAAATGCTCCAGGCAAATGCGCTGTCACAGCCCAACGTGGCCGCTCACCCGCAGAGGAGGCGGGAAAGCTGCGCAGAGCGAGTGGAGGGTCCCGAGCGCTCAGCCCGGGGCCCTGGCGCCGCACAGCCCCGCGGGGCCGGGACCGTGCGCTGCGCTTCTCTTCAGGAAGGGGTGGCGGGTGCCTTTCACTTGGAGGGAACTCAGTCGGCGCTAGTCCAGAATACTGAGCAAGAAAAGGGGGCACCGAACTTCCCGAAGCAGCCTGTTCATCTTCTCAATGTCTTTACCTGGACTCCCGGGCCTTCTTAGGTAATATTTTCAAACAGTTTAATTATGGGTATTAGTTGAGGGAAACAGTTTTGTTTTCATCATCGGTACTACAGATCAATATATTTATTCAATATATTAATATAACACAACCCCCACATGTCCTTGAGTGTTATTCTCTAGTTAGATGTCATTGGTTCAGAGGATTTTCTCAAATAGAGGGTTGCTTCTCCTTTCTTATATTATGGGATAAAAATCACCACTGACTAGTGGAAAGAAGAGCATTGCTCCTTAATCCATTTCGAGGGAGGGAGGGAAGGAGGGAGAGGAAAGAAGGAAGGAAAGGTTGGATGGAAGGAAGAAGTGATGCTTTTAAAATATTGTCAGAATTCTGCTATTTCCACCTCAAACACACACACACACACACACACACACATATTTAATTTCACTGCAACTCTAAAAGAGAGAGAAAAAATAATTGAATCTAATTCTCTTGTCTAAAACCACATTTTAAAGCCAGGTATAGTTAACTCCCTCCATATAGACTCTCACTCTACTCACTCCCAGAATAACACACATACACCCATGTATAGATATATGTGTACATCCACACATAGTTCTCTTCCCCAAATACACACACACACACACACACACACACACACAGATTTAGATATAAGCGCATGAATTCTAAAGAGAGATGGTGGACAGATAAAAACGTCTGTGGTTTACTGAATTAAAAATTAAGCCACTACTAAACCGCAAGATGGCTGTTTTGAGGGAAAGTTGAGAAGCTAGAGTCAACAGCTGCATGGTCATTCAGTCCAAGTGTGTTTGCTGGGTGTCCACTTACATGGGCCATTGCGCTGGCCACTGACAGGCACTGACAAAACCGACCTAAGTATTTAAGTTGTGATGGGGGGTACAGTTTGACAGCAGGTTTGTAAATTAGTAGAACAGCCTTTAAATATCATGCACACCCACACCATCATTTACAGACAGGGAAACTGAGGGTCAGAGAGATAAAGTGATTTCATGGTCACATAGCTACTAAGTGGCAGAGCTGGGAGCAGAGCCTTGGACCGTTTACTCAATGGTTTCATGCTCCTTATATGATGCCAAGAATTCCATGGACTTGACAGCAAAGCGTAGAGCCTGAATTCACAGTCAGATGATCTCGGCGTGGTGCTCAGTCTTTTCTTTATCAATCAACAATCAACGAGGGTGGTTTAGTCAACTGTGGTACATTCAAACGAGAGAACGCTGGGCAGATATTATACGAGTGTGTAGATCTACGTTTGTCTAGGGAAAAGTCTGACAACATCATGCTGTTAAGTGAGAAAAAAGTCATGGAAAATCACACATGGCATGATCTCATTCATGTAAACTGTGGAGCTTTGGGGTTTGTGTATATACAGAGAAATGGCTGGAGAAAATGCTCAGCAAGCTAGTCCCAACAGGTCATCTCCACATGATGGGATTTGGGGATTATTTTACATGGAGCATCAACATTTTAAGAAAAATAATATAATTATTTTAAAAGTACGTCAACATATAAATGAATGATGATAACTCAGGACAAGAGTAAAAATAAGAATCCTAACAGAGTGTTAGGTATTAGATGTGAGTAGATAGGAAAGACTTCCAGCCATACAGAGTGACCATACAAAGTTCATACCAAATGTTTATCCCGAAATAAAGAAGGGTCTGATCTTTTTTTTTCCAAGTTCATCCCAGTGACCTGCAGAGACTGTAATTAGTCGATATTTTCCTGCAAGCATAGCAGATAAGAGGGAAGCTGCAACCACAGAATGTGGTGGCCCATCATACTCTGTAACGGGAGATGCAGGAAGACAGAGGTTGAACGACCTCTGCCCAGACAATATTTGAGAGAACAGCAGATCGACTGGCAGTGAGCTCTTTTGTCTTCTCCAGTGGGCTGAAGCGTTCAAGACTAAGACCTATTGCAAGAGTGGGAAACAGGATCCAGGAAATGACTGCAGACCAGTCGCTGTACCCCTCCTCCAGGGAGCCCGCATGGCTATCAGGTGCGCACCGCCTTTATCAAATCCATCAGCGCCTATTCCCTGTCCACACCCTCCTACCTCCCAGCCTCTCATCTGTGCCCACCGATTCCAACCACACGCTGTTGCCTCCTGAACCTCGGCCTCCCACCAATCTTTCTGACCTGTGGGTGGCACACCACGGACATAGAACAGGAACTTTCATTCAAACAGAACTTTCAGATTCCACCTGAATTCACATATTATCTCATTTCACCTCCAGAGTGATCAACTGAGCAAGATGGAAGAAAACCGAGACTCTCCCTAGCCACTTGTCACGCTCTCCCACCCACGCTCCTACACATTCACTGTCTTGCTCTCAGCTCCTGTCTTCTGCCAACTGCACTACCTCCTTCCCTACCAGCAGCACCTCGCTTAAACCCAGATTTCTGCTCAGGGTGCCTTGCATTTGGCCTGCTATCAAATGTTGCCGTAGATGAGGTCCATGAGCAAATTTTAGAGCATTCCATCACAGAAACCATGATGGAAAACCCCTCAGAATTATATTGGACCCCAGGGTCCACAGTAGCTGAGGGAGGCAGCTCAGCACAAGGGCAGCTCAGACTCCGAGTCAGATTGCCTGGACTTCAGGGAAAGTTCTTCCACTTACTGGTTAATCAGGAAACTCTGTGCTTCAGTTTCCTCATGGGTGAAGAGATAATAACAGTATTCATCTCATATGGATATTATAAGAATTAAGTGAGTCAATACAGGTGACGTGCTTAGGAACCATCTGGCACATTGTAAGAGCTCAATTGATGCCAGCTATTACCAGCGTATTATCATTCTGAAGATTCTGCTCTTTGATAAGGTTCTGCCTAATCAGCCATAGCATCTGCTAATGCCAGGTACTGGAAGAGGTTTCAGGCATACACAGTAACCTCCCTAGACACCTGGGACAAGCTGCTGGGCATCCTCTGGGGGACACTGTCTAGCCTGGTGTCATGGTGCTTCTGGGTCTTCTCCCACCTGGTATTTTACGGGGAGGTCAACAGCATGAAAACAGGCAACTGGGACATGGGAGAGCAAAAGCACAGAGGTGAAATGAAAGCCAAGTGAGTCAGTCGTGTTCCTTTATGTCAAAATATATTAGTGTCCCATTAGTGGCTGACTGGAGTGGAAGATGACAGAGGTGTTCCTTAGAGTCTGGGGAATAGCTTTGCCATTAGCTTTCTAAAATTAAATTTGCCAAGGAAATTAGTAGAGCACGGAAGAGACTAATAACCTGGGTAAAAATACACCTGCCTCCGCGCAGGCATCCACCACAAGCCACTCCTATCCTGTTTAAGAAAGCTCCACCTTAAGGCTTCCGAACCTCACTTCCAGTGGAACCTCTCAAGGGTGCCAAAGGAACTCAGCAATCTCTGAACTACCTTTGAAACTGGGCAGTGACCTTAACCTGTCACCTGCTCACTCATTTTCTCCGAAGCATAGAGGTCGAGCTTGGGCAGAGTGGTGAAGTTCATGACTCTGAACTTAAGTCCCAACTTTCCCCCATGACTTTCCGAAGAACACCTCTCGTTAAAGTCACTCACACGGACCTCCTGCATCTCCAGACCACCGCTTCCCAATCCACCTCCACGCCTGTCCCCCTGAGATGTTGGGGGCAGCGGAGTGGAGAGCCTTCAAGACAACCACCTGAGCTCTCACTGCTGTTCAGCTTACACCTAGCTCTCATTTTCTCCTCTCCTGTAGGTCTTGTCAGTCGCTTTTTAAAAACTGGCTCTTTGTAGACTAGTGTCTCAGCTCTAAACAGTAGTTAATAGATCTCAAACCTTAGTGGGAAGAGAGCGTGTTGACACGGGTGGGGAGACAAGATGCAGGGCTATGTAGCATCTATAGTGTATTGATGAGAATGGAAGTGGGGACTGAATGTTTGCAAGGTAGTCCACTGAAAGATTTTAAGAATATAAATTCTAACTCATGTTACATAGGAGACCCTTAAAGTTATACAATTATTCTACATTTGTATCTTGGAAATATTCTATTTTCATTAACATTTTTTAAATGGTTCAATGTAAGACCTGCCACTTAAAGCACACACGGTGTAGACTCATTGATTTTTATGATGAACTACAATTTAACCAGACCTTTCTTACTCATACATGAAGGGCTTTCCTTTGCAAGGCAGGACAGCATCATAGCTTTGTCTGCCTTTCGCCCTTGAGCCTGATTTAATAATAATAGTAATAAGTTGCTTTACTTTCTTTCCAGCAATGTAAACATGAGATTCTACCCGATGGTAACCTAGATATAATAAAGTATGTTTCTACAAATCTTTAATAGAATTCATTTGAACTGGCCTTTGTTTTATGAATAGACTTTGATTAAAATATTAATTTCTACTGTGAATTCATGGCATGAAAGACTATTTCTTCCTCCTCTTTGCAGCTCCAGCACCTAAAATAGAGCCTGACATGTGCTGTTCACAGTAACTGTTCCGGGACAATTAAGTGAATGAAATGCAAGAAAGTCCTGGCCTATAGGCTTTAGCACAGTTTACCATTGGGTCAGCTCTCTCCTGCTCATTGGAGGGATCTTCATTGTGAGTCTCTGGAAACCCTGACTTGGCTGTTCATTCCAGTCCTTTCCCCACCTAGATCCAGAGGTGTGTCCATGCTGGATCATGGTCTCTCACTCCTTCGCATCTTATCTGGTGGGATCCACACAAATATAAAGAGGAAAGAACATCCAAAGGGCAGATGTCCCTTCCAGAACAGTATGTAAACCACTACAGGACCGCCCGGTCTTCATTCAATAACAGTGAACCAGAAACATCTACCAACACATCCTTTCATCAGCTATCAATCTGGGCCTTATTTAGAAACAATTATACTCAATGGCTTCCTTTAGCAGCTTCCTAGAAATTGCTACAATCCACCCTGGGACATTGTCAAACTGCCACTGACAATTACCTCTCCAGAAACACATCCTATTGGGCCTCTTTACATTGAACAATAAAACTGAATTATATTGAGCCTTCAGAACAGAGATTTAAACTGGACTTTAGATACCTGCCAAGCTCAGAGAAGACTCAATTCCGTTGCCTTCTGCCTAGAGAACCATGCCTCAGAATCTGGAATAAGTTGGAAAGAAGTTTTTGAATTTGGAACCAAGGATAAAAGCCAAAACCACATGAGCAACAGCCAGTCCTGAGCTCCCGTTACGTTTTTTTCTAGAGAAAGTACCTTTCAAGGTTAATTCACGTCTGAGAGACGTTAAATCAGTTCTCGGCTTCTTCGGAATCCATTTATGAGGTAGCTGATGTGTCACAGCTTACAAATCATCGGAGCCAGCTATCCGCTCCAGACCTCCAACAAGATAATGGAGTTAAAGCACTAGTGGACTGGGAGAGTTCTTAGATGTTATCTAATCCAATATCTGCCATTCGTCTGATTCTATATTCCTCTACGATTGCATCTTCCAGCAGCTGCTCGGGCTCAGTCTAGGGGTGAGGTACAGGATGGAGGAACTCTATCCTTTGTTAAACTGCTCTAAGCATCTGCAAATTCTTCCTAAAGACTCTAACTCTCTCTCTCTCCATAGTTTCTGTTTATTGGTCTTTCTTCTCTTATTTGGGACAAATCACTGAGACAATCAGCCACAAGCACTGATGGTGAAAGAATGTAAACTTAAGCACCAGAACTATCACCTATCAAAGAAACATTTGCAGACTTAATGGCTAATAGGTTAAAAATAGGCTATGAGTCTCAAAGAGCAAAAACCTTGTATGCTATTGGTTGAAATAAAGCATAATTGTAAAATTTTTGAAGATTTTCAAATACACATGGAAATGCACACTTTCATGCTTCTATCGAAATCTGTAATAAATATTTATGCTTCTGAAACTGTAATAAATGAATGTGGAGTAGAGTGAAATTAGTTTGTGGTTACTAGAGACTGCTCCCGGCATTTAAAAAAGCAAAGGTGAAGAACCAGGAGTGGGTTCGTCGGTGATGCTGCAAAGCAACTCAACGGGTAGAGCAGTTTCATCATTTCTGCTTTAAAGGAAAGACAGAGGCCAAGACCCTTGATGGACATTTCAAATTCTCTTCACCACGCATTTCTTTTGGGAGGCAGTGACTTTCAAAGCACTTACTGACTCAGCCATCCAGTTCTGAGACTTTTATGTAGAACCATCCCACATACACTTAGTGTTACAAGTTTGGATACCAGGATCAAAGAATTCTTTTTTTAAGCCATGCTTGCACTCTCAGAGTTTCCTCTCCACAAGATCCTGCAGCCCCTTCTTTCCCCTTTCTTTTTATTTGTGCACATTGAATCCACTTCTCGGTTCTCACTCTTAATTCCTCCTCTATGGCCCGTTCTGCACTGTGGTTAACTCCCTGCTCCTGGAAGCCCTGTTTCCATGGACTTTAGTTCAAACACTCTTCTGGTTTCTCAGCTAAATTTCCATCTGCTCCTTCTTTCTCTCCCCTGCAGTTCAACCTCCACTAGAGATGACTATTTTTTAGAAAAAAAATGTCTTTTAGAATAGGAGTTTTGGACCTTAAGTTCCCACTTGCACTCTTTTTATGCTCTTTCATGCCTAAAGGGTATTAAAATTGGGCAAGTATGACGATGAAAGGCACAGGAAGGAAATACCACAGGAAACAAGGAAGGATGGACATCAGAGGCAGGGGGAACATTCATTATCACAGGATTCTGCAAATTCAAATTGCTCAGATGAAGAACAGTTAGGAGCAGTTGGAATGGGGGCCAGGAAAGAACTCAAGCCCTGTCTTTCTTTACACCAGGCTCCAATCATTGGCACTTTATGAAGTAAGGCCATTAATGGAGGTTTCCTGGTGATTAAAGTGACTAAAGATGCCATCATAAAACACTAACAGTAGTTACTTTTAGTACCATAAGCTGCAAAGGTGTGGACAATTCTTTGCTGTTCTGATTGTAGAGAGGACCACTAACCATTGCCTCCAATGGAGTAAGGAACCAGTGGGCTCGAAGCAGCGAGAAACAAGAAAATAATGTCGCTCCCACGCCATCTGAATGGCCTAAGATCTTGCCTGCTCACAGGTTTCAGGTTTCAATTTCTATATATCAAAGAGAAATTTGCTATTTATAATGCTAAAAATCTTCACTTGGGTTTACAATCAGAAGCTATTGCAGTATCCTGTTCTTATTTGCAACTGAGAAGGAAACTGACTTTCTTTGCTGCAAAGGAGGCTGGAATAGTGTTGGGATTTGCCTAGTTCCAAAAGTGTCATTTCACAGGAGAAAAAGTGTGTGGACTTTCACATATATCAATATAGACACTAAAATTAGGCTTAAGACCGGCTGGGTGAGGCTCAGAGGTGGAGCATCGACCTAGGATCCAGGAGATTGAGGTGCCATCCCAGGAGATCGAGGTGCCATCCTGGTCGGGGCACATGCCCGGGTTGCGGGCTCGATCCCCAGCAGGGACCGTGCAGGAGGCAGCTGGTCAATGACTCTCACCGTTGATGTTTCTCTCCCTTTCTCCCTCTCCTTTCGTCTCTCTGAAATCAATAAAAATATGTTTTAAAAAAATTAAATAAAATTAGGCTTAAAACTTCTGGTATATTTGCTCACCTAGTAATTCTAAACACTTTGATGAAGCAAATGGTGGTATTTGAGTAAGTGTCTATGTGTAACATTGAAAAAATATTTTACAAAAAAATGAGATTACACATATTTTAAAATATTTAACACTTATTTCACCTTCAGAAAACAAATTAAAAATTTAGAATTTTTTTAAGTAAAAATAACCAAAGCAGTTGCCCAAATGCATGAATAATGAAGTGAAAATAAATATGGCCATCTATTAAGGTTGAGAAAGTTTGTAACTCCAATTAGTGTGAGAAAGAACTAAATATACATTCAGTGACAAGATGTGCTCCTATTGAACAGCTACTGTGCGAACTGCGTGGAAGTTGCTCTGCATTTCTAGGAAACAAGCTCAGTAAGGAGAAGATTCCCCATTTTGTCTTATACCAAGAAAATTAAAAGCAAGTACTGGCCTGGCAATGAATGGTATTATATAAGAAACCTTTCCCTAAACGGTTTTAGCTTTCTATGCAACACATTTTCTAAAAGGACACTATCCTTTCCTAAAATCTTGGTATTAGAGAAAGACTACTTGCAAAATCATTTTTTCTTAGTGGGCAATGAGTATTTTACCGTAAGCTTTAACGCAGGTTTTTCCGTCCAGGTTGACCGTGGCTTGCCAGGCCTGGAACAGTCAGTGGTGCTACATTTGGCTCTGGAGAGAGACATGGCATCACACGCCTCCTGCAGCTCTGCCAGCCATCAGCCCTCGGCTGGTGGAAAGCTGAGTCCCCCTTGGAGCACAGATGTGCTCCCAATACCCCAGGCTTCCTTGTCAGAAATCCAAGGAAAATGAATCAGAAAGCCCCCGAAACCCAACTCTCCTTTCCAACTCAGCCAGTTAGTCAATTAGGAGGAAACTTTCATCGCCTTCCTCTAATTCCTGGCCCAGTGACTGAAGAGTTTTCGGAACTATTCTTCTTGGCGGTGTGAGGACAGACAGAATGAAGACACACTGCTGGAATGGAACTTGTAAAAATCGTAACAAAAAGAAGCTTGTAAAATTTGATAGTGAATATGGGTGAAAAGTTCCTTAAGGTATACTTTTAGGGGTAGACGAATAAATTACTCGGATGACAAAAAATAAACAAACACAAAATAACAAGTAAACATGTCAATTAAAAGGAAAGCAGTGAAAGGGAGGAAAAGAGTGGCTTCTGTTGGGAATGTCCTACTAGAAAGCGAAAGCAATGGGGTACTCTGGCTTGTCCCATTCTTCTCTCCTTTAACTTACCGTGTGAAAGTAGCTCACGTCTCTACCAAAGGCAATATCCTAACATCTTCACAAGCCAAGAACCTTTCTTCAAGGAAACATGTAATTATTTTATTTTGCCTGGGCAACAAAAAAAAAACCCACTGGACCAAAAGATTTATTTATGTCCCAATTAGAAGACATAAATAACTTCTCTTGAGAGCAGGAGAGTCTAAATGATTAAGAAAAATAAAATAATTAGCTATCCATACTAAAGAGGTAAAAAGCTTTGACTTTTTTGTTCCATTTGTAATTCTTCCAATGCCACTTTTATTGTAGTCAACTATTTTAGCTACGATTTTGGAACTTGCTGAATTCAGTTTTAGAATTTCGTTTTTTGACACAAAATGTGACGAGTTCTGGAGATTAATTAAATCTAGCATCAACACATATTTTCTTTTCATGCCTTTAAGAATGTACTCTCTTTTCATTTCATAAAAGTGTTTCGGGGTATTATGACAGACCAAGAAAACTCAATTGCATTGGTATAATTAAATTGAAGTTCTCCTACAAATGAAATGCACATTGCAGTTTATCACCACCTCAGCAAAGCAATCCAAAATAAACACCCCCTTGGAGTGCGGGAAACAAATGACTAGGTTTCTTTGTTACTGGTATGTTCTTGCTCTGTGGCAGGATATAGTATCAGTTACGATTGCAGTACTGAAGTGAAAACTGAAATATTTCTTTTTTCTCTCTGAATGCAATAAATTCATTAAGAACATTGCAGTTGTCATGTTATTATAAAGATATGAATGACTACTTTCTAATAGTATTTAGGTGTTTGTTTTTTTCTGGGTGGAGAGTCCATTTGTAAATAAATCTTTCATTCATAAAGATTAGCAAAATTATTCCATTTCCTTTCCTTCTATAGTCTGTATTTCTATAGTTGTTTTATTATAATAACATTTTAGGAATTCAGATTCAAACAGAAATTTAACGTTCATTTTGTTCAACCACATTATTTTACAGAAAAGTGAATTTGGGTCCAGACAAGTCAACAGTCTTATTGTACTCATATAATTAATACAGAAAATCTGCTATAAATAAAAGAGCGATGTCCTTCAGCCTTCCTTATACCATCTGGAAAAAGATTTTAAGGAATTAAATTACTAATATAAGTAATATGCACAAAGTTCAACCTTCACATAGTTGGTGGCAAGAAAAAAGCACCTTAACATTCAAGTGTATCTATTATGACACTATTATGAACTGGGCTGTGTCCCCTAGAATTCATAAGCTGAAGTCCTAACCCCCAGCACCTCAGAATGTGACTGTATTTGGACATAAGGTCTTTAAAGAGGAATTAAGGTTAAATGACCTCTTATTGGTGGACCCTAATCCGATCTGACAGGTGTCCTTAGAAGAGGTGGGAGCACAGACACAGAGGGAAGACAAGGGGAAGTGATGCCCATCAACCAGCCAAACGTGAGGCCTCGAAAGAGACCGAGACCAGCCGGCACCGTGACCTCGGGCCTCTAGGTCCCGGAGCCGCGAGGACAGAGGTTTCTGCTGCTGAAGCTGCTGCTGTGGCGCTTTATTGCGGCGGCCCTGGAAGAGAGCTACTACATCTTGTTCCGGACCTATGACTACCGTTTATTAAAGATACACAATAGAAGAGGGGCCTGGAAAGCTCTGGGGGCTAAATAACACTGTTCAGGATAGTCGCATCTTCATTTCAACTGCTTCTAAAAGTCAAGGTATGCAGAATAATCTAGAATAATCTAAAAAGATGCACTGTGGTGTTTAACTGTTATTTCTAAGATCAGTGCTTTTCCATTTTAATTTTTCAAAATGTATTTGGATTAAAGAAAGAGACAGCACTTCCTGCGCTCGCCTCCCTGCTCGGTGCAGCCCAGCCGGCCTGGCGGCCCCTACACCCCGACCGTCCGGCCTCTGCCCCTCGCCCGAGCTGGCTGCACAGCCCGGCCCGGCGCCTCCGGCCAGCAGCCCGGGTCAGTCGCTTACTTCTGACCCCTCCGCGCGAGAGACGCTGCTTCCACACCTCCGCAGGCATGAATCACTCACCTCTGAAGACACACTTCAAAAGCAGAGGTATAACTTTAAAGGTGGAGGGGGCCCGAAGTGCACTGTGCCTTTACATAACTGCACCAGGTCCTGCGACACGCTTACCTCGGCCAAGGGGACAGCACAGGCGCCCCCATCCGCTGTGGATGCGGGCGGACCCTTCGCAATGCGCCCCTTTCACAGACCAAACACCGCCACTAACGATCCGGAAAGACCCCTCAAGTGCTTTAGAGGCACCGGGCTTTATTTTTAATGAGGGTTGGTCATTCTGACACTTTTCTTTTAATAACACTTGAACTGTAAACTTATCATACCAAAGATTTACACAACTGAAACACTCGAAACTGAATTCTAAGTTATTACTCATCTCCACATTTCCTTACAAAGGGGGAAAGTTTACATAGTATGATTTGATTAAAATATATGAATCCCATATATGAAAGTGAACATATGCACACCAGAAAATGGCCAACGATTATACTGACAGTGGACTTCAGCACCTTCAATGCTCCCTTCAAAGCCTACGGCCCTGAGTGCTAAACTTAACTTGATCACTTTTATGATCTCAGGCGAGTTTTCTCACATTTCTTATTTTCAGTCTTCTCATCTATGGAATGGGAATAATAGCCACTGTTACCACAAACTGTTATTAGGGCGTTAAATCGGGTCAGAACTCAAGGTGGTTAGCATCATGTCAGGCACACGTTACTGCTCTGGCTAAATGGAACCAATCCACTCGGGTTCTGCTTAGGATAAGGTGAGGCACTGAATGTCCCACGGCAGTACAGGGCCTGGTCTCCCTGATCAGTACTAGGGATAAAGGATGACCCTGTCATGTCCCATGGCAAGTCTTTCCTACTCATGCCTTAGATCCCTTTGGGACTGATTTTCACAGAGTCTGGGGTCATGCCCTGAATTTTAGCATAACAGGGCTTCAGAACTGATAGAAATCCCAGGGACTAACTGCATTTTTTAAAAATGTCTGGAAAAACTGAAATGCAAAACAGTTAATACATGCTCAGTATCCCACAGGCAAACACAGGGCTCCCCTAGATACCCAAAACAGAGGATGTGACGGTGGGAGTTGGGGACAGGACCACAGAATTAGGAGGAAGACACTCCAGTTAGAGACTTGGTCCACCCCTGCTGCTCCTTTTACATCACTAGGCCCCTCTGGCGATCTGAGTAGGAACAGCACAGGCACATCGAGAAAGCTCTTGGCGAAAACTCACAGAGCACAGGGAGGTAAACAACCATTGGGCAAGATGTAGCCTGGGCTCGAGTTTGGAAATTGCTATGAGATAAAGCCCTAATAGGTCCTACTTATTTTCTTGGGGGGTTACTATTTGGTTTATCTGATTTATGAAACCAGCAGAGAGGGGTGGCATAAAGAAAAAGGAAAGCATGACATTTTGGCCTAATGAAAGGTCAAGAAACCGTGGCCAGTGGAAAGTAAATCACTAAGAAGATAACCCAGAAAAGGTGTCAGTGGGAGGGAGAGAGAAGAGAAGACAGGTGAAGCTTAGCAGTTTTCTCTGCTCAGAGGCTCAGAGCAGCTTTGCTTTTCAGAAGCCCTGAAGCTAACTCTAGGCGTCACGATCTGACTCTGAGATTGAGCAAATGACATTTTTTTCAATGTCATGGATTCAACAATTCTCTCCTGTTCTTTGAAAAATATGAAATTTTGCTTTGTTTCCCTTTAGAGAAATAATGCATGTTCATTGCAATCACTCAGAAAATATAGAAAGCCAATAAAAAATTATCTATAATCCTACCAAACACCCCATGCACTTCTGTCGTTGAGACTCTCAATACTCTGAACTCTATAAACACAGCCACTGAAAGTAATGATTCATGGCAGCCATTGCTTGGACTCAGGTTTACTGAATAGGCCTTCTGTAGAACAGAGAACATACCCCAGCAATAATCTCCACTAAATAGGAAATTAAATGTTACCTTCTCATTGATTCTTTGATCACTGAATTTTAAGGTCCATGAAGGTAGCGCTCCGTTGCACTTACCTCTAGATAACCGAGTACAGAACAGTCTCCGATGCAGAGCAAGTGCAAAATAAATATTTTTGAAAAAATATTTAATAAGTGAATGCATATCTATAAGATAGGGTTAAATGTAAGATTATGTCACTTTGGTATATACCTAATGTTAGACACTGTACAGTTCAATTTACCTGTATTCTTTCATTCATTCATTCACTCATTCATTCTACCAACCAACCATTATGTTTGCTTTCAGAATACTTTGTGTTCAGATCTGTGATCAGAGCTGGGAACACAAAGATTCATAAGAAGATATGGTCAATGAGCTCAAGTAGCCTAAGTCTAGTGTGGGATACACAGAGATACAGAGCTCATGTAATTAATACCAAGTTACAAAACCTTGAGAACTTGAAGCACAATCAACAGTGAACTCCAGTGAAGATGTAGCTAATTCTGACAGCAAGAACCAAGGGAGAATTCTTTGCCATGGCAATCATTCCTCCAGGCCCTGAGAAACAGAAAGGATCTTGATAGATGAAAGGTGGCTGATTATAAATTGTTAAGAACATGAACTCTGAGGTCAGACGGCCTGAGTTTGCATTCCAGACTGCCATTCATTAGCTGTGTGACCTTAGGCAAGTTAGTTAACCTCTCTGTGCATCGGGTTCCTCGTGTATCACATGGAGAGAATAATACCACATATGCTATAGGGTTGTTGGGGGAGTGCATTAGTTAATGCACGTAAAGCACCCATAACAGGACCTGAAACATAACAAAAGCTCGCAGAGTACACGGAAGACGGAGGGCAGAAAGAACAGCAAGGCAGAGGGAACAGCATAAAGTCCCCGCGTGGAGTGCTAAAGAACATATTTTCTTTTTGTCGCACCAGGAAAAAAAGTGAAAGCATAGAGTGTGTTAAGTGCAAATTATTCTGTATAAAATGTGTTTTGTTAGCTCAATGAAACTTTCAGGTCATTGCTCCTTTATTACAACTAGGGACCCTCAATCCATAAAAACGCACAGATGCAGGTGCACAGGCTCCAAAGCCCACAGGTAATTTCAGGGGGGCGTCCCCCAATCAAGGGCAGCAGGCAGTTCTTCAACGTCCGCCCTGAGCCATAGGCAGTCAGGGCCCGGGGATGGCCTCATGGCATTGCCAACTTTCCACACCAGCCGATGTTCAGTATGGGAGTCTCTACAGCCCTCGCAATTAGGGGCCCTGCAGCATCTGGTCAGAACATCCAACTGAACTCGTGGAGGAATGAGGCAGATGGAGCACAGTCAGCTTCCCAGCTCCTCTCAAGGCGGAGCCGGGCGACAGAAGTGGGCCTGGTTAGGCGGCTCTGGCTCTTCGTCTGAGCGGGAGCCCGGTGGAGGAAAGCACGCAGGCCCTCCAGCCCCGAGGAGGTGAGGGCGGGAGACAAAATGCAAGAACTGACCGGCTTTGTACTCACATGGTGAAGGAGCCGGGGGGGGCAGACACTCTCCGCAGGTCCGCAGCTTGCACCTGGTGGAGGCTAGAGGCGGCAGGGAACGAGCAGCGGAGACAGGCAGCACAACAGCATGGACACACGGGGACAAGCGGGAGAGAGAGAGACACACAGGTTTAAACAGGAGGCAAACGAGCGCGTCCCCACACAGGGAATGCGGAGGGACGCCAGCCGGCCACGGAAACCATCCAAAAAGCCGGTGACAGCGACGAAGCCAACAGGACACACGGCAGAGGCTGGCGCTAGGCAAACCACAGACTGGAGCTCAGGGCGGGGTGCAGGGCGGATTCGGGGGGCGCAGACACTGGGCAGGGATGCGGGGCGGGAGGGGTCATCATGTTCCCCTCTGGGCTCTAGTCATTCGGGACGTCCAAGGAGAGGAAGCACTGTGCACACACACGCGCACGCGCACACACACACACACACGAGGGGTAGGCTGGCACCGTCAGCTCATCTCTAAGGAGAGTCAAGACATATTCCACCCCTTCACATACTCCTCACGATTCCAGGGCCTCTGTAGAAATATTCGTGTCAAGAGACCACCGCCTTGGAAAGAGTGACTCAACAAAATCTTCAGCTTCCTTCACTTGAACACCAAGGCTTCTTAAGACCCCCACAGGTGAGACCCCCAAAAGCCTACATTCAGCACAGCGAAGCTGCCAGTCCACTCATCCTTGGTGGAAGAGTGAAACCACAGACAACGTCTCCCTTTGGTCCCTTCTTAGATAAAACAGAGCGTCTTGAGTGGTTATGAGAAAAGACAAAATGTAGGATTCAAGAAACAAAACCAAACCCCCAATTTCCTGTCACTTTTACCTAATTACGCTCTTAGACGATTTGAACAGTTTCACTGTGATTGCAATAGACACGGCCCCCCAGATGCATCTTTTCTGCTGGGTATATAAGTCCTCATGTAACCCCACCCATGAAGTAATTCCCTGCTATTCCCGAAGAGCTATCAGTTATAACCAATAATATTTCTCAGCAGCCAGGTTGACGGACTCTGGTCACCCAGTTCCAGCTGGCACCTAGGAGTCTTGCCCTTGAACAATGCAATCACCGTTAACAATGCAGTCTTTATTACTAGGGAACCGCTAGCTTAAGACAGCCCTAAACACTGGGTAATGTTAAATTCTGAACTGTTTCAAAGTGCCTTTCAAACAGGGAACATGATCAAGTTTACCGGGCTACCGCATTACTAGTACATGAATATGAACCTAGATAAATCTCCTCTATTTCTTCTTTCTGGGAAGCTATTTGCTCGAGTTCATGTTTCAAGTAGATTCATAAGCCACGATAAAATGAGATCTACTCCTGTACCAATGGAGGGGGGGTTACTGAACACAAATGGCGCCTACCCTTTTAGTTTGTGTATAGTAACAACAAAGGGGAATTATAAACCAAGAAATTTTTTTCAATTATTTTTTCCCCTTTTTGCATAGATGAAGCGCTAGTGGCATCATGAAGGCCTACTATCTGTTTCTCATGGGACTTCCTCCAGCTATCCACGTGAACCAGGATCTTGAAATTCTTCCAGCTGTTATCATAAAATAAGATCAAGGCATTTCCTACATTATTTTTATATTCCTGAGATCTTAGATTTGTTATTTTTGAAAGAATTTTGGAGAAACATAACATCTGATCTATGTGCGAGCTACTTATTCAACATGCGACCATGAGTCTCAGCACACTGACAGGCACTGGGGACCCTAAAAGGAAAACCCCAGGGTCTCTCCACAGAGCAGGGAAGAGAGACAAGTAAACCAACGATTGCACTCTCTTTGATAAATGGTGTAAGCAAGCGCACTGTAGGAGCACTGAGTGGTATATTTAATGTCTAGAAGTAGACAGGAAAGGGTTCTTAGGGAAAGCGATATTTTAATGCAGTCCTGAACGTGAGTGAGAGCAGATGAAAGGAGGTGAGGAGAGCAACAGAAGTGCAAGAATCTGATGAGCCATAAGACAGGCTGGTACTCTAGGAACAGCAATCATCTCTGGAGCCCAGGAAGATGAAGACGAAGAAGGCAATGGTCTAAAAGGTCTATAAAGCTTAAGGATATGGGCTCCACATTCTCAGAAAGGCCAATCTAACTAGTCGATTGGAAAAGACATTGTGTGCAGGGCAGCAACACTGGAAATAAGGGAATGAGTTACGGGCATATTTCAGCAGTGCCCCTGAGAAGTAACTAGCTGAGAGGGAGCACAGATGCGGTGAGAGCTAAACACAAGACGTGGGAATTAGACAGAAGGTAGACTTCAAAGAAGGCACTGGGTGTGTAAAAGTGGAGGTGACTGAGGGGACCCCAGGGGCCAGGGACATGGTGCATGAGCGGACGGTGGTTCCGTCCAAACACAGGCGAATGAAAAAGGCTCCCGGGGTGATGAAGAGAGAGCAAGATGGACAGAGTTAACGAGTCCGTTAATAGTGGTCCATGTAGTGTGAGGCTGCTAAGAGACATCCAGGTGCAGGCGTCAACTATGGTGTTTGGGGGTGAGTCTTCGGTTTTTAGAAGAAACCCCTGCTGAGGACACAGATCTGAGGCTCATTATCTTCTCAGTCAGAGATGAAACCTGGGGTGCTGATGAGCTCCCCCAGAGAAAGGGCAAACCCCTGAGGGGCACTGGCATTCGGGCAGAAAAGGGAGCCCGCTGCTTAAGAAACCACACGCTTAAACCTCAAGCGCTCGGGGTTAGTTAACAGGCCCTGTGAACGGAGGATGCCTCCTTAAGCAAAACTGAGAAGCTACTCTCCTCTGACTGAAGGACTCCCCTCCCCCAAAACACAGAGGTTTCTCAGCGAAAATTCTTAAGACAATTTAAACTGGGTCTCTTTCATCGGAAAGGAGACAGGCAAATGAACAGAAGAAACATACCCTCTTAGGAGAAAAAATAATAAGAAAGATAGAAAAGAAGAAATGGACCAGAAAGATGGGGAAAAAATGAAGAAATACCTTTCAGTGCTCTCTTTCTGACTTGGCTGCAATAATGAACTTCATACAACCATGGCTGAGAGGAGAGAAAATCTTGGCTGACTCAGAAGGTGGAAGAAAACATTTTGAAAGGTCTTAATAGCCAGGCTGCCCTTAAACTGAAAGTTCCACCTAGAAATCCAGGGGAAGAAATTAGATTTCAAAACAAGGATTTCTAGGGAAATAGAAAAAAGCAATCTAATCGCAGAGGGTGGATAATAGCAGTGGGTGAGAGAAAGCAGGTCTAGTGAACAAGTAATACATGGCAAGTAGGTGTTTTTGCTTTCCTTTGAAAACACTACCTATGTTGATTTTCTGAAAATACGGTGTTAATTTTCATCATAAGTAGTACTAAAGCCCTTTGTTATTTTTTAAGATATTTATATGTGCTCTTTTTAAAAATCAAAAGCATACTATTATTGCCTTTTTGCATAGGTCTTTCATATGACCCCAAGGCTGCTTTAGTGGAGCCACCACTGCCCCCTGGTGGAAAGTAACTATTTTTGCGTTGAGGCGGCTTATTGAACCTCTACCTACCTGTGCCGCTCAATCTATTAAGTCACAGCATGTGTGTCATGAGTCAAGAGCAAAACAAAACAAAAAGCCAACTATTTATGTTTGTTTTTATATGTGAAGAAAGCCTAAGTGGATTCTTAATACAATTACTGAGCAAATACAAACTCTTTCTCAAAGGCAAGAGGTGCTTGAAGCTAAATACCTGAAGGCGATCTCATGTCTGACGAGATTATTAAATAGAGAAGCCCCAGACATGAGAATGGGAGTCCACGGCCTATAGATGCTAAGAACTTTCAGCTGTATTATAGCTTCTTAACAAACCATCTAGGAGTGGCGCCAAGCAGCCTGAGCTGCAGTGCTAGCTCAGAGATGGCTTTTCACTCCCAGTTCAGAGGCTTCTCCCCAACTAACGGTCCATGGCTTGACTCTCAGGTTTTGAGAGAGGATATGGCCGACCAGATGTTGTTGCTGACATCTTACTTTTTAACATAACATAGGACCTCAGCAACCGTATAGTCGACCTAACAGAAGGTAAAGGCATCGGGAATAAGCTAGGAGTTTCACTAGCTGCAAAATGTAAGTGAAACAAGAGATACAGCTAAATGAGCCCCCTGGATAAAGAAAGGCCCAAGAAAAGTGCTGGGGAAGTCCAGAGTGATTCTGGGAAAGCAGGAACAAGAGCAGACAGGATCTGTCACCCCCGGCTTCAGACTTTAAGCTGACACCAGAAACAAAAACACCTGAAGAGCCCTGCCTGATGCTGTTCCTCAGCACGTGCCGTCTCAGGAAGAGAGCTGGTCAAGCTGCAGCAGCGAGCTTTGTCATTGGTTTATTCTGGGCACTTCTGTAGATTGTCACGTGGACTCAATAAATACGTGGCAAAGCATGTCTTTGCTTCACAGGCACCAGAGGAAGCCAGCCATTCAGTACAAATAGGTAATCATGCATCACAGGCCACAAACAGGAGGCGCACCTTGGAGGGTCCCTCACTGTGACAGAAGGATGACCCGAGGGTGAGCCCTGAAACGGCCTCACCTTGAGTAAGTGTAAGCATATGGGCCTGATATATAGAAGATACTAAAAAAAAAAAAATGTCCCAAATCCCATTCTTTTCCATCTCCAACCTCAAATAAACATTTCAATTAAAAAAATTAGATTAAGGGTCGCTAAGATAATGAATATCAAGTCATTAGCACCTTATCTCAAATCAGTTTATCCAAACGCCTAAGAAAGGGCCCAGGGGAGACACACCTTGCTTAAGCATTGCGCCTTGGGTCAGGTTAAATCTAGACAACAGGGTGCCACGCAGGATGGCAAACTGAGCTGAAGTGTCAGAGTACACAGGACCCCAAAAGGGGAGCATCGGAAAAAGGACAGTTCACCAACAGCCAGAAAGAAGGGGCTGCCATGTGGAGAGAGGTGAGCCAAAATCCAGCCCTGCCAACCTCCTGCTTGGAGAAACTCTCCAAGTGACCTGGATAAAGAGGAGGCAGACAGCCTGACTTCCTAAAACAAAATTTAAAAGAACACATTTATCTGGATGCATTTTCAGGCCCTTGAATCACTCTTAATGATCTCCCGCGGGCCCCAGGAAATGCACGCTCGGTGGTGAGTGAAGCAGCAGCATGGGGCTAGCCTGTGACACAGGAGTGGTTTCTAAGAGAAGGGTGTGGTCCCCGTAACAAATGAAGGAAACTGCGAGAGGCAAAGGGACTGCTGAGGGTCCTGGGCTCTGGTTCCGTTCTCAGCACAGTGAGGCCCCGGCCATGCACATGCGCTGCGCTCTCCTCTCCACGCTCTCCGTGTTCGCAAAGGTGGGCGAGGGGCGCACTCACTCATTGAGCAACGGCATGGACGTCCTCCGCTTGCTCTTCTGCACCATGTTGGCCTGATTCCTCAGGGAGATCCGAATCATGGCCGGGGCCAACCTGCAGGGCTCCCCATCCACTTGCATGGGGATGGATTTGTAAGTCAGCAGCATGACCTCCCGGCACTGGTGCAGCCTCTCCCCGTGGCCCCCAACCTGCAGGGCGGCCTGTGAAAACAAGGGTCGAAAGGAAGCCAGGACTTAGTTGTTTTTTAATTTTAAAATATGTTTTTATTGATTTCAGAGAGAGGAAGGGAGAGGGAGAGAGAGAAACATCAATGATGAGAGAGAGTCATTGATCAGCTGCCTCCTGCACGCCCCCTACTGGGGATCGAGCCCGCAACCCGGGCATGTGCCCCGACCGGGAATCGAACCTTGACCTTCTGGTTCACAGGTCGATGCTCAACCACTGAGCCACGTCGGCCGGGCAAGGAATTAGCTCTTAAGAGTTACTGAGCAAAGCTAGAAACCCAAGTCCACTAAATAGAAGCAAAAGGCCTTTGATAAACATATGGAGAGTTGTTAGCCATGATTAAAACAGGAAACCCTGGATAAGTCATTAATACAAATAAACTAAAATTTCTAAACTTTCGATGAGCATCACCATAAGTTCTCATTGATAGACACTTTTCACTTTTATGGATTTTTCAGTCTTAATCTAACCATTTTAGTGTAATAGGAACGTGGTCCTTGTCGTTACGTATTCCTAGAGGAATAGGTAATTAGAAGAGATAAAGCACATAGTTTAACATAGCTTCTAACCTACAGTTGACCCTTGGACCACACGGATTTGAATTTTGCAAGTCCACCTACAGATACATTTTTTTAATGAATATATTGGACAAATTTTTGCAAGATTTTCTTACTACCATGAAGCAATCGCATCAATTACACCAGGTCACCACAGAACAATCAAATTGCTGCTTCTCTGTTATCACTGCATGAATCGTTATATGAATTTCTTTTTTCACTTTATCTTTCCATTTGTGATATCTAGCCTTAGTAATACATATAACATCTACAGTGTTTTGTGTCATACAAACAATATTGATGTAGGCACTGGCAGATGATTTATCTTGTAAGCATGTAAACTGAATGGTATTGATAAATACATACAGTACTATAAATGTATTTTTTCTTCCTTATGATATTATTAATAACATTTCTAGAGCTTACTTTAAGAATATATTATATAATACATAGAACATGCAAAATATGTGTTAATCAACTGTTAATGTTATCCATAAGGCTTCTAGTCAACAGTAGGCCATTAATAAAGTTTTGGGGGAGTCACAAGTTATACATGGATATTTGACCATGTAGTGATCAGCACCCCTAACCCCTGTGTTGTTCAAGGGTCAAGTGTATATTTAAATGTAAATGTATATTATAATAACTATACAATCTATATTATATATTAAATATGTTCATATTAAATAAGTAGCCCATCCTTGGTCAATTTTCAAACTTGGGCAGGCTCTTCCTTTTTACCTACAACCTCCTCACAAGCTACTTCTAATCTGTGTCTAATCTGAAATGCAAAATAATATGAACTCAGTTAAAAACATTCTGAAAAATAAAGCAGTTTTGAGGGTGAAAATCAAACACAGGAAGAGCTCAGCTCACAATGGTGACCACAGAATGGAAAGTCAATCCAATAATAAGAGTCTGTTGTTAAGAGCAACGAATTAGCATAACTTTGCTCCTTGCCTTAGTAAAAAAAATACACATATAGTTAGTATCGGTTGCTTTTTTAGAGATAAATGAAAATCATACAATAAATGTTTGGTTATAACTTATACAGAGTTATAATATACACAAATTATATTATATAGCTTGATGAATATTTTTTTACAAATATGGGAATCTCCATCCAGATCAATCTGTGGACAATCTATAGCAACCAAGGGGTTTCCATGTGGCCCTTCCCAATCTACTTACACTCCTTCCACCAACCAGTCGGTAACCAATATTCTGACTTCTATTACCATAGATTCAATTTGCTTGAATTTGAACCTCACATAAAATAAATCATACAATATGTACTCTTGTGTCTGACATCTGCTTTTCATTATTTTTCAGTAACATACAGCAAAATGGATTTATCTACTCTTCTGACGGTAAACATTTGTTTGTTTCCAGTGAGGCTATTATTGATATAAACTTTCTAGTACATATCTCTTGGTGGACACATATTCTCTTGGGTACATACAGTGAGAAGTAGACCTGCTATGCTATGAGTTTAGATATACATTTAAGTTTAGTAGATACTAAAGTTAATGCTAAATAGTAGATGCTAAATAGTTTTCCAACAAGGTTAGAGTACAATGCATTTTGAGTATCAATTAATTTTTCTAATTAAGTAAACTTTAAACAAGAGTCACATCCTAACTCTACCTCCAAATCTAAAAGATTTACTTAGAAAGAAAAGAAAAACACACATACTATCAGCTTGTTTCCACATGTCTCATCACTATGGATGGGAAAGAAACCTTGTTAAAAGATTTGTGATGTCAACTTCCGCTTATTTGGTTGCCGGATATTTGCATTTATCTGATGTTTTGAATTATTTTTGCACTTGCATTAATTTGAACAATAGAAACCTGCTTATCTAGAAACACAAAGAGAAAAGGAACACAAAGGGACAGGATAAGGGAATGAAAATACGATAAAAACTGAAAAGTAAAGAACTTATTGGCTCGGCCGGTGTTGCCCAGTGGTTGAATGTCAGCCCATGAACCAAGAGGTCACCGGTTTGATTCCCGGTCAGGGCACGTGCCAGGGTTTGGGCTCAATCCCCAGTAGGGAGCTTGCAGGAGGCACACTGCTTCTTTCTCATTCATGTTTCTATCACTCTATCCCTCTCTCTCCCTCTCTAAAAGCAATAAAGACATGTAAAGAACTTACTGAACATCTCTGATGCTAAAGCACTCGGTTGTGTCCTTTCCATATTTTATTTAATCAGCGGAGAGCGAGAAAACAGGCAAATGCAGAGCGAATTTATTAAAGTTCCTGCTGGCCTATTACCTGGCCCTCTGCTACTCAGCTGAAAGTTGTTTCTGGCTGCAGGTAAACGATCCATTTAAGTTAATCTACGAATCTGAGCCACTACCTCACCCTCCAGAACTTTTCCAACACATTTCCCTTGCTTCTACTTCTCGGCCTGATATTTATCTGACAAAACTGTATCTCTTGAGCCACTAAAGAAAAACCCACTCACTTCTCTTTTCCCTGCAACCTTGACTAGGCCTAAGGACAAATAAAAATGCAGAACCTACTAGGTAAGAATTTATCCCTGTGAGCCTAACAGGACTGAAAGCTGCTTAAATACTGTCCAACCTCTTGGTATCGGAGGGTATGCACAGTGCTGCAGAGCACGTTGAGGCCAGGGCCTCAGCCTTGCAACAGAACAGCAGCAAGTACCACAAACCTAAGAGGTGACCAGCTGCCAAGGGTAGGCCCACAGGCCTTTGGGTCAATCCCAGATCACTGCAGGGGCACGAAAGGAATCACCAGAACCAGCTTCTCAGCACAGACGGTTCTATTACTGTCAGCACAGCCCCATTAACTTCCTTTGGGAACAAGTTAAAGGTGGTTTTTAAAATACTTATAGGAAATCACTCTTTTTCACCACTCAGATTGTTTAGGCGTAACATCCTATTAAGGCACAGGCCCTACTCGTCAGAAACATCCCCACGATTTGCTAGAATGAATCATTTACTGATGATAATACATCGCTTTATTAACAACAGACGTTCAGTTACCAGTTCAATTCTGTGTCCCCCTGGTGAAACCTTCCCACATTGCCTTTCTGGTCGCATAGGACTAGAGAGTAAAACAAAGACGGCCCTGAGCTCACCGCATCCTTTGCTACCTCTTGGTCTCAGGCCATAACTCTCCCTCACCCCGGGGGAATGGCTTGAGATCTCCTGTGCTCCCACACTGCGCTCCTTCCTAGCAGACTTTTCGGCGTCTCCCTTCAAGCTGTACCCTCCTCACTTCTCAAGTCCTCATTCTACTCGCTGTCAGACAAGAAGCATGGACAGTCCTGGGCTGGGGGAGGAGAGAAACAAGGGCGAGGCCCCCCTCCTCCCCTTCTCTCCACTGCCGCCCACCCCTGACTCCCGGCCTCACTCCTGGAGCAGAGCGCCCAAGG
Source organism: Miniopterus schreibersii (assembly GCF_964146895.1). Classification (NCBI taxonomy): domain Eukaryota; kingdom Metazoa; phylum Chordata; class Mammalia; order Chiroptera; family Miniopteridae; genus Miniopterus; species Miniopterus schreibersii. The sequence continues at coordinate 10,133,574 of NC_138118.1, read as the reverse complement.
CCGGAGTCAGTGGCCCGGAGACCAGGCAGTGGAGAGAGCCAGCGACACTAAAATCTTGGTTGGTTTTGTTTTTTATGACTAACTCAGCAGTCTTAAAAGACCAAACAACTGAAATAAGAAAACAAAACTTTTTTTTTTTATTTAAAGATAAAATAAACAAAAGAGGATAGCTAAAGATATAATAACTTTTGAAAATAAATCATTGTAATTTCACCACATTCGTGGTTTAAATGGGAAAAACCATACTGTCATCTGAAAAGATGCAGGAAAAAAGTTAATAAAGTTCAGTGTCTTTTAGGAGAGAAAGTTGTTAGAAAACTAGAAGTAGAAAGTGACTTTTTTAAATGATGAAAGTCATCTACCAAACACACGGCGAAAATATTATTCAAAGTGAAGAAAATTTAGAAGCATTCCTTTCACAGGACAAAGTTATTCACTAGCAACATAAGTTTCCCACATAATATTGGTGGTCTTGAACACATAATAAGTCATGGAAATAAAATCGTATTGGGTTTTACTTATAATAGTATGGTTTCTTGTGTGTTTGAAGACATAGAAATAAAGCAATTGGAAGGAAACACATCAAAATATTAATAGTTATGAATCATGTGATTATGACTGATATTTTTACTTTTAGTTCTTATACTTCTGCTTACGTTATCAAACAAAGCAAACATTTAACGCTATTTTTTTCTTTTAAAAAATAGAAGACTGTACTATCTAGCATGTACAACTTCAACCTTGGAATTTCTCCACGCAACTTGTCTCCCTGAATAACCTTTTGCTTTTCTAATTCATAAATATAAAAGAGTCTACATATTTTAATTTCAATTAACAACAACACAAAAAAGCTGGCTATGCTCTCTTTAAAGTTTAGGAGACTGAAATCTTTGGATTTCAACCGCATAGCAAATTAGGCTCCCAATTTCTCAATCTGAATAATGCTTTGAACTGCCTTGAAAAGTTTTAAATTATTTTGAAACAGACTCAACATGAAAGGACCTACACAACTATAATGGCAGAAAATTGTGGCAGAAAAAAATATATAAATTACAATGTCTGATTGTGGTCTGTGTAGGATCTAAAAAGGTAATCACATTACCAAGCACCCAACGAAGAAGCATCTGAATTAGCAGGAATGCATATCAACCAGTGAAATGAACTGCAGACTTCTGCTTTGAAATTTGCAATCACAAGGTAAAGAGTCTAAAAGAAACAATCTTTTGTGCCATTCCAGTAATTCTATTTCAAATCTTTCTTAAAGTACTACTCTGAATATTTTAAATACACAAAAATACCCACATATACCCAAATAACTACATTCTTCTGTTTATATAATCATCTTACACAGATGTATGAGTTTTCAAATGATTTACTTTGTTAAAAACATAATCAATGTAATAGTTTCAAGAAATGTGAAATCAAAAGACTGAAAATAAAGTTATTTATAAAAAGAATAGTGTACTGCTATAGGAGTCATAAGGCAACACTTGTATAAAAATATGGAAATATGTGCCAATATTAATTAGAGAACATAAGATGTTCAAAACTGTTCCGTATAAAGTACGTTTAACTCAGCTTTTCCTGGGTAGAAACTTGTTAACTTGGAAGCAATCTGGAGTCATTAGAATCTGAGATTCAATCACACATTTGACATTTAGCTAGAATGCATGTATCACATTACTCATATCATGTAAAGAAAAAATAATTGGCATGATTTAAGGGTTCTGCTTTCTCTTCACCAACTCCCATCTACTATTATATTTCTCCCTTTCTTACTAATAATAGGATGGGAAAGAGGGGGATTTGATAGAACCCCCGAAAACACTCTCCCCCAACCAAGAGGGATCTCTTGAGCTCTAAACATACATTTTAAATTGCCCCTTTCTCTATCTCCTTAGATGTCACACAGGGGATTTTAAATTTAACTTACATAAAACAGAGTTCATTTTTCTGACAATATTATCTTTATTTCATATTTTCTACCATACTTAACATATTTAATCTTTACCCAATGGCCTATGCTAGGCACCAGGATTTATTTATACTCCTTTTTCATCCTTTACAGTAAATCACTATAAATAACTCTTGGATTTATCAACCTTCCACCTTCAAGATCACTTTCTTATTCAGGTTTCTCCCTCTCCTCGTTTCTCCACCTGTGTCCTGATTTGTCTACCTGCCCCCAGCAGGAGAGATTCTGGTCACCCTTCACACTGATATGCACGTAATCTTTCTAAACCATAAACCTGATCCTGTCTCACACCATCTCCCTCAACCTACCCATCAACAGTTTAAACAACAATAACAACAACAAAGAATGGGCAGAGGACCTGAAGAGACACCTCTCCCAAGAAGACATACAAATGATCAACAGATATATGAGAAGATGCTCAGCTTCACTAGCCATTAGGGAAATGCAAATGGAAACTACAATGAGACACCACCTGACACCTGTCAGAATGGCTGTTATCAACGGGACAGGTAGTAAGAAGTGCTGCAGGGGCTGTGGAGAAAAGGGACCCCTCATTCACTGCTGGTGGGAATGTAACCTGGCACAGCCTCTATGGAAAACAGTCTGGAGGTTCCTCAAAAAATTAAGAATACAGCTACCATATGACCCAGCAACCCCTCTTCTGAGTGTCTACAAAAAAAAGTTGAAAACATTTATTTGCAAAGACATACGCACCCCATTGTTCATCGCCGCATTACTCACAGTGGCCAAGGCCTGGAGACACCCAAAGTGTCCTTCGACAGATGACTCGATAAAGAAGATGTGGGACACATATACAATGGAATACTACTCAGCCATAAGAAAAGACAACTTCCATTTGTGAGAACATGGGTGGATCTTGATAATATCATGCTAAATGAAGTAAGACAGAAAAAAGTCAAGAACCGTATGATTTCACTCACTTGTGGGATATAAAGCTGAAAGCAACAAACAAAAACTCAAAGACACAGACAACGGTGTGGTGGTTACCGGAGGGAAAGGGGGTGGGGGGAACTGAAGGGCAGAGGGGGTCCAGTGTAGAGTGATGGAAGAAGACTTGACCTTGGTTGTTGAGCACACAATGGAATACACAGACGATGTATCACAGAAACTACACTTTGAAACCTATATAATTTTATTAACCCATGTCACTCCAATAAATTTAATAAAAACCACTATTCTACCCTGTCTCCATTTCTGTCTTTTGCGCCATGGGTACAGTCACTCTGAACCACCATCAGCAGTTCCAGCACATCATGCATCGCAGATGAATCCCTCCATGAGACTGCCATCGGCACGCTCACTCAGACTCCTGCCTCCTCTGGGAAATCTGTGCTCACATCCCCATTTTATAAGCACTCTTCTGCCCTCACTTCTCCTTTCTATCCTCACACATGCCTTTCTCCTAGGACTGATTACCTCAGACTGTGGTTGCTTGTTTGCTTCTTTGTCTACCCCACAACACTGAGCTGTGGGCACCCTGAGAACTGTGGGCTTTTAGAAAAAGATTTTTTATTGAATTTGAAAGAGAGATGAAGGGAGATGGAGAGAGAGAGAAACATCAATGTGAGAGGAAACATCCACCAGCTGCCTCCCGGATCAAGTCTGAAACTGAACCATCAATCCTTCAGTGCATGAGACAACGCCCAACCAACCAGAAGGGTGTCATTTGTGGATTCACTAAAATGTTTTTGGGTTCAACAAATTTTCAATAAATATTCATGTCTGATAGTAAATGAATGAAGCTGTGAGACATTTTAAATAACAAGTATTACCTTGAATTTCCAAATTCCTATTAATTAGAGACCATCGATATCACCCATATTTCGCATATGCTGAATGACCTTTACTGATCAGCCTCAAAGGTTACACAGCATCACTTGCACTGTGCTCAGTTCGCCAAGGATTCATACATCCACCCAGATTCAGGGGAAGGTACACAGACCCCAGCTCTTGATGGGAGAAGTGCCTACAAATCCGAGGCCATGCTAATACTACACTAATCATCAGAACACAGTGGTGAACTAACTTATTATTTTGAAAACACATAAATAAAGAGAAAGATCACTTATCCTGCTTTTCTGATACAACTCTATTAAGAAGTAGCCAAATAATAGGTGAAGAGAAACTTCCCTTCATAGAAATATTCCAGTCAATAAATGAGGAAGGGTAAAGTTAGAATATCACTACTTTTCAATCCCCAGTGAATTCTGGATCCGGACATTGATCAAAGGCTATTTTAAAAAAGAGAGATAACCAGACATTATCTGTGCTATTTTGGAAGAAGAAAACACTATCTACAAAATAGATTTTTTGGGGGAGATGTCTGATTCATCTAGATCCAACTATCAACTTAGAGGAAAAAAGGAAGAGAGAACATGTTAACTGATACATCAGGGATGTTGTCAGCACAATTCATATTCAGGGAAACTTTACAGGACACTCTGGTTTCTTCAACAAACCAATGAGGAAACAAACAGATGGGTGGAGATTATAGAGACTTACGAGTCATATCAACCAGTCACAACGGATGAATTTTATTTGACTCTTGATTCAAACAAATAGAGCCTGAGAAAACAAAAGTCATTTGCAAGACAACTGGAAATTTGAGCACTGAGTAGATATTTAGTGATAGATGCTACTATTTTAATGTTTTTAGAGAAGATGATGTGATTGTGTTCATAAAAGAAAGTCTTGCTTTTTTAAAACACATTCAAAAATATTTACAGATAAAATGATACAATGCCTGAGATTTTCTTCAAAAATAATATAAGGGAGGAGGTCACAGGTGGGGACAGAAATAAGATTGTCCATGAGTTGGTAATTACAGTAGCTATGTGATGGTACACGAGGATTCAACATATTATTTCATCTTTGTTTATACTGAACTTTTCTCATAACAAGTATTCTAAAAGCACACTTTACTAATTCCTCAGTGACCTTGAAATAAAAACTCCTAGATAAATTTTAGAATGTGCTCCATGATCTGGCCCGGGCCCGCCTCTTCAAGATCATTTATCACTCTCACTTTTCACCTACGTTTACACTATATGAAGCTAATTCTAGTTCCCACTCATACTTCCAAGTGTATATAAATTTCCCCTTTTCCAGAATGCCAAGTCCTAGTCTGCTTCTCCAGGCAAAACTCATTCATTCTGTCACATCTACTCATTGCCAACTATAGGTATCAGGCTCTGTGCTGTGTGCCAGAGGATACACTGGAGTGATGAATACCTAGCATCTGCCTCTCTCAGCTGGCACTCCACCCTACCTGGCCCTCCTCTGGCCCTGTGAGACTGACCCATTTATACGGCATCAGTGGTTCCCTTGTCCTCTAGTTTCTGGTTAGACTTTTCTAGAGGGAAGCCCGAGCAGAAGGTCTGGAGGACAAGCACAGTGAGGTCACTGTGTTTCTGTCCCAGCTCCCTGCCTGCCAGGTTGGCACAGGCTGGCTGCTTCCACTTGGAACTGTCAGGTGGTCCCTGCCAAATAGTTCTGTCTCTGGTACAGGTGACTGTTTACTTGCCTTTAAACCTTCAGCTCAAGAATACAACGCCATCCGTTGTTGCTTCTCCTAAACCTAGTACACAATTTGTAGAGTCCCTCCATTAAACTCTCCTCTAATTACCCAATTTCAGACTGCCTTCTCTTCCCTGTTCGGATGCTAATTAAACAACTGCAAGCAAAAACAACCCAAACCCCAAAACACTATAAAAAAAAGTTGGACACAGATGTGGACTGAAAAGTTGTAGGAGATGAAGAATAAAGAACGTTTTAGAGAGAGGCAGCATGTGCAATGGCCCTGTGGTGCAAAGGAAGCAAGGGGTGCTGAAAGCCACACTTGACTTCAGAGGCTATTTGAGGAAGAAAGCAAAGAGGACAGTGGGAAAGGCTGGAGAAGCAAAGAGAAACTCAATCTTGCAGGGCCAAGTAAAGCTTTAGATTTTGACCCTGAGAGCAATGCGGGAGGGTCTAATATTCTTCCCCCCACCCCCCCACCCCAAGCCCAGGTAAGCAATCACCTTGCCTTAGATGTGTACTCCCTGACAGCTTTCTGTCACATAGTTGGGATGCTCTGGCACATGGGACACATGCACATTCAATAAGTGTTCACTGAATCGGTGACTAAATGAATGACTAAAACACCCACAGCCAAGTTTAGGGCACTTTGGGTCACCTCCAAAAACTCATCATTGAACATGGCCTTCTTGGACTTATTCCTATTTGCTCTTTGCAGGCTGAGTCTTCTCCTATAATTAACATAAAGATCTTTGGAGAGAAAGAGTTGTGCATGGGCTATAAACCTAAAAACTAGATCAATCCCAGACCAATCTTTTCCACTCGACAACCATTTCATTCTAAAGATGGCAGATTTAATGAGCAACATCACTGCTCAGGGGATGGACGTTGTTGCCATAGTCACAATAGGTTACTCTGTTAAATCTCGGTATTTTGAGGTGATTGGAATCCATGAGATGAGTAAAAAAGTGGGCTGTTCTGGTTTACTGAGGACAAGAAATACGACCTTCTTGCTTTCAAGCATGAGTGCTAACCAGCGGTTGTCAGTAGAAGCTTTATTTTAATTTGCTTTATAAACTAATAGTGAGGTCTGATTTACACCAGATGTAATGATATGCAAAATTTTCATTGGTTTCCTTGTCATTCAATAAGTTGAACTACATGCTAAAACTTGCTTGAAATTACACTTACATTACATATTTATTTTCTTATGCGAGCAAACAAAATAAAAATACAAGGTGATCTCAATACTGCGGAAACTGAATATTAATGTCACAAAAATGATGCCGTTCTACATTCAGGAATTTTGTGATAATGGAGATGCCCATCTTATGCGTAAAAAGACAAGTTGAAGATAAATGCAAATGAGCACCTTCCTTCTCACCCAAAAATATTAAACAGCAAGGTTTCTGCATCGTGCTGGGATACATCTGTGACAGAATGCTTTTTAATTAACATGAACACTCTGCATGTAATTCTGGTAGAATTCGATTAGGAAAATTAACAAATAATATTTATTTTTTGAAGCTCAAACAAATGTGCATCAATTTTCTTAGTGACATAAAGAATTAATTTTTGTTCTTGTTTTCCTCAAGCAACTCTATAGTGCATAGAGCTTATAAACTGATAAGGCAGGAGAGGAAATTATAAATATGAAATGGAAAAACTCTAACTCTGGCTAAAATACATTTTATTTATTTAATTGTTTTACTTTATTTTTATGGTTGACACCTTACAGGTGTCCCCATTCCCCCCTTTGCCCGCCTCCACGCGGCCCCCACTCCCCTTGCCCGCGGGCCACCACCACACTCGTCTGCGTCTGTGCGTTACGCAATATGTCCCTTGGCCAATCTCTCACCTTCTTTCACCCAGCCCCTCCCCACCCAACAGCAGTCAGTCTGTTCCATGTATCCACACCTGTTTCTATTTTGTCAGTTCATTTTGTTCATTAGACTCCACATCTAAGCGAGATCACACGGTATTTGTCTTTCTCTAATAGTTGTATTGCTCACCAAAGAGGCCATGGTGAATCCAATGACTTCAATATAACCGTCATCGTGACGCTGAGGTTCGAAATCATGGTGATCCCCTGGGTTCCCCCAGGGCATTGTGCCAGCACAATATCTGCAAGGTAAGATTAAGAACAGAATCAAACTTATTCCATTCCTCTCACGACCATCGTGAGGGAGGAACATGTAGTTAGACCCAGTGTTTATTCCACGTAAAAACAGTTTTCTGTTCTAGGTGCACACCGTCCAAAGGCAAAGGAAATGGACCCGTCAGCAGCTCTAAACACCAGCCTGTGACAATGAGCCACGACTTCATGACAGACGCATTCCATGGTGCGCAGCGCCCTCCTGATTCAGTACTTCCAGCACCTGGCACTCTACGGTTCTGGTCTGCCTGCTGCCTACGACGTGCCGTGAGTTGCCAATGGTTGGCTTCGGAATTGGGGCTTGGAGGGAGACAAAGGATGTGAGCAGCAGAAGAGGAAAGAGAGCTGAGGCGGGTGGGCAGTCGGCTATTAGACACATAAGTGAGAGCACACGCGCCCACAGCACAAGGAAGGGTAACTGAGGGAGAAAGCAAGAGTGAAGGAAGAATGAAAGAAAGGTGTAATATCAGAAAGGGAAGGGGGAATGAAGAAAACTGGAAGAGCAGAGGACTGGGGGCCCGGAGGGCGTCAGGGAAAGGGGCAAGGTGAAGGAGAGATTTGTAAAGAAATGAGAACTGAAACGAAAGACAGTTAACGTTTCCTGAGGATCTAGGTCTTCTGTTTAAACACCTAAGAGGAAAATACTCCTGCAACAGAGTTGTAAGTAATTATACTGAGCACTGCCAAAATGATCGGGAGGCTATAACATGGTTTCCTAGCCACGGACTTACAATTCTCATTTTAATTAAATTCAGTCTAAATAGAAGTTACTTGCAGAGTTTGTCTCTGAGTTGTCTGGTTTGCAAATAATAGAGGGTCGCAGATCCATCCCTTCCAGAATCTTGACTCTAATTTTATGCCACTGAGATAATGTGCTTATTTTGAGACTAGATTGTCTTAAGTACCCCTTTCTCCTGAGGTATATAATAACACCAAAGAGGGTTGGCATCCTGGCTAGAAAATCCTACCCTAATTGATCTTATTTTTTCAAAGCAATCATCTGGCAATGATTTTGAATGAATTCCGTACTGAAATCAGGCTGGATGGTTTCCTAACAGCTTTTAGGAAACTGAGAACAGGAATTCATTCAAGTCTGTCATTCTTGAGGGGTGGGGGATCAGCAATTTGAGAATTAAATGAAAATGTTCCAGTCCAGAGGGGTGCCTGAGGTTCTTAAGGGTGGGTAAGTATAGACCATGCATGCCATATCCTGCAAAATATATATATTTTTCCCCCCAATAAAACAAACACCTACCACAGAGAATATAAACAAAGCAAGTAAGAGAACAAAATGATCACACCTGGAAATTTTTAATAAACCACTGAGGAAAACAATTTTCATTGTCTGTACCTGTACATTTTCTATAAAGAAAACAGATAACCTCAAGTCAAAAAGAGTTCACATCAAACCAAGGAAACAACAAAAAACAGAGCTTACCTGGGTATATTTAAAAATACTATACACTGGAACTTCAGTTCCTGAATCTTTGGGGTGAGATCTGTTCCATCACACTGAAACAATGAAAGCAGAGAAAGGAAGGGTTTTGAAGTAGTCACAAGTCTAAAAAAATGGTCAAAGATAACTGGGTTGACAAGAATATAGACCATGGTCTTGCCCCTTGTCCCATCTCTGATTAAGTTAATGCCAATTACTATGATTGCACATTTATTCTGCTTATGGCTTTACCATCACCATTAACTTCAGATTATTATTAGATATTTAGTCTTGTAGTATCAACATTAAAAGATTTAGAAATTCATAAAAGACTAAAAAGAGTGAAGCCTCAAGTTGAGGCAGTAGTGACCTTCACCACAGTCTTCTGATTCAAACAATAGTCATAAATATAATAATTTACTTTGGTATTTGAGATTAATTTTTATTTTGAAAATGTTAAGCCTAACATTTTGAAAACTGATTGGGAAGAATATATAGTGCAAGCTTTTCAAAATGTACCTACTATAAATTAGCATTATCTCCATCAGTGATTTGCTCTTGTAAAGTTAATCTCTTACAGACTTTGGTCTTCTGAGATCACCTGCTTTACCGGAGTCTGGACTGGCCCTGGATCTCATGGGCCTCAGGCTGGTTTGACCTCAAACCTTTGTGTGTGGCTTCCCTCATCGTTAGTGCTTTCCTCAAGAGTATCCTCTGACTAATTAAAGGAAAAGCTTTCATTTTCCTTTCTCATTTACCCCGGGTGACAAAAGTCAAAAGAGGAAAACCCTAGTCATGACTGCAGACTTCTCAATGTCAATGTTATAAAGCCTGCTTTTATATCTGCTACCTTGATACCCTCATCACAGAATTTCCCCATTACCTTCTCTCATGGAGAGAGCAATAAAAATATGCCCAGCTCTGTGCAAATTTTTAAAGATTTGTTTAGGAGGAGTTTCAACCTAATGACAATGATTCTGCTAGCAGTCAAGGGCGTCTCTTTCTTTTCCCAGCTGATCTGAATACAGCCTAATTTTCAGCATTTACAAAAGTTGTTTCCAGGAACCCTTACAGTCCTAAATGAAGTGTTTGAAAATGTTACTTTGATAGGAATTATATTCTAGACATTGATTGAAGGTGTTTTTACAATAGTCCCAGATACTAAGCGCACAAGAAGTCTGCCAACTCATTTAAGGGCTTGAAATGAGTTGATAGATGACTATGCCAATGAAGAAAAAATGTAGGCATCTTAAACTATCAACATGGAGTGCTGTTAGCAGCTAAAACTTAAAAAAAAAAAAGAATGTGATACATTAATAGCATGCAAAGCAGTATTGTTGCATTACAGAAAAAATGCTGTAATTAACATTATTAAATTTAAAACAAATCATTTTTTCATTTTCAACTTCTTTATCTCCTGGGAAGCATGTCAGCGATTCTAGGAAGTCATCAAATTATATGAGGACTGGGCACCTTACAATGTATTGCACTTTACCCAGTTTCCTTACATTGTATTGCATTCAAACTTTATAACTCTTTAGAACAGTGGTTTTCAACTCTTTCCTTACTTCACGTACAAAGGAAAATATCTACGTGCAAAATACATCCCTGTGTGCAAGCTCACATATTGACGAGAAAGCACAGAAGCAGGGCAAACAATGCCGTCTGTAGGTTTGGGCACTGCCTGTTTTTCTGGTGAGAGATCATTACCTACTGCCTCAGAAACACGGACTCCCCCTTGGCAAAGATAAGATGCTCGCATGTGACGGGCACATCTAAGCGCTCCAGCTAACCTTCCATCCTTTCTATCCCACGCTCAAGAAAACAAGTAGTGATGTCACTGTAGAAACATCCTTGTGTCCCTCTGAGTCACAGCACAGTGATCAATAGTTGTCCCTTCAAAGTCATGTCTTGCTCTATCTGTTTTAAATGAAGAGAGTAAACTTTTCTGGAAGGTTCAATGATTCCCCCAAAGCCATATGCCTCATGCGGGCAGGCCGAGGACGGAGTCCCACATGCCCAGGCTTAGTTCTGGCCTCATCTCCTCCTGGAACAGGGTGTGACCGCATGAACCAATCCTCCTGAGATACACGCCAGGGGCCGGCTGACGCTGCAGCTCCCCTGGTCGTGCGGCTTCCACGCTGGCCCCCCTGTAAGCCCCTTTCGGTCCCTGCTAGACGGCCACCGGCGTGTGAGACGTTTATCAAGAGGCCGCCAGGCCTGGGAGCGGAGCTCCGCAGCGGTCAGGGGGTCACGGGTTTACGCCATCGGGGCTGAAGCCGACAGCGGCCACCGTTCAACACGGCCACTGCCCACCGCTCGCTGGCTCTCTGTGTCCCTTTAGATGTGCGGAACGATGGAAATAACAGGAAAGCTCACTTGGGGCTGTCTTGCAGGCAGCTGAGGAAACAGGGGAAGCTTGAGGTAAGGTTGCTACTAAGATTTAACAAGCGTAATTTTACCAAAATAAAGACGTTTGGAGCTCAGCGGGCCATGTGTCTCCCTTGTGTCTTCCTTAGGGAGGCAAGGTCCCTGCTCTCCGGAGTGGCTACGACCAGGAGACGCCTGCCTTTCGCTGTTACTGCGGAGAACTGCGACATCGGACGCCGGGCGCGGCCCCGGCTGACCTGGGACTCGGGTGTCACCGATGCTTTACCAGCGACCACAAAATTCACCAGTTTGCATCCTCGCTTGCTCCTGCATATCCTTCTGTACACCCATTAGCCTAAGCTCCTCTATTTCTCTGTTCGCATGGACAGCTTTTTCCTGTCCCCTCTTGTCACACAGCTTGTCCACGCCGGCCTGAGCTCAAGCCTCGCTGCGCTCCCCTTCCTTCCCCCCATCTATATGTTTCTTTCTCTTTCCGCCACTGATACGAGTATGTGCAAAGCCACCTCCGATCCTGCTTTTAACTTGGTCACTGTAAGAAAACATTTCCTGTCTTTCTTAATAACTCATGATGTGCTATGTTAAAATCTGTCCCCTAGGGAAAAGAGAGCTCCCCTCTCCCTTGTCCCCAAGCAGCGTGTGTCCAAAACCCGGGAGAGTGACCCAGAAAGAAACAGAAAATCCATTCAGCGAAGACGGGCCGTGACCAGGTGAGAGAGAGTCACCATGGAGTAACAAAACCAAAGCACTTTTCTAAGACGCAAACTCCTCAGGCAGCCCTGGAATAAAGACATTTGCTTGGTGAGCGCCTTTCTACCCCAAGGCCCAGCTCAGCATCATTTCTGGACTGAAGGTTTCCGTTGCCCCCGCCACGGTGAGCTCTCGTATCTCCCCTTGCGCCACCAGCATGCTGTATACACAGCCGAATGGCAACTGGATTACACTGTTCACAACTGAACGGTGACTTCATCCAGGAGTGGAACTAGTCGTCTTATTTATCTTCACCCCAGCAACACAGTGCCCGACACCCAGGCAAATGCTCATAAATGACGGCTGAATGAATGGCACTAAATGATCTCCCACGTTCCGTGCAGTCCACTGATTATCCTAAGTACATAAACTGGTATTCGGGGTTCATTTTTCGAGGCATTGATATTCAAATGAAATAAGTCAACACATTCAGTACTTACAACGACTTTAACGTGTTTGGATAGATCTCTAGAGCTTCTCTGTAGGAAATCAGAAAAAGCTGCCTAGACCACAGGGAAATAAAGAAAAAACCTTAATTACATGGTTATGCCAAATCTTTGCTTCTGTATTATATAATTTCCTCATGATGCTAACTTATGCAAAAATATAATTTGCTGAATTCAAAGTAAAGTAGTGCAGTAGCAGTTAAGTTGAAATCTTTTTGTTTCCAAACTATAACCTATAATAAAATCGAAGATCACAGTAGGAAAGTAAAAAAGTAGATAATACCAACGGTCAGTTTAAAAATTTATTTTGACGACCTTTCCTGACCTGATTTCTCCATTAGGTGCCGCCCATGAGAATGTCTTGCTCCCCCCACTCTTTTATTTCTACTCCCTCTATCTGGTGGTATAAAATTAAACCACACTTATTCTTAATATCAATATTTGAGGTATTTTTTTCTTTCCAGCCATTCACCCCCAGGGATGCCCTTCAGCAGGAGGAGAAATTAAAAGACATGTTCCCCTTTCATCTCATACATGACTCCATGAAAAGCTTCCCATGCTCTGCCAAGCTCTCGTGCAAGCACTGGCGCATCTGCACCCCTGTGGGAACGACATTCGTACCCAAGACCTTCCACACATTTCTCAGGCTCCCTAATTTCCCCGCTCTCTGGTTGGCTTTGGTGTTTGTCTTACACGTCATTTGTTAGATATCATCTCAGCACAACATGGAGCCTCAGCTCCCTTTTTGCCAACTAAGACATACGTCTTTACTTGTCTTCTTAAACCAAGACGTCAGGCATCAACCACGCATAGGCCTACATGTAAACATCTGAGACGTACATGCAGTTGTTTTTAGTATAGTTAGCATCTATATTGCCAACAGTGAATTAACATTAAGTAATATGCAATAATTATAAGCTAAAATATATACTTACCCCTGCATAGAACATTTTATTTCGAAAACGACTGTTGAATTTCTCTGGATTTGCCTCTGCGAAAGGGAAAGGGTAGTTTTGTTACGGAGGCCTCACTGAAGGTAGAGACTTAGACTAGCATCCCTTCCTCTTCCTCCGCCTCACAGATGCAACAGGCCCACCAGCCTCAATATCATCTTCCCCCGGGCTGCAGGCCGTGGTCACCGCTGTCCAGTGCTACAGAACGTAGCCACGAACTGGCAGTATCAGCATCAACCGGCGATTGGTGAAAGTGCAAATTACTAGGGCCTACCCGGATCCACGGGATTAGAATGTCTGGGGAGGGGGTCCAGGAATCTGTGGCTTAGCAAGCTCTCCGGGTGACCCTCACGCACAGTAAAGGCCGGAACACTCTGGCTCTGTTCAGATAGAGGGTTGGCAGGGATACAGGGCCAGGCTGCTAAGGGGAAGGGGAGGAGGCGTGATTACTTGCTTTGACCTCCATAGGTCACGGTTCCCATAAACTGTGTACCCAGCTTCCAAGTGTAATTAAAAATGGGGAATTCGGGTAAAAATTAATGGAGAATTTGCTTTCCCATTTTGCAAAAACTCCTAACTACCATCTGCACTCTTATTTGTGACAGGCCTTGAAAAACACAACTTGATTTAGTGGAGATATATAAACATATATATGCAGATCACCCGCTGAATGGCCATTTGACAGCAGAGACTCTGACAGAAAAACGGTTTAATTTTGAGCTTGCTGCTCTGTGTTATATAAGTTGAGGGCCACAAAAAGATTAAATGAAAATGTGCATCAGAGAATTTTCATAGGAATTCAAGGGATCTATAAAATATCTAAATGAAACATCATTTTCTGACATTCCCCACAGCCAGTATTTTTGCCTTCTGCTACGCTCATTAACCCCTTCTGAGAGTGAGGTCTTTTCCAAGTCACTTCTCATCACACTGGCTGACTAGCTGGAACTCCAAGTCTTAGCCCTATTTTTGAATGGCAAACCCCAAAAGTTGTTGTCTAGATGAAGAAAAGTAACCAGGAGTTCACTCACTAAGACTGGGTTGAATAAAAGCTACCAAACCTCAGGAAATAATTCTGGACATTATTAGATTATTTTCATGATTATGGCAACATAACATTAGCATAAGACAGAGACTCGGTTGAGGTTTGGGAACATTAGGAAAAGGTAGTGTTTTTCTAGATTGGTTTTTGAGAGTTATCTTTGTCTGTCCATGGTTCCTGTATTTCAAACCTCTCCTTAACCATTCACCCTCTTTTACCAAATTAAGTACCGTAACCCCAGAAACAAAATAAGACATAAAGTAAAAGGTTAATTTATAGGACAAAGTAAACAAAAAGATAAAAATGGTGCGAAGTGCTCCACCTCCTTGGTCCCCGTTGTTGGCCCCAGAGTTGACCATTTTTACGGTCTGGGCCGTCTTCAGGATAAATTTGCCTGCTGAATGGCATGTTTTTTTTAACCTTTTTTGACCCAGATTTGTCTGGGTACTATTTTCAGTTGCAGTAACTCTTGCTTTATGGAATCAGAGGAAAATGAGAATTTTTGTTGCTATGCAATTTATTGTAGGTATATTGGCCCTAATTTTAAACAAAATCAGATCCAACTATTGAGCAAGTTATAATGAGAAATAGAAAATGACACCCACAGTGCTAGCAAATAACTTTTTCAGGGCACTGATGTCCAAACCTATTAAATGAATCATATGCCAACCATTAACATTTACTTTTTTAATAATGTATGGTTTGGAAAATACCCACATCTTCATGAGGTTTTCCTATGAGCCTTGAAGAACTGAAAAAAGTGTTTTTTCCTTTAAAGAACTAGTGTGATTTTTCTCTCTCAAGAGATGGAAAATGTTCTGTAAGACCCAAAAAGACTAAAATTAAGAAGTAAACTGAGTTTTGGTGATTTCTCTATGCTCCCTTTTCTTGATATAGTTGGAGTCCACACTCCTTGGTCAATAAGAAAGTTTAAGAGCTCTTGCTTCTTAAGGAAGCTGCATCTGTCAATTGGTATGAAGTAAACCATGAAAGGCCACCCTCAAGAAAGACCAATAATCCCCAAAGTATCGCAAGACCCCAGCAGTGGAAGTGTCCATGGTTCACGGCTGCAGCTCTAGATGGCCCATCTTCCACGAGAGTGTGAGATAGTGAGATCCAAACACACACCGTGTATGTCTGTGCCATTAACCTAGTTACAATCTGATTGGACACCAACATGAATTGTATTAGTTTTCTATTCCTGTTAACTTGGCAGCTTAAAATATTCATTGATTTTATAGTTCTCTAGGCCAAAAGTCTGGACTGGTCTCTCCAGGGTCCTCTGCTTAGGGTCTTACCAGGCCAAAATCAAGGTGTTAGCTTATAGAGCTCTTATTGAGAGGCTCTGGGAAGGATCCACTTCCAAGCTCATTCAGGTTAATGACAAAATCTATTTCCTTGCATTTGCAGGAATCAAGTTCTTTTTCCTTGCTGGCTGTTGCTAAGGGTCCACTCTCAACTTCCAGAGGCCTCTTGCCTTCCTGGGCTTGTGATAACCTACCCATTGTCAAAGCCAGTGACAGCACATCGAATCCCTACCTGACTTCCTGTTCTACCTTCCACCTTTGCTTTTAAGGGCCCACGTTATTACACTGGGCCCACCCATGTAATCCAGAATTATCTTTCTATCTTAAGGTTAGCTAATTATTAACCTTAATAACATCAACAAAGTCTTTTTGCCATGTAAAATAAAATAACCAAGAAGCATGGCCCAAATGGCAAAAGTCATGGAGGCCAAAATTCTACTTACTATTGTCTACCCTCTGGTCCCCATGACTCACAACCTTCACAAATGAAAAATACATCCACTCCCTTCTAGGTCCCCCAAAGGTCTCATCCCATTATATTATCAACTCAAATCCAAAAATCTCATCTAAATCTCATTAGCTCAAACTTCCCAAATCCCATCATCTAAATCATCGAAATGGTTTGGCTCTGGATATAATTCATTTATAATGATGATGAGGCTCTGGGTAGAATCCATTCCATTGACCTAACATATTAATCCTATCTTTATGTACAACACAATAATATGTGTGCCAGCAAAATGGGATCGTAAACCCTACTTTTGTCTGTAATTGGTCCTGTATATTAGGGAGATATTCATAGATATAAGTTCAACATTATGTTTATAAAAATCAATAAGCAATTTGAACCCTATATAACTCACATATTTTATATTCTTTTCATTGAACACTTACCCAAGACTTCAGTAATATATACATAAATGACTTCAAAATCTATGCCTACAATAACATTGTCATCTTCAATTTAAATTGTATATATTTTTTAAAGATCTTATTATTTTTTAACATAATTTTCCATTCAGGACATTTTTTTTTACCAATATTATCTTCATTGTCCCAACACCACTGCAAAAATCTTTCATTATGTAATAACAGGTCATCTAACCCATCTTTATCACAAACTCATATCCCTCTGTACTTTTTCTTTCCTGTCTGAAATACCCTCAACTGCTTACTTGTCAACATCACACTCCTCCTTTATCTCCCCTTTCTGGAAACTTTCCTCTGACACCTTTCCCCTGACAACAGTCCCAGTGAACTCCTATATGATTCACTGCCCACACAACTAATCCTGCCTGAACTATAGAAGTCTTTCTAGTTTTATCTTTTGTATATGAGCCTCTCCCTCCAATTAAAATTCCATTCCTGTAGCAAACAGGAGGTAGTCCCTGGACTTGGCACAGGGACCACTATGTTATACACCTGAAAGTAATACAAAATAATATTGAATGTAAGCTGAAGCTGAAAAAAATATTAAAAAGTGAGTTAAATTATTTTAGATCAGATTAAGTAATACTGATTTATTTGTTACAGAGAATACATGTAATCAATTCATAATTATTTGTTCTGATGGAAGCATGCTGTAATTCAGATAAATTAATCCAAAGAGGATTAAGAGTTTATTATATTAAAAAATAAACTATATTATTTCACAGCTGAAGAATGAATAAATAAATAAATACATAAAAAGACATGGTCTTTTGCGCTTGTGGAGTTTAGAGTGGGAGAGACAGGTCTGAAAATGAAAAGTAAAATGTTATTTGGTATACGCTATAAAGAGATGTCTGCCAGAAATGAAGCGGTGGTTACAGATGAAAGAAATTATTAGAAAAGTGTTCCAGAAGCAGGTACACTTGAATGTGGGATGAGTCGGTACCACGCAAAGGTTCAGGATGGAAAGCAAGCTTACGGACACGGAGTCTCGCACAGTAAGAGTTTCTCAAGGGCAAGCCTCGCTTGAGCCTTCGAGCCTAGACAAGAGCCTGGAAGCGAGTCCTTCGCAGGGATGGTAACGGTGAGATTCAGCAAGCCACTGCAAACAACACGGTCTTAAAGAAATCTGCTAGTTCTCTACATGAATCATGGAACATTCCTAATCCTTTGAAACGTGCAAATCTGCACGACTGTGTACTCAGTGAAAATGGTAAATCCTTAAAGTGAAACACTGCCTCCTCTAGAGTCATAATTGTATTTCTCTGACCTTGTGGCATAAAGTTCAACTTCTCTGAACAATAAATTCAACGAGGTAGGAAAATTTAAACATCTAATCTCAGACTAAAAGTTTGATGTGTTTAATATCTTCCATGTCCAAAGAAAATGACAATCTAATTCATACAGCTGGCAGAGTGAGACCCGACTTTGCCACCTGACAACCATAATCATTGTTAATATCTCTATACATTAATAGATGGAAATATTTTCAATGTATGTCCTAAGCACTGTCATACTGCAATAGTGATTAAAGTACTGGACAAGACTCCAACTGAACATTAAATGACCAATCCTATTACATCTCCAAATTCTGTTCCAATGATTGTACTTCTGGATACCCACGCAGCAACCATTCAACCACATGTGGTGTGGCCACTTGGAGAATAAGAAGGCATCTGTTTTCCCATCAAATGAAATATGCCACCTCTCTGATCAAACCTATAAACCCAAGTTATTCAAATGTTTGCACTCTTTATGAAAAGTCAATCAAAATGTAAAGACTTATTAACTCCTTGCTTGATTTTTCTATTGGTAATTCTAAGAACATTTATTTATATGGTAATGCCACCAATAAACTGTCTCAAAAAAAAGTCACTTTATTTGTCCCTTCTAAAAGAAATATAATATAGGTAGCAATGCTGAAATCTGCATTTGTAGCATATCAATTTGATGGGTTATTTCACATCTATGCCAAAAATTGTTTCGGCACTTAAATTTTTAAAAATTCTGCCTTAGTAAGATTTGTATTTATTTCCCATTTCATGTAGACTGGGTTGGCATGATTCCCAATTTGAAGTACTATGTTTTTTTACTGATACCTAATAGGTTATTCTATCCAAGCTCATTTTTACAATGGCTCTCGTGAGACTCTGAGTCACATTCCAAGTATTTTATACAAGCAAGTTTTATCATGAAATCTCAAACTGTGAGTGGTTGTGTTTGAGAACAGTTTGAAGTCTGGACTATGAGTTATTTTGGCTTGAGAACAGCCACTCATTCCCAACAAAAATAAGTGAATTCACCCTTATTGAAAATCTGGTCTTGCTATCTTTCTTTCCCTTCTGCAGCTGAGCTTGTGGTTTCTTGACAATCCAGGTAAGTATATGGGGAAAATTCGAATCAACAAAAAAGCAGTTTTAAAAGAATAATATTAGCTTGAGTAATTATATTTTTCTAATAAATAGTGATTTTATTTAATGCAAAGAAGAACAGATTAACAGATACTGAGAAGCTCACATCCCTGGTCTAGGCGTGTCACCCAAATCTGCTTGCAATATTCTGAGGATATTTATTTTGTACCATCTGTGTGTCGTCTTCATGAATACTGTAGCTATTACTCTTAGGTGACATTAATTCTCCCTTATCAACTTGTCAGGGCTGGTTTTCCTCAAGGGCTCTGGCTTACCTGCAGGGCAAATGTTTGATATCAAATGAAAGCACTTACACTAAGCCTCAGCAACAGACTATTCAAAAATTAGTATAAGCTTAGTATTTTTCAGCTAATTATAATCACACACATTTACACTGTGGTTTATATTTTGTGAGGTGTATATGTATACATGTGTGTGTATGTGTGTGTGTGTGTGTGTGTATATATATATATATATATATATATATATATATACATATTCCTCTCTAATATGAAACAGTCCCATAGCTTAAAATAAAATTTTAAAAATCACTTTCCTACAAGAATTCTCTTCTAAGCCTGGTCCTTCCATTTTGATGTTTATCTGTTTTCCCCTCTCATTCTGAAGCACAGAAGTGATCATTAGAGTACAAGGAAATGTATTAAGAAAACTTTCAGATTAATTAGACCAAATATTAAGTTCCCTTGAATGAGCTCATTGTTGGCCACTTACTCATTTAGGCCAGAATGTCTATTTGGGGAGATCCATGCCTTAGTGAATTATATTACTGTATACCTATTGCTAAGAAAATAAGAATTTTATTAGGAAGTCCAGATTCAGGTTCTCCTGAAGAATATGAGAAAAAAATAGGGTAAGAAATGGAAAAAGGAATCTCTATTTACTTCCCCCAATTAACTCGCCTCAAATACAGGAAGGGAATGGGTTATAAATGTTGGCCCCAATGTAGGACTCTTACTAACATCCAAGAATGTTCTATTGTAAGGAGATGGGGAGGGTGGTGATGTTTCTGATTTGGGTATTTGATATTTGCGATTCTGTTATCAACCACCTTTTCTATCTGTGACTTTCTGGCTAATCAGAGAGAAAGACCAAACTAAGGCCTCTCTTAATCAGTACTGCTTTTATTTGGTACTGCATTTGACCCTTGAAGCCTCAAGAATCATGGAAGAAAAAGTCTACCAAAACTGCTGAATTTACGAAGAAAATTATAGGTTTGGGCTTCACTTATAGTTTGTATTCTAACAGCATTAATCCTATAGCCCCACTCTTGACCTTCAGTGCATAAGATTGTGATCAGAATTTTCCCTGCATTATTACTGGAATCTGAACATTTAAATTATAGCTTTCAGTTCCTTGTTTTTAAAACTCTGTGAGTTAGAACTACTACTCTTGAAGAATCTGGAGGAAAATAGTTAAAATAATACCTCACTTGTGATTTTTATCTCACATATTACTTACTACCCTATAGCCTCGCGGTATTTTGGTTGCATCTTAACGTACCCACAAGGGACTAGGTACAGATATAGTTATAGATACAGGCACAGACAGAGCTGCATACTATAGTTACATTAATAAGAAGAGAGCTTAAGAGAGAAAGAGAGAGATTAAGAGAAACCAAGAGAGGTTGAAGCTTCAAAGCATAAGCCCAAATCCTCAACTTTCTCAGTTCTGAAGACAAGGAAGTTCAGACAAGGAAGTTAACCGCATCATTATTTCATCTTCTCTTTCAAAAACTGTTTTGCTCCCCAATCCTGACCCCATCTGTACTCGTACTTAAGTGACCACTCAGCTTCTCACGCCTCTATCTCATCCAGGGAGGACATCCCGCACCTTCTGAACCTAATCCAATCACCAGCACTCCCTCTTCTTTCTACCCAGAGCGCCCATGGTCGCCTATTGTTCTAGGCTGTCTGTTGTCTTTTTGACACACACGGGCAGGACTTCTTTGTTTTGCTACGAGGTTTCAGTGGCCCTGGTTATAAAATGCTGCATTATAATAATTGGTGGTTTGAGAAGCTGTGAGTATCCCAGTGACTCTAGCGGAAGTATCTTTATTACTTCTTAGTAGTTCGCTAACTTCAAAGTTTCCAGTTAAATTTAAGAAGTCCCAAGACCTGGAGCATACATCTGGCCCCATCTCTGACCACCTTGGAAACAACCCTAAACAACGAGGTCTCAGGGTCCCATTTGTAGTAAGTTCCTGTCTAGCTCTCAGGGTCCTCCTGGAGGTCGCAAGGAAACGGCACAGAAGCACACTGTCAACAGGTGAGTGATATGCAGACGAGAGGGAACCCGCAGGGCACCTGCTGGAAACTTCCTCCGGGGAGGTGGAAATGGAGCGCCGTCCTTACCTCGGGATTCGTGGAACTCCAGCGTGACGTGGGCATCGAAGCCGAGGCTGAAGTAATTATTGAAAACGTTCAGAGGGAGCTGCAACAACGAACAAAGGGAGAGGTGAAGGTGCGGAACCAGGCGGAAAGGAAAATAAAGCTCAAGCCAGACCCCGTCTCTGGGCGTCCCTGGGAGAGGGGTCAGTCACAACTCCAGGCAGAGGGTGTTTATATGGAAGGAATGGAGATGTTTGAATTACTTCATCAGTCAAAGCTCAAATCAAGGAATACTCTGAAGAATTTTAAATAGTACAGGAAACAAGGGGTACAAATACAAATGAATAAATGAGAACCATTCTTGTGGATGTTATAATAAGAAAACCCTATTAAGCATGTTTATGATAGTTATAGGGAATGATTCACTATTCAACTTAGAAAGTAAATTCAATTGTAAGGATCTTGTCTAACCTACTTAATCAGTGAATACACTTTTTTTTTCAAGAATTATGTTCAGCATATTAATATTGCAACTTAAAATGAATAGTATTTAATTTGTTTACCCTTCATCTATTTTTAAAAAAATATTTTTGACACAGGTTATATAAGCAATAAGGCAGTTGGAGGTATTCAGCTATTCTCAACCTAGAGAAAAAAAGAAATATATATGTGTAAATATACATTTATCAGTATTATGCAGATTCTTATTTAGTCTATCAAATCTTATATATTTTATATTAAATTTATTGGGATAACACTGGTTAATAACATTATGTAAATTTCAGGTGTACAACTTTGTAACCCATCTGTGCATGCTACTGTGTGCTCACCACCAAAGTCCAGTCTCCTTCCATCACCATATATCTGAGCCCCTGTCCCCTCTTCAAACCTTGTATCTTTACTATGACTGTGAAACACGCAAACACAGACATACAGTTGCGCACCCACGCCTTAGCTCTCCTTCCCAGACTCCTCCAGGCCACTGGCTGGAACTGCGCAACTGAGTAAAAGAGAGAACCACGCAACCTAAAACCTTGAATTAAAATTGCAAAATTCATGTGCTTTTAAGGTTGCAGCTCAATGTGAGAACAAGTAGAAAAGCATGTGGAAAATGTCAGAAGGGAAACGGTGATTCTTTCCCTTTACCTTCTGCAACTCAGAGTGGAAGATAAACATCAAAGTAAACAGAGAGGCGGTTCTACCTCCATTTAGATAATGTTTCCAGCTTTCTCCTTCAGAGAGAAATTCACTTCTCTCCCATTAGAAAGAAGCGTTTAACCCTCAAGATTCCCAAAGTGAGTTTATGACAGTGTTTCAGGTGCCCCTTGATAGCTAAGATGTTCTACTTGACGAGAGTGAGAACCGTGTCCCAGGAAGAGAAAAACAAAATGAACCTTGTGCCAAGAAGAGAAAAATGAAAGGAGAGGGAGAAAGATATATTAATACCAAAAGAAAGAAAATGGGTTGCCTTGGTCTCCACGGAAATAAAGAATGAGCCCCCTCCTGGAAGGCCCTGAGCCAGAGCTTGTAAAGATTCAAAGGTCAAATCAGCCCTTAGAAATGGATATAAGTAACCAACGAGCAGGGAGAGAAGCTAAACACAATGCCAAGATCGTGTCTCATTTTCCTGGCTCCATATTTGAGAATGTCCAGTTCCTGCACTCAAACAAAATACCATCCTTATAATGACAGCAAGGGTCGGTGATCCTGCCAAGAATGCAGATACGTCCGTCTCTACCATTTATGTTCTTTTGGCTACAAGTCTAACCCGTGTCTTAGCATCCACCGATAACTCAGGGGAACATCTGGTCACCGGCCCATAAATAATATCCCAATTTAGTCTGTTATTAAGTTCTTATTCGTATTTTCCAGGAAAAATTGCCCCAATTTCCTACACATCTCTTCAAAAATCCATTTTCATAGCCTTTTAATTATCTGGATTAATGTTTCCTGGCTGCACCAAGAAGTCTTTCCATTACTTGAGCTGCTGGGAAGAGATTTAAATATAGATTTCTATTGAGGGCCTAATCATTCTAAGCTTAGTGGGGAAAGGACCTTAAAATTTCCATATGGTGCATTTCTCTTTACTTTGGCTGTTTTTTACCCAATTTCTATATGTCCAATACATTAGAAAGACAAACCATATCCCAAGATGATAAGTGCTATTTAAACAACATTGTGACATTATGAACTCAAGATCAACTGAGCAGTCATGAGATCTACCAAAATACTTGTAATTTCTGGTTCATGGTTTAGGTGAAAGAATCCATGAAGACAAGGCAAAATATTTTTTAATGAGTAAGTGGATGTCAGGTTGGTCTAAAATCCTATCTGGTTCAGTCTATTTTAAGGCGGAAACATCCATGAAATCTTGGCCTCAGCCAACGGCATAATCCAACATAGCAGTGATGCTGTTTAAATTACACATGCCTGGGCCTTAACTCTGCATTCACTTAATGACACTCTCTGGGACTAGGCCTCCTGATCTGTATTTGTTAACAGGCACACCTGGAGATTCTTATGCACACAAAAGTTTGAAAACACTATCATAGAAAAGAAGTGGGAAGTAATATGGAGGAAGTGGCTGTTGGCAACCTACGAAATTTATCGGAAATTGAGGCCGGAACTTAGAACCAAATGTTCCACTGAAGCTCCACACTAGTGTATTTACAATTGTGTCCCTTGGTTTGTCTTGGGTTGAAATAAAAGCTCATTCACTGCAGGAAAAGCACCAAGCCAAAACATTTATGTGGTCATCTTCAAGTCCCAAGCAAGTAATGAGATTGGCTTAGAGAATACTTCCTAAACATGAGAGAGACCTGATATCAAGCCAGAAATCTCAGGAGGGTGGCTTTCTTTTGCAAAAACATGTGCCTAATGCTTCAGAACATATATTTCATCTTCTCCTAGGTTAAGAGTTTGAAATGAACTCGAAAGATTAGAGTATGGATACATGTCTTCCTGGTGTGGAAGCTGAGGACAGAGGACAGTTCCCTGGGCCCTGGAAGCAGAAATCTAGGTCTTTAGATACCTATGGGGCACCATCATTGGGTAGTGTTAGACACATAGCCCTGAGCCAGAAACTCTAACACAATCCTGTTATCTTGCAGGAAGCAATCAGCACATGACTCTCCAGCCCACGAGAGACACTCCAGGGCTCCTTTCTGCTGAAGAAAGAGCTCTCTAACCTTACACACGCCATCTTCAAGCTCTTCTGGAGGCAAGTCTGGGTTTCTTTCCACGTGGAGGTTCCAGCGATCTAGTTGTACAATTGTCCCATCTTCTACTTGGCAAAGGATCTTGGAAACAGGTTCATCAGTGTAGCCCTAAAGAATCAAAGAACACCCATTGGCATCTGGAGTAACGAACGAACAGTACAGCCAAAGGTATTTCACGCAAGGAAGAGCCCCTCTGCTGGAGCCCTCTGTTCATTTTGTAACAGTAAGTCTGGGAGAGTAAACTGCTTTTCTCGAGGTGCTTAGAATTTAAGACAATAGTCACAGGGAGTGTGCACAGAGATGCTAACTGTAGCTGGTTTGAGCTGAGGAATAATTTTTGCTGACACCAAGAACCAATAGTTGCTGGTAGGCTTTAGGGGCCATGCTGGGTGGCTGCTTTGATCAGAGTAAAAACAGGAGCCTCCAGGCCTCCTACTAAAATAATCTGTGAGATGCACAGGACGGGGGGGGGGGGGGGGGGGGGGGGGGGGAGGGGGGAGAAGAATCAAAGCAGCTCCTGATAGACGATTTCTTCTCTTAACATCCTGTTTTATTCCCTCTCCCTAACCTTGCAGTAAGACACCATCCCTTCCACGACCTAAGGCAGGTGTGACTGAGGACCAGCCCTGTTGGGGAGCTCCTGACTCCTTGTGCGAACATTACTGAGAGCATGATGATTAAGGGTTGTCAAGTCACTGGTTTGTACGAGAGGAGTTAACACTGATCATAAATTAGCTGCTTCATGTAAATACAGGGTGTGGCCAAAGAAGGATTACAGTTGTTCGTATGGAAAATAATACAATAATTACATGTACTCACAACTGTAAACCTACTTTTATACCTTGAATGTATTACTTCTACTTAAAAAAAAAAAGACCTATGGGAGGTTAATTCATTGACCCAAAGCCAAATTAATATCTGAAGATAATTATCACCTATGGGAGGTTAAATTCATCCAAAGCCATATTAAAACCCTCTAATATCCGCAGATAATTTTCGTGGAGCCCAGCCTAGGCAAGGGTCCCAGCAGATGAAAAGCTGCATATGTTAGCATATTGTGCCTTCTTACTGTCATCAGACTGTAGAAGAATATGGAATGAAATGGCTGGTTGGTGACAGGGAAACTGCCACCAAGCTTGCCTGAAATTGGCTCCATGGTGGAAAGGACAGTCAGTTACCTGTAGAGCCAGGGCCATGATGACACCAACCAGAGAAACCAAATGCTCAACAAAAAAGCTGTAACTTCTCCCAAAATTAAGGACTGTACATCTGAATCAGAGCTGCTATTCTGGCGAGGAGCTGAGGGTCAGATCAACTCAAGTCTGCATGGTTGTTTCACATGAAGACTTGAGGACAAACCCCCACCGCCAATGTCTTTTAGTGGATGAAGCTCAACAAGCCCCGGGTCTGTGTACTAACCCACCACCCTTTTTTATCCTCAAAGTTCCCTCTTCTCTAGCTGGCAAGTTACCAGGTAAAAATAATGGTTCATGGGCCCCTTGCTTCTCTACTGTAACCTATCCCTTGGACAACAGTGGCATCTTGCCTTCCATCAGAACATCTGTGCAATGGGGTCACCGGAGCCATGGGCAGCCCCAGGAGAGTCCTTACCCCTCCCCAGTTGAGAGTTCGGGCCAGGTCATTCCCAGTCCCCAGAGGAAGGACGCCAACGGGAGGCTGCGGGCTCAGCTGCAGTTCATCCAGAACAGAAAGGATCCAGCCCACCTACGGACACATCGGGGGCCAGAAGAGTGATAAGAAAGACAGATAAGTTACAAGGAAGACCACCCGAGCGGAGGCAGCTTTAAAGAGCGCCATCAAATGGTTTTCTTTTTCTTTAAAATACAGGCGTTGTAATCCAGAGGCGAGGAAACAGAAGGAACACTTATCTCAAGCAGTTTCAAAGCAGCAAGTCTCTTACAGGGAAAAGGACCATTTTGTACATACTCTATCATAAAAGCAAAACTAGACCCATTCGTCCGTACGTTTAACTAGAGATCTACTTTAAAATATAAGAGAGTTTAAAATTCAGGGAGGCATATAACGCAGGACACTGGTGAGAATACAGGACTTAGAGTCAGGCTGAATTTCAACCTGGCTCACATGGGCTCAGTAACCTCGATTAAATTACCTGACATTCCTGAGACGCATTTACCGGATTTTCAAAATACAGATAATAGAACCTACCTCACAAGATTATTTATAGAGTAAAATGTACATAAATCCCATACTATGGTGCATGGCCCGTGCAGGTACCAATTGAATGGTTACGCTCCACAGTATCATCTTAGAAATTGGTAGTGTTTTCCTAAATATCCTGTATCCCCCTTAATGAAACATTATGAAACATAATCAGGGTTGGGCCTAGTACTCATTAAAAGCTTAGGCAGAAAATAGGTACTTATATACTAGAGTCACATTGTCATTTAATCTTTTTCTAAAATTTAGTCTTATTGTAACTATTATGAAGATTACCCTAAACTCGAAAAGAGCAAAACCAAACTTGAATGTCCTCACAATGTCATATTCAACAGACCTAAGAACTGTATAACTACTTGAAGACTTCTGTCCTACAGAGAGACAGATGTGGTGTTTACTTTCAAGGTTACAGTTTTTGTCCTTGAGAGGACATAGCCCAACTTTGTCTCAAATTTAGAAAATTAATTTTGTTGTAAACTACACAATTCTTTTCCTCTACTTCTCCAAAAAAAAAAAAAAGCTTTATCATCTTGTTGGTTCCTTCATTAAAGAGCTAAATAACTTTTTAAATTAAATTAATTGGGGTGACATTAGTTCATAAACATGTAGGTTTCAAGCATCCAATTCTATAATACATCCTCCGCATGTTGCATTATAAATACACTTTTGACATGTATTCATTCTATATTTGCATGAGTCATGTCTTTCAAATATTTTTTGAAAACTGTACTGTAGCAGCACATTTATTACACATTACTACACATGAAACGCAGAACCAAGCAATTGAAACAAGAGAGAAATGAGCTGGGCTAAGATAGATAAGGTAGCTGGCGGCTCCCAAAGAGTTCATGATGAAAAGAGTGAGCTACCGACTTCTTTCCATGCGCCAGTCCCTGAGCCCAGTTCTCCAATGAACTGTCTTATTAAACTTCAAAACAACTCTATGAGACAGATATAATTTTCATCTCCATTTTATAGATAAGGAAACTGAGACGTGGAAGGTCCAATGGCCTTCTTCACATCACATCGTTTATGGGGTAGCTGGCATTCAAAATCAGGTCCGCCAAAGGCTGAAGGCCAAGCCCCTAGCCACTCCGGTGCAGGGGGCCTTTAAATAAACAACTAAGCCCGGCTCTGGATTGGGCCTGGCTGTTCTGGAGACAGTGGCATGTGCTGTTGGAATCGTTGAAGCACTGAAGAAACTTAGGAATTGCTCATTCAAATTCAGTTGATATGCAGATACATTAACTAAGGTGCAGAGAGGTCACGTAACTGGCTCAAGACTAAGCAATTAGAAGTGGCAGAGTCGGGGCCATATCAGGTCTCCTGACTTCCATCTAAAACCCTTTCTGCTCCACAATTCCTTCCCAGGATGAAAAACCTGCCTGTCCATCATGAAGTCTAAAACTGTGCTGACCTTCTAGAAAGGTGAAGCACAAAGATTACCCAATTTGGTAAACTAGAAATTCAGATCTACACTAGTGTCAAAAGTCCCTCCATTCCCTCAAACTGGGTTATTTGCTCCCAGACACTCCTTAGATTCCGACCCAGCACTTCTATTGTTCTTCTTTTACAGGCAATGCTGACCAAGCTTGCTACTGAATATTGAAGTAAAGGGGGGGCGGGTTCCAGATGCTACACTATGACTGGTGACTATGCTACATATTGTTCGTGTGCTGCTAAAAGAAAAATGAAACCCAGTACAAGGCGATACCTCTAATGAACTACAAAAAAGTGGGGTTACAGGGCATGAAAAAGGGTGTGAAAACTCAGAAATCCCAACAACCAGGGATCGCTGACTGCAGGCGCAAAGAGCCCCGAGCAGAACCAGATCTCAGAAGAAATGCGACGGAACTTAGTGGAAATCCAACTCAACATCTCATTCGGAGAAGGGGAAAGAAGGCAGGCTCTTTAAAACTTCTCTGAGGGGTGGTCGCTTAGTCTTTCCTTTATGGTTTATATTCGCAAGTCAGTCCAGTCTCTTTGGGGTAGATTTAAATTAGGAACATGTTTTCTTATGGTTAGTTGAAATATGTCTCTCTTTTCTCAGTAAAGAGCATGCTGTGAGTTCACACTTTCAATACCCCATTTCACTCTAGACACAACGATGGGGGGGAAATCTCCCTGGGCCAGAAACAGACAAAACACAAAGGAGCAGGCAGAGGAAGCCAGGAGTCTGGTTCTGTCTGATGATGGGGAATAAGTTCGCCCCCTGCTGGCAGAAGGCTGTGTAGGAACCAGGCTCCCTCTCGGCCTGGAAATAAGAGGCTGGGTTAAGAGTATGAAGAACCACGCCTGCGGCCATAGCCCATAGGAAGCTGAGGCCTGTTAGGGCTGGAGGCAGAAGCCTCCGTCTAATAGTGAGCCCAGCTTCCCACTAGCTCACTGACATACCTGGAGCAACCTGACATGTCCTCAGGATGGGAGCCTTAACCACCTATAGAAAAGCGGCCTCAGAGCCCTGAAACCATTCAAACTACTGGAAAGGGGGTAATGAAGCGATGCAGAGACAGGAAAGAATCTGGAAATGGGCCTGCAAAGAAAAACTCGCAATCACAGGGAGAATAGTAATCCTTATATGATGCGAAGGTTAGGGGTTGCATTCACGGCACATTAAATACAAATAACTTTCAAACAACTTTGAAATAAATGTCCTGTAACTTCCATGCAGCCGAAAGGTGCTATAAAGAGAATGACAACAAATATACCTACAACAGCAGGAGACATAAACCATCTGCAGTGCTAACCTGTGTCTCTATCCCTATATGAGCAAAACTGTATAAAAGACCTCAAGGCTCAAACGCTGCTCACTGGCAGCTCTCCCTTTGCAGTAGCCAGAAACCCGCTCCTGTTTGAGGTCCAGACGGCAGGTTTGTGGGGACACGCTGTGTTTGCTGGGCCTTCCCATGTTCCCAATGCATCTCCACCAGCTTTTCCAGCACCCCTCCAATTAAATGATTTAATAAATTGCAATACATAGTATATTCGGCATGTTTTCCACCACAACTGAAGGAAATTATCCTGATTGGGTGAGATCATTTTCCAGTTTGCGGAGTTCTTTCCTTCCTTTGTGTTAGGAAAACTGAGACCGAAGGGTCTGGAAGAGCAGCTCCAGGATTTGTCCCTGAGCAGCCCAGCCCGGCCACTGCCGCAGTGGCTGGCCAATGCTGCCACCTCCTGTCCGTTGTCAGCTGTCACTGAATGTTTCCCAAGTGCACACTGAGCACTATTTTCATTCGGCAATATACTCACACTAGAGGCGACTCAAGGGTGGAGAGGACAGTGAATTGACATCTTTGAACAGGACATACTTTGCATTTCCTTATATTACAGGCAGGCAGAAAAATGAAGGACATGCATACCAAGGAATCAGAGAAAAACAGGCAGCATTTCTGAACTCTGAAAGGTAATCAAGACAGCATTTAACAACTGGGTGTCCCTAACATGTGCACGATGATTCTTCCCTTTGATATTTTAATTCACATTTGCACTAAAGAGTTTAAAAAATCACATGTTAAAAGAAATGTTTAAAATCAGCCCTAAAGAAATCAAAATAGGAGATAAGGTATATGAGCTTTTGGAAAGAGAAAGCTCACTTGTTCACCATGACTGCTATTGAGGTGTGCCATGTGCTTCCTCTTTTTTTTTTTTTTTAAATATATCTTTATTGATTTCAGAGAAAGGAACAGAGAGGGAGAGAGAAAGATGAAACATCAATGACGAGAGAGTTGTCATTAATTGGCTGCCTCCTGCATGCCCCTGACTGGGGATCGAGCCCACAACCCAGGTATGTGCCCTGACCAGGAATCGAACCCCGTTCTCCTGAAGCCCAGGTCAATGCTCAACCGCTGAGCCACGCCCGGCCGGGCCCATGTGCTTCTTCTTGAGAGGATGGGCCATATCTCATTACATCATTATATGTGCGTGAGGTTGAGGCTGAGGGATCAGAGGGGCCTGGAATGACCTGCTTGCCCCATCAATTAAAGAAAAATATTATATTTTCTCCCCTGCTGTGGCTTTAGTAAGTCAGAGCACAGGGATGCCTACTGCTTAGGGTGTATCTTCACCTAGAGAAGCCAACTGAACAAGAAATCAGCATGAAGTGGGTGGCTCAAGTCGGTTTAATTCCAGGCTTTGGAAAGATGTTACCATGGCTACAGATGGACCTGCTGATCCAGCCCAGCTCATCAAGGTCAGAGCCATATACCTGGGGACCATGTCCCACTTTAAGGAGCCAGCAGTAGAGGAGGGTGCACATGCCTTTAGTGTCTAGGTTCACATGCTCTTCAATATTAAAGCCATGCTGACAGCCAGGGAGAGTTGGATGGGTGGCAATGTGGCCCACGAAGGGAGAGAACACAAATTTTCCACATGACCACAGAAATAATGCTATTCGCTCAGCCTAGAGATCAAAGATGGGACCAGCTTGTGCAACACCTACAGCTACGTGACAACCTCACGATTATGCAAACTGGGGACAAAGAGACCAATGTGCAGCCACTGGCCGCACTTGGTGACTGAGCGCTAGACAGTGGCTAGTCCGCACTGGAGGCACTGTAATTATGAAACACAGGCCAGATTCCAAAGACAGTGCAAACTGAGCATAAAGCAGCTCGTTAATGATGTGTGTACTGATTACATTTTGAGATGATAATATTTGGACACACTAGGCTAAATAAACTGTATTATAAAATTAATTTCACTTGCTGCTTTTTTACCCTTAATTCCTTCCAGAGAACTTAACATTTGAAATGTGGCTTACATTATAATTCTCTGGAACAGAAATGGTCGACGCTATTCTAATGCTGCAGCTGTAAAGAGCCCTGGAGGCCCCAGTGCAGCCCTCTGCAGATCTGGAAGGTCTCAAAAGAGGTTAGGGAGCCTTCCCAAGGTCACGGCAATAGTGGCAGAACCTCTTCTTCCACCTCCAAGGTCAATACTGGGAGATGTGTCACTCTGCCTCCTAGTATTTGCTAATAACATAAAACTGAACTAATATTGGAGCCTAAGAACTTTTTTCCAAATTCATGTACGGTGTCTGAGCATTAAGTCACATTTTGTACACTTAAACTAAGTGATTAGTGGTTAATATAGTCTCACCCGAATCAGTCAAAGATATTCCACTTCGGATTCCACCTTAAATCACCATACTGACAGAATTGTGATATCCTTGATAGAGACGGGTACATGAACTCAAGGCTAAATACCTTATGGCAAATATACACCTGATGCTCTCAAGGATTATGCTTCACTTGCCTAAAGCCAGGAGTTTTTCTTCACCCACCCACCCACCCACTGGGATGCCTCTTTTTTATATAAACTCTGCCCCCAGTCAAAATTCAAAGTTTCATATTCTAAACGGCTAAGATGAAAAATACCAACCACATACATTGATAGATATTTCATAAACCCCATATACCTTTGACCAAAAACCTTATTTTAACAAGTTAAAATAAAAGGAGTCCTACCTGGTCTTACGTAAGATACCAAATAAGCAAAGATTTGATTCTGAGTGTTTGGGCTACAAGGGGTCACTACTGACAAAAATAATGCATTCAAATGCAGGCAGCAATCTAGGATAGACACATTACTTTTATTTTAGGCATGCCTGTTACAAGGGACCCAAGTGGAAATGTGAGTTCCACGGAAGGATGTGAAAACTGGAGTTAGGAACATCGATAGGGTCCCCAAGAGAAAAAAGTATCTAGAACATAAAAGAAAAGTTATATTTAAGCCTTGTGGAATATCTGTTAATTATGGAGTATTTAAAGAAGAAATGCTAGAAAAGATAAGGAAAGTAGGAGAACCAGAGTCTATACGTCAAGAAGGATATTAATAGACCAGAGCGTATTCATAGATACTCAACACTGTAATTGGATCTGGTCAATAGGACCCATTAGTAATGTTCCGAGTCCCACTTACTCACCATTCTTGGTTTTGTCCCAGACACTCTATTGAAACTGTTTCCTTGAAAACCACCAGTTACTCCCTAGTCTCCAGATTCAGTGATAATTCTCCAGTCTCTCCATAGGGATATAACCACGCCCTTGGTATTGAAGCTCCTGTTTTGGCTTGTTTTCTTGGCAGAAGAGACTACCTTCTTCTTCTATCTCTTCATTTCCTTTTCTAATTTTGGCTTAGACTTCATAATTACAGGTATTTCACAAGTGTCTGAACTTGGCTGTCTTCTCTCTTTGTCTTTTAAACTTTGAAGGCCCCCGTCTTTAAATACTTGCCTAATTTCGGAGGATGCCTCCATACCACACAGCCTGGAGCAGCGTCTGCCGAGCAGAGGGAAGGGAGAAAGAAGGCAGGAGCGAGGGGGCAGGGACAGGAGGTGGGAGGCTCAGTGGGTGAGGGGGAGTTTGGGAGATGCAGCACCCAATCTACGGGGAAGCCCGAGATGTGAGGATGGAATAGGTGGCTCAGGTTAAATAAAGTGAAATAGGTTTGCATTTTTTGCTGTAAGACTTAATAATAAATTTTATAAGCTAATAATGTGCTTTGCAAATCCTGAAGAATGGTAAACACTATTTTCACACACGCACAAATGTTTTTCTCCCAGAATATCTTAAGGGACGAGTGGAATCACTTTCTTTTTCCCCAAATTCATTTATTAGTACTTAATGTGCATCCAATATCGCGTTAAGTGCTCATGTGTTATGAGAGATAAAATTAGAAAGTTTCATCGCTACTCTGAGAATAAAATGTTCTAATTAGATAAAGTAGAGAAAAGCCATAGATAGTTCATAATAAAAGCCTGGGTCCTGTGAGAGCAGACCCCAAATACAGAAGAAAAAGACACTGGGCAGCAGAGTGGACATGGCATGAATCTCCATTCATTGCCTTTGCTAAATATATCAGCATAAATCGAAGACAAACGGAGAAATAGATGAGACACATAAACAGAGGAAAATATAACCGTGACATTAAACTTCAGCCCAATTCCACCTTTTCTTCAAAAATGACTACAAATGGGACCAAGCGATGATCTTTAAGGCAAACCAATGTCAGTCAATATTCTAAGTTTTATTTCCACTGGAAGAAGAATTACAATAATTCAACTGTGTACACTCACTTCTCCTTAACCGAAGGGACAATTACTAAGAACAAATCGAAATAGGTCGGTTTGTATTTTTAAGAGTTTAGTGGTCTGGAGTCCTCACTGTGATGTTCTGGCCGCACCCTCACCCGCAGAACGGGAAGGGTGCGGTAGAGCTGGGCGCGTGACCCGGCTCTGAAAGATCCAGTCTGAATCCCTGATTGTGACTCCGAAGTCCCTCCTGACCCTGAGGGGCTTCGATTCACACGAGGGAGACACGTGTCAGGGGACTGGGAAGACCGCGGGGTGGGAATGAATGAAGAGAACTGTCATCAGGAAAACGAAAGAAATGGGGAAGAAATAGAGGCCAGAGCTGGGTTCTATCCCGGGACCTACCGTTCCATCGCCGCCGCAGGCCAGAATGCGCAGATTGGGCACTTTCCTATACAGCTCGAGCCTGCGGAGGGAGCAGAAGGAGAAGTTCACAGGAGAGCACATCGCTGGCAGACCAGGGGGCCCCCCTGGGGAAAATGTATAATCATGAGGATAAGAGTATCCCCGGAACCAGTTACCAAGTAATCACAGGACTACCGACTCCAACAAGTGGATCAGAGGCTGGCAGCAAATGGCACTTTTAAACAGCCAACACTGAGGGGGGTTTAGGATGGCCGGGCGTTTTATACCCCGTAATCCCTATTAATGTGCCAGCTCATTATTGCACGCATCAGCTTTGACTTCCTTTCTTTGTGGTTGTTTTTTTTTTTTTCTTTTTCCGTCTTTCTCTTCTCTCCTTTCTCAAAGAAAATCATCATTAATTGGCAATTGATAGGCCTTATAGATCTCCTTATATTCTGTTAGTTTTTCATGGATCTATTTCTTTTTCAAACCTAAACTTCCCACTCTTTTTTTTTTTTTTTTTTTTAAATATATCTTTATTGATTTCAGAGAGAGGAAGGGAGAGGGAAAGAGAGAGACAGAAACATCAATGATGAGAGAGTCATTGATTGGCTGCCTCCTGCACGTCCCCGACGGGATTGAGCCCGCAGCCCAGGCATGTGCCCTGACCGGGAATCGAACCACGATCGCCTGGATCCTAGGTCGATGCTCAACCACTGAGCCACGCCCGGCCGGGCAAAACTTCCCACTCTTAATCTTAGGAAAACTCTTTCGGAGAGGCAGGGGAAGGACACCCCGCTAGCATCACTGCTGCACCCACAGTTCCATCCACCTCTCACCTCACTAACAGTTCAAACCCCATTTATACACCTCAGTCCAAAGAGGGGGGATTTACTGATTTTTCCTTATTTTCGATTTGCCTGCTTAAAATTAGATCATCTCATTTTTCATAGTTGGCTGTAAGAAAATGCAGCTATGCCCCTGCCTGCCAAAATGTTTGCCTAAGCGAAGCTGCTGACGGCTCTGTTCTAGAAAGCATCACCTGTTTAAATCAAATACTATTTTTTCCTGAAAATATTTTCTGCCCTACCATGTTCTTTATGCTGATCTATGAAGCATTTACCTAAAGTCTAACTAAAGTGATAAAATCTTAAAAGTAAGCATCCCAAAGGGCAAAAGCCAGGGTGCCAGATTTGCCCTAGCACATCCAAATGCAGAAAAACAGAGAGAAGTCTCCTGGCACCCTCTAGTGGCAAAAATGTTCATAGATGAAGAGAAAGTCAGCAGAAATTAATTTTTATATTTAATACCCTCCTGCATGCTTAAATATATATAATTTATCCATTTCCTACACGAACATTATTCCTCTAGAAATTACCTAAGCTGATGTTTCTTTTTTTTAGATAACAAAATATATTTTATAGCTGTATTACTAAAAGCAAAATATCATTTAATACAACTTGAAGCTGCTGTAAATCTAATCTGGCACCATAACTATACACAGGGTCAACAGCGAAGGAAGAAAAATGTTCATTGCAGTTAATAGGTCCCTATCAGGTCTCCAGTGTCAGGAGCTGATGTTCCGTCACCTGTGATATTTATTTAAAAAGAATTAGTATCTCTTAGGGAATAATCTTTATCAGATGACATCCAAACTATCTTAATAGATGGGTTTTTAAAAGGGAATCAGAAAGCAGCAACAATGTCCCTGCTCTTTCCCTCCACCAACGGGAAGAAATCAGAGACATGTCACCTACATCTAGACTGGATTGTCAACACTTCTAACAAAAACAGAGCTTAACATTTCTGAAAAGCTCATTAAGAGGACTGGGCAGGGATTAAAATGTCTCCCCCACTCTCATGTGAAATCCATAGGTATAACTGATTAATCAGTGTCTCAAATAGACACAGATGTGCATGCACAACCTCTAGTTCAAATATATGAATATATTCGTAAACAAATACGGTCACTGTCCACAAAGACACACTTAGGTTCCCATTCATGTACAGGCCCCAAGTTGTACATGCAGAAACAGAAAAGTGATAGATCCTTTCTCAACACCCAGACTTGCTCATAATCTAGAGGTGCACAAACAAATGCAGCAAACACACAAGAAATATTCACTGAGTTAATAACCGAGAAGATGTGTTTCGAAGGAAATTAGGCCAATGAAGAGTCTGAGGGGAATGTTAAAGGGAGGACAGTACAGGTGAGAAAGGAGATGAGAGATGATTAGAAAATATTCCACAAGGCAGCCAAACAACAAAGCTGGACGCCACAGCACGAAGTCCTTCTCACTTGCCTAAGATAGTAGGGACCATGGCGGGTATTTCCAGACTTACGCATCTTTTGGCCCTTCCTGAGAAAGATCAAAGACTTGCCGTGGATTCAGGTACCACATGAACATCTGCAGGACTTTGGTTCCCTGTAAGAAGAAAAAGAATGACAATAACGGGAAGAAATTTCCAAACATGAGCTGCTTATTTGAAAAACATAAATAAATCCTGTTACCTAAAATAGTACCTAATTATAAACAGATTAGAGCAGTAGTTAAAATCATGGTCTTCGGCCAATGCCCAGATTAGACGTCAGCCTATTGCGTGTAACTCCGGCAAGTTCCTTAATTTAAGTTCACCTCCCTCCTCTTTAATGTGGAGACAAGAATGCCTAGTCCGCAGACATTTCAAGGATTAAATGCAATAATGCCTGAGGAGCGCATCGCAGTGTTGGGCGTGCAGTAAGTGCTTAATGAATAGTATCTATGACTTAATGTGTGAAAACCCACGCAGGGAAGTTGTTAGTCAGCCTATGTAATTTAACATTAATTTTTACTTTAATGTGCAGATTACTATTGCCTTTGCATAATGTGAAACATGGGCAATATGAGCTAAGTATGACGTGATAGAAACATTTTTTAACGGAAGCAAAAGTACCGCAGGCTCCCCATTGTTTATGATACACATATATAACTTCTCCAGTTCGTGGCATCAAATCTTACTTTGACATTTTTCAGTTTCCATGTCTATATTTCTTTATCCCAACCAAACATTTCTGTCGCACATGGACAG
The DNA here is from genome assembly GCF_964146895.1 of Miniopterus schreibersii. Classification (NCBI taxonomy): domain Eukaryota; kingdom Metazoa; phylum Chordata; class Mammalia; order Chiroptera; family Miniopteridae; genus Miniopterus; species Miniopterus schreibersii. Next base: position 10,095,973 of record NC_138118.1, on the reverse strand, counting down.
TTTGGGAATGTTTTAAGTAAATGTGACATTTTATAGAAATGATCATCATGGCAAATATAAGGTGGCTCTAAAGATCGTTTCTTACAGTGAACTGAGCAAAAAAGAAACGAAGAAGGATATTTTTATTAAACAGCATCCAGAGAGCTTCAAAATGGGTAAGTTGCCTCATTTAGGTCATTCTCAACCACAGCAAATAGTATCTGATCAGTAGGCAGAGTTTGTTGCTTATAATTACAGTTCCTTTATTACATATCATGAACCTTAAATTTTTAATAACCCTAATTTTTATATCTACTATGCTGTATTTAAGAGCTATCCTAGTATTGTAGAAACAGCACAATATTTGAATTAAAAATAACTTGGGTGTCCTAAGTGGGTGATCGTGAGCATTTATAATCTTGCAGAAATTTAGCATATAAAATAGCCAGGGAATGTGTACTTTCCAGGGTGACTGTGAGAATTAAATGAATCAGTAATAGTTACGTAACTAGCACAGTATATGGCACAAAACAGGCCTTTTGTAAATGTAAGTCCCTTTCTGTTTTGCTCTTTGTTAATCTATTCATTAAATTACACTTGCGGGTGTGAGAGCTAAAGGGTGGTTTATAATTATCACACCATCATCCCCATTGCTACAGGGGCCAGTGCAGGTCCTTTGTTCCGCATTTCATCCCAACCTATAATTTTTAAAAGCTCTGCTTCACCATGTGCTTACTATAAATTTAGTAATAACATTCTACCCTTAATTATTACAACTAATCCTACAGTTTCACCAAAGGACATAGTTTGCTTCATATACAATTCAGTCATAGCTTTAGATACGTAATACTAACTAAATACTGGGGCATTTTCTTCCTTCCCATACTGGGCCTTGGTATCAAGTCAGTTGAGGATTCTCTCAAGTAATCTTCTCAGTTTAAAAGTCATTTTAATGGCAGACCAATTTATAAAAAATTTCCAGATGACTTGCTAGAAAATTATTTTTTCAGCTTCAGGTTCCTAGAGCAATATGAACTGTAGATGTGAATTACTCTTGTCCACCTTTGTCAAGTGGACGCCCCAATTTCAGCTTCTTCTGCTAGGCATGTAATACTAGGTAATTAACATCTTTCAAGAAATGAAAATACAAAGCATTTTGAGGTTATTTCCTTAATGTAAAATTTCTCTAGGAGGCTTGAGTGACACCCTTCAGTTTTTGTTCATTTTCAATCTGTGTTAGTTGAACACCTAAGTATCTCCATTTATTCTTTTGAGGAAGGGATATTAATCAAGGCTGGCAAATTTTGCACGGCACACCTCTAGGAGGCGCCACTGACATTACAGCCTATTAGAATAATGCCCTCTGCAGTTGCGCAGGGATAACTCGCATAGCAGTACATTATGTTCAATCATTGTCTAATTTCTTCTTTCAAAAAGTAATCTTTCTACAATATAATCATTAGCAAAAAATTATGTGTCTGAGTGAAAGCATTGCGCTATTTTAAATCAGTCCTGGTGGGTGGAGTAAAAAGGTCTAACACACATTTAAGTCAGTTCTATTAACTCTGCCATTACCTCTAGGATAAGCTACTTTAGGGCTTGAATAGAGGCAATTTATTCAATAGTACTGAATGGTTTGACAAATACTAATTCACCAGGAAAAGAGAAATTTCTTTCTTTCTCACTGGCAGTATTAAATATACTAAGCCATTCACACAACTGTCATTCAAAAGCTGCAGCTCTTGTGAGAGTTTCATTTTCTCTAAATTAAAAAAGAAAAGAAAAAGAAAGGCTTACAAATTAATTCCAATACACCCTGGAGAGGGTTCCCATACATAGTAGATGCAATACCTCACTGACCACAGAACTCTTTAAGATATTGTGAGAATGGGTATTTCTCTGGAGTGATAAAACTGTTCTTTCCAGCTCCAGGTGTTGGGGAACAGGGTGGGAGAGGAGAAAAGAGTCTCCTGGAAAATAGGTAATTGTTCTAGAGGGTTATAAATAAACAGGATTCAGCCCCTCACCCACTATATGAGAGGCTCAGTTTTATGTGAGGGAACAAGATGGACTAGACAGAGAAGATCTTGCCCTCAAGAGGAAGCTCTATGTGTTATTCATGAAATAAAACACAGGGAGATGGAGAAGCAGTTAAGGATGGGTCAGCTCAAAGAGCACATCAATCTTCGTCAAAGCGTTGTAGCTGTCAGGTAGGCTGAAACATTTGGCTATGTCACTTGGAGAGCCTTGCCACGGAGCTATGATCACGATCATGGAAAGAACTGCCCACAGAATAAAAAAGGCCTGAGGAAAAGAAAAGGGAGTGGGAGGAAGAGATTAAGAAAAAAGTATTTGGCCAGGCCCAGCGTGGCTCAGTGGTTGAGCGTCGACCTAGGATCCAGGCAATCGGAGTTCGATTCCCGATCAGAGCACATGCCCGGGTTGCAGGCTCGATCCCCAGTCGGGGGCATGCAGGAGGGAGCCGATCAATGATTCCCATCATTAATGTTTCCATCTCTCTCTCTCCCTCTCCCTTTCTCTCTCTGAAATCAATAAAGATTAAAAAAAAGAAAGAAAGAAAGAAAGAAAGAAAGAAAGAAAGAAAGAAAGAAAGAAAGAAAGAAAGAAAGAAAGAAAGAAAGAAAGAAAGAAGTATTTGAAACTGGCTTCAAACAACCTCAAAGAAACCTAATTTAACTAATAGATACGTATTCGGCTCCTACTCTGTGCCCATGTGGACGGGGAGATCAACAGAAAATCAGTTCATTGAAGATGGCAAATGCTATGGTAGAGATGCCCACTGAGCAGTGTGAGTGGCCAGAGGAGACACTCTGAGCCCAAATTTGGGGATTAGGTGAAGCTTCCTACATAGGATACTTGCACTTTGTCCTGAAAGGTGAGTAGAGGAAGTTTTGGGATAAAGACAGCAAGACAGGCCATAGAAAAACTACGTTCCATTCCGTCTTTGAGCCATGAGGCAGGAGCTGCGGGAGACAAAACAGCCTGAGTTGTACATGAGGTTGTGCATGCGAAGGAGCTTGGGCTTTACAAAAGGAAAGAGCCACTGAAATGCTTTAACTAGGGAGCTGGACTTGCATATTGATATATTTGTCTGGCTACAGACTAAGGAGCTAGACACTCGGGTTCCAGACCTGTCCAAGGGGCTAGATAACGATTTGGGTCATAGCCACTGCAACGGACTTAATGCGTTGCTCCAAAATCCATGTGGCGAAATCCTGCCCCCCAATGTGACGGTATTAGGAGGCGGGGCCTCTGGGTCCTGAGGGTGGAGCCATCAGAATGGGATTAGTGACCTTACAGAAGAGGCCCCAGAGAGCTCCCTCCCCCTACCGCCACATGAGGACACGGCGGGAAGACAGCGGTCTGTGAGCCAGGAGGTGAGTTCCCGCCAGAAATCGAATTGGCTGGTGCCTTGATCTTGGACTTCCCAGCCTCCAGAACTGTGAAGAATAAATTTCTGTTGTTTAGCAGCCCCCAGCCTACGGTATCTGTTATAGCAGTCGAACAGATGAAGACAGCTGCCCTCACATTCCCACCAATGCCGTGGCTTGGAAAAAGGGAGACTCCACAGATTCATTGTTCGGTTGTTTAAATTCTACCTGTCGAGGCTGGATTGACGGGGAAATTTTGATGACACTGAATTTTTGACATGTGTGGCCAATCGACTGATTGCCCTTCTGCCCTCTTTCCGCCAATTCCAAACTTTAGTGGACTAAAATTTTATCTAAACATAATGGTTCTTGATTTATTCCCAGCTTGAGCATCGAAGAAAATAACCTTTTCATTGAAGCTGTTTGTTTGAGTATTTAAAAACAGTGTGGGGGTTCAAACATTTTAAGTTATACTTTCTGTCTTCTCTTTCTCCCCACCTTGCCTGACTTGCCCTTGGCTTAGGAGGGGTGGCCCCTGTCTGGGGAAGCTTGTCCACAGATGGTGGTGTGAACTTGGTGGGATTGAGTCTGTCCACAGACTGAGCACCTCTTCCTCTTATCACCCACTAATAAGGCCCCTGGGAGCTCCATCCAAGGGTCCAACTCATGCCACACCCCAGCCCTGGGATGTCACATGGAACAGTTTGGAAACCAGGGTCTGGAGCCCTTAACTCTCAGGACTGACTAGCTGGCTAGAGTCACTCTAGCAGTCAGAACACCTGCCTAACCCTGAATTTATCATCTACATCACTGGAGGAAGGAATTCATGAGAGTGAGGGAGAGACCGTGAAAGCAGGAAACATCGGGGGGTTTCAGGAGGGTCCACAAGACTCAGGTGCAAAGATGTTAATGAGTCAGAGGCATGCAAGAAGAAGGGTAAGTTTTGAAGTTAAAGCAGAGGTGAGTGTGAGAGGGGGTGCACATTTCTGGAGCCCTGGGGTCTCCATGTAGGCGAGGGGACTGGGGGGGGGGACTATATCTTCCCTCTGCTACCTCTTCCCCACAGGACACACTCAGAGTGGATACTGTGGCCCCTGATTCCAGTCCCATTTCCTCAGATAATGCAGATCCCAACAATAACAGTAGTGCTGCCAGCCTCTAAATATTCGCCAAAATCCAGCATTTTCTCCACCTTATGTGTCAGAAAAACAGACAATTGGGGAGCATTTTTCTCAGTCCTTTGAGATTATGCTTTCCCGGCAATTATCTTGTTTGGCTCAAAGAAACTCACAAGAATTCTCTAAAAAAAAAGAAAGAAAGAAAAACAGAGACAATTATTGTCAAGTATCTGTTTAAAAGACAGAATTGTTTAAAAGAAAGACATAGAAGCAGACGCTATATGTGGTTATCTCACTATATCCCAGCAAAACATTAGAAATTTTCCATCCATAAAATACTGTAGGAAGGGGGAAAAAGCTGCAGGTATTTTACTTGCCAGAAGATGGTGGTATAGTCCAGTTATTAAGAACAGGAGAGGGGAGTGCTTTACATGCAGAAGCAGATGAGTAGTAGAGTAAGTCATTATGAAAAGGCAAGAATCAGGATTTAACAGCAAAGTGTTTCTGTATTGGCTGCAGGAGGCCCTCGCTGGTCAGAGCGAGATCTCAGCAGCAGCAACAGCACCACCCAGGGCCTTGCTGGAAAAGCAGAATTTCAGGGCCACCCACAGACTCAGAGTCAGAATCTGCATTTTAACATGATCCCCCCCCCCCCCCCAAGCGATTCAAATGCACATTCAAGCCTGGGGAGGGAGTCCGTGGTTCTCAGCATTGGCTACACAAGAAAATAAACTGGGGAGCTTATACCAGTCAAGGAGTCCTACTCTCACAGCTCCTAATCTAATCAGCATGGGGTAGGTAAGACAGCACTAGCTTTTTAAAGCTACCCAGGTTATTGTGTTTGCAGCGAGTGTGGAGAACCCTCTGACTCCCAATTTTACGCCTGAATCTACCCTCATCGGCAATGTTAAGGGTGCGGTGCAGCCACAACTCAGGGGAAGGCTGGCCCTAACAGAGGAGTTAGACCATCTCCAACCAGACTCTTCCCTAAGCAATCGGGGAATCAAGCCGTGTCTCCCCGAAGATGAAACCGTAACTATATTAGCTGGAGGTCAGTGTGAATGATTCCAGCTGCACATAGGTGTTTGGGTTTCTTTATAGCTTTCTCAACATTTCACACTGTGCTTACAAACAATGTTCTTCATATTTATTCGGCTTAGCAAAGAATTCTGTTTTAAATAGGAAGTATATCGATATTTAAAGTTATGCAGTAGCCATTTTTACTTGGTTAGCGACACTTTTGAGAATCCCAGCCATTCTAGAAGTAACATCATTAGGGCGACACATTCACAAGCCAAAATGCACAAAATCACATTAAAGTCATTTAGTCTTTTGTCTCTAATAACTGGGTATTTTTTTTTATTTGAATACCTCCTTGTGACCTCAAGTTCCTCAAACACATCTCAATCTCTTTCCTAATAATTCCTTCCTTTCCTGAATACTCACCAATAACAAATCCACTGTTAGATAATCTGGGGTAAAATCTTGATACTTTACTTCCCTTTACGCATTCCATTCAGTCATCTGTCCATCTATCCATCCATCCACATGTCCATCCGTTAGTCCATCTGTCCACCCACCTACTCACCAGCCAGACAGCCAGACATTCACACACTAACCAGCCATCCATCCAATTTATGCCTAAGTTTATGTGGGTAGCCTCCTGGCTTACACAGATGCCCGATGTGTGAAATTAATCTTCCTTAAAGGTGCTTTCACCGAATTACTTTTGTTCAAAATATAAAACACTGTTAATATTAAAAAAGAAAAAAACACACACAAAAAACACTTTAAACAGTGAAAAACTGTTCCATGGTACAAATCCAAAATCCTCAGCCAAGTTTTCAGACACTGGTCCCAGTTCATTTTAATCTTTACTTAACCATTCTTCTAATAATAGGCAGGCTCCACTCGCCATGCTGTCCTCAGATAAATCATTTCCATCAGGATATTCATTCTTCCATTAATATTGTTTATTATACAATTATTTGTTCATACCATAGGCCGTGTACTAGAAACCCTAGGCTCAAAGGCGCACCCCTGGTGCTTATCCTGAAGCCCGGCTCTCAGCCTAGAGACACACAGCGAGCACCCATGTTGCCATTCAGAGCACCAAGGGCTCAGGGGCCTCTCACAGGCAGTCCAGCCCGAGAGGTGGGTCGGAAAGGTGCCCCCGAGCCCTCAAGGATAAACAGGATTTGCCACAGCGGCGAGGAGAGGGCAGTGCCCCCGCGGCCTGTCCGCTGCCTCGCCGGGTACCGTCCACCTTCCATTTCAGCTGCGTCCCTGCCACCGTTTCCTTACGGCCCCGCCACTGCGGGCCTGGGACACTCCGCAGCGCTTGTGGTCTGACCCACTCAATTCAGAGCTCACATCTAATTCACGGTCCTTGGGTTATTCTTCCCATTTGCCCCTTTTATGTCATGAACAAACAAGATGTCCTTAGAAAATGCACTTAAGCTTCCTTGAGCTCTTCTGTACTTGGTGAAACAGGACGCGGCATCACATCATCTCTGAAGTCCCTGTCATTAATAATTTACACAGAGCAGGCTCTATCCTTACTGACTGTCCGCTCCTCAAAGGCAGGGCCCCCCTACACGCTTCTGTGCGCCCCAGAAAAAGAGCTTATAATGATTTCACGAGTGCGTTTTATACAATGACGGTCATATTAAAATATATTTGGCATGTGGTGCTCAGGTGGCCAAAATCATGGAGTCAATTACATTAGCTCTGTTTTGTTTCCCAGCCACAGGCCAATCCTTGTCAGGCCTAGAGGGAAGGTATGGTTCAGGGCAAACCGGCCCTCACTGCTGAGACACGCCTCTGCAGGTCCCCTGCCAGTGACAGTTTTAGCGTCACATCCTTACAATACGAAGATCACTCAGCAACCCGAATGAGCAGAATGTTGAAAAGAGATTACTCCTCTGCTTGTAGCACATTTCTTTCCCCTGCCCTCTACATGTTAATAGAGATTTTTAATTTTTTTTTTCAATGTAACAGTGTACATTCAATATTCTGCAATAATTTCGGGTGTACAGCGTAGTGGTTAGACAATCATGTACTTTACAGAGTGGTTCCCCTGCTATTTCAAGGACTCAGCTGGCCCCATACACAGTTATTACAGAATAGTCATAGAGATGTAAATTATAGAATAGGGAACAGAGTCATTCATAGAGACTTAACACAGCAAGTTATCAAGAGTTTTAAAGAAAGAGAGGGGGAAGGAATACTACTTTCTTTAAACTACAAGCTCTCATACAAGAAGTTTCACTGTAATTAGCACATTCTGGAAAATGCCCCTTATCTTTGGTAATAAGAACATCACCTTGGACCATGTGGGTCAATCTTAATTAGAGAATTCCTCCCCTGCCATGCGGTGACTACGCAGTTCCAAATCTTTCGATTGTTTACTGTGAAACGCCAGGGAATCTCGTCTCAAAATGTAAAATGTGCACTTGATGGACACAGAAGATATTTTATCACCAAATCTCACACGAAAATAGCAGAGAAAATCAAAACCCACAGAAGAGTATTGATAAGAAGCCTCAGAAAGCGGAGGAGACAGAGACCAGCATTCGAGAACAAATTCTGTCCTCAAAGAGCTGCGTCCCTCCAGGTATGTCATTAAACTTAACTTTCCTAAGGCTGTTTCTTTATTCTCAAATGAAGTTAATGTTAATTATTTTCTAGGATTCAGGCAAGGAGCAAATGGAACCGGCAGAAGGTGATGTTTTTGGTAGTGCTGGTGGTACCTGTTGTCATGATTATCACAAACAATGAATCCTTTCCTCAGCAAAGAGGGACAGAAGTAGCCAGGTCTAAATTACAATATTAAGGAGTAAAACTAAGGTCATAAAAGACTTCCGAAATATAGGAGTTGAGAAACTCTGAAACTCATTACCGAGAGATTGCAGAATGGCCTTTCTTGCAAATCTGTAAGGACAGATGTCGGCAGCTAGGTTTCTGCGAGCCTCTGGCATAGTCATATGTGGAAGCAAAGGATACAGCCTAGGACCTCTAGGCTTCGCCTAGCCCTGAGGTGTGGAAGGCTGCCCCCTACTGGAGCAACACTGACCTTGGCCCTGGGAAGCTGGTCGTCTTCCAACGCTTTGGGCCCTAGATGGTGCTCTTTTAACTGGTGCTGGGAATTGTGTTTTCAAGAAAGCATTGCAGCTTCCAAGTTGAACTCATGAAAAACGACTCACCTGGTTGCCTCCGCTCTTGGGGTTCACAAACACAAGCAAGGGTTTCATGAGCGGAGAAGAGATAGGTTTTATCACGAAAGGACGGCCTTTGTTTTCCTGCTGAAGAAAGCAGCACAACTGAGATGTACGTCCATGATTTGACAGGCAGCCCCAAAGCAAGCACCACCCAACCCTTGCAAAAAAGGAAAAGATATATCTCGTTTCACCACAGAGCTTCCTAACAGGACACTCCGTGTCAAGCCTGGAAGGAAGTGTCTCAGGCTGCAACTGGCCCCTGAGAATTTAGCCAGGCTTCTGGTTTCACTCCCTGTACTCTAAGCATTCTAGAAGTGTTAGCTCTTCTTTGTCTTTGAGATAATACTTCCAAGGCCAAGTGCAGGCACTCGGTGAAGCGGCAGAGGTTATATTTTTTAACTTACTAACAATGCCAGCGTGGTTAGAGTGGCGTGAGAGAGAAAAGAGTGATAGGAGATACAGCAAAACAGTAAGCCGGGGCCGGGTCACATCAGCCCCGGGAGGCTACGGAGGGGACGACAGATTTCATGGGAACGTGACCCTGAGACACTTACTTCCGTTCCTCTTTTACTGGCTTTCCTTTTAAAGCTTGTTCTCTTCTTCTTTCGATTGGAAGCCTTCAGAGAGGTCTGTGAGGAGAGAAGGGGAGGCCTGAGCCCGGGGCACACGGCCCCCGAGCTCTCCCATGCAGAACCGTGTGACGGCCACGGCAGCACATGCGGTTGGACTGCATGCTTCTCATGCTTTGACACTTCCAAGCCACTGTGCATGGGGAAGCCACAGACAGAGACCAGTCGAGTGCTGCGGAGTGAGCGGCCGACGCCCCACCGCACGGAGAGGCAGGGGCTAGAGCCCTGGAGGCTCTCATGGACTCACACGACAACACGAGTTATACCTGCCAACCCTCCCAGTAAAAATGGAAGAATCCCAAATTCTCTGAGGGGCTCCAGTCTCCCGCCCAACCAGGTCCGTCTCCCGCCCAACCAAGTTCAAGTTCAAGTTCATCTCCTGGTATGGAGATCACCTATGTGGAAATGTAAAAAAGGAGGCCATTTTTCATGTTTTTCTTTTTGCTTTATTTTTTCCACTATTTACTTTTTTTGGGGGGGGGGTAATGACTGTTTTAAGTAACGTTCATAAAATGACTCATCTGCAATGGAACTTTATGGTGCAACTATTCTATCGGCATTGATGGCTGGCTTTTAAAATGCAGAGATAAGACTCACCCTTAAGTTACTTATAATAGTAGAGTAGCCGTCGCTGTTCTCTTTCTCTCTCTAAAGACCCATTAGTTTAAAAAGCCTCCCTTCTCCCGGAAGCCTTTTTTTCTTCTCACAGAAGTGCCTCCAACTTGTTGAAATACGGTGACCCCCAAATTTACTTTCCCTGTCTTTCTCTTTCTAGGGATTTTATGGACCACAACTTTGTGATTACCTCAACTAACCATCTACTCTTAATAAATGATACAGATGCTTTGAAAAGAACTTCTCTTAGGGGGTCGGTCACAGTTCATTTGTTGAAGACAAGCAAAATGAGACTTAATTAGTGGAGTCAATAATTAATTAGAATGCCATCTTCACAAAGGCAAGAAAGCACTACTACCACCTCGCAGATGTTTGACAAAGTGCTGAAAGCCTGAAATACAGAATTATTCACTTAGAAGTTTATAGAAATATATATACATGCATTGCTTGAGCAATTAAGAGTTTTCAAACAGCTCGAAGAAACTTAAATATCTAGTCTTCTGTTATTCGGGGTATTTTTCTTAGAACATTCAAAATAAAATTAGTCTGGAGTACACATATTAACACATCCAAATCAGCAGGATTGAAACTACTTGGCTTTTATCTCTCTTTCACCAAAAGAGATCTCCCCGTTTCTGAATTCCTCTTTCAACGGGCCTATTACCATGTTGCTCTTTGGGAAAGCTTTTGCCTTATTAAAGTATTCGCTGTATTTCTGACTGTTTTCAATTTGTTTAAAATGGAAGAAAAATAACTTGGAGTTAATGTTAACATTTAATCAACCAAATGATCCAAAAAGGTCGCCAGACGCTATTGGGCTGGCCAACGCCGTGTCTACTTGATGTCAATTAGCGATGCTGAGTGGGTCTCCCCACCTTCACTGCACACGGGCCTCCCCCAGAGAGCTTCTACTAAATGCTACAATCCGGGCCCCATCAAATATTCTCGTTTAACTTTCTAGGCTGAAGCTCAGGCAAAGGTACTTTCTAAAAGCTCCCAGGCAATTCTAACATGTAGCCAGGGTTGAGAACCTGTGTTTGAAGTAGGAAGGGTGGAGTAAAGAGCATTTACTACAGTAAAGCAGATCTGTGCGTAAGGACCATGAGCGGTGGGGTCAGACTGACTGGGCGTTAATTCTGGATGTCATGAGATCTGTGTGACTAGATCTGAGACTTTGGCCAAGTCGGTCCAAGTTTCGAAGTAACGGTTTCTTAATTTTAAAACGAAGGTGGTAATACCTACCTCACAGAAGAGTTGTGAAGTTTAAATCAGAAAAAGTATGTGAAGCAGTTAGCCTGGTATCCATCCCATGACAAGGACTTCCAAAAATGTTAGTTGCTTCCTTCAGAGCTGTATATCCCAGCACCTAGCACAAATGCCTGGCACATAGCATGCACTCAAATCATGGTTGAAACAATGAATCAATGTTATTCAAATTCACAACACTCACTGAGGCGCTCCTGATTTTAGAAAGGATCCTTAGGAACTGAATGCCTGTCTCCTAACTTCTTTGTTGTTTCCATTTAATTTGCTGCCAAGAGCAATGCAGGACGCACGCCAGGTGCCTGCAGGAACACACTGTGGTCCTTGATTCTTGACAGGATTCAATAATTAAACTCACAGAAAGGTCTACTGGGCCAGGCTAAGGCTGTTTGCTAAACTTGCCTGATCATAGAAACCAGAGCTCTTCAGGTGATTCTGACAATCACACACGTTTGGGAAGCAGAGACTTAGAAAACCACACCCAAAATAAGGCTTGATGTCTGAAAACAGAGCAGACAAGGAACTCAGTTCTAATAGGGAACAGACACACAAAACAGCCTTTTGTAACACACGTAGCAAATACAAGTGCCTCTGGGCCTCACCGAGCCAAAGCATCTGAGGCCCTTCTTCATCCCACAGAACAAGGGGCAGAGGCCAAGCGGGGGTGACTTACAGTACCTGGGCGCCTCTACGTGAGCTCTGAGAAAGCTTACAGCCCTACGGACAGTCAAACAGCAGAAGATAAGCAGTACGGAATCACACAGCACCCCTCAAAGTCCCGGCCTTCCTTCTGTTCATGTGTAAATACGCGTCTCTGTCTCAGTGCAGAACTTCCTTTTAGGAGGCAGCATACAGGGAACTGATGGATACGGTGGCAGATTTGGGTTGTGTTTGGGCCACAACTAGACAAGTCACCTAGCTTGTCTACAATGTTTCTCAGGAATGTAAAAATTATACCAAGAAGTTACTGGGTAAACTGGTAGTGACATATTCAGGAACCCTTTTGATACTGGCCCAGTGTTCTAAAACAAAGCCTCCCAGCTCTGTGATAAAAAGGGTTCACTTGGCAAGTTCAACACTATCAAAACAGTGAATCGCTGGGCCTTCACTTGGATATCTGCATTCTTCTGATTCCAACAGCATTCGCCCCACTGCATTCTGTGCCCTCTCTTTTATTAAAGTCCTAAGAAAACATAAAGGTTTTTTGTGTTCTTATACGGGGTATCAGGACAGTCTTACCTTGCCGCAGAAATAATCCTATCAACAAAACCTTTATCATGGTGTGACTCCTTCCTGGGCTGTTGAGAAATGCCTATGGGTGCTCTAGCTGGTTTGGCTCAGTGGTTAAGAGCACCAGCCTGTGGACTGAAGGGTCCTGGGTTCAGTTCCTGCCAAGGGCATGTGCCTTGGTGCAGGCTCCATCCCCGGTCCCAGTCAGGGTATGTGCAGGAGGCAACCAATCGATGCATCTCTCTCACATCGATGTTTCTCTCTCTCTCTCCCCCCCCCCCTTCCACTCTCTCTGAAAAGCAATGGAAAAAATATCCTCGGGTGAAGGTTAAAAAAGAAAGGCCTATGGGTGACTCACTCAACTGTGAATGAAACTTAACTACCTTTTGCTCTTCCTCGGGGATTTGTCCAGGTTATGGAATCGCAAAGAATCAGTTATAACAACCGTCTAAAGAGTAGATACCCCACTTCTTCATCCCAAAGGAAGTCTTCCCCCACGATGTACTGGACAAAACTCGGAAGGAGGCAGTGTCATGGACTTTGTCTACTGAAGAGCGTTCTCACTCTGCCCTGCTCCAGCTGCACCGCGGGGATAGAGGCTGTCCTGAGATCAGGCAGGCAGGAGAATAAAGCAAGCACATTCCAGAAACTAAGGACAGGGTCTCAGCAGCTTCTCGGGCGTATTTGGCTAAGTCACAGCAAGAACTACTTAACCTTCAGGATTGACCAAAGGAAATGGCTTGGGAAATTTTGAGGGATATTGTTGGCCATTGCTATTACATGTCATGAGTCTACAGCATTTTAAGATTATGCGATCATAAGGATTAAGAAAGGATTCACATGAAGAAAGCCCACAGAAAGCCAGAGAGGAGTTGACTGTGGCATTTTTATAAGTAGACCATTAGAAACAATACAAATATCCATCAGTAGGGAGTTAGCTAAGTAAACCAATATATCCATAGCATGGAACACATATGGCAGTTTAAACATGCATTAAATCTATATTTACTAATATGGACTTCTCCTCAAGATTCTTTTTATTTTTTCACTAGGAAAGGCAAGTTTTAAATCATTGTGTGTAAAATAATGTCATTTATCCAAATGTCATTTATCTAGTCTTCTATAACTTGACTCCACACAAAAATTCATGTAACACAGGTCTTCCCTTCAGCTCCAAACGATTACATCTTTCGCTTGGTTATCCAATCAAAATATTATCTCCTACCGTTTCCAGTACAGAGAAGAAACTCTGACATCTGTAACATTAAATAGAACTCTGGCCTTAAACGCATCAACAGATTCCAGCTTGATTCTTAAAACCTGGCTTTCCTCTCATTCCTTCAAGTCCACCTTCCGTCATATTCTGACTCCCAGGTCCCTGCAAGCACGGTGGTAGTGATGCCAGCACACCGCCCGGGCTTTACCATCAAGGTTGCACACAGCTCCAGCTGCACAGCCGGTCACGGAGCGACTGCCCACTCGGAGCCCGCGGCCTCTCGCCAGAGTCATCCCACTTCCCCCACCCCGCTCGCCCTGGCCACTGTCCGCTCAGGGAGGCTTCCTTCACTCCTCTCTAGGGTCATCTGTCTAGGCACGAACATGACAAATACAGCTGACTTTCTGTGACAACCTGTCTTGTCGTTGTCAGCCTGGTCTATCAACTTGCATTGCCCTCCCTCACCCCTCTTCCCAATGACACCCGTGCATCCTTCAAGACCAAGCACAATGACATCTTTTTTTTTAATTTAGCCTACGCTGATCTCCCCAAATGAAGTCTCTCTACCCTGCTTCGGGTTCCCACCTGGGTTCTACGTCATGGCCGCGCTCAGCATGCCCTGCCTCAGATGTGAGGGCCTCTCACTCCCGTGGCTGCTGACGGAACCCGTCCGTCCCTCCCTCTCGCCACCCTAGGAGTGTCTCTCCTAAAAGATGCACGACACTCAAGAAGGCAAACGTTCCCAGGTATCAGAAGGCCGCTCTTTGATTAAAAATGTACGTGGCAAAAGCCCTCTTCCAGAATCCACACTCTGCCCGGTGATTGAGGTTGTCGTCTCTATTTTCAGGTTAACATCTGACTCATCTTTGGACCTCCCACTGCATATACCAGCACCTTTGAACGTGGTTAATGAAATAAAGGTTTCTTTAGCACAGAGAAGACTATCTTCTCCTTTATCATATTTTTAAGCAGTGTCCTAGAATATAGACATATAGAGAGACGTATGGAAAATATTTGTATAGTATATAAAACAGACTGACAGCTGTGAGAGGGGATGGAGTAGGGCGGACTGAATGAAAGAAGGTGAAGGGATTGGCCAAGGAACATATGTGCGTAACCCATGGACACAGACAACAGGGTGGGGTGGCCAGAGGGACGGGAGACAGGGAGGAGGGCTGGGGAGAGGTGGGCAAGGGCTGGGGGAGGACATGTGTAATAGCGTCAACAACAAAAAATAAAGTTAAAAAGTAAATGAATTCTAAAAGTTGGGAAAATATTTTATCTGCCGTTCTCCATCTACCTTCCAAATTCTCTCCATCGTTTCCCAATGTACTCTGCCTGTTTCCACACCACTGTTAACAGGTTGTCACCCATTCCCCACGTTCTACAAGCTACGGTTTTGATGGCATCCATGCTCTGGTCCCAACAAGGGCTTTTCTCAATCCTTGCTGCTGTTGCTTTTGACACTGATGACAGCTCTGTTTTTCTTCCCATTTTAAATAATGAAACTCGGTGTCATCACAGGTGTCTCCTTGTTTCGCAGGGCTTTCTTCCTCCTTCCACTATCTAGGGGAGGGTGCTTACTCCGTCTTTCTCCACCTTTCTATCAGTAAACGAATAGGGCTTGACAGTCCCCCACGGGCAGGCATCACGCCAATGCACATGCAGCCCCACTGCAGGGTACAATTCAGCGGGTACAGCGGGAGTCCAAGGCCACTTAGGAACACAGCGGACGGCAGGCTGTGGCCCCGTTCTGTCTCTTTCTGCCCTCTCCATCAGAAATCTCACGCTCTCCCCACCCTCTTTCACTGCAACACCGATGCCTCGGGGATCAGTAACTTCTGTCCTGACCCCCGTGTGACTGTCCAACGTTTTAATACGTTGACATATAGCTTCACTTGGTACCCTGTACTCCTAAAAGTCGACAAGAAGGAAAGCAAGAGCTAACGTTTATTGAGTGTTTACAGTGAGCGAGGTGCTAGTCTACATACTTTATCTTTTTTGGTTTTAGCTCATTAGTCCTCATGAAAACCCTATGAATTAGGTACTAGGATTAGTTACACTTTGCAGGTGAGACAGAGTGGATGGGGTGGGACCAGGAGAGACATGGGTTTAGTCATGGAAAGGTAACATGAGGGACACCTGCGGAGACTGTTCTGCATCTTGACATCTGGTTGTGATATATTGTACTATGATACTGCAAGAAATTACCACAAGGGGAAAATCTCTAAAAGGTACATAGAATCTCTCTGTATTATTTCTTACAACTGCATGTGAATCTCAAAATAGAAAAAAAAATTAATTAAGGAAAAGAAATTACGGTGTGGCAGGGGAATAGATGAAACAACAATGGTAGAAAAGTTCATGTTACAGAAGAATTCATTATAATCTTACCTCTCTTCACTTGCTTAAAAATTTCCATAATGAAAAGATTTTTAAAGTTTAAAAGAGGAAACTTACAATTTCCCCGCAAAGTGGTATCACCTTCTGATTTTCCTAACTGATCTATCTCCAGTCTCCCCAAATCCCATAGCACCAGACTATCCTACACACTTTTGCTAGATGTTTCCTTCTAAAATGCAGTGTTACTATTACTCTTTTGCTTAAAAGGATAAAGTTCACATGTATAAAAAAATTCCCTGCCAGCCAGGCCTGAGGAACCCACGCTCCTGTCCTACAACCCCCTGCATTAACCTCCCACTGCAGTCAAGCTAGTCTCACAATCCCATGAATATAAATTTGGACCCAGTACCCTTGCTCATGCCATTCTCCTGCCTGCTATTTCCTCTCTTCTCCACTGATCTAAGTCCCACTTATCTTTAAGAGGCAGACTAAAACCCACCTCTTCCGGGAAGCTCTCCCTAATCTTTCTTTAAGGTAACTACATGGTTATTCAGAGCAAAGATCTTGTATTGCATCACAATGCTCAGTAGCCTTCCTGATACCATAGAGGCTTTTGATGAAAACATGTTGATTTAACTGAATATTTAATATAAAGCTCATGGAGAGATTAGTAAATTTTAGGGGAAAACACAAGTAAAAATGTTAAAGAGATTTTTAAAATAACACTAAATTGGAAATCAGTACACTTGAATTTCAGACATAGTATTAAAGTTGTGTATGTCACCTTGGACAAATCATTTAACAGTTCTTGGCCTTTGGTTCTAAAATGTACAAAGGAAGGGCTAGACTCCCCATTTTTAAAATATTTATCTTTATGCCTGGCCGGGCGTGGCTCAGCGGTTGAGCATCGACCTAGGATCCAGGCGATCGGGGTTCGATTCCCGGTCAGGGCACATGCCCAGGTTGAGGGCTGCAGTCGATCAATGACTCTCTCATCATTGATGTTTCTATCTCTCTCTCTCCCTCTCCTTTCCTCTCTCTGAGATCAATAAAGATATATTTAAAAATAAAAAAATAAAATAAAATATTTATCTTTATTATTAAAAGTATTACAGATCTCCTCTTTTTTCCTCATTGACTCCTTCTACCACCCCCCCACCCCCGCACCAGGCCTTCACCACACTATTATCTGTGTCCATAGGCTCCCTATTTTTTAATGTATAGATACTGTACTTGCCTCTGGAAAAGACTTCCCAAGGGCTTCCAGGGATTGTAACTTGGAAAGATTATTCCCAAATGTTGCTCATCAGCAGAGACACAAACTTTATATAAAACACACAAAGCAAAACAGTGTCCCTGACCCAACAATTTTTAAATAAAAAACCGAGTCAATGAGAAAAAATTGCATGATAATTTTGGAGGCCACATGAAAAAGGATTGCCACACCATTTAAAGATATGTTCAGTGAGACTTCTTAAGGTACCTACACCCTAGGGAGGTATAATCTTCTCTCTGTAGCATTAAAAGTCTGCCATCCCAGAACTTGGAGTTAACTGTCTAAGATGTACAATACAAAGGCAGAAATTTTTCTGTCAAAGATGATGACCTTAGGAGAAACCACCAAGGTTTCCCAGAATTGAAGGAGACCCTCTAGGACAGGAAGTAGAGTGAGGACTGAATACAGCATGAGACTGGGTAGTAAGAGGCTAAGTTCTACTTCGCCTTAAGGGAGGAGTGTTGCTCTCTAAGCGGCCTTGTGTAGTTAGGAAGGTCATGACCTTCTGCCGCTCAGGCTGGAAGGGGTGGTGATCTCAACCAAGCCAGGAAGCCTGCACAGTTTGCCCTCACAGTCACTCCCTGGGGGTGCCCGGCTGGAACAGGAGGTGTGCAAGAATCACCCACAGCCACCACCAGCACTCAAGGAACTCAGGAGAGCACCCAAAGAGAGTATCATTAGCACACAGAGGGGAAGGACACATTCTTGCTGTGGACTCTGATTTCTTTAGGAGAGGAGGCTGGTTCCATGAGAGAGCCCAACGCAGTAAGGTGATGGGCTGATGGGATGAACCGGGGAGCTGAGCAGGGGGCCACGGGGATGAATGAGCAGAGATCGTGGGAACCCAAGGGCTAGTCAGGGAGAGAAAAGCAAGAAGCAACAGTTCCTGTCCCTCTGCACCGGCCCAGCAGCACGGCCCGGCAGTTACCTGCGCTTTCTTCACCTTAATGATCCAGGTGGGCGGGACAATGACGGCCGCGTGGGCCCCCAGGGAGCAGGGTTCCTCGATGTGGTGCAGCATGAAGCAGGTCACCTTATTGTGAAACTGAAGAGAAAGACAGGCCCATAATCAGTCCCAGGCGAAGGGCAATGCCGCAGTGACAAGGAACGAGGCCATGTGTACATGCTCATGCGTGCACATACGAACACGCGCACACACGCGACACACGCTTCTCATCAACCAGCCCCAGGAGCTCGGAGACCAGATTTAGAATTCATTTCACTTTACCAACGGATAACAACTGATAGCAAGAAATCAATCTTAGAGGACAGGTCAGCTAAAACTTTACAACCTCGTGGTTTGTATTTTTAGTATCTCATTTTTATTTATTTTTATTGAATTTATTGGGGTGAAATTGGATAATAAAATTATATAGGTTTCAGGTGTCCAAGTCTATAACACATCATCTATATTGTATTGTGTGTTCACCACCCAAAGTCGCGTCTCCTTCCAACACCATTTACCCTCCTCTTCCCGTCTTCTTCCTCCCCCACCCCCTTTCCCCTGGTAATCACCATACTGTTTTCTGTGTCTATGAGTTGATTTTTAATAAGATGTTTACTTAAAGATGTTAGTCTTGGAGGTGTGAAGGAAAAAGTGGCCACATACTAAACCTGACAAGCTCAGGGGAGGCTTACATGGTGGTTCTACAAAGTCAGAGACGGAAAGTGACCACATAGGACGGTCTGAACATAAAAATCCCTAACTAAAAGCAGGTCACGGTGGGTAGTCACATCCTCGGCCTGCAGCTTCCTTGACAAAGGTCAGTTTTTACCTAAGTGAGCTTGTCTGTTCTCTTTTTGCATCTAAGATAACATACCTTTGAAATGTCAGAGTGCTCTCCCTTTCCACACCCCTTGGGGCACACCCACCACAACAGAGACCACAGAACCCCTCATTGTTACCTGTCGCCCACGTACCATCTCTATGGGCAATAAGTGTTCATTACCAACTATCCTGGACCCACCAAAGTAAAAGAAGTGTGTCTATTTTGCCTTCTATCCAATCTCAGAGATTTCCCTGCTTTGCTTTCTCCTGCCCCCTTCCTCTACCACCAGTGGATTTCACGTAGCCCTCCTTTCGTCTCCTCCCTTGATTCTAATGTATAAAATAAGCTGTAAAACTGCCATTCTCTGGAGCATTTTCTCAATCTGTTGAGATTTTGCTTCTCAGCAATTGTCACCAGTTTGGCTCAAACAAACTCATAAAAATTCTCTACAGGTATGAATGTTTCTTACATCGACGAAGGGCTCTACTGACGCTAACTTTGCACATAATTTTGTTTCAACGGACTTGCGCTGGTCACAGACTTGGTTAATTTGGGACAATGCTGAAAAGGAAATGAAGATGAGCAGAAAGGCAGTGCCTACCATCTGCCTCTCCTTTTTCTACCCATGCATGTGAATCCTTCCCAGGCTTTCTAGTTTAAGGGACCCAGGAAAGAGGAAAACATGTCTTCTAGACAGCTGTTAGTCCAAGAGGTAACAGGACAAAGAGATTGCTTCTGCCTGGCTCATGAGGGCTGCCAAAAAATGTAATGGCCCTATTACACTTGGCAAATCCAACGTGATTTTTGTTTTTGAAAGGAAGTAAGTAAACGTAGACTAATACTTTTGGGGCTTAACTCTATCTCCAAACGGATTGAGTAACCTTAGGCCAATCACATTTTCAATCATCTTTTGTGTGGCTGTAAAGAGATAATGATGGGTGGTAACATCTGTTTTCTAACAAACATAAAATCACATTACACAATAATTACAAGCCTTAAAGTTTTAATCATAGTGATTTTTTAAAGATTTAACATCGGTTTCTCCTTGGATTCTATTTAACGTGACCACATAATTTATCATCTTCACTGGAACAATTTTAAGAGTGAAAGGGAGCACTGTTAATAATTACGTTGGAACAAAAGATGTAAATTAGGACTATCTCAAGAAAACTGGCAAATATGGTGGCCCCAATTACATCCCATCAGGGAGGCTTTGTCTTCATCTCTGCATATCTTCAAGATCTGACAGGATCCACTGGCTAATTACTAAATCAGTTAATTAAGTATGAAATACAATTTCATAATACTCCCCAACCACCAGTCATTTGTGATCTGCAAATAATTTGATATACCAGAGAAATGTTATTTGTATATCTTCTTTAAAAGGAGATTTTCTCATGGGACGTCGAAAATAAAGAAATGTGTGATGGTATAAGGAGAGGAAATGTATGGAAATTATCCCTACTTTCTACTCGATTTTGCTCCTAACCTAAAGCTATCCTGAAAAATAAAGTTTATTCATTTAAATTTTTTTTTAATTTAAAATAATTTTTTTAAAAGATCCACTAATGAATGCTAAAATTGGTAGGCAAAAGTTTGAGGAGAAATGTGACATCAGCATAATCTCAAAATATCTCCCCCAAATATTTATCAATCGGGAAGGGAAACCCAGTAACTTTATGATGAACGTACAGCAAACAGCACCTTAATCAGGTGATCAAGCTTAATATTATCAGTAATAAAACACTGACATTATGTGCCCCCGTATAAGATGCAGTGAGGACACCACCTCCCTTCTATAGCATCTTGCCTAAAATAAATAATTTCAATCTCATCATGAAAAAATGAGACAAACTCAATTTGGGAGACATTTTTACATAATAACCAGTCAGCACTATTAAAAGTGTCCAGGCCATGAAAGGCAGAGAAAGAATGAGCACATGTAAAAAATCACACGGCTAAATGTCTTGTGAGATCCTTGATTAGATCCTAGGACATTAAAGAAAAACCTGGGGAATGTTTGAAAAATCTGCGGCTTAGTTAACAGTAACGTGCCAACATTAATTTCCTGGTTTTATTCATGGTACTACGGTTATGCAAGTTGCCAAAATTAGAGGAAGCGAGGGGCAGCTGGGTGGGAGGGACACATTAATGTTCTGTACTATTTTTGCAACTTTTCTGTTAATTTAAAATTCCAATTAAAAAAATGTAAGTGAGTTTCTCTCTTAGCCATTCAAATGAACCCCCAAATGAATGGCAACTGCATTTCTAAAAGAGAAGTGACCTCAGAGCCTGCCTACTTCAACCCTCTCCCTTTCTACCTGAGTAACTGCCAAGTTAGGGAGAACAGGAGATATGTCCAAACGTGGTAGAATCAGGACCTGAACCCAGGAAACCCAGCTCCCAATCCCAGTTTTTGTTTTTTCTCTCCGATGCAGTGTGTGCCCACAGAGGACGCTTACTGGTTTGTTTGACATCAGATATTCTAGAAGGGACTACCTGTAGTGTTAAAATATGTCACCATTATAATCTGTCTTAAAATGTTTTGTTATTTTTAAACCTGGTGACCCTGGGAAACTCAAAGGAATGTGGAGCTGACCACAGCTCTGCCACAGTGGTCAAGTGAAAGTTGCCTTTGGAGTGACCCAGTTGGACTATAGCTCAATGAAGAGAGAGCACATGTGTTCACTGGAAGGAGGGACTCTGTTCCCAAATTAACTGACCGTGGATAAGCCATCTAACCACAGCCTGATAGCAAGGGGGCAAGAGCAGATGCTGCCTACCCGAGCCCACGACCACCACTGACGCTGTCCCCCAAGCGGGGTCTCCCCAGGTCAGGGAAAGCAGCAGCACAGGTACATTTGGGACACCTGGACCCTGAATCTGCTTCTTCCTCTCCAGATGGAGACTGCCTCGATGGGACAGTTTCAATCAAGAACTAGGATGGCCTTGTGCTTGTGAATATGTTCTGAACAGAAGCACAGACAGTCTATTTGTGTAACTATAAACTGAAAGGAGATGGAAATGCCAAGAATAAAATGTGTGGCAGGATGGTGACAGAGCAAGCATTGAGCTTTCCAGACCAATGTGTCTCTACATAATGGAAGTAGGTTCTCCCGACATGTGGGGGCCTAGGGAAATTGTGCTAGAGAGATTATTGGGCTGAATCTTATGGAATTGCCCAAATTCAAAAGTTTTGACCTACAAAAATGTCAACTTCATGAGTTTCAACTAGATGCATCTGCTCCTGCCTCTTGGCCTTGTTTGGCTAGTTATACCTGATGGGTGTAGAGAGCTGAAGTTTTCCTGCGAACACCTAACCCAGCTGAAACTAGTTTCTTTCTTTTCAGGTTGGCTGCGCCATGAGGGAACTATACATCCCATTTATACAGTCATTCAGAAGAGTAGGTGAATTGAGAGATAAGAACAGAGGTCCACAAACTTTTCTTCTAAAAGTCCAAATAGTAAATATTTCAGACTTAAGGGGCTATCCTGTCTCTGATGCAACTACTCAACTCTGCCGTTACATTACAGAACATTACAGAAATCCAAAACAGCCATAGACAATACATAAATGGCTGAGCATGGCCGTGTCCCAAACTTTATTTACAAAAGCAGGCAGCAGGCAGAGTTGTCCCAGGGCCATAGTTTGCCAGCCCATAAGTTAGAGTATATATACACTGTCTGCTTAAAAAAAGAACAGGAACACAGGCAAACAAGTAAGAAAATGAACCATCTGGTTAGGACAGAGGGGCTAAAAATAAAATTTATAAAAGGATAGATTACAAAAGAGGAAAAGTAAATAGATAAATTACTATTGGATTCTAGTGAATATATATGTTCAAATGCAAGTAAGAATTACATTTAAATGAGCATACAGGCAGCTGTAATGACATCAAAATTTAAAGAATACAAGACCACTGCCATGCTAACACAGCGTCATTAAAAAAGGTACCCACACGGAAAACAGAAGAGCCAAGATGCCTGGACCGCTGGGTTAGGAGGATCAGCTAACGTTGCAATTGCTTTCTTCCTAATGTTGCAACTTTCTACCTCAGGAAGACTTGTGAACAATCTAGTGTAGCTGGGAAAAATATCCATGTATGGTCTAGGAGTGAGAAGTCCTCAATTCTAGAGCAGGGTGAGACTCAGGGAAGAATTTTCCGGTCTCTGATCCCAGAGTTCAATGTGTATAAATGAAGGGGTAAATTTATCTCTAGAGTGTCTCCCAGCTCACATGTGCTAGAATTCCACAGTTTTAATGTCTTTCTTCCTCCAACGATCCTATGTGAGGGAAACTATACATACATTGGATGATGACCTGCCACTTACAGGCAGGAACTCAAGCAACGACCTATGTCCGTTGTGATAGAGCACAGACCTGCTTTGTGTTTTTCATCCCCACACTTACCGCCTGCTTGCACCAGGAACAGCTGATAGCCACGATCTCTTTACTGTGGAAGGAGAACTTCTGCTGAAAGCCCTGGGGTGTTAGGACAAGAGATAGAAAATTTAAAACCACTTCAATCACAGGATGCATGAAGTCCAAGGAAGTGAGCAGAGCCAGGACTGAGCCCACCACTCAAGGTAACTGGGACTGCAGATGCCACGCTCGCCACTTACATTCCCCACCCTCGGCCATGCAAGAGTCTCCTGCTCCCGAACCATCTGGACTGTTAGAGAGGAGGCACCGGTATCCCCTAAGCACTCAAAGCCAGACACGCGCACACACACACAAGCTTGGTTCCCCCGCCCCCAAATAGAATATGGTTCTGATATGTTTTTATAAAAAGCAAAAAAGCAAAAAAAAAAAAAAAAAATAGCCACTATTGGTTCACACAGTTCTTTATATCAACAGTCATCCATCTCAGAGGTTCTGACAACTTTAACATCCGAGAACCCACAAAGAGAGGAATTACGGATCAGAGAGTTAGGACCCAGCTTCAGGATCTGAGAGAAGTTCAAGGGTGCAGGAGGGAAGTCAAAGACTTATGATCCCCTTGGGATGTCAGGACTCAAAACAAGCAGCTTTCCATTTTATTCTTTGCCAGAGAGCAGCAATGAGATTAATGGAATGGCAAATTCAATCCTCTTAAATGAACAAATGGAATTACTTTTCCACCAGGAACAAAAGAGGTGCTTCTTGGCTGCTGCTGTCCCTCAATAACAACCGGAGAGAAGTAGGCAGTGAAGAGGGGTTTTAGCCTTCCCAAGGCTCATCCTTTCCACCCGCTTTGAAATCCAAGCCCAAAGAAACAAGTTCAGAGCAATGAGGTGACATTTTTCAAACAGGGCTTTTGTCAAGTGATCAAAAGAAAATGTGACAGGCAGGAAAGCTACTAAGGCACTGGCTGAAGAAGTCTTGCCTGATGCCTATAGGTAACTTTAAGTTAAATTAATCAATTTATACATTAAAAGAACTCCCATTCTCAATGATAGGCTTACAACCTGTACCTGCCCTTGGCATTAATGAATAGCTGCCCTGAGTTGTTGGTTATTTTATGGGCACATGTTTGTCTCTCCAGGGGAATTATAGATTTTTCACAGAAGTCCCTGCAATGGTTCTTACACAGATCCCCACAACTGAGCATAGCTCTTCAACTTCACAGGCATGGCACACATGTCTTCGGATGAACTGAACAGTCATTGCTACCACATCGTGATGCAATTACCAACCTCATGCTATCCAGGCTTTAAACACCTAACCCAAACCACCTGGAAACGTGCTTCCTCACAACACCCTCCTCCAGCTCCTCCAGACACTGCAAACTTGCTAGCATTTTAATTTAATTAAGTCTGCAATATAGACATGCCACATGGTTGGAAATCAATACGGTGGACTACTGGCACGACAGCCGTCGAAGCCACAACTAGAGGTCTACGGAACGTTGCTCCATCAAATGTACTGTGAAACAGCATCTTAAATGCTATTACCCGGCCACCACTTCGTCAATGCACACATCAGATGACTGTACATCAATAGACGCTAACAGAGAGATGGCGCTGGATTTTGTTATTGGCTAGGGGATCTTAACCCTTCCAATTTCCCCCTTCATCTGAAAATGGTAATTATACTGGAAACCTCTCCTATACCATTAAGTAGTTATGAGATTCAAACGGGGTAATGTACTTGAAAAGTTCTTTATAACACAGCGCATATAAATGGAGGAGTACTTTGATTGCTAAGGCCTAACAACAGGAATGTCTCCCCCACCTCGCTGACAAAGTCCTCCAGAGTCTAATATGTGCCTAGCAGTACTCCATTCGATGGTACAGAATCCCAGCCTTCCAGTTTCAGGGAGAAACACACAGTCCTGACAGCCAGACTGGTATCAGAAGCAACCAAGGCCATGCACAGCTGGGGCGCAGGGCACTGCTGCAGAATCGTGATGGGTCCCTGGAGACGAGCCTGGTGGTAATCAGCTCTGGGCTTTGTTTTGGATTCTAGTCTGGCTGAGCCACAGAGGCCATAGCTTCAGGGTTATTGTCTAACACAGAGACACAGATAGAAACATATCGAGGCCTTCATGGACCAAGTTCCCACAGGCCACCTGCAATGGGGAGAAGATTTTGGCTGGGATCTCAACAGAGCAAAAAGAGCCAGATTCCTAATCACCCATTTTTAAATGCTGGCCCACATTCAATATTATGGTACCAACAGATGCCCTAAGTGAATTTTAATGGACTCTATAATGTTTAAGGGCTATTTTGTTCACCACCAAAGAGGAAAAGAGGCATGTGAGGTCAGATGCTTTGGACTTAACTGACTTTAGAATTATAAATACCAAGAACCTTGAAGGACACATATGGTCATTTGGGGGGGGGGGGGGAGTTTTTAAGTCACATGGAGCTCTTGAAATAAAGTTTGAACAACATTTATTCTTGGCAGCTCAAGCTTTGTTGCCTCTTTTTTTCCTGCAATCTAGGGCATACACCAAATGGTGCTCAGTTTTACAGCCTTGGATGAAACCAGAAAAAAAAAGGGGGCTTGACTTGAAACAAACCAAAATAATTGTATTGCTTATGGAGTTAACTGAGATTTGGGTGAGGGAATCTCCTGACCACAGGCTGATTCCCTGTTTGATTTAATTTTATTTAACACAAGAGTTGATGCTGTTCTTTACTCCGGAACTTTAAACAACAACATAAATAAACCTCCCCATTTCACTCACATGTTCAAAGCTTGTGAAGTATTACAAAGGGCAAACCCAAGAGAATTATACAATTAAACTAAATCAATATTTATCTTAAAACAGAGAACTTCAAACATTTTTTGCTCAACTACTCTATCATTTAAAAATATGTACATATATACTTTTACACATTTTATATTTTAATATCTAACATGTTCATCATAAATTTAAATCAGATGCAAAGTTCATTATTTCTAGCAAAATAAAATTGAAGTTTTAAAATAAACTGTTACCCCACTCTTGTAAACTTTATCCAATGGGATATAAACACCACAGCAATTAGATACTCACTGAAGTACAAGGAAGTTTTTCATATCAGATCAGACCTTTGCTAGAAGATCTCAAGCTGGTGGAGCTATTTCAGTGCAACGGCCTTGAATCAGCTGAAGCTGGCAAACCATGAGGTTTGAGCCCCGCACAGCTGAAGCTGATAAATCAGATCTTGGAGTGACTCGGGCGCAGGCTCGCATCAACCCAATACAAAACTTCTGACTAATCAAAATGGCACCCATTTTGACCAACTATCTACAAACTTATGGACTAATTCTGTCCTACCTTCAACCTTCAATCTTTAACGAGCAAAGCCGCCATGAGCCGATCTCTCTCCTAGTCCATACAAATGATCGACTTATTCCCCTCAACAAACTCTTCAGTCCAGTTTTCTACTGATACGTGTGCTCTCACCTGGGATTGTGAATCTCTGTATATTAGGCTAGATTTATAATATACCAAGTCCTTAGATTTATCACAGTGTAAAAATGATAGTATTAATATTCTAGTTTATGCAAGATTAAGATTTATTTACTCATAAAAGTCTAACTTACATTAACTTCTTAAGTTTCCTATACTGAACTTACTGGTCTTAAGCTAAAACTTTTTTAAACATTCAAGATCTTCAAAATGTAAACATATGTGGCCATCTAATTTGAATTATTAAAAACAATGAGTCCATAAATTAAATTTTAATAAGCAATGTCTTTATAACTTATGACAGTGTTGCAAATTATGTGATTTTAATTCTAATATACTTTACAGCATTAATTAAAGGCTCGGAAAGTTTACCAATGCCCTTATTGTCCATAATACGCTCTCACTCCAGGGTAATCACTGACTTACACATGTAGACTGGCATTTTATATTCCTCAACACAGCTATGACATGATTTCTAGTCCTTTCTTTGTTTCTGAGGCAGATGACTTCATGGAAGTAGACAGCTTAACCCAGGACCTTGGAATTAAGGTATAACTGAAATTAAGCCTGTAACAATGGCTACTAATTTACATTTTATTTTACACGTTAACTTTTTTCACTGTGATGTTTATATTTCATATTTTTACCACCATCCTGATTCTAGGACAAACACACTTTATTCAGATACTGAGTGGCACATTCAATATGGCCAAAACTGCATACAAAACTAACTGTTGGGTTTGTATTGTTGTCCTAATGGGCTCATCAGTGCAGCAGCCGTGATGGCAGTGATGAATGCTGCGTTTAGGTCCAACACCACTGGGGCTCCTGGACCAAAAACTGAGCTAGCCACTACCACTGCTGACTGTGGAACATTCCAGCAAAGGACACCAAAGCTGAGCACCCCATAAGGCACCATCCCTCAAATGCACCATCAACTACTTGATGGCAAATTGATTACACTGAGCCCCTTCTACAACGGAAGGGGCAGCAACTCATTCTTACTGTAATCAATACATATTCCGGGTTTGGGGTTTTCCTTTCCCTTTTACAGGGTCTCACTCAACACCACTATGCTAGGGCTTACAAAGTGTTTGACCCACCAACACAGTATCCTGCACAACACTGCGTCAGACCAAAGAAACCATTTTGCAACAATGGAGGTGCAGGGGTGAGCACATGGCCATGAGATGCACTGGTCCCATCACATCCCACACCATCCAGAAGCTATGAGCTGACAGAGGGACGGATGATCTTTTGAGGATGCAACGTAGGCAGCAGTTGTGAGGATACCCCGTGAGCACCGTCATCCAGGTTCAGTATACTCACTAAATCCATGATCACTGAATGGGGCTGTTTCCACGGTGAAATACATGGATGCAACAACCAAACGGCGGGTGTAGGAGTGGCCCGGCATACTACCACTTCCACTGGCCCACTTGGGGTTAGTTTGTGCTTCCTATCTCCACAAATCTGGGCTCTGAGGGTCTGAATCTCACATAAGAAACATCTCCACCATGGACAGAACAAGAGGCCCTTGCAACTTGAACTACCACTGTACCCAGTTACTTTGGGATCTTTGTGTGAAGAGACTTGCAAGCACGGGAGGAGTCACCACTTGGCAAGTCACCATCTTAGTCCCAATCATAGGCAGAGGTAGAGTTGTTATTTGACAGCGGAGGCAGGAAGAATATATCTGGCCACAATTATCCACTGGGGCATCCTTTCTAATTCTTTGGAAAATTTTGGTGATAAATGGACAATTATAGTAGCGAAGCTCAGATCAGACTGCTCTAAGGTGAGAGTCTTTGTTAACTCACTAGGTAGGCCACTGCTAGAGACTGAATGTTTGTGTCCCCTCATTGTTCAAATGTTGAAACCTAATCTCCAATTTGGAAATGGGACCTTTAGGAGGTGATTAGGTCATGAGGGTGGAGCCCTCGTGAATGGGATTAGTGCCCTTATAAAAGAAACTCGTAGAGCTCCCTTCCCCTTCTGCCCAGTGAGGACACCAAGAGAAGATCACTATCTACAAATAAGAAGCAGGCTCTCACCAAACACCAATTCTGCAGGCATCCTGAACTTGGATTCCCAGCCTCCAGACTGTAGGAAATAAATTTCTGCTGTTTTTAAGCCACCCAGTGTTACGGTATTCTGTAATTGCAGCCCAAACAGACTAAGACAGTCACCTAGACCAGAGGGGTTAGTTGAGATGAATACAGATGGGTGGCTGAGGAAGGAAATGATGATCAGTTGCAGATTTAAGACCAGCTGCCACACAGAGGGCTACAGTTCACCCCACTAACCTTCCTCTTATGTTTCCCCAGGAAATAAGGCCAACCAGAATTCTGGAGGAGCTGCACTAAGAAAGTATCATGTGAAACAAGTGATGCTGAGGACCACAAGGGACAGAGACGAACTATTCTGGATGCTGTGATGCTCCACCCAGGTGACCTGCTTTAGGCCTGAGGCACTTATCACACTCCCCCAGTTAACAGGCGTGTTGGAGGATGATGGCTCTCCAAGGAGACTCCGTTCCATCTTTGGGAACTGCCCAAAGCCTAGCGCATCACCTCGGCCAAGGACAGCCACATGCAGTCAATGCCGGGCAACTCTGGGGGGGCAATGCAAACTCCTTTCCTTATGGGATTGGCTGAGGCCTATGTTGTGACCACACTGCAGGTCAACTCCTCCCTCTGCACAATCCAAGTACCCTGGCACTTCTGAACAAAGAAGTGACCAAAGTACCCCATTAGCTGTCACTACTGGGACTCTGACCATGCCCAAGGCCAGGGAAGCAATGGCCATAGTAAATGGCTCTATAGGTGAAAATTGTGTGATTTAACCACTTGGGGACGGCAGTAAGAACACTGGTTCTGAGCCTGCAGCCCCTTGTCCCTTTTTAAAATTTTTAAATTATGTTTATTGGGGCAGCATCAGTTAATAACATTACAGGTATACAATTCTAAAATACAATATCTGTATATTGCATTGTGTGCTCAGCACTGTCTAGTCTCCTTCCCTCACCATATATTTGACCCCTTTCCCCTCTTCCCCCTCCCCGACCCTCCTCCTTTCCCTCCAGTGACCATCATACTGTGTGAATGACATACAAAAAGTTGTACATGTTTCATATGAACAACTGGATGCGTTTGGAGATAAGTATATACCTGTGAAACCATCACCGCAATCTGTGCCATCACCTCCAACTCTCCTCCCACTTTATTATTTTTTGTGATAAGAACACTTAACATACCCTGTTAGCAAAATTTTAGGTACACAGTACAGTACTGTTAACTACAGGCATTACTTTGTACGGTACATCTCTAGGATCCATCACCTCGCCTAACTGAAACTCTGTACCCTTCGACAAATACCTCCCCCATCTCCCTTCCTCAGATGAATCTGTAGGACCTCATGCTACGTGAAATAAACCGGACACAGGGAAAACATTACATGAGGAATCTAAAATAGTCAAACTCACAGAAACAGAGTAGAATGGCGGTTGCCCTTGTCCCCTGTCCTGACTCTCAGCCAAGGACAGAAAGGAAAGCCAGGCTTCCAGCAGCTATGTGGGCAGGGGCTCCACAGAGAGGCTTGATTTCCTTGTCTTAGTTCCATTACCCTCTTTACACCCTCAGTGATTTTCCTGAGGCTAATGGCAGAAGATTCCTCTGTTTTATATGGATAAACACAGACAGGCAAATAATTAAACGTGCCTGGACCCTCACCTTTGAACTTCCATTCCTTGTCCCTAACCTCCTGGAAGCTGACCTCCAGGCCACACACATTTTCAAATCAGTAGAGCAGGTGCTTTAAATTGATAACAAAACACCCCCCGCCCAAAGCCCCAGGTCAGTATTCTTCATGATTTTTAGACTCTGTAATTCCTTTCACTAGTCATATCTCAACCGCACCCCCATGGAAAACGTTTTTAATCATTCTGCCACTTTCGCATTACAAAAATGCTATTAAGTATACCTCCTTGACATGGTGTGTATTTTGAATACTGCACTATAAGTTCATTCTTAATTAGTTTCCAACAACATTCATTACGAGAATAGCTTTGGCATTTTCCCATTTAATTAATGCTACATGCTGTTTAATTTACTTAATTACATATGAAAGTATGTATGATTTATGGACAAGTAATTCATAACGATGTCGCATGCCTGGTCAGGACACTGGAGGGCATCAAACATGTAGACCAAAGTTTAACTGTGTGCTGTTGCTTTAAACACTGCTTTCAAGATTTACTGTTTAACCTTCAAAAAGTCAGCTCATTCATTTTTAGAACTTTTACATATGTTTCCAAATGAGGAAATAAAAGATAAGGTTACAAATAGCGGTTTACAAGCATATTCCTACAGTTATCACAGTGCTGGGTTTAGATGCTTGGTTCCTTCAAAGGTAAAAGGCCAAATTAGCTATAATCGTGCCAATGTTTTTCCTTTGCCTATTGATTTTTAAATGACTAAGAGCAACTCAGTGTTGAAAAAATTTGATTGAATGAATGTCCAATCTGGTGAGATTTGGTGAAGATCGCTAAGAGGTACATTTGCAGAATGACCGTGCATCCTGCCTCTCCCAGTTCATTCAACCCAGCTTTACATTAAGCAACTCATGCTAGATCAGTCCCACTGCCCCTCCAGGTCCACTCTCCACCTTCCTCTGTCCCATGTCCTGTTCTAAAAGTGACTTTTATGGATCGCCTCAACAGTGTCCCTTGTGATCTGGTTTCTGCTGGATATGACCACGAGAGCGCGAAGGGAACTGGAGCTGGGATATTTACTCCCGGCTGGCAGGTCACCTCAGGCTGGGTAAGTGTCACAAGCCCTGTGAAAGCGCTCTCTCCCTCTCCTCACAGCTTCAGACTTCACGTGCCCATGGCTCCCTGCTGTTCTGGCCTCAGAGTTCTTCATCGGGCCTTTGGGGGTGTCTACACTCTGCTCACACATTTTAAATATCCTCTTTATTAAACACTCGTCAAACTACATAATCTGAGTGTGCGTGTACCACCTCTTTTCTGCCCTGACCCTGACTCTGACATAGTATAGGGCTAGGAATGAAAATAAAGTAAAACTATGTAATGGTCATAAACATGGCAGCCTGTGATATTCAGCAAGTGTTAAAGCAACTGAGCAATGGAATCATGAGCTCTCTCATTGGATATCCATTAAATGCCTTACGCATGCAGCCAAACACATATTCAAGCTCAAGAGAAAAAACGGTTGAAATATTTACTTTATTGCTGATTTTAAAAGTAGAAATTGAAACCCCAAATGTTCTTTAACCATACACAGTCCCTAATGACCCCAAAAGCTTGCAAACCACCAGCTGGAAAAAAGTTTTGCTAAGTAAGATGATTATGTTTCACCCCATCCCAATAGGAAAATTATGGAATAATATGTATATGGAGTGTGAGAGTGTGTGTGTGTGTGTGTGTGTCTATGTATGGGAAATGTTTTTTAAATCTCTGGATATGTAAGAATGTACAATTCTACCAATAAAAATTATACATAGCACCAAAGTTTGAAATAAATTTTCAATCACTTCACCTGTAAATGGAAATAGAGTTACTACCTTCCCTCTAGTCCAGGCTAGAAGCCGGGATCCAAAGAAGGGTTATTCATTATGCACCAAGGAGATGCAGGTCTAAGACAGTCCCCTGCCGTGACTGCTCTAGTCTCTGGGTTATACACACAGGAGATGAATGTAATAGTACTAGATTAAGGGGACATGATATGAGGAGTTGGGATCACTGACTTCCCCAGGGACAACTGGGCACACTCCAAGAGGGCCACTTGAGAGCACTGGGCAGGAAAGGAGACATGGTCACAGCAACTCAGGGGCCCGGGGAGCCCCGTTCTCATTCAGGTGACGGTGCCAACAGAAGACAAAGCCAGAAAAGGGAGTATAACATGACACTAGGAATGCTCGTCATAAAATATGTTTATTGATTTTCTTTTAATGAAATTCCTCCACCTCTGTTACAGCCTGAAATTTGTTGAGGTGGTGCCAGTGGCTAGGCTGTCCAGAGGAGGTATTTCTCCAAAGTGAAGACCCTCTTCACCCAGATCCTTCCTACCCTTCACGTCTCCTATCTCAAAACTGGCTGTGCCTTCTGTTTTTTCTTACACACCCACCCACACACCCATACACACACACACACCCATACACACACACACAATTTTTGAAGGAAAGTTGTAGATAGTCTACAATCCACTAAGTAAGAGTGAACCCACAAGCCCCAAGGCCACACCAGAGAGGAAAGGGGCAGATGGACCCCAGGAAGGACGTTCACAAGAGTGGAGGGCTGGCCTCCTTTTCTGAGCCGTGTAAAAAGCTGGTAAGAATCAGTCTACGCCCTGCTTCCTCTTCTTTTTACCTCCTTCACCTTTCAAACTACTTCATCTGTCCACTGGGAGTCACTGGGTTAAACTGGAGAAGATACTACTAGTTATAACAGAGGCCCATCGCCTTGGGGGAAAGGTCTGTGTGGCCTTCCAAAGAGGAGCATGGTAACCAATGGCCACAGCATAAGGTTTTCTTTCAAGGCCCTGTGCAAACAGCACCACTAATGAAGCTCTTTCCAAGTCTCCTAAACACCTCTGCCTCAGGCAGCCGGCTGTGGCCTATATCCCTCTATTGCCAAAAATGCCAAACTAGTCAGCAAGCCACAGAGCTTGACCCAAAGCATAAAGAAACAACCTGGGGCCCGGCCAGCGTGGCTCAGAGGCTGAGCATCAACCTAGGATCCAGGAGATGGCGGTTCGATTCCCGGTCAGGGCACATGCCCGGGTTGAGGGCTCGATCCCAGCGGGGCCGTGCAGGAGGCAGCCAGTTCTCATCATTGATGTTTCTCTCTCTCTCTCCCTCTCCCTTCCTCTCTCTGAAATCAAAATATATTTTTTAAAAGAAACAAGTTGGGAATTGTTCATTGGTGAGGAATATATTCTCCCAAATTATATTGCTCTCTACTAAATCAAAATCCCTTTTACTGAGTCCAGCTTATTACTGATGTCATTTGGGGGGGAAAAATCTTTGTAGTGTGATTCACCACAAGTTTAACCTTCCCAGATGGGCCTTTTATTCCTAAAATGGATTTTTGTACATTGAAGGAAAAAAAAACCCATAACCCAAATCTGTTGGGGTCAATAACATGTAGAAACCATGGAGTTCCACAGCACGCCAGTCATACGAAGAGAGACAGTAGACGTAAACAACACATATGAGAAGGCCATCTGTTTCCAGGAACTGGATAATATCCTAAGGGAATCAACACATTTCTTGCTTCCGTGCTGTGCTTCTGCTCAACCACAATAATATATCAACAAAAGCACTGTTATTCAACACCCCATTGATTTTCTGTTGCTGATCAAAGAAGTATGGCGGGCTGGCAGTCCTCAGAAGGGGGTTTTAACCAAATAGGAAGTGTTTCTGAAACTATCAACAATGAAATTCACCACAAAAGTACACCTATTTCTCTTAAAATGTACTAATTCTTTGCATTAAGACCTCTGCCTCTTGCAGTGATTTCTAGAACTCAAAGGCCTCCTAAGGTAAGGGGACTTGGAGAAACAAGGCCTTTTGGAGAGGAAGGGACACACGGAGCACTGGATTCGGGTGACGGAACTCATCTACCTCGGGTGCTGGCGAAGGCCTGAGCAGCCTCCTGCGGTGGCCGTGGGTACTGGGCCCCTTACCTTACCACACTGCTTACATTTTCCCTCCTGCCGACGCCTGTGCACCCAGTGATGACGCACAAAATTCTGTGGAAAAACAAAATACAATGAATCTATTTAAATTTGCAAAACCCAATATCAGTTGTTTTTTTTGTTTTAAGAATTCAGGTTTCCCTAAACCATCCTCTAAGACCGCATTAACACAAAAACAAGTATGTGTCTGTGTGATAGGCCTAACAAACATGAATCCACTTAGAAAAATGAAGCTAGCTCTCCGCCCCAGCCACTCGTCATGTCCCTCCTCACATCTTCCTGCTGACAAACGGCCACACTGGGTGGCTGTCACTCTGCTTCCCCCTAGTAAAACCCTGTGCGGAGCGGTGAGCATGCCACAGGACCTTGGGCTGGGAGGCAACTGAGGCCAAATAAGTATCCTCAGAGGAGGGAAAAGGTGAAGGAGACCAGGAAAAACAGCAATACCCAGTATTTTTTAACAAAGATGCAGTTAATCTTTCTTTATATGCCAGGCAGGCACCACACTAAACATCTGAGCTAGAAAGCACTTTAAAAAATTAAATTCTCGGGCAGAGCTCCTGATTCAGGACATAGATGGTGGGAATCTGTTACTCGTGAAAGCGAAGGAAGAGAAGAGCTGAAGGGAAGAGATGACAAGGACAAGAGGTGAGGGCACGCCGTGAGTTTTTGCAATGACATTGAGTTAAACTGTCCTTGGGACTCTGAACTAGATCAGCTTTCAAGGTCTATTCTTGTCTTGGGCTGCAGAAGACAGAGAAAGTCCCTTGCCTCCCAAATAGATGATCGCTTCTGGGGCAGCGGGGTCAAGGAGCGCCCATCCGCATTGCTCTTTAGGATACAGCGTAAGAAAGTTGTCCTCAGGCCTAATTAATGGTGCATGTGAACCCTAAGAACTTACATAATTCATTCCCCTTAGGCCAATACACCTAAAATACTTGCGTATGTTTTTTTTCTCCTGCCCTTTTCTGGGAAAACATACTCTGCCTGAGATTAGTGTGTCTATTGATTGTCAGACCACAGTCTACGCTTTCCCTTTAAAAGGCCTTTTAATGTAGATTCGGTCATTCAGCAAACGCTAAGTACCTACTGTCTGCCAAGCTCTGTTCTAAGCACAGAGGAACCCAGAAAATAGATCAGTGTTGAGGAAAAATAAGTTATACCGAGGCATAAAATTCAGAGTGACAACACCACCCCTAAAAAGCATTAACATTATCAGTTCCAAAATGCCACCTCTGTTTCTCTATGTAATGTCAAATCAATTTAAATTAAAACTAAACAAAGAACCTGGAGGAGTAATGGCCTTTTAACTATAATAAGCAGCAAAGACGTATAATGGTCCCACTAATTAGTCTCATTTTTGTCTTGCTTTTCCCACAGCTGCAGTTTAATAAAACACAAACATAATTCATATATAAATATATTCTCAGAAAGAAGCTAATAATAATAGCTAGCATTTGTTGAGAACTGTGTGCCAAGTACTTTTTAAAAATATTTCACATGATAATTCTTTTCATTTTCATGAATTCAGCAGAGGTGTTGTTGAGCCGGTATGTGCCAGTGAGATCCTACGAGCTGTTAAAACGCTGAAACGTGTCTATATTGGTGGGTACGCTGCAATTTAGTGCCCCTAGCAGCCCCCAGCTCCTCCTCACTGCCAGAGCACCCCACCCCACCCCCAACACTGCAGACCATTTCTAATTCCTGATTATTAAGCAACTAAAATGTTAATATTTTGCACAGCAGGTCTCCAGGCTTCAATCCCAATGAGCTCTCTTCTGAAAACAAATCATGCTGCCTGAGCAATGCCACTGGGTCAGAGCAAACTCAGAAGTCTGGGCTGTGCCCAGTGTGGTTGTCCGTGGAAGCTTAAACGTCACTATGGACAGCTCTGGGTCCCATCACTGTCGGGACGGTGGCAGCAAGCCCAGGAACTGGTCCAGTTATCAGCGTCCACAGCATCGGTTCGTGCAAACACGCTCTTGGGGACGACAGGACCGAACGTGCCACCCCTGCTTCACAGCAGGCCTCTCGGGCCTCCCCCTACTCGGGCGAGAACGGTAGCCACTGCCCGCGGAAGGGTAACGGCTGGGGAGACCAGGGCCAACTGCCAACTGCACTACATCCTAATGCACATTATTGCAGGGCACGTGCCCGGAGAGTCTCGCCCGGGTTATCATGACCATCCTGACCCCAGAGATGAGGAAACCAGGGCAGAGTAGTCACCTAGCACGTAAGGGCCAGGGCCAGGGCCAGGCGTCAGTCCCGGGCGGGCTGGCCCAGAGCCCGTGCTGAAGCAGTGTCACTGTGCCTGTCCTCTGCTCCCAAAGATCGGGTTCAAGCTCCTTCAGTAAATGACTTGGACGACAGTCAGTAGTGGAAAAGCTGAATACATTAAAATGTCAGAGATTCTATTATAAGGGATACAGAATTGTATCATAATTGCTGTTAGTTCAGCAGAAACTAGGGAGAGTGAACAATATCATTGATGGTAAGAGAAATTCTCTCCTTGTTGAGATTAGAAATCACCTAATGACTATCAACTGAAGGAAGAAAACACTGGAAGAATTTGACAATCACTCATCTGAAATCATGGCTAACTCATGGGAACACTGAGCTGGTGACAGCTCTAATCAAAATATTAGACCAATTATTTCCATAAATCAACAATTATTTGGAAATTATATGACTGACTTATCTGTGTGGCAATATGTATGTTGTTTGTTAAGCAGATATATAATACCACGTAGTTTAGCTTACTTAGGGAATAAAAGAGAACATTTTAAATTCTTTAAATATTAATATATAACTGCAACTTATTAAATATTTTTAATATCATCCTTCCTAGGAAGTAGGTAGGAAACTATAAATAACTAAGACACAGTAAGATAAAGTAACTTAAACAAAAGCACTGGAAGAGATCCTACCAGTTACTATACTAAATATATTATGTAACACACTATATATATGAAAGAAGAAACTAAATAACTGCCCCCAATCTGTAGCTCTATAATTTGAGATGTCAACATGCTTCTAGTCAGAGGTTCTCTTAGACCTAATATAAAATTATCCTACCACCAATTAAACATAGTTTGAACAAAGTAAACATCCAGTAAATATGCTTTTAATTGAATGGAATTCTTAACCTCATTTCTTTGGCAATTAAATCATGTAATTACTACTTTGAAGGATCACCATTTGCCTTTATCACTTAGAAAAAATATTCTACAGAATCACTGCTGTTTTCTATTCCTTATTTCCCAAGAATTTTAATTTTCACGCTATTCCTTTTTGACAATTATTTATAGCTTCTAAATTACTGAACTGAAATTAGATGCAGAACCCTTCCACTGCAAATATGAGTGTTGATACAATGTTAGGAAGACAGCAAAGTAAGACTTCAGACACTATAACCTCTTTTTATTGTTCATCAATAATCTCTGAATTATTCATATACTGTCTTTAAATACTGGGTAAAGAAAGGGCTATTACTTATGGGTGTTAAAATCTCAGTGACACAATATTTCAGGGTTTATATTCAATATTGTTAGCAGAAATGCATAACATAATTGCTCAGTTATTTTCAAACAGACAGTTCAATTACTAATATTATTCACAGAGCCCTTGAAAAGATCTTAAAATTATAACCCACTCCATAAAGTTTATGTCTAGAAAAACTGAGGTTCATAAAAATTCCACTTAGAGGTGTCCAACCAAAGTCCATGAAAAAATTTCCACGTCATATACTCCATAAGGGCAGGGTACGGTGATTATCAATCCCTGCTCTGGATCCCTGCTCTGGGTCCCTGCTCTGGATCCCTGCTCTGGGTCCCTGCTCTGGGTCACTGCTCTGGGTCCCTGCTC
This sequence comes from Miniopterus schreibersii, assembly GCF_964146895.1. NCBI lineage: Eukaryota > Metazoa > Chordata > Mammalia > Chiroptera > Miniopteridae > Miniopterus > Miniopterus schreibersii. Next base: position 10,057,458 of record NC_138118.1, on the reverse strand, counting down.
TGGGTCCCTGCTCTGGATCCCAGCTCTGGAGACACCACAGAGGGCAAAAGATTCAGAGGTGTCATTTGAACCCAGGTCAGACAAATTCTGAAGTGGCTGTTCTTTCATTTACATTCAGTAAACTACCTAAAGTCTCTTAATTAAGAACCTCAAATGGGTCATAGTGTCCCATAAGTTTCATCTTCACATTGTCCTCTTCGACCAAGAGTTTGTGAACATTCTGGGGAGAAATGGATACCTTTCTAAATGCATTCAGTCAACAGATACTCGTTGACCACACCCTCCGTGTCCTGGCATGGTGAGTTTGGGACACAGTCCACGAGTGACCTTCCAAAGCTTATACTACAGAAAGATGACAGTTAACAAGCAAACAAGTAATACATATAAATCCTTGTGAGAGACAAAGTGCTCTGAATGGGGCAGAACAAGGTGCCCTGATAAAGAGCAGTGTGCGACCTCTACGGAGGTGCTCATTAAGGAAGACCTCTAAGGAGACGATATCGGAGCTGAGGCCTAACTATAAGACAGCTGGCCATGCAAAGATTTCCAGTACAGCAATGGCATAAACACGTGTCTGAAGGTGGGGACAGCTTGATGTGTGCCTCAGAACTGAGAGGAAGCCCGTGTAGAGATGAGTGTGCGTGGAAAGAGAGGCTGAGGCCAGACCGTGCAGGATTTTTCATACCAAGACAAGGGGTTTGGTTTTGCTCAAGGTGCTATGAAAACCATTGGAGGATTTTAAGCTGGAAATGGTGTAATCCAATTTTCCTTTTAAATAATCGCTCCCTTAAATCATGGTAGATGGAAGGAGAAAATTAAGGAATTACGGAGAAGCGATTGCCGTGGTCAAAAGTGAGCTATCACGGTGCCTGAGTCTAAGGCACTGGCAACAGAAATGGAGGGAAAGAGATTGTTTGAAATATATTTCATAAATAAAATTGATAGAGCTGGCAAATAAATTAGATGTGGTGAGTCCATGAAAGAAGAAATCAGTATGAGCAGTTGTCCCTACTGAAGAGCTGGATCAATAGCCATCTCATTTTTGGAGGCATAAAAGAATTGAAGAAAAATCGTTTTTAAGATGATGGCAGCGAGCTTAGCTTTTCACACATTATATTTGAGATGACTGTGATATGTTCAGTGGGCATGTCAAAGGGAACACCAAGAAGTGTCGAGCAGACATTCGAAGCCAGGAACTGTCAGCTCAGGCATGACACTTAAAGTCCTGAGACTGGATGAGCTCTTCCAACAGGAGTGGGCGGAGAGAAAGCATGGCCAAGTACCAACCCAAGTGCCAAGGAATGCTCAGAAACCAGGGGGCTGAGCAGTGACAGGAAGTGTGAAGGGCCACCCAGCGAAACAGAGGACAATTAGGAAAGATGTCAAGGCGGGAGAGCCTTTTAGAAAGAATGGAAGGTTTGAGAATTTTGAATACATTTGAAAGACTGAATGACAAAAACACAGAAAAATATCTAGTGGATTTGGCACCCAGGAGATGCTGGCAACATTAAAAAAGCAGTTTCAGTTGAATGGATAGATTGAAGACCAGATCAGAAGACATCACACTCACTTCCTACGTGGCTTTGGACTGGGCATCTCCAGCTGGGGGCCTTACGGACGCCTCAAACTGAGAGGTCTACAACCAACCTTGTCACGTACCCACCCCATCCTCAAATCAACTCATTTTCCAAAATCTAATTGTAGTGTTTTCCAGAACACAAGCCTCGTCTTTGATGTCCAAAATCCAACCATTTACTACATCCTGTCAATTTATTTTCCTCCAAATTCGTTATCTACCTGCTTTTAAAATTCCAGTTATACTCTTAGTTCAGATCCCCATTATTTCTTGCCTGGATGACTAAAATAGCTCACTAAATTTTCTCCATGCCTCCAATATTGCTACTCTTGAACTCCATGGGATCCCCTCCACACTGAAGCCAGAAAAATGTACATTGTGCTTAAAATAGTTTAACGCCTCCCTCCCCCAAACACTGCGGTGACAAAACACTCAACAAGTAGCCTGGCTTACAAGAGCCTCCGGAGTCCAGGCCCTGCTCGTCTCCGCGATCTCCGCCTCACTCCTTATGCTCCCTCTCACGCACTTGTGCGGATACATCCTTTCTGTCCAGGAGGCCCTCGCTCACCTCCTAACTAGCCCACCTTCGCTTAGGTAACTCCTTTGAGTCTCAGTTTAGCTGCCACCTCTTCCAGGAAGCCCTTTCTGTGACCTCTCTCTCCTCTTTGTCACTGCACAGAGCTAGTTTGAGAAGTGCATCAGCCAGGGAGGTTTCCAAGGGGGTCAATATATAGGTGGAACTAAAAGTAATCTCAGTGGGATGGGAAAAGTTTACTTTCCAAAAATTATATTTACCACACTTCCTGAGATGCTAACAGCTAGGCAGGCTAATCGATACTCTAAGGAGATGGGTTCTGTTCACTGCAGGCTGGTTTTGCCGAGGGGAAGTGCAATTCGGGCCTGGAGCTACAGGATCCCGGATCACACAGGAGGGCTGACTACCTGTAGCAACACTCTTGTCTCCTCTAACTGCACACACTGCTCCATTGCCCCTAAATAAAAACTGAACAAACATAGCTGAGCACGGCTCCCATCCTGCCCTCATCTCTGCTTACCACTAACACGCAGCACTGCTCTTCTCTTTAATTTCCTATTTAACTGTGTGTCTCCACTGCCAGATGGTCAGGTCAGGGACTGCGCCCTGGATGTAGTTATATCTGTATCTATCTATCTATCTATCTATCTATCTATCTATCTATCTATCTATCTATCTATCATCTATCATCTATCATCACCTATCTACATATCTACTGGATTACTAAAATAGCTCTACTTACTCACTTAACAGACAAAAACATTGAGATTTAGAAAGATTAGGTGAGATGCTCGAAATGACCGATTTAGGAACTAGACAGTCTGACTCCAGTCTTTGTAGGGATTCTCAGTAACTATGCTGCCCCGGAACAGCTTCTACCCACTCAAAATGGAAAGATCGAATTAAAACAGACCTAAAGACAATAAAATGCCATTGCTTTCTCATCTCTTCAATTCTACCACTGCACCCTCCCCTACTCTCAGGTCGATTCAGTAAGACCTCAGCTCCCGTACACGCTGCGAGAAGGATTAAGGGCAGTCAGTATATACACTCGGAAGAGAGCTGGGAATTTTATTGACTGAATCTGTTGATTCAGTCAATAAAAAGCTGATGTGAAATGAAGGGGAGACACTTTATACTTTAATCCCTGGTGAACATCCCTGGTGAAATCCAATGAGCCAGTGGGAAACTGAAGCTGGTATTTGACATAGAGCTCTGAAATACTCACTTCTCTTGGCGACCTTGAGCCCCCTTCTCGAAATGTTGGTTTACATCTGAAATTAATCTGTCATTTAAAAAGAGAAGTGTATTAAATTAGGGATAAGCGTCAGACTGGAATGAGTTACCTGAATAAACCAACAGTGACAGATATTGAGCCTACAAAACAAAACCCCCAAAGAATGACGAAGTTTAACACTAGTCTTAGCCTTTTGAAATCGTCACCTTAGATAATCTACAGAAATCTCAAATGATTCTATACCTCCAGCCACGTCTCTTCAACCTCATCGATGGAGCCAACGTACCTTTAAACAATAATGCTCTTACACCGTAAATTTGAGAAACTGAGACAATAAAGAGTCAGAGGAAATCAGCCACTGTGCAATATTTACATATTTATGTAAGTCGCATGGAAATCATTATTCATATTTACATGTTTATATAAGTAATATGTAAATCTATGTGGTATTTACATAGCTAGGTGGTGGTTACATAATCGTGCTATAATCTAAATATCAGTGCACTTTATAGTATGATATTCCTTAAATTTTTTTTCAAAAAAAGAGCGGGGCTTACAATACAAAGCTGAAATCACTCATCTGTGCTTCAGATTTTAAAAGTAGGAAAATACAAACTTTGGAAATTTTGAATATGATGATGATTCACACACAGGAAAAAGATTATTATTTATTTAAGTATTCAGCGCTGCCTTTCTTTGAGACAGGGAGGTCTCCTGGTCATTTACATTTTCTTTAGCTACATGGTAAGGTGAAAGGAATGTAGAAATGAAGGAGGGGGTAAATGGGGTTGGGACATGAGATGAAATATTCAGTAGTCATTCCCACAAAGGATCAGCTGACAACAACTGGTAATGTGCCCGTAAAAGTCAATGGATGTCGCAGCAGCAGACTAAAATAATTCAACACATTACCCATGGCTGACAATGCACAGAGGCTCACACGTGGAAATGGAGCAGGGGGCACGAGAGAGGGAGGGCAGCAGGCAGTTCTCTATTAGAGCCGTCCCCTCCCTCCAGATGACAGATGCACGGACTACACAGACGCCACTGATTCTGGAGGAAAGACACCAGTGAATGTCACTTCCAGCCCCATCCACGCGTTAATGCTGTGAGAGCAGGAACATCACAAAGAAAGGAGCTCAGAGCTGCCCTCTGGCCTGCCTCTCTCTCCCTTGCAGCCCCTTTGAGAATTAAACTCACAATGGTCAGAAGTCTCTAAACAACAATTCTGAAGAGCTTATAATTTTTTTTCCTTAAGAGAAAACATCTGGTAGGAAAATCTATGGGTGAATAGCAGTGCTTTGCTGTTGTGAAGATCAGGGCATACCAGGCTTCTCTCTCTAACCTTATATTCCTTCTCCCAGGAGTCAGCATAAAATGAGATCAAATTAGACCAGCAAACAACAGAGTGAATGAACCTGAAGCACTGTCTTTCCACTGACAATCTGGTAATGATGTTGGACTTCCAGTTTCTTAAAAGGGCGTTGTTTCCAAAAAGTTGGAAATAGAAATTGACACCCGGTCTTGGAGGTCCAAACACTTGCAAGGTAGAAAAATGTGCAGCAGGTGGCGCTGTCTCACCTTTTCTAGCTGTTCGATGCAGGCGGTGTGGACGACAATTTTACAGACCGCGCACTTCCTCCGGAGGGCCGATTTCTGCAACATTCAATTCAAAATACAAGAAGAAACATTAACATTCTGTTCTAAAGAAGCCCTTGATAGTAAAAAGAATATATATAAATAAAGCAAACATTGCAATTGTTTGTATTACTAAGCCAATTTAAATTTTCATCTTAACCAATACTATGACAAACTTCATCAACAATGCTTTGACCCACCAAGTAGCTCCATATCCCCATGACTTAGGGTGGCCTAGGTTTTCTCTTCAAGATATTATAATTATATCATCTGCTGTATATTGAATATATAATACAAACCAGGCTCTTTACACTTTCACAACCTAAAAATGTAGGCAATATTTTCTTTCTTTTTTCTTACATTTTTTTACTCTAGCACTTAAGCAAGACCAACCAACATTTCGAGTAGGGGTAATTTCAAAACAAGCATCTTCCCCTACTGCCCAAAAGTCTGCATTTCAAGGGATCAATCAATTCCGGCTTCTATACCAGGAACAAATCTATACTGAGCTACTTGGGTTTGGGCCCCGAATCTTCAGGAAAGCAAGGAGACAAGTCTAACTTTTATAGCAAATAATAACAACAGTAACAGTCACAAAGCAGCAACGGCAGTTTACATGGACTTAGTACTTGCTACCTGCCGTGGGCTCTTATAAATACTTCACAAATAGTAATTCTTTTAATCCTTACAACCCTAAGAAATAGGTACTGTTCTTACTCCCATTTGACAGATGAGAAAACTGAGGCACCATAAGTGATATGCCCGGGGTCACGTAATTAGGGACAAAGAGCCAGGCAGTCTGACTACAGAGCTCATGCTTATAAGCGTTACACAACATGGCCTGACAGTCAGTACCAGTTTAAATTCACACTAAAAGTACTTCTTGAGGTGTATGTTTTCTTTAACAATAAAAAACAAGCTGCAGAGAGAGAGAAATGGGCGGAATCCGATTCACTCCTGCCAGTGCCATGTGAAGTCTACGCCAGGCATGCTCACGCCCCTCTCCAGAGCACAGGCCAGAAGGCAGCTCTGCATAGATAATTCTGGGGTTTGAGCACTGAAAGAAGCTACACTGCTGAAAAGGGTCTTGGCTCTAGTACTAAAAAAAAAAAGTGGGGGGTCGGAGAATAATAACTAGTAATAACAGCAGTAGCAGCCTCACTCACGGCAACAGTAATAAAATTCGAGTTTGCAAATTTTCATGAGCTGGATGCCTGTAAGCAAATGATGGCCGCTCTCCTGTTTCCTCTGGCTCCCCTGGGGGGGGTCGCTGCTGGAGCAGCACCTGCGGCGAGTGCATGGGGAACCTGAGTCACGTTGCTGATCAGAGGGTGGCCTGAGCAAACTGGAGCTGACTCCCGTCTACTCGCTAGCCACCAGCCCCTGGCAGGTTACACTGCGGGCAGCACAACAGGCGCCACGGACGGACTGTGGTTTAAGATGCCTGTAAGCCTCCTCCCTTCCCAATCTCTCCTGTCCTGGTCTAGCTCTGTGCCTGACCCTGTGCTCGGCGTTAAGTTCTCTGGAGCTCCAGGGACTGGGTGAGGCTTCTATATAGTCACTGAGGACAGTGGGAGGGCACCGAGGAGGCTCAGGAACCCATGGGCCCTCACTGAAATCGGGACGCCTCTTCCTCGCCTGTGTTCTGCATCGGATTCCTAGTCAGAAATTCTGAACCAGGATCTGGACTAGAAGAGTCTAAGAACCACTGGGTTACCATGTTACCTCTCTGTTTATTAGTGTATTAACAAATCACTGATATCACCCATAGGGAGTAACTCCAGTGCAGTGTTCTACAGATGATAATACACAAAGTAAAGCACTTTAAGTTGTAAAACTTATTTTATTTAAATAATATTAAATTTTAAAATATATTATGTACTTCTGTGCCTTTTGAGGCAAAATAAATAATCCAGAATCTAAATTTTTCTTCATAAACAATAAAACATGATGTTTTATTACAAAGAACAGTAATTTTTCTCTTTCCCATCCTCCTATCGGACTAGATATACTTTCTTTTTTTTATATATATATCTTTTATTGATTTCAGAGAGAGGAGGGGAGAGGGAGAGAGAGAGATAGAAACATCAATGATGAGAGAGTCATTGATCAAGCCCACAACCGGGCATGTGCCCTGACCGGGAATCGAACCCTGATCTCCTGGATCCTAGGTCGATGCTCAACTGCTGAATCACGCCCGGCTGGGCTAGATATACTTTCATTGTCACTGTGCCTGTCTTTTGTCGGCCTCACATTCCTGAAGCGCACTTTCTAAACAGTGTATAATCTGAGAAACAGATAATTAAAGTTTATAGTCATATGCAAAATTAAGCAAATACATTCTGAGCAAAGGCCTTGGGTTTTCCCCATAGTACTAAAATACACAGATTTTAGTTCCTCAACTGAATTTAGTTCCTACAGTGAATCAGACGTCTTAACGGCTCACTTCCTGGCTTATGACGGTGTTTCAATGGGTCAAAGTCATTCGGAGTCACTGTAGAACAAACTTCTGGGAAGAAATTGCTCAAAACATACAAATTTCTGTGCTTGGTTATGTTACAATTTTTATTTTCAAGGTTAAAACTAAATACAAAGATCAAATGCAGGAATCAAGACATTCCAAATACTGCAAAGTACTCACTTTTTCTTAGAAAACTCTCATTCAAGCCAGCCCTTCCTTCAGTACAAAAGGTGATAAATCGAGAAAAGTCATTAAAATTAATCCAACAGGTCGGTCGTTATTCTTTATATTGGGGTCTAGTTGTTACAGAACCCGGCACAAAGACATAATTTAAACAATAAATATGGCCTGGGACCCAAAAATGCTTAAGAGCTAAAATTATAAAACTTGACTAATCCACTCTCATCAATGAATTTAAAGGGAAACCAGGCTCCCTGCTTTAAATGTCAAGTAAAGTACCTTGAGTTCCCTTACCAAGGTTTTCCTGATTTTGTCAAAGGAAATCCACTAGTTTGTGATCATGGGAGAGGGCACCTCCCAGGATGTAATATAGATCATATCCCATCACATCATGACCAGCACTTACTTTAAATAATAACAACTCAGTGGTACACTGTGCCTCAGGATGGTGGGCATAATCGAACGAGGAGCCGCCCTAAAGGTGATTGCTAGAGAGATGTTCAAGTTCTGACTCAGCCCACACGCTTCCCCTGCTGTGGGCAGCGCTGGCTTCGAGCCCTGACTGCCCCTCCCCAACCTTCATCTCCCCTCTAGCACGAGAGTAGGACTATTACAGCCTCAGGCCACCGCAGCTGTGGGTGGGAACAAAAGGATCAGAGGCAAGCAGTGGTAAAAAGTATGCAATTGTCCCTGATAAAGAGTTTACTATCTAATCCTCTCTACCTACCCACTTCCTTTGGTTACTAGACCCTGGTCCATATGTACTACCAAGAAAGCTGTTTTTATTTTGTTTGAGCAAGAGATGTGATGTTTGCTAAGCAGCCATGAATATCTGCTGGCAGTCAATGTGGTTTGGTAGATAGAAAGAGGGGAAATCTAGATTCACAGATCTATGACTTGTGAAAATAGTGGGCCTCCTTGCTGCCTAGGGTAACTGAAGTTGACTGTCATCCCTAGTAGTCTGAAGTTTCACCCCAAGAAGCATGTACAAGGCAGGCCTTGCCCCTTCCCAACGAGGCATAGGCCAGACCTTATTTCTCCCTGAAGATGGGACAAATTCTCCTGTCTGCTGACCAGCTCCCTACGGCTGCAGACAGAGTTAACCCTTTGTGGTCGTTTGTCTACTCTCAGCCACCAAAGCTTTTTTACCGTTCCGGTTGTATGTCTGCTCTCAGCCACCACAGCAAGGAAACGTACGAATCTTAACTCTATTCATTCATGTATCAGTTCATAATTTCTCTGAAAGCTCTTAATTCCGACCAGTACGACACCCATGTCCAAATTTAATACAACCACAAAGGGTTAATTGCCAAAGATCAGAAGTGGAGAGACAGGAGGAAACACTTAGCCCTCAGAGGCAGCATGCAACCCTTTCTTAGTTTCCCTCTCTCAGGAGCGCTCAGAGGCCAGAGCCCGCTGCTGGCAGAACCAGGTGTGGGGCTCACGGCACCTCACTCCACACAGAATTCCAAGACCATGGGCTCCCAGAACGAATGCACGGAGTCTCGGCTTCCATGGGTCCCACCCTTCTGATGAGGCCACAGTGATAGAAAGATGGTGGCCAGGGGTTTTAGGCAGGAACCCAACCACACTGGGAGCGGGGAAGGACCTAGAGAAGGCACTCTGGGGAAAGGATGGGAAGGACCACTGGGGTGGTGAAAAGCTGGGAAAGAGGGGCACATGAGGCAGGTGGGATAGGCTTACGAACTCAAGCTCCTACCAGGCTGTCCTCTCCCCAGTCATTTCCCAGCCCCTTACCTTTCCCAGATCAGAAGACTCATGTTGAGGAATAAAACTAAGGGAAGGTTGGGGATCAGGCAAAGGGGAAATAGCAAGTGAGGTGAGAGTAATTTTATTTTCTCCTCTTGCTCCCTTATGGGACTCAAAGCTCAGTCTACAGGGGCACTTGGGGGGGAGGAGGAGAGATGATGGACAGGAGGGCAGCCAAGGATGCCTTTTTTCTCTCCAAGGGTGAGGTGAAAGGAATGCTCAGGAAAGTGGAGAAGACAACGGTTCCTAAACTTTTAGAGTGTCAGGAACTCGGTGCCCTTTCAATGGGATTGTCTCTAGAGCAACACGAACCAGAACACTGCTGCTGTATAATCCAAGGTAAATGAAAACAAGAGTTCTCTGATTTATTTAAACATCCAATTAGAAGAAATGACAGGCATACTTGGCAAGTTCTGCTTCTCTGGGGAGCCTGGGATGCAATCTGTAAATTGCTATTAGGAAAAAATGAAGAATGACATTATCTGGAAGTTCCATTAATGTGATTTCAGGGCTGAAGAACAGCCTCCATTGTCACTCAGGTTGCCGTTTCTTTTCCCCAAGCCAAATACAGGACATTTCGGACAAACCAGAAGGGTGGCAAGGTGAAGTTCCAGCATGCCCCTATTATGGTTCCTCATTACATCAGTAAGTCTCTCTGTGACAACAGGATTTTGTGATCTCAGACCAAGGAGCAGAAGTGCCCATGTCCAGGGAGTCTGTGCTCCAAGGGGACTCTCAGTGATCTTTGCAGAGGGTCTACCACAGGGAGACCTTGCTCTGTGCTAAAATGCCCCAGGCCTCAGCCTAACTACTGTTAGTCCATGATGGAGAGTGGGTTGTCCTTTGTCAAGGTGCCATGTGTCCTCAGGACAGACAAGAGCTGGGTGAGGGCTGAGTCCATTTGACATGGCCCCTCACCACTGATACAACACACACTAAATGACCCACCTCAGAATATCTGAAAGAACAAGGAATGGGAACAAGAGGAGGTTGGGAGGGGACTGGTGTACACTAGCGCACGAAAACACTCATGCAACGGTCAGTTGTACACCAATATGCCTCAGTCTGCATGTGCCATAACCTGGAAATAGGATGGTCTGAGGTGTCCTACTCAAGGGGATTTTCCATGTCATTGCATCGGCCTGTTAAACACTGACATTTCCAAAGCATATTCTGGACATTTATTCAATAAATAATGTTGACCGTCACTGCGTGTGTACAGCAATGCTGAGTGCTGAGCAGGAAATAACAAGGAAGGAGCTTCTGTCCTTCGTGGGAGAAGCTGGTAAGCCATGCGAGGAGACAAGGAAGGACTCGAAAGACAGGTCATTAATAGGAGGTCATTAATGCATGGCTAAGTGCTAAATGAACAGCTCAGAAAATAGGTGCTATAAAGTTATAGGAGGGTAAAAACTCAAAGGCTGAGTCAGTAGAAAGGACCCAACAGAGAATGCCAATTCTTGAATTGGGCCTTAAAAATGCATATATTTGAAAAACTGAGGACACTCCAGCAGGGAGAAGATCCAAATTCTCATTATATAGTGGGTAGTGATGCTTCCTAAAAAGCACCGAGACTTGGTTTGGTGTGTCCAAAGGGGCACAGTCACCGGACTCACAGGTGTCCAGTTGCATGAGTTGTTGGGCACCAGGTTTTATGGGTGAGTGTGGAAGCTTCTATGTGTGCCTCCAGCTGAGGGACTGGGACGAGGAGGGTGTCCATAGGCGGGAGGAGTGGGAACACTGGTTGTTAAGAAGCCAGAGGAGCTGTGTTATCAGGGTCTGCAAAAGAAATGGTACAGCAGATTCTTCCTGAGAGGCCCACAATAGAGCTCCAAGAAGATGGACATTCCTCTGTGTGTTTCCATATGGCTGTAATCCAACATCAAGAAAGTGCCTGACCATTACGGAAGCTCAACGGATGTTCTGGGAGGGAGGGAGGGAGGGAGGGAGGGAGGGAGGGAGGGAGGGAGGGAGGGAGGGAGGGAGGGAGGGAGGTGAAAGGAGGCTTACAGAGAAGGGCTTTCTGCCCACATTAGCCCCCAATCCAGCTCCAGTCTGAAGAACTGGTGGCTTTGGAATTATAAAGAAAAACCCACAGTAGGACATAAGCATTCTCACACAGGTAATCCCAGAAAAAGAGGTAAGGAGGCACCCTAAGACTGAGGGATGGAAGACCTCTACAAACAAGAGGAAAATCAGGTTAGAATCTTCATGATGTTTATAGCTGAACAACTGCTTTTGTGAGCACAAATGAGGTGTTTTTTGGGATCTCCAGAAATATCTGATGGGAAGGCTATGTTGCAGAAGGCTGAGCTTTTACCTAACTGGGTAGAGTTAAGAACAGGAAGTGTGTTACTGCTACCCATGTGATTCCACCTATGACTATAGGCTAATTAGACCTTGGAATATTTATTTGGATAACAGTTGAGGGGGAGGGGGAGAAACATGCTAGACAGAACTGTGGCCAGCAAGTAGGCCAGTCTTTCCAAACAGAAGTCCTGGTTGAGTGATGCATCAGTTAGGCTAAAAAGTAGACAGGGAAAAAGATTACCTAAGTCCTCAAATCTAGGCTGAGAAATAGAAATTGTAATGCCTAATAGACAATGGGACACTAATAGAGTTTTTGAGACTTATGTGGCTAAAAATAATAATTTAATCTGGTGGTAGTATGTAGCACTAGCTTATCTGAAAACAGAAGGAAAAAGATTAGAGAAAAATGAGATGAGTAATTTATTAATTCAGTCAACCAAAAAATACTGAGCACCTACTAAGTACCAGGCATTGTTCCAGGAATCAGAGAAATGGCAATGAACTAATACGCTTAATTTTTTTTTATCTCATGAAGTTCACATTCTGTTGGGACAGACAAGAATAAGATAAATAAATACAGTATCTAAATGTTAACAGAAATGAGTGCTAAAGAGAAAAATTAAAGAGAGAAGGGGGAATAGGGAATTGAATCAGGAGTAGAGGAAAGATGAAGCTGTAGGTAGGTTGGCCAGGGAAGGTCTCACTTCCCATACATTTTGGGAAACACCAGAAGGCAGTGAGGGAGTTTGCCATGAAGATATCTAGGGCGGAAAGCATTCCTGGCAAATGGAACAGCAAGTGCAAAGCCCAGAGGCATGAGGACCTTGGGAGGTTTGAGGAGTGACGAAGGGGCCAGTGTGGCTGGAGTGGAGCAAACTCGGTGGAGATGAGGCCCGACAATAACGGCAGGCCAGATCATATGGGGTCTTACAGGTCATGGTTATGACAGTGGCTTTTATTCTAAAGAAAATAAGTAATGAGCCCAGCTGGCGTGGCTCAGCAATGGAGCATTGACCTAGGATCCAGGCAATCGGGGTTCGATTCCCAGCCAGGGCACATGCCCGGGTTGCGGGCTAGATCCCCAGCAAGGGACGTGCAGGAGGCAGCCGATCAATGACTCTCTCATCATTGATATTTCTATCTCTATCTCCCTCTCCTTTCCTCTCTCTGAAATCAATAAAGATATATTTAAAAGAAAAGAAAAAAGTAATGAGAGTCCACAGTGATCATTCACATATTGAGCAATGAGGGCCTGAATTGGAGCGACAAGAATGGAACAGAAAAGAAGGCAGGGATGTAAGGGTGGTTACCGGATAGCGCACACCCCTCGTTCCAGTCACATGCAGGCCTCCCCTAAGGGTCACAGAGCTCTCATACCTGGGCCTTATGCCTGTCAGTGGGGTAACCGATAGCCAAGGACGGCTTCCCTCACACACCCTGGCCAGCGTGCTGCTGTGGGCATCGGCTGGCCACCCACCTCACGCTGTGTTAAGGCTGGGATTGCCTCTAAGCACCACTATAAAATCCAGTTTGCTCTCCAAACAGCATGTTTTGTTCTGTTCTAAGGAACACATTACCCGAAGCAATATGCATAGGAAGTGTTTGTGTTTCTAGAGGCGAGTGTGTGTGTTTCTAGAGTCGCCTCCACTGAGTCATCTCAGGATGCCTGTAAATCTAGAGGGCAGGCAGGGCCCACCAAAGCCGAGGCTCAGCGTCGATTCCACAGCTTCCTGAGAGGCACCGAGGGGAAGAAAGTGCTTTCTTATCACTGTTGGGATGTAAATAAAAGCTTCCAATTTCCCTGGCAGCCAGCATAGTTTATGTCTTTCATTTGAAGAGAAAGGAAACCAAAACCTCACTGCAGGTAGCAAAGGGAAGGGGAAGGACTGTGTGGGGAAGGACTGTGCGAGCTGACTTGAGAACCTGAAAGACACAGGAAGACCTCTCCTCCTCCTGACAATCAGCCAATCAGCCCTCACATGAGGACTAATTTGGCAAGAATCGAAGTGCTAGAACCAGTGTTAATTCAAAGCTAAAGTTGGTGGCTCATTGTGTCTGTCCATTAAATTGGGATCGGAAAAAGCTATGTTCAGAACAGCACGGGATTCATCTTAAGGGGGAAAAGGTACATGTGTCTCAGTAGTTTACTCATATTAAAATTTGTACCAAATCATTCTCTAAGAGTGATTTAAAAGGGGCTTATGTTGGAGAATTTAATTTTTTTGTTCATGAGAAGAAGGTATAAGGATTCTCTGATGGGCTTCAACAGAAATCCACACGCGTTAGAAGTCTACACGGAATTCGATTGGTTAACTGGTGCACACCGCTACCATCATTTGTGAATCGACATAAAATTCAGGTACAGTTATTGATGTGTGAAACAAATACGTATTGCAGCTGTTACCTATGAAAAGTATGGTGATAGCTTGATTGATTGTATGGCTGGCACAAGTTTAATGGAGAGATACCAGCGCACTCCTGCTCTCAGAGCCGGGCTGGGTAATGCTTAGGGCGCCTTCCACCTCCCCCTTCCTGGCTGTCATGCCTTAAAAAGGGACTTCAGCCCAACGAACTCAAAGAAATACTCAAAAATCCACAATTCTATTTCCCACTCCCGGTTCTCATTGTACCCAAGGACACCTCCAATTTCCATAATTCTTATTCTTGCCTCTGTACTTTACCGCTCTCATCTCCTGCTTCTGCTTGGTATTGTCTTCTCCTTTAATTCTCATTTGTTTCCTCTATGTTTCCCAGCTTTGGTGCCAGCTCATATGCCCATGGCTGGTCAATAGCTTTAACTTCATACCATGCACTACCTTCCTGTCACAGGTTCTTTCCAGCTGCTTCTATGGCTGCTCCCCATTGCATTTTTATACCCTCTTCGAAGTTATCTCACATCAGTTATCCCACATCCAAGCTGCCATGCATCTTATAGTAGATTAACTGAAGTGTTACAACCTGTACAATGTCTATAAACATGATTACATGTATACAGACACTTATAAGTGGAAATTCACACTATTAGACCCCCCCCCCGACACACACACACACACACAGGTATATTCACAAATTTCAAGCAGAGCTATGAATGAGGGTGGGCTGGACATATTACAGAAGTCACAATGAAGACAATAGGGAATAATGTCTCAATGTTGTCTTAATGACTCTCTCTAGTTCTAAGGTAGTATAGCAAGGGCATGGCAGAGATCTGAGGCTAAATATAAACTAAAAACACCAAAGTTTGCCTTTTGATCCTTGCTGGTGTAACAGACCATATGTACCCTCTCACCTGCAGGATGAATACTAAAACTTTCTCATCAGCTTACTTTGTGGAAATAGATGAAATTTTTTTTAAAGGTCACAGCTTAAGATTGCTAAACATTAATTACAGACATTTGTCTTGATCTGGAAAACTGTATCTACATAAGAAGCCACGTCAAGCTGTGGTAAATCAGCTATCTTTTCATTGCCGCTTTCTACATCCCAAGCTATTGGTGACATGCTGAAGACAAAGCCTTCCAATCAGTCTAGCCCAGGAAGACCACCCATTTAGTCACGGTTCACCCAACACCGTGTCTCCAGTTGGCAGTGTGGTTTTCACTCACATACACACCCCTGCCCATACCATTTTCCCCAGGGACATAGTGACCACAGAGTATTTACCAGGAGGCTGGCAGCATCGTACACACATTATGTGCACTCTACCCACAGCTCACTTCAACCATGCAAGGTGGGTGCCACTCACCCACTTTACAGCTAAGGAGCTGAGACCCTATGAGATGGAGCAACTTGCCCAAGATTGATTAGCTAGGGGTGGAGCTTAGGTCTTTCTGATGCAAACCCATCTCTTTCTATCTACTTCGCTCTCATTTTCTTTACTAGTGATAGATTAGGGGGATAAGACTGATGAAGACAGATGAACATATTTGACATGATTGCTTCAGAAAATCTATTCTCACAAGAGCCCCATGGGGACAGACTAATGACAACCATGACCACCTGTGCCAAGAGTGGTAAACAGCTACCCAACTAGAAAAAAATCAAATAAATGGGCTCAGTAGGCCCAACATGGGCTAACCTGGGCTTAGAAACCCACAGTAGCCTGCTAGTAGTGAGTGTTGAATCTCCCTGTGAAGAGCCTTAAAAATAAGGCAGAAATTCAAACATCCTGGATTCTAAGTATAATGATACTTAAATGGCAGGAACGATCCAGTGACAGGTGTCTGCATGTGTATGTGTGTCTCCCTCAACAATCGTATCAGTGAACTCATTCATTCATTCCATGAAAAATGGCAGCCACTGTGCTCAGTGCTGGGGACCCAGGAGAGTACAGAACAGGCAAAGTCCATGAGCTACATGGAGCTTATGTTCTAGTGCAGAAGACAGACAAGTAACTCAGTGATTTTGCTTTTAAACAACAGAAAATTGTATGTGGTATAAAAAGATCAAGATCATGGGGAAGGGGCACCAAGTCAAGGACAGCCTGCCAGGGGGCTAGCTGTTACACCCCGCGGGATCCAGCCTCTCTATTACGCAGTGAGAGAGGCGATGACCAAGGACCTCCACAGTGAATACTCTGGCATTGCCGTTTGCGTTTCAGTTTCTGACAATCCACTGGAACCACTTTCACTCACGGAAGAATGACTGTAGTAACTAATTTTTGCTGAGTGGCTGTGACTTGCCACACTGTTAATTGCTACGAGTACGTTAAATCTCACTTAAGTTCCACAATGACAGTAAGAAACAGGTGCTACCCACATTTTACAGATGTGAAACTGAGGCCGAAAGAGGTTAACACAGTGGCCACGGTCACACAACTAGAAAATCTCACAGCCTGGATTCCAAGCCAGGTCATCTGATTCCAAAGCCCACACACTTGCCGGACGGAGGACATCAAAGCAGCCTTTTCCATTCCCTTGTATCCGCCTGGTACCTGAGGTAGGCACAACAAGAAGCTCCTAATAACAATGCCAACTCGGGGGCCAGTAGTGGTTCCGGGTAACTGCTAATTCAAGTAATGCTTCAGCCAAGACTGGGGCCTCTGAGCAGCAAGAATATCAGGTTAGCTCTGTTGTTCTGGGCCCCGGCACTGAGCAGCACTAAGAAAAGGAAAGCATTTCTGTGCACCTGGGCACTGCCTGGGTGATGCAGAAACCAGACGCTCAATCACATGCAAGCGATTTTTTTTTTTTAAATATATCTGTATTGATATCAGAGAGAGGAAAGGAGAGGGGGAGAAGAGATAGAAACATCAATGATGAGAGTTACCAATCGGCTGCCTCCCGCAACCCGGGCGTGTGCCCTGACTGGGAATGGAATCCCGATCGCCTGGATCCCAGGTCGACGCTCATCCGCTGAGCCACCCCTGGCTGGGCAACACGCAAGTGATTTTTATTAAATAACAAGGCTGCTGCACACAGACATATACCCATGTGCAAACACATAAACACAGCCTCGATCTAAAATTCTTCTCTAAGAATAAAACCTCACACACACACACACACACACACACACACACACACACGCACGCGCGCGTGTGCGCGCGATGTAACGAACATTTAGAATGAAGGCAAAAGAATTGCACGAAGATACAAGAAAGCTACGAAGCTGGGCAGGGATTAAGCATCTCTGACTTTCCTTTGCCTTTAAGCAAACAGCCTCCAGTGACCACCCGAAGGGTTGTTGTGATTGGTCAACGTTGGAAAGCTCTGGGAAAACTGCTCCATATGAGCATTTCTCAAACAGCTTTCCTCTTTACACTGACAGCCCACAAGATGTGGACAGATGTCCCGTGAGGAAAACAATACATTCAATGATCCCCACCTCCCCCCAGCAAGCAGGAAATCCTGCAGGCCTTACACCCTTGGAGAGCTTCATAATGCATGTTTGCGTACTAAAGGAGCTCAGTCTTTTCCAAACTTACTTGATCCCAAGCCTCTTTTAATGAACACCCCATGTTGTTTTTATGAGTTTAATGCTCTCCATAACATGGTTTGGTTAAAATAAAAGTGGACTGTACAAACAGACCATGGTGCCACTGATCCAGGGTCACCTGGGAAGGAGTGACAGAACCCTAAAGCTCACTGAGCTCCAGGTCCCACCACTATCTCCATCACATAAAGCAGACAAATGGGAATATTCTCCTCAAGTCGATGGCCAGCACTCCACGCCCAGTAGCTACAGTTGTGACAATGACAATAGCGGCAACAGGAACAATGGCTAGCGTTTAGAGGCCTGCTGCATGCCAGACACGGTTCTCGGTGTACAGGTGCATGACCACATGGAAATGCTGACCACCTGGCCACACACATACAGCAATAGCACTTGCTCCCACGGGAACACCCCACTCCCTCCACTCATGTCCCATGACGAGGGGTCAGCAGCAGAGTCTGCCTGCGCAAAGGCTTTTTCAAAACTCTGTTGATGGCTGTGCTCTCCCTGAGTCATCTGAACTCATTAGCTCCTCTGCATCCTCATGGCGGGAGGGGCCTCTGGCAGAGAGCAGCCTTGGCAGCTCCCGGAGATGAATCTAAGGCTGGCGCCCAAACAACTCAGAAAGCTGGCTGAGCTGCCTGGGCTTTACCGCCACATTCCCACTGACAGCCAGCAGCCCGCTCAGCCAAGCGCCACCTTGGGGTGCAGATCGTCAGTCTGCCCTGCCCGACGACCAGCATGCGAGGGGCAGCAAGCAAGTGGTCTCTTGCATCTGAGGCTCGAGTCCACGTTGTGCTCTGCATGCAGTGTACTCCTGCCAGCCCAGAGCAAGTGCATGGGCACAGAGCCCCAGCAGTGTGTGCTGGGCACTGGGGCTCTCACTGCGTGCCACAGCACACAGGTGCACGCCAGCCAGCATCTGCGCAGGATGCCGTCTGCTGTGCCCATCTTCCAGAGAGAAATAGACAGGAGTGAGCAGGTGCAGGATTTTGTTTATTTTAAACAAGAAAAAAGCTCAGAGTTTCCTTCAGTTACGGCAGGAAGCTAGTGCCCTTGCACTCTATTTTTTTTAACTTTTATTGATGAATTTGAGAGAGAGAGAGAGAGGTAAGCAGGGAGGGAGGAAGGGAAGGAGGGAGGGAGAGGGACCGGGGGGGGGGGGGGGGGGGAGAGAGAGGAATGTGGATTTGTTATTCCACTTATTTATGCATTCTTGCATGTGTCCTGGCGGGAGACTGAACCCGAAATCTTGGCGTATCAGGACGATGCTTTAACCAACTGAGCTACCCAGCCGTCACTTCCCTTGTATTTTTCTTACAAGTTTCTTCCAAGGACCCAGGGGCATGGCCAGCATCCTGTGAGCAGAGGCTGTGATGCCTGATTACAATGATTAGGCTTCTCACCCACCAATAGGAAGACCAGGCCTATGAGCTGTTTTCTAGAACAGGTCACGCTCAGTTGGTCCCACCCATGACCTAGAGAGACTGCAGATACTACACGCAACAGCAGAGTGGTAGGTGAATCTCTGAGCCTCAGTGTTGGGGTTAGACAGAACAATCCCAAACAAAAGGCCTTGTTGAAACCAAAGTCCAACCAAACTACTCATTAGCTCATTCAACTTAATGCACTGAAAACAGCAACAGGAGAGAAGGAGGGAGACCATTAACATCTGTAAACGAAATTAATCCTAGTACCAATTCTGAGAAGCAGATAAAATCATCACTTTATAGAAGAACCTGAGCTTCAGAGAAGCAGGGTGAAGCTAGGGTTTTATCCAGATCTATTTGTCTCCAGACCTGCAAGGCCTCCACTCCCCCTCATCCCCGTTATCACGTGGCCTCCCTAATGCAATTCACTCATTTATGCAACAAAACTGTATTTGTTAAACTACAAACAATACTGGGAAACACCTCAGAATTAAGGTCAGGTGTTACAGGTGGGGTTGGCCATTTTTTGCCAGACATTACCCACCAGGAAGAGATGAAAGCAAAACACATGAACAAAACAGTAAGACAAGCAAACAGTACCCATTAGCCTACCCACACAAAAAAAGGTGACATAAGTACCTTGAAAAACAGAGACGATATATCTGATAAGAGCATTCTGGGGTTTGACAGTTCCTTTTGTCTCTCACCCAACCTATGCACTCTCACTCACCTGTCTACCCACTCTCTTCCCCGCAGCTCTCAGCTCCTGGCACCTACATATCTGCCCGTCTGCTCACTTATCCAGAAGGCCACATACCTCTCAGCCAAAATCCCCAGTCAAGCCAATTGGAATGCACCCCTGTGTGTGCATCTGGGAGCCTTGCGCAGGTATCTGTGCAGCCAGATAAGGTACCTCACGTTATAGAATGGGTACTGTGTTTGTTTCCTAGTTCTGCCCTAACAAACTGGGTGGCTTATAACAATGGAAATGTATTCCCTCAGTCTGGAAGCTCGCAGCCTGAGATCAAGGAGCCAGCACGGTTGGCACTCTGCAGAGGGAGACTCTGCCCACACCTCTCTCCTAGCGTCTGAGGAGGGCCTGCAATCCTTGGCGCGCCGCGGCTTCCAGCTGCATCACTCCACTCTCTGCCTCTGTCCTAACCTGGCCTTCCTCCCTGTGTGTATCTCTGCGTGTCCTCTCCTCTTCTTCTAAGGACATTTGTCATATTAGATCAAGGGCCCAACCTGCTCCAGTATGACCTCATCTTAACTAATTACATCTGCAACAACCTTATTTCTAAATGGGGTCACATGCTGAGGTATACCTGGGGTTAGGAATTCAGCATATGTTTTTGGGCTACACAAGTCAACCTATAACGGCTACTATATGGCAGGCGCAAGGACCAGGCCACCTCCTGTGGTCCTGATACTCTCTTTATGAGGATCAGTGGCTCTCTACCTACCTGTGTGACTGCACGTAGAACCATCTGAGGCCCTGCCTTGCCTGCAACACCCTCCAAAAATCAGCGCCCAGATATCAATCAGATGGCAGCAGGAGGTCGTGGATTTGCACCTCTGGTTTTAATTAGAATATTGTGGTGTCCCCACAAGTTACAGTGTCCCTGATGCAGGTGACCCTTAATGTCACAGCAGCAGTCACTTTCTCCTACAAATTGTTTTGGTTTAGACAATATATTAAAGGCCATGCTTCATAAGCACAGACATTTATAACACATACTCCAAGTGTTGGTTCAGGAAACACGGACACACACACACATCCATCTGTACTTCCATTCTTACCTAACACACGCCCTCTGGGTGCTCATGCATGTCTCACGATGGCCTCCTGCCTTACAAAGCTTGCCCCTGCCTCTGAGTTCACTCGTGTTCCTCCCCCTGCCTAAAATGTTCTCCTTCCTCAACTCCACTTATGTAAATCTTACCCGTCTTTCAAAACTGTGCTCAATCCCTGTTCCATGAAGCCGCCTCTGTCTACTCAGCCCACACTGACTTCTCCCTTCTCTTAACTTCTGCCCGTGACATTTGCTTTGCTAAAAGGGAAAGGAGAGGAAGGCACTCCTCAGTGAAGGACCCACTCCTCCTCCGGGGGTTCTGCCTGCACTTCGTTTAGAAGATAGCAGGTAGCACCTGGTCCCTACCGCACAGGTCAGCCTTTTACAAAGGTGGCTCATTAAAAGAAATGAGAATATGATTATCTCTTTATGAGTGCATTTTTCTTACAGAAATGTTCAGTTCTAAGAAAGCTGCAAATAGAGCAGGCAAACCAGAGGCTCTCTTGGAAATCTCCTTGCCTAACCTCTTACCCAAAGCAGATGCGTACTCCATGCCCCGCCCCAACACACACACAATATCAAGGTGTCCACCCACTTATTTGCAGACAGCCCTTTGAGCCTGTCTCTCCAGGCACCTTGTTCCCTTACTGGGCAGCTCTCATTGTTAAAGTTCTTTCTTACAATATACTATTTCTCAAATTTAACTTTGTGGACCATCTGCACCATAATTACTGGAGGTGTTTGCTAAAATCACAGGTTTTCAAGTCCAACTTCAGGCCTAGTGAATCAGCATTTGGTGGGAGGAGAGAAACAATAACCTACACAACTAACAGGTTTCCCAGATGACGTTTATTTTACCAGATTGTGAGATCCACTGAGATTCTGTGGATTCCACAGTGGCTAGAACTTAGTTCTACCTTCCTAACAACAGAGAGCAAGACTTCCTGTTTCCTCACGGCAGCTCTCCAACCACTGGAGGAGGTCCATGCTCTCTCCCTTCAATCTTTAATACTCTCTTGCAACCCAGGTTATTTAACTCTTTCTTCTACAAAGTTTCCTACGCTGAACCTACTTGAGAATCTTCTCCTGCTTGTCAATGTCCCTCTCAAGATGTGATACCCCAATCAGGCAGAGAGAGCTAGAATTTTATGCTTTTATTACACACTGTGAAATACATCAATTTACACCCCTGCCAGCTAACAACAAGAGTTCCCATTTTGGCCTAAACTAACCAGCAGTACTTACTATTATTTTGTAAATCCTTGCTAATTTAATAGGCCCATGACCTTGACCCTTCATAGTTGTTTTAATTTGGGAGCCTTTGTTCCTATTTTTCACATATATATTGGCCTTTGGTAGCTCTTTTGTGAATTGTCAGCTCCTGTCCTTTTTTATTTTTTTCCTTTTAATTCATTATGTTAGTGACTATGGCAAGTAAGTCCTTTCCATGCATTATCTCAACAAATCCTCCAAACATTTCCCTCATGTTATAGCTGAAGAAACTAAACCTTCAGGAACTTCTAATGAGGAAACACGGTTAGGTCTTCAGCTTCCTCAATGACTTATTCCTTCATTTATTCAACAGTTTTTAGAGGACAGGTCTTTATCGTCTAGGTACTTTGTAAAGTGAGTTAGTAGAGCCAAGAGTCCAGAAGGAAATTTCAAGAAAGGTTCAACAGAACACTGGGAATTTTCACCACTCTGCCGCATCCTTACAGCTCCCTAAAAGTCCCTTTCTTCTCCTTGCTGGTTTTCCTGGCCTTGAGAGAACAATGACCAAGTTATAATCAGAGGATGGTAAGTTCAGGAGGATGTATCTATACGTTCATATATTTGCCAAGGGAGGTAATATGTGGCTGATCCTAAAAGAGCGCCAGAGTCAAAGGCAGTGATCTGAGAACAAGACAGAACTCCATAACTAATTACAGCCCATCAGCTGGCAGCAATGCCAGTAGATAATATTTCCAAAGTATATCTGCAAGGAAGACTGGCCTTCACTTTTTCCATTTTGTGTTATCAAGATCAGTGTTTGTGCAGTAAACTAAGATAATAATGTTCATTCATTATTTATAGGATTGTAGTCCAAATAGCTGAGCTTCTCTTGGTTTTGGTTCACCAAACTCCATGCAATTATATTTTCATTAAAAATACATGTGCATAAAGTTGAAATGATATTTAAATTGATTGAATTCACAACCAGATCAAAAGAAATGCAAACAATTAAGTACAGATCTGAGTTGGAAGCAAACGTAAAAGTAATTAGAGCTTCCTCCATTTTTCTACCGAGAAAGGTTAGAGAAGGCCCAAAGGTCGAGAGTTCTCAGTGTCACACAATGAGTGGCAGCCCTGAGACTCGCAGCCCGGTCTCCTGACTTTAAATTGAGAGTCTGTACAGAGGGCCTTTGTTCCACATTTAACTATTCCCAACTTCACTCAACAAACCCCAGTCCTCCAAAACTCTCATGAAGTTTTCCAAACAAAACCTATAAACTAGGCATCCAAGCAGCTCATGTAATTTTAAAGGTCTTGGTTCCCAGCTCCATGGTTCCGGGCAGCCTGATTAAAGTCCTTGAGGGACATATGCTTCTATAAGCTTTGACGGAAACTCAATTTCTTCCTTATTAGTTATTAATAGAAACATTTACTTGTAATTCCATGGCCCATTTTGCCCCCAATCTTTCTTTCACATAATAAACAAAACAAAACAAAACAAGAAAAAAATTTATTAGTTCAATTACGATGCCCATTTCCCAAAAAGGAAAATTTCTTTCTTCTTTACTCTTTCAATTTCTGATTACTGTGTGTTCAGACCCATAATTTTAAACTACACAAAAATTTTTAAGTTCGCTTTCTCAACACTAGAATTTTAGTTCCTCACAACTTACTGCCTGGCAACCACCTTCTCTTCACAGAGCATAAAGAGAATTTAACATTTAAACAGATTGTTCTAAACAGGGACACAAAGTAAATTTTAAAAAGCAAAGGATATTCCGATGTAGCTGTTGACTATTTATATGGTTTCTAGAATTTTACCCTCCAGAACTTAGTCTGAATTACTTGCTAGCCTACACCCAGCACCAGACAGGTGTTTCCACCCATCCCCACCTTCACCCACCTGTCATGCCCACCGCCACACACGCTCCTCTGGAAAGGGGTCGCCCCTCCCACAGACACCTGCCCACACACACACCTGTCCCCCTCACAGACAGACACCTACCTAAGCAGACATTCCCTTATGCGCAGTCTCCCTCTCTCCCACCCAACACACAAACAAAAACCAACGCTGGGTGTCATCATAGGTAGCGCATTAATACTGGGGTTTGGCATAGTCAAGTCCTAACACCATTCAAACCGACCCCTTGAAAGCCATGTTAACTAGATACACTCTCTCTCTGTCAACTGGCCCACAGGGACAAGCTCTTTGAAACCTCTCCTTGGAAATTCAGGCACAGAGGCCTAGCTGTCCTCAAACCCCACATGGTGACACCCCCCCCCCCGCCCGAGGGGTTGGAGCCGGAGGTCTGAGGAGCACACTCACTGCAAATCTGACTTGGCAGTTCTCCTCGCCCAGGTAGCACAGGTCCCCCGAGACGTTGGTCTCCAGCCACAGGTGCTCTCCGTTGACCGCGTTCTCCTGCAAGGAAAAGACCCACCGGGCTTCAGATCTCTTTTCGGGCTTAAAGGGGGAAGCTGTCAGATTTTGATTTTGGACGCAAGGAAGTCCGTGAACAAGGAGTTTCAACACTTCGCATTTTGCCCCTGATAATACTGCCACCACTGGTCCCACCAACATTCCAGCAGTGGAGAAAGGGGCTGGGAAAGCTTGGAGCCAGTAACTAAAGCAGACATTAGGTCAACAGATGCGCTATACACGGACGCGGTGACCTTGGAAGCATCTGTTACACAAATGAGGAGAAGGCCCTCAAAGTGTTCAATGTAAGGCCTTATCTATCCAGGCCCAACATGGTCGATCCCATGACAACTGAAACAAATCCATTCGAAGTGGCCTTTGCTGAGCAAATGAGCTAAGCGGGAGGGTAGCAGTAGTAACGTACTTTAAGTAAATACTGTTTGAAAACACATCTATACCAGTAATGGGGAGATTGTCCTTCTAAGCCAGAGGTTTCCTGAAACTCAGTTTTAAGTTGAGAGTCAGTGTGTACTCAAAGCTTAATAAATTTCTACTAATCCAAACATTTTGCCAGTTCAGTAGGGCCTTCACCCAATTAATTCTAAATGTTTCAAATTAAAGGATTTCCCTTCTAAACATATTCAAATACTTCCAGTGGCAAACGGAGAAGAGCTATAGGTTTGGATTCTAAAAGTTTTCACATAGTTCCCTGGTCCATGTGGCTCAGTTGCCTGAGCGTTGCCCCAGGCGCCAAGAGGTTGCTGGTTCGATTCCCAGTCAGGGCACATGTGGGGGCTGTGGGCTCGATCCCCAGTAGGGGGTGTGCAGGAGGCAGCTGGTGGATGTTTCTCTCTCTCCCTCTCCTTTCCCCTCTCTCTAAAATCAATAAAAACATATTTTAAACTTTTCAAGTAATGATGGATAAAGACGATATTTGTAAAAATAAGTAAATAATTTAAAAGGCACTTCTTCGCTACGTTTCCTAAAGAAATCGATCTCCACCATCTAAAATATTCTACTACTGGGAATTTATCATCCAACTGGAACGTGTAACCAATAAATAGAATAAGATCCCTTTTCACCCTTTTATTTCTTTAATTCATTCAATGAACATTTATTCCACATCACTGGTGCCAGGCGCTGGGTTAGTGGGGTAATGCACAGAGTAAAATCGACTAGAGAATGGAAACTAAACACATGTTACAGCGGCAAACACTAAGAAAATCTAAACACAGCAAAGATTCCGGCCAACTCCTTTAGAAACTGAAATCTAAGGTACAGTGGGGAAATGGTCAACAACTATTGGCAATACCAGTCCAGGCAGGCCAGAAATTAAGTCCTGGAGAGGTCAAGTCAGGGAGGCCCGAGGAGTCAGACTCACCAGCACAGCGCTCACTCCCTGGGCCACTAGGCGACATCCCGGGCCAGGGGCAGTGCCCCCTACACACTGCGTCCCACCTTACTGATAAACCTGGCCAGATTCCCCTCCGCAGGACTGATCAGCTGACCGCACTCTTGAGTGCGGATGTGATTGGAAATACTGGTCTTCGTAAGGGAAGAGGGAGAGAAAACGATGGAGGCTTCCTGCCACAGTAGTCCTCCAATTTGCTTATTAAAATGACCTGGGGAGTTTTTAAGAACACCTGGGCACCATTCCCAGAGAGTTTATTTTAACTGATCTGAGGTGAAACCTGGGCATCAGGGGTTTTCCAAGTTCTGGAGGTGACTCTATGTCCCCAGAGTCTGAGATCCAGTAACCCCATAAACCCTACCTCTTTTCAAGCTTACGAGATAACAGACTCTATAACTTGTCTATGACTGATCCATCAGACTTCACACTTCTCTGCCCTTGTACAGCCACCAGAGAAGAAGGTGAGAGAGGGGGAGAGACATGGCGTAGGGTAGCCACATCTAAGGAGAGACAAAGGAAAAGGGGATTATAAGGAAGGAGACACGAAACCAGACACACAGTGAGAGAGTTCAAAGCTAACAGGGTAGATCCTGGGAACAGGGAAAGGAAAACAAAACTCACACAAGCCTTTGGACAAGCCATGTAATAAATTAAAACATTCCTAAATTTACCTAGTCATCTCACTTTTGGAGATGTGCCCTAAGAAAATAATCCTAATGAAAGAAAAATCTATGTCCATTAAGAGGCTCAGTTTCTCTCCTGGGTCTCTGTAGCCGAGACTGCTGGCCATTCACCACCATCACCTTTCTTTTCTTCCTGAGCACACTGCTGGATTTTGCTACCCAGCCTCCCTTGCAAGGCGACCAAGTCCTAACCAATGGAACGTGAGCAGGAGTGGCGTGGACTGTTTCCAGACTCGGTCCAAGAAAACCTCCCACATGTATTCCTTCATGCTCTTTCCCCATCCTGGATACCTGGAAAGTCAACTTCTGGGATGATTTTAGAAGCTTTCTGATGAAGGTGTCAGAGTGACTGTCTGTCTGGGTCACTGAGTAACTATGGAAGAGGGCCAGCCCCCTCCCCAACCTACCTGGGACAGTCTGGTCTGACCCACTTCTGTATTTAGGCATTACATGTGAGAGTATTTTATTTATTCCAGCTTAGTCTTCCCCAAATAATACAAGCCTCTTCTCTTTGTGCATATTTTGGTCTGGATTTTCTTTCATTATCTACATCCACCCCCAAGTTACTTACCGTACACTAAGCAGCATGTCTAATCGCTGAGGCCAGGTTTCTTCTGCTCTGACCTCTAATTCTGACATTCTCTCTGATATTTTCCACTGCTTTATAATTAATCCCCTTAAACACAGCTGTGACTAGGCTGCTTTCTTGCTCAGAATGCTTAAATGATTCCCCATTATTTATAAAATGAAATCCAAATTTAAGCCCACACACGAGACCTTCCGTTAATGGCATCAATCCGTCCAGCCTTAACTTCCCTTACCCACCTTCATATATTTAACTCTCCTATCGCTCTTGTCTGGATAGAGCCACACTTTCCCTTTTGTGTGCCAAGGTTTTTATTTCTTCTATTCTCTCCACCCAGGAACCTCTTTGCCTCCTCTCTGCACATCCATCTTGAATTACCATCTTAAATAGTATACAACTCAGAGTATCCATCTGTGTCAGATAAAAAAATATAGCTCTCCCATTTCCAGATGAAGATAACATTCTGCATTTGTGAATGCTGAGGCAGGTCTCTATAGATATACCTAAGAATATCTCTCTTATTTTTAGACTGTTCCTCAAAGTCCAAAAACTTCCCTCCTACTCTGATTTACTCAAATGACTTATTATGACTTATTATTGTATTTCCTGCCTCATATAATTTACTTAAGATAGAGACTCACCTATATATCTAGAGAGAGAGAGAGAAAGAGAGAGATGATTCTTTGCCCTCAAGTTCTACTGAAGTTCTAGTAATAGTTGGAGGTCAGAGATAAAAGTTGGGAGGGGTGGTTGTTATAGACTGAGTAAGACACAGAGAATGCACTGACACCAACAGCCAATCCTTACACAAAATGAAGATATTTACTTGTAAAAAGTATTTTAAAACAGTAAGAAAATTATAAATATGTAACTTATGTAATGTCCCTACAAATTCAGAAAGGAAAGAAATCTTCGAGAAAATAACAGGTGAAATCTGTCTCGGATGGTTTGGATCTCTGCTGTCCAACAGGCAGATGGCTACTGAGCACTGCAGGTGTGGTTCGCACGGACTGAGGAATGCTGTCAGCGTAAAATTCACAGCAGATTTTAAAGACTTTGTGTGAAAACAGAATGCAAACCATCTCATTGATCACTTTTATACTGATTGCATGTTGAATTGGTAATATTTTTGACAAATCTGGTTAAAAAAAAACATGGTGCTAAAATTCATTTTACTTATTTCTTTTCACTTTCTTTAAATGAGGCTACCAGAAAATTTAGAATTATTTTACACCTGATACCTATTTCTACTGGACTGTGTTAATTTAGCTAATCATTTGCCAAGGGAAAATACTTGTATCAGGCCTGGACACGTCTCACTAAACTATGAAGTTGTAGGATTCTGATTTCCCCCAGCAGCCAGTGTGATTTAATTTAAAATTCTCACAATTTTGGGAAATAAAGGACTGGTGAGAGTACATACAATCAGGTTAGGTCTTTTCCACTATTAACAGGTCTGACCAGTCCAGGACCTTCCCTGGTTTATAGCTGGTTAGTTCCCTGTGCTCTCAGCAATCTGATCTCAATTAACCTGACATTTTCTGAAATGGGGATGGGAGTGGGGAAGAATGTCGGGCGGGAGTCACTATTGGTGATGACACCCAAACCCAAAGGTAAAAATGCTGAGACCTGAAGCTTGTAAAGGAGGCACAGGACTGCTAGGACTTGTCATCGGAAACAAAATGAAAATGAGAACGCATGCGCGCACGCACACACCCCTGCCTCGCCCTGGCTTTTCATTCAAGGTTTCTAAAGATAAGATGACCTAGTTTCATAACCCAGTTCGAAGCGATCCCACGTGAAGATTCTGTTTCCCTAATCTTGCCCCTGAACCAAACAGTGGAGTGGTGCACTGCCTGGGAGAAAGCACGTCATTTCTTAGCATCCTCAAGTACAGGCATGGAAATGTGGTCTGGAGGTAGGGCCTGGCTTTGTTTGTGCTGACGCTCTGTTTTCCTTAGCTCTCAGGACCAGAGGAAATTTTCCAATGAGGGGGGTAGAAAAAAATGAATTGAAAACAAGGATGCTAGGTTTACAACCAACATGCCCTTCAGATCTTGGTGGCTTTTCCACCACCGTTTTGAGAGTTGTTTTAGGCCATGTAATGGGCAAAAACAAATCATAAAACAGTGGAGACAGAATAAGTCCCACCTCTCACGCTCTGCAATGATGTTAAAAACGGGGAAGAAAGCTCTTAAGTCAGGATGCAGTCTCCAGTGCAAGAGGCGCGTGACGTTTAAGAGAAGACACACATTACCTGGGCAACGGACACACGTCTAAATGGGCTCACTCACTCTACACTGGCAACTTGGATTCCGGCGCAGGAGATGAGAATTTTTTTTCCTTTTGAGCATTACTTCCTTTCTAGCAATTTGGCTTGTTTTCCCCAGAGCTGGCTTGGCTTGGCTTGGTGTCAGGGGCAGCAGCCCCAGCAGGTTGCCACCATGAAAGTGAGGAGAGCATGCCTGTGAGAGGCTGCAGAGATCCAATAGCCGTGTGTGTTTTAGGACTTAACACAATGCTTTGGATGAGGAGGGACATTTAAAAGGAATTACTTGGAATTAAACTAGCATAAATCCATTTATTTTGGAAGCAGGCTTCGGACTCGGTATCTACCACACCATTCAGGAACTGGATGGAGATGATCTAAGTGCCCATGGACTCCCAGTGAAATGCCCCCTTCTCGCCGATTGAGCAGAAAAGCTATGATCACTCGGTCCCCTGACATCGGTAACCAGAAAGCTGCAAGGCCCATGATGCTGTGCTTTCCACCATGAAGGAGAAAGAGCAAACAGAAAACACTGTCCCTCCCTTCAAGGAGCCTGTAGTCTAAGGACCTAGGGTAAGAAAATCAACCCAAAAATCCCTAATTTGGTTCTAAGGTTTGGAAGACAATGCATGATGATGAGAGGAATTGTGAGCAAGCAAAGCAAAAAGTAAATAAAATAAACAGAATGGGTTCGATTGAAAAGATGACAGTGGCCTGGCAAAGAGCAAGAGAGGAAATGTCTTGAGGAAATAATTTCCACATTGGGTGGGGCCGACTGTCTATTCTCATCAATAGGAAACTCGGGTAGCAGACTAAAGACCCATCTGGCTACTCCCCACACACCAACACGAGGGGTTCGAGCCCTGCCACGCCTGAGGGGGAAAGGCCCGTGCACAGGCAGCAAGAGTGAGTGTTGGCAGAGTCATTGAGGGAATGAAACTACGTGAGGCAGAGAATCCTGCAGGTCACAGTAAACCATGGGAGTAAATCAGAACAGGACACAAGCTTTGGACTTAGAGGGACGGACAGACTAAAATAGGAGAGAATATATATCACCACGTGGGAAACTGAGACCATGAGAATGGAATACTGGAAGGGAACAATTACGTTTATGTGCTCAAAGCATAAAAGCTGACTCCTACCATAGTACACTCCTGGCCAAATGCACAGGCGCCTCCAGTCGGGGCTCCCTGACTCAGTACCCCCTTGTGTCTCAGGCAACCCCACCAGCAGGCCGCTCCTCAAGGTCCTTTACAAAAGGATAATTAGGAAATAACTGTCCCCTCCTGAAGACTTTAGCACATATACCAGAGTCAGAACAGGGCCCTCTGGGGATTCTACAGTGAGTAGAAACTTGGGACTAAGATCCGAAATCTGAGTTCACCCTGATGTGCCTGGCAACTTCAGAGGCGCCGTGAACAGCTTTTGTATCTGTTTCCTCAAGGGTGAAATGAGGAGAGGAGAGGTGACATAGTCCAGGGGGTCACTGTACTACAGGCCTTTGAGATGACCCTCATTCCCCAAACCAGAGTAATGGAGCCAAGAGAATTCTGAGAGTCAGGGGAGGTGGGGTGAGGAACAAAGGGACTCTTGTCCGCCCTGCTCCACCCCTGTCCTGCCAAAAGCATAATAGCACTACTGGGGCCCTTCATTCTCACCAAGAGCGAGAAATTGGAGATCCTCTTCAATTTACTTTATTTTTTAAATTCTTACCATCCTCCTCATTCGGGAGACTCTTAAGATACTCTAAGCCAAGTTAATGCTTAATAAATAGCAGTGACTAGGTAAAGATTAATCACTTGAACACACTGAGTCCAGAACGGTGGGCCGGCAGAAGGAGATAAACAGGGGCGCAGACAAGAGGGTGGGATGTGGGAACGGCAGAGACGGGTCAAGCCCGAGGACCAGTCTTACACTTCACACAGAACAAAGAAAGTCCTGGTTTAGCTCCTTGAATAGACGTACGAACTAACGTGACATAACTGAAATGGGTGGAAAGCACATTCATTAGGAAAAGCCAAACTTTTTGAAGTGAGTGCAAGTCAAGTCTTAGCCAAAGAACATACAATGGGGTAAAGGCGGACTCTTCAGTAAATGGTGCTGGGAAAACTGGTCAGATGCATGCAGAAAAGTGAAACTGGACCGCTTTATTACACCATGCACAGAAATAAACTCAAAATGGACTGAAGACCTAAAGGTAAGCCCTGAAATCATAAAACTCTTAGAAGAAAACCTAGGCACTAACCTCTTTGACACTGTTCTTTGTAACATATTTTTGGCTGTGAGACTACATCAGACTAAAAAGTTTTTGCTCAGGGAAGGAAACCATCAACAAGATGAAAAGACAACCTACTGAATGGGAGAAGATATTTGCAAATAATACGTCCAATAACCAAAACATATGAGGAACTCATGCAACTCAACAGCAGAAAGTGACTAAAATGTTTTTAACAATCTGCTTCCTCTCTTCTGAGAAAAATGTTTTGCATGATTGTAGTAAAAAAATTGTAGGGTTGGTCACTGTTTGGTTTCTGTTTGCCTACGGCAGTATTAGCCCACAATTATGGTGGGTGGTTTTTTTTCAGAGTCACATCTTAAAACTCCTGACACAGCATCTCTCTAGATTAGCCTTCAGATGAAGTATCTTGAGACAAAGCTTTCAGTTTTTCCTCTGTTAAAATTCCCCAAGTGTTTCCTGCCACCATGATAACTCCACAGGCCACCGTGACAGGTGTCCACAATCAAAGGAGAGGGGGAATCAAGAACCAATACACATGAACCCAGCCTTAGTTCCTATTAGCTCTTCCCCTATGATACACTGTGGCCTCCCGCCACTAGCCCAAAATACCATTCCAATGAAATACTAGGAATCAGAAAATAGTATGTGTTAGTCAAGCTTTGGCTCAAGCAGGACACTTCTTTTCAAAAGCATTTCTAATAACTATTTCCAACATCACACAAGGATGGAGTGTCCTCCCTCACACTTCAGTGATGCTCTCTGTAGTCCTCTATTCTAGGTGTCACCGCCCCGTATTTTACCTGTTGGTTTCTTTTCTGCCCACGGCATTCTAAACTTCTCAAAAACAGAAGCATCTTCCTCACCTCAGAATTCCAAGGAACCAACCAACACAGGTTCTAGGACAAAGCAAGTACTCAAATGTACGATGAATTAATAAATTCAATCCATTACTTTATTTCTGAATAAATAATTCTGGAGGCTGCACAGTTTACAAAGAACTTTCACATTTACTGCTCCATTTGATCCTGACAACACCCATGAAGATCCCCTTAAGAGGGGCCACAACTGTCCCTATCTACAGATGAGAACACTGAGGCTGACAGAAATCAAGAGTCTTGACTAATGTCACACAAGGAACAGAAAAAGTATGTAATGAACACTTCTATCTAAATGATTTAAACTCTCTCATTAGAATCTTGCCTCTCACATAGATGGTTATTTGGGACATCATGAATATTAAACTAACTTTTTTGGGTTCCTGATTTATAACACACGTTCACGCTCATCATGGGTCCAATGCGTGTCCTTCTTTGATTTTATTTATCTGTTTGTTTATACATTTAATTCTTTTTAATTATGCAATCACTGGTGTAAATATATCCAATGTTCTATTATGGTTTAAGAGTTTATTAAGTAACTGTCCCAGAATAAAGGGAAACTCTAAGAGAGAAACTTCTTCCTGAACAATGCATTATGTGCTCAGATGGAATCAAGTACTCTCAGGACTGACATAAAACAACAATGTTGATAAGTGGGTGCCTGAAAGAGAGAGAGAAATATTGTAATATGAAAGGACATTAAACCATGGCATATGTGCTGAAAAATTAATTTAATTTGAAAACTCCTCTCTTTCCCCCCACCCTGCCATGCTCTTTCTTACAGGGAGAAGATAAATTTCCCCTTTGTCAACCCAACTACACATGCTAAACAAGATTCACCACGAAGACCAGAAAGGCAGAATTTCAGAGCAACCCTCCTCTCCCTCCAGGCCGTTCCTCACATTCCTCAGGAAGGGACGGAGCTTTTCAATGCACAGCAAGAGATGTCTTCCACCAAGAACCTGACTCACTGACGACTCTCAATAAATGTTCGAATTGACTTAAGAATTTCAAGCTGCAATCTTCAGCTCCAGTTAATAGTTTTTGTGGAGGTCTTTTGGTTAAAATGTTAAAATCAGCAAATATGCCCATTCCCACTGATACAAAACCTATCTACTTTCGGGTTAGGGGAGGAAGTACAGCAGACAGGAGGACATGAAGTGCCTGGAATGTAAAGTGAGGTCATTCTCTATAAAAAAATAGTAAGTTTTTAAAAAGGAAAAAAAAAAAGTAACAAAAAGGCAAAATAGCTTGAGCTGAGGAAATCAAACTTAGATTCCATGGTGTTGCTAAGGATAAGTTCAGTTCCTCGCCAGCTTGGCAAGAGCCAGCGAGGCATGCACACAGAGGTACTGTTTATCTCACAGCTGCACACCCAGGCAGTAGTGCTTCAAGTGATTCATGAGGATTTTATTATAGTCTTCAACACACCTGACTTCATATAAAGGAGCTGTGTTCCTAGGAGTCTGAGAATGGCTTAGATATGTAAAGATTGGTCCGTGAACAACACTGAAAAGTATTAAGTCCTACAACCAAGATTACTCTACCCTGCAAGACTATCACTTAAAATTTGAAGGAGAAAGAAAGAGCTTCCCAGACAAGAAAAAGCTGAAGGAGTTCACCACCACCAAAACAATATTACAAGAAATGTTAGAGGGTCTTCTTTAAGAAGAAGAAAAATTAAAAGATTAAAAAATATGAACAATAAAAAGGCAATAAATGCATATCTATCAACAATTGAATCTAAAACACAAAATAAACGAACCAGCAGAACAGAAACAGACTCATAGATACAGAGAACATTTTTCGAGAGGGGAGGGGTGTTGGGGGATGGGTGAAAGGGGGGAAGGGATTAAGAAGTACAAATCGGTAATTACAGAACAGTCATGGGGCTGTAAAGTACAGCACAGGGAATACAGTCAATAATACTGTAATAACTGTGTATGGTGTCAGATGGGTATGTGATATATCGAAATGATCATTTAATAAGCCATACAATGTCTAATCACTGGGTTGCACACCTGAAACTAATATAATTTTGTGTGTCAACTGTAATTGAAAAATAAAAAAATATTTTTTAAAAGAATTAATGAAAAACTAAAAATAAAGAAAATTATTAAGTCTTGCTTATAGCTCTAGGGACCCTGAGAAAGAGACACATGCACACAATCAAGTTATGTTTAAATAAAAGAGTGGACACCTACACTCCAGTCCAGAGTCGCTCTAGGCTCCTTCGCTGGACCGTTTGCCACGGGAAGGCCGAGGGGCTGAGCAGGAGCCAGATGCTGCAGGCCTGTCCGGGAGATTGCTTTCCTGCAGCAAGAAGGAAAAACACAAAGGAAAAGCGACATCAGAAGGTAAGAAAGAGCTAAAAATTTCCCGTGGGATAGAAATGATGCATGAGTTAATCTGCCGCCTGTGCAAACCTTCACAAAAATGTATTTAAATATATCTCTTTAAAGTTCACGGTGAAGATAGAGGGTGGCAGGTCTAAAAGACAGGGAAGTTGAGGGGGTCACTTTGGGGCAACATTGCTTCCGGACCAGAAATTAAACTGTAAGCCCTGGTTTAGGGTAGAGGGCAGGATGCAGGTCTCTGTTTACAGAAAGAGGCCTAGGGCTGGGGTGGACATAATACTTGGACAAGTTTCAAGCTGGCAGACAGTAAAAGCAAGAAAAGCACACTCATGAAGTCTTCTATTGAAATTCCTCCATTTCCCAACCAAAGTGCTCTCTCCAAGCTGGTCACAGCTGCAAGCTCACTCTGGCCCCCGTCAAGAACATCCTCCCTTCCGCTTGCAGAAGACTCGTATGGGTAGCTCGAGGTAATAAATGGGAGAAAGCCGATTTGTATCTGCCCAGAAATCGCAAACATTCAAAGACCAATATCTCACCAAGGTCCTCGCAAGAAAAATCTAGAACACATTGTTTGGACTTTAGGTTTGTTGAGCAGAACATAACAGAATTCAGATGAGAAAGGTGGGAAATGTTAAATTCAGCCCTGATCTTGGTCTGCAAAGATAAATAAGAGGAGGTCCTTTAGCAAGCAAATATAACTACTGCCGAGAAAAGGGAAGGAAAGGGAGATAACAGAGTAGGGAGCTGAGAACAGAAGATAGAGGGAGAAAGCTGGGATCACCCAGGGAGATCCTGTAGTATCAGCATGAATAATAGGAGTCAGTTTCTGAACATCTCCATCAAAAATGTCAGACATGGGTCTCCAGCTTAATTATGGGTGCCATTTGTGAATTAACTAAGTGGCTCTTGGCAGGGCCAGGAGCTTTCCCTCTGCGGAAGTGCCCACGTATGCCCTGAGGACTACCTGAACTCTATAGAATCAGGGGGGTCTTGTGACACTGAAGCTCTGAGTCCTGACTGGTCTGAGGGTGTGGCCCAGGGATATGCATTTACACATGCAGATCCTTTCTGTAAGCTAAAGTCTTCAAATGCCTCTATGGGAGCGTGAAAGGATTTTCATCCAAAATAGAACTGGAGGCTATGCACTGGAGAACCTCACCCTGTGCCCTCAGGAAAACGAAGCTTAAGAGCTGGTTTCCCATGAAAGCCTGATTCACTGGAGACCAAAACTTCTCCCTGGACTAATGAACATCTGCCACGAATCTCTCCTCACCCTCCAGCCAATGAACTTGCTGCTTGGACTCTGGCTGGATTCCTGTCTCTTCTCGCTCTTTGCCCATAAAAACAGCTCACCCCAAACCATCAACAGACTCACCTGTAGCTTGCTTCAGTTTGTGTGTCCCAAACTGCAATTCCCCTGACTTTCCCAAATAATCTCAATTTCTGGTAATTCAATCTTGCATCCGTTTACTTCTTAATTTAGGTGTACAGCGCAGGTGGGGAAGCACTAACTTACCCAGACCCGTCAAGAGGGAGCCCTGAAGGAAAGCATCAATAACTTCATGGTGCACTTTACCCCCGATTAGCTCTGCAGCCTGTCTCATAGGACGTGGACATCTGCCATCTGACACTGAACCCACAGACACACCAGGTCCCCAGGGAGGTCCAGATCCTCAGACTCCTGCATCCATACAGAGAATCAAGGCTACAGACAGTGAGATGGGGAAAAGACAGGCAGTGATGCCAGATACATGGTGAATCCCATCAACTGAGCCACTGAAGGAAAGGAACTTGCCTGGGTAAAGGGGAAAAGTGAGAGCAGAATCTAAAAGCTTCATTGGGCTCTAGAAGATGGGTGATCTCTCAGTACTGTTCACTGACACCTACAGACTCCACCCAGAAGTGGAATTTGTAAAGTTGAGGGAGATGAACAGAAGCCCACAACCTAAACAAAGGCTGAGTAAGAATCCAGAAAAGAATCCAAGATCTGCAGCCACCAATCCATGACCCACTATGTCTGAGAGCTTAGCAAGCGTCCAGCCCTTCATATATGTATTCTCTCTTATATTCCTGCACAGGAAGTCCCAGAAACAGCGGCTAGGGCTCCGGTAGTCGGAAGTAATCCCATCAAGCCTGCCCGTAGCCGACTTTCAGATGCTCCCACCATGCAGCAGGCAATGTACTTGCTTTATATAAGCCCCCAAAGGCTCATTACAAGTATGTGGACCTTTATGAAGACAGTCCGAGGACATAATATTCTCTTTCCTCACTTTCACCGAAGCAAATAATTAGCAACATCAATTTTGGCTCCTCACCCCGAAGTATATTCTATTTTATTGGGCAATGAAAAAAGAATACTGGAAGATTCTTACATGGTGATCCTTTAACCCCCAAGCACTTTCCTCCATCTGAGTTCAAGGAACTTCTTGAGCAGTTTTCATTAGGACTTTGCCCTGGCTTTGAAGGACTCAGTATAGTGACTCTGAGTAACAGTTTTTATCACCAAAAACTCATGTCTCTGTAGAGTCAAAATCTACAGGTTTTACCTTTGATTCCTTAGCAGTCACCACACCCTACTGTCTCAGTAGAAGCCACAGGACAAATGAGTTTAACTCATAACACAGTGTAGACTCGGGCCATCAAGTCCTGACTACTCTTCCAATTAGGGCCGCCAGGAGGGGCACATTGCTCAAATAATCAAGTTAGGATGCAAGGAGTGCATGTCTCTAGAAGAGCAATGTGGCTATAGGATGAGAGACATATAGGCACTCAACCACGGCTAACCCCTGCAATGAAAATACAGTCAAGTGACACTCTTTCCCAGCCTGTGAACAGAACAATTAAGTAAGAGCTTTCGTGGATTATTTATTCTTCATCGTGGATGCAAATTTAAGGGTGGTTTTCTGTAACATTCATAGGAGAAAACTGTATATCTACTACACACATAAACATTAATTTGGGGGAAATAAGAAACATCAAAGTGGCTGCCAGTTTGTAACCATAAATGGGCCTCACAAAAGGACACTACATAAGAAAGCAAATAGGAGAAATATATAGAGGGGTGGGAGGTAATTTCTGATAACAGCTTTCCCTTCTTCCAAACAACCAGGGGAGAAAATCCTTTTTTCCAATAATTTACATATGTATGCACATTGTTTTTTTCAAAATAAGAAAGCAATCTCATCATTTCTCAGACCTTAAGTAAAATTAGCATAAGCTGCTTTTCCACTTGGATTCATCTTGGTTGACAAGATGACATTTAAGAGTCCCGTAGAATTTAGTGTATGTTGGGGGAAGGGGGTGTGGAGATTTTATGTTTCCATTTGTTCCAATAAAAAAATCAATGGGGTTTCAGCTTCTCATTCATTTCTCCTGCCCAGAATCCTCTCAAACCAGTAGTCAGTAAAACCATGAAATGTCAGTGAGTCTTTCTATTAATTTTACAACACTTTCTCGGGATGACTATCATAGCAAAAATATCTTCGAAATGGAGACACTGCCAGGAAAGACCTCTACCGTTTTTAAGCGTAAAAGCCATCATACATTTTAAATAGCCTTCTATTCTTCCCTTTACTTCATTCGGTAAGACTATAAACTGCTAAAGGACAGGCTCAATTCATCTACTGATCTTATTATATCTAACCCAGGGGTAGACGCAGCATCTATTCAGTAAGTGCTTTCTGAGTTAATGAATGAACTTGACCAAGAAGCTAAGCCAAACAGCCTGCTGATTAGATCAGTGGTTGAGAAATCTGATTAGGATGATCTGAATTATACCAGGCCTTGCACTTCAGTGATATTTTTTCCTGAGAGGGCCAGAAATCCTTTAAAGCAGCTCTTTAAAGATAAAGACAAATAGAGGCAGAATTTTGAGCTCAGAAGTCTAACACATCAAAACAGCTGTGTGGTCAACATTAAAATGGACTATTGTTACAACATTTGTACAGGGTGTGTGATAGTGTTAATACTTTTATAATGTATTTCTTGAAAGAAATTAGAAGCTTATGCTCTGCATAAAAAAATATTTAAAATTTTACCGGGAAACATACGAGTGGTTATTTAGCCAAGATTTCAATGATCTATTTTGCAGATTTCTCTCAATTCGCTCTGGTTCTACCCTTCTTTATGAGGCTCCCATAGTCAATCCATCCCCATCGTGCCAACTCCACCTCCCAGTGACTCTACCTGTGAGCAGAGAATGAAGAGCCCACGTGTGGAGAGGAGAGGCACCAGAGAATCAGGAGCTCCCCTTAGCCAGGAAATCTCCTAAGACAAGCAATTGACACATTAGAGATTCGTGAACTCATCTTGTTTTAGAGAAGGAACCAGCTATCTAAAATATGGACCCTATGTTCCTATCAACATTATTTACAATAGCTAAGATCTGGAAACAGCCCAGGTGCCCATCAATAGATGAGTGGATAAAAAAGCTGTGGGACATTTACACCATGGAATACTATGCAGCTGTAAAAACAGGATCTCATACCCTTTGGGACAGTATGGATGGATCTGGAGAGTATTATGCTAAGTGAAATAAGCCAGACAGAGAAAGACAAATATCACATGATCTCACTTATATGTAGAATCTAAAGAACAAAATAAACTGATGAACAAAATAGATCCAGTTACATAGAAGCATGGAACAGACTGAGGGATCTCAGAGGGAAGGTGGGAGTGGGGGAGAGATTAACCAAAGAACTTATATGCATATATGCATAACCCATGGACACAAACAAAAGTGCGGTGAAGGCCTGGGGGAGGGGGCTGGAGTGGGTAGGAGAGGGTCAATGGGGGGAAGTCTGTAATACTTTTAACAATAAAGATAAATTTAAAAAAATAAAATAAAAAATTACTCTGTGTCTTGGTTTAATTCCCCAAGTGCCTCAAGAGAGATCTTAATCACTGCCTGTGTGTTGGTGTGTTTTCCCCCCTATCCTATATTGGCACTTACTTTGCTTATATTCAAAGCAGCCCATAATGATTTTGGTTGACCTAGACAAGCTGCCTGCAATGTGAAAAAAAGTTGTCCCAAGCCCCACACAAGTTCCAAATATCCCACCAGAGATTCATGTAGGGGAACAAACCTTGCGTAATCATTTGCACCCCAATACTAACCCATATCCCATATGAAGTCAAAGTCCTTTTTGACTAAAGGATCTTAAGTCATTCAGAAAATCACTTTTGCTATTGAACCTTCAACACGATCAATATGCCTATATTATTCTACATCTGTGGCTGTTACAGTGATTCTCCAACAGTGGTGCTCAACCTCTGTCGGAGGTGGGGCTTGAGATTCAGTCCATTTAAAGCCTCCCAGGTATTTCTAATGTGTACCTTGGGCTGACAACCCTGCTCTACACAGATGTGCAAGCATCTGACTACCTCATTACGCCTCTAAGGTAACTAAGCCCTGGCATTTACATATTAAATATACTCATTCATTGAACTATGTATTTACTGAATGTCTATGGTATTACAAGCAGTGCTCTAGACATGTAAGCTACAGGAATGAAAAAAACAGACATAAATCGCTGCCTTTGTGAAGCTCACATTCCAGCAGAAAATGCATTCTGCCAGTGTTGGGTCATTTTACATATCTTATAACTCTCCACAACAATGTGACTGGTGCTTTTATTATCCCCTAATTTATATTTTTTTAAATTGCAGCAAAATAAAATAAATAAAATAAAAATGGCAGCAGAGAATGGTTACGCTACGTGTCCAAGATCACACGGACAGGAAGAAGTCCAAGGGAGACTTGAATCCAGGCCTCTAACTTCAGATTGTACATACTTGACCATAACACAAGGCCACGCTTTTATAAAATGCTAACAGCACACACCTACATAGCAAAGGAGACACACAATACACTCAGCCTCTTCCTGTACTAATTTTCCAGTTGCCTCTGTTATAAATGTCCTATTTCCACAACAAGAATGCAAGCTTCTAGGGCAGGGGTGGGCAACCTTTTTTTCTGCCAAGGGCCATTTGGATATTGATAACATCATTCAAGGGGCACAGAAAATTATCAACTTAAAAATTAGCTATGAAAAAAGCTCCTAGATGTATTGAATTTCAAGTTCTACCTGCAGTTGCCTTGGCAGGGCCAGAGGTATATGGCCCACGGGCCGGACGTTCCCCACCCTTTCTAGAGAAAGGCCAGTTTAGGAGGCACGAGAGGGCCCAGGTTAAGAACCCACCTTACCTGAACCAACCACCAACTATGCAGTCAAGGGGTCTCAGCCTCGGTTTCTTTCTTTCTTCGTAAAGTAAGAACACTATGAACCACCTCACAGAGTTGC
This sequence comes from Miniopterus schreibersii, assembly GCF_964146895.1. Classification (NCBI taxonomy): domain Eukaryota; kingdom Metazoa; phylum Chordata; class Mammalia; order Chiroptera; family Miniopteridae; genus Miniopterus; species Miniopterus schreibersii. The sequence goes on along the minus strand of NC_138118.1, from coordinate 10,016,241 downwards.
TGAGATCATTTTTTTAATGTGTGCAGGGTACTTGACACACAGTAAGCACAATAAATAGCCACCAGTATCATTCTCTTGGACACATTGGCAGCCCCCACGGCACTGAGGCAAAGCTGGGTGTACGGTAAATCTCTTGAGTAAATATGTGCTTATTCAATTGCTCTCAAATATTCCAAGTTCCCTGGACACTTCTGCTCACTCAAACATTTAACCAGCGCCCGCTGTGTGTCAGGCAGTTCAGAGGGTTATTCAAACAGAAGGTTCTTCTCCAGTCGTGGTAAATAATTCCATGGTTGCCAAAGGAGTCCTTCATCTCCCCCGACCTGCGCACCTGCCTAATGCAAAATCCAAATGCACCACGCTCTCCCCTCGGATGAATTCACCAACTTATTTTTTAAAAAATGCAATCCAAATGCCAATGGAATTATTTCTTTGGTTATGTTCATGTAAACGAATGTAACAGCAGAAAGGCATTTTGGGGTTGGTTTGTTTAATCTGTAAAGCAGGCTGGCTGCTAAATGCCCCTGAGAACTCGTGACCTCATCTGTTAGGTCAGGATTTACTTCCCAAATCTAATCCGTCACAATCACAGTCCTAAAGCTGGGGCTCAGGGTGGGATGAGACAATAAGCCTCATTCTGAAACAAGGAGAGATTTCCTAACTGCGGTCCTCTCAGGAGTTAATGGCCTTCTCCCTCAGGTATCCAGTGAGGAAAGTCGGCCTTGGGAATCGAGAAAAAGAAATCCTCTTGCTGTGGGCTGAACTATGTGCCCCACCACCACCACTCAAATCCACGTGTTAGAGCCTGATCCCCAGAAAGGGTCTTTACAGCGTAATCAAGTTAAAACGAGGTCATTAGGGTGAGGCCCCTAATCCAATATGACTGGAGTCCTTACAAAAAGGGGAGATTCGAACACAGACGCACACAAAGGGAAAGCACAGCCTGAACATGAAGGTGGAGACGCAGTGATGTGTCTACAGGCCAAGGAACAGCAAAGATGGCCCCAAACCACCAGCAGCTCAGGGGAGGCATGGAGCAGATTCTGTCTCACAGCCTCAGAAGGAACAACCTGCAGGAACTTGACCTCAAACTTCCAGCCTCCAGAACTGTGAGACAACACATCCTTGTTGTTTAAGCCACTCAGTGTGGGGCACTTTGTTACAGACGCCCTAGAAAATATACACGGTTCTAAAACAGACCCAAAGTCTGAATTCAGTATAACTGGCTTTGGCTACCTTCAAAATGTTGACTTCTCTTTCCCAGTTGCTCCCGTGAACTTTTGGGTAACTTGCAATCATACTGTTCCCCTTCAGAAACAAATAACACTCACATAGAGACACATTCCTATGAAAAACCACGTTAAAAACAACATTCTCGCCGGGGCCAGCATGGCTCAGTGGTTGAGCATCGACCTATGAACGGGGAGGCCATGGTTCGATTCTGGCCGGGGCACATGCCCGGGTTGCAGGTTCGACCCCCAGCAGGGGCATGTAGGAGGCAGCCGCTCAATGACTTTCTCTCATCATTGATGTTTCTCTCCCTCTCCCTCTCCCCTCCTCTCTCTGAAATCAACAAAACAAAAAAACATTCTCATACAAGGAGATAATAAGCTTCTGACAAAGTTTTATTTAACTCACTAATGAGGTAACCGGCATGGAAGACAAACACAAAATCGAAATGTGTAGGAGAAACTGAGATTTAAAGTAGTCAGCCAGCCAAGAAAGAAATGCCCCAGAGACTGTTAAATCAGATGTAAGACCTTACTCCCTATGGCATTAACTTTTCTTTTTGGCTATAAAATCATAACACATCAGCTTTTCACAGGTTAACCTCTAACCTGATGGGACATAAACTGTCAGCACCTCTATCAGTTTTGGGTGAATTACCAAATATACAGAGACAACTAAATTACAGCCCCCATGAGCATCAGGTAAGATCCATTACTAGGTAAAGAGGTTCTGTCTCCACTGGAGCAGGCTCATTAGAACATGCTCTGGTAAAACACCATTTAAAAAATCAAACAATAAACACTTTTCCATTCTTAGCATTTAGGATAATCTTTTTCTCACTACTCGTAGTTCCCAATTAATAAAGATTCCTTGTGTAGTTTTATATATGTCTGGAATATTCTGAAAAATCTCATAAAATAAATTCTCTCAGTTACTCTCCAAATAATAGTAATGATTTCCTGGGCATCTAGTGTGCCCTGAATATTTTTTTAACTGTTTTCTTTAAGTTGAAAACAGGCTCTGAGACAGAGATTTTCAAGTTTACTGGAGGGTCTGTAGGGAGCAGGAGAATTCTGCAGGGCTCGCAAAGCGAGCTGAATGGTGATGCAGTTGCAACAGAAGCCTCGGTTGGTCTCACATGAAACTCTGGAGCTGGAATGACCCTTGAGACCTGTCCCATTTTCAGGCAGACAGGACTTTGAACCTCCACATTAGCCAGTCTCTGGGCATGGGAAGCCCCTTGGCAGGGTATAACCCCATGCAAGATACTCTCTTGACCCAGGGGCAGCGCCTGGGACTGGGCTCAGCTGTAGACCATCGGCAGTCCACACTCCTGGAAGCTGGGAAAATGAGCACCATGGTCCTGAGAAGGCAGCAAATGACAGCATCCACTCCAGACCTCTATGCACAGGACACACCTGTGAAATGGATCATTTTATTATGCCTATTTTACTTATGGAACAGCTGACATTGGAACGTTTAAGTAACTTATATAAGCCATACAGCTAATAACTCATAAAGCCAAGATGGGAGCCCAGATGTTTGGCTCCAAAGGCTCCATCACTTTGAGTCCAAGAGACAGAGACAGAAAGGGGGGGGAGGGGTAGAGAGAGAGTAAAGCACAGAAGGGAGGGGGACAGTAGATGCAGAGATGGGACAAGGCGTGAGCATGCAATGCACTGAAGTGACAAGTGAAACGCCCTGGTGAAGGGGTGGCTGAAGGACATTGTAAGAATGGTCTAACGTCAATCGGCAGTTATACGATGGAAAGGCGTCCTTTGTCTCCTCCGTATTGCCCCCTGCACTTAAATCTGCAGGGAAGTCTAGTCCTTGCCTTAAAGGCAGGAGGTTTATGAACGTGAAAATTGAAGAAGGGGCTGAATTTTACAACTAGGTCAATGAACATAGAATAGACTTTGCCTTCTGGGATAGAGAGATAATCCGAAATTGAACAAATTTAGAAAAAGCATGAGCCTGGGAACAGAAATAACCTTAAGAACATAAGCCCTCTGGAAATTCACAGAAATTGTAGGGGAAAGGATTTAGATTTCCATAGGGTTTTTCCCAGTGAAACTATGAACAAGAAAAGTTTACTTTTCCATGCTAAACCATTATTCCTGTCCCCCTTCAATTTCCCATCACCTTGGAGACTATGCTGTCTCATCCACAATCTTGCTCAACTAACGGTGTCACTAAATAGATAACCCAACACAAGTCTGTCAACTCAAAACAGTTTATTGTATGACCCTCATAGGGTGTCTGCATTCTCAAAAGGGACTCAAAGTGCAAAACTCTGCATGACCCAAAGGAATGGAGTCAAATGAAGTTCAAAGTAGTTAAAATAAGTTTCTTACACTAAAACCCAGAGTACTGTAAATACAGATGGGGGTGGGGGTTTGGGGTTAGAGGCAGAGACCTACCTACCTACTTTGAGGTCGACCCTAGACATAATGACCTGAGCACATGCCTATATGTTGAGAAGACACTACTAACACGTATCAGTGAGGGAACAGTCCTGGAAAAAAAACAAAAGAATTCACCCCAAAAGGTTCAGATGAAGAGACTTTAATAAAGGAACTACTTAAAAGTGGGGTTAGAGAACAAAGCACTACTCAATCTGAAGACTGAAAATAGAGCAACGAGATGCCAAGGCTTTCAGCTGGACCTCTGAGTGCCGGGTAGAAAGCAAAGTGCCTTATCTAAGGTCAAACAGGCAGCTGGTGGCAGAGCCAGGAATAGAAATCAGGTCTCTTCACCTCAGCCCAGTTTGTCTACATTATCACTGTCTGACCTTTCTCCATCCCATGCAGTTTTGCCTGCAAGTGTGTTCTTATGTTCCTTGCCTCCCTAGCAACTAATTCATCAACACATAGATCCTCATACTTCATTTGTGTTCTGCAGGCCTACCTGCAGGCCTGAGTGGGATCAGTCTTACAAAACTTTAGGGAACCAAGAACATGAGGGAACCCCAACTTGTGTCCCTTTTCTGCCTGGCAGGCCCCCACCAGAACGGCCAGGTGGCCAAGCCCACTGGCTAAGCATGCGCCTGATGGGGCTGAAATGTCTCGAATGCCGTCTGCAGACAACCAGAACTTGCCTGATTACTGCCTTTCGACCCTCTTCATTTACCCCTAGAGGCAGCTACCGAGCAAGGGAAGCGAATACACTTTCTTTACTGACATCCTACTCCAAACAGAGCAACATCTTCTCCTCCCATGCTCTCTTCATTATCGACTTACAAGAGCGGAGGTGAAAGCTCTGGTGAAAAAACAGCCTGGTCTCCGCCCTCCCAGTGGGCGCCTGGCCTTAAACACTGGCAGCTCTCTAAACTTAGAAGAATTCTTAGTGTGTTTATGGTCTTCAGCTTTGAACTCGGCTATAATTCCGAGATAACAGGAACTCTATTCATTAAGGGTTTTTAAGAAACAAGCCAGTCAGAGAGAGACAAGTACTAGATATGACTTCACTTATATGTGGAATCGAATGAACAAAATAAACTAACAAAATAGAAACAGACTCACAGATCTAGAGAACGGACTGACAGCTGTCAGAGAGGAGGGGGTTGGGGGCAGAGAAGGGATTAAGCAAAGAAAAAAGAAGAAAGACTCCTGGACGTGGGCAACAGCAGGTGACTGCCAGAGGGAAGGGGGTGCGAGGAGAAAGGAGAGAGTAAAAGGGGGGTAAACGGTGATGGACGGAGACTTGGCTCGGAGTGGTGAACACACAACACAATACGCAGATGATGTGTTGTAGAACTCTAGACCTGAAACCTGTATAATTAGCAAAAATAAAGAGTTTCAGAATCAGACTTTTAGGCATTCAATATTTTCATGCAGGGCCAGCTATGTACTACATAGTAGTACAAGGACTTGCTGGTTACACAGAAGTAAACAAAACACTCATGGTCCCTCTTCCTGTTGAGCTTAGGATCCTAGTGAGGAAATAAGTAAATAAACACACAGGCTACTGCTAATAGATATAACTGCTAGGAAGGAAACAAGAAAAAGTGGCAGAGAACAGGAGCTGCAATGATTAGGGACGGCTACTATGAGGAGGCGACAAAAATCAGATTTAAAGTAAGCTGGACTGGAAGCCTGGCTCTCTCACTTGTCCAATATATGATCTATCTATTACTTAACCTCTCTTAGACTCATCTCTTCATCTGTGAACAGGAAGAATGATTTATGCCACACAGGGTTGTTGTAAAGATTCAATCAGGCAAGAATGTTGAAGGTGCCTGCTTCCTATTACTCTCCTAAAACACAATAAAAGTTTTTTAAAAAAGCATTATTATTTTTTTTTAAATATATCTTTATTGATTTCAGAGAGAGGAAAGGAGAGGGAGAGAGAGAGAGAAACATCAATGATGAGAGTCATTGATTGGCTGCCTATCCCTCAATCCGGGCATGTGCCCTGACCGGGAATCGAACCCCGATCGCCTGGATCCTAGGTCGATGCTCAACCGCTGAGCCACGCCTGGCGGGGCAAAAAGCATTATTATCATTAAAGAGAAGGTTAGCCTTGTAAAGTGGAAAGTGAGCAGGACAGAAAGAAAACAGATTCAACACTTATTATCTTAAGAGCTCTGGGCAAAGAATGTAACCACTCTAAGCTTTCTTTTCCTCAACTGTAAAAGAGAGAGAAGACACTATCTTACAGAAAATGAGCCTATCAACTACCTTACAGAATACAATATTTACTTATAAAGCTCCAGTGTACTTAATGTGTTAAAACAGTGAAACTTAAACTGGTCTCTCACTTTCATGGGCCACTATGAGTACTGGGAGTCACTGAATCTGCATATGGGAGGCGGAGACAGGATGCAATTAGAAAGTATTTATGTGCAAACACTTCAGGTGCACAGTCTAAAGAGAGCTCAGTAAAAAAAAAGGGGTCCAAGTCTCAAAGAGTCTGTCCTGGGTCTATAAGAAAAATGTCTGTCTTGAATATTGGCACTAAGTGATGGAAGGAAAAAAAATCTCCCCTGGGTATTGGACGACAGCTGGCCTTTAAATGGTTTGTTCCCTGGGTTGTCCAAAAGACTTGAATCCAAATGTTCACTATAGAGTCATTATGGGTTAATAATTGCCCTGAGCACCTTAGAAGCAATACAGATCCTCCCCAGAGAAAGCAATTTTCAAACCAGGTCTCAAAGAATTCCAAGTAAGTACCAAGACACATGAAATCTCCGTCAAAAATCACACACACAGGAAAATCAAAAGGATGCAATGAGTACAAGGCAGCAAAAACAACAGACTCTGCAATACCTGAATTAGGTTTAAATAACATAATTATGTTTAATGTCCTTAAAGAAATAAAAGATGGGGTTAAAATTAAACAACAAGAGACTATAAATAACTATAGTTTTAAAAGAATAAAAATAACATATAAAAAACTAAATAAGTAAATAATAAATGGGTACATAGTATATAAAAGCAACAAAAAATAAATATTATTAAACTACAATGCATAGCTAAAGAAATTATCCAAAATGAATAGAGATAGGAAATAGGAAAGTTAAGAGACACAGAGAGCAGTGAGAAAGTAAGTTGAACATATGTCTATTAAAGTTTCAGAAAGAGAATTGGGCAGAGACAATATTTAAAGACATATTATAAAAGAATTAAAATCACCCAGGTGATGCTGTGTTTATGTGATGGAAAACTCAGTATTTTAAAGATGTTAGTTCTCCCCTGAATGATCTATGGATTCATAAAATTCCAATCAAACCTCCCATTGGCTTTCGGGTGAACCTGACAGCCTAATTCTAAAACATGTGTAGAAAAGCAAAGACCAAGAGTAACCAAGACCCCCTGAAGAAAAACGTTGGCAGGAGGGCTGGCATTAACAGATATCAAGACTTGTTATAAAGCACTAACAACCAATACAGTGTGGTATGGAGACAGAAACAGACACAGTGACCAATGAAACAAAAACAGAGACTCAGTAACAGACCAAAAAAACATACGAAAACATCATTTATCATAGAATAAGCATTGTAGAACAGTGAGGAATGACACATTTTTCATTCAGGGGTCCCAGAAAAACTGATTATCCTTACAGAAAAAAATAACATTGAACCCCACCTCAAAGAATACATAAAAATTGATCCCAGGTTGCCCAGCCGCCATGGCTCAGTGGTTGAGCGTCAACCCATGGACCTGGAGGTCACAGTTCGATTCCTGGTCAGGGCACATGCCCAGGTTGTGGGCTTGATCCTCAGAGGGGGCATGCAGGGGGCAGCCGATCAATGACTCTCTCATCATTGATGCTTCTATCTCTCTCTCCGTCTCCTCTCTCTGATTTTTCAAACAAGGGAAAAATAATACTAATAAAAAATTGATCCCAGGTCGATTAAAGATAAAAATGTGAAATACAAAACTATTTAACATTTAGAAGACAACATAGAAAAGTAACTTTTTCATCAAAGTGTAGGGAGGCATTTAACAAACACTCACAAAAATGCAAATACCCTAATTGAATTTATAGAGTCAATTAAATTAAGTAATTCTGTTGATCAGAAATACTGTGAAAAGATTGAAAAGGCAAGCTGAAAAAAAAAAAGATATTTTCCACAAATATGAATATAATATATATCATATAATATAATTAGTAGCAATCAATAAGAATAACAACAGCCTCCCTTCCAAAAAAATAGTCAACAAAGATTTGAACAGGTACTTTACATACGGGGAAACCCAAATAGAAAAAAAAAAAAAGAAGGAAGGGAGGAAGGAAAGAACAAATTCACCGTAATCAGACTGGTAAAAATTAGAATTTTAATTTTTAATATTGATTCTTAAAAACACTAACCCTTGGGAAAATGTAGAACTTACATACTATTAGAAGGCATGACCACTCACTGGGTGTTACGTAGGAATGCTGAAGGCGGACATAACACAAGAATTACAATTTCACTCCAAAATACAGACTTTAGATAATCTCGGGCACATACACACAAGATAATACCAAAAACATTATATCAGCACTATTTATACAGAAAATATAGAAATAGTCCTAATGGCCAATGAAAGCAGGGTGGATAACTACATTACAATATATTCATACAATTAAATAATACTCTACAGCAATGAAAATGAATGAACTGCAGCTCCATAGAACAGAATAGACGAAACTTGGGAACACCGTGGTGGTGACTGAAAAGTGTCAACTGCAGAATACATACAGTTGCATTTCATTTATATAACATTTTTAAAAATCAAATAGAGCCCAGCTGGGCTTGGCTTAGCGGTTGAGCGTCAACCTCGGATCCAGGCGATTGGGGTTCGATTCCCGGTCAAGGGCACATGGCCGGGTTGTGGGCTCAATCAATGACTCTCTCATCACTGATGTTTCTCTCTCTCTCTCTCTCTCTCTCTCTCTCCTTTCCTCTCTCTGAAATCAATAAAGATATATTTTTTAAAAATTAAAAAAAAATAAAAATAAAATAGAACCATACTATGTATCCTTGAGAGGTGGCATGGTACAGATGTTAAGAGCACAGAATCCTCGGGCAGACTTCCAGAGTTGGAATTCTGGCTACCTCATTTCCTACCAAGAAGACTAGACAGTCATTTAACCTCTATATACCTCAGTTTCCTCATCTGTAAAATGGGGATATTAGCCCACCTACCTCTGAGGATTGTTTTAGGGTTCAATAAGTGTGTGGCACTTACAAGTGTCTTGCACAGAGAAATCACTACAGGAAAGTTTGATGCTGCCATCATCATTAAAGATTATATTTGGTGAAGAAAGTAAGGAAAAGCAAGGGAATGATAACTATTTCAGACCAATTAGAGCATAGAGATGGCTTAAGAAAGATGCGTAGGAGGACTGCAAAGTTTATGGTGGTGCCCTTTGTTATTAAAACGGGTAGTAAATACTTGTTGTGTTACTCTTTAATATTTACGACATTTTAGGACTGTTTTCTTGCATTCTGTTATATGTTCTCCCCCTTCAATAAAAATGCTTTCAAGCTTTGTTAAATTAGAAACAGAAAAGGGCCATGCGAGCCTTTACACAGTCGAGTTTCCGCTGTCCGCTCAAAGTTGCCACCCTAGAAAAATGCACAAACTCTCTCTCAACAACAAATGGTACTTTACTGAGATTCCAGCATCTTGTTCACAACATTAGAGACACTGCTCTGTGGAAATGCCTGCTGAACCTGTAGCCGTTCTTTTGAACACTCTGGATGTTGACAGTCCTCATCGTTTGAGGAGAGACTGTATTTAAACAGCAACAAGCTATTTGAAACCCAGTTAGATAGATGAGACGGGTGACTCAGCTCTATGATAGGTAAGCGAGACGATGGTGTGATTTATAGAAGTTTCTCAAAGTAATTCCAAATAGTAAAAGGTTTCCAGGGTTAGCAAATAAAACCCAACTTTCCTCACAACTCAGGAACTAGCTCTACTAGGAATCCTGAAAAATGGACAGTCAGTGGCAGCTTGGAATTTCCAAGTCACATAAAACCCGAGAGCATGGGTGGGGATAAACATTGATACTCACCCATTAATCTAACCGCTGCATTTTCTAAAGGTATAATATTTTGTTCTATTTCACCGGTTAATATTGCGCCATTGTTTTAGTTTATAGCTACCAAAATCTGATTTCTATCATCATGTGCATTAGCGGTCTTTCCTAGGGGAGGGCAAGTTCAAGGTGATAAGCTGACAACCATCCACGTATGATTCACCGAAGTGATTGATGAAAGTTACAACCAGGACACGACCAAGTGCAGAATTTCTGCTCAAACAGAAACCAGCCTCCACCTTGGAATTAATTAGTAATATCCGTGGGGTTGGTTTCTATTCTGACCGCAGGGAAATCATAAAAAACTATCAGATGCATTGCTGAAATCTAGACACAGGTTGTCTATGGAATTTCCCAAATCCATCACTATGGAAACCATATCCAATAAATGAAATGAGGCTAATTGCATACATTTCTTGTAGGGAACTTATGCGAGCTCATTGTGACCTCTCTTTCCAAGTCGACATAAAACAGCTGTTTGAGGACTCTTAGGGGAATTTTGTAGTGGTTACCATTAAACTTATTAAGCTATAAGTTCACCTGCCCAATCTTGACAGTGGGAATATTTTCCTTTTACCAATCTTCCAGGAACACTGTCATTTTCATTATTTTTCAGACATTATTGGCCCATGGTCCTATGATCAAATGTGCAAGATTGCTCACTATTTGCGACATAATTTATTAAATTATGGAAACCTTCCCTCTTCAAAGAAAGTAAATTATTTTAAAATATATTCTTTCTGAGCTCAGATTCTTTCATGTTATCAATATTTAATACTCCTCTCTTCCAGTTTTAAGACAGTTCTCCTTAATAGAATTATCTGAAGTAAGGTTGGACATAAATCCATGTCCATATAGATCTAAAATACTGATATCACTCTCTTTAGAATTTAGGATTATTTCAAAAAAAGTGTTAAAAACATCCAACACATAGTTGCTTTTAAATATATATTTTAAACAATGCAGACTGTCCTAAGGCAATTTTCATCTTAAAAATGTGTGTCCGTAATTCTTGCTTTTTAAATTTTTCTTCTATTTTTTTGTACTGACTTTTAGACATTTACCCCAGATAGAGAGCAATGACACATTCAGCATAGAAATGAAGACAGGGAAATGCAGAAGGGGAGAGAAGCAGGGGTGGGGAGAGCGGAAGGTTGCCAAAATTCCCTATCAGATCTTGGTTCCTCATGCAAAACAGGAGGCACCAGCATCCCACAACTACCACACAAATTGGTCCTGGACCCAATCCTTGTTGCATGTTACCCTTCATTTCAATTCACCCTGATGGGGACTGAATGTTTGTGTCCCCCACGGAATTCATATGTCGAAGCTCTAACTCCCAATGTCATTGTATTTGGAGGTGAGACTTGTGAGGTAGTCAGGTTCAGATGAGGTCATGAGAGGGGAGTCCCACGATGGTATTGCCCTTTTTTAAAAAAAGGGGAAGAGGCCAGGACTGTGTAGCTCCCCTCTCCCTCCCCCCTGTGAGGACACAGTGCCTTAGTGAGAAGGCCATCTGTGAGACATAGAACTGATCAATGAGCACCTTGGCCTTGAATTCCTCAACCTCCGGAACTGTGGGAAATAAGTTCCTGTTGTTTAAGCCTCTCTGTCTATGTTATCGTGGGTTTTTCTAAATGCACTCCAAGCTAAACCACACCCTAGCCATAGCAATAAGACATCTAAATGAAATTAAATATTACCTATAAAATAACTCCCCTGCTTAGAAACAAAGTAGTGCCTTGTTCTTTCCAACCTAGGCTTTGAGTTGCCACACCCACCACATCCCTGCATCCATTCCTGCGAGGGTCTATCTCCCTCGTTAACCCACGCATGCAGTCTCTCCATCAGTTAAAGTAAATTGCTCATTTCCACGCCTTCACAAATACTAAGTCTTCCACCTGGCAAAACTGCCTTCTAGCTAATCATACTGCTATCCTCTATTCCTCCGTCCGTATCAGAAAATAAAAATTAAAATAACCACCATAAAAACTACTAAACACCAGCCTTCTCTGTGATTCCCCATAACAGAATCACTCCTCTCTATTTACTGTCCTGCCCCCTCCCGTATCTTGGTTCTTGGTAGAAATCAGGAAGAGGAAAGCTTAGGTCAGTGGTTTGAGTGTTTAAATTCTGATTTAAATGGTGTGGGTAGGACCCAGGCCTTGATATTTGGAAAAATCCCCTGGGGAAATGAACTGTGTATCCGGAGATGAAGCCCACTGTGAGATCAATGCTTCTCGGTCCAGCTGTGCCGTCACCAGCCACGCTTGGGACACATCCTCTTGATTAGGAGTCATCCCCACACCTACCAAATTAGCAGTCCTGAGGCCGAGGCATCCAACAGTTCTTGATCATCTCAGACGGAGAAACTCAGGACAAAACAATATGCAGAACAGTAAGAAAAAACATGTTACTCAGCAATGCTTTGTGCTCCCTGAAGATTAATGCTACACAGAATTCAATGTTATCTATTACTCCCCTGCTTAGAAACAAAGCAACGCCTTGTTCTTTCCAACATTAAATCTATATATCCGCAACCTTGACTCTGAGTTTCCAAACCCACCACATCCCTGCACCCAGTTCCCGCAAGAGTCTAATGACCTCATTGACCCACATGTGCAGTCTTTCTACCGGGCAAAGCAAATAGCTCATTTCCTTGCCTTCACCAACACTAATTCTTCCACCTGAAATGGCCCTGTCCTTCCCTTCAACCTGTTCATACTACTGTTCTCTATTCCTCCTGCCTTAGCAGAAAACAAAAATCAAAATAATCACCGTAAGGACGACCACACGCGAGCTCTGCTAAGACCCCCAACTTACTGCCTAAGTGGCACGGCTGGGCTTCCGGGGGCACAGAAAAGGGGGTGATTTCTGCCTAGAAGAGGGGAACAGAGAAGGCTTCACCGAGGACGTGGCATTTGAGCTCAGCCTGAGAAAAATTTCACCAAATGAAGAATTCGGTTCAAAGCTTGCTAGAGGAGGGGAAAGTACGCAAAGGCCCCGAGCGGCAGTGAATGTCCTGCGTTGGCACAGAGACACCGTGACGGGTCACATGTAGGGGGTATGCAGGAAAGAAACAGCATGAAGCTGGATATCCGAGGGCAGGAGGAAGCAGCCTTGAATGGCCTACTAAGGAGGTCGGAGACAATGGGAATTACCAGGGCTTTTATATACGAGAGCCAGCCCATCACCATCTGGTCTCTGTCAAATCTCGCTTACTCACAACCTTAATAGAAGCACAATAGAAATTCAATGTTCTAGTTCTCTGGGAAATCATGATACATTCTTACAACTGTCTTATTATAATTGTGTAGTGTCTTCAGACTGATCTGAACATTCATGGAAAGATTCACTGTCAGGATAAAAACTGTGAGAAAGGCCTTTAATTGACTGCAAAATTTCCTGAGACACGCATGCAGACAATTCAAGCTCACGATCAATCCCCACAGGTATCCCCAACCGCTATCACACTCAGTTGCTATAACAACCTGCCACTCACTTCTACTTTACACCAGTAACCTGAAGACAGCTGGATCCAGAACAGGTTAACTCCAACACAAAAGCAAAAGATGCCAGCGGAGGAAGACGCAGCAGGGAGGTAATTAAAAAATGAAATCGCTATTCCCTTAATGATCTTTAAAAGTAAACGATCGTGAAGACTCCTGAACACATTCGGTGCCTCTTGGAAGGCTGAAGGTTCACCGAGAGTGAACGTGTTATCACTGACCAAGGAAGGTTCTCTCCTCAAGTCCCAAACTCCATCTCCACCCCCTCCATCGCGCCAAATTCCCCCAGGTCAAGGTGAGCACCCCCTTTAGCGTTTCCTCGATTTTAAACATTTTTCAGCACCATTACTGCCTGGGTGGGGGCTGGGGTGGGGGGGGAGAAAGCTCTAGATCTCCTGGCTTAAGCCAATTTCTCCACCAGTGTTTTTATTTTATTTTTTTTATTTTTATTTTTTTAAATATATCTTTATTGATTTCAGAGAGAGGAAAGGAGAGGGAGAGACAGAGATAGAAACATCAATGATGAGAGAGTCATTGATCGAGCCCACAACCCAGGCATGTGCCCTGACCGGGAATCGAACCCCGATCTCCTGGATCCTAGGTGGACGCTCAACCGCTGAGCCACACCTGGCCGGGCACCACCAGTGTTTTTAAGTCCGTCTCTGCCCGCCTCTTGCAGAATGTTGTATGAAAACATCCTCTGCCCAGGGCTAGCTCCACTCTCTCCCTGCAGACTAGACTGGCTCTTATCTTTTCTAATGGAGCTTGTACTACAAGGTGAGATGACATTCCCGATCTTTCTTCTTATTAGATTATGGACATCTTGGGCTATGTCTTATTTGGGGCCACAGAGTGACCTGCGAATAGTAGGCGGCCAATATTTGTTAATGTGATTGGATCTAGTTGAAGTAATTTTTGCCCTGTACACAGAGAAACTCCGAAAGCATCGCTTTCTTCAACTTGGTGGCTGAGAGCCTATGGGATGTGGGAGGCCGTATTATTTAATCATGGGTAGAAATGGCTCAGATGTTTGTCTTGGCTCTCAAGAGGGAAACGGAAAAGAAAGACTGTATTTTTTTTCTTCTTTCTTTCTTTCTGACTTAGAAAAAACCAAAACTCTATTTAAAATGAGTCGCTGGCATTTTGGCTGCAGGGAACAGTTCTCAGGGAAATGGAAAAAAATGAAATAAAATCAAAGAATAGAAAAGCACATTTTACGTGACATCAGCATTTTATAAGATGCTGTGGAGCTTCTGCAAGGCTTGGAGATATGTCTGCTTCCTAAGGCGGGCACCGCTCAGTAACAGTCACACTGTGTGTATACACTCATAAAAGCATGTTTAATTTTAATTTTAATACTTTATATAGATATTTGGAAGTGTTAAATTTCCAAGAAAATTAATGAGAAGGGGAATATTATGTGGGGTGGAAATGGGGCATGAGGAAGGAAAAGATGAAATTCTAACAAGAACACGGTGAAGGGGGGGCTCCTATGTCTTCTCACGAAGACGTCTCACACCAAGTCTGCTGCCCAATGGCCATTCCTGGCTGAAAATATCTTGGCATCTACTTATCACACTGTTTCTATATACACCACCTCTGATGGCTTAAAATCCCCCTTAGCATCTCTGTGGCAATTACGCAGTCCAGCCAGGGGAAGGAGAAGTGGCAGCCGGGTTCCATCCCGTGAGAAGATGAGCGCTCCCCGGAGGCTGCCGGCCCAGGACGTGCTCAGAGTGCTGACCCACCTGGAACAGGAGCCATGACTTGCCCACATGGTCCTGCCCCTTACAGCATCTCAGTGAATTAAAAGAGAACCACCGGGGCCGGCCGCTGGCTCCTGGTCCGTGAGGATGACAGCTATGAGCAGTGGAACATTTACTTTCTGTCAGGCAACATAGGAGAAGTTTTGTGGGGTTTTTTTAAGCAAACACTAGGCAGTATTATTATCGGAGCAGCTTTATGGGTGGCCATGCGTGATGAGGCCCACGGAGGTTGTGCAACTTGTCCAAAATCGCAGGTTAATAAAGAATGAAGCTGAGATCTGAACCAAGCCTGGCCCCTAAGGAGGAGATGCCCACCCTGCAGGCCGTGGGGTGTGAGGGTTGGCAGGCGAGGCTGGAAAAGGAACCAAGGCCAGCGAGGAAGAGAGGCTCTAACTAAAATGGGAAGAGTCCTCCCTCACTCAGGACCACACTGCAGGACTCGGGCCACCCAGGCTCAGTCACAGTGTCAGAGGGCGGCGACAGCCTGGCAGAAGTGGAGAGGAGCCCTCTGAAACCCCAATATCCAGGGGGATGGTGCCAAACATGGGAAAAGTCATGGTTCCAAGAGAACAACAGTCCTCAGGACCCCAGAGCAGCGCTCCAGGCCCTGAGCAAGGCAGGAGGGCCCTGCCCATGGAGGCCCAGCATCCACGGGGCTCAGGCTGGCCCACGCTGCGCCCACTGACAGTAACAACAAGCTCCCCGTTGGAGGGATTTGTGGCAAATGTGATCACAATGAAGAAGGACGGGATTTTTCAACAGGATGGATTTCTGTATGAAACAGAGGCCCCCACTCTATCAGTTTCGGTCAGGGGAAGAAGGTTCTGGGTCACGGCACACAACACTTTCGCGACTTTGACATCTGGACTTCATAGAGGCCACTGAAATTTAAACAGGGCATAAAACCCGCATCCACGCGAAAAGTGCCCTAAAAGGCACCTAGCTGTTGTCTGCAGCCCACCTAGGATTCTCCGCAGCCTCTGAGGCCCAGAATTAGTTACACCTGCCTCAACTTTTTCAGGAATCTCTCTCTCTTTTTTTTTAATATATCTTTATTGATTTTAGAGAGAGGAAGGGAGAGGGAGAGATAGAGAGAGAGAGAGAGAAATACCAATGATAAGAGTAATTGATCGGCTGCCTCCTGCATGCCCCTGACTGGGGATCGAGCCCACAAATCAGGTTCTGACCAGGAATCAAACCACAATCTCCTGGATCCTAGCCTGATGCTCAACCATTGAGCCACACCCGGCCTGGCAGGAATATCTCTTAAAAGCAGATGATTTTCTTAGTGAGCCCTGCGGCATTTGATCAACAGATCACAGTTTAAGAATAATAGATCGCCATTTTCCCCTTCAACAGGAATCTATCATTTTCTAAGCCAAATCCATCAAGGTTTTCTAGTCGGGCCATGCTCCTCAGGAGGCCCCCAACAGGCCGATCCTGTGGAGGGGGAGAGTAAATGAGGCACTAGACTGGACTGTTTGAGGCTGGCTGGGAAGGCTGCACCCCTCCGCACCAAGGTCCCCAGTAATCTGACAGTGCAATACATTTATTTTTATTTTATACTTATAGATGTATTATACTTTTAATTGCTGGAGTTACTGGTTTACTGCAGGTAGCAAAAGAATGAACAGAAAAAATATTCCCTAACTGGAGTTTGCCCTTCATTTAAAATTCCTTTTACTCAAGACGTATTTTTAAGGTCATCTGACATCCATATCATGCCAAGAGTGAATTTTATTATTGCAACTATCAAAGTTTTCAAGGCCAAGCTCACCAAGCACCCAAGCAAGTTTGGGGAAAAAAACCACCCCGCTGGTCCTGAAGCATTTTTGTGGGCGCACAGATCAGTGACAGAGGCTGAGCCTGCCCCTTCTCCAAAGACCATGATTCCTTGCAGAATAAGAATGTCAAGAAGTCCAGAATAGCTAAAGGGATCTAATATTCTGGTCCCGACTCACAGGATTCTTCGAGCTGATACTGTGCATTTTGCAGAAGGTTCTCACAGGCCCGGGGAACAGGGCAGATCCTCGGAGCCACACCGGCGGCTACAGCATCTACTGCAGACACTGAGCTCTCCCACTTTCAAGGAACTAATATTATCTTAGAACTGAAAGCATAATCTAAAATTCATCAATCTTATTTTCCACACTAAAAAGAAACTTGAGTCCTCACAGTAATCTGCAATGTGGAATTTTTGGAAAAATTATTAGATATTTGATGTTTCTGTGATAGCATTTCTAAATCCAGATCTTTCCTGTTCTTTCAAATCTTAATCCTGTACGTATACATTAATCTCTAAGGTAATTAATTACACTCACATTTCATTACAAGTATTTTATATTTAAAATTTTTTGTATAATTTGTCTATTCTATATTTAATAAGAATCTCATGTGCTATCTGTCCCTCCCTAACACACAGTTTCAAATTTATGACATTCATATTTAATTTTGCCTTGGGATTTATAATTATGGTTTAAATTTTTATTATTTCAGAGGTTTTTAAATAGAAAAGTGGTTATAAACTAGTATCATGTTTGCTCTACTCCCATTTGCTTAATTACTTAACCATCACTGCTTTATCCAGTCTCCATGATTTTTAAAAACTATTACTTTTGCAGATACAAAAATCCAGACAGTACAAAAAAGTGAGTCTCCTTACTACTATCGGCCTCCAATCCTTTTACAATTTTATGTAAAATATTTACATAAAAAGATTTTATGTATCTTTTCAGAACTATGCTATGCATTTACAAGTATACATATATATGTGCATGTGTATGTACGTACAAATAGATTTTTATATCATAACCCACAGCATGCTACCCATTGTTCTTGGCAATCATTATTTATCAGTCCATAAAGCCCCACATACTATTTAACTACAGCATCGTATTTCATTGTTTGGACTTATGTAATTCAGCAATTAACTTCCAAATTCAGGGCACCCTCCATGTCGTCTCCCATGTGAACAGCAGGCCCCAGGGTTGTGCAAGGTCTCATACTATAGCGTTTGGTCCTGTACTATACTGTTTCTAATCCTACTAAAATAGTCTTGCAATCAATACCATTGTAAATAAGGCCTTGGGTACATATACCAATAACTAGTCTATCTGCAGAATAAAATCCTAGAAGTAAACTAATTGATGAATTGGTCCCTCTAAATGCCACCATCTACACCGGTCTCTTTCTCACGCCCTAAACCACCAAGTCCTCTTGATTTTACCTCAGATCTATAAAGCTCTCCGTCACCACCACCATCACCCTAGACCAGGTCACCGTGACCCCTTTCTTAGACTACTGCAAGGCCTTCTTGACTGGCCTCCCTGCCTTCCACCTGCCTGCCTTCCAGCCCATCCTCTGCAAGGACCAACGGGACCACTGAACCTAACCGTCCTCCCTAAAACCACTTAATGTTTCCCATTGCTTACAATAAGGCCAAACTCAATGGCACGGCCCACCAGGCCTCCGCAGTCTGGCCCCTGCTTAACATCCAGGCTCACCTCTTAGCCTCCTGCAGGTCGACTCTCCACTCTGTGCACATGGATTCCCCTGTCACATCCTCGATGGAACTGGCTATGATCTGGCCCTTGGCACATATGGTTCCATTAGCCCAGAGCACTAACTCCAACCTCATTCTGACCCTCCAGCCAGCCAGCTACTCCTCCACTCTCAGCCTCAGCATGGACATACAGCACAGCAGTTAGGAGCACAGGCTCTGGAACCAGACTGCCTGGCTCTGCCTCTGCCGCAGACTAGCTGTACACCCTGAGATAAGTTAATCTACTTTTCTACGCCTTCTTTTCCCCATCTGTAAAATGGGAGTAATGCTAGCATCAACCTCACACGTTCACTGTGAGGATTAAATTGGTTAGTGCTTAAGGCACTAAGCACAACAGCTGGCTGGTAGTAAGTGCTCAGTACTTATTCGGTACGCACCCCTCCTTAGAGAGGTCTTCATGGACCCCTCAGTCAAGGTCAGGGCCCTCTGCTGGAGTAGCCCTGCCATAATGAACAGGTCTAAAAAGTAAGTTACCAACGTGACTGCACCCATTCATTCACCTGCTTGGCGCATATTTATAGGTGAAAATTCTGCTGCAGGCACCACGCTAGACTCGACCGTGAGCAGTGAGCAGACTCGCTGCCTTTCCCAGAGCTGCCAAGATAAAAAGTCACGCGAATCAAAAACGGATCTCCCTGGTTATTGATTTTGCTCTTCAGCCGACTAATATTTATGGAGCTAATAGTTACGCCTCATGGCCATGCAGTCTTCTGGATGCAAAAATAAAACAGAAAAGCCCAACCAAGCTCTGGCTGAGAGGGAGAGAGTCAGACAACACACACACTCTTAGCGCCGAGTGAAATCATGACAGCGGGGGTGGCCAGCAGAGTGGAGTCAAGGATGCTCTTCTGGGTAAGGTGTCAGCCAAGTCCTCTCGGGGGAGGTGACGTTCAGCAGACTGTTCAAGGAAGTGAGGGGACCCAAGTTCCGTTTGGTGGCAGAGAGTTCCAGGCAGAGGCAACTCCAAGTTCAAAGCCCGTTGGATTTTTGTCTTGCTGGGGAAGAGGAAGGGAGTGGGTGAGGCTGGGCCCCACTGCGCCAGGGAGAGAGGGACAGGATGAGACTGGAGAGCGCCCGGGGCCATAACATGCGGGGCTTTCTAGGCCACGCTGAGCACTTGGGTTTTCGAAGTGTGAACAGAAACTATTAGAGGTTATTTTGTTTGTTTGTTTTTAATTTTTTTTCTTTATTGTTGAAAGTATTACAGATGCCCCCTCCTTTTTTCCCCCCACTGAACCCCTCCACCAGGCACCCCCCCCAGGCCTTCTCCACACTATTGTTGGTGTCCACAGGTCCTGTATATATGCATCTAGGTTCTTTGATTAATCTCTCCCCTCCTCCCCCACTCCGCACTCCCACCTTCCCTCTGAAATCCATCCGACGGCTCCATGGTTCTATGTCTCTATATCCATCCAGTTCATCGGTTTATTTTGTTCATTAGATTCCACATACGAGTGAGGCTATGGTCATGAGCTTTCTCTTTCTCTGAGTTGTGCCGTGGGGGGATCTAAGACTCCCATCTGAGGCAAAATCAGCACCAACCCGTATTTCAGGAAGCCAGCTAAGGACCAGGTGAAAATTTCTAAAGCGTCATCTCATTAAAAAATACCTTTTAGGGTTCAAGAATTCTCGCTAAAATACTACTGACCATACACATTTATGAACAATGTTGATGGTATATCACTTCCTCTATTCGAATTTCCTCCAAAAAAAAAAAAGTCTTAGCTTATGCATACTGATAAAGCTTTTGTGACTTCCCTGGTGGTCTAGCCCCTGTTCCTAAATGACCTTGCCACTTTATTACAGGTCTGGCATAAACTCTGACAAAACAGTTTTTATATGTTTCCATTTTACTTACCAGAGCATCTATTCATGCATGTTGTTATAGTTAAGGGTGCTATTGTTTTCAAGATGTGCAAAGGAAAACAAAATGTTTTCTGGTGAAGAGATGTTTAGTTCCCACAGTGACTTCCTAATGCCATTTCCATGGAAACAGGACCTTTCTCCTTAACTGAGATGACATTAATAACCAGGTGTCTAAAGTCATACAAAAGGGAGAAACGGGGACAGAAATTACCAGCCAATCTCTCTCATGTTGATGGTAAACACGAGGATTGCAACCATCACGTAGAAGAGTTAGATGTTCGACAATATTTTGTCTTATTTTCATTTCTAAAAACATCGTACGACAAAACCAAAAAAGTTGTCATTAAAAAGAGAAGATTTTTGAGCGAAGCCATTCAAGCAACAATCCCAGGGCTCCTCTGAAAAGCCTGTCCATCCCCATCTGTACCATCCAGTGTCAAGCCCAGAGGGCGTTCGGATCAAATGCAGGAAAAAGGGAAATTTGGGCAAAGGAGCATTTCTCTCTCCCCTCCTGACGGCTCCGTTTATATGACGACAAAGGAGCAGATGAAGGAAGCAGGGGACCAACTCAACTTGACTGAATGTTTACTAATTTGTAAACCTCACAAACTGCACATCAAACATTCAAATGCCTTTTTTTTTTTTTTTAATTTTCCTCCAGATGCTCACTGACATGTCAACAGCCTTAAGCCTTAGAAGTGAAATAATTTGGAAACCATGAGGAAAACTACATATAATTTTTCACAGCAAAAGCTTAAACCAGAACATTTTGTTTGCCATCAGAACTGAAGGTCTTGGAAACTATCCTGCTATGATTAAACCTTTCTCTTCTCCACCCACCTCTTTCAAGATCTGCAAGACAAATCATCCACCGGACCAGAAAGGACAAAACAAAGGTAACTGGCTTGAGGTCTATCATCACAGGAGAATTTAAATCACGGAAATAAAATCATGAGAATAAAAATCGACATAAGTTGGGAGCTACTCCCTAGAAGAGACAAAGGGGAAGAACGTTGAACTGATTAAAAACTGCCTGATGAAAAATGGCAAATGCTATTCTTTACCACGATTTTCTGTAGCACATCTGGTCAACAAACATACTATTAATTTGGTGTTTTCCTCAAAATGATATTTTGGGGGGAACTTTAAAAGAAAACTCATGGCAAGTCACAATGTGGTCCAAAACAGTGACGACGTTTCTTCCAGATATTTACCCAGAAGTGGGGTCGCTGGGTCATACGGTGGCTCTATCTTTAATTTTCTGAGGAACCTCCTTCCTGTTCTCCGCAGTGGCTGCACCAGTTACAATCCCGCCAACAGCTGTACGTACGTTTTCTTAACCAGTGTGTTGAAGAGCTATTTGCAACCCCGTGTTCACTGCGGCACTGTTCACAACAGCCGAGATACAGAAGCAGCCTAAGGGTCATCCTTTGGTGACTAAATAAAGAAAACGTGGTGTGTACACGCAGCGGAATATTATGCAGCCGTCAACAAGGAACCCTGCCACTTGTGACGACGTGGATGAACCTGGAGGGCATTATCAAGCGATACAAGCCAGGCAGAGAAGGGCAAATACTGTATAGCATCACTTTACTTACAGGCGGAGTCTCAGAGGGGGAAGAAGCCGGTTTCATAGTAACAGCGTGTGCATGGTGGCTGCCAGCGGGTAGAGGGGGAGAACACAAAGGGATGCAGGCGAAAGGGTACAAAGTTGCAGTTAGAAAAAATATAAGTTTTGAGGATCTAATGTAGGGCATGGTTACTGTAGTTACAATACAATACTGTATACTTGACAGTTACTGAGAATATAAATATATATATAATATATATATATATTACATATATGTGTGTGTGTGTGTGTGTGTGTATATATATATATATTAGCCCTCACCCAAGGATATTTTTTCCATTGCTTTTCAGAGAGAATGGAAGGGAGAGAGAGAGAGAAACATCAATGTGAGAGAGACACATTAACTGGTTGCCACCACATTCACCCTGACCAGGACCAAGAATGGAGCCTGCAACCGAGGTATGTGCCCTTGTGGCCAGAATCGAACCCCGGACCCTTCAGCCCACGGGCCGATGCTCTAACCACTGAGCCAAAACAGCTAGGGCCTGAGAATAAATTTTAAGCATTCTCACCATGAACAGAAAAAAAGCGTTAACTATGTATGTGAGGTAACCAATGTGTCACCTTGATCTTGGAAATCATTTCTCAGTGCATATGTCTATCAAATCATCACAATGTACACTGTAAATATGTACACTTATATTTGTCAACTTTTCCTCAGTAAACTTGGGAGGGGAGAAAAAATTAAAAAGAAACAGTAACAACATCAGTTTGTTCCCACCTGGGGAAAGTCACAGCTCAGAGCCGTGCTGGCCAACATCACAGGAGTGTCCCCCAGCCTTCCGCTCACAGGCTCAGAAATCAGACTTTGTCGGCACATTCAAGCATCCTCTGCTGCAGCTGAGACTGAGGGTCAAACCCAAAATGCCAGTTTATTCATTTCTCTCGAAGAAAGAGCCACACAGGGACTTGAATTCTCAGTCTGTGTGAGAAGCAGGGGCCTACTCCCAGCACTCGAGTATTCCCTTTCTACTTGGAAAGAGATGAGGGTGAGTCGGGTGCGGCAAACATCAGGGTTGGTTGGCATCACGCCTCTCTGACCTGGTGCACCCATCCGGTCTCTGCCCCTGCGACCCAAGCACCCAACGGCGTGCATTTGCCTAATCAGTGCCTGGATAGGCCCCGCCAGCTCTCTTTGCCCCAGGGGCTTCTCCATGGTTCCATGGCTAATCTACCTCTGTGCTCATCAATACCTTGTCCCATCAGACATACTAATACTTATAATCACACTGAGGTCAAGTCTGACTGGCAGGCGAAGCTATTCGGTATCTTTATGGTGACTTCGTAAATTTCTGTTACAACTGATTTTGAAGTCTAATTTCAGGGGTAAGCTTGTGTCCTTTATTTTTAAGGGCTTGGGGGTTTGGCCACGTGTCTGTAGCTCCCAAGGACTAACAATAATCTCATGATCCTAGCTAGTTTACTTTGTCCAAATTAATGCTCTCCCAGAAAAAATTAAAAGTGTGTGTCTTTTTTTTAAAGATGGCAATTAATAGAAATTGAATCACTGAGGAAAAAATGGGGTAACTGATAGAATTCCCAATTTATTTATTTTGCTAAGTAAACACTTTTAAAGAAGAATACCATCTAGTAATACAAGTAAAGATATTTTAATCCAAATATAGGAGAAAAGTGAACCTCAGGCAAAAGTAATGCCCTTTATAGTGGTCCCGGGAGCTTTCTCACCTTTCTTTGCACTTTTCTTGGCACCTGTCTTTATTTGGGTGTAGACCTCAGGGCAGGATGTTGCCCAGGAGTAAGGTCGTCTGCCTGATGCTTTAAGCCTCCTAGCAAAGAGATTCCAAGGACCTTCTAAGAGTTAAGAAGCAGATGTGACAATCTACAAAAACTACTATAACTCTTTGATTTGGGAAGAAATTTACAAAAATAATATAGGCTATTTCAACAAGACGCCTACTTCTCTCTTTCGGAGCTGAGCTTCTGGGAAGAGCAGACCTCACTTTTCTGGTGAAATCTACTGTAATCTGGCCTCTGCCCCCTCATGCCACCGAAATGGCTCTCAACAAGGTCGTTATTAACCTTCTAGTGGCTAAATCCAATGGCTGCATGTCAGTTCTTATTGGATTAAGGTCTATGCTGACTATTTCCTTTTCCTTGAAATCTTCTTTTTTTCCCTTTGGGCTTCCAGGACCACTCCTTCATCTCCTTAATGGTTTCAAGTTAACTGCTTAAATCAGGAATGGAAAAAAGAATTCACCTTCCATACCGACACTGATCGAAGGCACTGGGTTCTAAGAACACTTTGCCAAGCAATTTCTAAAGGAAGGAGTGTTAAGATCAATGAGCTGTGTTTCCATGAACACGAAAAGAAGGCGAAGGACATGTCAAATATTTGTAACCTCATTTTAAGTTATCACCATCCCCCAGAGTGTCCCCCTGCATTCCCTTCTCACCCCTAGATTGTCTTCCATGCCTTGGCTTCAACAACCTCTCCCACGCCGACTCCCACGTCTCTACTTCCAACCAAAAGTCTCCCTACGCTACGCCACCTGTTGGCCTGGATGTCCCACGGCAGCCCAGTGTCAGCACGTCTACAACAGCTGGCATCTTTTCCCCAGAACCCGCTCCTCCAGGATTTTTCACCTTGGTTAGCGGCACCGCAGTTCACTTCTGACCAGGCCCCCAGATCGGCAGTCATCCCAAAATCCTTCTTGCTCTCACCCCTCATTGGAATAGTCGCGAGGTCCTGTTAATTTTACCCCCAAGCTCCTCTCTACAACACCTTAGCTCATCCAGTTCCTTATCAGCTCTGTCTTGGGTTTGTGTGCTGCCCCTTTTAACCGGTCTCCTATCCATCTTTCCCAAAATATAAATGTCACTTCCCCGCTTTAAAATTCTTCAAGGCCTCCCCCACATTTTTTTAATATATCTTTATTGATTTCAGAGAGAGAAAGGGAGAGGGAGAGAAAGATAGAAACATCAATGATGAGAATCACTGGTCGGCTGCCTCCTGCACACCCCCTACTGGCAATCAAGCCCACAACCTGGGCATGAGCCCTGACCGGGAATCGAACCACGATCTCCTGGATCCTAGGTCAATGCTCAACCACTGAGCCACGCCCGGCCGGGCCTCCCCCACATTTTTACAACATTTTTCTTTACAACTTTACTGAGGTGTATAAATGGACACACAAGAAACTGCACATATTGAAAGTGTATAATTCGATGAGTTTTAACACACATACACATGCATGACACCATCTCTGCAATTAATAAAATGCACACAACCCTCACCCCCCTTAAATCTCCCTGTGTCTCTGTAATCCCTCCTAAGCAACCTGTATGTGGCTCTAACATCAGACCGCCAGGGTTAAATCTTCATTCCCAAATTTCAAAGCTGACTTTGGGGAAATCATTTACGTTTTGTCTCTGCTTCCTCATTAAAGTAAAAAGGCAGCTAATAATATTACCTGTGTCATACAAATGTGGTGAGGACAACACAGCTAAAGTTTCAGAATGCTTAGAGCAGCCTCCAAAGGTTCCCATTTCACTCGATTAAAAGCCAAAGCCCTCAAAGTGACCACAGTCAGGCTCTGCACGATCCAGCCTGTTCCTGTGCTTGCCAAGCAATTCCTTGGGGAGATGCTACAGCCTCATGCCCACTCCCCCCTCTGTTCAAAACATTCTTCCCAGCCATACCAGCTTCTTCCCGTACTGATATCGTAGCTCTGCCAAAATGCCAGGTCTTTCCTGAGCATCCTACATTAAGTTTTTACTCTTTCCAACCCCGCTTCAGTTCACTCTGCTCCTTCCATTTCCAAAGTGCTTACCACCCTCCAACTGCCTAGAGAGTTGCCTATATATTCATTATCCCTCCGCTTAAACATAAGCTTCATGAGAACAGGGGCTTTGTCTGTTCTGTTTACCCTTTCTCCAGCACTCGGCACATACGAGGCACTAAAAATATTTTTTGAATTAAACAACAGTTCTATCAGCAGTGTGACTGTCATCGTTGTCATCATCAGATGTACCTGGCACCACCATACTTAGTAAACCTCCAAGTCTAAAAGAAACTATAGACAGAGCCCTTTCTTCCACAAATCAGGCCAACATCTGTATTCTGATGGCAACGTCATTTTCTCAAATTCTATCTCTCAAGCCCTTGATCTTGCCTACCCCTGATTTCTGGAATTAATTGCTTCCCATAATGTTTGTTTTCTTGGCTTCCTAAATCTGGCCTCACCTCTTATAAACCACAGACCTTCTCTGTGGAGCTTGGCCCAGCTGACCCTCAAGAATCCGCTGAAATTAACCCGAGTTGTTGGCCCCAAAATAAAAACCCCACCCCATTATCACTGTCTTAAAGTCTGCCTGACCAGGCCTTGCCACCTAACTGCTCATGCTCCAGTTGGACCATGCAACTTTAAATGAATTATATATGCTTGTGAAACAATCTCTGATGCCTATAAACACGTGTGCATTTTAGTAAAAGTCTCCATCTTCCAACACGACTTTAAAACTCATTCACAGTTCGGGAGAGCACCTGCAATTCCGTCACGTGTAATATGAATTTATTTGCCTGTGTGGCAATTGCAATGCTGACACTACCTATGCAAATACTAGCTAGGAGACTAAACAGTGATCCAGTCTCACAAAGTATGTGAATAACCACTTTCCAATAGATATTTGTCAACAGACATGGCGTACGCTCTTCATACCTTCCATAGATACTCAACGAAGGTGCATGAAACTGCTCATGTTGCAGGATCTGAGTGACGGGCTCCAGTCCTCAAACCTGGGTCGCTGTAAACTTTGCTCCATTGCCACTCCCGAGTACTTTGCATGCAACGTATTTATTATAAGTAGTCAAACTCAGAGGCTCTCACAAATACAATACGCTGAAAGAATATTCAACAGTTGACTTCCTTCTATCAATATAGCTGCCTCTCGCCACAACGGCCCTAGAACCTGGGCTCCGAAGTGCCCTAAACCACGGACCGCTCCCCACAGTGCAGCAGAGCTTCGTTTCAGAAGCATTTCCTGGCATCTGAGAGGTGCCAGAAGGATGCAGACTGTGGGAACCATCTGAAGTCACTATAATATTTGCTCCAAACCTCCCCAGGTTCCACATCTTTAGCTATTTGGAAAGTTTCGGACATTGTTCCTATATAAGGGTTTCTCGTTTCCTGCCTCACTTCCCCCAACCCACCTGTGGCATGATTGTTCATTTGTGATTTAATAGTTACATCTCCAAATGGCCACCCCACCCCTGCACCGATTCTCTCCACACACACACACACACACACACACACACACACACTCTCTCTCTCTCTCTCTTCCTACCTCTACTCCTCCAGCCTGAAAACACTCTCAACTCTCACTCTTCCATCATTAAAGAAGGGTCATGTAGCCTGCATCTCCCCAGCTCCTCAATCAACTCTCAGTCCACAGCAATCCAGCCTCACAGTGAACCTGCTCTCACCGAGGTCACCAACGGTCTGTGTGTTGGTGATGGAAGGAAGCAAAAGCCCACGTCCTTAAGGTCACCATTCGGGACAGACCAAGTGGGCCCTTCCAGGTCCAGCAACAGGGACGGGCAAAATTTCCTGAGAAGTGACTAAGAGGCGGCGGCATTGAGGCTGGTAGCCCACCGTGAGCCCCTGTGCTGGCTGCAGTGCCCCATGCCAGTGTTGCGGGACACCCTCCCTGACCCTGCCGCCCTGGCGCAGGCAACGAGAGCTGGGAAGGAATGACTGTGGCTGAGTGTTCAGCACGGGGCTCCGCAGGGCTCGTATGTGTTGCACCGGGAGCCACCCAACGCTGGTGAGCACGGCGTTTGCTCACACGCCCACACAGCTCTCGTCTCTCTGTCCCCGTCGCCTCAGCTCATTCTAACTTCTCCGAAGATAAACCAAAGGAAAATTCAAAGAAGACATCATTAGTACGGCCTTACTCTCTTAACAAATGTCGAAACAGATTTTGCAGCCTGACCAATATGAATGCAGGGAACATCAGCAAATCATTTCCAACATGCAAATAGAATATACTGGGCATGCAATCTCTATCGAGCTGGGTTTCTGAAAGAGGCATCCACCTCGAGGCTCCAGCAAGGGTTTGGGGAAAAAGAAGCCTGAATGTCAGGCCCGAGCTGTGTGACAGTGGCTGCATTATTTAGCTCTACTGCAGCCTATTTTTGAAAAGACAAAATGGAACTGATAGCAGTCCTTCCCTCATCAGGTTGCTGCGAAGCATAAACGAGACAATGCGTGAAAGTGCTTAGCAATCAATAAGTGTGAGTTTTAAAACGCTCAGCCGGAGGAGAAGACACTTGAAACCTTTTTATAAAGTGAAGGTCAAACGGCAAACCCACAAATAGCACCCTGTTCGTCCTCAGCAAAACCAGCATCTAGGAAGAGCACCGGAAACAAAGGGAACTTGAGATGGACCATATGGGATCTTCTGCAGCTCTAAAAATAGCTTAATTTAATCAGAAACCCCTAGCTTCCAAGAGGCCTGAATGAGTATGAAGAGGAAATAGAGTTTGTCAATCAAGATCTTGTGTCAGGCCCTCAACATTAGCTACAGAACTACGATTAAATTAATCAGAGGACGTGAACCGCAGGAAGAGATAAGT
Source organism: Miniopterus schreibersii (assembly GCF_964146895.1). Classification (NCBI taxonomy): domain Eukaryota; kingdom Metazoa; phylum Chordata; class Mammalia; order Chiroptera; family Miniopteridae; genus Miniopterus; species Miniopterus schreibersii. The sequence goes on along the minus strand of NC_138118.1, from coordinate 9,987,551 downwards.
ACCCTATCCACGTTTCTCTGGTATCTGCCCTCACATCATTAATAAGAGTGGCTCTAAATAATGACCTCATCTGTTATCTCTTATCAATCAGGGTGAATCGGGAGTTTGAGCAATCTGTGAACCACCTCCTAAAAATTAGAGCTAGTCGGTTTCAAAAGATTGGACTGAAAGCTACTGAGCTAAACACAACTGGATGGCAGAAAATAGGACTGTTTTTCAAAACAGACCCCCGGATACTTGGTTTTCTACACTGGGCCTGTATATACTTACCAAATGGTGTTAGCTCTCCTTGAAAAATTTTGGTGTGCCTTATTTGGGAAAACAAAACAAAAATAAACAATACATGCACAGTTTCAAAGCAGAGACACTGGAAGAAAACCATTTGCATTCGAAAAGATTCTTGATTTACAGGAAACACTCATGGAAGGATTCCTGTGAACAGCAAGATTCCTTGGAATATAAAGAAGAATCTGCGTTCTATTATCTCAAGTTCTAACTGCATCAGTGCATTTAAGGTAAATTAACCAAAATAACTAAAATCTTAGCACTGGAAAAGAGCAAAGCAAGAGAAGACCTCAAAGGTGACAGAGACTCATCACTGCATTTTATTTAAAAAAGGTCAATTTAAGCAGGTGAAGTGAAATCTCATCTCTCACCATGTTGGGACTAGAACCCAGAACCCCTGACTTGGTCCCCCAGGCACATCTCATTGCCCCAAACCACATCTCCTATTCCCCTATCATATTGTCCAGTACACCGTATTGTATTTTGAAATGCTTCTGAATATTAGCTGTCAGTTTTTAGGAAGCTAAGAACCAAAGCTCGAGCCTCCTATAGCTGACTGGCTCTACGTAAGGGCAGATCCATCTGGAGTTAAATGAAGTGTGGGATAGATACGCCACGCTGAGGAAAAGGCCCCGCCACACGGGAGCCAATTTCACGCATAGCATCATTGCCAATCTGAGGCTCCGCTGCACTGGAGCTATGAAGAAATGGGGCTGTTAATTTATTCAAACCAATATTGGCTGTTTTTCTATGTGCCCAAGATCTGGGAATAACACATGAAATAAGACAGAAATAGTCCCTCACAATCCATCAACAGTAGCAGACAACACTTATTGAGGGTTACTAAGCAATCACAAGGATTTCTCATTTAATACACCCAATATACAGCCCTATGAAATGAAATACATTCTATGGTGATTATCATTTTACAGGTGCAGAATGAAGCACAGAGAGGTGAAGTGACTTAACCAGGGTCACACAGCAACTAGCTGACAAAAAAGAAATTTGAAACCAACCTCAAGGCCTCCACCCTTAGCCACTGTGCTACACTGACTCCAAGTGAAACGGGAAATGAACCTTCAGCACAAACCTACAAATTATTATTTACATGATACACATGTAAATATAATGAGTTACACAAAGGAGAATTTTAGGCTACTCTAAGATCATTTATGAGAAAGATCTCATCGCTGTAACAGGGCTATTTTCACTACCAAAGAATTGGTCACGACTTGGATGTTACAATGACATTTACCTTCCAACAGAAAAAGCCATATAAATAAAGTTCACTTGTAGGGATGTGGGGGGAGAGGTATGTTCATAAGCTTTCAGCAGTAACCACCGACACCGGCCTGACTTTGTACGTTCAAACTCTGGCCCCAGATGAAAGAGAAGTCCTCTCGGAAAATGTTCCTTCAAGCTACCCAGCCCTGTCTTGCACGAACACTTTTTTTTTTTTTAACACTCAGAGAAGGTGGGGCTTTCTCCGTTTCCTTTTCACATCCAATTCACTACATACTCGTGAAGTTCGCCAGACTTTCATTAAGTCTCTTTCCTTCGCTGCAATTTTGAAATCCCCCATCATCAGTCAAACCAGCACCTGCAGGCCTGGTTTCATCCTAATTACTCATACCCCTAACTACAAAAAAAAGAAAAGACAGATCCACCCCTCATTCCCCATGTGTGATTGATTTATACCAAATAGGGGCAATTAGTAGACATATGGACGCCCTAGTCTACTTAATGGAGAGCTTACCCCTCGCTCGGTAATGTTTCCCATCCCAATCTGTACTAAATGAACTGGAGAACCATGCAGAGACACACTTCACACAGAGCACGGTCAGTGCATCACAAATCGGGGACCAGGAGCTGACACCCACCGGTGCTCAGCTCTCTAAGCCACGTATGTGCCAGCCTGGCTCTGTGTCCACTCGAAAGAAGGCATCTCCTGCTTTGCACCAAGCCATCCCAGCCTGCCAAGCTGAGGTCTCCCATGGCGCATTTTTGTAAATTCACACCAGGTACTTCAGAGACTAGCCGGGAGTCATAGAATTATTCCACCCCAAGAAAGTCACATCTTCTCTCTGGGTCTCTCTTTCCTCATTTCTAAAATGAAAGGATGGACAAAACACATCCTAAGCCTCTTCCTGTGTTTAAAACTCTAAACAGGAAAAGCTCAGGCTTAATGCTCAGAGCTTATAAACATAACTATCCTCCCCCACAATACAAGTGCACTTTATGTACATGGCATTTTATAGTGGAAGGAAAATGCCACTGGAACATGGGCGATCAGTGACTAATTCTTTGGGTTTTTCAGAGATGCTGTGTGATCTGCCCAAGAGGAACAGAGACTGGAAACAGAGAAGGCAGAGGCTCCCTCGGACAGTGGGACCTTGGGCGGGACTTCTCTGTGGACGGCAGCTCTGGCTCTCCTGCTCACCTCCTGGGGGCTGCCTCAGATGCCCCACCGGCAGGAGAGAACCACTTGCCCAACACACAACGCAGTAGTCAGAGTGGCAGTGGAGGGCAGCTATGAAAGGGTCTGGCGAATGTAAAAAGTGCTCCACAGATTATCTGCTAGGCCCTCCCAGAGGCTTTCACCCTCCAGACTGTCCAAAGGATGTCCTTTTTAATCATATGCCTCCTGATTCCCTTCTTCCCTTTTCCTGTTTGTCAGTCAAGCATATGAGAGTGAACATCTGCTTTCCCGTCTATTTTTGCCACTTGCGGAATCGATCTGGCTGTCCAGAGAAGGCTGGCCCCCGAGGTCTTCATGATTCCTCCTGGAGTTGCCGGGTGATTTTGCCCCACCAATACCTTCAACGTTGGAGTAGAAAAAGAGAAACATTTCACTGCAACAGAGAACATCAGTCGATCACTGGCCTTGGGATAAAAACTAAAGAGCAAGCTCTCCACAGTGTTGCGCAGCAAGTTAACGCTGAGCATCTCCTCTACTTGAAGCCCTACAACAGGATTTGGAAATCAGGGACTCGGGAGAAATCGAAGCACGCATTCTGCTTATGCAGCCCAAGAGACATGCTGCAGAAATCCAGGTTCTGAAATAAATGCAAAATACCTTGGTCCATTAATCCTGGAAGAAACGGGCTTCCTCTATCTCCCACTTCAGATTTTATTTCCACTGTTCTGGGGAAAAGTGAGGCTGAATCAGTGCTGTTTGGCATGGATGCTGGGTGTCTCCTGTGAGGAATTTCCACAGGGAGGATGCTGGGGTTGGCTGCAGATGAAACTCCCCTGGGGCATCAGCCTGCTGCCCTGAGTCTCCACTCTGGCTCCCACCAAGCTTTTCAGCAGTGGCAGGTACCAGGAACATCCATCAAGCCGTCTCCAGGGACTCACCACAGTCACTCCTCCAGCCTCAGACCGGGAGAATCAGAGAATGTCTTGCTAAGAAATGGAAACTAGAAATGACCGGGGCAGCCCGACCCTTTCCTCCCTCCACAACAACCAGCCCCGTGCTCGGCCGCTCGGTGTATTCCAACGCTGTGCAAATATTTAACCAAGGAAACATCTCTGGAAAGCTTCCAGGACTTGCTGATGTCGGAATGCTCAGCCCATGACTGTCATTTTAAATAACCATCACCAAAAACCAAATCCACCCAGAATGAGCCTCTGCGGGCACAGGCTGGCTGGACTCTGCGGCCACACCCTGCTTGCCAGGCTGCGTCATACCGGAAGCGGAGTGGGCTTTAGAGGTGGCTCTGGGTCCAAATCCCAGTGTGTCACATGCTGAGCAATTGGGCAAATTATTTAACCTCTCTGAGCCTCAACTTCCTCATCTTTAAAGTGGGCTACTACATCTCCACTTGAAGGGTTATTTTGTGAACACGAAAAATACGTTTAAAGAGGCCAGCGAAATGCCTGTCCCCGGGTGACAGGACATCACCAGTTTAGCTTACAACAAGTCACTTGGCTCTCCGTTCCTGCCTCCCACCCAATCAGCAATGCCAGAAAGGAGAAAACCAATGGGCAGGGGCAGTGCCCAGGGGAGGTCTCACTGTACGATCTCCTTAACCTTAACCAGTAAGAGTCAGAAAGCATGCAGTCAGCCTGCCCCAGGCACACACTGGAGGTACCATTCATTCCACCGCAATGTACAGATGCCTCTTCGCCCAAACCCGACCTTGCTAATACTCAGAGAAAACGCGGGCGGACACGTCAAAGGCTGAGGTATGGGAAGAGGGTAATGAAAACCATGACCCGACTGAAAGAAGAAAGTTAATCCCACAAGGCTCCTTCTGCTTATCCCAGCTTCCGACTCTAAATATGGCATGGCCTCCGTTAGGATCGCGCAGGGTGTGGGTCACGCAGGAAGGTTTCCGGGAAGCATGGACACCTGCACCCAGATGATAAGACTGAACAGAGCCAGGGGCTGGGTCTGCACGCAGGCCGCGCCCTCCTGCCCACCTGTGGCCCTAATACCTGTCTGAACCACTGAGAATGACAGTCCCTCAGGGACTCGGGTCGACGGAAGCTAGTACGACCGCTACCTTGACAAATTTGGACGCTCACTCCAATTTCATAAATTTGCATGGCTGGGCGGCTCGAAAAAGCGCGCTGAATAGTTGAAACTAAAACCACTCAGTTCTAGCAATGCTGAAAACTACAGGGGCTGTGATCTAATCGCAAAGCTCTATGTTCCTGCTTTTACACCTACACTGCAGTGCGGAAGCACAATTTTGATTCCCTTACAGGGATGCTTGTCAAGAATTCACATTTGCCGAGGGGTAGCTGGAGAAAAGTCACCAGTAGTGCCCAAGTTTTAGCGGCCAGACTCACAATCTCTCCAAGCCTGAACTAACTAAAAAATCAAATAACTGTTCTTTAATAACAACCCCCCATAAAGAGTCCCCAGCCTGCATCAGATTTGCAGCGCGCCTTCTTCCAAGGAGGGAAGGAGACAGGCTCTCTCGTATTGTTCTCAAATGCCAAAGGCAGCTCTTTGGCTCAGAGACTGTTCCCCAAAACTGATCACTGCCGTTCCTCATGCCACCCCCAACCCCCTCACCCACCTACTGCCACCCAGCTCTGGCAGCTCTGGCAGCTCTGGCAGCAGGGGTTGGGAGAAGATGTTATCTCCAAAAAGGAAGAAACAGACTTTAAAATCCTCCCTAGTTAGGGTCCCCTTGCAATAGCAGGAGGAGCAGAGGATCTGAGGTTGCTCTGGGTGGAAGCAGAGCTTCAATTAAGGGAGTGCCAGAGAGCCAGCAGGGACCACCGCCACGGGCAGGTGTGCACGAGGACGCCCACGGGAGCTCTCCATCGCCTCCACTGTCGCCCCCAGACGCGCAGGACCTGAGCACGCAAGCCCATGTGCACGCAAAAGTTATTTCCGAGGCAGACACATTCTCAGACCCACATGATGAGATCAATACGAAAACCACAAAGGAAATGCTCACAGAATGAAAGCCCCGGTATATAAATAGCCTATGTTTCATTCAATGTCACCGCAAGAAAGAGAATAAATTACTGAGAAAAAAACTGAAGTCGGGAAGGAAAAATTAAGTGTGTAAGTGAGGAAAAGGGGTTTGACCCCAGAGCAGCCCCAGCAGGACTAAAATTTTGTATAAAGTAGAGTGTGTTATATAAAAGGATGCATGGAGAGATAAGGAATGGAAATGTAAGGCTGCTTCATTCCAATCCTAATACCCAAAGGGAGGGAATTCTGGTGGGAACCAGACTTTAAAATTGTAGTGAAGCTGTAAAGACATCCTTGTGTAGGTCTTTGCCTTAGAAAGTGAGGGCTATCTATTTTTCCCTTTGGGGCAGTATTAGTCTCTATTCTGGAGAGGATTGCTTTGGTGGGCCTTTGATTCGTGCAAATGAAGGACAAGTTCCTACCCATTTAGGGGAGCAAAGCCTGAATCCCCAAAAGAAACGCAGTGTAAAAACTTCAGACTAACATATTGAGTGTCTATATCATAACGGACATCGGCTGCATGAACAGAACTGTGTGCGTGCAGAGGTAAAACTGAGGTTTTGTTTTCTGGTTTTCCTCCTGAAGCTAGATTGGGAACTGATCGATCTTTGAGATTCTGGTTTGTTCTTGGGACATCATGCTTGCATTGTCCAGACCTCTGCTCTTGGGAGACAGAAGCTGGAACATCAGGAGGGAGCCGAACCCTATCTTCCCTCCCCAGCCGCCGGACCCCACAGAGGCCTGACTTGAGCCCGAATAATCCAGATTTGGAGCAGCATACTGCCAGTTATTGCGCTGTATTGCCAGGGACACCGTGGGCAGCCACACGGTGAAATCTCCCCTGGAGGAAAATGGGTTCTCCCAGGCAGTCATCCTGGAAGAAGGAATCCAGAGGTTTTTGAAATGTTCTGACACTGGGCGGGGAACTCAGGTCTGGACTCTCAAGCATGAAGAGGCTTGAACCTGTCCCTGTGGTGGGGGTGGGATGGAGGTGGGTCCAGAATCAGCAGAACAGGAGACTCCGAAGTTAGGTTTAGGCCTGAGGCTCCATGAGTCCAACCACGTCTGGTAACAGCTACAAGCTATTGGCTGGGGGTCACCTGCTTTACCCTCAAGGCTTCAGTATGTTCTTCTGAACTGAGCCTCGTGGTGGGAGTGAGGAAGGACACAAGAAGAAGACACAGTGGTGGTCACCACTCGAGGATGGGGCAGACACAAAGCAAGTCCTCTCCGTGGCACCCAAGTTAGCAAAGGGGCACGATGGGGGCACCAGGACCGGAAAATCTAAAAGCCCTCCCAGAGAACACCCAGAAGGCAGTGCACTGCCCATTCCTCGGAATCACTGAAAGGTATTTTGAGGGGGAATTATTTCTAGCAATTTGGCTACTGAGGTTCCTTGCCATAATAATTTAAGATTAAAAAAAAAAAAGTAATCTAATTTTTTATCACAGGCTGGTGAAGGTTTGGATGATTCCAACATTTACTGAAATTACTATTACTAGACTCTGTTGTAAAAACCACTAGTTCTCACCAGTCCTGGGTCTCCTTTCCTTCCTAGGTATCCAAACACTTCCCCCTGCACGTTAACAGAAGTGCTATCTGACGGGTAATTTCTCGATGTCGAGGCAGTTAAGGGTTGGGTGCCACCACAGGCTTTCTTCTCCTTTGCTGCTGAAGATCAGAGGTTGAGATGGGAAGGCAGAACCACAAAGAGAAGGCGACCTTGATCCTGAGTCAACAGAGACAAGAGACATTCCACGCCCCCTCACCCCCGCCCAGCCATCCAGACTTGACTCAGACTTTGTGTGAACAACATTCTTTTGTTGTATTAAACCAGTTAGAATCTAGGGTTTATTTGTGATGGCAACATACTCTGGCCTGCCTAGCCTAACAAATGCAAACCCATTTTACAGACAGAGAAGTGAGGTTTCTAAAGTGTAAGACACTTGTCCAAGGTCACTGAACCTATTACTGTGGAAGAGGAAAGATTCAAAGTCAGGCTCTTCTGACTCCAGAATCTGAGCTCTTAATTTTGTCTATGTATCACCATCATCATCATCAAACACTGACTACCTGCACCTGGATGCTGATTCTTCAAACACAGTTCCGGAGATGAGGAACTAAGGCACAAAAAGACCAACTCCAGATTTCTTAATCACTAATAGTTGAAATATAAACAAAACGTTCTTAAATCACTACAGGTATAATGCTATTTTCATTATATTTTTTCCTGGTCCTCTAAGAACGTCTAAGTATAAATATATTTATGGTTGGAATGAGCAAGTCAGGTACAAAACTAAAACACAGAATCTGATTTAAAGATGCAAATGAACTCATTAATATGTAATCTTTTTACATATGTATGTAGAAAAAAAAAAGACTTGAGGGAAATACATAAAGTAATTTATTCACCCCACAAATATTTATTGAGTGTCTCTGTGCCAAGTACTTTTTGGCACAGAAACAGAGCATACATAAGACAGGCAATATCTCTGCCTCTTAGACATCTTACATTCAAGTATTATTTCTTGAATAAAAGGACACCGTGGGGAATTTTTATTTACTTCTGTATAGTTTTCCATTTTTTCTATTTTTTAAAGATCTTCTTTCCTTGTCTGTAAAGTGGGTTTGAATTTATTAGAATAGATTAGCTAGAGTATGTTGCTGTAACAAATAAGCCCTGGAATCTAACTGGTTTAGCACAACAAAAGAGTGCTTTCTCATAGTATACTGGACTTATACCATCAGAAATTTATTTTTATCTACTGTTCCCAACCAAATCCCATCATACAGACATGATCCAGTTCTTCCAAAACCTTCAGAAGAACATTAGGCAGAACTGAGAGAGGGCTTCTTAGAGACACCTGGTGAGGGGAGGAAATTATAACTGGGATTAGTAACGTTTTATAATTTACAAGTTACTGGTTTCTTCCAATAAAATCGCCAAGGAGATAACAATAAAAATTGAGTTGGATGACAAGACAATTTAGTATCATGCCTCGCAGACAATAACGCCAACCAGTGATTAAATTTTCTGAACCCAGTACGAGCGCGTAAGCTATGACTACAGGATTATTTATGGAGACAACAGAACGCACTATTTGAAATTGAAATGTATGGCTGCCATATCCAGAATGATCATCGAATATTTATGAATCCAGCTCTAGCCGTTCTCTTGCCAATAAACTAATAAAACAAAATTCTTAAGGTCACCTAAGATAAACCGCTTCTCTGTCTTCTGTCTTTCCATGCTCAAATCATAAAACATCGGCTGTGCGTGTTTCCTCAATTTGCAAAACACAAGAGCAGGACACTAAGATAAGGTGAGAACTCTGGAGCTCTCCACCCTCCCTCACCTCTCTCCTTTGCTGTTGTATCATCTCTCATTTCTATAGAGACTTTTAATTCTTCCCAAAGTCCCCACTCAAACCACAGGCGTCAAAGGGCTGCCAATTCCCACTTCAGCACCCAACTAGCCCATCTTATCTGGGATCTAAAGAATTCTTGTTTTTCTCTCTCTTTCCCCCTTTTTTTGGGGGGGAAGGGGAGGCGGGAGCTGTGTAAAATTTCCTGGTTATTTTTATAAATTTAGCTGAACACAATCAATCAGTTGTAGGCAGAGGAAGTGAGAGGGAGGGGGAAAAGTGACTGAAAAGAAGACATTTTATAGACTGGATATTTGAGCTAAAAGGAATATTTAAGTTTATCAACTCCAAACTCACTGTTTTACATAGGAGAAGTCAGGGTCCCTGAGGTCAGCCAAAATCCAACCCTGACTCCTCATGGACAAGCTAGGAGAACAGGGACTTGGTTTTCTTCAGCATTATGTCCCTGCCTAGGACACTGTTAAATAAGTGAATTTACGCGCAGTGAATAAATGCCATCCCGGAAGTGGAAACGAAGTGCCGAAAGTCCTCACTCCGAGCACAGGTAGAAAGAAGGTGGAGCTGACTCCTGCAGTGACCGGGCCTTCGGGTGGGACCCAGGATCTGGAGCAAGACATGCTCAGCGGGGCTGGGCAGGAGCTGGAACCGGGAGCGGAGCTGGCTGCAGAGACTGGGGAAAGGCAGGTGGGCAGAGCACAGTGTCACGAGAGACAGTGGCCAGCACAAGGACACACCACTGGCCTCGAGGAGTCCTCCCAAAAGGCAAGAGGACAGGAAAACACAACAGGGGGGCCTAAGGTCAAGAATCAGGAAAGAAGGTAAGCCTCTGCCTGGGAAAGGGAGGAGACCACAGTCCTAGAGAAACCAGGGTAGAGGTATTAACAGGACATAATAGATGCTCAAGTGTTAAATGAGTGAATAGATGACTACAGATTGGCACTTAAATGGAAGTTCAAGGTTCCCCTCATTACCTGTGGGCCATTTTCCCACCTACCCCACCCCTAAATAAAACCCTATAGCAGCAGTATAAAAATAGGGGCCCTCTAGCAGAGCAGAATGCCCTGCCCAGCCCGGAAAATCTACCCCCATAAGCAGTCCCCACAGGGCAGCTGGGAGAAGAGAGTCCTAAGGTGCTTTGTCAATGCTTTACCCCCCCATTTGTGACACTGGGGCTTCTGGAGGACCAGAGAAAGGACTGGCATGCTAATAAACGTCTCTAAGGCCATGAAAGACTTAATGCTAATAACACTGAGATGTTCTGCACATCAGAGAGACTCCTGCTTAAAAATTGCAGGGGGCGGGGGGCAGACTATAGTATAATTTAAAGAGCAGGCAGGCAGAAGTCCTAAGTTCCAGAAACAATTTTATACAGTTAACTAGATCTCTTGGCCCTAGTTTCTTCAGCTGTAAAATGAGCGAGATATTAGTTGAAGATCCCTAATCTACTTTGGCTTTAATCATATTTTTGTTCCTATCTAAGGCCTAAAATGAGGCATCTCTGAGTCTATAATATATGACTCTCATACCAAATAACTGACTAAGGCTCCTCCTACCTTTTCTTTGGAAATAACATGCCTCCTCTACCGCAGAAGCCAAGGTCTACACTTCAGCGACCAGCCAGAGGCTACAGATAAAGATCTTCTTTACTGATGTAAGAAGGAATTATCATTACCTACTATCCGTTCCCTAATTTCCAGTCCAAAGTTTCCACCTACTACACAGGGCTGCAGAAGTCATTATATATCCTTTGAATCTCATAACAATGTGTATTTTTCTGTAGACACTATTAGAGCCTGTCAGACATCCTGGTTATTGTAGCACATGTTCTGAGAACAGGATGCATTTCATGCACTTGAGCGTCTAGCAGAGCACCTGCCAGGCTACCTTCACTTGGTGGGGCCTGGACGGATTTGTTGGGTATCTTTCCATATAGTTTTACCAGATGTGTTCGGGTGTCTCTCTCCTGCTTTTCTAATTGGTTTAAGAGCTCCTCGCGTGCAGATAAATGCTCATTCTTCCCTCAAGGAACCCCTTCTATACACCGAATCACTATGCTGTATACCAGAAACTAGTATAATATTATATGTCGATCATATTTCAATACAAAAGAGCCCCTATTTTGCATCCTCGTACACCTTTCGAAAGTACATAAAGGAAAAGAGTAAATTAAGCCAGAATGTGATGACGTGTGACTGTTAAAGGCCAAATAATAAATATTTTAGACTTTGTGGGCCGTAGAGTCTCTGTTTCAACTACGTTAACTCTACAGTGTGTTCATGTTTCAATAAAACTTTATCTACAAAAACAGGTAATGGGTCTTATTGACACGTGGGCTGCAGTTTTCCCACCCCTGAATTAAATCTTGGAACATAAAAAACAAGCATAAGAACAACGTATTATCATTTTGCCAGTCTCAATGAGAAACATTTGATCCTACACAGACTTTTGAGGAGCAAGTTAAGAAAATAGACAATAGCACCATGATCATAACAATAAAAAAGAACTGCAGCAACATCTCTGTTTATTGATTATGTCTAGACACTGGCTAATCATTCAACTATATTTAATACAACGTACCTATGACTATGGATTTAAATACGTAACCACAAACTATCAATAAGTTTCAAAATCATAAATCCTATCACAATAACATTTCAACTAAATCTCTCCCTATTTCTAAAACTTATCCCCAGAACAAACCTCCCCTAGCCTGTTCCAGAAAGATTTCTCCCTGGATAATAAACTATGGGGGAAACCAAGAGAAAGAGGTGGGTAAATAATTATGAAAAACTGTGGGTAGTGAACGCCCATCACTTCCTTAACGTAATCACTACAGAAATAAGAGAGAAATCAGACCTCACGATCTCCGCAAAGATGTAAAGAGGGGTCCTGGTTCACGAACTGGTCTATGGAGAGGGGAAAAAGAAAGGCCTGGTATGTACCAACTACCTTTTCTACTATAACTTAGAACAAAGAGTCGGAAGTTCCTCTTTACTCACCAGCCATCTGAGGACTCTGACGCTGGCACCGTGCACCTGTCCTGGTTCCTGCAGCTTCTGCAAAAGAGATCCGTCCACCCCAGACTCATCCTCCCAGCCAGCCGGTAGCACCCGCGGGTGCACGCGCGCACACGCAGACACGCTACACAGCATCGGCCTGAAGCCCAGTCCTCTGTGCTCGGCGCAATCGCCTCAACTCCTCCCCAGGAGGTCCCTAAATAATAAACCAAGTTAAACTTGAGTGGTCTGACTACCCAGAAAGGGAGAGAGAAACGATAGGGCGCCTCCGCCAAAAGATAACAAAGGCTGCAAACTGATCCCCAGGAACTTGGGAGTCAGTTTAAATGGCACCAGGATACTCACAGATCCAGACACACTCTGGCGCTAGACACTGGCCCGGAAAGTGGATTAGCTGGGCAGATGGCATTAGACTTGGAGCCGGGATCCCTAGGAGAGTCTGCCAGCCACTGTGGGAGTGCCCACCACATGCATTTAGGAGCCCTGCAAGGACTCCAAGGCCTTTCAGGACCCAGCTGCCGTCTCCAAGGAGTCCGCATGGGAACACACACACACCCCCCCAAGGGGATGGTTTAGTCCCTCACTGGCAAAAGAAATAGAGGGGAAGAGGGAGGAAGGGAGTCTAAAAAACCTAGAGAGGATCAGGGTGTAAAGTCTAAGCCAGTTTATACCCAAAAGCAAGGCTGAGACAGTGTTTCCCAAATTTGCTTTCCCTTCTGTTTCACTCAGATTCAGTCTCTCTCTCTTTCAGGTTCATAGTCCTCGGTGAACAGAAGACATGGACTGGAAGGGAGATACGAAGAGGTTATAGAAAAGGCAGAGGCCCCTGTCCCCCCACCTTCAGGAGCAGTTCAATTCCTGAGCTAAAATGACCACGACATCAGCAAATCCCACTGGCTCCGACAGAGCAGCCCCAAACAAAGGCAGATAAGTGAGAAAATGACGTCAGGGCATCCGGTCCCACCGAAGTGGGGCAATCAATGATTCTGTGACAATTGTTTTTTGAAAGAGAAGGAAGAGTTGTTGCCGTTTCCCAAAAGGGAATCTAAATTGTAAATTGTCAGTGAGAAGCAACAAAACAGCAGCAGCAAAAACAAAAAACACCACCTAGTCCAGAATCCAAGAAGGCAGAGTATGTGAGGGAGGTGGGGAGACACAGTTGGCCAGGGACAGAGAAGGCAGGGGCCACCTCAGGGTGCTCCTGTGTCTGTCCCACCGCTGGTCCACTCCCACCAGAAACGCTCCAGGTGGAGGGTGGGGGTCCAGCCCCTGCCTCCCCCACTCCCTCCCCCAGGAGCTCCCCAGGCAGGCGGTTCCTCCAACCCCTCCTATGACTTGAAAATAGAACAAAAATGATCACCATCTCTGTATCCTGCACCCTGTATTTTCAAGTGGGCCTTTCCAACCTAAGAAGATACAGGTAAGGAGGCAGAGGCACAGTCCACTGGGCAGCCAGCCCAGGATTTCCCCCCCAGCCTGTCTGGAATCATTCACCGGCCGAAAGGCAGCCAAGAATGTCTGTTTTACCCCTTTCATCTGGAGCTGTCCCCACGTGCCCTCCGCCCCGCCCCCCCCTCACCTCGGGGCACCTGCCTCAAACAGCATCCCTGGTGTTGTCATTCACCTCATGGATAATTGATAGCGTGTCAAGCTGATGCTAAGAAAAGACCAAGGTGGGGAGATGTGTGCCTGCTATAAATAGACCCACGACATGACCAGCATTTGCCAACTTTTGAGCGAAGAAAGGCAGAGGCAGAAACAGCAGCTTCCCCCGGGTCCCTGGGAGAGCTGGCTTCACACCGGCAGCCACAGCCCTGTCCAGGGGCTTCGAGCAACAGCAGAGGGCTGGGGAGACGATGTTTCTTCCCATCTGGAGCAAAATTCAACATGTTGCATATGCAGGAACTTCAAGCTTCAGGGACAGACGCAGCAGAAAACCGCCAACACATTTGCCTCCTCCCTCCCATATTGTCTTTTTCTCTTTTAGGTGATAGGCACTTTGTTTCTATATTTTGCTCCTGCGGGCAACTCTGGGTCTGAGCTTTCGTGTGCACGCACTCACCCAGGTAAACACGTAGCCAGTGCCTAGGTGGACCCTAAATGCGGGTCATGTTAGCGGCTGCATACACAGAGAGGAAGAATTTTTAAAAAGGCCTCTAGCCTCGTGAGGCATTAATCAGAAAGCCTTCAGCTACAAGTAGCAAACTCCAATTCAAAATAGAAAGAAATATAAATGGAAAAATTAGTCGGATGCAAGGCTTTTCTCAGCACCTCCCACTAAAAGTTTGCCACCAAACAAGGGAGCCAGCCAGGAGCGAAGATTAGATTCAGGCTGTTGCCTTCCTGCCCATATGGCCTCAAGATGGTTGCCTTTAATTTGAGGGGAGGAGGGAGGTCAGGGAACAGAGGCAAGTGAGCAAAACTTTTCAGGCTTAAAATTGCTTCTATGTCTAAATTGAGATCTTTGGCTTGGTTGCTCACATATGGAACAAACTGGAAACAAATTGGACCAAATGCTCTTAATTCTTTGAGGGCATTGAACTGCCAAATAAACAAGTCCAGTCTAGAAACTTCTGTAATCACCCATTCCCCAAAGTAACCTGTTTGCCCAGCCCTCCACCAACAAGCAGGCTGTGAAAGTCAGGCAGAGGCCTTGGGAAGGTCACCCTCACCTATGCCCACCTCAGGTGTGTCCCGGAGATTAGTGGGCATGGAGAAAGGGGAACAGAAGCTGCAGAAAGAGACACAACCAACTGCAATCACTGTAAGGAATCGTGACATTTCAGGAGCACAGAAATGGACTGTATAAGCTCTAAGCATTGGTGTCTACAAGCAAAGCAGTCAACTAGAAAACACTGGAAATTTGAAGGAAGAGGTTTGGGTCCATGGCTAAGTTCCTAAGTGGGTGACAGAGAAAACCCCTCAACCTTACAAAAGGAGTTCAACCATGGAAGGTTCTTAGGAGAGTATGTTTGGAGCCAGACATTCACCGAGCACATCAGTTAAACTAATTAAGTTCTTCCTCAACAATAACAGAGAAGAATCAGAGCTTAGAATGCTACAGAACCACCCATGCACACGCATCGCCAATAAACTTGTTTCCTGCAGAAGCCTTAATAACCGAGCAGATAGGAGATCTCTCCCCCGTTTCCAAGCAGAGCATCTCATCAATAATCCAGGCAGGAGATAATATGCCAAGACCTGCTGTGCCCTCCCAGCCAAGCATGACCTCAGGGGCTCCTGGTTATCATGCTCCGAGTTCACGCCTAGGAAATGATGGAAACGTACCCTTGGCTGCACAGCCTTTTTCTAATTCATTTGTAAGCTACACTAATAATCCCATGATGCAAACACAGGGGAAAAAACCATTCAGCAACCATCAGGAAAGTTATTTTTGAAAGACATAAGGGAATGATTATAATGATTTATTAAAATCTTACAAAGTGAGAAAGTAAGATTGGCAAACAAAATCCAATTAAGGAATTCACCAAATAAAAAGGAATCGCACTCCTCCAGCCTGAGGTTGACAAAGAAGCCATTCAGGAAAGAGCTTTATATGCTAAACGGAACTGGGTAAACCTAGTTATTTTCCATGCAGCGCTGTTCTTAAAAGAGCTATTTAACTTCAGTCATCTCCAGAATCTAAAAGACTAAGTATTTACACTTGTGCAGGTTTTTTAAAATTTAAATCCCAATTTTAAAATGAACTTGCCTCAGAGACTACACTGAATGGATTTAACAGTTGCTTAAATACAGTGTTCCTAAGGCTAACTCTTCAACATCTTTCCCTTCCTTCCACCTCCCTTTCCTTCCCCTCCTCACCCCTCCTTTCCCTTACCCTTCCTAAAGCCTAACCCCCTTCAGTTTTCCCCTCCTTTCATCCAGTTATATTTACCTCTCCTCTTTGTCCCTCAACGATGTGGGCTCCACTTACTTTGGATGTGTTTGTGCATATATAATCTATTCGTTTATTTGTGTTTTTTTTTAAAATATTCCCCTTTCTCCCGGCCAGCATGGCTCAGCAGTTGGCCTATGATCCAGGTGATTGCGGTTCAATTCTGGGTCAGGGCACATGCCCAGCAGCGGGTGTGCAGAAGGTAGCTGATCAATGGCTCTCTCTCATCATTGATGTTTCTATCTCTCTCTCCCTCTCCCCTCCTCTCTCTGAAATCAATAAAGACTTTTTTTTTTTTTTAATTTCCCTTTTTTTGTTTCTTCTCTGAAGTTTATCTGTAAACATTCTCCAGGATCTCAAAACTAAGGAAGGACGTTGTCCTCTGGCTCTTCACACCTCTTTCCTGGGTGCCCACACTCCACTCTGCTCCACTGAACGCTGCCTTCACTTTACTCGCCATTCTCAGGGTTCCCCACCCGTTCCAGAGAGGCCACTCACCAAATCCACCAGTTCTGTCCCAAAGGCTAAGGTTCTAGTGACGGTTCTCAGTCCCTTCTACGGCTACCCACATTGGTCGCCATGCCCTCCTCTTTACACATTTGCCTCCTGACTTCCTGAGCAATTCATTTCTCATTTTTCTGCCCCCTCTCCCTCCCCCCAGGCTTCCCTGCTTCCCTGGGTAACTGCGGGTGCCCCTGGGATTCTGTGCTCCCCTCTTCTCCACATGATTTCCCTAGAAATCACCCAGCTTCACATTCTATCTACTCCCCAATGGCAAGGAGTCCCAACATTTCATCTCTGCCTGAGACCTCTCTCCTGACCAGCTAGAAGTGAACAGCTCACATTCAGAATGCCCAAAGCTATACCTATTGTTGCTCCCTCCACACCTGTCCCCCAACTTGTACTTCCTATGAGAGAAAATCATTCAAGCCGGACCTGGAAGTCAACGTAATGCACACTCTTCATTCCTCTCACAGCCAGTCACTACACCCGCCTGTCCTCCCCACCCTCTGCTGCTAACTAGACAGCTCAGGATGTCGCCCCTCCCATCCGGGTCTTCCTGCTTCTTGCAGACAAGTTGCTCCCACCTCATGATGTATTAATGGCTCTACATCAACTACAAAGTTAGTCCAAGCCCTTTGATATGTGCTTATTCCACATTTCCCTTTCTACCTTCTAGCTATCCCAAATTATTTGTAGTCTCCCAAATGCATAAAGCCATTCCATTCCTTCCTATTTTTTCAGGGGCAGGGGGGGAGAAATGCATCCCCTGTCTGTTTTGACTAGGTAACTCTTTAAGATACATTTCAATTGTCTTCTGCTCCACAGAGCCTTCTGTTATGGACTGAATGTATATGTTGCCTCGAAATTCATATGTTGAAGCCTTAACCCCCCAGTCAAAGACTGTATTTGGAGATAGGACCTTTAAGGAAGTAATTAAGGTTAAATGAAGTCATAAGGGTGGGGCCTTGATCCCACAGGATTAGTGTCCTTATAAGAAGAGATACTCTAGGATGCTCTCTCTCCCTCCCTCTCTCATTTTCTCTCTCTCTCTCCCTCCCTCCCTCTCCCCCTGCATGCATCTACTGGGAAAAGGCAATGTGAGAACATAGAAGGAAGGTGGCTGTCTACTAGTCAGGAAAGAGAGCTCTTATCAGAAACCAAAACTTACTGGAAATGTAGTCTTAGGCTTTCAACCTCTAGAACTGTGAGCAAATAAATTTCTGTTGTTTAAGCCACCCAGTCTGTGGTAGTTAGTTATGGCAGCCCTAGCAGACTAATACACCTTCCTAATCCCCCTTATCTCACCCTACAGGACTCCAGCATCGTCTCCTATAGTTTGTACAAGTATCCATCCATTACAGCGTCCACCCTCCATCCTGCAATACAACTTCATGTTCTTATGTCTTTCTCACCTACTAACTGTAAACTCCTCAAAGGCAGAAGCAGGTCCTCCCATTTTTGTGCTCTTTTACTTGGTCTAGCACAGTATCCACCCAGAGTAAGTTTCAATAAATGCTTGGGAGATGAATTAAGAAACTAGAAAATGGAATGAGTGAAACTAAGCTTCTTGTTTCATTTGAGTTCACACATGGGTGTTCAGGTATGTAGGTTTGTGTGGGTTGGGGGGGTTGTATGTACACGTATGTCTATACAATGACATGTATGTCTCTACAATGACATGGTTTATTTGCAAGAGGTGACAGTGCAAGTCAATCAATGTGTTTCGTACCCTATTGTGGAACCATTTCTCCTTTCCCTCCCCAAATCCTCCTGCATTTTCCTAATGCAGCTCCCACATAAAAGGGATCACCTTACATCATTTTATATCTGTGTCTTGTCTTCCTTTGTTTTCCCTCCATTTGAGGCACTTAGCCAGTTACCTCCCACAGCATACGGTTCTATTTCCCATCGTTGGAGCTGACAACATGGAGCCAGACTGGAGTCACTGGCTCAGGACATGTCTCTAAACCAGTGAAATCTCAAGGTAGAGCTTGTTCCCCAGGCACAGGGAACTCTCTGCAACGCAGCTGGGCAGATCTGCATGTGTACGTAGCTGAGAAGAGAGAGATGACTATATCCACCTGGCAGAAGTCGGTTAAAAAAGAAAAGGGAGTTTGGGGCTCATAGTGAAACTGGAAAATCATGCTTGCTTTTTCCAGCTTGGAAGCAGATCTTCTCTGCACCCTGGGGAAATCAGTCCTCTTTATGGTCTCTCTTTTCATCACTATTTATGACAGCTTGGAACAAGGAACTCTGGTCCTGTATCTCTTGTTTTAACTTTCCTTTGTGAAAACGAACCTTCTTTTTTCCCCCCAATAGTTTGGACTTTACATGCTAATTAGGAGGGAAAGAGATTTGGAAATGGATAGGAATCCACTTCGCCACCTCCTCCCCAATCAAAACTGCAAAAATCTCTGAAACAACATCCCTGACACCTGCACCTATAGCACCAACGTGGTTCTAAGAACCCCTGGGGGAGTTTGGGACTCAGATCTCCCCAAGGGTCACTCTACACCTCAGGCTATGGCCCAAGTCAATGAGGCTCCAGCATTTATTGCTGCAGAGAGATGCCTGAAGGGAGGCAGTCTGTTTGGGAAGCGAGGAAGAGAGTGGACTCTCAAAGCCCTGTTTGCAAAGCACTTTCCATTAGACTGAGAGTCTGAGGTGTCCCTCCCCAGCAATGCTGCCGGTGCCATTATGGGTGAGATCACACTGGATGTAATGAGAAGATACTTAAGCCAAAAGCATGGTTTGTTTGTAATCATAACAATTCCTTACACTTCCCATTCAGGTGCTCTGAGCTTACTCAGAAAGAACAATTGAATTCACGTATTTTTAAAAATATCTACATTCTAAATTGACAGTGATTCTCAAGCAGCTATAGAAGTGATTCACAATATAGCAAGAACCAAAGACTTCCAAGAAATTCTTAGCTCATCACAGGCCTGGGCTGGGGAAAGAGGCTACACACACACACACACACACACACACACACACACAGAAAAGTATTTTGACAGGCTCATGCCTCACTGTTCAGAAGTGAAAAATGAGATGCCCTGAGAAACTAAAAAACAAAAAGCCAAGTTAGTTGTACCGTCTTCGCTACTCCAGTGGGAGTGATGAAAACCGAGCAGAAAAACATGTGTGCCCGGCCCTGGCCAGGTGGCTCGGTTGGAGCATCGCCCTGAACACCAAAAGGTTGCAGGTTTAACTCCCAGTCAGGGCACATACCTAGGTTGCAGGTCTGATCGCCAGTTGGGGCTTATACAAGAGGCAACTGACTGATGTTTCCCTCTCACATCGATGTTTCTCTCTCTCTCCCCCTCTCAAAATCAATAAAAACATATCCTCAGTGAGGATTTTTTTAAAAGAAAGAACGTGTGCCTGGGAAAACACAGTGGTAGACTGACTCCCCAGTTCTCTTCTGTACCTCGCATCAGGAGCCCTGCTCAGTCCTCAGAGGTTACTTTTTTTTGAATCAGCTGGACCCATCGCCCCTGCTAATCACTCCTCCTCTCCCTGGCCCCTCTTTCCCCTCCAGTCCCTGTAGGTGACTCTGATGATTTCTGTAACAGCCCAGAGCCCCGAGGGAAGAACTGGCATTTTCCAAAACTCTGGGCTTATACCCAACCGGCTCCTTCCACCTCCCTCCTCCCCAAATCCTGAGGGCCTCTGCCAGAGCCTGTTGTCATGGTTACTCTAATCTTTATCTGCTTTGCTTGTTAAACAAGCTGACTTCTTCCAACCCACCTCCTGGTTGCCCCACCTCCGTGTCCTTCATTGCCTCCCCTCCCATCCTCAGGCCCGTCCTTTCCTGGGGATGAGAGGACAATACAGTAATCACTGTTCCCAGCCTGCCCCTCCAGTCTACCAGATCCTATCAGGAGGGTTTTTCTTTTATGTTCCCAAATGGAAAAGTACCGCTCATGACAGAAACCACCAGTGGTTAGAAATGAAGGTTCTACACAAAGAGAAGAGAGGAGGCAGGAGGTTAAATCCAGAAAGAATTATTTTGATTGGCAAAATGAGGCTCATGTCTAGAAAAGTTATCAAACAGGCCTACTGAGGTCGGCTAATGCCATGCCCCCAGCCAACTGCCCTCAGAATAAGACCTTGCGTCCTACTCTACAGTGACCAGCCCTCCCATTCCATCGACATGCTCACACCACGTCCCTCATTCCTCCAGGTCAGAAGGTGACCTTCTCTCCTCCGGTCCAGGGCAATGCCCTTCAGGCTGCTCTGGATCCTGTTCCCTCCGCCTCCTTAGGACTCTCTTCTCCAGCTTTACTGAGGTATAATTGACAAATATTGTATGTATTTAAAGTGCACAACTCGGTGTACTGATATGCATATCTACTGTGAAATAATCACCAGTCAGGCTAATTAACATACCCATAAGCTTAAATAGTTACTATTTTCTTTTCCCTCCCTCCCTTCCTTTTTGTGGTAAGAACACTTAATTCGATCAAACTTTCCTCAGCCTTCTGAATCGTAAACCAATTTCTTTCTGCTTCCTCTTTCCCTTCAAGCATGTAAACACAATTTCCCTCCTTAAAACAAAATCCACTTTAACCCCACATTACCCTCGAGAAATGCCAGCTCATCTTCCCCTTTGGAAAGTCGCCTCCCCTCCCGCCTCTGCTTCCTGGTTTGCATTCCGCCTGCAGCACACAGGTGCCCTCCAGGACCCTGCAGAGCCAGGGTATGAACAGCTTCCCTGTTATTATTAACCTCCCTGGACACCTCTCTGCTTGCTTTTCGGCTGTCGTATCGCTAGCAAGTGGTGACCAACACACAGGAATCTGAAGTTCTTTCACTTATGTTCAGTTCTTGGCCCTGACATTTAACAGCTAAGGGATTTTAGTCAAATTATTTAACCTCTCTGTTGCCTCAGTTTCCTCCTGTTTCATTGAGGTCATAACAGTACCTGCCTCATCGGGTTCTTATGATAGTTAAATGAGGCAACACATGTAAAACACCAGAGCAGAGCCCACTCATAGGAAGCACTCGAAAACTCACTAGGGACATTCCATCATCCAGCAGCAGGGAACAGAAAAATGAGTGAGATATGTAACATCTCTCTGTTCCAGGTCCTGGCCATCGCTGGACCTTGTAAATTGGCTTTCCACGTTGTCTCACACCCAGTCCTCACTGCTCCTGGTCGCAAGGCCATTATAGATGGTGCTCCCTGAATGCGGAAGACCCTCACCCCAACACTGATTACCCCAACATTGATTATGCAGACAATTCCCTCTCACTCTTCAAAACTACTCAAACATCACCTCCTCCAGGAGGTCTTGCTCGGTTCAGTAGTGGTCGCCCAAACCTTCGTGAGGTCATTTCCTCTGTGCTCCTCCAGTGTCCTGGGCTCACCTCCGTCAAAGCACTGCTACAGGATACCATCTGCTTCCTGTTCTCCCTTCAACGGCTTGTGCATTTCCTAATTCTAGGACCTAGTCCACTTCCTGGCATCCAGAGAACATCACGTTGTTGAGTGAGCAGCAAAGAGTGGTCTCGATAGGATTTAGGGCCATTGTCTCAACCATTCAGAGCTGCTTAAAACATTTCCTCATCCAAAGTGGTCATCATCCCTCCCAACTTCAGATCACCTAACATTTTGGTTGCCATGTTCTATTTATCTTCACCTGAGTTATGGTAAGTCTTAAACAGGAGCCCAGTGCACAGAGTTCACCTAGGAAATCTGTCGGCACGCCTGTGAAGTGCTAGCTGTAAGGGACCCTGGAGAAGCCATCCAAATGGGGGTGACGCTATCTGACTCTCCTTTTGTACAGTTCATATTCATTGATCTCATCCAGGAAGCTCTGGGTGTGAAGTGTGGCCTGACACAGACCAGTCAAATGTCTGGCTGAACCTCAGATATACTGTATCTGCTGTATTTATTCTCCTTGGGCTTTGCAACTTTCAATTTTCTGAAAAGAATTCATGCTATTTGGGCAAGACATTCTCAGTGAGCCAGTGTTTGCATTTAGGGATCACTGCTTTCCTGCCCAAGTTCTTACAAATTGTTTCATGACCTGCTCAAGGATGGCTGATGGAAATGATGTCAGACTCATCTATAATCCTCCAATTTTTGAAAACCTTTTTTAGAAAAAGTTGGCCCATCTCGGTTTTCCAGCTCCTCTCCCATTTATTATCCATGATTCTCCAAAGACTCCAAATAGTAATTCAATAGCTTCTCTCTGTTACCTACAATGTAATTCATCTGGGACGCAGGGCTTGAATCGGGTAGCTCAGGCTGGTGTTTGCTTACGTCTTCCTCATCAGGAGAGAATTTAAGAAAAAGGCCTACGACCAGCTTTCTTCTGTGGTTGTTGGAAATTGGGAGCCCATCCTAAAGTATAGTTTTCTTTAAAGGCTCAGGCTAATGAATCATCCACTGATTTTTCCAAGCAGAGCGGTAGAACTACACACACACACACACACACACACACAGTTTGGAGTCAGAAAGACCATGCTTCATCACACTAGCGCCGTCTCACCACTGGCAAGACTATGACCCTCTCTGAGCCTCAATTTCTTCATTTTCAAAGTAAGGAGAAAGATAATGCTATCTTTCAGGAAAGCTCTAAGATGAGTTCACACAAAAGAGCCTAACCACGGTGCCCGCATCTGTCACTAGGTTCTCCGTCAAGCTCCACGAGTAATATTTAGCATGTCATTCCTGACAAGGCAGGAGTTCCCCACAAGAACTGCTGAAAACTACTCATCACCCTGGATGCCTAAAAGAGCAAAAAAAGGCCCCTTGCATCACTGGAAAGTAACTGCGCTCTGTAGAAAACAAAGCAAAGAAACAGACAACCTAGAAGAGAGTCCAGCCTTGGCAGGAGTAGGCCAGATGGGACCAGACCTTGCTAAGAGCTCTCAGATACAGCCTAGAAGCCAAGAGCTTACAGAGAAGGTGAACTGTGCATAGTGCCCAGGTCAGCAGGTAACCCTGTTCTCATTTCACCACCTCCGCTACGCACTCCCCCACTGTCCACCCGCGTCTGCAGACACTCTAAGGAACGTCACATCCTAAGGAAAGTCTGTGAGGGAAATGCTGAAATCATCCTTGGCTTTCTATCCCTTTAATGATTTTTGCTTCCCGTTTCGGTTTTTAGATCCTGAAGTGTAGATTAGTTCTTAGTCGGGTGTCCAGGGCTTCAGTGACCTCAGTTCTTAATAAGCCCGGGTCAGGCCAGGTCAGTTACAGTGCGAGACACAGGAAGGTTCTGCCAGTCCTCACGGGGGTCAGCTTCTCAGCCAGTATGACCTGGACGCCCCCTGGTTCTTTAGCCTTTCTCCATGTCTGTGGTTGTTGCAGTATATTCAGGTTTCAAGAACAAAATACCACTTTTTTTTTAAGCCTTCTAAAAATAGGAACTATATTATAATTAGTCTGGGAATTCTGATTTGCCTTTCACGGAGAATTGGTTTTTCTTCTGCAAATCTGACCTTTTCCTCTAATCTCCTTTCACACTCTTTTCTTGGCGCCAAGATAAATCCTTCTGTTAGAAAAACTAGAGAGCATAAATTCTTAGGTCCAGGGTCACCCAGTCTCATAGAGCAGACCCCTTCTTTCCTAAGAAGAGCCACGTCCACGTGTGAAAATGAAAAGCAAAAGAGGATCACTGAGGATCTCCTTAATGGGAGTCCCTGGATGGGAGACACCCTACCTTTCACAAGGTCCACTGTCTGGTTCCTGGGCACAGTAGTGACTTCAATGGCCAATGGGTGAGAAGTTGGAAGGGACAGAAGTGGTCCTTCCTCACTGGCCTGCTTCCAAGTTTACTTTCCTCTCCAGGCAAAACAGAGGTACCTACCCATGGAAGCAGGGCTGCTCTTCTGTGTGTGACCTGCTAGCGCCACAGGCCATGCCTGCCTGCCCTGAGTCCTCAGAAAGGCCCCCAACCTTCACGGATTAATTTTTGGTCTCTTGTAATGATGATGAAAGCATGCTGCAATATCTCTAAGGAGAGCAGTCCGGGCCTGAGCACCTGAGCTCTAAGTTAAGTGGCAGGTTGTCTGACTGCTTTGGCATTTGCTGTTTGCATATCAGCGTAACATTTATTTTAAGCCTCGAAAAGTGCCAAGCGATGGCTCCTGGGTTGACTTTGATCAGATCTTATCACTGATCCAGCAAATATTTAATGGAAGTGTTTTTCTGCTCATTCCAGATGTGAATGGCGTTGCTCTAGAACAGATCGTGTTTCTTAACGTGCCCCACCCCCTACTCCGACACTAAGTCCAGAGGGGCACCCTGGGAATCCGTGCTTTTAAGGAGCTCCCTGAAGCACACTAGAGTTATTGCTCCAGGTGAGCAGACTCTGACACTTCGAATTCGTTTCGTAATTCATAAGGAACTTTCTGTCCTCATTTTGCTAGATATACACACCTAACGGAATTGGGGGAGGGCCAGGATGGTTTCTGCTTAACTTATTTCATGGACCCCAGCAGACATCACTTGCAGCATTGGTGAATAATGACCTTAAAGTTCATCTAGGTCATTTCCACCCAAAGTAGAAATGCTGCTCCTTATCAGAAACCCATCCAAGCGCTGCTTCAATCCCTCTCAAGGCAGGTCTGTGCCACCCAGAGGGTGGTTTCCTCCACCAGTGTGCCCACTGCCAGGATGGCCTTCCCTCCTGCTCAGCCCAGGGCACCCACAGCAGTCCCATTTCACAACTGTTGTCCTGGTGCATTTAATAAGCCTCCCCTTGCCCAGCCGGGCGTGGCTCAGAGGTTGAGCATCGACCTAGGATCCAGGCAATCGGGGTTCGATTCCCGGTCAGGGCACATGCCCGGGTTGGGGGCTCAATCAATGATTCTCTCATCATTGATGTTTCTATCTCTCTCTCTCCCTCTCCTTTCCTCTCTCTGAAATCAATAAAGATATATTTAAAAAATAAAAAAAAATAAGCCTCCCCTTTATTCTCAACACCCTGGTTTGGAAGATAACAGACAGGGTGACCGTATAATTTACCTACAGCACAAGATAAACTTTGAACTCCTGTCCCGAGATAAAAGGATGCTCACAATCTCATCCCTACCCCCCACCTCTCCAGTCTCAGCATCCAGCACTTCCTACCAGGGACCCCCGACTCCCACTCTACAGAAGCGCTCTCCCCTCCCCACCTCTCACATAAGGCAACTGAGGCACAGACAGGAACTTGCCTAAAGCTTTGCAGCTACTAAGTAGAAAACGGTTTTCTTTTCCATTGGAACACACCCAGATCCAGCACTGGTTTCTCCTGGGATATTGCTTCCAGGCCCTCAGGGCCTTTACTAACTATTCTATGAAGGAAAGGTAGAGCAGCAGACACAAGGCCCTAGGTGCGTCTGACCACGGAAGGGGCGCTGCTTCCTGGAATCGGTACATTACGGTTCCATTAATGCAGTTTCTGTTGTCTCATCAGGTTTAGCAGCTTATATTGAGCTTTTAGTCAAACAAAGCCTAAATGTCTTTTCCCTACCAGAGCTCCTGACAGTAGATATTTTTTCTCCCATCATCGCTATTGATTTCTTTCACTCCCAAATAAGATTTTACATTTATCTCTTTGAAATGTCACCTTGTTATTTTTAACCCAGCCTCCCAGCACATCCCGATCATTTTGAGACATATTTTTTCATCGATTACATTGGCCATTCTTTGCAGCTTTGTGTCTGTTACAAATTTGATGAGCACTACTCTTGTGTCTTATTCCAAACTGCTGGCAAAGCTACTGCCCAGGGCAAGTCCAAGAACTGGGAATCTCAAAACGATTCACCTGATGACATTCCTTATGTCACCTGTGCCATCTGTCTTCCAACAAGCATGCCTACAGAAAGCGCTCCCTGGTCAGAGTTTACAGCCAGCACATGGCAACCCTCTCCAGTGAGATGTGAACACAGGGCTCTTCCTAGAAACGATGAAGCTAAATGACACCACTGACTAAACAATTCAGCCAAGCGGCCCTCAGGCTGGTCTGACTCTAAGGATAGGCAGAAAGGGGTAAGATTTCTAGGAAGGCCCTTCAGCCCCAAAGGAGTCCAAACTTCCACTGCTAAGAAGAGAAAACTCAGTGTTGGAGTTCCATCCCCAAAGCCCTACCCATGTTCCTTGGAGACGTAACACTTACACCTTAAGCTGGTATCAGACAGCTGTGCCCCAGTGTGATTCCGAAGGGTTTTCAGAGAACACCGCTGAAAGAAAAAGGCCAATAGAAGCCTGGTTGAAAGCGTTTCCCTGAGGGTCAGATCTAGTTTCTGCAACCTGACTCTGTTCCTTTCATTTACAAAAGAAGAGAAGAAAAGATCATTCAGGACGCAGGCTCTGGGGAGAAAGGTATCATCAGGAATGCTCAAGCAGGAAAGGTGAACCAGCCTGCTGTTCTGAGTCGATTCCTGAGGGTTTCTCCAGCCCAACAGGAAAATGAAGCAAAGTCCAGGAAACAAAACTTTCAGTGGTGATGTGATCAGGCTTCCAGTCAACACGGCGCATTAACATGGTGTTTATCTCTTCTCCCTTCCCAGCGCACAATGTAAGGAGCGCGATTAAAACTAAAAAGTGAAATTCCACAAGGACAGAGAGAAAAGGAGAGGGGAGAATAGTAAGAAAGAAAGGTTACCAGTCTTCTAGAAGGTGGAAACTAAATATGCAAGTCCTTACTGACCTATTAGAACAAAGAAAGCTAAAACTCTCAAAGAGCGAAGCCAAGAAAAGGCAGGCGGTTTGCACTGTAGGCCCTTCCAAAGGCTAGGACTGGAAGCAGTGCTATGGACTTCCAACAAGGCACAAAGAGTCCTCCTGACCCCTTCCCTTCTCCTCTCTGCGTGTGACCATGCTTCCCCCATCAGCACGAGAGAGGAGAGGTTTTTTTCCCTAGAGAAATTGAAAAAGCAATTCTCAGGAACTAGGTACATAGTGGGAGGACATGCATAGGGGTGCAACGGTCAACATGAGCTGGAAAAAGGGAGAACTGAGTGCAAGTCCACAGCCAGGTGAGAGCTTTCTGTCCCCTGCCCCCAGCTTGGCTCTCACAACACCTGCAGAGGCACATATTCCCAGAATGAGTCTGGAAGATCCGATTCTGGATCATCCGACCTACCCATGGGGAAAGCTTCTGGATGATAACTGAGGAGCCTCCTACTGAACAGGTCTGCAGATGCTAACTCACCAGACATTGCAGCCCTTAACTGACCAGCCCGGCTTCCTGCAATCTGTGCCCATCAGCTCTTCAGAGCCTCACTTGTACTTGTGAACTGACACTGGAGGAGAGCCACTGATGTGGAAGATGACCACAGTACACAATCGGGAAGGAATACCTGAAATGTAAACAAAGGAACTTGCCAAAAATAAGACACAGTTCTTGGGATTTAAAAAAGTCACAGAATAAGAAGTCAACAGAAGAGTTAAAAGATAAAGTTCAGACCCTGGCCAGTGTGGTTCAGTTGGTTCAGCACTATCCATGCATCAAAAGGTTGCAGATTCAGTTCCCAGTCAGGGCACATACTCAGGTTTCAGGTTCAATCCCCAATCAGGGTGTGTACGGGAAGCAACAGATTGATGTTTCTCTCTCACATCAATGTTTCTCTTTCTCTCCCCCCCCTTCCTCTTTCTCTCCAAAAAGAATCAATAAATAAAGATAGATGATAGATAGATGATAGAGATGATAGATGATAGATTAGATAAATAGATGACAGATAGATAGATGATAGAGATAGATAGATGATAGATAGATAGATAGATAGATAGATAGATAGATAGATAGATAGATAGATGATAGATAGATAGATAGATGCAGTTCAAGTTCAGACCATCTCCCAGAATGGAGGCCAAAAGATAGAGAAGATATAAGGGTAAGAAAGTCAGGGGGTCATAACAACTTCCAGCTAATGGCAGTCCCAAAAGAAAAAAAGAAAGAAATAGTAAGAAAAAATGAAATAATAGTAAATAAAAGGAAGGAAAAGTAATGATAGTATATACGTGGCTCCTCTAGAAGAGTATTTACAACATCACAGTAATTTAAAGAGAGTAATAATGAAAAGTAGGCTCTGGAGCCAGATTTACTTGATTTGCAGTCTGGCTCCACCAACGACGACCTAGATGACTTCATGAAAGTTATTTGACCTTTGTCTCTCTGTCCACATCTGCAAAATGGGAATAATCATACCTACTTGATAGGGTCATTACGAAGATATATTAATACCTTTCTAAAGCTCTTAAACAGTGTCTTGCATCTTAAAAATACCCACAAAATGTTAGCTGTTCTTTAAAATGTTACGTATTATAGTCTCGATAGTATAATTGCTAATTTAACCCAAAACTTTGATGTAAGGATATGAGGAAGAAAGAAGTATGTTAGATGGGTTACATGGTCATTAGCCTAAACCTTATCATTTGGAAAGCAGACAGTCTATAATGTCTACAACTGGCAAATCCAGCAGCAGTAGCTTAAATATAGCGTTTAGACATGTAGAGGTAAACAAACACTAGAAGGATCAGCTAGGAGAATTGCAAGTCACTGCCAGGGGGAGCGGACTCACCAGTGGGGAGGACTGAGGCACATGCATGTGAACAGTTTATTTTCATAACCATTCAAACACACACACACATTTAAGTAACCTTATCACTCTGAGCTGAAACCCAGAGGGATGACAACAGATAACTCTCACGAAGCAGCCTCTTCAAAGGCTAAGACCGACTCAGAGTAAAAAAATATCCTTTCCAGCTGCTTCAAACAAAAAGTAAGCAAAAGGCATGTTTCCAGGGGAAGGCAGGGGACCGGACTTGGCATGCAGGCCCTGGGAAGGAGTGCAGTGTCTCAGGGTGGCAAGGTGCCCTGGATTCTCCCTCCCTCCCTCCCTCCCTCCCTCCCTCCCTCCCTCCCTCCCTTCCTCCCTTCCTCCCTCCTCTGGACCCTTGTCTGCCCTGTGTTCTGGCCTTGCACCTTCCAAGTCAAACCTTCTCACTAAGGGACAAAAGCAAAGAGCTGTGGCTTGATTGAAGGGCTGGCAAATTGTGCTTGCAAGTCTTCTGAGTTTTCTATTAAATGGTCCATGGGTGGTTTCATCAGAGAAACTAACTCTTGCACCAAAAAAAAAAAAAGGTACTTCTTTCCTGAGGTGAAATGTGGGCATTCTGTATTCTGAGAGGCACAATATAATAATAGTTAGAGGTGTCTGCAGATGAAAATGCTAGTTAACAGGAGAGATTTCTGAAGAAGTCAGGAGGGAAAGAAATACAATTTTGTCTTCTTCTCAAACAAATGGAAAATGGGTCAGGAAATTCTGAGAAAAGACAGCATGTATGCACAGGGCTTGGCCATTCTGATTATGGAGCCCAGCTACAGGGTAATACACGGTAATCACCATGCTTTCTGCTTTTGCCACTTTCCAGGGAGAAATTAAGAGTGAACACAGGACAAGTCAGAACACATTAAACACAGTAGGTAAACTCTGGCTGAGGTGGAACCAGCTCCAGCATTTGAGAGAAAGTTCTCAAAAAGATTTTGACCCCAAATGAACCCAAAAATTCGGAGCTAAAGTGAAAGTTATCTCGACCAAAGCAATGGGTTTAAAGTGTTCAATTAAGAATTGTTCTAATCTGTCAGGGAAGATAAAACGTGTACCATTTCCT
Organism: Miniopterus schreibersii; assembly: GCF_964146895.1. Lineage (NCBI taxonomy): Eukaryota > Metazoa > Chordata > Mammalia > Chiroptera > Miniopteridae > Miniopterus > Miniopterus schreibersii. Next base: position 9,957,409 of record NC_138118.1, on the reverse strand, counting down.
GGTTGGTAACAATTAAATATTCTTTGTAAAAAGTAATAAATTATACCCAGGTGCATGTTAATAAAATATTTTAGAAGTTTTTCAAGTTTATTTACTTCAGAATTTAATGTCATCATATAGTCGTGGAGTGAACTGATAAAATTTATTTCACTACTGATGTTAAGGCAGTCCTTGAATGGAACAAGTCAAGGTTGAATATGTACGACTGTCAACTTTCATTTTGGTATAATTCTGTTTTCTGTTCTCACTCTGAGTTTATGGTTTACCTTTGAAATTATACCCATTCATTTTTGCACAAATCACTTTCTTCGAGCTCGAAAAAGGCATTTACCTACTAGTGAACAGAAACAAGATTCACATTGCATCATACATAGTCCAAATATTTTTAGTATTGTGGAAATCACCCAGACCTATAAAATTAAGTAAGCCAAAAAGCATTTTTGTAGAAATCTAAGCAAATTTTCTCTTGACTAAGAGAAACAGATACCACAAAACATAAATTTATTTCCATGCTATTTTAATGACATATGTCAGTGCTGTTTTAAAAATCCAATGACTTGGTACACTCATGATATGCAGAGTGATGCTGTTTTGCTCTCTGAGGAAAGTATAGCTTCATCCACTACTGAACACTCTGATAGACTTACTCAAATACGTGTAACAGACTCTGGGTGAGTCTAGAAGGTTTCTCAGTAAAACCAGACGACCTAAAGCCTGTGACAGATGCTCTGCTTGTCTCCAACTCAAGCTGGGAACACCTTCAATAATAAGATGACATTGCTGTTGGGTGCTCCAGAATCACTGAAGGGCAACGGAGACCTCTGAGTGTGGACATAAGAATTGGCAGCTGTTACTTCAGGGAATAAAGAGTGTCCTGGCACTTACACAGCCTGATTCTAGTGTGTGATTTGGGACCACTCTACACTATTGCGCATTCATGCCCAGAGAGGAAGTAGCAAAATAAAACTGGCGCCTGGTTCTATGCCTCTCTGCAGTCCACAGCCTCATTCTGGAACCTTCTGTGATTGGTGGGATGACCTCTGTGTCCCCACCTATTGCTGGTGGAAGTGGAGTCCCCAGGGTGCCAGAGGAACAAGAATTTCCTGAGGCCCCCATGGGGGGATGAGGTATTAGGGAAAGCTTTACTGGTGAGGTAACATTATGGGAGCTTCCTTCCAAGACCCCATCTCCCTGTATCATGCCATGGAAAAAGTCCCATTTTGTCTTGAGCAGAGCTAGAATCAAAGCCACTGTCCAGAGGTTTCGCTCCATAGTAAAGTCCCTTCCAGTCCATCATCTGGCTAGCTTAGTTTGTTCCCAGCTGTAGTCCATTTTGTGTAGGGTCTGCATGGCCCATGTGGCTTCTAGGGCCACACAGCAGGCTAACGTGGGTCACAGAACAGCAAGTGCAAGGACGCCGAGGGGAAGTGAGGGGAACGAGAGAAAAACAATTTCTTCCTCTGGGGATTATGTTTTCCCAAATTCTCACAGGCCTGCACTAGGGTCCACCTTCCTAGTCAGGGATCTTTGTTCCCAGGTTAGACTGACGCGAAAACACCTTCCCGACATCATCCCGACTTTACTGCTCATGCATCCATTTCCCCTCTGTTTGATCCCTTCCCCCAGTGATTTGCAGGGAACAGACTGGTAGCTCCCTGGGGAGCATAAAGTTGCAGCTTCCTGGTGAAGCTGCCTGGATATGACCATGCTCATAATGTCCGGCGTCCCCTTTGCTGGCTTCCTATTATTAATATTGATAACTAAACCAGCTAACTATAAGGGTAACACTTCTATGTTGAGGAAATTAAGATAAACCTTCATCTATTCTTTTTCCACTAAAACCAAAACCAAAACTGCAGTCATTACAACGCTGTTGAGATACACTCGTCACAAAGATAGAAATTCACACTAAAAGAAGACTAAAATGTCCAGGAGGAAGACAACACCATGGCTGCCTCTCTAAACAAGCATCTTATTATTTACACATGCCTTTGGTCTGTTCTGTCTGTCCAAGCAGGCTGTGAACTCATAACTCACAACCAAGAGCTATTCTTTCTTCATCCTTGAACTCACAATGTCTGGCACAAAACAGATTTTACTCAAACTGAACTGAGTCTACCTAAGGGAGGCATCAGAAAAACCCAAGTAATACATACATCAGATGAAAAAACCAAAGCATGCAAAATGCTTTACAATGAACAGCCTGAGACCCCAGGTCTGCTCCGGGTCCTGTTTCCCAGACGCAACCACTCTTGACCGTGAGAATTTGTTTTTAAGGTTTCATCACACTTATTACTAATGCAAAAACAGACAAAATAAAAAGGATGCCAGATTTAAATTATTCATGTCTCTTGACTTAAATAGACCCCAAATATTTGGAAACACTGCTGGCAATTATTCCAACTTTTGTGGGGGTTTTTTCATAGAGTCAACAAACATATTGTTTGCATTGAAAGTGGTGGCATTTCTGTTTTCATACTTTTATTAGTCAAGGCCAGCATTCTCCCTCCCCCCTTACGATGAAGGAGGCATATGTCAGTGCAACCCTAGAATTAGTGGGGACAGAGACCATTAGAACTAGACATCAGAGGTGGAAGGAGGAAGGCTGAGTCAGTGTCACAATGGGCTAGATGCTCTGAGTTAGAGTTGCAGGATGGGGGGGAAGCACCAGATGCAGAGGTCCCCACCCCTTTTCCCTTTCTCCCAGCAGGCACCATACTGAACAAGATGGGACCCACAGGGCCATCGCTTTATACCCCACTCCACATCTACAAACTGTCCACCACGGCAGCTCCACGTTCCAGGGAACAGCCCTCTGATTTTGAACCGGTAAAATAATCTGCAAATTCCCTAGGAATGATTTATAATGGGATTTCTTTTCTATTACAGGCAAAAGCAAGTAGAAGCACAAGATGCTGCTGCATTTATAGCGCATAATGGTAGAAATAACTTTGCAAAGACATGGCAATTTGGGGAAATCCTCACTCCGATCAGAGTGAATAAATATAGTTAACTTGCAGAGAAGACACTATTAGGCTCTTTGCCAGAGAAACAGATTACTGCCTTAGAGAGTCAGCCTGGAAAGGTGTCCTGGCCCCCAGGAAATACTAGAGACCTGAGATGGTGACCCTGAAGGGTGCCCCTGTGACGGTGCCCACAGGAACTGAAAACCAAGATATTGATCAGGGAGCTGGGCTGCATGGGCAGGGGTTAGTAGAGAAAGGCCAAGAAACTGGCAAGTTCAGAAAAATCCTGTTGGCAGAGTCCATATTTAGATGCCTCATGTGGGCCACTTTCTACCTAAATGGACGAGAACCCCAAGGTTCAGAAAGGAAAAAACAAATAATGGCAACCAAAGAACAAAGGAAATGGAGAAACTAATCTTTTCCAAATGTTTAACCTGAGTTACAAAGTTAACCTGAGTTGACGTCACTACACTAACCTGTAGGCATCGCTTTCATTGTAGAGATGAGGACACTGGGCCTTATGGAGGCTATGAGACCTGCTGAAGGCCACGGCGGCAATGAAGTAACTCAAGTCCAAGGCTGACTCTAAATCCATGTTCTTTCTATCATGACAAGGCGGATATTTAGAAGGTGAGAAAACAACCATATATCTAAATACAGGGACATTACATACAGCAAGTATACGTCTGAGGTTTATAAATAAGTAAGCAAGGCTGCCTCCATGAGATGCTACCAAACTTTTTTCAGCCACTTAAATTTGCTTTCTTAAGTGAGTCCCTTATACTATTCCTGGATGATCATTTGGGGCCATTGTTTTCAAATACTAGTATGTTCTCGTTAGAGGATCTTTGACATTCACCTGGAGTTTTAGTTCTAAAAGATGAATTCTGCTTTACAGAGCGATTTAGTAATAAGAATGTGTGAGAAAGTTGCCTGGTGGGTCCGGGCCCTAGACTGGTGTCTCCAGCTGCCACTTAATCAGGGTGGTTATAACACACGCTCGCCTTCCCCTTCGGGACACGTTGAAAAGTAGCGACCCAGAGCCTGACAGCACCCTGAGCACACACATTTCCTAACATCCAAAGGGCGAGTAATCACTATTTCAAAACAGAGGAATCACCACTTTTTACAAAAACAAAACAGCATTTGAGAGAGGCCTGTGTATGGGCTGTATTTAAACTCTTCAACAGATTCAGTATTAAGCCAAAGAGAAATTACAGTCGTCATTTGAGTAACATGAAAAACACATAAAAAAATGTTTTCACTGTTTAAAAAGGAGGAATTAATTGGAGCCTCAATTTTCCCAACTGCTTTTTTAAAAAACAAACTTTGATTTTTTGTGTGATCTTTAATGCTCGGGGGAAAAAATGGGTCAGTTAAACGGAGATTTTTTGTCCTCAGAATGTTACATGTTTGTGGAAACAGAATGAGAGCAGAAGCTTTGATGCAGTTCCCACTACACCCAGTCTTCAGCTCTGGAGGGTCCCCCCACCACTGTAAATAAAATAAAAGTGTCCACCTTTAGATGCATGCCCATGCTAAAACTGCATCCAACAGTCTTCCGTTTGTGCGTCTGCGAACACACAAGTTTACATCACACTCCGCCCTCCACACCCACACCCAATATAAAATAAAGTTGAACTCAACCTTCCCCCCATCCAGCGGTGTTTATGTTTCCAGCGGTCCCACATGGCTGAGCTGCTGGCAGCAGGCGAGGTCTCACCGGCCACCCTTCCCGAACGGCATCTCCTCCGCGAAGGCCACCTGCTGGTGAGGGCTGAAGGTGGGCCAGCAGCTCCGCGTCGCCTTCTTGCCTCCTCTCCTCTCACTAACCACCTTGTGCTGAGGTCCTGCGTGGAAGGAGGTGGGATGGGCTAGAGCAGGAGAAGGCCAAGCAAGAGTCAAGATTTCTGTGATGTCACGGGAGCGCTGCTAGGGGCTGCTAACCGTTTCTGAAAAACCATGAAAAGCCTTCAACTGCCATCAGGTCTATGAGCTGTTCTCAAGTCTTTCCATTCAGCAGTTTTTCCAGGCAGGTCTCCACACACGGCTTTTATTGTAACACACGAAGCTGACTCAGAGGCACAGGCAGAAGTTCTCTGACTCACTTCTCTCTTCCTTTCCTCTTTTTTTTCTTTTTAACCCCTTGGCTCCTGAAAATGTATGCTCCACTGATGATTAGTTCCTCTCATATTAGGAAGGAAGAGCAGTTCAAAGGTCAAGCAGAGCCGTCTGTCATCTTTAATGCTTGGGGACAAAACACCAAGCATCTTTGGGAGGACGCCGAGGAAACAGCAAGAACGACGCTCAAGAAGTTTTCTCCGGATTTGAGGGGCAGACACTCATTCCAGGCACGTAAACACTGACACTCCTCCAGACCTGCAGTCTCTCCTCCCTCCCTCACCCTCCACCCAGGCACTTCTGTTCTTCCTTTCTTGCCTTCCTGGCTGTGTCTTTGACTTGGGGTCTGTGGATGCACAGATGCTTGTGTATATACAAACAAACAAACAAATATAAACACACATAATGAATTAAATGTGTGTGGGATATATACAGGGAGGATATACAGGTTTTATGCACCGGTAGAGCCATATCAATTCTTAAGCAATTTAAAGACTTTGTATCAATTGGAATTATTGAGTCTACAAGGAGAAAATATTCACCATGTATGTATCTGATACGGGATTTCTATCCAGAATTTTTTAAAATCCTACAACTCACTAACAAAATTTTTAAATGGTTAAAAATAGACCTCACAAGAGACCTGCTAGCTCCGCTCCGGGCTCCCAAGGGCCCTACCCTCCTGACTCCTGGTGACTTTTCCCTGCCGAGGTCTGAGTAGAATCCAGGACAGATTGAATTGTGTGGCCCACCTTCCCCCAAGCATCTCCCCCTCACGGGATATCCACTAGCCCCATCCTCCCAATTTCTGGTGACCTGGCCTGTTGGGATCAGACTCCTGGCTGAATCTGGGACATGAGTTGTATGACTCTAGGAGGGGGCCATTTTTGCCTCACACAACTGACCGGTGCAGAACACTCCCTTCACACGGCCAAATCTTGGTCTGTTTGGGCATGATAAACTCTGCTGGCTGCGCCTTGACGACTCACAAAGGTGTGTGAGCACCCAGTGGATGGTAGCTATACTTGGTATACCGGGGGACATTTGCTGAGTAGCCTCAGACCAAGCATAGGCACTGAGTTTGAACCTGTATCAATCTGGGAAACACCACTCACCCTTACCTAGGGACTCACTGAGAACCTACCTTATGCAACTCAAATACCACCAGAGGCTCTTTCAGTGACTGAGCCTAACAGGCAACCTATATCCTGAGGCAGGTGGAGGTGGATCTCAAGGTGCCTTGAGACTTTTGCTGAACTGCCCCTGGCCCAGTGCTGGTAAAAGCAAACCTTGGTGCACAGCTTGGTCCTTCCCACACATGCCGAGGACCAGAAGAGGCAGCCACAAACTGCAGATAACTTTACAGTTTCAAACATGTTTCCCACGGCCAGTCGCAGGCAGTGTCTGCATTGGCCTGCCTCCCAAGAGACCCCAGAACCAATACACCCAGTGGCCAGCTTCAGACATCAGAGCAGGATTCAGTTAGCTTCGCAGTGGCATATCCAAAGGGAGATATGGGCAGAGAACAGGCTCTATTGAGGCAAATTCCACTTTGTGTGGTCAGCACCTGGACAGTAGCTCTTACACTATGGTCGTGGTTGATCCTCACAGTCAGCAAGCCTGAGGGTGGACCACATGCACAAATGGGCCAATAGCAATCAAGATTCAATTACTTGGGGGAGGGGGAGGGTGGAGATGGAAGACGGTATAGGGGGATAAATGGTGATGGAAAAAAATAATAAAGAAAACATTTTTTAAAAAACCTCAATTACTAAAGTAGGGCTCACATAACCCACACAAGGTATATTCCTGGAGCACCAGCTCAGGTGAGCAAGGAGACTGTGCCATTGGGTCCCACAGGACACCTACTACATAAGTCCACCTAACCAAGACTGAGAGTCATAGCAGATCTACCTAATACATAGAAACAAACACAAAACAGCAGTCAAAATGGGGGGACAATGAAACATGCTCAAAATGAAAAAACAGGAAATCTCCAGAAAAAGAGCTAAATGAAATGGAGGCAAGGAATTTATCAAATACAGAGCTCAAAGTAATGGTTATAAGTATGCTCAAGGAACATAGTGAGGGCTACAACAGCATGAAAAAGTACATAAAAACCATTTTCAAAAACAGTCAGAAATGAAGAATACAATATCAGAAATGAAGAATACACTGGAAGAAATAAACAGTAGGTTGAATGGAGCAGAGGATCGAATCAGTGATTCGGAAAACAAGGTTGAAAAAAACACCCAATCAGAGCAGCAAAAAGAAAAAACAGTTTTTTTAAATGAGGACAGCTTAAAGGACCTTTGGGAAACATGAAGCTTAACAACATCTGCACCATAGGGGTACCAAAAGGAGAAGAGAGAGAGCAAGAGATAGAGAACCTATTTGAAGAAATAATGACTGGAAACTTCCCTAACATGGCGAAGGAAAAAGGCACAGAAGTCCAGGAAGTGCAGAGATTCTCAAACAAGATGAACCCAAAGAGGCCTACACCAAGACACATCATAATTAAAATGACGAAGGGTGTTAAAGACAAAGAGAGAATCTTAAAAGCAGCAATAGAAAAGCAATTAATTACCTACAAGGGAGTTCACATAAGACTGTCGGGTAATTTCTCAAAAGAAACAGTTCAGGCCAGAAGGGATTGTCATGAAATATTCAAAGTGATAAAAAGCAAGGACCTATAACCAAGACTACTTTATCCACCAAAGCTATTATTTGAAATTGAAGAAGAAATAAAGAGCTTTCCTGACAAGAAAAAGCTAAGGGAGTTTTTTTTAACCACCAAACCAGTGTTACACGAAATGTTAAAGGGCCTGCTTTAAGAAGAAAAAGAAGAAGAAAGAGAGAAATATAGTTAAAAGAATAAAATGGCAATAAATACATACCTATCAATAATTACTTTAAATGTAAATGGCTTAAATGTTCCAATCAAAAGACATAGGGTAGCTAAATGAATAAGAAAACAAGACCCATATAAACGCTGTCTACAAGAGATCCACCTCAGAACAAAAGATACACACAGACTAAAAGTAAAGGCATGGAAAAAGATATTTCATACAAATGGAAAGGGGCAAAAGGAAAAAGCTGGAGTGGCAATACTTATATCTGACAAAACAGAATTTAAAACAAACAGTTTGTTTTAGAGACAAAGAATGACACTATGTAATGATAAAGGAAGCAATCCAACAAGAGGATATAACCTTTGTAACCATTTATGCAAACAACACAGGAGCACCTAAATATATAAAGCAAATCTTGATGGACATAAAGGGAAAAATTGACAGTGACACAGTCATAGTAGGGGATTTTAACATCTCGTTGACATCAATGCATAGATCTTCCAGACTGAAAATTAACAAGAAAACTATGGCCTTAAATGACACACCAGATCAGATGGATTTAATTGATGTCTTTATAGCATTTCACCCCAGTGCAGCAGCATATACATTTTTTTCAAGTGCACATGGAACATTTTCTAGGATACCACATGTTAGGACACAAAACAAGTCTCAATAAATTTAAAAAGATTGAATCATATCAAGCATCTTCTGTGACCATAACAGTATAAAACTAGCAATCAATCACAAGAAAAATAGTGAAAAACACACAAAGAAATGGAATCTAAATAAGATGTTACTAAACAATGAATGGCTGAACCATGAGATGAATGAAGAAATCAAAAGATACCTTGGAACAAATGAAAACAAGAACAAAACAATCCAAAATCCACAGGACACAGCAAAAGCAGAGGGAAATTTATAACATTACAAGCCTATCTCAAAAAAACAAGAAAAATCTCAAATAAACAATCTAACTTCACACAAAAATTTTTGAAAAAGAGCAACAAACAAAGCCCAAAGTGAGCAGATGGAAGGAAATAATAAAGACCAGACATTCAAGAGGAGGGAATACTCCCAAGCTCATTTTATGAGGCCACCATTATCCTAATTCCAAAACCAGATAAAGATACTACAAAGAAAGAAAATTATAGGCCAATATCCCTGATGAAGAAAGATGCTAAAATCCTCAACAAAATATTAGCAAACCAAATCCAGCAATACATTAAAAGGATCATACACCATGATCAAATGTGATTTATTTCAGGGATGCAAGGTTGGTACAATATACACAAATTAATAAACATAATACACCACATAAACAAAATAAAGGGTAAAAATCAGATGATCATATCAATAGATGCAGGAAAAGCATGTGATAAAATCCAGCACCCATTTATGATAAAAACTCTCAGCAAATTGAAAACAGAGGGAACATACCTCAATGTAATAAAGGCCTTATATGACAAATGTGCCAACATCATACTCAATGGGCAAAAACTATAAGCATTTCCTTTAAGACTGGGAACAACACAGGGATGTCCGCTTTCACCACTCTTATTCAACATAGTACTGAAAGTCCTAGCCACAGCGATCAGACAAGAAAAGGCATCAAGATTAAAATGGAAGAAGTCATTATTTGCTTCATATAGAGATAACTCTCTATATAGAGTGTCATATAGAGATAACATGATATTCTATGTAGAGAACCCTAAAGATTCTACCAAAAAACTACTAAAACTGATCACTGAATTAGTAAAGTAGCAGGATACAAAATAAACATCAAGAAATCAGTTGCATTTTTATACCCCAATACTAAACTATCAGAAAGGGAAACTAAGGAAACAAGCCCGTTTACAATTGCTTCAAAAAGAATAAAATGCCCAGGAATAAATTTAACCAAGGATGTAAAAGACCTGTATTCAGAAAATTATAAGACACTGATGAAAGAAATTGAAGATGATACACATAAGTGGAAGCATATACCATGCTCATAGATAGGAAGAATTAACATAATTAAAATGTCCATACTACCCAAAGCAATCTATAGATTCAATGCAATTTCTATCAAGATACCAATGGCATATTTCACAGAACTAGACCAACTATTCCGAAAATTTATATGGAATCACAGAAGACCCCGAATAGCCACAGCAATCTTGACAAAGAAAAACAAATTTGGAGGAATCACACTACCTGATATCAAACTATACTACAAGGCCATAGTAATCAAAACGGCACGGTAATGTTGTAAGAACAGACATATGTAATCAATGGAACAGAACAGAGATCCCAGAAATAAACCCACACCTATAGAGTCAATTAATATTTGACAAAGGAGGCAAAAACATACAATGGGGTAAAGATGGTCTATTCAGTAAATGCTGTTGGGAAAATTGGACAAATATATAAAAAAAAAAAAAAAAGAAAGAAACTAGACCACTTTCTCATACTGCATAAAAGAATAAACTCAAAGGGGATTAAAGACTTAAATGTTAGACTTTAAACCATAAAAATCCCAGAAAACATAGGCAGTAAAATCTTGGACATTTCTTGTAGCAGTATTTTTTCTGATATATCTCCTCAGACAAGGGAAACAAAAGAGAAAAAAAATGGTACTACATCAAACTAAAACATCTTTGCTCAGCAAAGGAAAGTATCAACAAAATGGAAAGACAACCCACTGAATGGGAGAATGTACTCGCCAATGATACATCTGATAAGGGGTTAATATCCAAAATCTATAAAGAACTTAAACAACTCAACACCAAGACAAACCACCCAATTAAAAAATAGAAAAAGGACCTGAAGAGACATTTCTCCAAAGAGGACATACAGATGGCCAACAGACCTCTGAAAAGATGCTCAACATCACTAATCATCAGAGAGATGCAAATGAAAACCACAATGAGGTATCACCTCACAACTGTCAGAATGACTATAAACAAACAACAAATATCTGCAAGGATGTGGAGAAAAGGGAACCCCCGTGCACTGTTGATGGGAATGCAGATTGGAGCAGCCACTGTGGAAAACAGTATGGAGTTATCTCAAAAAATTAAAAATGGAGCTGCCTTTTGACTCAGTGATTCCACTTCTGGGAATTTATCCAAAGAATCCCAAAACACTAATTCAAAAGAATATATGCACCCCTATGTTCATTATAGTGTTACTTACAAATAGCCAAGATTTGGAAGCAGCCCAAGTGCCCATCAGTAGATGAGTGGATAAAAAGTTGTGGTACATTTGCACAATGGAATCCTACTCAGCCATAAAAAAGAAGGAACTCTTACCCTTTGTGACAACATGGATGAACCTGGAGAGTATTATACTAAGTGAAATAAGCCAGTCAGAGAAAGACAAGTACCATATGATTTATCTTCTATGAGGAATATAGTAAACAAAATAAACTAACAAACAAAATAGAAACAGACTCATAGATGCAGAGAAAAGACTGACAGCTGTCATGAGAGGGGCTGGAGGGTTGGGTGAAAAAGGTGAAGGCATTAAGTAAAAAAAACAAAACTCATAGACAGACAATAATGTGGTGATTACCAGAGGGAAAGGGGGTGATGGATAGAAGAGGGTAAAGGGGGAATAAATGGTGATAGGAGACTTGACTTTGGGTGGTGCACACACGATACAATATACACATGATCTACTATAGAACTGTATACCTGAAACCTATATAATTTTATTAACCGATATCACTCTAATAAATTCAATTAAAAATTAATAATGGACAAAAAAAAAAAAAAAAGCTTGAACAGACACTTTACAAAAGATCTGACTCTCCAAGGTGAAATAATGTCTTACATCATCAGTTACCAGGGAAATACAAAATAAACCCACAATGAGATGCCATTATGAACCCCCCCCCCCCCCCGAAATGGCCAGATATAAAGAATGACAACAGAAGGGCTAATAGGCTGTGGAATTAGAACTCTCACACTTTGCTTGCTGTATGTGAAATGGCAGGTTTTTTTTAAAGATCCAGCAGGGTGGGTTTTTTAATAAAAATCAACATATATCCAAAACTCCACTGCTAGGTATTTATCTAAGAGAAATGGAAATATATGCTCACAAAAAAAGACTTCAAGAATGTTCAGAACAGATTTATTCACAAAAACAACCAAAAGGTCCATCAACAGGGGACTCACAAGCAAACTGGTTTATTCACATAGTGGAATAATATTCAGCAATAATAAGGAATGAACTAGGTACTAATGCAGGCGATAACATGGATGCACCTCATAAATATGCTGAGTGAAAGACACTGGGCACAAAAGAATACGTACTGTATAATTCCATGATGTGAAATTCTGAAACAGGCAAAACTACTCTAGAGTGAAAAAAATCAGAACAGTGGCTGCCTCCAAGGGCCAGAGAGCTTGACTGGGAAGGGACTGGGCAGGGAAGAGGGAACCCCTAGGACAGTGGATGTGCTCTACATCTGCCCAGAGGTATGTAGTTTACCCTGTGAAGGGCAGGTTGTGGATTCATGCATCCAAATTGTTCATCCAAGATTTATGCTCTTCAATATTTATCAATTTTACTTTGTAAAAACACCTATGAAATCATCATCATTAACTAGGGAATGGAACGTGGGTTGAGGTATTATGTTGATAACTGTCAAAACTCGGTGATGTTTACGACAGCTCATTATATTATTTTGTTTACTTTCAGAATGATTTTTATTTAACGGTAGTAATTCAAGTGAGAGATGACAAAGGACTGAATTTAAAAAGTAACAGTGAAGTCAGACAAGATGAAATGAGTCTGACTACTGTGCAGGAGGTGCCTGGTGACTAATACTGAACCAATGTGAGAGGTGAGAGAGGAGACAATTCACAGATTCCAAATTATCCATAATAAAAGTGTATTTCCACACTGTTGGTTTTCATAATAGTTTTCTACACCTAAAACACTACTTTGAAAGCTATTATAGATATCACTAGATTGCTAAAGGGGGCACCCATGGCACATAAGACCTTAAGAATCCATAGTTGACTCCCAGATTCCTGATTTGAGGTGGATTTTCTAAGCACCATTTATTAAGACTAAAGAGAAATTACATGCAGATGAACTGGGGAGTGGGGTTCAGAGTAGCAATGTGAGTTGAGATGTAAGATGTCAGACACATGAGTCTCAGGAAGAGGTCTGGGCTACGAAGACAGATCTGGGAGTCACTGGCATAGAGGAGACCAAGCACTGTGAACTGAGCACCTGCTACATGCACAGCTGCTCATCTCAGGCTGCCCTGTCTACTCAGAAGGCATGCACAACATCCCCACAAAAAGTGCCTAGTTCCACCCCTGTCATCCACGAAATCCACCCTGAAAACACCCAATCTTGCCTCCTTGTAACAAAATTTGTTCCCCAACCAGATGGGAAAGTTTAAAAGAAAGGAATGGAGAGACATTATAACAAGATATTTCAATGAATATTCTCCTGGAAGCATCAGGAAACAATAGGTATATTTTAAAAGAGGCGTTAACCCCCTTGCAAATTTTACCCAAAAAAGTGGCTGTAAACTGTTTACAAAACTCCTAATTCCTTACCTACATCAAGGGCATAAAAGGATCAAGAATTAGACATTTTTGGAGGGATTTTTCAAGGGGGTTGTTGATGTGTTGAGTCCACCACCCTACAAGGCAGGAGTGCTTGGTGAGGGGTTCTTTCCTCTTCACCCCAAATCCAGAGAGAGGGGCTTTAAGAAGTAGACAGAGGAAGGAGGAAAGAAGATGGAGGCGCAGGTAACCACAGTCCCGCCGCCTCCCGCAACCACATCAGAATCACAACTAAAACACAGAACCACCATCGCTCAGAGCCTCCTGAGATCGGGCTGCACAGAAGCCCCACAGCAGGGAGCTGAGGAAGCACCGAGACCGGGAGGAGGGGTGGAGACTCGGCCCCACTGAGGCTGAATTGAAGAGACGGGCCCCGGGCCCACACCCAGTGCCACGGGTTAAACCCGGGAGGGAATCTCGGCGGTGGGGGTTTCCCGGAGGAGGGAGGGGTCCCAGCCCACAGTAGGCCCCAGCCCAGGGCTCCAGGGCCGGGAAGAGAAGTCCCACAACCTCAGGCTGTGAAACCAGCGGGGACTGTCCCTGAGGGTCGCAGAGGCTGCGGGAGCCCCAGCAGCTCCTCTAAAGGGCCCGGCGCGGACTCACTCGGACACGCCCTCTGAGCCCAGCGCCGGGAGCAGCCGGAAAGGACCCGGGACACTCGGGGAGGAACTAACCTGCCTGAAATCCGGGCGAGAGGCGGAGGGCGGCTTCCTCCCAGGCAGAAGGGCTGGCGGAGGCCATGGCTCCTTTGGCGAGTCCTCCCCGCACAGCCGGCAGGCAGGCGCCATGTTTGAGTCGCCAGCACGTGACTCACACCATTGGCCCCGCCCCGTGATTCCCGGAGGCCCCGCCCCTCCCCACCTGCAGCTCATCCAGGCCATTCCCAGGGGCTTTTCTGTGCAAGTGGCCTCTCGAGCCTCATGCTTAGGACTTTCCTAAAATCTCTCAGACAAGCAGCATCTGCCCCACACGGCTTGATAAGCGGCCCCAGGCCTGGCACTAGCGGCAGCTGCACTGGCTCATAGCTTGGCCTCTCCTGGGCACCTCCAAGCCCAGCACAAGTAGCAGCCACCTACGGTTTGCTGTGTAGCTCATGCTGGGTGGCCCTGGGCAAGGCACTGGCAGAGTCTGACTTTGCACCTCCCGGGAGACCCCAGAGACAGTGCACCTGGTGGTCAGACTCAACCACGCTGGATTACAACCCTACCACATCCACGAGTGACACACTCACGGGGCACACTTGGTGAACACCAAAGCCCCACTGAATCAAATCCTGCTCCATAGGGGTGTCTCCAGCACAGCAGCTCTCTGGCTGTAGCTGCAGCTGGTCCTCACAGCCGATTGGCCTGGGGGTCAGTTCCTCCCAGTGATGCCAACAGCAACCAAGGCTCAACTACAACAGGACAGTGCACACAGGCCACACAGGGGAGCACCTAGAAGGCCCAGCTCAGGTGACTGGGGAGGCTGAACCACTGGGCCCTACAGGACACCTACACAAAGCCACTCTACAAATTCCAGGAGACATAGCAGCTCTACCTAATACATAGAAACAAACACCTGGAAGCAGCCAAAATGTGGAGGCAGAGAAACATGTCACAAAGGAAAGAACAGAAGAAATCTCTAGAAGAGGAACTAAATGAAATAGAGGCAAGCAAGCTAACAGATACAGAGTTCAGAATTTTGTTTATAAGGATGCTCAACCATATTAGGAACAGTTTTAAGAAAATAACTGAGAAAATCGATGACATAATAAAGTACCAATTTGAAATGAAGGCTACACAAACTGAAATGAAGAATAATTTACAGGGAATCAACAGTAGAGTAGAGGACACTGAGAATCAAATCAGCAATGTGGAACATGAGGAAACAAAAAACACCCAACCAGAAGAGCAAAAAGAAAAAAGAATCCAGAAATATGAAGATAGTATAAGGAGCCTCTGGGGCAATTTCAAGAGGCCCAACATTCGTATTACTGGGGTACCAGAAGGGGAAGAAACAGAGCAAGAAATTGAAAACCTATTTGAAAAAATAATTACACAAAACTTCCCCTACTTGGGGAAAGAAATAGACTTACAAGTCCAGGAAGCACAGAGGGTCCCAAACAAGAGGAACCCAAAGAGGCCCACACCAAGACACATCATCATTAAAATGCCAAAGGTTAAAGACAGAGAGAGAATCTTAAAAGCAGCAAAAGAAGAGCAATTAGTTACCTACAAGGGAGCACCCATACGACTGTCAGCTGATTTCTCAACAGAAACCTTGCAGGCCAGAAGGGAGTGGCAAGACATATTCAAAGTGATGAAAAACATGGAACTACAACCAAGATTGCTCTACCCAGCAAAGCTATCATTTAGAACTGAAGGTCAGATAACAGAGCTTCACAGATAAGAAAAAGCTAAAGGAGTTCATCACCACCAGACCAGCACTACAGGAAAAGCTGAAGGGTCTTCTTTAAGAAGAAGCTAATGAACAAAAGAATCTGACGAACTAAATCGATCCAGAGGCATTGACACAGGCAACAGACAATCATATTTCAGAGGAAAGAGGGAAGGGGGGTGGAGGGTGGGAAGAGATTAACCAAAGAAGTTATATGCATATAAGCATAACCCATGGACACAGTCAATAATGGGGTGAAGGCCTAGGGAGGGGGTGGGAGCAAAGCGGACACCTGTAATACTTTCAACAATAAAGATAAAAAAGAAAAAAAAGAAGTAGACAGAGGGCTTAATCTCTGTCCTCAGCATTTCACGCAGTTTGGGAGAGTAGATTTGTGTCTATTTCACACCTGAAATCTAGAAGTAGAGATGGGCTTGCTGGCCTTGATGATCAATCTAGGAGAGGTGGCTACACTCCTGGAGTTTGCAGAAGCAAAGGATGCTATTAAGTGTCTCCCGTGGAACAAGGTGTGGGCCACATGCTAGAGACACCCATCTTGGGATTAGTTTAGATACTCTCAAAACCATAGCAGAGGTTAGCTGGAGGTGTTACCAGGAGCCTCAGGGTTGAGGAAACTATAGCCAGGAGAGCAATCCATTGCCCTCGTCTTAGGGAACTGCAAACATGAGATCCTCAGCCGCAAGGGAGGGGACTCTACAAAGAATCCACAAATGTGCTCTACAAAGAATCCACAAATGTGCTCCAAAGAGAAGTCAACTAAGACACCTGCTAAATTTAGAGAGCACGGGCACTAGACAATTCATTACTACTCGGGGAAGAATTTGCCTGTTTCCTCCCTCCTCCTCTCCCCCAAACCAACTCCAACTTTAAAGAGGCCTGCACCTGAGGCCGGGGGTGAAAGAAAACCAGAGAGAGAGAGAAGAAGCTGACCAGTTCTCCCCTCCCCTGACAGCAGGCCTGTGGCAGGCCCAAGTTTGGGGACAGAAGAAGCCTCAATTCTAGATCAAGTCTCAAGTTTTTATTATTATCTAGCTCTGGAAGTGTTAGTTACTGAATTAACATGGTGTTTTGAAATTAAAGTTCTTTTATTACCCAAGAGTGACGAGCAGAGCTGGGGCAGGACATGGCCCACCATGCAGGTTTAAAGAATGAATGGAGGGAGAATGCAGGGCTGTTTTATGATTTTCCCCCCCATGAGTGGAGTTTTGTAATCCCAAGTATTTCATTTTAATCAAAACAGTGAATCTTGAATCTAACTAATGGCTCCAGTTCTTTTGATCACATCGATAGTTTCTAATTTTTTTAATTATTAATCTTTTACTAAAAGTGAGACATCAAGGTAGGCACTGCAAAGATGTGATGGTGGCCAGCTCCTCTTCTGGCTGCTCCCCTGCCCACAAGCCTGCTCTCATGATGCCCAGGGCTCTGGCTCCCCCACACTTCCTTCACTTCTGGACCCATATTCCCAAATGCCTACTAGACAGTCCAACTTGGAAGGGCTCATCCTAAACTCACGATGAACCTTGACATCTTTACAAATCCCCATGTCCTTCCCAATCCAATCTGCTCCTTTCCCTTCAGTATCGACGGCTCCACACATCACCAACAGAAAGATCTTTCTAAACCAGACCACTCGAGTCACTCTCCTGCCGGAATTTTTCAATGGCTCCAAAATCCAGTATATGAATTTCAACCTCCCAAATATAACTTCTCTTGATGGGTCCAGCCTGCGTCTCTGGCCTGCTTGAGCACCACTCATCTGCACATTTTTAAAGATCTCCGGAACACAGGAAAGGGCCCCCTCACCACCATACCTCATTCTCGCTGGTCCACAGTTGCTTGGAATGTTCTACCAACTCCCTGCGCCCTAACTGGAAAATGCCTATTTGTCTTCAACTCAACCCAAATGTCACCTCCCCTACAAAATCTTTCCTATGTTCTCCAGGCCGGAGAGTTTACATACCTCTGTGTTAGCATTTATCAACTTTTAATCATCTCTCTGCCTGTGTCCTTCCCTGTGACACTCAACAAACAATGTTCTTGGACAAAAGCTCTTTTTTCCTGTATTCCAGCATGATGCAAGCTTGGTACAAGACAAGCACTCATACACATTGGTTTAACTGAATTATGTGTAGTGAATTAATGACTTCAAGGAATTTTTAATTTAAAAGAAGAAATGAGGACAAGGATTCTATCTTACTCCTCTCTAGGCCTCAATCTGTCTTGCGAATAAATGAACATATAAATGAAAAAAAGATCAGATAGCAAGTGGGGCATCCCTGCCAATGGAGCAGATAAAGGCTACAGAAATTTAATGGAGAGAGAAACTGAACACCCTCTTTTCCCTTTTCGCTTCTCATTCCAGTACCCTACGCTGCAAAACTTAAAATAAATAAATGCAAGAGGGTTGGTAGTGGGAGAGGTTTTCTTTAAGAAAATAAAGTAAAAATAAGAAGGCTACCGCCCACTAACCCTGCTATCCTCCCACCGGAATGACTATAGTTTTTGCATCCCAAATAAGATTGTGGCAGTTTTGAGAATGTCGCCATAGTAACCAACCTCAGCCCTTTCCCTAATATAAGATAAAATTTAGCAAAAGAAATAAATAACAGACTCCCATAGAAACATTATCAGACCTTTCCATATAAATAACCTGGGTAATGAAATGTTTCAAAACAGAATATTTAGAGAGCCGTATGAAAAAAATAAATAAAAAAGATTCTACAAAGTTTATTTTTAAATGATGGAAAAAATATCACAAAACATCAGCTGGGATACTTGGCTGCCTGCGTGGTTGCAAGGAGTCACAGTTTCCAAACTTGCCTGGACAAGAACCGCAGCCAGAAAAGAGAGGCACGGGTCTATATTCTGACGCACACACAACATTCCTACCAGGAACTCGAGATCTCTTTTCTGAGGAGTTCTCTCAACATAGCACCAAGAGAGCTCTCCTTTTTGGATTCCACCAAACACAACAAGGAGCACTTGAAAAATATTATCTCTACTAGACCCTCACAGTATTATTCCTAGGTAAGGAACATCCATGCTCCCTTTCCCTTCAAGAATTCCCTAGGTGGGCCCTGGCTGGGTAGCTCAGTTGATTAGAGCATCATCCTGACATGCCAAGGTTGCAGGTTCGATCCCCCATCAGGGCACATACAAGAATCAACCAATGAATGCATAAATAAGTGGAACGACAAATCAGTGTTTCTCTCTCTCTCTCTCTCTCTCTCTAAAATCAATCAATAACATTTTTTTTTAAATTCTCTAGGTGACTTGTTCACCCATAGCAAAGGCCACAGATTTGTCTTGTAAAGGGCCGGTAATAAATATTTTTGTCTTTGCAAGTCACACAGTCTCAGTCACCGCTACAAAACTCCTATTGAAGCACAAAAGCAGCCACAGACAATACAGAAATGAATGAGCACAGCCATGTTCCAATAAAACTTTATTTACAAAAACAGCCCTCCAGATCTGGCCCACGGGCCACGGTTTGCTGACTCTTTATTCATTAGTGTTCTTTGTCAACTCATATTCTGTGTGTCACAGGCAACACTACACCATGTTTAGCCCAGCAGGCGAGCTAGGCCTGCAACACAGTGCAGACTCAAAAGGGGGGAAAAGAGATAATGGCATTGATGACCATGAGATTGACTCTGGGGATCCCTGCAATAAGTTTGTGAGAAACCGTGAACTTTCCCCCTGTAAGAACTTCAAACGCCAAATAGAAAACCATCTGTGAGAGAAGGGTAGGTACAGTGCTCCCTGCAACCGACTGATTCCTGCTCTACTTTAAATGGATAAAAAGCCTGGCTATTGGCATGGGGCCCAGTGGCACATCTCTATTCAACAAAGCAAATGATTATCAGTCTGAAGCCTGGAGCAATTTCAACCAATTTGCAAAGTTGGATGATCTGTAGTTCCTTTGAGTTCTAGGAAGAGACTTGGAGGCAGCTGGTGAAACAGAAAGAGCATGACTCGGGGTGGATGGGGCATGAACCTCAGCCTCTGCACCAACCGGCTGTGTTACCTGGCCCATCACTGGCTGACTATTTTATCATCTGTAAACGGTCAGAACAGTGCCTGTTGCTGGCTCTGTGGAGGATTCAGTTGGATAACCTTCGGAGAACACGCGCTACAGAGTACGGATTCAATGAATGTCAGGCGCATTGTCTTCAAGGAGGCAGGCAAACCTCCAGCCCTGGACTAAATTTCGTCTTCTCCCAGAGAGACATCACTTGGGTCAGTGTTGCTACAGTTCAAGGAATGATTTTATTCTGCTGGCAAACGGCTGTCACAGGAGCTGTGAGCCATGCTTAAAGAGCTCATTAGCACAGAGGCCAGGCTCCGAGCGACGGCACGTGAGGGCACCTCCCCTCGCCAGCTCGGGCCTCGGAGCTCACCAGCCTCCCGTTCCCATGCGGCCTGTCCTCCTCGGAGTGCAGGTCTTCCTCTCCTCTCCTTTTCCTACCCATCCTATTTGGGCCCCCTATGTCTCCTCGCTCATCTCCCTCAATTGGCCATGATATGAGCTGGAAGATCAATTTAATGGTTTTGCATTCCCTCTCAAATGACCTAAATCAGGCTGCTCTTTCTTAATTGTGCCTGATTAAGCTTTTGGGTGAGTCAGTGGCCCCGATATCAAAAGATTCTCCACCCTGTTCAAAAATCTTTGCAGCAAATCTCTTCCCAAAGAACTCATTATTCTTGAGCACTAAAGAAGAGGCCTGTTGAAGGGCAAAAGGCAAACCAAACCTTAATTAGGAGGACCCAAAGATATCAGAAGGGCTGGACTTTGGGTTTCTACAGACTTTTCCAAGTGAAACTAAGTCCCATAAAAGTTGTAAGACCCTAGGAGATCCCTTAAGTGTGAAAATCAGCTGCCACCCTACTCAGAAACTTGTCTTTTCTGTCACAGAGAGGCTCTGGTGGCAAAGGAAAGAGCTGCTGGACAACTCTCTAATTTAATTCCACTCTGAGGCTTGCTGTCACATGGTGATAGGTGTGGGGGACGTTTGTGACTTTTGCTCAGGAGAATGTTTCATTTTAGTGGTGGGTGAAGAAATATAAGTGAAAGGTGACCCACTCAATCTTTTCCCCCCCCTCGCTTCAGTTACTCTGTCAAATAACCATGAAGCTCCTAGAGATGAAGGCTCATGTGCAAGTGTGCAGCTCAATGTATTTCAGCCTCGTGAAATAAAGAAGTTTAAATTACTTGTACCACACATTACAGGGGTCATTCAGAAAGGATGGACTATTTAGAATGGCTGAATTAAATATGACAGAGAAAAGAGGGAGTGTTTCTCAGTGATAGCAATGCTTCGAGGGGTGAGCTATAGGTCCAGACACATTGGTTTACCAATTAATACAAATATTTACTGAGCATCTGCTGTAAAACACACAGACAAGGAGAGCTGGCTTCCAGGAATCATGGGTACATACAGAGCTAGGAATCCATTAGGATGGAGACAGAAGAGAGATACTGCTGGTCTGGAGAGCAGAAAGTAAAAATAACCACTTTCCCCCAACTGTCCACTGGGGGGGGGGGTTCATATTTATAAAGAAACCAACAGTAAAATGCAATTCTATGTAGAGTTTATATACATAGATCCTATATTAAGAGATATTTTATTTCCCATCCGTCCTTTCATTAAACATTTTTCAGCATCTATTGCAAACAAGCACTGAGTTGGGTGCTGATTCTGAGGAGCAGAAGTGCTACTTCAAAGCACCAGGAGGTCCTCCCTTCCAGGAAACAAGAGCTAATAGCTGGCATTTACTGAGTGCTTGCCATGTGCCAGGGACTTACAAGAATTAGCTCATTGCTCTTCACCATCGCTTTATTACTACAATTACATCAGGTGGTTTCTCTCTCTTCTCCTTTCCTCTTTCTCTTTAATGTAAGGGCCAGTCTGCTTGAGGAGATTCCTCTTCATAATACCAGGAACCTCCAGTAGCAACTAGCCTCTCTTCTGTCATTACCTCGGTTTATATCGCCTTGCCTTCATCCCTAGATTATGAAAACAACCCCCTCATGGGTCCACCTGACTCCATTCCCTTCCCCACCCACCTAGCCTCATGCTGCACTTCGATCATTTTCAAACACCATTTTTTCATGTCATTCCTCTGCTTAAGATGCTACCAAAAACAAAAGATTTGAAAAGTGCTACTATATCACTTTTCTCCAATTTTCTTTCTCCATAATGTGCGATTCCTGCAGTACATTCTCACTCCAACATCTGCGCACCTGGAAGAGCCAAGAAGGTTTTGGAGGGCTTTATTTCCTGGAGTTTGAACATGGTTACTTAATTGGTTAAGCACTTTTCTAATAACACCCCAAATAAGCCTCCTCCCACCCCCTCATGCAGTATTCACAATTATCCAACAGCATTTGAGGTCCCCACCATCTAGGCATATCCTAAGGAATCTGTGTCAATTCCCGTAATTCTTATATAAACCCTCACCTCCAGATAAGCTACTCTTCCTTCTGTTCAGTAGGCAAAGGATTTAGAGAGCACCTACTCTATGCCAGTCGCTGAGGGTATGTATGGCATAACCTATGCCCTCCAAAGTTTTCCAGTTTGAAGATCTACCACAGGATCAAGAGCCCCCACCTCTGCAGGTTGGCCCACATTCGCTCAATTTACCCGATATGTACTCCCCTCCTCCCCTCCCCTTCTCAAAGCTCAACTCAAATCATGCCTTTGGGGGCCACTCCAGCTCACCCAAACTTTCTCCTTCGGTGATATTCTTCACGTTCAACTCTTCATCCTCACCATAGAGAACTACAACAAGGACAAGACTGCAGAAAGATGGGTTTTCTCTGAAATTTTAGGGAACTAGGTAATATACTTCTGAGATTTAAGTTGATAAAAATCAACATAAAATAGATGAGACGAGCCAACTGCAGGAATCTTCCCAGAACAGGCACATAAAGATGTAAATATGCTACAGGCATGTACTTCCCCAACTTCAATGTGTGCAAAAATCACTTCGTTAAAATGCACATTCTGACTCAGTGGGGTCTGAGATTCTACATTTCTAACAAGCTCTCAGGTGCTGATATTGTAGTTTCTGAGCCACACTTTAAGTAGCAAGTCGACAGCAAGCATATCTCAAGGGTCCCCAGCCAGCAGCTCACTATCAACCAGTCCCTCCCAAAGCCCCAGCGCCACAATTCTGTTCTGCTGCCTTTATGAGGGTTCCAAGCTGAGACTTATCAGCAGCAAATGCACCTCCCCCTCCTTCATGATCTCAAAGCTTAAGGGAAATATCTCACGTTAGCTCTCGTACATAAAAATAGGAGGTACCACATTTTCCTGGCGACATAAATATCAATTTCCCCAGAGTGGAAACAGCCCCAGACTTCATCATCCAGTTGTATCCTCTTAGCACCTCCATTTCCATCTTTCTGATTCTGTGCTCACCAAGCAGCTTTCAGGTCTGAAATCTCTGTCTCAGAAACAGTCCTGATACTAATTAAATCATCCAGGAAGAAGAAACACTTCCAGAATGGTGCTCCATAAAAGCAACAAGGGCAATGGCAAAAAAAAAAAAAAAAAAAAATTATTTAAATCAACATTTCCAGAACTCTGAAAATTAACCAAAAGGTTGCAAGAAAAATGGCTTATTTTCTAGAACAGTGAGCTCTGTGGACTTAAACTTGCCTTATTTCCACCGCCCTTTCCCCACCTTTTACAGTCACCTTCAAAATCAGCAGCTGTGAAAACCAGTGGCCCCCCAGCTATTAAAGATAGTAAAATAGGCCTGGAACTCCCCACAAAGCCCCCTCTTCATAGAATTATCACTATTGTCTGGCAGCTCTGTGGGAAAGTCCGATTTACAGGACTTACCTTTATTTGACCTAACTCAGATATTAAGTGAAGAAATCCCTATCCCCAGGTGTTTTTCCAAAAGAAACAAATTATTTAACATCACAACGGTCTGAGTTGATAATACCAGTTGGGACAAACAAAAAACTGATCAAAAAACTTCAAGTAAAAATCTAGGGAATGTGAGGTCCATAGAGGACTTTGGAAAGCTATGATCCATTCCTGGGAATTCAGAAAGCCATGCATATGTGTAGGGCTGTGCATATTCTCAGAAAAGACGTGAGCGGGCCCGGATCTCTCACGTAAGGCTGGCCAGCAGGAGGTGAAGGCCTAGGCAGAGCTGTAAACTGACAGAGCACTGAAGGCACACGCCAACTCACACACAGCCAAGGGGTGGGAGACTTATCAGTTGAAGGAATTTAAGGAAAAGGTTGTCCAATCATTAGCTGACCACTAAGCTAAACAAGCAGAGACTTCAGGTGCTACATACAACTAATAATACAGACTTTACAAAATTAATAAAGTCACTAAACAAACAGCACTAATAACAACAATTACTATGACAAGCAGTAACACACAAATCAGGGGGGAGGAGGTGCAGATAAGATTTCCAGAGATGTCTCATTATAT
Source organism: Miniopterus schreibersii (assembly GCF_964146895.1). Taxonomy (NCBI): domain Eukaryota; kingdom Metazoa; phylum Chordata; class Mammalia; order Chiroptera; family Miniopteridae; genus Miniopterus; species Miniopterus schreibersii. The sequence continues at coordinate 9,933,044 of NC_138118.1, read as the reverse complement.
ATTATTTTTAAAAGTTCAGTTTTCAATATTCACCAGTGATACATCTGATAAGGAGTTAATATCCAAATTTTATAACAAACTTCAAAAACTCGGCACCAAAAAAACAAACCACCCAATTAAAAAATGGGCAGAGGACCTGAATAGACAGTTCTTCAAAGAGGACATACAGGTGGCCAATAGACATATGAAAAGATGCTCAATGTCACTAATCATCAGAGAGATGCAAATGAAAACCACAATGATATCACCTCACACCTGTCAGAATGGCTCCATCAACAAACAAGTGTTGGTGAGGGTGGGGAAAAGGGAACCCTCATACACTCTTGGTGGGAATGCAGACTGGTGCAGCCACTATGGAAAACAGTATGGAGGGTCCTCAAAAAATTAAAAATGGAGCTGCCTTATGACCCAGTGATTCCACTCCTGAGAATACATCCAAAGAAACCCAAAACACTACTTTGAAAGAATATATGCACCCCTATGTACACTGCAGTGCTATTAACAATAGCCAAGATTTGGAAGCAGCTCAAGGTCCTATCAGTATATGAGTAGATTAAAAAAGCTGTGTACATTTACACAGTGGAATACTACTCAGCCATAAAACAGAAGGAAATCTTACCTTTTGCGACAGCATGGATGGACGTGGAGAGTAGTGTGCTAAGAGAAATAAGCCAGGCAGAGAAAGGCAAATACTATATGACTTAACTTATATGTGGAATCTAATGAACAAAATACAAACAAAATAGAAACAGAGTGATAGAGAACAGGCTGACAGCTATTAGAGGGGAGAGGGATTGGGAAGCTGGGGGAAAAGATGAAGGGATTAAGCAAAAAGAAAAAACCTCATAGACACAGAGAACAGTATGGCGATTACCAGAGGGAAAGGGGTTTGCAGGGAGGTAGAAGAGGGAAAAGGGGATAAATAGTGATGGAAGGAGACTTGACTTGGGGCTATGAGCACACAATACAATATACAGATGATGAATTATAGAACTATACACCCGAAACCTATATAATTTTATTAACCAATGTCACTCCAATAAATTCAATAAAAATATTTTTTAAAGTTCCGTTTTCAGCAACCAAAAAAGAGAGACAAATAATGAAATAGAAAATGTATGGCACATAAGTAGGGGGGGAAAAGTCAATCAAAACTGTCCCTGAAAAAGTCAAATGTTGAACTTACTACACCAATTTTAATGAGCTCTTTAATGTTCAAAGAACTAAAGGAAATCTTGCCTAAAGAACTAAAGAAAAATATGAGAATGATGACTCACCAAATAGACAGTTATCAACAAGGAGACAGAAATTATTTTAAAAAGTAAAATAGAAATTTTAAATTTCAAAAATACACTAATACAAATTAAAATTTCACCAGAGAAGATCAACAGTACAACTGAGCAGGCAGAAAAAGGAATAACAAATTTGAGGATAGGTCAATTGCAATTATCCAATTTGAGGAACAGAAAGAGAAAACAATGAAAAATAAACAGAGCCTTGGAGACCTGTGGGACTTCAGCAGCAAACCAACATATGCAAAACTGGAGTTCCAGCAGGAGGGGAGAGAGAAGGGCAGAGAGAATCACTGAAGAAATAAATAGTGGCTTAAAACGTCCTAAATGATGGCAAATATTAATCTACCCTCAAGAAGCTTGATGTTCTCCAAGCAGGATAAACTCAGAGATCCACATCTAAATACATTATCGTTAGCCCGTCAAGAGCCAAAAACAGAATCTGGAGAGCAGCCCAAGCAAAATGACTCATCACAGGCAAGGAACCTTCAATAAACTACTGACTTCTCATCAGAAAACATGGATATCAGAAGCCGAGAGAATGACATATTTTTTAAAGGGTTAGAAGAAAAAGACTGTCAACAAGCATACCAAATCCAGCAAAGCTACCCTTCAAATTGAAGGAGAAATTAAGACATTCCCAGATAACCAAACACTGAGAGGCCCCATCACAAGCAGACCTGCCTCAGGAGAAGGGAGTCCTCTGGCTGACATGAAAGAACATTTTCAGTAACTTGACACCTAGCAAGAAATAAAGACCACCTGCCAAAGTAACCACATAGTTAAATATAAAAGAAAGTATTCATGTATTTTTGCTCATAACTTTTTTTCTATCAGATTTAAATGGCAACTGCATACACCTATAATTATAAGATGGTATTGGTACGCTTATAATGTATAAAGAGGTGATTTGTGTGGTGATAACAGAACAAAGGAGGAGGGAGGAAACAGAGGTACAAATAAGCAAAGTTCTTACATACTACTGAAATTAAATTGGTACTAATCTGAACTAGATTTTTAAAGAAAATATGTCCAATTTAACCCCCACAGTAACCACTAAGAAAATAAGTAAAAAATAAATAATTTAAAGGAAGACAGTAGAGAATGGAGAAACCAAAAAAAAAATTACTAAGATCTCAAGTCAATAACCTCTCTACCTCCCACCTTAAGAAAATGGAGATGAATAAAGTCAGCTTAAAACAGAAAGAAGGAAATAAAAAAGCTTAAAGCAGAAATAAATGAAATAGAGACTAGTCAGACAAAAGTGAAAATCTGCAAAACCAAAAGCTGGGTTTTTTTTAAGATCAATAAAATTGAAAAATCCCTCTGCTAGGCTGACAAAGAAAAAAAACACACGATGCTGCTAAAAACAGGAATAAAAGGACATCCTACTGACCTTACAGAAATATAAGGAGTACTATAAACAACATATATCAACTAATTAGGTAATCCAGGTAAAACTGAAAAATTCCTAGGAAAAAAACAAACTACTGAAACTGACTAAAGAAAGCATGGAAAATCTAAACAGATCTACAGTAAGCCAAGAGATTGAATTAGCAGTCATTTAAAACTTCTCACAAAGAAAACCTCAGGCCCAGAGGCCATCACTGGTGAAATCTACCAAACATTTCAAGAAGAATTAATACCAATTTTTCCAAAAACTCTTACAAAAACTAGAAGAGTAAGAAACACCTTCCCACTTATTCTATGTGGTCAGCATCACCCTGTGAATTAGGGTTCTCCAGAGAAACAGAGCCAATGGGGAGGGGAGGGGAGGGGAGGGGAGGGGAGGGGAGGGGAGGGGAGGGGAGGGGAGGGGAGGGGAGGGGAGGGGAGGGGAGGGGAGGGGAGGGGAGGGGAGGGGAGGGGAGGGGAGGGGAGGGGAGGGGAGGGGAGGGGAGGGGAGGGGGTTGTTAAGGCTGTGGAGGAACCTGACCCTTCATTCCTTGGAAGTGGGATTATAAAATGGTGCTACACTAGAAAATAGTTTGGCAGTACTTCAAAAAGTTAAACAGGGATCCAGCAAGTTCACTCCTAAGTTTTAACCCAAGAGAAATGAAAACATATGTCCACACAAACACTTTTATACAAATGTTTTCAGCAACATTATTCATTACAGCCGAAGGAAATATAGAATATCCATTTAATGGAATATGAGCTGACAATTAAAAGGAAGGAAGGTCTGATACATGCTACAACAAAGATGAACCTTGAAGCTATTATGCTCACAGGAAGGAGGAAAGAGAGAGGGAGGGAGGGAGGGAGGGAGGGAGGGAGGGTCACAAAATATCACATATAGTATGAATCCATTTACTTGAAATGTCCAGAATAGGAAAATACATAGACAGAAAACAGATTATTGGTAGCCAAGGGCTGTGGGGAACAGAAAAATAGAGTAACTACTCATAAGTACAGAGTTTCTTTGGGGGAAGATTAAAATGTTCCAAAATTAGACAGCGTGGATGACTGCCCAGCTGTGAATATACCAGAATCTAATGGCGTGTACACTTTAAAAGGGTGACTTTTATGGTATGTAAATTATATTTCAATAAAACTGTTTTTAAAAAAGGCAGTCCAACTCTTCATTAAAAACATATTGAGTTCAGTCATTCTGTCTAAAACTTATTCCTTTAAAAGTAATCATTCTGACATTATGTTTCATCAGTTTTTGGCTAGACTGGTTAAGAAGTCAATTGCTTGCTTCTCTAAGGAAAAAAATTTTTTTTTAAAAAGTACATTTTTTTTTCTTTTTTTTAATTTTATTTTTGTTTAAAATATTACAGATGTCTGAAGCCAGAGCATACAGGAGCCCCGTCTGAAACAGTAAGGCAGTCAGCCTCATGCCTCTCAGCAATGGGATCCCTAAATGACCGCAAGAGATTAATTACAACGCCTCCCCACAACACAGGTAGTGTCTGCTTTCCACCAGATGGATTCACTTTGAACCTTCAACTAGCTTTCAAACTCACTGTGATTATGAACTACGTATTTTCATTTTTTGACATTTCCGTCTATAACACTTACTTCTTACTCACTTTAAGTATTCAACGCCATCAGAAATCCCCTGGGTCAGTTCTTCAGTGTGTTTACCTCCAGGTGACTGCTGGAAATAAAGCAGGGAGGAAATACCAGAGACAGCAGGGGGACAGGGCATGGCTGTTTGAGGTCAATAGTTCCAGGCTCTTTCTAAGGACAGTGAGACAGGTAGGTGCCCGGGAGATTTGAGGATCCCAGTTTCCCCACTGAAGAAAGTGGGGGGTTGCTGCTCCACAGAAACGGCAAATATGGACTACATCCTTAGAACGAGTGGGGTGACACATTGTCCAGGTGCCTTCTCACTGGCCTCAGGAAAGGAGTAAAAGTTTCGTGTTCACTTCTAACAGGTATGAAACTAGACTCCGACAAGCCTGGCGGAGCAGAGATGCAGCTCAGGCATTCTGGCTTCAAGGCATGTTGATACGCAAGTCTAATTTCTGGATTGTACACTCACTGACACACCTCATACTATTTTTTAAATTTCTGCCCCCACCTAGTGCTCACGATGACTAACCACGTACCTGTTAGTTAAACCTCCATAACTATATACTCGGTGAAATTTGGCTCTAAAGCAAGGATTTTGTATAACTTGGAGCAAAACAACTGCGACCTCACCTTAGACAATCATCCTTAGGCTTTCAAGGATTTTATCCTAAAATGCGCGCTGCTCGGCAGCAATCTAGGTGTCGATGCCCTTTCTGTGGTACAAGTGTCAGTACTCTTTGCAATTTTTCATTTTGCAAAGTGCTTCGTTCTACACTAATAAAATCTTGTATTTCTCCTCTCACTCTTACCCGCCAACTTGCCTTTTCCCAGTTCAGGGGCCTGGGAACCTCTGGATGAAACATGACTCATGGATCAAGACGAAAAGAGAAGCACTTGCCGGTGCTTAAAAAGCTGGAAGGTCAAACGTGCCCCCTAACTCCTGAGTCACCACCCAACTTCCTTCTCTGCGCACTGACACATTCATACTCTCCCACTCACATGGAGATATTTTTGTAATTTCCTTAACCTTCAAAGGTATTCTCGATGGCGTTTCAAACATACAAGGAAGAAAGCAAAAGAAATGAACAAAGAAGAAAAAAAAGAGGAGAGGGGAGGGGAGAGGAGGGGAGGAGAGGGAAGGGGGGGAAAATGAAAAATGGTAGATGGATGGATAAAATAACAAGGGAATGAAGGAAACCCCCGCCTCCCCCCAGGCCCACGTGGACTTGCCCATTTCCCTGCTCCCTGGAATTGGAAATGGAATCAGCTTTTCTGAATCTCATGAGCTGCTAGAAAAAAAATTAAAAATCAAGACCGGACGACACAAGGGGGACAGAACACCGGAAAAGTAAACAACGTCCTGTATATCACTGTAGCTGTCAGTACAGGGCAAAAAATAAACGATAGCAACAAAAACATTAGGCCATTAGGCCAAGGACCAGAAGGCTTGGGTCCCTCCAGTTCCCGAGCAGGGGATTTTGAGAACGTCAACCTGCAGGCCTCACCAGCCCCAGAATGGTAATAACTCAGGCTGCGTGAGTCCCAGCTGAGCTGCACCCTCTCCCGCCCTCATTTCAGCACCTGAAGGGAAAGAAAGCTGTGTTTCCGCGGCCAGGGGCGCACCCGGGGGTGAGGGCGGGATGGAGAGGACGGCGACTGTCTGGGAAGAAACAGACGTGGGGGTGCAGCTGGGGAAAGCCAGTCAGGCTGCAGGCCTCAGCGCGCCCGCGGGGGAGCTTTAACTTCAGGATGCGCTCCCTGTCGCTTCATGGGAAACTTTATGCAAAAATGTCATTTTGGAAAGAACTCGGTTTCGGTTCTAAATGGACTATGATCCTCCCTTTTGTTGTTTTCACGCTGAAAGTCATAATCATCCTCTATTTGCGAAACCATAATTATTGCCAAGTAGCCGCATGCGCTGTCATGAATCAGGTTAGGGATTGGGGTGGGTGGGGTGGGGTGGGGTGGTGGGTGGGGTGGGGGCTGAGATTTGTCTAGTGGTTTGCGTGGGCCCCTGCCCGAGGCAGAGGTATTTTCTCTCAGGGGAAGGGTGAGGTGGTTCGTGGACAGGCCGATTCTCCAGAGCCAATTGCATATCAATGCCCGGTCACAGAGGTGCTCTCCGCTCCCACCTGCCTCTCCCCTCAACTCCTTCCCTCGGGAAGCAGTTTAGCGCCGAGTCGGAGAAGGGCCGATGGCTGGCTGTTCTGGTTGCACATTTCATTCTAGCCTTTAACTAAATTCCATCTAACTAATACCCGCTGACACTCATTAATATACGTGTGAAGCACTATGCCAAACGCTGCAAAGAATAAAAAAGACGTGAGAAAAACCCTCAAGAAACCTATAGGTTAGGAGGCAAAATGAGACAAGTGCTAAAAGTAGCAAGTGCCACACAAAGCAGGTTAAGGACCACTGGTCAGTATCAACACCAGGACCAGGAGTCGGAAGGAAAGGCCGGTGGGGTCACTTGCGCTAAGGAAAGGTCAGCCAAGACATCCTGGGCACTGAGAAGGTTTCCACATTTGGAGAGAAAGGATGAGGGGTCCTCGCTGAGAGAGGAACAGGGGTGAGACAAAACGAGATTCAGGACATAGTGAGGAGCCCAGATTTTTATCACAGAGAGCCAAAGAGTTTTCACACAAGGAAGGAACGAGACAAGAGCTCTGTGTTATGGCTGCGATACCAGAGAGTATATAACATAGGTCCTCAGAGGCATCTTCCTCACCCATTTCAATTTTTTTTTTTCAAGAGTTGTGAATACTATTTTTATCACCAGTTTATTTTTACCGTATTTTATTTCATTTTAATGTTATTTTTCTCTATGTGGTCTACCAGCTAAGCTAATCTACCTTTCACATCCGCGAGTCTATAGCGAATAGATTTAACATATAGTGAGTGTCATTTTGAAAGCTCTTGAAATCTTTCCCTGAGCAAAATTATTTCCTCCACTTCCATATGAGTTTCCAACACAAATGCAGTTTCACCTGCAGTGTCTTCTGTTAAAAATGCAAAGACTCCTGCAGATGTAACATATTAAATCCATATCAAATATCTTGGAGAACTTAATGAGCATTAAATATCTGTTGAAAAGAGCAAGGGTCTGGAGACGAGACATACCTCAGTCTAGATCCCAGTTCTAACACTCACTCCCTGTATGATCTCAGCCGTGGGAGATAAACAGTCTGAGCGTGTGCTTTTCATTACTTGGAAAAATAAGCTAATCAGCATGTCCACTTTGCATGATTATCCACCCTGAGGCTCAACCGAGATACCTCCTTTGTGAAGTACCTGACAAGCAGCGAGCATTCAATAAATGCTTTGGGAAGCACGCAACAGAAAGCACACGGTTCCTTTTCTCTTCACATCTCCAGTTCCCGGCAAAACGCCTGGCACACAGTAGGTGCTTCGTGCCTGATTTTGCTGCTATTGTCAAAAAAGGAAGCAGTTAGGCCTTAACTCTGAACTTCCTCCCCTACCCACCTCCCTGCCGGATGTGTGAGCTTGAGCAGTTACTTAGGCTCTCTGAGCATCTGTTTCCTCTTCAGGAAAATGAAGAAATTACCACATTACGGTTATTTTAAAGAAACGTATCTGGAATGTTCTAGGCATATTAATAAAGGCAAGTTTTCTCTGCTTTAATAAGATGTAATTGATTGGCTCTCTGCCCGGATTCCTCCCTGGAAGAGAGGTCCTTCACTCTGTCCTTTTAACAAATCTATCTGGCCCTCTCTACATCCAGGTAACAGAAATAAACTATATCTACTATTATAAATTATTTGTGAAAAACAAAGAGCAGTTTGGGGTTCTTTGAGTAAAAAATTGAAAGACTTAAACTTTTTGGTGTTTGTGTGCAGGCTGTTTAAATTGACACAGAGGAACTCCCGGGCTGAGGGATTAGATGGACACAGGGAAGGAGGGGAAATGGGATGTATTTTTCTTTTTATAAAGAAGCCTGCATTACAAAAATTATTCACAGCAGAGCTCTGCCTAGCTGCCAAATGAAATGGAACGCTGTTTATCCTTGAGAGTGGAGTAAATTTCTGTCTGGTCTAATCTTACTTTGTGGGCTTTGTGAAACTAAATGGATATTCTTTCTGAACCCGGATCCATGTCTCCTTTTCTAAGTTCAACTTCAATTACTTGTTTTGTAAGTCTGTGTTTTCAGCTGTGTTTCCACCAACTCATTCTCAACGAGAATAAGTTAAGAAAAACCCCCAGGAGCAGCTGGGCTGTATATTACCCACTTGTTTATCCATCCCTGTCATTGAAAACTGCAGGTTGACACACACGGATGACTGTACTATTATACCGATGTGTATTGAGTGCTATTTTGCCAAGATGCTTTAAAAAGATAATTTCACTCTGTGTGCCTTTTCCCTTGTTTTATTTATGTTTTTCACATAATAGGTTCTGGTTTGCGTACATCTCCAGTAAACCCGCTCCTTTGTTTTCCAGCTGTGCTTGGGGGAAGCTGACGCTGACTCACGTCGGGCCTGACATCTCCATTGAGCGTGAGAGCCTTCTCCTTCCCTGACAGTCACCAGAGCCGCTTCTGATGAGACGGTGCGTGGAGAGAAAACAGGGTGGGGAGAGCAGGTTCCTGGCCGCCTGGAGTCGGGAATTGTTGAGGCAACCTGCGGGCTTGAGAGCTTCCTGGACAAGAGCCCAAAGAGAAACAGGGTGGCTGGTTTCCCAAGCAGACGTGACACCATGATTTGTGGCAATACAGTACTGTCCCCACTGGAAACAATGGGGAAAATGCCACGTTCTTCAAGGCCTAACAAGGGCAGCACATAAGCAGGTGACCAGGCAGATGAAAACGAAAACCTGCCATCAGGTTTTCTGAGCTCGAACCCGGGATGATCCCCAGTCCCACTTGCTCTCAGGCCGGCATAATCTCTTAGAACGTCATCATCGAAAATACCTTCAAGGTTCACGCACAAGGTTCACGTGCTCATTTTCAAGGGAAGAAAACTGAAGCTACGAAAGGTGAAGGAACTTGCCTGAGTTCACACAGGTCAGCCGAGGCTGCCCCCACGTCGGAACCGGGGCCCTGAGCTGGGGCGAGCGAGGCAAAGCACAAGACCATCCCTGCGATGCCAGGTGGTAAAACAGGCGGGCCTGAGCCGAGTAGCAGTGAGGCGACAGGGTGTTTCATCTCTCCTCAACCTCACCTATTACGGGTCACTGTGAGCAAGAACGGTTGTGCGGCCTCCTTTTTCTACCGACACTGCCCATCCTTCCTTTGCTTTCTGGTTTACCAGGGGAAGGGATGCTTGAGGAGCCGGGGGAAATAAAAGCAATGGGAGAGCGCCCTGGCCGGCTGGCTCGGGTGGTGGGAGTGCTGTTCTGTACCCTGCTGTTGGTATGATGCCCGATCAGGGCACATATCCAGGTGGCTGGTTCGATCCCCAGTAGGGGAGAGAATGGGAGGCATCTGGTCAATGTTTCTCACTCGCATCAATGTTTCTCTCTCTCTCTCTCTCAAGCCAATAAAAACATATCCTTGAGTGAAGATTTAAAAAACACACACAAAAAACAATGGGAAAGCAATACAAGGGGCTCTTGCTGATTGTGAGCACACATCAAATGACTTAAAAATTGCATTTCATCCTCAGAAGAGCTCTCTGAGTCAGGTATTGTTACCACCATTTTGCAAATGAAGAAACAGAGTCCAGCCCAAAGTGAGAGAGTCAGGATTTGAATCAGGAGTAGCTGGTTCCAAAGTCAGTGACACAGGAGACTGGGAAGAACCAGACACTGTACCTTTGCATCTCTCTGTGCCCGGGATGGAGATCAGTACAGATGCTCCTCAACTTAGGATGAGGTTACGTCCAGATAAACCCACTGCAAGTGGGAAAGATCCTCAAAACTCCATTTACTGAGCCTATCGAACATCACGGCTCCGCCTTAAACGTGCTCAGGACATTTACAAAAGCCCACAGCTGGGCAAAATCATCTAATACGAAGTCCATTTTATAATAGTGTTGAATATCTCACGTAATTTAGTGAATGCTGTACTGAAGTGAGAAACAGAATGGCTATACGGGCCCTCACCACTCACACACAGCCGAACGCACACTGGCGCTGTGTAGACAGGATGGGATCAGAAACGCAATGTCCAAAAAGCACTGGCAACATGGGACACTGGACAATACAAGTTGTCTATCCCTGTGATTGCATCGCTGCCCGGCTCACGGCCGAGCATTGTACTGCACGTCACTAGCCCAGGAAAAAGACCAAAATTCAGAATTCAAGGTATGGTTTCTTCTGAATGAGTACTGCTTCTGCACCATCGTAAAGTTGAAAAATCCTAAGTCAAACCATCGGAATCTGGGGACTGTCTAATAGATCCAGGCTCCTCATCTGCCCTTCTCCCAACAAGCATGACATGGTCCAAGCCAGTAGCCCAACTGAGGCCAAGAAGTGGATTAAAAATGTATGAAATCCTGGAAGAGTTCTCTTTCCACCACACACCCCAGTCATCACCACCAGCCTATTTGGCAGACGGCACAGAGAGCAGGGATGGAACAGGTGCACTCGGGTACCTGCTTCCCTACCCCGAGCCCCAGGAAGAAGCAGCTTATCCAGTACAAGGCAAAAATGTCAGACCCAAGCCAACCACGTCCGGGCCACAGGAACAGCCTGCTGCGCGTCAGGGGATTTGTTCTGTTTCATGAAGAGACGCCTCTCACTTTGATTCCTGGTCTATCTGGACAGACCCAACTACTGTTTATCATGCAAAGAAAGCGTATTGGTTTCCAAATACTGGTTTGCAAATACTAAGATTTCTTTCTAATATAAAATATTTCAAAAACCTTCACCCAAGAGCTATTTTCTTTTAGGTTTAGGTGCCTGAAAAAATACGTAATGATCAAAAGCTACTAGGAGAAACACTTCCGAATGAATTTTATATTTTGTCATAATAGCATCTAGGTACAGTTGAAACAAAGAAATACTGCATTTATGCATGAGCTACATAACTAATGCAGTTTTCAGAATACACTGGAAGCGCAGACGGACTTGTGGACCCCTGTAATGAGCCAGCAGCACACAGGACGGCTGCCCTAAAGGAGCCACCACTGAAGTTCAGTCGCCCAGCATCCTCGAGGCTAGCACTTCAGCCTTCCTGTGCTCATGCATCATCTGGAGACTCTTTTAAAATGCAGATTCTAACTGGGCAGGTCGGGGCCAGGCCTGAGCATTTGCATTCCTCGCAGGTTCCCCGTGCTGCCGGGCTGGACACACTTTGGTAGCTCAGCCCTTTCACCGGTACGAACCCAGGCTGAGCCCAGATTCACCCACCCACCTGTCCACTGACTGTGGTTCCCCCACTCCTCAAGTCATGCACCCCCTTGCGACCATGTTTCCTGAGGGTGCGTATGGGTGTGTGTGTGCGAATGTAGAGGTAAAGCTTGCTTGTCTCTCGGCTCGCTCTGGCTCCCCTCTCGCTCCCAGCGTACTCACAGCCCAGACTGTTTCGCAGCCGGTTAAGCTCTCTGCCTATGGTCGCTTCACTGCTGTTTTACACACACTTGTGTTGATGTTGGTGGTGGGTCATAACCACCTTGAGGGAAAGGGTGATGTAGTGAATATTCTCCACAGCAACCAATACTTGCTCAGTTAATACTTACTGGATGACAAATTATCTGGATGAGAAATATATGTATCTGAACGTGTAAACGGTTCGGCATATCAATGAGAACAGTATATATAATGACCAATTGCTAAACATTTCAGAAAAATGACAGGTGCCATTTAGGGAGCACTTGCTAAGAGTCAGGCACTGGGCTAAGTGCCAGTACATTATCTCATTTAATTATCACGAGGGCCCTAGGAGGGAAGACTCCAAAGTTCAAACTTCAACAGACTGCCGCCTCTCCTTAAGTGCTGACTGTGTACCAAAACTCCATTAAAATCTAGTAGACACAGAACTCTCGGGCAGTGCAGGCACAGACAACGAGGCCGCAATATGACAAGCATAACAATACAGGTCAATGCAAAGTGCCCGGGCGGGGAGAGACAACCATCTGGGGATGCTGGGGAAACCCTAAAAACTGGCATTGAAATGAAAACGTTTTTTTAAAAGGACCCAAGCAGAGGAAAGGAGAAGGGCATAGAAGGGCACTAGGAGGCGTGTGCAAAGCACGGGAGTGTGGAAGGGCACGGGAGGTCTGAGGAGGCCCAGAAGCTTGGCGTGGGTGGCGCCACGCTGCACGTGGCAGCCCGGTGGGAGAGCAGGGTGTGGGTGGCTAGGTGCAGAAGCGCACCCCCATGTCACTGCAGCATTATTCAGGGTGGCCAAGACATGGAAACCACCGCAGTGTCCTTCGATGGATGACTGAATAAGGTTCTGGTTCACATATACAATGGAACACTACTCAGCCATGAGAAGAGAGGAAATACTGCCACTGGTGACAACATGGATGGGCCCTGAGAGCATCACGCCAAGAGAAATAAGTCAGACAGGAAAAGTCAAGAGCCATATGATTTCACTCATACGTGGGATATAAAACTGAAAGCAAGAAATGAACAAACAAAAAAAAACAAAAAAGAACTCATAGACACAGCCAGTAGTATGTTGGTTACCAGAGGGAAAGGGGTTTGGGGTGGTAAAGGGGGTCAAATATATGGGGACGGGAAAGGACTTGACTTTGGGTGGTGGGCACACGATACAATATGCAGATCATGGTTCACAGAATTGCACACTTGAAACCTATATGGTTTTATTAACCAATGTCACCCTAATAAATTGAATTTAAAAACAGGTGGTCTCCGAACACCTGGGGAGCTGTCTCAAGCTGCACATCCCCTCCTAGGAATGTGGGCCGTCTCCCGTCCCCATCGCCATGAGCTCATCAGCATCTCCTGGGGAGGAGCGTGGGAATGGAGAGTGTGACCAGCTTCCTTGGTGATTCGGATTTGGCTCACGTGGGTAAGGCCCACTCCTGAAGAGGTCAACGGGCTCAGGATTTGGGGCTTTTCCCCAAGACAGCGGAGGCAAGACAACCTTAAAACAGGGAAATGACAGAATCTGATCTATTTTTAAAAGATACAGAGTATGGATTGAAGGGGAGAAAACGTGGAGACAGGGAGAACATAAGGCTGCCAAAACAACAATAATAAAGATAATAATAGCTTATACTTACCGATGTCCCAGGCGCTGTTCTAATTTAGCAGTGTAATCAACAGATGTGAGAGCCTGATCTGAGGCAATGTCAGGAGGAAGGGAAAGAAGGAATTGCTTTAAGGGAAATCTCTGATGGGGCAGGATTTGTGCTTAGTGTTATAAAGACTGATATTCTGTCACCAGGCATCAGACTGAAGTCTCGGGCTGTCCTAACCTCTGCCTCCTTCCCTCTCAGCATTTAATGACAGGGTAGACATCTAAGCTGTATCCTGATGGGAAGAAGGTGGGAGACTGGCAGAGTCTCCAGGGTCAGAGAAGTTTTAGTTTACTTGAAACCACATAAGTTAAAACAAAAAAATTAAAAGGGGGAAAATATTTCCAGAGCCAGCAGCAGTGTGGATGCTAAGGCCATGGCCAAAAGTGACGCAGGAGTAAGGGGTTCTCTTGCTCTCATAAGCAAGAGTCCACTTTCCAAGCTCAGCAAACCCGGGAAATGTATGGGACTTAGAATTGAATTAATAAAAGAATGACTGGCAACAGTAAGTTCAGAGAGAGTCAAAATACTTCTATGATGCCGATGGCAAGTTCTCTTCGAATTAATGGATTTATGTACAAATTTAGTCATCGCTCATTCACCGAGTGGATGCTATGCGCCAGACACAACATTAAGGGCTGAGACAAGGAGGTATAGGAAACACTTTTGAAAAGAAAAAAAAAGAAGACTCTGAAGCTACTAAGCAAATTTGCTCCCGAGACATTCATTATTAAGGTCTTACATTTTCTCAGACTGCTAGGCAGACTTCCTGGTAAAGGTAAACAGAAAACAAGTGCATCGAGGTCCCATCTTGACCTCTCACCAAGAGTGCAAGCCCCTGACTGGAGTGGATACTCTGCGGGCACTTAAAAAATGTCTCATTTGTTGAAAAACAACCGTGTATGTCTAGCCCACGCTGCCTGACTATAAAGGCTTGGCTGGGGCTCTCTGAGACCCAGGCTGACAATGGAGAATGTAGCAGAAAGAAAAAAGATCCCTGAAAGGGTTTGCATTGGCAAATTAACGTTCCAGACCAGAAGGAGCATGCATCACTTGCAATCACAACATATTGCCCAGAACTAATTAGTGGCCCCACCAAAGCATAAGGAAGCCAGGAAATACAACCACCGTGCTCCCAGGATGCAGAGAGCCAGACTATCTGGGAAACAGCGCCATTGACTACCACAGACACGTGGCACAGTTGGCCCTGTTTTAATTGACCATAATCCTGAAGATTGAGCTCATACATCAGCCTTCATCAGACAGTCTAACCTGCTTATTGTCAACAGATAAACTGAAATTGTTGCTGAATTGTGCTCCTGAAGCAATGGTGTGCTATCCAAAGATGAAGTGATAAAGCAGGGGGATGGATCCAATAACACTCGAAATTGAGCTTAAAGGGATTAAACAGTAACACCCCTGAGCTACTCCTTACCTACTGCTGTCAGGAGGCCTTTTAATGGGATTATAATGGAAGAGTTATAGGGTTTCTCAAATGGCAAGATCCATTCTGACCAAGAACAGACAAAAAAGATTTAATACACACCCCCTTCCATCTCAGCCTGCAAAAGCCAGCTTCCCCCCAAAATAATTTCCTGACCAACCTCAGAAGAAAATAAACAAAATACTCTAAGAAAGAGCAAGAAAAAAAATCAAGGAACAGTTAGCAGGTTGTTAGTGCTGAAGATGGACACCTGAGAAGGAAAATGGTGTAAGATGTAGTTAACAGTAGATAGTTAGTGCATGATAAATACTTTATATTAATAAATATTTCTTCCTAGCACCATTATCTCAATTTAAGTTAAAAGCTCTCAACATTGAAAATCTAACTTTGAATGTCAGGATGTTTCCTTATATAAATCACACATATATCTCCTGAATTCAGTGTACAAAACTGAAAAATATTTAGGTTAGAAGAGATTTTCCATCTGTTTCCACATTTTTAAAAAAGTATGGATCCAACAATATCCTTTTATTTTTGTTATACCCCTTTCTTATTTATGAGGTAGCTGACTCGGACCAAGATAACTTGGTCATTCTTTAACAAATTATCACTTGTGTGATTTATAACACATTATGCATTTCTATAACTTCTTCAGGCCACACACATTTGTAAGATTTTATGTTGTAATGATAAATTTTGTTTCAGTGATAGCATTAAGGGAAAGAGATATCTGAACACTTGAAAAAGAAAGAGACTGAGAAGGGCCAGCATTTTGCAAAGCCTGTCAGCAGGAACTGAATTCTGTCCTGTGAATCCCTTTGACATTAAGATGGAGATTTGGTCTATGGGCTGTGACTCACCTTCCAGATCGCAGACTGTGCAGGACAAGAGCAGCATGTACACCAAGTCACGCTGGTGACTGAGCTCTGGTTCCATAGTGAGAAGAACTGCAGGCTGATCTCAGAATGAACTGTCCTTCCTTCACCATCTGGGTTAAACATTTTTATAAAATAATCCATAATTCCTGGATGCCCTGGCAAAGCCAGGTAGGGAGCAACACTTGAAGTAGTTATGTGTTCTTGCTTTGTTATATTTTTCTTTTCTTTGTACCTCCTACAATAGTTAACAGTCATCTTTAGTTTACAGATGAAAACCTGAATGTTAGGGAAGCTCAGTGGCTTGTTCAAGGTCTAACATCTCGTAAGTGGTGGATCCTAAGGAAGAACCCCCTTAACTCCCCATGCCCCCAGACTTCTGCTCTGCAGGAGAACCAGTCTATTGTTGTAAAGAGACAGTTAGTAATAATGGTTCCCAGTGCAAGCTCTAAGCAGGCAGACCTGGATATGAACCCAGTTCCAAGTCTGAGCTGCAATTTGAGTTACAGCTTTGACCTACCTGTAAGATGGAGATAAGCTTCCTATCACATAGTTTTTATGAAGAATAAATAAGATGATACATACATAATGCTTAGGCCAGGCCTGGTATATCATAAGCACTCAATAAATGCTGGGTATCTTCATCATCTAGGTTCTATATCCCATAAAGGCGAGAGTCACTTAACTATAACAAAGGTTATACTCAACCTCTGAAGCAGTTTCACCTGTATTTCCCTGGAGTCTTAGTGGATAGTAAAGTGCAAAGGCAAAATGACTGATGAAGAAACTGCAAGGTCAAGAGGTTCTAGCATGATCATCATATGTAAAATCTGATGTCTTAATGTGTGAAAGACACCAGTCAAAGCCCTTTTCATGCATTAATCCATTCAGTCCTCACTCACAAGAACCCTATGTGAAAGATGCTATTAATATATCAGTTTTACAAATAAGGAGATCAAGGCCAAGAGAGTTTTAATAACTTGCCAAACTCAATACACCTAGAAAGTGGCAGAGTCAAGATCTGAACACAGGAAATCTAACGTTAAAGGCTGGGCTCTACCCATGAAGCAACACTGCCCCTGTGCAGTATTAATTAGGTGCACAGTCATATTCGAGGGAATGCACCATAAGATGTGTTATATGCATAAAATGAAAATCTGCTGGCTCCCAAGTCACTGATGCATGTTGAGTAGAAGTGTAAGTTGTGAGAATAGTCAAGAATGTGAGGTGTGGAAAACAGTCAAGAATTCAACATAGAGCCTCAGTGACACTGAAAGAATGCCAGGGTCACAGTTGCCAGGCAGTCAGAAGGAAGGGAGCTCCTCCTTTTAAGCAAAGTAAATAGACCAATGATGACACTAATCGGCAGGATCCGCCCACATAAAACAGACTTAGGGGAGCCAGCTCCAGTGCTCACGAGTGGCTGCGCTGGTGCTCACAGGTCTCATGAGCATTCTCTCTCAAAATCAGAACAACCGCATGTGGGCCCACATTAATGAAGAGGCTGGAAAACCAGTGCCTGACTTGGCCTTTGATGTCTTACTTGGCTTTGGCAACTTAGAGTCTTCTTTGTATGTGTTACAGTGGTTAAGAAAGGATGAGTCCAATGCTCGTATTCCCAGAATCAGGTCACAGGGAAAGGATGAGAAATGCCCATGGCCATGACTTTGGGTCATGTCAGACTGGAGTTTGCAGGGCCGGGGGCAAAAACACTTTGAGAAACACCCTTGGGTATTGAGGGTGCTGGCGCTGAGTATTACACATCAAGGATGTTTACCACTCTGGGAACCAAAAACAGAAAGAAACTGACCTTACTCAAGTTCATCTTCCACAGGAAGAACTGCTCCCAAGGACCACCAATCTCTATCACACACTCCATTTCCAGTCCACTTTGCAAAGATGGTAGAAAGGCCTTAGTTATAAATTGCAAATCCAAAAACAGTTCTTAGCACAAAACAGATGGAAAGCTACATTTCTGGCAAGATTCTAACCCACTCAAAGGTAATGCTTTCTCTCCAAATCGAATATTAGAATTTCAAGCTGTGCATTTAATGCTGGCAAATATGCAACTTCCTGGTTTGAGATACTTAATAACTCTAATAGTTACTGAGTGAGACGGAGCAAATGAGACTAATATCTGAATAGAATTTCCCTTGAAATAATCTTGGAAGTGAAAGCCCAAGGGAAGACACGTTCATAATGAGTCAAAATGGATTTTTGCTAAACAGGAAAATAGTGCAGGACACATTACTAAACCCCAAAGGGCAGCCACACTGCCTCTACCGATGACTGTCTTGTCCTTTCAAGTCTCCTTTTTCAAGGGCTCTCCAAAGTGGGATGGAGGGGTGCAGGTGGAGGTACAGTGACAGATGGAGGGGAGGAACAGGAGAAGCCACCAGGGGACCGTGACGCCTCCACTCACCACCTTCATGGGGCCCTTTCTAATAGAGGGGCTCTTAGTTCAAGAGTTAAGAAAAAAATCTTGGCACTGCAACAGAGCATTGTCAAGTGTTCTTACAAAGTGGGGAAATGCCAAAAAGGGTTCAAATTCCATGACCAAAGTCATCCCTCTTAGAAGGGGTGAGTCTCTTGCACTCTTGAGCGTTTGAGAGCTTCTAGTGTCTCTGAGCACATGGGTTTGAGCTGCTGCAAGCAACCTGGCACACACACTGAGGCTTGGAACCAGATAAGAAATGCCCAGACTCTCTAAGTATTATTAAAGAGCATAGACCTCCCCAGAGAACAAGTACAGAGAGGAAGCTAAGCCTACAAACAGTCCAAAAGCAGAATGAACATTTATATTTAAAATCAAATGGCACGCTGCTTTTAGGTCAAACAGGTATATAAACTAAAAGAAAACATACCCCTTGGGCAGCAATTTCCCATCTCTGGATTACTCAAGACGACTCTCAGTTTGGACAAAGGAAGACTTAAGCTTCTCCTTAGCTATCTTGGTTCCTACTGCAAACATGGAAATATCAATAATTACCCAAAAGATTTGCTCTCTTTTTTGCCTCCCAGTAAAAAACAGTACTAAATAACATTGGTTTTTAATTCACGAAAGTAGAATTATTTGCTTATTACTTTCCTTAGGTATTTAAAGAACCTGCGTTTCTTCTGCTGGGTCTTTCAAAAAGTCATCTCCCTCTTTGTTCCTAGAGAAGCACAGAAAAGAGCACATTGTGTGTGCACCCGAGAGCAAGGGGAACTGGAGGGCCTTTGGCCCCGTGTGCGAAGCCAGGACCTCTGATCCCTCTTAGGAAGTCATATTGAGTTACTGGCCCAGCTTCTGCAGATGGGCAGGGTACTGCTCTGACTGTTCCCTTTCCAGATATTAGTTAACTAATAAGTTGGGGGCTGAGTCTGTTGTGAAATAGAGGGGGGAAAAAACTAATGGGTCTACAAATTTCTTCTTCCTCTGATGCGGTTAAAAATAAATTCTCGAATGAAATGGTGCCATTTATTCTTCCTTTCTTTCTTTACTCTTTAGCGTCTCCTAATTCAGGTATTCAATACCATCCCTTTATTGAAATCCTACTGCACGTCAGCCACCAAAGTTCACACCGGGGACATGGATCTGAAAAGATTCAAGGATCTAGGTCTAAAGCAGCTTATAGGCTTGCGCACCACTCGTAACCCTAGCCATTGCCTAATGCCTCTATAATACCACTAATCACACTGAAAATAAAGAATACTGGGGGAGATCAGAGTGAGGAAGGATGACAGTTACAAGAGAGGGGAGAAACTTCAGACAGAAGCTTGAGTGCAACACAGACCTCAAAACGTGGCCCTACCGCTCTTCCCGTTTCCTCTGCGAGCTCCTTCTTAGGGGCCACACCCGCTGAGATGACTTCCCAGTGTCCCCAGGTCCTCCTTTCTTCTCGCCCTACAGGCTATCCTGGGCGATCATGCTCGCTCTCATGATTTCAGCTCCCGCTGCAAAACCCACGCACCCTCCTAGACCATTTTCTTGAACATCGGGTTCCCGTCCCCGTCGGCCTCTTTACCCCGATGGCTCCCAGGTACCTGGCACGCAGTGTGACTGACATTAAATTCCTCCTGTTCCCTGCCCAGTGCAGCTCCCCATCCTCTGTTCCTTACCTGAGGGGTCAGCTCCACTAGCCAAGCAAATTTGAAACACAGACGTCACCCTTGGCTCTTCCTCGATTCCCAGGCAGTCACATCCATATCATCACTAAGTCCTCTGAGTTTTAAAGTCTAAAGATTTCCTCCAGCCCCTCCATCTCCTAGCTCTGCCCTCGACAACTTTTTTCACCTACACAGGCACAAAAGTCTACTGACCCACCCTCTGTGTGGTCATTTGAATGATCTAATTGAAAGACAAATATGCAAAATCCACTCCCTTATCTAAAACCTCTCAGTGGCTGCCCATCCTAGCCCTAAAATGGCCATAAGCCCTCCATTTTCAATGCTGGCTCATGGTATTAGCTATTTTGAATCCTACTGCAAACATGGCAATATCAATAATTACCCAAAGATTTGCTCTCATTTTGCCTACCAGAAAGAAAAAAAATAGTACTAAATAACATTTGCTTTCGGTTCATCAGAGTAGGATAGTTAGTTTTATTATCACTGTTCTTGGGTATTTATAGAATCTGCATTTCTTCTCCTAGATCTTTCAAAAAGTCATCCCCCTCTTTCTTAGTATCAGCCCCCAGGGTCCAGAGTTTCCCCATGAAGCTTCTCTCATCCCATAATTTTCTCACATGAACTTTCCAGGATTTGCCTCCCAGCTCTCGTCTTCTAACCTGTCTATTTTACAAACTCAGGTTGACTCACTACCTTGCTTCCCCACATAGCTGTACCTGTCACTCAGACTCAAAGTCTCCCTTGCTGTGTCTTCCACCACTAGACAGTTCCAGCCAATCCATGCCAGCTCCAGCTTCTGGAGACCCAGCTTAGACAAGCCTGCCAAGCCACTGTTAGGCAGGGAAATCCATCAACCCTCTCTTCCTGGGTTCAGGCCCAACACCATAGCCCTGCTATCATCTACATCTACATATACCTGTTGCCCCAGCTGGATGCAGAGAAGGCTGAAACTTTCAACAACAGGCCCCCAAATTCTTTATATTCCAATACCACCCAACCCTACTGAGATGAGAGTAGCAACCTCCCTCTCAACCCAACTCCTCACAACCTAAGAGTCCCCTCCAGTGTCAGGCAATCTAACTGCACGTGAAGGAGCTGTAAACTCTGAATCCAATCAGCTCTGCCCCATTAACCCCACTGACCCTTCCCAAGAGTGGTGAAATGTCCTAGAGACCCAGAGATCCCCCCCTTTCTCCATCAGGCAGTATCAAAAAGCATGAAGAAAATAAAATAGAGTCACATGATAGAGAATTATGGAGAAGACGCTAAGTTTCCTGACAGATGGGGTGGGCGAGGCAGCCACTGAGAAAGTGACTTTTGAGCCAAGACTCGAATGGTAAAAGCCAGACATGATGAAAAGATCGAAAACGGGTTTCTCCACCTTGGCGCTACTGACATTTTGGACCAGATAATGCTCTGTTGTGGGGGGTCGCCCTGTGCACTCTAGACGTCTATTAGCACCCCTGACCTCCACCCGCTAGATGCCAGTAGCATCTCCGAAGTAGTGACAAACTCATTCTCACTGAAATGACAACTTGGATACCATTCTAGTGTCATTTCTTGACCCAACCTATCGCCGATATTCCTAGATGATTAACTCACTTTCAATTTCCTGTTCAACCAAGTCGCCTCCCATGGCTATGTTCTTGCTGATATTGATCTTGACTTTTATGGAAGACCCTTCCCACCCCTCTTGAACTGAATAATCTCCCCTCATCCTTTGACACTCAACTCAAAGTATCTCATTTTCTAATTTCATGCGCATATGTCTATCATTATACTATATATACATATATATTATATATAATGAGGATATTTTCATTCTCTGCCTACCTGTCTGCCCCTACTAATCTCTGAGATTCTTGGGGTTGGGGAATAGATCTTACTCATTTGTGTTTGGCGCCTAAACCACACACTGGGTGCTTGACACACCCCAGGTGCTTAAATAAATTAGCTGCTGTGCCCTGAAGGGTATTACAATCACTTAGAGGCCAACAAGACATATACAGACATAACTCTCAAGTAATACTGAAAATGATATGTGACATAAGAGAAATAACAGTGTCATTAGAGTTGAAATTCAAGAAAAGTTACTTTCCACGGAGTACTCTGCTGATTCACATAGAACAAAGTCAATGCTGTATGTTATTACACTGTGACTCCCCCACCCCCAATCCAGTTCTACAGTCACAGACCATGGGCATAATTTCACTAGTGGTCAATGAATAAAGGCCTTACAGACCAGATGTGAATATGTTTGTGGTTCAGACTGACCATCACTCCTACTGGAAAACCAACCTGCAGATATCAAGCGGATTATTTCAATGCTAAGAGCCCTCAGAATGCAGGGGATCCATGCTGTGTGTCTGAGTGAGGCCAGTGCTAAAAGGGGCCCTCTAATGCCTTTCATACCCAGTCTCTGAGATGTCACAGTGGCTAAACTCTATTCCTGTATGTGTCCCGGGCCTCTCTCCTGTATGTGTCCCGGGCTGACATCGGAGAATGTACACGGCTATGAAATTATCAGCTATCCACAACCAGTGTCCATGCCCACACCTTACCAGCTGGTCCATAGTTCATGTATCCTTCTTTACTTCACCCATATTTGCCTTTCGGACCATCAGTGACATTGTCGCAAAGCATGAGAACCAAACCACAAAGAAATTGTTTATCTCTTTGGTTACAAAGATGAGCTAACTGGAGAGTATTTTGAGAAGATGGGCAGGCTGCTGAGCTAAAGGTTCTCAAGACAAAAACTGAAAAAGTACACCCAAGTCAAAAGCAAACAGACAACTCGAACACTGAGAACTGCTATGGAGTTGGGCCAACGTGTTCATCATGTGGTTCCAGAAAATAATAATCCCCTGGGGTTTAAAGTTCAACAAGCATGAACTAACACTTAGGAGTCCAGGAATGTGTCACCAGCCACACAAGTGCATTCCTAGAACGACCCAGCTGGAACCTTCAGCTAAAGCTTCACGCATCTAAATTTGTGTGTTCGCTAAATTAGTTCCTGCAACACTGTTTTTGCACATATTCCCATCTCCCTACCCCTACTCCCACAGACGCCTACTCCAAATATGAATCAAAACTCGAGGAAAACCCAGCACAAGTGTATTACACAAAATTCAAGCACAGATAACTTTGATTTTCATGTTCGTTCATAGCTAATAATACAATTAGAAAAAACATTCAACTTGAAAATAATTCTCTCCTCAAATGCCCCAAACCATAGCAAAATCATTATCAAATAAAACTTCTCAAAAATAAAAACCCCTTCCAGCTACACAGAAGTGAAATGTTCCATTTGACAATGGCCATCCTGAAGCACAGACAGGTCAAATGCTTTAAGCCTGGGTCAGCATCATGATCAAAGACTGAACCAAGAATTGGATATTTAAACTCCAGCTTAACTCAGAACCCGGTGCCCTGCGCCCCACTCGATGTTACCTCTTAATATAGCTATTGAGTCCAGCCCACATTTAAACACCTACTCACAGACGTTACACCAGATAACACTCCTCCACGAAGCTGTGTTCCCGACCCACGTCTTCGTACCTACACAGAGAATTCAAGAAGTTCAGACTCCAAGGGATCTTCAAGATCATCGAGCCCAGCCTCCTCATTTAGCAAAGCATCACGATTCTCTCCAGCCCACCACAATTCTCATCGCCAACAAGGTGAGGCCCCAACTCAATGTGTGGCAAGCTATGCCCTCCATCATCTAACCAGGTCTGTCTCCAGACCCACAGCCTCCCAGTCCACCTTATACCTGCACTCTAAGACCAACGAACACCTTGCTTTTCCTAGAATACAGCATGCTTCGTCCAACCTCCAGGGCTGTGCTGTGACCTCTGTAAGGCACACTTCCATTCCTTGAACCATGACCCGTTCAAATGTCAACACCGCGATAAGGCATTCTCTGATCCTTTCAGAGAGCATCACTGCCCTTTCCTCCCTCACCCCGTGACACTCTGTGCATGCCTCTGGCCTAGTGCATTTCTCACCCTGTGCAAATCTATGCTGTTTGTATGTCTGTCTTCTTCCACTGGAAGGTGAGTTCCTTTGAAATAGGGACTATATTTCATTCCTTTCTGTCATCTTTGCATCTAGGCTGGCATCCGGTGAGCTCTTTATAAAGTCAGAGGAAACAAGATCAAGAGAGATAGAAGAAAAGGTAGAGGGAGCTAAAGTCAGATAATTTAAGAGATTTGCTCAAGATCACCCCAATGGACACACAGATTCCATACCAAGGGTGCCAGTCACATTCTGTTACACAGACCGGGTGACACGAAGTCACTTCACCATCTATACAACATCCCACATCCACCCACTTCCCTCCATTTTCTCTCCAGTGTCTCTGGTTCTGAACACAGCTCCCCACCCACACCTCTGCCACAACTCTGGTGGGAAACCTGCAAGTGAAGATGGCTGAGAGAAGGTTGAACCATCCAGGAACATATAACAGAGCTGATGAGGGCACTGGGGTGACCAGTTTGGGGAGTGAGGATCTTCCATGCAAGACTGGTGGACAAATGCAGGAGGAATAGATATGGTCCATTCTCCAGCAGTTGCTTCTGGAACTACAATTCCACCATCAAAAACCCAACTGCTTAACCTTCTAGTACTCCAACCCCCAAGGTCAGTGTTTCTGGGGGCTGTGGGTCTTCCTAGCTATCTCTCCAATGTTTGGGAAAGAACCATGACTGAGCTCTCAGCTTCTCCTACTTACAGGGAGAGCAAGCCAGGAAAACCAGCCAAGAGATTAGCCAGCTGGCAGCAGGTCTGGGGATCAGGCTGCGTGAGCCTAGACAGACCTCCAGGCACTGTGCAAGGGCCTCCCTTGGCCAGGAATCAGGCTTTCCAGCCCACATCGAACCTCCTGTGAACGTGTCAGATCAATCCACCCTCCCCTGGGGCACAGCCCAGAGAGAGCAACTCCTCCCCGGCTGCTGCCAATTTGCACCTCATTAGCAACAGCCTCTCCCCAGTGACAGTCCCTCAGAAATCCCAGATTGAGCACCTCATTGGTGCTAAATGAACTCTAGGTGTTTGAGGAGACTGGCATCTGAACTGCTAGGAGAATGACAAGTCTCAGGACTTCCCAGAAAACCAGGACAGCACAAGCTACAGACAGAAGACAGAGAAGAACATTGTGTCTGGCAGAAACCAGTCACTCAAGGTTAGGAGATGCTGAAAATCAAAGGGATATTTTGAAAGTTTAGCCAGTGGTCACAGGGCAAATGGTGAGCTGAATGAAGGCAACCGAACTGTGGCAGAATTTCAGAAGGAAGTCACAACAGATATTTCCTCTACTTGGATGCTTGAAAAACTACGTAAAATTACCCATCCTTTCCATGTCACAGAGAGAGTTGGGACAGAGGAAATGTGTCCCAAATTCTTGAAAGTCTGTTAGAAGTAAAGATGAACTAAAAACATCAAAAATTTTAAAGAAATGATCTGATTTGTCAAATGTCCTATTGTTCTGACTTGGGAAGAACAGAGTGAGCAACATCTGGTTCACCACGATGAGTGGGACACATGCCTTTATCCCAACTCCCTCCAGAAATCCCCACTAAAATGAAAGTAAAGGAAATAAAAGACCAAATTTCACAAGAAAAAAAGAAAAAGGTGAGACGACAGGAAAAGGAATGACAAGATTTTTGGAAGCTGGAGACTGAATTGAGTGGAGGTGAGTGAATGTAAGCAGGGCAGAGGAAGCTGGAAATTAAGTGTATTAGGAAGTAAGAAGCAATCAAGAAGTGGCTTCACACCTCAGAATTCCAGAAACACTTGAGAATCAGAGGCACCAGGTACCATTAAAGGCATCAGATACCACTGGAGGCACCAGGTACTACTGAAAGTGAGGATAGGAGAGGGGGCCAAAAAGAGGAAGGAGCCTTTATGGATCCCCATTCTGAGGAGCCTGGTGGTTACTCTTGACACACTGGAGATTTAATTTGTAAAGAAGCTAAACCTGAGAGAAACTAGAAAACACCCACCGCAGCTGGGCTTGAGAATGCGATCTTCTACTGAAACCAGAGATGTACTGAAAATCTATAAATTGAATAATAAAAATTCCAGCCCCAAAGAAATAACAGCTAAGTGTAAACCTCTTCCAAGGAAAGTAGAGCACTCTTCTCAGAGGACTAAACAGAAAATATTAACATTTAGGGTTTTCCCAATAAAATAAAGCAGGTCCCCAACCAATCACTCATCAGTGAAGCTGAATGTTCTAACAAGTCACAGATGGGGCTTCCATTCAGCCTTTGGGGCCTCTCTCTAAAAAAGAATGGATCATAAGTCTCCAACATGAAAAAAAGATACTAACATAAAGAGAAAAAACATGTTTAGAAGAAAAAAGAGTTAATATAGGGTGAATAAATTGTCCAGAAATTATCATTAATATCCTCAGAAAAATAAAAGATATTAAAGACATGAAACAAGAATGGAGCACTAGAAAAATGAGCACTAGAAAACAAGAAAGAGCCCTTAGAAATTAAAAGTCAGATTACAAAAGTTAAAAATCCAATAAAAGGATGGAAAATAAATGAGGAAATTCCCCCAGGAAGCAGAAAAAAGGAAAACCTTAATAGAAAATAAAATCAAAGAAATACTCCAGTGGATACAATAGCTACACAGCATGATTTTTTTTTAAAAAAAAAAGCAACAGGTTAAATGAAGGGAAAGTGGTTATTGTCCCCTCTCCCCCAAATTATAATACCAGAAAGTTTCTTAGAACTAAATATTTTCAGATTGAAGATATCTAAAAAGTTCCCAACACCATGAATATATGTGCCATGCTAAGGCACATCAGTTTTGACATTTCTAAACAGTACATATAAAGAGAAAAAAATTTTAAACCAAAGAGAAAGAAAAAAGCATAAAGTTGTTGAGAATCAGAATGGAAGTGGCCTCGTCAACAGCAACTTTGGAAGCAGAGAAGCAACAGGGAAATTGCCTTCACCATTATGAGGTAAAATAATTTCCAATCTAGAACTCCATACCCTGAAAAACTCTCAATCATGTGTGGAAATAGATAAAAAGATATCCTCGGACATGAAAAGACTCAAAATGCCTACCTCCCATGCACCTTTTCTGAGAAAACTACTGCAGGATGTGTCCCACATCCTAGAAAGTTTTTTTTAACTTGGTCATCTAAAAATATGATGAAGGTTCCTGGGGAAAAAACCTATCCAAGAATGCGGTACTGTTATCTTTGAAATGATTGTGTGCTCCACCAAACTATGCACAAACCAAAAAAGAAATACAGGAAATCTAAAAAATAGGGGATTCAACTGTGAGAAATAGCAATGAGAAATCAAGAAGACAGGGAAGAATAAGAGCTGTGCTACAAACCAGTCCAGAAGAAGCAAGATGATGGAGGGATAAATGGTGATGGAAGGAGACCTGACTTGGGGTGGTGAACACACAATACAGCATACACATGATGTATTATAGAATCGTATACCTGAAACTTATATAATTTTATTAGCCAATGTCACCCCAATACATTCAATAAAAAAAGAAAAGAAATTTTTAAAAAGAAGAGGCAAGATGATGGAGGGAACCAGGAGGGCTGTTTACATGAAAAATAACAAAACTGACACATTATTTGATATGTTTAATTGTAATAGAAAATTTATGTTTCTGTTAAGAAGTTTGTGGAAGAATTAGAAATAAACTCATACAAAAATAATTTTTAAAATGAGACCAATATACTTGAAATACTGGGGGGACTACTTTGCAAAGTATATGATTATCTAGCCACTATGCTGTACACTTGAAACTAATATAAAATAATACTGAATGCAAACTGTAATTGAAAAATAAAATTTTTTAAAATAATAATTAAAAAATGAGACTAATAATACAAGAAAGAAAATGTCTCCAATAGCACACTGAGTGGCTCAGCTATACATAAAATTTTAAACATCAATATTATAAGCATTTATAAATGATTTAAATAAGATTGTGAAATAAATATATTGGAAAGATGAAAGAAGGGGTGTGTGCAGGTGGGATAAAAGGGAACTAAAGCCTTGCCTTCTCATAGAAAACAAGAGAAAAATTGCAAAGCAGCACTGAGTGGCATATTATTTATAAATGTGGAATCAGAAGGAAGAACAAACATATCACAGCCACTTTGGGGAAAAGGGAGATGGGGAAACAATAGAAAAGGGAACCTCTGTTAACTAAGCCCTGTGGCTGTAGTTAACAATAAACTATGTATTAAGCTACACATATATATTACTTTGATTAAATAAGCATTATATTTAAAAACTAAACAAACAAAAAATGGTTAATTCTCACATACCTGTATTTGCACATCTCCAAAACGATGCTGAGCATTAGCAAACATATGCCCCAGAGCTGTTGTGAAGAGATATAATTACCCTGAAAAGTCCACAAGGTCTTCACACTGTTCCATGGCAGACAGCATCCCTATGATGCATCACGATGGCGGTGTCAGCAATATTTGGCATTTATATATGGCTTTACAATTTACAAAATGCATGCCTCATTCTGTTCAACCTCTAAAACCACATTGTGCAATAGGCATCAGCAACCTCATTTCTCAGAAAAGGACATGGGGATCAGAGAGAGTGAGACCTATCGAGGGTCAGCAAGTGACAGACAAGCGAGCAATGCAATGGACATAAGGCAGGAAATAAGCTAGGCATTGTCCTAATCCTTCAGGACCCAGCGTGGAAACCAGGGGACAGAACTAGTCACACTGACTTTCCACCACCATGCTGCACTCCATTTACTGAAGATTAGGTCTGAAAAGAGTGTGCCGTTTGCAGCTGCAAGCGAATCTTCCCTAGCCTGCAAAATTACCTGTATTTCTATTAACTGGCCCGGCCCATCTCTGTTCCTGTAACGGTGTTAGACAGTAACAGGGCCTCTGACAATGAGCAACGTTTAAACTGCTCAACTACCCTTTCCTAACACACTCAGAACACATTTCTTCCATTAATTTGTTCAGTGATTTCTAGGTATTGGAATCTGGAAAACAACTTTCCACTTCATTAAAAACATTCCAATGGTGTGATATTTTGGGAGTTTCTCCAAACAGATTAGGGAGAAAGTCTCCAGCTCAGAGACAAGCCATGTTCCCAAATTTTCTATCGAGCTGCCTGCTTAGAACTTAGGACAATGTTGTTTGGCTCCAGTATTAACTAATGGCATCAGATCTAACCACTCACTACATGACTTTAAGTAAAAATGAGTTGCATGTTCAGACTCTGACGTTCCCTCGCATTCTCCTTACTCTGTCTTTCCCAAATCCTCATGGATGTGTCCTGGAGGCATGAGAGGAGCGTAGCCGTAGGCCACCGTGGCCACTGAATGTCCCGGGGGAGGGAAGAGAGCTCTTGTCCCCTCTGCATGGGTTAGTGGCAGGCAGGGTGGAGGTGTCACTTCTGCAGTAACAACAGAGGCTCCAGGAGGGGACGTGGCAACGGATCCCGGGGAACGAGGTCTTTCCACATCACCTCTCTGCCCCAACCCTCTAAAGGCTCTCTCTCTGCTAACTACAAAATCCAAATTCCTCTGATGGCTTTCAAAGCCTTCTGTACCGAGCACTTAACCTTCCCTGGCCTCATCTTCCACCACGTGCTCTGGGATCAAAGCAAAATTGTTCCGCAGTTCACGCTGCTGCCCAAACATCCCACGGTCCACCGGCCGCGTTCTTTCCCATGCAATTCCTGCTGCCTGGACTGTTCCACCTTCGTCCCTCCTGATGCCCCGTCGCCTCCCGCTGGAGTCCTATCAGTCCTTCAAAGTCCAAGGAAACGCCCTGAAGCAGAGCTAACCTCCCTGCCCGTGCGTCCCCACAGCCCAGATGGGGCCGCGCATCACCCGCGCCTGCCGCTTACCTTCGTCCGAGCAGCTGATGTCCAACGAGAGCAGAGCAGACGGAACCGGTAAAGGTCCTTTCGGCGAGGACTCCTAGGGAGTGGGACCGATCTAAAGCCCTCCCCTCCTTCAAAAAATTCAAATGATGGACTTAGGGGGCTGTTCAAAAGAAGTTAGAAGCAAATGGACTCTGTTCCGAAATTCTGTTTCCAGTTTGCCATTTAGAACTTAGGGAGCGGTTTGTTTTGTTTTTTTACTGAATCAATTACATGAACAAATCCACCCAGCACCTCTGTCTAGCTCCCTCCTCACTCCTTCAATGCCCCTTCGACCATCACCTGCTCCAAAAGATCTTCCACTCCTGGGTCTGACAAAGGTGTCCTTCTGGGCTCCCCACCCTGTCCCATGAACACCCCTCTTTCTTTGTATTTATCACTCTGATAGTTATAAGTCAATTCTTTGCCCCTCTCCCTCACTAGAGCACAAATTCTTAATAACAGAGATTCTTATTTCTTTTTTATTTCTAGCACTTAGCACAGTATTAGCGTGTAGCAGGCACTCAATATGGTTTTTTATTTGTTTTCCCAATAAGGTATAAGCAATTGAAGTAATTTTAAGGTAGAAATCTATAATTCAACTTTGGATTCCTCACCAAGGGCTTGAAATAATGCTTTGCACATATAACAACTGAGTACTCCATGACTATTCTTACAGAATAGGTAAGTTTTCATGCAGGGGACTGCTCATGCTATAAAACACAGGTGAGAAAAAAAACTAATGGCTCTCCCAGCAATGCTTTTTTCCCCAAGTACTTTTTTCCAATTTTCAATATCAAGACTTGAAAGAGAGCATTCAGTGCATGGGAGGACCTCAGAGACTGTCGAGATTCACGTATTTCATTTCACATCTTCTAAAGCTTCTCTCTTCTTCCATATCTCAACGTCCTCACAAATTATCTCACTCCCTTCAGCGGAGGGTGCACATTACTTGGGTTATTTTTAGAACACCCTTGCATGCAATACTGGCAGTTCAGAGAGAAGCCACACAAACACACAAGGACTCTCCTGGGCCTTGGCTTTGTCCTTGAAGTGTTTCCATAACTTCCTAAGGTCTTCCTTTAGGAACCAGCTGAGCCACGTTCAAGGTTAAAGCCCAAGCATTTACTTCCACGCCCCCTGGTGAATCTACAAAAAGTATTTATCGAACATGATGGGAACTCCTGTTAAGAATAAAACAGGAGCCTGGCCAGGCGTGGCTCAGCAGTTGAGCATCAACCTACGATCCAGGAGATCCAGGTTCGATTCCTGGTCAGGGCACATGCCCGGGTTGTGGGCTCCATCCCCGGTGGGGGTAGTGCAGGAGGCAGCCAATCAATGACTCTCTCATCATTGATGTTTCTATCTCTCTCTCCCTCTCCTTTCCTCTCTCTGAAATCAATAAACATGTATTAAAAAAAATAAAATAAAATAAGGATTATAATAAGCAACTTCTGTGACATAGACTCAACCTAAAGCTACACCTCCCTACCCCACATTTATACCCAATCTTGGACCATGCCCCTGCCCAAATTTCAGGAACCTACCGAGGGAGAAGCAGTGATGTCCCTTCCCCACCCTTCACTCTACCCCAAAAAGCAACCACCAGCAGCTGTGCTTAGATGGCAAAATAACCTGTCTACCAAAAACCTATAGAACATGCTCTCTTCTGCAGAGAGCTCTGTGCGTTTGGCAGTGTAGGGGAAGATGCACTTTACAAAAAGAAAAGACAAACTCCTGTCCTTGTCCCTATGGAAATCAGTCACCACTGCAGTGAGGAGGGGAGGAACCATGACAGGCAGGAATGACAGAGAACACCAAGAGCGTTGCCCTTTCCCCCGTCACAATGCCCTCTCCTTCCTAGGGTACCTCTAGAGGGTAACTTCTTAATTAGAGCAGACTTCTTCATTCAAGAACTGTACCGTGCAAGGCTGTCATTCAAGGATGACTGGCCAGAGGTTTCTGTAGGTTTAATAAATTAGTATGGTGACACTAATCCCTCAAAGCAGTCCTTTTCGATAGAGCTCTCTGCAGCAATGAGAAAGTGCTGTATCTCTGCTGTCCAATACGGTGGCTGCTAGCCATGCACAGCTGTTAAGCACTTAATATGTGGCTAGTGTGACTGAGGGACTGGATTTCAAAGTTAATGTATTTAGTTAGTTTTGAGAGGCACACACATAAAATGCCATCCTCTGGGCAGAATCTTCTTGGCCATCCAATACTACGTTTAGCCAAAGTACAGATGGATTTCTTTATCGATTCTGTGTCAACTCACTGCAAGAAAGTTCACCAAAACCTCTCAAATGGGTTCGGCCAGTTTTAGAAGAGTTGACCGCAGGCATTTCTCTACCAGCAGTAAGGTCAACGGCAGAAGGATACAAGTATATGTCTGGAAGATAGAGGCAATAGTAAACTGCAATTAAGAGTGAGCTTGCATTGGTCTTGATATAAATAACATTGAATTGAATGCAAAAAATAAAGTTAAAAGAAAGAGAGCTTGTCCTTTCATATTTAGGAAAGAAGAGAGAAAGGGAGAGAGGGAGGAAGGAAGGGGAGAAGAAGGAATCTTGAACATTCTAAACATGTTTGGTGTCTGAAATAAATATGAAACATGCCAAATAAACATTTAGCCAAACTAAAATGGCAAATCTTAAGTGAAATGGCTGCAACATAAGCAAAACTTTGGAAATGTCATCAGTGATTTGTTGAACTGGCGATCTAGAAATTTGGTTTTGCAATGAATTTTACAGCAGTTGGCCTGCACCCATGCTAGTCCCTAGACTCATGGCAGCCAATGGCCACAGCAAGGGAACTAAGTCCCACAGAAGCATACTCATACCTGTGCAGGCTGTGCCCTGAATTAGGCACCCAGAGGAGGGGCAAGGAGACTGAAATCCAGCCTACGTGCCACCCGCCACGTGCTAGATCCTGGCTCTGGGGCTGACAGAACTCGGAGGTAAGGGAGGATTTTTGTTCACTTGTCCACTCAGACTTGGGACCTGTTTCTAATTCAGACGAAGATATACATGCTAGTAGTGGCCCTGGTAAGACAACATTTTTAGTTTAGAGGAAGGCGATGGATAAACCAGTCTGCTGTCAAATTAGAGACAGCCAGAAAAGTGAAGGCAATCAAGCATCACCTTCAGACAAGGGCTAAGTGAAGGATGAAAAGGAGAGTTCAGTCCAAAGAAAGTACCTGACTTCAAATATCTGAGAGCCTTTCATATAGAAAAAAGAAGGTTATCTTGAATATTCCCCAAAAGTAAAAGGGTAATAATACCAGTAGGTAAAAAATCAAGGAGTCAGTTCTAGACTCAACATGTAGGCACCATGGTATCACGGGGGGGAATGTGCAGGCTTTGGGTGACTTGGGACTGAACCTGAACCCTGTCTCCATCAATTAATAGTTCTTTGACTTGAAGCACGTTATTTCCCCTCTGTGAGATTCTGGGTCCTCATCAGTAACACAGAAATAACTCACTAAGAGAATTGTGGTAATTAAATAAAAGAACAACACATAAGGAGGCACCAAGTGCCTAACTCATGCCAAATATTCATTAAGTAATGCTTTCATCTTCTTATAACAAAAACTTTCTAACAATTAGACCTGACCAATCAGACCTGCCCTGACCTAACAACTATCTCCCTAAGGTAGCCAAGAGCTCCTGGCACTGAAGACACTCACTGGTAGAGACTGGTAGACCGTATGCCAATGATATGATATCAGTTAGGTTATCTTTAGTTGTTTCAAGCCATAGAAACCAACCCAGCTTAACTTAAACAGAAAGGAAGCATTGGGTAGATGATGGATGGTTCAAAATTCAGTAGAAAGGCTGGGAATCCATGCTTGGAAAAGACAGGAACCAGGGCAGGAGGAACTGTCCTACCAGGGCACTGCTAGTGGCTATGAACAAACTGGCACTCCCTTGGACAGTCCTTTAAGAGGCCAAGTCAAAAATAGCCCCGGTGTCCAAGCTCAGGTGACATGCCTCAAGGTATTATCAGGGTGGTGAGAGGAAGCCACTTAAAACAACTTTCAAAGACGTCATTGGCTTCCACGCAGAGTCAGGCACCTTGGTGTACAATCCCACAAGACTGCACACCATAGGGTAGAGGTAATTTCCAAAAGGAAACAGGGTATATTTATACCTTTCTATACTGGGGTATAAAACAGTCATGCTTAAGTGCACAGGCCAGGGAGTTCTACTGGCCTTCAAACCCTGGCTTCATTGCTTGCTAGCTCTGTGGCCTTGAGATGTTACTTCATTTTCCTGTGCCTCAGTTTCTTCTTCTGTCAAACTGTAGACAGTAATAGCACCTAGCTCATAAAGTTATTGTAAGAATTCACTGAAATAATGTACGTAAAGCACTTAGCACAGTTCCTGGCACATACAGTAAGGCCTCAAGAAACGTTACTTATTATTATTAATATTACCATTAACAATGCTGAAGGTAGACCACTGAGCATGTTCCAGACAAGCTTTTCCTGACAAACACTGAGGATCTTGCTCCTCTGTGGTTTCAGGCCAGGCCAGGAAGTCAATGGTCTAGTCCTCTCCTTCCCAGCCCTCTTGACTTGCTTTCCCCACGTAGATAACGGGTTCCTATAACACCAGGACTGCTTCGCCAAAGCTGTTTTGAGTAGCTGTAAAAAGTGCACAGCGAAATCTGTGAGGAGCACTAATTGCTGGAGAGACGCTAAAAACAACTATACTAATGAACACAAGCCACAGTGGGAATAACGGTTTCCCCTTTGTGGATTCATCCACGTATTACTTCTTCCAAACATTACTTTCAGTTCCTGGAAGAGGTGCTTTGCCATCGATGGGAGGGCAATTTACTGGAAGTTAAAGACCAGCTTCCAAGCTTCCCATCTGCTCCCGGAAAGAGGTATTTTCTCTCAAATGCCTTGGGAAAGGAGAACTTGGGGAGAGGTGTTGTGCAATGCACTCTTTGAAAACAACAGTGTGCGCCTTTAACAGCTCCCGTGAAGCAGTGCTCACGGGAAAATACATTTCTAGGTACACTAGCGTCACAGCAGCTTGTGTGGGCTGGAGCAGAGGCGGCAGAAACGCCTCGAAAGGCAGGGCCATGGGCTTCCCCGCACAGATCATGCAACCTTCAAGGTCAAAGACGGTGCAATCCGAAAACCAGATCACCCGGCAGCTTTGTAATTTCACAGCTCCCCTTCTAAGCCCACACTTACAGGGACATGACATACATGTCTTCTTCCTCTACGCTCATACCTTTTTTCATGATAAAACTGAACTCCATGACTAATGCTAGCCTTGTACAGTATTTTATCTTCATTTAAAAAAAATCCTTTCCTGAAGCTATGCTTAGAGAGAGGAAGGGAGAAAGAGAGAGAGGGAAACATCAAAAACGTCAATGTGAGAGAGAAACATCGGCTGGTTGCCTTCTGCATGTGTCCCGACCCGGAGTCAAACCCGAAATCAAACGGGCAACCTTTCGGGGCACAGGACGGTGCTCAACCAACTGAGCCACCCGGCTGGGCTATCTTCATTTTCAAGAGCCTTCAGTCACCAGCAAAATCGCAATACAGTGACATCTTGGCCATGACCCAAGTCCTTGGCTGCAGCCAGATTTTGCTCTACACCGTATTACTTCAAACCCTTAGGATTCTAAATTATCTAGAGTCTTCCACTGTGACGTTATCCATTCATGCCAAATACGGTCTCAAAAACATACCTGTTCAGATTGTCTGGAGATATTTCCAAATCCTTAAAGCTGCGAGTAGCAAAAGTGTGCCTGCTGCTCACTCTTGGTCACAGAACATGGAGTTTGGTTATTAGGCGATCGGTTATCGTGAGTTTCCTCCATATCGTCAACAACATACAGTCAACGAATGTGTCGAGGTGCCCGTTTCCTCCCCTAGAATCCCTGAGCCACAGGAGCATATGCTCTAAGGAGACGGGAAAAGCAGTTGCCATATAAACGAAACGCTATTCTTGCGACACCCATGTCATTATTTGAACTGAATCAACTTAGCAGTGCAATGGCTGCTGGTTAGCAACTAATGCAAAGGAAGAGCCTGCATCGTTCTCTGCCTTCTCTCTTTCCCGTCGGAAGGAAGACTGAACATCACCACCACACCTGGAAATGGGAAGATGACCACGAGGTCATGCTCCTCAGTGCAATATGGATTTGGTAGGCCAGCCAGTGATTGATCCCAACCTGGTCCATGGTGACTAACAACTGAGATAAATTCAAGTAAATAAAATTAACGGAAGGGAAATGTCGCTAATTATCTTTCCATAGAGTTGTACGTGGAAGTGGTGTCCCAGAGTGAAAAGAACGTGGGACTTCAGATCCCACCACTGTAAGGCTATAAGCCTGGCAGTGCCCCTTCCTGGCACGTGGCATTGGGAAGTCACTTAGTGATAAAGCCTGTTCCCAGAACTGTAGGATGGCTGTGAAAACAATACCTGCTCCACCTGCTGCCCGAGATTGTTTTGACGGTAAAATTAGATCAATTATGTGAAAGCAGTTTATAAATGGTAAAGTCCTAAAAGCACCACACACGGTTTTATTATAAGTTCCTAAATTTAGTCAGTAATAACAGTTGAAGAAATCTCCATAAATTGGTCCTTACAAAAAAATCCCTTAGATTTTGTTATAATTCTGTACTGGCTCATAGAAAGCTTCTGTTTTCAGCTTTAAATATCTTTGGTGGTTATTTCTGAACTAGAAATTTATTTTGCTAAGAAATCCTGAAGGCTTTCTTCAAATGTGAAAGAGTGACTCGGGTTTTTTACAATGATCCTTCAGAAGTTTCTAAGTGTCTATAGCTACGCACAGGAATAATATGAATTCTGAGGGATGTTCTTATGAGAAAATGTCTATTGTGAGTACTTGCAGCCTGAATAGGTTCTCTAATTAAAGGTGAATGGCTCATCTCTTCTAAGAATTTTTTTTAAGCAAATGGTATTTATTTTGCCTTTTCAACCACATCAAGTACACATTAGTTGGTTTAACTTCTTCACTGGACCCCAGACCATTGTACCATTGCCCGCCTCTCTTCAGGTTCCACTCCGATTACAAATCACAAAGTCTTGTCCTGGAGGTAGAATTTGAAGGGGGCAGAACCAGGCCAGAATCCCTGCAAATCGTGTCCTGGCCCCGGGAAACTGGGTTTATTCCACCACCTCATGCAATGGAAAATTCATATAGTTTCACCACGGAAAGCTCGATCTTGGCCTCCCTCCAATCACCAGTAGCACCTGCTATTCACAGAGCTAAGTCTATACGTGGACAGGAAAGCACTCTGGCTCTCTAAGCCAGTCGGCCTTTGTGAAGCCTTTCTCTGCATCCTGTGTCAGGACCGGCTGGGCCCACTAAGGTGAAAAACAAGGGTCTCTCCTCCAAAAGGGTTATGGTCTCATGAATCACTAAGCTGCCCACAGAAAATGGAAAGAGGGAAAAGATGAATTAGGAATGCAATAGGCAAATAAAGACAGAGATCTGAACTCTGCCACTTCACTCAGCAAGTTGCTTAAACTCAGCCTCAATGTCCGTACCTGTAAACAGACACAATACAAAAGTCCCTACTTAATGGAGGGCTACGTTAGCAGGTCTGGGCGCAGAGTATGCATTTATTAAAACAGGTAACTTACAATGACTTACATTAACAAGTAGGTCAGTTAGTACATTAACACTTGCAGTCTGAATCTGAACCCAGAAAAGCTATTTCCTTTTCTTAGCTACACTTTATAGAAACTTGGAAAGTACATTGGTGGCCTCTGCTGCCTCGGAGAATGGTTTATCAGAGGCCACTGGGAAAGAGAACAGGGACATCTGTCACTTCTTGGCCATTATGAGAAAGGTAAGGTGGGCCGGAAGGTAAGGAAGATCACACTCTGCAGTTTCTGGGGTTCAAGGTCTTTCTGCTTCCTGTCTAAGTTTAGATGCTGAGGACAGGGCTTCAAATGGAGAGAAACAAAACTGTGCTCCAGCTTAGCCTTTGCACTGAGAGAGGGCCAACTTGAAAGAAAGAGGCTGTTTTAAATCAGGCTCTTTTCTCCAAAACCTCTAAGGGAATGCTCTCTGTGTGAGAGAGAGTGCCTCGAACCCTGTCACACACATAAGGACAATGACAGGACACAGTCCTTTCGGTTTGAAGAATGCTCCAAAAGTTCGTCTCAGACTGACACCCGAACCCTTTGCAACTGCTTCCACACAAGCTTATGTAAAGCTCTATTTTTTCATCTTTGAACAAATCGCTTTCAAGTTTTTTTTAAACAAAAATTTATTTTTCCATAGAATTTTGACATCTTTCTCATAGACAAAGGGATGATACACATTTCAAAAATGTACTTTGGATCTTTCAAAGGAGTCTATTTTCTGGTTATTTCCTAAAAATCTAAATGATACGAGAAAGCAGCCAAACTGATTTTTCTTTACCTTTTGAAGAAGAAAAACAGATTTCCATCCACAATACCTCATAGCCCTGGGCCAGTTTTATTTGCTGAACAAATATTTAATAATCACCTAAAATTAAAAAAATAAGATAAATTCTGTTATTTGGCCTAGTTGAGATAACTGACAGAATATCCCAGAAGGCTGAGCC
Source organism: Miniopterus schreibersii (assembly GCF_964146895.1). Lineage (NCBI taxonomy): Eukaryota > Metazoa > Chordata > Mammalia > Chiroptera > Miniopteridae > Miniopterus > Miniopterus schreibersii. The sequence continues at coordinate 9,894,652 of NC_138118.1, read as the reverse complement.
TTCCATTTCTGAAACAATCCAGGACAGGTAGCATTGGGAAGCTTTTTTCTCTGATTGCCAGGACACGGCAGCCAGCCATTGTCTGTGGGACAAAGCAAACATCAGCGGCCAGGCCAGAGGAGAAATAACCTCTGTCCTGGAGTCCCTGGTGACGGCTCTATTTCTAGCACCTCTGCCTTTATCTACGGATCTGTTCCTGACACTGCGAAGCTCTAAGGCCCCTGTCACCCAACCCTCCACATCTGTCTTCCTGCCCCCAGACGACCAGCTGGGGGGTGGCAGCAGGTCCTTGACCCCTGCACACTGACCGGGCCTGTCTTCGCCGACCTTGGCCTTCTGCCTGCTCTGATTTCCAGAGCGCTCAACAGCAGCTCTCTCCTCTTCACATCCTCTAGTAATAGTGACTCTTTTTTAGTAAGTTGTGAAAAGTATATATCCTGTACCTTAATGAATGCCAAACCCTATAAATTAAATTCCCTAAGTGTATATCTCATTTTCATATTACCTGAATAATTTTATTACACGCTACCGACATTTGACCAATGCTCAACGTGAAGAAAAAAGAAAGTCTACTCCTTAATTGGACTTAAGGATAGAATGACATCACTCTAACAAACACACTCGTGGCACTTACTTTGTGACAGGGAGCATCAAAAGTATCAACCTTCAAACAGTCCTACAAAGTGAGTACTACTATCGTTACCATTTTATAGATAGGGAAACCAAGGCACAGAGAGGTTAAGTAACTTGCCCAAGGTCACACAGCAGGCAGGAGTGGCAAATTAAACCCAGGCAGCAGGGTTTCAGAGTCATGGCTTTTAACCACTCTGTCTCTCATGTGACTGAACAGTAAAAATAATGAGATTTCATTGCAGCTGAATTATTACTATTTTAAGCTTTGAATGTTTGCCCCCGTTTTCAACAAAAACAAGACCATTAATATTATGCCTTAACTCAGAATGGGTTCCTTATCGAAGCATTATTTATGAATCTGAAAATCTTCAGGCAACTCCACTCGAGCAAAATACATGAAGGTTAGACACAAGAACTAGTTAAGTCCCTGTCAAAGAGCTTTTGCCTTTAAAAAAACAGTATTTGCCCCATTTCAAAGGCTCACAGACCCTCAGGGCTGGAAGGAAAGAACATTAAAACTCATCTGCAAAGGCCTTCTTTCCACCTCTGCCCAACCACAGGCCCTCCTTCAGCCAATGCACACACACCTGATGATTTGATTTCCTCTAAAGTCACCCGAGGAAGTGCCCGGGCCCCCTCTTTTTGAACACTGTGGATGTCAGGAAACTCACCAGCCACTCTTCAAGCGCTTTATATGTTACATAAATAAGGAGTAGCTGCCACTTTCCCCAAGACTTTCTAATTGAGTTAAAAACAAAGCAGAGGCTTAGAGCCACTCAGGCAACCAAGGAATTCTTCCTAAAATAACTTTTCCATCAAAGTCAAGCAGGTGAGTTGGAATGAGAGTGATCAACGTAACACAGAGCAGAGGCTGCTGGGTTCCGGATCCCAGGAACGCGGGGCGGCCGTCTTTCTGCATCTGTAAATTCTAATCTTAGGAAGAAAAATGAGCAGAAAATCCCCGGAGGAGAAAATCAATGATGCCCCTTGGAAAGGGATGAGACAGACGGAAAGAGAGCCGGAGAGCTAATTAGTGCTACTCAGAAGGCAAATTAAGGCCTTTTCTGTGACAAGCTGCAAATAGCTGGTTAAGTAAGAGCTTCTGCCACCCCTCTCCAGCCTCCAACAGCTGGCCAACTGGCTGGCTCAGGTACTCGCACAGGGATTTGTAGACAGACAGACACGCAGTCCTGGGCTGTTGGACAAAGTGTAAATGGGAAAAAGGCAGAAAAGGAAAATCACGATTGAGATGGACAGGGAGTGGATCACAGTAGTAGTTTATTTAAAGAAGGCAATTAAATTCATTCATTCAGTAAATATTTATCCAACACCTGCTGAGCAACAGGAACAGGATTCAGCCATTCAAATGCTAAGGTGCAATTTTTGTCTTCAAAGGAGCTACCAACTCGGCAGGGAGTAATGGTACTTATAGCAAGCAGTTAACTGTACACAAGGCACTGCGCTGAGTCCTTTACCTAACGTAACTCATTTACTTCTCCTAACAGACCTCTCAGGTAGGTGTTACTATTCCCCCATTTTAAAGATGACTATGCTGAGCCTCCAGGGAGCTACAGAACATGCCCAAGATCAACCAGAAGGCGCCAGGTTCAAACTCCGGTTTAATTCCCAGAAGGGGAAACTGCCGGTCGGTCTTGCCACAGCTGTTTGAAAGCACCCTCTGCATCTGAGGCCAGGGCAGTACCAGCCACCTGTCACAGAAAGCGGGCAGTCTGAGCTCGGCCCTGAAGGGGAGTGTGCCTGGAGAACAAGCAGAGATGAATTATGGGAGTACTATGTGCAAACAGACGTCATCTGGTGTTTGTATTTCTTTAATCTTCTTCTGCATTGCATTCGTTTGTTTTGCCTTGTGAGAGGCGTAACATTCCAACCAGTTCAAACAATTCCAAGAGTTCAAACAGCTCCAACCCGTTCTAGCAATCTGAAATTAGTCCATTATTATAGTGATTTCCAGCAAATTACATTTCAAAGGGAAAAAAGCCAAACAGCTTAGATTCTGTCTCTCTCCTTCGCTTCCCTCTTCAGTTATCCACCGTAAGAAAAGCTCAGGCATTGTCTTTGAATTGTGGGAACTATTATCTTGCGACTGCAATTACAGGATCTCAGAAAAAATAATTAGGATCAGTGTTACCAACACAAACTCATGTAAGAAAGCAAATGTCATAGCCAACATGCAGGCAATGGTCCTTCCAGATGCTTCCCGTCTCACAGAGTGAGTGCCTGAGGCCACGTCAAGGACACCTCAGGGCTGAATAGGGAATAGATATCCCAGATGCCAGCCCAGAAGGCCATGGATGGTGTAGCCAGCCTGGGCCCTCCCTAGGAGCCCTCATTTTCTCAGATTAGAAAGGGAAGTGTTCCAGAAAGCTAGCTCTAGTCTCAATTAATTTCGCCCAATGCAGCAATGATGCTGTGGCCACAGAAGAACTGAACTTCTCCATCCCAATTCCACAGGACCCGAGGCTGCCAAACTTCCACGTAAAAATTAAGCCTCTAAAAGATCAATTAGAGCAGATTAAGTACTCTGGACAGTGGTTCAAGTGCAAGCTTGCCTGGTGTGTGTCCTGATTGAGGAAGTCTACACTTAGCCAAGTCCTAAGCAATTATTGAAGAAGGAAACATTAAATTAGCACCAAGGTTTTCATCTGAGCCTGAAGTCTAAATGTCAGATGAAAACATAAAATAAATAAAATTTCTTTACAAAGGAGGACGCTGCATAGTTATATTCAGAAGAAAACTTCTCGAATACACTACTGATTTCCATGCAAGGAAGAGCAACGTCTAGGCTGCCTACGTGGCTTTCAACATCCCGACTGTCTTTCTTATCACATAAACTTGCTTTGCAGGGCAAAACACAAAGTGGAAATACGATGTTCTTATCATCAATCTATAAAGAATAATAGATCTTTTTGTACCTAGTTGCCTAATCTAAGAAGTCTAATAGTCCTTGCTACTACTTTTTTTAAAATGTTTTAATTGATTTCAGAGAGAGTAAGGGAGGGGCAGAGATAGAGAAACATCAATGATGAGACAGTGTCATTGATCGGATGCCTCCTGCACTCCCCCTGCTGGGGACCGAGCCCACAACCTGGGCATGTACCCTGACCTGGAATACAACTGTGATCACCTGGTTCATAGGTCAATGCTCAACCACTGAGCCACACCAGCCATATGTTGCTGCTACCTAATCTCCTGCCAAAAAGTCCCTTTAAGGAGGGTCTGGTCTCCCCACCCTGGTTCATAAGTAGAGAGAGTGAAACACAGGCATCGACATCTCGTAAGTAATGGTAAGTGCCCAAGCCTCCTCTTTCAAGCAAAATCACACTTCATCATTTCCCCTGTGCTGCTCCAGGAGGCACAGGAAGGCCAGCTCTTCCCTTGATCTAGGTTCACCTACACAGCACCTGTGTAGTTTTTATTAAGAGGCAGATAAAACTCTAAGACGGATAACTTCATAGAGATGGCACGTGTCATGTAGGTAGTTTTGTTCTCAGAAGCAAAACCAATCTATTTTCTCATGGTCATGAGTTTACATTCATTTTTATTTCTGAAACAGCAGAGGAGTTCCTTAACATTATACAGCCAAAGGGGCGCAGACCAAAGAATAAAGTATACAAGGTATACTATATAATGAGCTGTGGTATATTACAGAGGAGTGTGTATATTACACTGCACACCCAAGCACACCCATGCGCACACGTGGAGAGAGTTCAAGCCAGAAATGAATGTTTAGGGAAGCATGATGTGGTCTAAAAAGAAAGTCATTTAGAGACAGGTGTGGGTTAAAATTCTGCCTCCTACCCAAGCTCTAAGCCTCGGGCTCATTTTCTATAAAGTAGAAGCAACAATAGCACAGCACTGGACTGTCATGAAGAGTCAATAAGAGAGAATATACAATAACATTTAGCACAGTGCCTGGTACACAGAAGACGATAAACATCAGTCACCTCTCCTTCCCCTCCCCTGTGTGCCTCCAAAAGATTTTTTTTAATATTACTGACTTAAATGGAAATTCTTAGAGCAGTTAAAAAAAAAAATCCTACACATATGTATCTGTTGCAGCACCATAATTTGCCAAGAGAAAAGAAGTAGTAATTTTAAGAGAAAAGTACCAGCTCACTTGCACTGCCTTCTAAAGCCTTCGGCTTTACAGTCTACAGAGACTATTTGCTCCAGGGGAGCAGAATCTAAAATAAAGAAAAAAATCCTCATGGGAAAAATGGTTCCCAAAAAAAGCCAAGAAAGAAAAGATAATGAGGGGAAATCGAGGGGTATATATAAAGGGGTTTATTTTACTTAACAAAGTAAAAGTCAAGCAAAGTGAATAATCTGCCTCCAGAAACATTTATTTAAAGGCTTTTTGTAAAGGGCTCTGGTTCCTAAAAAGACAGGAGTCACTGCATATGCCCACCCACTCCGCATTTATTTTTAAACCCTAGATTATATGTTCCTTAGCAACAGAAGGAGCAGATGAGACCCCCTACACACGCGCGCACGCACGCCCTCTCCCAAAGCCCCTTCTTTCCTGTCAAGTGTCATCCCACAAATAGCCATGTTCTTCAAAAGGTATTTCTGCCCTACCTGCAAGTCTCCTCTTCCCACCCTAAATGATCCCCCTTACCCGAGCAGCCACGCTTCACACTCTCACTGAACCCTTTCCCCTAAACTTCACTCTGGGAGTTCTTGCTAAGCCCCCTCCATTAACTCCCACCAGTCGCTGTCCTCGGGTGCCCCAGAGGGAGGCGGGAGTTGTCTCGAGGCGCTAAGGCCGAAGGCCAGCCAAAGCTGCTCTTTCCTTACAGGCCATTCACTAACCCACCAGCGAAATAATCCTACCCAGTGACCTCTGAGGCCTGCACAGTGGGCGGGCCACTGACCATGACTCTAAAAATAATCGCAATAATGAAAATGGGACACTCTCCAGGTTACCCAGGACAAACATGTGCTGGATGAAATCATCTACCTTTTTGCTGTCTTTCCCCTGACTTGGGGCATGCGTGGCCTTGTGTGGTTGGGTACAGTTTATAAGTTCAAAGATCAATTGTCTAGCCTTTGGGGAAAAAGAGGGTCACAATACTCAGATATTAGTGTACGGACATTGCCGGAGGAGCCCGTTACAAATTCCCACCCACAGAGAGTTGGATTTTGGAAGTCTGGAGTGGAGGGTATTTTTCAACCAACCACCTGAGGTGACACTGGTGCAGGTGGCTTGCTGGATTGGAGACCTGACAGCCAGATTTAAAAGGAAATGATGTTCACAAAGTAGGATCTATTTTCTATAGAGGGCTCTCTCCTTCCGTAGAAAAACACAGTGTCTGGGTCCATGTCTATGTTTGTGTGTGTGCCCACTTACACACCCATGTGTGACAATGCGACCCAGAAAGCCGTGGCCCTGCAAAGTACCCATTCCCAGGACAGACGCTCAGAGAATGACCCCTGCCAAGAGGCCAGCTGCAATGATTTCCCTTGCAAACTCTGGCTTTGTAGCCCTACCCAGTGAGGAATCTGATGGAAACCAGTATCCCAGGAGCCCAGACCCACAATGTGCTTCACAACCAACCCCCGCTTTCTATACCACAGCTCCTAAATAGGCTGAATGCAGTCCCTGTTCCCCTACGGGCCAGACAGGACATCGTAACTAGGAGTCAGAACTGCCTGTGTCCCAGCACATCTCCAGAGAGCTACTCCACTCTCTGCCACCTGTCTAATTTTAGAAACCAAAAATATAAAGGGAAAGATCCATTTGGTCCTGATCTATGTGAGTAACGAAAAGAGCAAGTCAGGTGGGAAGCTGCCTCAACGCACAGCTAACAGAATGCACTCGAGGGACGTGGGAGCAACAGCCTCACCGGGAGGACGGTTTCAGAGTCGCCAGGACCCACCAGTTAGACACAGAGCACATGCCCTAGTGACCGGGACCTCCAGACCAGGCAGTGCCTATGGGGATCCCAGTGGTTCACACGCGTAGCCCATAGATACAACACACGCCCGCACACGCCCACATGCCTCTATCATCTGCGTTTGCTTACATAACAGCACATGGTGTGCCAGGCTTAACATTTCATATGGGTTCTGGGAAGGACGGCTACTTCAAAACGAGTAAGGTTCACGAGGACGCTTTTACTGACCCCTTTTCAAGATCGACTCCGAGCCCTAGCAAGTGCAAATCTTTGAAATTCTGTGCTTCTCATCTGGACTTTTAAAATTAACAAGCAGTAAGGGTAGTCTCTGAAACCCTCCAAACCTCTCGATATTTTATTCCTGCCTGGGGCTTGGGGGTGGGGGAGGCAGAGAACCTACTGAATCCCCCGTTTCTCATTTCTAGAGCCTGACACCGTGTGGGGTACTTGGATCCGTGTGGCCACTGATCCCACCCTGCGCTTGTCTCGCAGATACCTCCACCCTCGGGGGCAAGCACTGTCCCACTCCTGGCCTCACCCCTGGCCCTCACCCTCTGGGCACCCCCGGTAGCGAGGGAGAGAGCACGTGTGCGTGCAGCCCCATAACCAGTTGCGTGTCTGCAGACACGGACCCTGGACGGGAGGCTTCCCGGCGCGCCCAGCTCCCAGGAGGGTCCCTCTTCAGCACGGAGCTGTTCTCCCCTGCCCCCGGGCGCTCTCAACCACCAAGTGAGCGCCAGAGGTTCACCCAGCAAAATCTGGAAGGTAGGGGGAGCCGGTGCGGAGGGCACCGGCTGGGGGACAACTTCGAGGACTTCGCTAAGAAAGCCCGGCGGCCCGGGTGCGCGCACCCCGCCCCCACCCGCGCGCGCCGCTTTGTTGTTGCGCTGACCTCGGGGACCCAGGCCTGCCCCCGGCTCAGGGGGAAGCCAGGCAGCAGCTTCCCTGCAGCCCGAAGGACGGGACTGTAGGAGGACTCATCTCCAGAAGCGGGAGGAGGGGAGGGACGGAGCGCGAGCGCGCCAGGCGCCCGACTCGGCGGCGGCGCCCCCGGGAGCGGCGCGGTCTCCCGCCGCACCTGTCCCCGCGCCCGCCGCACCTGTCCCCGCCGGCGCCCGCCTACCTGTAAGAGACCTGCTTCCGGAAAGTTAAGTTCCGCAGCTTCTCCTCCAGCGCCTCCTCCTTCTCCTTCGGGCCGCCGGCCGCGGGCTCCTCCAGGGCAGCCGCCCCCGCCGCCGCCGCCCCCGCCGCCCCCGCGCCCCGCGGGTCCGCGCCGCCCTCGGCGCCCAGGCAGCAGCTCCCGGCGCCCCCGCCGCCGCCGCCGCCCGGCGCCCCCTTCTCCTCTCCCGCCGGGGAGCTGGGGTTCATGGCGCCCGCTCGGGCCGCGCAGGAGGGCGAGGCGGCGCCGCTGCAGAGGCCGGGCGGGCGGGCGGGCGGCGCTGGGGCCGCGGGCGGGCGGGCAGGTCCGCGCGCCGCTGGCAGGGGCGGCAAATGGCAGCCCCTTCCCGCAGCATCCATCCGCCGCGGCACCGCACCGGGGCATTGTGGGAAACTCCGTGCCTCCACTCCCCCTCCCCGGCCAATCAGAGGCCACCTCCCTCCGCCTCCCCGCGCCCTCCCCCGGCCAACCCGCGCCCTCCAGCCCCCCTGGCCTTTCCCAAATCGGGAGCACGCGCCGGGGCTGAACTTGAACTCTGCCCGGAGCGGCGGGCGGCGGGCGGCGGGAGAGGGGGCGCGCCGAGGCGGGAGGGAGAGCCGCCCGGCTGGGGGCGCGGGGCGCGAACGCGGCGTCGGGAGAGGAGCGCGCCCCAGGGAAACTCCGAGGACAGCGCGCCGCGCCCCGGTTGCTCCCCGGGAAGCTGGCCCCGGGACCCGCGAGCTGCCCCGGCCCAGGTCTCGGCCAGCGAGCGGCAGCGCCCACCCGGCCCCGGGGTCCCGGTGCCCGAGGCCCGCGGCGGCACCCTCTCCACCGCCGCTCCCCGAGCCGGGCAGAAGCCACCCCGGGCGGGACACCTGGGGGCTGTGGAAGGGGCGCTGCCCGCGCGAACCTCGGAGAGAATTCGTGCGCAGCAGCGTAAATTAAGGGGCGTGGAGAGGTCAAGTTCACGGCACGGGAAGCGCCTGCCTCCGGTCTCAGGCGAGGGCCGAGACCCCGTCCTGCGGGAATCCCCCAGCGCAGCGTCTCCCTTGCACAGCAGGCTCTCCCGAAGCAGCTGCTAATGTCACTGAATCGGGTCACGGGCCCTCAGTGAAGTAAAAGGCTGAGAGAATCCAGGTGGCAGGAGCGAGGGCGCCAGCGCGGGTGCTGGTGCCGCTCGGGAGGCACGAGAGGAGGGGCTGGCCCAAGGAGGGGGGTCCAACCATCTGCCACCCCTCTGCTGAAACCACCCAGCCTTGCAGTCTCTGCACATTTAACTCTAACTCTCGCCTCACTGCTAGTTTTTGTTTCTATGATGAGCAAAAACTCTATGGGGTTTGAGCGATGGGCTCTGAAGTGTGTGAGACAGAGAGTTTTCCAAATTAGAGGTCCCCACCCAAGAAATCTGTGCTCTCAACAAACAGGGGAAGATCCATACTTAAGGCTGAGTGTAGTAACCAAAATATACAGGTACAGGTAGTGTGGCAAGAGAACCAGACCGGTCAGGAACGTCAGGTCAGCGCTGTGCAACCCCCGGCAAGCTGCTTGATTTCTTTCCCTTTATTTCTTTATGACTAGAATTAGGGGGTTGGACAAAATGCCTCTCCCAACCCCCACATTCTGTGATTCTCTTCATATTCACATTACAATAAGCCAGAGGTCGGGGCCTTGCCAGAGTGGAGTGAGGAAAGGTAATAGAAATAATCAGCACAGCTAGCGGTTACTGAGCCCTCATTTTTGTCTGAGAAGGGTGGTACTGAACACCTTGCATGCCTGTCTCTCCATTTTCACAGCACCCCTCAAAGGTGAGCAACTTCCCCCATTGCTCAGGCTCATGCAACTAGAAATTGGCCAACCAGGAATCACACCCACGCTGCCTGGTTATAGCGCACCCCCATGCAGTGCGCCCCATCTTCAGAGGCGACGGGGCCTATGGGGTGCTTCAGCAGTAATGTTAAATGAGATCCACGAGTACCTAGTGCACCCCTAAGACCAAGGAAACGTCATCTTACCTGAATTACTGCACAGCTTCCCAATTGCTCTCCATACCTTCTGCAATCAATTCTCCAGCCCTATCCTCAAGATACTGCTGATATCTTCCTCCAGTTTAAAACCTTCCAATTATGTCATATTGTCACGAGAGCAAAGTTCAAACAACTCCTTAACTGATCTCCGAGGCCACATTAGTGGATGGTGTGCCAGCCCTGCCCACCCCCCACCCTCCTGTAGTGGTGATAGTGCCACTCTGAACTGGACTCCTTACAAGTCCCAGAAGCTCTCTCCTCTCTGCTCTCATCTTTCATGCATGGGCCTGTGGTCCCCTCCTCCACCCCCCTCCCATCCCTACTATGGACCTAGCTGACCACTACACCTCCATCAGATTTTTGTTTACATGTCCTTTCCCTCTAGAAGCCTCCATTGATCCCCTTATGGGCTGTGATGGGTGTACCGCCAACAGGCCCCCATTGCATCATTATGCTAAACTTCAGCCACTGCAACTGTTGGTCACTTGTCTGTCTCTCCCACCATGCATGGAGGCTACACGTTGTTTATCACAATGTCCCCAGTAATTAGCACAATAATTGTGCACATTGAAGGTCATCATTAAGTGTTTATTGACTTAGAAAAGAAATGTAAATGGCTTTGAGCATATAAATAAATGCTCAAGTTCACTCATCCTAAAAGAAATTCAATTTTAAACAATAATAAGATGCCATTTTTTAGAATAAGTTTAATAATAGATGCTGACGGTGATGGGATAGGAAAACCAACAGTGTCTCAAATTGTTGTATTTGTTTGGTACAGTCTCTTTGCTGTGAAATTTGGCAATATCTATCAATATTTGAAATTCACAACCTATTTAACCTAGCCATGCTGCTTCTAGGAATGTGTTCTCTGATATCCTTGTAGGTGTACGCAAAAAATTTAAGACCGAAAACAACCTAAATGTTTGTTAATATAGGATTAACTACCTAAATTACTATTCATCCAAATAAAGGAATTCTCTTCACCTTTAAGAGAATAAGGTAGATGGATACATGTTAATATAAAACAATTTTAAAAATGTTAACTGGAAGAGAAAAACTGAATTTAGTGTATTTACTATGCTACCATTTACAGAAAAAAAAGAGGGTAGCTATAGATATATCAAGAAAAATACATAAGAAAACAGTGGCACTCGGAGTTGAGTGGCCCTAGGTAGAATCTTGAGGTTTTTGTCTTTAAATCAATACATACCAACAGGAGGCAAAATGTCTCCCAGCCCAACAGGAAAGCCAGCATACCGATCAGGTGTGTAGTTGCATATTTAGAGTGTATCAACAAAAATGAGCTGCTAAACAAAAGAAAATACGGTAAAAAATGGTCATTGAACATGCACCCCCATTTAAACCAGACAGAGAGGAAACCGTACACCTGAGAAGCACAATATTTCCAGCATAAGTCAAATAGATTTTTGTAGTGGGTGGTCTTCTGAAAAGTTACTTAAAATATCAGTTATCCTTTTGGACAATTTATTTTCTTTTTTGTTTTTCAGTGGTCACCAAGCAACCTTGTAATTATTTATTCAACTTCTTAGTTACCTTGACTCTAAAAAGTGGACTCCTTAGAAAACGGTCAGAAACATTCCAATTATAGGAAAAGAAATTGACATTCAAGTTTTGAAATGCATCTCATATGATTTTGAGTAACAGAAACAAGAAAATGAGCTTCTCTGGGTATCTTGAAATATCCCACTTCTAATCCCGACCTCACCTGGACAATGTCTCTCTTCATCACTGGACCCAAAGCCGTGCCCCGTTAGGTGTGCTTCCTCCCTCATCTTTCTATGATCAATTACTGTTCATTCTAAAGCAGGTATTATTCCAGCCTTAAATACCAAATTTGAGTGTCCTAAATTCTAAGCTTGATCAAAACAAGACTTCTTTCAAAAAGAAAGAAGAAATTTATTTTTTTTAATATGTCTTTATTGATTTCAGAGAGAGGAAGGGAGCGAGAGAGAAACATCAATGATGAGAGTCATTGATCAGCTGCCTCCTGCACACACCCCACCCGGGATCGAGCCCACAGCCCAGGCATGTGCCCTGACTGGGAATTGAACCACAATCTCCTGGATCCTAGGTTGATACTCAACTGCTGAGCCATGGCACCAGCGGGGTGAAAGAAGAAATTTTTTAACATTTAAATAAGACTGCAAGGTCAGTAATAAAGAGAACATTATGTTTAACATTTTTCAAATGTAAGTAGTAATCAGGTATTTTTAGGAAATAACACAGAACAGTGTGTGTGTTTTAAATCAAATAACATGTAAAACACGCTATTTATAGGCCAACCTAAGAGTAAAAGAGCTTATGAAAATATTGTCATTAAAGGGGGAAAAAAAAGAGAAGTTTCCAGATTGAGCTTATTCCTGCCTCCTAACCTTTAACTTGCTGCTTTAGCCACCTGGAGCGCTCTACCTCTGAGGTTCCCAAACTTTTCCATTCACGGAACCCTGAGTCATTCTTTTTCCTGGGACCTCTAAGCCAAAAGAAGAACCTAATGTTTGTGCTTATTAGGTGGTTAGGTGCTAACAATTTAATAGTTATTTATGTCTCAACAACTTTAGTAGCTGTTTAAAATACACAAACTGACAGGAAAAAAATAATGTTTGTATTTCATTCTTAAATAGCCAGAGTCACTTAATAACAGGACAGTAGTGGGCATGGCACAGCTTCCCCAACCTCAGAATCATCCAGACACGGCCACCCTCGTTTCCTCTCCCACACTGACTTTCACGTGGTATTGCTTTTTATAAGAGCAAGCACTGAAAACCCAGCTGTGCCAAAATAATGATGTCATTGAAAGAATATAGTGTGATCCAATGTTGAAACTGTCAACTCCACAGAACTAATAGTTTGCATGGCGTGTAACAGATGTCGAGAATCGCCGCATTTCCCACGAAAACTTCCAACATCCTGCAGTGCCCCTGTGAATTCATTGCACAAACCCGAGCTCCTCTGCACACAGTTCAGGAACAGTGATTCCACCCCCAAATTTTTAATGGAATTTGTTTTTACGTGGGTTCCCTAGAAAACTAATCCTGAGGCAAAGCTTATAAGCCAAGACTTTATGGGGAATTCTAATCCCTGAACCAAAAAACAAAAAAAAAAAAAAAAAAGGAAAGATAAATTCAAGGTGGTGAATTATGAGATGGCTGCACCCTGAGAAACAAACATACCTGGTTGTGTGGGCACCAGAACTTCCTCCAGACAGACTGACATCATCATTGCATCTGGGAGCATTCTGCCTGCAAGAGAAGGAGGAATTTCTCTGCCACTTTCTTCCTGTCTCTTGTCCCTCACTGGTTGAAGTTTGTCCCTCAGGGAATCAACTCACCCTCACTTGTAGGGTGTATTACTGGCTCTTTATGGAAGCTTCTGGGGAACCCAGGTCCCTGCCCCACAGCAGGCCTCCTTGACCCCTCCTAGGGGAGGACCCTCTAAAGACTGAGGCTGGTTGGACCTGAGCACCAAGTCTCCTGCCAATGAAGCCTCTTTTGGGAAGGCTGAGAGAGCTCGCAGAGGCAGGATAGGAGGTGATAACAGTGGCAGCAACTGAAAGAACCAGGGGTGGGGGAGAGGAGGGGCCAAACCATTCCGGAGAGGCACGTAAATTAGGTCCTATACTCCGCATGCCTTCTCATTCAGGTCGCACTCCACTTCCCTTCCCGAGGGGCCTCCCTGACCCTCGCTGAAATGCTTTTTTCCTCCATAGCTGACTTATAACTTTGTTTTCTTTTCCTCATAGCTTTTCTCCCTCTGTCTAAACTGTGCTACTTACCTTTGTCTTTCTCTTCTTATTAGAATATGAGGTCTATCTTAGCTGTATTCAACAAAACTATATTAGGCACACAGTAGGTGCACAATACATGTTCACTGAGTGGATGAATAAATGTTATCCAACACTCATTTCCCTATGAGGAATATCAGAGGGCCAATGGAAAAGGTGCCAGGATTGTAAATTTACCCATTAATAAGAGAAGGATCCCCGTGAGGACTACATTGTCAACCTAAGATCCTCAGGCCTGTGTCATTGCCATACGAAATATAAAGCTACAATGAGAGCCCAGATTTAGAATGGAGAAAAAGCTTTTAGGGTCTCCTGACAGGAATTGATAGGATTTCATTAGAATAGGCAGTTTCTAAGGTGGAGTTAAATAAAAAATAGAGCTATTCTATCTCCAGGATGGAAAGGGTCTTTAGATCATCAACTCTAGTCTTCCATCCACGCACAGTGCTCCCACAACATCGCTCCAGGTGATCCTTTTAAGCCTTGAAAAACTGAAGTCACAGGGAGTCGCTACATTTTGAGACAACCCAGTCATTTTCAACAGGCTCTGTCATCAAGTTCTTCCCACTTTCCACTGTTATTCTAACTGTTGGTGCACCCAAGAAAGTAATGTGGTTTACAATGTTCCTGTCCTTGAGCAGCTGGTTTGTGGGCCAAAATGAAGGAGTTAACATTTATTTATTTAGATTTCCTTTCTGTGTTCTGACCACCGTTTAACCCACCATAAGTCTCTGAGATCTAAAGTCTGTCATTCACTGCGTTCACTGTCCCTCGTGGTTCCTTATCAAAGCAGATCTGATCTGCAACATACTCAGAAAAGTCACTGATAAATTTCCTGGAAAGGATAAGGTCAGGATCAGAATGAACAGCGTGCCCCATAAACCTCAATCCAAGCTGACAGTCATTTGTTTTACAGGCAGTTACCACCTGTCTACATGGGATATAAACAGTTCTAGACGGTAGAGATTCATCAGGGGAAAACTAACAGTCCTGCTTTCCTGGTGCAAACATTCTAGTGCTCCATTAATCAATACCTTTTACGAGTAGTTATGAAAATCTGAATTAAAACATTGAGCTGGTCTTTCATTGAATCCGCATTTCTCTATTCTGGTACAAAGTTTGGTTGAGGGGCTATGTCCTATACTCTGTTTCTTTTGCATTACCCCAAAGTATCAGACAAGAAACCCTATAAAGAAAATGAGGCTACTCTAATGTGACTTTTTAATTAAGCCATCCTAATATGCAGGGATTGTAGCTTTAATTTTTTTCAACATATTATATACATTTCTCGAGCCTCTTCTATACAAACACTACGTACGTTAATGCTAAAGATTCAAAGATGGGTACCATTCAGTGCGTTCCCTAAAAGAGTTTACCATTTAATAGTAATAAATGAAAGCCATTTCTTTCTTTTTCATTGAAAGTAAAGGACCACGTCATTTTTACTCAGAAGCCATTCTTGTCACCTTTCCCCCCATCTCCTAGATGACAGAGATGTGAAAGAAAACACACTCTCTTTCCCAAACTGCCCATTCAGTGAATGAAGTGTGACTACGTGACCTGGTTCTGAACAATGAGCTCTAAGCCAGAATAACCAGATGGGGCTTCTGGGAAAGTGTGTTATTAACCCAGAAAAGTAATATGCCCCTTTAGTTCTCTGCCCTTCTTTCTTCTTTAATTCAATGCCCAGAGGTGTCCTAGTCATCTTGCAACCAGGAAGACAAAAACCATTTACGGAGGATGGAAGAGTCAGATGTAAGGGACCTTGGTCCTCGGTGACTTCATTGAGTAGTGGCAGCCCAGGACAGCTTGCCGACTACTAGACTTTTTAGTATAAGGGAAAAATACACTCCTCTGTGTTTAAGCCACTGTTGGTTTGTGTAGAAAAATCCATCTTAAAATGTGTATGGAATGTCAAAGACCCTGAGTAGCCAGAACAGTCTTGAAAGAGAAAAAGTTGGAAGTCTCACACTTCCTGATTTCAAAACTCATTACAAAGATATAGTAAACAAAACAGCGTAGTGCTGGCATAAAGGCAGACATATAGACAAATGGAACAGAAAAAAATAGCTCAGAAATAAACCTTCACCTATGTGATTAAATGATTTTCAACAAAGGTGCTAATACCATTCAATGGAGAAAGGATAGTCTCTTCAGCAAATGGTGTTAGAAAAATTGGCTATCCAAAAGGGTAAATTTGGACCGGTACTTGGCTCAAGTTGTTGTAACAAAAATCATTGACTGGGTAGATTAAAGAACAGACATTTATTTCTCAAAGTTCTGGAGGCTGGGAAGTCTAAGATCATTGTGTCAGCAATTCAGTTCTTGATGAAGGCCCACTTTCTGGTTTGCAAATAGCCTTCTTCTGCCAATATTCTCACATGGTGGAGAGGGGGAGTTCTAATGTCTCTTCCTCTTCTTACATGAGCACTATTCCCAGCATCGGGGCTCTACCCTCATGGCCTCATCTAACCCTAATCACCCCCAAAGTCCTTACCTCCTACACTGGTGGTTAGGGCTTTAATATATGAATTATGAGAGGACACAAACATTCCATCTATAACACTTATCTTATATCATATACAAAAATTAATTCAACATGGATCAAAGACCAAAATGTAAGATGAGGAAAAGCTTCATGACACTGGATTTGGCAAAGACTTCCTAGATATGACACAACAAGTGCAGGTAACAAAAGTAAAAATAGATAAATTGGACTACATCAAACTTTAAAACTTCTGTGTATCAAAGGACATAATCAACACAGTGAAAAGGCAACCTACACAATAAGAAAAAATACGAGCAAATTATATATACCTGATAAGGCACTAATATACAGAATATAGAAAGAACTTCTACAACTCAGCAATGAAACCACAAATAATTTAAAAATGGGCAAAGGACCTAAAGAGGCATTTCTCCAAAAATGATATACAAATAGCCAACAAACATATAAAACAATACTCAACTTCACTAATCATTAGGGAAGTGCAAATCAAAACCACAATGAGATCTCACACCCATTAGAATGGTTATTATCAAAAAAAGAAACTGAAAACAAGTGTTAGTGAGAATGTAGAGAAATTGAACCTTGCTCACTGTTGTCGGGAAAGTGAAATAGTGTAACCACTAGGGAAAATAGTGTCGCAGTTCCTCAAAAAATTAAAAATAAAATTATTATATGACCCAGCAATTCTACTCTTAGGTGTATATACAAAAGAGATGAAAGCAGGCTCTCAAAGAGATACTCACACACTCATATTCAATATAGCATTAGTCACAATAGCCAAGAAGTGAAACCAACCTGAGTGTGGTGTATACAACAGTGGACTTATTCAGCCTTCAAACGGAAGGAAACTCTGGCACATACTACAAATGGAAAAACGTAAGGACATTATGCTAAGTGAAATAAGCCCATCACAAAAAAGACCAACACCATATGATTCCACTTATATGAGGTACCTAGAGCAGTCACCTTCATAGGAAAATAAAGTAGAATGGTGGTTGCAAGGGCTGGGTGAGGGGAAATGAGGAGTTGTTTAATGAACACAAATTTTTAGTTTTGTAAGATGAAAACCTTCTGGAGAGTGATTGCACAGCAATGTGAATATACTTAACACAACTGAACTGTACAGTTGGAAATGGTGAAGATGGTAAATTTTGTTATAGCTTTTTACCACGATCTTTAAAAAACAACAACAAAAAAACCTGTGGAAAGCCTCAGAAACAAGAGGTAAAAACAACTATGAGGAAAACATGGAAGTGAATTTGTGCTAAGACCACAAATTATTGAATCTGTCTCTGACTTTATGTCTCAGACCATGAGCAAGGAAAATAAATTCAACAAAGAAAATGAGTCCAAATGAGTAGGAGCCAGGTAGGGGCAACTGCAAGGCAAGGGAAGAAATAATTTCTTGATGGAGCCATCAAAAGTGAGATGCCAATCCCTGCAGCAGATTTCAAGACACTGGAGCTTTCTCTTTCCTCTTCATTAATCAAAGATAATGCAGAATTACAGAGTGAAATGACTTGCCAAAGAGTTTTCTGCCTCTGAAATGATGCTGATTAGAGTGAGGAAAGTTCCCTGAGGACAAACGCTCGTGCTCTCTGGACCAGAGTTTGCCTGCAGCAAAAACAGAGCGTTCAGCGGTCTGTTTTGTTGCTACTGTTGACAGCCCCTCCCGGTGAGCCCAGTGCCATCGGCAACACTCATCCAGGCCAATCCACCATTACGGAGCTGCACACAAGAACTTTTGCATTTCCCTCTTGTTTGAAGTGAGTCTGGTCTTTAATTGGATTGCTGTAATTTAACCATCCTAGGCCAACATTGCTTTGCTATCCATAGGGCTTAAAAGCAGCCCCTATTACATTTACTAGAATTTCTATTCAACTGGTAGCGTATACTATTGTTCCTCAGTCTTCACTGATAGACTGAACTCTCTCTTTTTTTTTTAACCCTCACTCAAGGATATTTTTACTATTGCTTTTCAGAGAGAGTGGAAGGGTGAGAGAGAGAGAGGTAGAAACATCAATATGAGAGAGACAAATCAATTGGTTGCCTCCTCCACACTCCCCAACCTGGGCCAGAGATCAAGCCTACAACAGAGGTACATGCCTTTGACCAGAACCGAACCTGGGACCCTTCAGTCCACAGGCCAGTGCTCTAACTACTGAACCAAACTGGCTAGGGCTAGACCAAACTCTCTTAAAGGATTCTTAGAAACTCCCACAGATTCTTTTAAAGTCTTTTCTATATAAGAGAATCAGATTAATCAGCCTGCAGGCAGAGGCAGACTTCAGAGTGCTTTGAGTCTTTGCCTGATCTGCTTCTGGACCCGGGCTTTGGAAAAGCAGACTTTGGTGTGCATCTTGGTCCTGTCTAAATGCTCCCAGCCCCAACAGAGGGGACCTCAAGCTGTGGGTTGTAGATAGCTCCAAACAGAGTACTCAAGGCAAGTCACAAACAGCATCTGACATTGGTCTGCACCAGAGACCTTCCAAAAAGGCCTACCTAATACATAGAAACAAACCTAAATAGGCAGCCAAAATGGGGAGACACTAAAACAAGCCCCAAATGAAAGAACAAGAGAAGGCGTCAGAAAAAGAGCTAAATGAAATAGAGATAAGCAATCTATCAGATACAGAGTTCAGAATACTGATTGTAAGGATGCTCAATAGCATGAAAAAAGATATGGAAACTATGAAGGAAATTAAGAATGACACAGCAGAAATAAAGAATATATTGGAAGAAATAAACAGCAGATTAGAGGAAGCTAAGGATTGGATCAGTGAATTAGAAGACAGGATAGAAAAAAATCACTCAATTGGAGACCCAAAAAGAAAAAACAATTGAAAAACAGGGCAGTTTAAGGGAGCTGTGGGACAACATGAAACATAACAATATTTGTATCATAGGAGTGCCAGAAGAGGTCGGAAGTAAGCAAGGATTAGAGAACCTGTTTGAAGAAATAATGGCAGAAAACTTCCCTAACATGGTGAAGGAAAAGATCACCGAAGTTCAGGAGACAGAGAGTTCCAGGGAAAAAGAATCCAAAGAAGCTCATGCCCAGACACACCATAATTAAAATGCCAAAAATTCAAGACAAAAAGAGAATCTAAAGGCAGCAAGAGAAAAGCAATCTGTTATCTACAAAGGAGCTCCCATAAGGTTGTCAGCTGACTTCTCATCAGAAACTCTACAGGCCAGAAGAGAATGGCATGAAGTATTCAAGGTAATGCAAAACAAGGATCTGAAACCAAGGATACTCTATACAGCAAGGCTATCATTCAAAATACATGGTAAAATAAAGAGCAGTATTTTTATTACTGCTTCGATTTCATCAGTTGTTATTGAACTATTCAGGTTTTCTGATTCTTCCTGAGTCAGTTTTACATGATCTCACTCATATGTGGAATCTAATAAACAAAATAGACTGAGGAACAAAACAGATCCAGAGACACAGAAGCATGGAACAGACTGATGAATCTCAGTGGGAAGGCGGAGGTGGAGGAGTGGGAGGGGAGAGATTAATCAGAGAACTTACATGCATATATGCATAACCCCTGGACACAGACAACAGTGTGGTGAAGGCCTGGGTGGGGGATGTGGGGTGGAGGGGATCAATGGGGGGAAAGGTGGGTATCTGTAACACTTTCAACAATAAAGATAAAAATTTTTTAAAAATACACAGAAATTAAAAAAAAAAAAAAGAATTGTAAAGTCTGTTCTTTATCATTTTAATTGTTTTACAAAACAAGGCATAAAGAAAGTCCTTACATTAGTTACACAACAATAAAACCCAAATGATTTTCAAATAATACAGAAAAGTACGCAAGTCAAATATTCAAAATCATAATAGGAACATGTGATGGATGACGTTTTTCTCAAACTGAATCATCACCTTCAGCATTAGTCCTGTTTGTTCCACGGCTGGTTCTTTTGAGATGGGGGTTTTGATAATTCTCGGCTCTCTGGCCATATTTCTCTGCTGTAATTACTGGGAAGCCTTTGCTTGCACAGCCTATCCTGATGCCACCTGGCCTTACTTAACACAAAGGTGTCATATATATAATAATCTCATCTCTATTCTCTACTCCTTAGCGCATAGTCACCTCGCTGGAGTGCTACATGGTGATCAGTGTAAATGGGGCTCCTGAAATCACAGGTCATTCGTATTGAGAGGATAATCGGAGTCATGCAGAATTGATATATACGTGTTTTTTCAGACTACCATATAAATAAAAACAAAAACTTTTAGCTTTGAAGAGAAAGAACAGAAGCTCTAGGTTCTTGGGATGAGTTGAGGAACACTACTCTACAACACACCTCCTAAGGTTTACTGACTGTTTACTGCTTTAGAGTCTGTACCAGTCAATTTTTTTCCCAGTTTCATTGAGGTATAATTGACATATGACATTGCATAAGTTTATGGTTTACAACATGTATCAATTTATTGAGTTTAAAAAGATGTTATTGGGCTCAGCAAGTGGATTCAGGCCTTGTGTGAGCCACTTTGAGACATGAGTTCTGCTGGCTCACCACAGGTGGCGCTCCGTTACCACCTGCATTCACACCATAACGTCTGAGCACTCACACTTCCTGACTTTCATTCAGCTGGAACCCTGAGCTAGAAAATAGGAACTCAATTTTTTTTTTTTTAAATATATCTTTATTGATTTCAGAGAGAGGGAGGGAGAGGGAGGGAGAGAGAGATAGAAACATCAATGATGTGAGAACCATTGATCGGCTGCAGCCCACAACCCGGGCATGTGCCCTGACCGGGAATTGAACTCTGATCGCCTGTATCCTAGGTCAATGCTCAACCGCTGAGCCACGCCTGGCTGGGCAGGAACTCAATTTTTAAAAGGGCAAGTATGAAGAAACCTATGCCAAACCTCCCATAGCCAACGCCCAATCTCAGAAGGACTCTGTAACGAAAAGGCTGTTGGATGAGCCCTGCTTGCCCTACCTTTATCCCCAAGCAGTCGTGTGTCTTCTGTCAAGTGCTTAACTTCCCTAATATCTAGTTACCTTATTTATAAAATGAAAGAGTTGAAATAGAGATTCTCTAAGCCTCTTCTCGCTCCAAGAATCTAATAAATATCAAGAAGGTGGAAACAGAGGTGAGGTAGACAGTAACCTTATCATAGATGTTGTCCCAAAGCAACCTGAATGACGCCCTTTCTATTCGATTCTTTCCTTTTCCTCCCATGTCTCTCTCCCTCTCTGGCCTCTGCCTCCTTCTGTTTTCCTCCCTTCCCCCGTCAGATGGTGATCGCCATCAGGGAAGGAAGAAATGGCATCAAAAACACTTTCAAAGGGTGTAACCACAGAACTTATTAAAGATACCAACGCGTTCCCTTTCTCTTAGGACTAAATATGGATCCTTTTGATGTTTTTCTGTCTCAGAAAGTAATTCCATGAGCATGTTCGCCAATCTGAACATTGAACAATTTCCAAAAGATCACTTCATCAAAGCTAATGGATAATTGTAGTCTGGTCGTCAAGAGTTCATTGAAGTGTTTCCTGCTCCATTACTCAATAAACATTAAATAACAATAACAGAAAGGAGACTATTAAAACCACTCTGGATGACTTCTTTGAGGTGGAAGGAAGTAGGACGGAAGAAGAGAGAACACATTACGCAGAAAGATGTAATTCATACCAAAAAAGCTGTGTTTGTTCCCCATGTGTTTGAAATTTGTTCTTTAAGCAAGTATCCTTAGGAGTTCTCATTACATTTCTATTGATGGTGTCTTCAGTTCTTCCATAGGAAGCACCTAATCTGATTATTCAGCCTGAACTTCCCCTTCAAACATCTCTTTCTCCTTAAATGGCTAGTGATGGCTTTTTGCCTACTTGTGCCGGCCAGCCTGTGGGGTTCCCCAACAAGGGCGGGCAGGCTGTTGGGCCTCTCAGATAGAAGTGGATAGTCAAGAAGTGAGAGGCAAGGGCAATACCATTCATCCCTCCAGACGCCTGCAGCAAAAGAGCTGGTGGTCAAAAGGGAGGACTCTCAGCGCCCCTCTGGGGCTGAAACTTCTTGCCAGAGTAAGTGGGAACCAGCAACAGCCCTCCCAGGCAGCAAATTTCTTCACCTTTTGCCCCAAAAAGGTCCTTTGGCTTAGCCAGTTGGTTGCTCGGGTCACCTAAGCAGATGGCAGGCCTCCTTTCAGCTTTCTGGTTTGGGGATTATCCTACCTGGTGGTACACTCAGCTAGGCTGACCATCAGACCCCTGGTTTGGGGGACTGTCCTATATGAACTGTCCACCAAGTTCCAGTGTTTGCCCATAGTTACTTTAGTGGTTGAGCTGGCCATGAAAAAAAGCAAAAACAAAAAAAACACACAGGAGAGAAACAAGATGGCGGCGTGGGTAGCAGCCGTCCCCGCCGCCTCCCGCAACCACATCAGAACCACAATTAAAATACAAAACCACCATCGCTCAGAGCCTCCTGAGACCTGGCTGCACAGAAGCCCCACAGCCAGGGAGCTGAGGAAGCACCGAGACGGTAGGAGGGCGGAGACGCGGGCGGATCAGGGCTGAATGGGGGAGACGCGGCCACGGATCCACACCCGGTGCAGTTTAAACCCGGGAGGGAATCTCGGCAGTGGGGGTTTCCCAGGGAAGGGAGGGGTCCCAGCCCCACAGCAGGCCCCCAGCCCAGGGCTCCAGGCCGGGAAGAGACGTCCCCACACCTTTGGGCTGTGAAACCAGCGGGGACTGTCGCTGAGGGTCGCAGAGGCTGCGGGAGCCCCAGCAGCTCCTCCAAAGGGCCCGGCGCGGACTCACTCGGACGCTCCCTCTGAGCCCAGCGCCGGGAGCAGCCGGAAAGGACCCGGGACACTCGGGGAGGAACTAACCTGCCTGAGATCCGGGCGAGAGGCGGAGGGCGGCTTCCTCCCGGGCAGAAGGGCTGGCGGAGGCCACGGCTCCTGTGGCGAGTCCTCCCGGCACACAGCCGGCAGGCGGGCGCCATGTTTGAGTCGCCAGCACCTGACTCTCACCTTTGGCCCCGCCCCGTGATTCCCGGAGGCCCCGCCCCCCCACCTGCAGCTCATCCAGGCCATTTCCAGGGGCTTTTCTGTGCAAGTGGCCTCTCGAGCCTCATGCTCAGGACTTTCCTAAAATCTCTCAAACAAGCAGCAGCTGCCCCATACGGCTTGATAAGCGGCCCCAGGCCTGGCACTAGCGGCAGCTGCACTGGCTCATAGCTGGGCCTCTCCTGGGCACCTCCAAGCCCAGCACAAGCAGCAGCCAACTACGGTTTGCTGTGGAGCTCATGCTGGGTGGCCCTGGGCAAGGCACTGGCACAGGCTGACTGTGCACCTCCAGGGAGGCCCCAGAGACAGTGCACCTGGTGGTCAGACTCAACCACGCTGGATTACAACCCTACCACATCCACGAGTGACACTCAAGGGGCGCACTTGGTGAACACCAAAGCCCCACTGAAGTAAATGCTGCTCCATAGGGGTGTCTCCAGCACAGCAGCTCTCTGACTGTAGCTGCCGCTGGTCCTCACAGCAGATTCGCCTGGGGGTCAGTTCCTCCCAGTGACACCAACAGCAACCAAGGCTCAACTACAACAGGACAGTGCACACAGCCCACACAGGGGAGCACCTGGAAGGCCCAGCTCAGGTGACTGGGGAGGCTGAGCCACTGCACCCTACAGGACACCTACTACACAAAGCCACTCTACAAATTCTAGGACACATAGCAGCTCTACCTAATACATAGAAACAAACACCTGGAAGCAGCCAAAATGTGGAGGCAAAGAAACATGTCACAAAGGAAAGAATAGAAGAAATCTCTAGAAGAGGAACTAAATGAAATAGATCCAAGCAAGCTAACAGATACAGAGTTCAGAATTTTGTTTATAAGGATGTTTAAGCAGACTATTAGGGAAATAACTGAGAAAATCAATAACATAATAAAGTACCAATTTGAAATGAAGGCTACATGAACTGAAATTAAGAATAATTTACAGGGAATCAACAGTAGAGTAGAGGCCCTGAGAATCAAATCAGCAAACTGGAACATGAGGAAACAAAAAACACCCAACCAGAAGAGCAAAAAGAAAAAAGAATCCAGAAATATGAAGATAGTATAAGGAGCCTCTGGGACAACTTCAAGAGGCCCAACATTCGTATTATTGGGGTGCAAGAGGGGAAGAAACAGAGTAAGAAATTGAAAACCTATTTGAAAAAATAATGACAGAAAACTTCCCCTACCTGGGGAAAGAAATAGACTTACAAGTCCAGAAAGCACAGAGGGTCCCAAACAAGAGGAACCCAAAGAGGCCCACACCAAGACACATCATCATTAAAATGCCAGAGGTTATAGACAAAGAGAGAATCTTAAAAGCAGCAAGAGAAAAGCAGTTAGTTACCTACAAGGGAGCACCCATAGGACTGTCAGCTGATTTCTCAACAGAAACCTTGCAGGCCAGAAGGGAGTGGCAAGAAATATTCAAAGTGATGAAAAACATGGAACTACAACCAAGATTGCTCTACCCAGCAAAGCTATCATTTAGAACTGAAGGTGAGATAAAGAGCTTCTGAGATAAGAAAAAGCTAAAGGAGTTCATCACCACCAGACCAGCACTACAGGAAAAGTTGAAGGGTCTTCTTTAAGAAGAAGCTAATGAACAAAAGATTCTGACAAACTAAATAGATCCAGAGACACTGATGCATGCAACAGACGATCCTATTTCAGAGGAAAGAGGGAAGGGGGATGGAGGGTGGGAAGAGATTAACCAAAGAAGTTATATGCATATATGCATAACCCATGGACACAGTCAATAACAGGGTGAAGGCCTGGGGAGGGGGTGGGAGCAAAGTGGAGGGGGTCAGTTGGGAGGGGAAATGGGACGTCTGTAATACCCTCAACAATAAAGATAAATTTAAAAAAACAACAAAAAACAGAAAGATTAAGGAGTCTGAAATCTGCACTCAACTCATCATATCCTCCAAATCTCCCAGTGCATTAATTTAACCTAAGGCTTGAGAAAACGCTGGGAATATGTTACATTGGTTTTGATGAACTCTTGGGACCTCTAATCAATTTACCAGGTCTCTCTAATTCTCTGTTCCACCCACAATTTCACACTTCACACACCTATTTTCATTTCCTGATGCTTGTCTTGTGCCGCTTACCTATCTATTCAAGTAATCATTTTTCCATGCAAAAAAAAAAAAACACTCAAAAAGCCCACAAACAAATTATTTTCCCTTCTCTAACTGCCCATTCTTCTGCACATGCAGAGCCATTAAGCTGGACAAGAATGTTTACATGTGTCAAAATGTGTCAGTAGAAGTGTATAATAAATCCTGATGGTTGAACTTTACCCCCAACCAAATTATCGGAATGGAGCCCAGGTGTTTTGAGAAAAACTTCCCAGGTAATTCCAATGATAAAGCTCAATTCCAGTTTTGAGAACCATTGATCTGAAAGCTGGTTGGCTTCTCCTGGGCACAGCAACCTGGGCACTTGTTTAGTGAGTGTTGATTCCTGATAAAGTAACATGGTCCCCCAAAGCCTTTGCAGCATAAACAGTAGATGTAATAGTTTCCAGAAGGGAGAGATGTCTATGTGGTCAGTAGGGTCATTAAGGACAGTTTTGAGGCATCAGTGGGAATTCATAGAAAGTTTTATATTACAGGTATTGTTCTACTTCTACTCGATGAGAAATCTATCTAGAAATCTTACCAACACAATAATTATAACTAACACTTATGCATTGAATACCATGCGACAATTATTAACAGATTCCTTATACTAAGTCACTGTATATTTTTTTTTAAATATATCTTTATTGATTTCAGAGAGGAAAGGAGAGGGAGAGAGAGATAGAAACATCAATGATGAGAGAGTCATTGATCGAGCCAGCAACCTGGGCATGTGCCCTGACCGGGAATCGAACCCTGATCGCCTGGATCCTAGGTCGATGCTTAACCACTGAGCCACGCCCGGCCGGGCCTAAGTCACTCTATATCCACAATAATTGTAAGGTAGGTACTGCTTTTATTTCCATTTTTCTCATGAAGGAACTAAAATGGCGAGGTTAAGAGATTTGCTCAGGACAACAAAGGGAGTGTGTTGTGGAGTCAGAATTTTGAGCCCTGGTTGCCCGGCTCCAGGACCTGGGCCTTATCTCTGGGGCAGAATCCCACTATAGGACCCTTAATCCATCTGTGATTCCTTAAACCGAGCTAAACATTCTTCTTTTCCATGTCTATTTATGGGTTTTAATCTTGCCTTTTGAGGACAAATCTGTTTCATATAATGAAGGACTCATACATCTAGGATTATAGGTTGTTAGACTGGAAAAGCCCTTGTAAATCAATTACGGTTGCCCCTGCATTTTATAGATGGCCAAACAGAGGGCAAAATGTTTGAGATATTTCCAAGGTGATATAGTTCATCAATGGCCCAACCAGAACAAAAGCTAGGCCTCTCCTAAGTTCCAGTCCAGCACTCAATCTGTAATACTTCTCAAAGACAGCACATTTTCTTCTCCTAGGTAAGTAACTGCCTGCCTTCTACTTTTCAATATGTAGGGTGGGGCAAAGGTAGGTTTACAGTTGCTCATATGGAAAATAATACAATAATTAATAAATAATAATACAAGAATAGACTCTGTGTCTCTCCTACTCCCAACTGTAAACCTACCTTTCCCCCACCCTGTAGCACAGGACTCTCAGCATCTTCACTTTTTTGCTCTTATTTTGCTCTCTTCTAGGTACACTCCAGTTTAACAATATTCCTCTTAAAATGCAGAACTTCACCTTTATTCCTGGCAACATAGGTGTAAACTAGCTGTCCAGAGAAATTGTCCTTAGTATAGACCACCTACAATTCTTGATAGAATATAGAAATATGAATGTCTGTTTCACTAAGTAAGGGAATACTTTAAAAGCCAGAAATAATGCGAAAGTTTGCCCCGCAGGCATTTGCTGATTGCCTGTTACCAGAACTGAATGTCTGATGGGCTGGGGTGTTGGGGGATAGGAGGTAAAGCCCAAATAGGATGATACATTGGGCTGAAGACCCCCACAGAGCCAAGACTCCTGAGGCATTCTTGCCCAGTGGGAGATCTAGAAGCACCCACACCCCAGGGGGAAAAAGGGGATGTTCATAATACTTTCAACAATAAAATTTTTTTAAAAATAACTAGGCATTTTGCAAAAAACAACAACAAAAAACAAATACAGCTTAAAAATAATAGTAAAAATAGAAATGCAATGGACAGATGAAACAACATGTCATAGACTCAAAGTTGTACCATCAAGATTCCCCTTCAAGGAAGGACTTATCCAACTGCAAGCAGTGTGGCCGTCAGCCAGCCTCCAGCCAGCCTCCAGCTGTCAGCTCCTTCAGGGTTCGCCTCAGATGCCAAAAGCTGCCTCTCCCAAGGCCACTGTATCCAGTGACTGAGTGATGACGGGGTACAAAGACCCCGTTTCATCTCAATACAGGGCAACTCTTATGGGAAATTTCCCTGCAGAGCTCCCTGGTGGGTTAGCCATGACTTTGTTAGGACTCCATTGCATTTTTCCTTTCCCTCTGCCCAGCCCTGCTTCTTTCTCTTTCTTTTCCTAGGTTTTTGAGCTTTAATAAATAGCTTATGCCCCAAATTCAATTCCAGCACCTGCTTCCAGAGAAGCAGATGCCATAGCACGTTGTAAGGAGACCTATTAACGGAAAATAGATCTGAAGTGATAGCCCACAGAGAGGCAAATAGGAGAGTTAAGAGGTGTTGCAGATAGAATAAGTTCTGAAATAAGAGTAGTCAGGGTTCCATAGGGAGTTAATAGAGGGAAAGCGGCAGAAGCAATGGTGGAAAAGATAATGTCAGAGAATTTTCAAAACTGATGAAAATGCACCAATCCTCAGATTAAGAAAACACAACAAATCTCAAGTAAGGTAAATAAATACATCATTGAGTTAATTATTAGACAAAGAAAAGATCATGAAGTAGCCAGGAAAAAAAAAAAAAAAAGCCATATGACCTTCAGATAATCAAGAGCTAGAAAAACTGATTTCCCTTATATCAAAATTGGAACCCTAAAGGCAGTGGAATCAAAATATCAAATGAAAATAACTGTCAAGCTAAAACTGTCCAAAAAAAAAAAAAAAAAAGACAATTATGTGATGTGACAAAGGTGTTAGCTAACACGGTAGTCATATTGCAATATATAAATGTATCAAATCAGCATATTGATTGTACACCCTAAACTTACAGTGTTAAATGTCAATTATACTTCAATAAAAATAAAATAAAATTGTATACCCAGCAAAACTATCTTTTCAGAATTAGGAAGGCCAAAAGAATAAATAGGCAAGTCAAAGCTTAGAACGAGACTCTCATATAACCCTTTTCCTATATAACACTTAGTATTTTAAAAATTCTTCTGTGGCCCCCTGATCTGCAGTGCCTGCCTCTCCTGAAGGTTTAACTTTTTTCACACATTATTGTTTTTTGAAATGTGTGAGCCAGCCAGCACTGAGAAGGATTTAACAGTTTCCTGACCCCAAAAAAAGATGACCACAAATTTCTTTGGTTTTCAGCTTTATAACAATGCTGTCCACTATGCTTTTTTTTTTTTTAAATCAGTCCTTATCTCATGAATCCAGAAATTTAGTTCCTTTCCACCTTTCCCATAGCTTCATCACACACTATAGATGTTACTTTAGCACCTTCCAGAAGAGCCTCATGTACAGATTGGGATTTCCTTTCTCTTTTTCTGGATGTACCGTACTGTTGATTTATTAGCATTGAATTTATGGCTAACAGTACCATGACTCATGCCTGAATGAAACTTATCTAACATATTTTTCTCCACAAGGCACATTACAGCTTTTTCACATTTAGGAACACTAGACAGAACTTCAGCACTATGTTTGGGGGACATTTTAAACAGCAAGATCACCAAAAAAAGCACAAAAATAGAGAAAACATGGCACTCAGTAGATTACAAAAAAGGACACTTGTTTACAATATGAGAGCTGAAATGAGAAGACAGAGTGTCACCTTGTTCAGCCTTAAGTAGAAACATATCCATCAGGCAACTCACTTTTTGCTGCTCTGTGCAAGTCCACGAATTATCATGAAAGTGCTCTGAGTACTGATTTCAGGGTTACAAATCTGAATGGTAGGCAAATTCACAGATAAGGTGTCTGCAAATAACAAGGATTGACTGAACAACTAAAATAATGCACAGAAAATGCATGAAAATGAGAGCTGCTTAGAATTTAGGCATTCTAAGATCCTTAAGTTGTTCAGAAAGAGAGTAAATATACTGACTAATTTTAAATGTTTGTTAAATATGCATGTAAAGAATAAAAAGTGTTTCCAAGGAATAAAAAGAATGTGTTTACTTCAAACAATAACAACCACAAGATGTCATTTTATACCCATCAGGCTGACAAAAATTGAAATCAGAAAACATGAAGCATAGATGTGAGTATTGGGAAACAGGAACACACCTATTGTTGGTAGAGGTGTAAATTGGTACCAGCATCTTTTAAAATACGTTTTTTATTGATTTTAGAGAGAGAAAGGGAGAGAGAGAGCGAAACATCAATGAGATACATTCATCGGCTGCCTCCTGCATGCCCCCTACTGAGGATAGAGCCCACAACCAGGGCATATGTCCTGACCGGGAATCGAACCAGTGACATGTGCATGTCTCCGTGCGTGGGACAATACTCACCCAACCGAGCCACGTGGGCCGGGGAAATACCACCATTTGATAAAAGTTTGCCAATCCCTAAGAGGTTTATAATATGTATTTTAAAATGTGGTACCCAGAGCTGAAGGGAGTCCTCCAGATGTGAAGCAATGAACTCGGAGTAGCATGCACTCCTGCTTCCTATGACTTCAGGCAGGTTCTACCTTGGCAGTCAATCCACAACAGTCACATTCCGATGGGACAACAGAGGCCTGTAGATCTGTCCGCCGAGCCAGAGCTTCCTCAATCTGTTATTGGAAAGGTAAGACTTTGGACCTAAAAATAGGTCTTCCACGCTCCAAGTACTCTGCCTCTATGTGTTCCCGCCTGCCACCCTCTTACTTCTCCCTGCGTAGCTGTGACCGTCAGGTATCCAGGGAAGGCAGAGGGAGTAAAGCTGACAATGGGCCTGTGACCTGCCACGCAGTCCTTACCGGGTGTCTCCTCTCTGCCACATGATTTCCTCCCGCTTTTAACCCAGGGCATGTTCAGCTTCTAATATATTATTGATCCCAGCTTGAAAACTGGTCTCAAGTTCATGTCAAAAGTTCTAGCTCTTAATCGTTAATAACATCCCCTCTCCTCTTTTAGATACACAGAAGCAATTTTACTATTGTTTGTGCAAAAACTCAGACACGTCTAGAGCAATGGGAACAGCATCAGGGACCACTGGACGCTGAGCAGCGTCGGAGGGGGAGGGAGTCTGGGCAAGGGAATGAGGCTCACTCACTGCTGGTCCTTGGGCCAGCCTTTCCCTGCATCGGTTAGGCAATGGTGGGCCGAGAACATCTCCTGAGTCATCTGGAAAATTCTTGGAGGGTCTTTGATGGAGATGATACAAACGGAACACAGCTGAAGCCACCAGAGAAAGAAGAGGGCAGAGGTGAGGCATGGGGTGAACACCAGAGGTGTAATTCAACTACACCCTGGGGAAGACTCTCCCTGGCACTGTGCCCCTGACCCCAGAGCACCCGCCCACTCTTACCATTCCGCAGCCTTCTCTCGAGAAATGGAATGGCCCAGGTACTCATGTGCTACCCTTGGGGAACCCAACACAGCCCAACACTCATTTGTCACTCCATCTGTCTCTACACAGGGAGCTCAATCTGTTCCTTAATGCTCTTTCATTTTTTTTTATTTTTGAGAACTGTAAACTTTCTTTGTGACCCCTAAAAAGACCTAATTTTTACATCGTGACCCCAGAACAACACTTACCTATCTGTACACACAGGACTGAGATTAAAGATACGAGAAACAGTGTTAGCCTCTGCTCGATGTGTTCTGATATTTTCTGTTTTTTCTGTGCAATACCATCCCGTCCCATTCGGTTTCTTTTTTAAAGTGTTAAAGGGAAATAAGCTAAAGGGAAATAAGCATCCACTTGCCCTAACACTCAAGTTTAGGCTAGCTAACTACTGCACATCGGTGATGTTCTTTGACACATGTGAGTGTAACAACGGCCATTCAGGTCTCTGAGGAAGGTTGACAAGATCAACAGGAGGGGCCAAAGGGGAGATGTGTGCGCGCGTGTGTGCTGGAGGTGGTAAAAAATTATACACCACAATAAGAGCTAGTAATAAATGTCTAAAGTTGACATAGACTATTAGCAGCATAAACATGTAGTGTAGAAATATAGAGATAAATGCCTGAAGAAACTGAAATTGGTTACTTCCGAAACATAGAGCTGAAGGATGGAAAAGAGAGCAATAGCTATTTTTCATTAAGAGCTTTTTAGTAGCCTAATTCTTTTTAGCTATGTACAATATCACTGTCATAATTTTCTCTTAATTTAATTGTATTGCAGGAAATGTTGTCATTGGTTCCAGTAGCACTCTTGCTCCCCCTTTGTTTCCTGTTAGGCCACACATGCAGTCCCCAATTCCGACTGCCCCCAGCAGCCCTCTGAGTTCAACTCATAGCCCCGCCAAGTACTGCCCCTGGGGCAGGGCCGCATGGACACATGTGTGCAGCTTTGCAAATACTATTTCAACCGTGTTTTCTTTCCTGCGCTCATTTACCATTTACACTACTTGAAGCCATGGTAAAAGCTGCACCAGCCACCAAAAGCGTACATGATAACTGAGCCAAGAAAGAAAACATCCTGGCGATTGAGGGCACTGTTGCTGTCCTGGTGGGGTCTAAATATGTAGATAGTTTTATATTTACATTTTTTCGGGGGGGGGGGAGACATGGAGATTTTCCTTTGAACCAGCCCAGGCACGTGGAAGCTCTCAGGCGCCCATCAGGAAACTGAGCTCACCATCTGTTTTGCAGTAATACCGGAGAGGACATTAGTGATGAGCACTCTGGCAGGCCCGATTCCCAAATACTTTTCACTTAAGAAACATTAAACATTTTGAAACAGACTTCTTGGAGAACAGCATAACAGCCTCTCTGGCAGCCTTCATGGTATCCCTCAATGGTTATTTTTGTCCCTCCATCTAAAAACAACAGCAGAGAGGGGAGAAGAGAACACATGGGCTCCTCATGGGGCCAGAACTCTTCTCTGAAATTGCCAAAGGATCTAGCAGCAGCTGCGCCCGTTGGAAGCCAGCACCAACTTGTGCCACCTGCCCGGGCTCATCAGATGAGGAGGGGTCGCGTGTAATTAGCCTCTTCCATGGAGACTTGGACTATTCTTCAGGAAACGACTGAGATAAGCCACCTTCCTTCTTTTTCTCTCTCCTAATGGACAGGGGCCTTTGGGGGTGTCCCAAAGCCCGGATAAAACTCAATCCTAATAATTCTAGGAAAAAGAGTATGGCAATGGCACATGGCAAAGCAATCCCAGTGGAGGGGTCTTGGATGACTTGGACAGCTAGAGTGTCACCTGCCTGGATGAGGCCCAGGGAATGGAAATGGCACCAGGATGGAAATCAGCCGGTTCGCCTTTCTACTCTGCACTCACTCCCTCTGTTCCCTAATGCGGAGCTATTCCCGTCTCTACAGCCCCCATTCCCTCAGCTGAGCAGCAGAGACGGCAACGGTTGCCACGCCTCCCTCATGAATAATCAGCAGGTGCATTATGTGACGCGTGGAAAAGCTTTATGTAAAGCACAAGGTCTTATACAAGCAGGATCATTAAGATTTTCAAACATACTCTTTGAGATGAATGAAGATTTATCTCTGGGACTAAGAACAGAACCCAGATTGCAACTTGCCTGTGTGTGTGCAAAGAAGGGCCGTGTGCAGGATCCTGCACCCATCACAGCCCCGCTCCCCCCGCTCAGGCCTCCCGCTTCCTGTCCCTCGGGGAAACTACCCACCCTCCTCACCTCCTAGTCCCATAACTAACCGCATTTTTCATTCATTCCCTTTCCTGTGACTTTCAGAAAGTCAGCCGCCATCTAGTCTAGAGGCCATCAATTCGGATGACGGAAAGACCAGGTAAGTGACATAAATGGGAAAATTTTGCCACCCAAAGGTGGCCTACACTATCTAAGGGGCTACCATTACTCATCTCCTGAACGTACTGTGTCTTCCAGTCTTTCAAGAAGAGATGGAAATCTGGAGTTTAATGAGGAATCTTTGAAATGTTGAAAGGTTATCCAGTTATTTTTAAATGTTTGAAACGCCTTCGGACCAAATCAGAAATGCTTGTGTCTGAGCCGAAGGTTTGGAAACTCCAATCTGGGCTAACTCTGTATTTTTACAAGATCCTCAAGCCCTAAAAACAGCATAGTGTCGTTCAAAGACCATGTACTTGGAGTGAAGACCAGGGTCCAAATCTCCCATCTGCGGTAATTTGCCGCATGATCTTAAGTTTCTTACTCTGTCTGAACTCGTTTCCTTAACTGTGAAAGATGGTAATTAAATACCCTCCATAAAGTTTTTGGAGGAAATAAACAAGATCATAGATAGTACATGAAAATCATCTGGTACATAATAGGCAATAGAGTCTCCTTTTCCCTGAAGGCCAGCAAGTTAATAGGATAACTTGAGAACCCATAGCCCTCTATCTCCTGACCCTGGCTCGGTTCTCTTCCTCACTCTATGCCACTGTTTCCTTGCTATTGCTCTATTTTCAGAGGTACACGGTATGATTTACCCTGGAACCTGAGCACGGGACTAGGACTTTCGACACCTCCCTTCAGATACACCTTTTTTCCACGAGCAAGCACCTTCACCCTCTATAGTTGTTAATTTCTTCTCTGGAACAAAAGTGCCAAAAAGTGCCAACCAGTGTGTAAGGAGACAATAAAACTGCATCACGTTCTCCTAAATCATAGTGGGACCATCTATGAGACTGCAAATACCCAGGAATCTGCAATCAGCCTCTGATTTGACATCCGATGCCTAAGGAATGTGTTTTAAAATGTAGGTTTTATTATTACTCACATATGGCGAGGACAACAGACCAAGGGACAGTTGCCATTGAAAAGACAGTTCGTTACGCTTCCCAAAAGGAGGGAGCGGGCCACAACACGTAGGGCCACACAGGGAAGCACCAGGGTCCATCGGGAGGCAGAGGGAGCAAGAGGAAAAAGTAGGCAAGTGCCCGGTCGGCATCTCAGGAACCAAGAGGTAGCCGGTTTGAGTCCCAGTCGGTGCCCAGGCCCAGGCTCGATCCCCAGTAGGGAGTGTGGAGAAGGCAGCCAATTGATGATGTTTCTCTCTCATCGATGTTTCTATCTCTCTCTCCCTCTCCCTTCCTCTCCAAAAATCAATTAATAGAACTTTTTTTTTTAAAAAGATCCTTTATTGTGGTTTCAGCAGGACAGAGTGAGGTGAGGCAAGCAGGCTTAGCATTGGCTACTTGGGATAATCTCAGTGGGCTCCGGGGTGTAGGGACTGTCTCCAGTTGTCTGGTACCTGACCCTGGGGTGGTTAGGGTGGAGGGATAGAGGCCCCTGTGAGAGCCTGGAGGAGGTGGTTGTTATGGGCCAGGTGGTTGGTTTGCTTATAAAGGATATGCTTATAGGCAAGTCCTTTACTCTCTCTAGGAACTGGCTAGTGCTGAGAGGGGCAGTCCTTCCTGGGGCAGCAAGGCCCCAGATGTCAAAGCTTCAGAGATACAGCAAATATAAAGGCACGATCAATACAGAATGGCCTCAACCCAGTATTCGCCCCTCCACACCACTCGGTAGATGCCAGCATGTCGAGCAGGAGGCTCCCATAACAGGCTCCCAGTGTAAGAAAGAGCGAGGAAGGGCGAGTTACTAAAGCCTCGCAGGGAAGGGCCCCTGTGCAGGAACAGAAGGGACAGTCACGGTGCTCAGAAGGCAAGGCAGCAGGAAACGAGTGCGCCGGGCCGAGGGCAGGGTTAGGCCAGGAGCAAAGACAACGTGCTGTTGTTCTTGTTTGTTTCCAGGCAGGCAGGGTCCACGGCTTTGGTCTCTAACCTCCCGGGGACTCTTTCTGAGGCTAAATGAAGCCCCAGCCCCTCAGGGAGGAGAGCACTGCGCTCAAAGGCACAGGCTGCAATGGAGTAAGGCGGGTTTGCTCCGGTACTTTGACCTTTATCAGCCATTTCACCAGAATTCCTGGAGCATGAATCTGCGCGCGGCGCCCTCTGCAGCCGTTCATGTGAAGACGGGCCCCTCTCCCGGCTCAAGCCCTCGGCCTCATTCTCAAGTGTCTAAACCGGGAGGCATGTTCCCACGCACAGAGTTCTGAAATCTGGGCAGGGGACAGCTGGGAGAAGACAACAGACTCAGCGCTCAGGCTGGACATTTCTAGAGAACCCTGATTTTCTCCGTGACTGACTGAAAAAAACAATCGCCTCTCTCAATATTCCTCCAACCGGAGCCTCGGAGTCAGCAAGAGATCCCATTCAAATTGCTGGTCGGAGGCTTCCTTCAGCTCGACTAGATAATCAGCTGAGCACGCACATGCAAATCCATGCTCAAAAAAACGAAAACAAACAAAAACAAATGCTCTTAAAACCAGATTACCAGGGTTTTAGAGACCGGACAACATTTTTCTATTTAAGAAAAAAATACTTTTATTTGCAGGAAATGGAAATACAAAAGCATAACAATTTCAATTCATTTCTCTCCCCAAACTAAGTACAAGTTACAAAGCATTTATATTTTTGGTATTTACTTAGCTATGATAAAGAATAAAAAGTCATTTAAAAACAGCGTGATACAACAGATAATAGACTGGCCGTGTGTCTACACCTAGACACTGCTGGTCTATTGAACTCGTTACAAACAAAAGGCGAGCCCAGCCGTCAGCACAGACATTAAAGCTCGAGGTTGATTATGGTTCAGGGTCTGCTCGGCGCTGTTTAAGGGTCGCTCACACTTTGTCAGAGTGCTGGTGTTTTCCATAGACTCATAAAGCGTTTTTACCTGAAGGAGAGATTTTCCTAAGCACTGTGGGCTTTGGGGCCATGGTGCCAAAAGTTCAAGTTCTCGCCCAGTTGGCGAGCAAAGGACAGGAGCAGAGCAACCCAGCTAAAACCTGTGTTGTTTCCTTTCCAGGATGCAAAGCCCACTCGCTGGAACTCGCAGAAGATTGGGTAAGAGGACAAGAGATGGCCACCTGGGGGACATCGCCAGCCTGAGGCAAAGAACTGGACCTTGCACGGGGCCAGCGCAGGGAGCAGGCGCTGTGCTTCCTGCCCAGGGATCTTAGAAGTGTGCAGTGTTCACACCACGGAGTCTGCTCAGCCTAATCCACAAGCTGTTGCACTTCCAAGACCCCATAGCTGTTTAGCCAACTCAGAGTAACCACTTGCCCTTGTTTCCTGTCTATACAGTAACACTTAAAACGTATTTAGCACAGCACTCAGCCCTTAACAAGTGCTCAAGAAATATTTTTTCCTTCCTTCTCGAAACCCAGGGAAAATAAAGCCTTCCTGAAATTTAGGTTGTTCAAAATGACCATAGGAAACAAGGCATGGATTTTTCCTGTGCTAAGTGCTGACCCTTTGGCCATGGAGGCATCTCGCACTGATCCCCAAGTGGGCCAGGTTCCTTGGCCTTGGGAAAATGTTCTGCTGTGTGGATTTATACTA
Organism: Miniopterus schreibersii; assembly: GCF_964146895.1. Lineage (NCBI taxonomy): Eukaryota > Metazoa > Chordata > Mammalia > Chiroptera > Miniopteridae > Miniopterus > Miniopterus schreibersii. Next base: position 9,857,937 of record NC_138118.1, on the reverse strand, counting down.
CCTTTAATCCCAGCTGGCCATTTTTTTACGCGAGTGCGCCTCTACACAATGGGATTTTCCTAATGGATGCAACCCTGACCCTGTTCTCCTGATGTACAAATCTGGTCGTTGCTCACTTTTAGGAAACCATTTCTGAGCCTTTGGAAAAAGTTATTTCTCCCACCCCCACTGCAATGTAATATTACAAGGCTATCTATAAAATCTCCCATGCATAAGGCATGTGTAAGGCACGAGTGTCTAAGACAAGGGAGGAATATGTGTGTGTGTGTGCGTGACAGGGGGGGACGAGGGAGGGAGGGAGGAAGAGGGAGAGCCTTCGCACTTGTGTGTTTGAATAGCTATTGATTAATGATATTTCCTCACCCCCTTATTCCCCAGGGCCTCATGCAACACTGTTCCTCGGGAGAAAGGGAGGGAAGGAATGAATGAATGAATGAATGAATGAATGAATGAATGAATGGAAAATCTGAAATCTGTCTCTGGCTCCTTCACAGCCCACATTTCACAGCGCCCCCGCTCTCTCCTGTAACTGCCTTCTGGGGTGCAGCAGGCGGAGGGCGAGGGGGGGGGCGGGAGGTTTATCCTATATTTTTCCTAATTGTCTCAGCTGAAAACCATTTTAATGAAATCACTCTGCCCGGGCACCACCTGCTACCGGTTCCACAGTCCCGCAGGCACTGCAGCTGGTCCTTGATAAAGGTTCTCAAAGGCTGGGTTCGACAGCGCCAGGTGAGGGCCCCAGGGCAGGCCAGGGCGGCTGCAAGCCTTCGCCCCTGCCTCCAGCCTCCCACGCTCCCCGGGGTGTCTCCATTTGTGCACACCTCTCACGTGGCAGGTGTGTTCAGAGGAGCAGGCCCGGAGGGGCCTCGGGTCCTGGTTTTGTGGTTTGGCTCGGTCTCAGGACATGGGAGGGAGGAGCCATGAAGTGCTGAAAACTTTTAGTGAAACACTTGTGACAGAAATCCTGGACCCCGACTCACTGGCTGCCTGCACTGGGACGAACCGATCCCACACTCCTGTGCTACGGGCACACGAGACTCACAGCCTCTTTCGGCATTCAGCCTAACCCGAGAGATTTAGGAATTAGAAACATGGTATTTATAGTTGGCTTGTAAATAAGCTAAGCTCAAAGCTGCTTTTACAATCCACAAATCCGGGCTCCAAATGAAAACCACCGATACAAACAAACAGATCGCCTCATTTTGCTCACACTGGAGTCGAACCTCCCCTCCCTTCTGCCCTAAGGAGCAGCGGAGCTCGGCTGTGAGGGTTTTTATATAACACTCGCTTCATGTGCCAGAGGCCCCAGGGTCCCAGCACTTCAGGGGATTCATTCCCAAAACCAGCGGCGAGGCCTTTCACTTTCAGTATCCATTTCCCAGTATAAAGTCAAGAGCTGTGAGGACCACGCTGGGGGTTCTCGGTTACTCGGGGCTCGCCCAGGGAAAAGGTGCCTGTTCTCTGAATTGTTATAAGAACCTCCTCCAATGGGGGTAATCAAAGAAAGGAAAGAGGGAAATATAATTAACACGTACGATGGACAGATTTCCTCGCTCTGGTTTGCGATCGCCGCTATTTGAAATCGGCGGGGCTGACCGGGGATTACTGACCAGTCTGTGGACCCGCTCTGTGGGGTCAAGCCGGGGACAGAAACGTGCACCCGTCCATTAATTATTTGGGACCCACCTGCTATTATCCAACTCTTGTCTCCTGACCCCATTACGTTCTCCTAAAGGCATGTGTTCAGTTTCCTTTACTCGCCAAAGCAGGGAGTGGAGGGCAGAGGTTCTCGGCACAGCGGCAATACTGGCTCTCGGGGCCCCCTTAAAATGGCCATTTGGGCTCCCAGTCTGATGCCTCCTGTCTCTAGATTCCGATTCCGATCCAAAGAGCCGTTTCCCAGACAGAAAACCCTACTGCGTGGAGGTCTGGGGAGAGTGTGTGGCCATTTGGTTTTATTTATTTTTATTACATTTATTGGGGTGACATTGGTTAACAGGGTCACAGAGGTTCCAAGTTACACCTCTATGGTGCATGACCTGCACATTGGAGAGGCATGTCAAGCAAGGGAAGGTGGGGTGAGAAAGGAATCCCCAAGGCACTAAGGACGGGGCTACCAGTTTGCTGCCCCTTCCCCTCTCCCTCCTCTTCAGAGGAGATGTCCCACGCTGGCTGATTTAGGAGCCTCAAAAACCTGATCTGGCTTGGCCGGCGTGGCTCAGCAGTTGAGCATCGGCCTAGGATCCAGGAGATCACAGTTCGATTCCCGGTCAGGGCACATGCCCGAGGTTGCGGGCTCGATCCCCAGTCGGGAGCCTGCAGGAGGCAGCCGATCAATGACTCTCTCATCATTGATGTTTCTCTCTCTCTCTTCCTCTCTCTGAAATCAATAAAGATTTGTTAAAAAAAAACCACCACCACCACCAAAAAAAAACCTGGTTCCGGTGTGGCAGGTGGGTAGGCTGACCCATTCTCACGCTTCTGCCCCTATGGAGCCTTTCCTTTTGCAGCGTCCAAATACTACTTGAGTTAATTCTATCTTTTCTCCTTACATGACACGGTTACCAGACAGCAGCCAGGCCCAGGAGGATCCAGGGCAGGAGAAACGGAGAGAAAGGAGTGGAGGGGAGTGGAGCAGGAGGCAGGCTAGCAACCCCGGTTCCCACACATCCCAGACGGCCCAGCCCTCCTTGGCCAGCGTAAGGGGCAGCGAGGAGCGTGCCGAGGACTGACAGGGCGGCCAGGACCACTGCAGTCTGCACCCTGCTCTCACACGCTGCCGAGAAGGTGAACTTGGCCATCTCCCCATCTGGAACGCTCTCCAAAGTAAGTGGAGAGACACAGGAGTCACGGATGGTGAGCCCCAGATGTACCTGGGCAGACAAACAGATCTGCTTACGAGGTATGGTGGCAAATGTTAATGACATTTACCATGTATCGGACAGGGAAGGAATGGAAGGCCCAGCTGTGGGATTAATCCCTCTTAAGTACAGGTTCTAATGACAACGTGGATGAGACAGGGAGAGCGAGAGAGAGAGAAGAGTTAGAGCTAAAGGCCCTTCTGCTTCTACTAAAAATAAAATACAAAATGTAAGCTAATTTCCTACAAAAAATCTTTTATGAGCTAGGGAAAAACACTTCAGGAAAATTTCCTACATTATACCATAAAAAGGCAATTTCCATTTCTTATCTGTATGAAAGTGGAGAGATTTTTTAACTACAAAAGTTACTTTAATCATTAAAAAATAATAATAAAAGTAGGATGGGGGTTAGGTTATGTCTCTTTGGGTGAGCTGCAAAGTAGCCAAACCTGACTATAAAAGGTAAGACTGTGGATACACAAATGTCACCTGCTCCGACCCCAGGAGCAGCCTCGGGCCACCCTGCGTGGAGGCGGAAGAGAGAGTAAAGCAGGTGGAGGGGAGGCAGGAGGAGGGGCCAGGAGCGGAGAGACAAGCTAGCAAGGTTGTCCCCAAATGCCTGCTGTCAGGACAGGGCTTCCCTACTCTGTTCTGGGCGCGGGACAGACCAAGGGTCTGGCCACAGATCACAGGCCTGAGCCATCCTTTCCTCTGAGTTCATTCTGTAGGACGGCACATGCTTACAGGGGCTTCCCAACTACAGCGACAGGCCCCCAGGAACACAGGGGTTAAAGGAAACGAAACGGGGTCTGGAGGGCCGGGGAGCCCAGAGCCCAGGCTGCCCTCGCTGGCCGAGGCCAGCAGAAGACTGTGAGGCTGGGAGGGCGGCGGCCCCTCCGGGGTTGCAGCGGGAAGCCTGGGCGAGCTAATAAATACTATTTACAAACGGGGAGGAGAGGCCGGGAGGCGATGGATCGATGGGCCGCGGGAAGGGACGGGTCGTGGAGGTGGAGGTGAGGAGTCCTACAAGCAAGGAGCCGGGCGGGTTCGCGGAGGAGAGAAGCCCGAGTCCTGCAGGCATTGCACTTGCGGCCTGTCCGGAGCAGAGCAAGCTGGAGGCCGGGAACTGCAGGGTGGCGGGGTGGTGGGGTGGCGGGGCGCTCACTGGACACACCGGCACTTCCAGGGCTGACGGTGGCCACACCGGGGACCCGGGCTGAGTCACAGTTTCGCCAGATCCCGACAGGTATCCTGGGATTTTCATGGCCAGAGTCTGGGGTCTCCAATGAGTAAGAGTCACCTCTTCTTCACAGAGCCGGTCACACCCCGCAGGTGAGAATCAGGCCGTACCTTTATCTTTCCGGCACTATGGGTAGAAACAAGCCCGCTTGTCCCACCCCTGACCCTAACGTGATTTCCTACGGCAGGAAGCGAAAGGGACCGCGCGGTGCCCGGCTCCCCTCTGCAGGAGGGACTCGGGCTGGAGGGGAGGCGCGCTCACCGCAGGTGGAAATCGCAGGCCGTCCTCCCGTCCAAAGCCGCGGCTGCTGGGCCACTGCTCAGCCACGTCGTCAACCGTGCGGGGTGGGGAAAGGGAAGGCTCATGACAAAGGTGGTTTGGGGACGTAAAGCAGAGCGAAGAGAAAGAGGGAGGTGGAGACCGCCTCTCAGAAGGTGGCGTTCACTCTTCTGTCGAGTTCCACGACCTTCAGGGTTTCATTCCCCTCCAGCTTGGCGCTGACCCTGGGAAGGCATGGAGAGGAAACGGAGGTCTCAGCCAGGCCGGGTGCAAGGCAGTCATCCCACCGTTACAGCTTTGCGGGCTGGCGCAAGCACGGCTCCTCCCACCCGGTAGCAGGTCCCAAGTCTCCCGCTACCGGCCCATCCGCCGTCCACTCTACTACCTCTGTCCATCCCACCCGGGAGGAGACATCCGGCCCAGTTCGAGGCTGATTTGTTATATGTTGCTTTCAAGTTACTGTATTTACTGAGGGTGGTTAGCCCTGTGCTAGACTCTGGGAAGGAGAACACAGGGGAAAGGCTGGTCCCTGTTCTAGCATAGCAAATAATCCAAATAAAGACCAAAAAAACCCCACCCAAAACTAACTTGAAATAACAATAAATATATAACAGAAAATAACTACGTTATTAAATTGTGTAACAGCCTGGAAAGTCTCCAGCCACTCGGAGGAGGAGTATGCAGCTTCAGGAGGGAGGAGACATCCCAAACAAGATGGGATTTCAGTGGGGCCTTGAATAGCTGAGCTAAGAGGGGAGATGACTTGTGTCATGAACCAAAGAATCAAGCAGCTGAGTCTCTATAGCTCTAGAGTTTCTCTATAATAAAATAATAATAACCTCTTAAAGTAGTTAACGAGATTTATATATCATATTTAGTGCTTAAAATGGTAAGTGCTAGCACATGTTAAATATGCAGGTATGATGTAAACCTATAAAGTAAATGTAATCAAGAACCTTCCCCACAGCACTAGGGGGAGAAAGCTGAAGAATCAGAACCAGAATCTCTCCCACTTCCGCTGGCACAGCATCATTTCTGGGAGGTGCAGGGGCCGATCAGCAACCACACCACACACAACCAGGAGTGTGCAGCAGACCGTCCCTCCTGTTTGCCACCCTCAGGTACCTCCCCTAACACCTGATACTCAGGTAAGCCTCTACGTTTACAAAGGGACTTTTCTCCATGACTATCTAAGGGAAACGATTCAGGGAGGATTGGAGCCAAATGTGTTATTTTCAGTGTGGAAACACGAACATGCACAGGGCCTTTTCAACGGTGCCCCTCAATATAAATATATACTTATAACTGCTGCATGTTTATTTACATATAAATCATAAACCTATATATTGCTATATAGCATAACATATACAGGGTGGGGCAAAGGTAGGTTTACAGTTGTGTGTACACGAAACACAGTTTATTCTTCTATCATCATTTACTAGGATTTTTTAAAATTATTTTTCATACGAACAACTGTAAACCTCCTTTGGCCGATCCCTGTACGTACGTCTAGTGGGAAGGCAGTAGAGAGGGTGTCTTGAGGCTCCATTTGCCTAACAAGCCTCCTCCTGTGGCTGAGCTGTGTGTTCACTCCTGTGGCTTTGAGACGACGATGAAGAGCGTGAGGAAGGGGGTCAAGCCCTTTCCCTATGTCATGGAGCGACCACTGCATCACTGCCAGCTCCCCAATGACAGAGCAGACTGCGCCAGGGCGGGAGGGGGCGGGACAGGGTCCCATGTCTGCTAAGGGCAGCTACTGGCAAACAGTAGGCCCGCAGAGTCCCAGGCCCTGGAAACAGGCCCTAAAAGAGTGGAAGGACGGGCTGGACTAGGCCTCCGGGAGAGTCTCCCCCGCAGTCCAGGCTGCTGGCTCCCGACCCATCACCAGTGCATCGGAGGAGAGGAGTCTGTGTGCCATTGACTCACAGGCGCTGCTGCAGCTCCAACAGCACGGACTTCTCCAGGCTGCTCTCGTTCGAGATGATGAAATGGGGAAGATCCACATCAGGCCTGGGCTCCAGCCCCGACGCCCTGAGCAGGGAGGAGCCTCTGTCCCAGTGGCCAAGCTCCCCGGCCGAGGCGGGGCCAGACGGCTCCTCCAGGGGAGATTGTTCCTCGTAGATCAGCAGGTTCCTGGATCTCACTGAGGACGGAGGAAAGTGACAGGTGTTAGGAAGAGACCACAAGGACACATCACATCCCTCACGTGATGCCCTGGGTGGGGGAAGATGACAATCCATGGATCTCATTGCCCAGGACTGAGGGTGCAAGCTGGAGGTGGCTTTCTATAAAGGCTTCAGGGTTTTGTGCATTGAAAAATTACACCAATTATACAGTGTTGTAAAAACAATAGAAAAGCAAATAAACACAATGCAAACTGCCACCCCCACTGCTCTGAAAATAAAAGTCCCCTCTCCTTGCCCACCCGGACCATCTGCAGGAAACACTGCATGGAAAATGGGAGTGAAGCACTTGGAGAGGCCCAGGCTCGGCTAAAATAAGCATCCCCATGACTAGGTCTTGCACGGAGAGAAGGTACAGGGGCAGGAAACTGAATTTTCATTTAGAAACTGGAGTGAAGACGCAAAGCCAAGGCCATGAATAGAATGGCGGGACCCTCTCTTGTTCTACAGGATAGTGGTGTAGCTGGATGGTGCTGTACATATATTCTCATGGGCTCCCATTTAAATTTAGAGATCCGGTAGCTTAGAGAAATAAGAATTTCCCCAGAGAGCACTGAAAGTATTTGGTTGCCATGCCAGCATTTCTGTCACATACCTGGTAGGGATGCACCTGTCTGGTGAAGACCACAAACGTTCAGAACTGCAAAATGGTGCCTCACCAAACCCAACACCGCTAATTCCATGCAGGGCCTTTCAGTGTCTGTGTGTCAGTGTGGACGTTGATCCCTACCTATCACCTGTTTGTTTCCTACCTACTTAAAGGAGATCACTGATCTACGTGAGAATGCCACCTGTTTCTTATCTAACACCTCAGTCTCCACATTCTCTAATTCTTGGGCATCATGGTTTATAAGACATAATGATTCTTTAATTTCATTTTACAAACTCTTACGCTGGCACATATGATTCTACTGCATGGAGGTAGAATCCCAGGGATTCCCTTAGAATGTCATGAAAGCTTAATGCTCCTTCCCCCCAAAACCACATCCCTCTTCTTACTAAAAAAAGGAGACATCAGAATTTGCCAAGAAACATAGTCACGAGCCGGAGTTTGCAAAGTGTGCTCCGCTGAGCTCTAGAGAATTCCCAGGGGTGCCCCCGCCCAGTGGGGGGTGGGCACAAGGGGAAACCCAGCAGGTGGGCACGCCCTCCCCCACCTGCCTCTTCCCTCCCTTCCATGGAGAAGCTCCACTTTTAACACTTTTTAAAAATCGGACTTTCCCATAAAGTTGAGCTTTCCGAAAGCTCCGAGAGGTGACACGGAGACCCTTCCCAGGGCTGAGTGCGGCTCACCCACGGAGGCTGTGTATGGCTCCGGCATGGAATGCTGGCTGGGCAGGGCCATCTTGGTGGCGGAAGGATAGGGCCCGTAGCCCTGGAAGAAGCTGCCGAAGGCCACGGCAAAGCACAACACAACCACCTGCAGGGTGAGGGAGAACAGGGGAGCTTCGATTCCAAGATCCACAGAGCAAACCTTCAGGCCTGCAGCACCCGAGGGGCCCAGGGAGAAAGCCTCCCCCCAGCCCCACCACGGGTCACCACGCAGAGTGGGCCGCACGCTGCCTCTGAGCCCACAGCACCCGGACTGCAGGGAGGGGAGGGATGGAGACTGGGGAGCGGGCTGGGCAGTTACAGTGCTGCCCCTGGGGAACCTCACCATCAGGCAGGTGCCAGTCTGCGTGCCGGCCAACTTGCAGGTGCGAGAAACCTTGCCCATCACCAAAGTCTGCAGCTTCTGCAGCTGCTGGAGGAGAGTCCTGTGAACATAAAGAACAGAACCATGGAGGGCACCTGAGGGGTAAGACCATGCTTTGGGTGGATCTGCCTCAAGCTCCAGGACAGCTGCTGTGACTTCGTGCCTGAATTTGGAGAGAGAGCCAAGGGACGGTCCCCCATGGAAGAACATGGGGACACCAGTGCCTTCTAGGGCCGGCGTTACAGAGCATCCTGGGGGCCAATGAGTCAGTCCCTACGCTGTTCTGAGTACTCGGTGAATGCCCCAAATTTTCCCTGACATGTTGGGACTTGTCGGTCAGCCATTGGGAAAAAAAGTGAAAAGACCTTTCTGACTGGCTGGTGACCGTGATACAGGAGAACTCATTTACCCAAAGAAGAGAAACACGGGAGAAGACGTGAGAAAAAGGAAAGGGAGAGGAAAACGCCCAGCAGAGAATGATGGAAGGACCAGAGGTGGTGGCCGTGACTGGACAGGACAACACTGTCACAGAGCTACCCTCAGGGGGCAGGCTAAGGGAGAGAGAGGGGATTAGCAAGAATGGCAGAGAGGCAACAGCCACGGCACCTGGAGCCCGTGGTCCTTGAAGGCTCACGGCACCTCCACGGCCAAAAACGAAGCCAAAATACGAAAGAGCCAAGATGCCTGCTCAACTGCATAGGGCCCGGGCCCAGGCCCTCGGAAACCAGCCTCTGATATCGACTCAAAAAACAGTTGTTCTACCCCTGAAACTGGACTGCGCACAACCTTAAAAGGGAGGGGTTTGGAATGAGAATAGTCTCTTCTGCTCTGTGTGATTTCAGGTCACAGAAAGAGCGGGGGTGAAATTCTTGGCAAATCCCGGACACGACAAGCCATAGAAAAAGATCTCACAACACACCCTCCTGAACCAGCGCCTCGGAGGTGAATTTCTCATGAGCAGAGTGAAGAGTCGAAGCTCCCGCCTCCCTCATCCCTCTTCCCCAAGCCCAGTGCACAAGGCCGAGTGGAAAGATTTTACAAGCAGATGCTTTTCCTTGAGTCTCAAAGGTTTACAGAAAAGTCATGCTGCGATGCAACTTTAGAAAGCCAGACAAGTTCACTGGGAAACATTAACCGATCCCTTGTTGGCAGAATTCCTGGCTTTCACGGATAACTTGCCTCTCGCCACAGTCTATCTCCTGAGTAGCTTTCAAGGGCTCAGAGACCAAGCAGGTTGTCCCAGGGTTTGCAGCTTCTCCTGGGCAGGTGTCAGTAAAATGAGTCCCCTGGGTGTAAGCCAATTAAGGAAGGTTGGCCACTGGATGGTACCGCTTTCAGCAGTTAAGCGGGTAAAAGTGGGGGCAGAATGGGAGCCACCCGAGCACATGCAGGGGAGGCTTTCTGAACCCCCAAAATCTGTGTGTGGTCCCAACTACACCATATTTTTACCTTGTGCCACGATTTTAATTCAAGCAAAACAAAATCGTTCATCCCATTAATTAGTATCGTTAATGGAAATTCATGTAGATGGAGATTCTGTAGTACGTGGTTGTAAATTTTTAGCTTTATGGTTATCTAGAAATACAAGCACACGTAGGTGAGACCCGATTTGGTCTTTAAAAGTGTTCTGTGCGCTTCTCAAGGCTGAGAAATACTGCCAGAAGGATTACCTTAAATTCTGCTTAAAGAAAACCTGTCATTTGCAACAACATAAATGACCTTGGAGAGCACTGTGCTAAGTGAAACAAGCCTGGCAGAGAAAGACAAATCGCACATGGTATCAGTACTACGTGGAATCTAAAAAAAGAGTCAAACTCAGAGAAACAGAGAGTAGAAAAAAGTGGTTGCCAGGGGCTGGCGGGTGGAGGAAACAGGGAGAGGTTGGTAAAAGGTACAAACTTTCAGCTGTAAGATGAATACATCTTACAAGGTTTGAAGATCTAACGTATAACCTGGTGACTATAGTTGATAACGCTGTATGGAATAATTGAAATTTGCTATGAGAGTAACGCTTAAATGTTCTCACCCAAAAAATTCAAAATAAAAAGGTAAATAGGTAAGGTGTTGGATGTATTAATTAACTCAATGTGGGAATTCCGTTCACAATATATCAAATGATCACATCGCACACTTCATATAACTTACAATTTTGTTAACTACACCTTGATAAGGCTGGGAAAAAAGAAAACATTTGCAATGAAATGCTCACTTGACGCAGCAGGTATATTTCCTCGCCACGCTTCTCTCTTCTCCCAGCACCTCCCAAGAGCACTCCGGTCTTACCCCAGCATGGCTGCCTTTCCAAAATCGAGAGCTAAGTGGCCTACCACACACCCCCTTCCCGGCCGAGCTGAGACGGGCTGGCAGGAGCGCGCATTAATCCGTCACCATCTGTACCGGCCCCAGAGCCCCGCGGGGTTGTCCCCGATGTTTCCTGGAGGTCCTGGGGCAGACGTACAGGTGAAGGCCCAGAAAGGACCGGGGGTGGACCACACGGCGCAAACCCTTTCCTCCTGCATTCTGGCCACCTCTGCAGTACCAGGTAATAAGGTCTTTGTTGCCAGCTGAACTACGACAAAGGGGCCTCCGTTCCCTGGGCTGCCTGGGATGTGGCTGAAGAGCCCGCCTGTGAATGACAGCTGCCACATCTGCTGGGCACCTCCGCTCCGTGGGGCGCTCCTGCTGGCGGCCGAGGTGCCCGAGTTCAGCTGTGCCCTGCGCCCAGTGGGAAGGTTTCTCCATCCAGGGTCTGTAAGACAGCAGCTTTCCAGACGGTACCGAAGCCGTTTACTCCTCTTGCTCCAATGTCTAAGGTGTTTTTAAAATGAAACCACCGTTTCCATTTTTACCACCCGTCCCTACTCACCCACGGCCTTCCCACACTTCCCCCCTGCCCATCGCCCGCTCCCGCCCCGACTTCAGAATCTGGAACACCGAGAAAACCAAGTCTGTCCAAGGCTCGGAACATGCCTCCCTTCCAATTTCTGCTTGAGGCCCCTGGGCCTGGTACTCCCTCCCCTAGAATGAAGAGTCTCCCAAGGGGCTCCACGGTCCCCTCAACGCAGACCTCTAGCAGGCCACATCCACCTGAACCCCAATGGCAGGCGGCCTTGGGCCGAGTGCTACAGTTGGAAAGAAGGACCGTTTCAGCCGCCTGGGCCAGCAGGCACATGCTCACGGGCCGTGTGGCACCTCCCTCGGCATTCATCCCCCCCCCCAACTCAAAGTCACTACACTCTGAATCCACTGCTAGTGAAAATGGGTGGTCAGTGGTCCCTGATTTCCGACAGTTTATAATCTAACCCTTCAAGATGAGCAAACGCGTAGTTTAAAGTAGGTATATCCTAATTTGGAATTTTGGTGGAGAGCAACAGCGATTTCATGTGCTGTTTGCTGCTGCTGCTCTTGCTGGGACTGGCGGAGGTGACCCAAACGGGTGGTGGAAACGATGAGACTGCGAAGGCCTCAGCGATCAGCAACCCTGAGTGGTTTCACCCGAGGGAGGTGGGTTGGTTCGCCCACCCTGAAAATCTAGACAGACTTCTACGGGCTGATAAAGTTGAGGAAGTTCATATCTTTTCATACAACAGAAATAATCGTTTTTGTCATAAGGAAATAAAATCAACAGTGACGGAGTGAGTGCCCACCGATCGGGTTCGAGGAACATCACAGACTGAGACACTAAGTAACTGTCTCAAAGACACAGAACTAGTAACTGGAAGACTTAGATGTAAACCAAAACCAGACTCCACGCCCCTGGGCGCTTTCCAACACAGTACAACGTGGTGCCCTAATCTGGAACCTCATAAAATTAGCCTCCAAAATACTTATTAGCTCAGTAGATTTTCTTAAATCCAGTGACACTGATATCACATCAACAAGAGCCCAACCGGGAGATAAGTCCACCGCTAAGTGTAAGAAGATTACTATCAGCAGGGACCACGCCACATTCAGAAGAGACGAAATAAAGCCAGCCCATGGCAATGAGACACATACCAACAAAGTTTCTGTGACAGTGACACAGATGAAAACAGGAAGGGCACGTGAACGTTTACTGGCACTTCTCTGGATAGACCCAGATAAGATGCAAGTGACAGGTAGGAGGTTCAGGGGTGCCGCATGCCCCACCTCAGGCCCCAGGAACGCACACCTGGGCTCTGCTTATGGGACTGGAAACTAGACCTGTCTCTCTGCCGGACACCGAGGAGCAGATGCGATGGCCTTAGGACGGCTCAGCTGGTACAGTCGCTGGAACAGGGGCACAGGCTCCCCCAGCAGAGGACCCTGAGCTTAGAGCTCGGCACCACTTCTCTGTGTCCTTCATCAGGTAACTACAGAAGCTCCGAGTTTAGGCAGCTGGTCAGAGTTAATTCCCGTGACCTCACCTAGTGCCAGGGTAGTGAGAGAATCCCTGCTGGGGGACTCTGGGGGTGTTGATACAAGTACCCCATGAAGCATGCTTGCTGTGTCTTTCCACTGGTGACAGATGAAGCCAGGCCTCCTTACGGGAAAGCCTGGGACCTCCTCACTGACATGTTCTAGGGTGCTGTGGTTTACTCTGCTCTCCCAGATGTCACTGGGACAGACCCACAGCCAGCATGGATGACAGCTGTTACCCTGCTTGCGTGAAGGGCCAGGCAGAGGAACGGCAGCCATCAGATGAATGAAAGAACTATTTTAAAACTAAAGCTGTAGCCCTGGCTACAGTGGTTAGAGCTTCAGCCCAGGCACCAAAGAGTTGAGGGTTCGATTGCTGGTCAAGGGCACATACCTGGGTTGAAGGTTCAATCCACAGCCCTGGTTGGGGCACAGGAGGGAGGCAACCAATAGGTGTGTCTTGATGTGTCTCTCACACCAATGTTTCTCTCTCTCTCACACGTTCCCTCCTTCTTTCCCTTATACTCGCTCTAAAAAAAAAAAAATCAATGGAAAAAAAATATCCTCAGGTGAGAATTAACAACAACAAAACTCATAAAGTTATAAAATCAACCAGAGGACGGACCCAAAAGTGCATTCAAAGCTCAATATAAACTTCTCCTTGACCACTATATTCTATATCATCAGTGATCACGGCTAATTGCGGCTTAATGAATTCTTGGGCTTCCGGGAGTAAGGTCTTAATTTAGAGAAAGGAGTCCCCTTAGCAAACGTTTATCTGGGCCAAGAGATTTCTCACGACTTGTTAAATCGGAGTGTCCAACACTCAACTGAAAATGTGGATTCTGGCCTGTGGTGAGATGTAAAAATATACCTAGTGGCTGTCCTCATACAGTTCCCTGCAAAAGAGCATCCGAAAGAAGCTGCCAGTCTTGCCCGAAATAAAGCATCCCCCCCGGATCTTGGGAGGCGTATCGAAGGAAACTGGGCAACACATTCAGAAGGAGCGACAGCGAGAGACACAATCTTACAATCACTGGGAAACGCATCAACAGACTCGTGTGTTTCCTTTGTATTTGGTTTAATTTTGTTTTCTTCTGTTTCTTTCAGAGGGAGAGAGAAGAGTTATGTCATTGCATGTTATACTTTGAACATTCAAGGACCTAACTTCCCACTGGAGTCAGAAACCAGGGCCCAGGAAGAATGAACGGTGGTTCCCAATGACTTGCTGCGCCGGGAGCCGCAGACCAGGCCCTCTCCACAGACATACTTTCTACTGAGTCTCGAAACAGCTTCCTCACAAAGGGAACCACCTGGGCTGTGGTGTGTGTGTGCACATGTGTGTGTGTACAAACCACTCTCGGGGTAAATCAGCCTCCTACAGAGATGAAGGAGCTTTATTCACATCCTTGGGAACTACCTGGGGTAGTATTTTCCAAATTCCTAATCATGAACCATTAGTGGGTTGTGGAAACTACTGGGATGTGACTGGTGTATTTTAAAAAATACAACAGAATCAAATAGAACACAAAATATTTGAGGGCATCACACGTGGCAAATAACTACTCATTTGTGAAACATCCATATTAGTCACGTATAGGATGTATATGTACGTGTGGTGTGCCTGAGTCACGACACAAATGTAGAAATGGTTATAATCAAAAAAAGTCTCAGCGCCACTTACCTAGGGCAGACATGCAAAAATATATATATCTGACTATCAGGTGGCTTCATGATGGAAGAGCTAAGCATCCAAGTCCTTCTGAAGCAAAATCCCATCTGAATCCCTCCCCACCCCACCCCACCCCACCCCTACCCCAGCCCAGTCTTCTGGAGTTAATGTCTAAGAAGATCTGAGTGTTAGGAGGGTGTCCAAAAGCTAAGTCCAGGGCGGAGGGTGGGGAGGTGGTGGGATGTAACATTAATAACTAGGAGTTCCACACACGGCAGAACAATATCTAAGGGGGTCTCATGAACTAACCCAAAGACTTTTTTTTTTAAGATTTTTTATTGATTTTTAGAGAGAGACGAAGGGAGAGGGAAGGAGAGAGAGAAACGTCAATGTGAGAATGAAACATTGATTGGCTGCCTCTTGCACACCCCCGACTGGGGATCGAGCCCACAGCCTGGGCATGTGTCCTGACTAGGAATTGAACCAACAACCCTTCGGTGCCCAAGATGATGCCCAACCAACCGAGTCACACCGGCCAGGGCTATCCCAAGGACTTTTAAATACTGAAATACGACACATACAAGACAGCCACATTCCGTGAAAATCCTAACCTTTGAGTGAGTGCTCATTTATGTATGATCTTCTGTCTAAGTTTTGAGGGGTGTTCATGGGGCTCTGGCCTAAATGAAGAGAGTGGGGTATAAATTGTTTTCTTTCTCTTTCGGAGTAATTGCTACAAGAAGTTTATTTTGCAGGGACGAGAGGACACTTGTGAAATATTCTATTACCTACTGGCCCAGGAATACAAAAAAGAGCATCGCAGAATGTTTTCTGGGGCTGTGCAATTTCTAATTTTACCACTAAATTACACCACAACGCCTTTCTAATCTCTCTGGGGCGCTTAGTCTAGTACTCAACAACTCTCTGAAGTCTGAAATATTTTTACCTAACAGAAAGCTTATACTCTTTGCACAACCAGAAGTTGGAGGTAATGGAGGAATGTGAAGTGAATTAAACCAAGACAAAGGTCTACACAGGGGTAACGTGGGGTCACTCATCAGGACTCACATGACCTCTGTGTAGAGCAGGGAGTGGGCTCGGCAGTTATGTCCAGTTTAGAGAGGAGAATTCACACAGAAAAGACCGTGACAGAGTGTAGGGAGCAGATACACAAAACTGGTGCGAGAGACACAGCCCTGTGGCTGAACAAACAAATCAGGAGAGCCAAATACAGCCAAAGCCCGGTGGGCTTAGCTGGAAAAACCCGTACCAGGAATTGTATAAAGATTTTAAAGAACAAGAAAGGTAGAGTTGGATAGAGAGAACTATAGCTAGGAGGAAGGTCGAGGAAAACTGGGGAATTCTTATTTCTGATAATGACAGACATACATGTCAGGACAAGCACATCCCTTATTCCCATGAGCTCTGGGGAAAGGGTACCAATGAGACTCACATACCACCCATCTTCTCCTCACCCAGTGCACCCCAAGCCAGGCAAACTCTGCCCTCAGGTGCCCCAACACCTGCTCCTTCCACCTCCCTCCAAGGCCAGGTTTAAATTTAGAATTATTGGACTCCCCAGGGTTCCTTGCCAAAAAGCAGTGGTATGGGCAGAACTACTCTTGGCCATGGCCTGCTCCCCTCTGCTTCTCATCTCTGGCTCTGCCCCACACCAGCAAGGAGAGACAGTCTTCCTTGGGTCTCTCATGCTCCTATGTGTTGTACTGACTATGCCATGGCTGCTCTTTTCCATGGGACACAACATGGGTTGTCTACGAAGCTGGTAACCTTGACAGATGAGGCAGTCTCTCCCTCTAAGCGAAAAAAAAAAAAAAGGCTTATTTACGGCCTGCTATAAAAGCGGTAGACTCCCCAAGCTCAGGGTTCCTTAGCTGTGACAGAAACCCACTGAGAACACAGCATCCACCCAGATTCATCGTGCAGAGTGGGGGCAAGGAGAATCGATGCAAATATGCTGCTTGCTGTGCTGTGAGTAATAAAGTCCTTTGTCTCTGGAATCTCATGACTTCTGTAAATCAGACCCAATAGAATCCATATCTGATACACAGTGAAGGGTTTTAAGCACACACCTGCCCAAGTTCAAACTCCATACTGGGCCCTCACAAACAGCTGCATTTAGTCACCCACCAGCTTAATGGGTGGCCCTCTGGTGTCCTGGTCCACGCTTCATAGAACATATTTTGTTCAGGTAGAGATCCACACAAGCCCTAGAAATGGACTAAGATCCTTCAGACAGGGAATTCCAGGGTCCTAGGTACCAGGGTATGGTTTGAAGGGGTACAGTGAGAGCTCTGGGTAGACACACCCCCTTGGTCCTGCTGATCACTCTTCCCAAGCAGAGGGGTGTGGCTAGAGGAAGCCAGAGAAAGGTCCTCTAAAACATGGGGTGGAAAGCAAGGCCCTCTTGTCCGGGTCTACACTTGGCCCTGTGCTTCAGAAGGGCAGTGTTCTCCAAGGAGAGAGGGGTGCACAGCAGAACAGAAACCAAAGTAAGGACCCATTTAAAAATTAAGTGGCTGAGTTCCAGTCCCCATTCTACCTCTAAATGTTTAGATGACCTTAACCTCACTGGGCCTCCGTTTCCCCTTCTGTAAAATGAAGTGATTAGAAGTTAGGTAAGATGATCTCTAAAATACACTTCAGGTGTAAGCTCCTGTGATTCTACAAATCAGGGCTCGAGGAAGGGGTACTCACAACAAAATAAAAAATGAATAGGACAAGCTAAGTCACGAATCCCGAAAACTGTTGGGCTAGGTGGTGGTGTGTGTGTATCACTCACTCGTGCAGAAAAAAAAGAATGTAAAGAGGGAAAGACAGGACTTCTCAGGAATGAGACCAGGGCAGGGCCAGAGAGCCTGCAGCTCGGAAAGATGAACACACACAGGGAAGCCAGGAGGATCCTCCAGCAGCCACACTCGGGTCTCGCCTACACTTTAGAAGTGAAAATGCATTCCTGACTGAGCACAGGAAGGAGGCCCCCAGGGAAACTCTCTCTCATCTCACACATTTCCTGAGGGCACACAATTAGTGGATCACCAGCACGGGGGTGTGAAGGTGCTTTCACACATCTCAGCTCTGCTCCGAGGAGGCCCCAGGTGAGCGGAGCATAGCGGCAGAAGGGTTCAGAGGACCTCGTCTCCTCTCTGTCCGCCCCCCTCTGCCAGCTTTCTGAGCTCAGCTAAAAGGGTCTTTCACCTAGTGGCCAATTAATATGTGAGGTGGCTGCTGCTGAGTGTGGTACGGACCAAAAGATACAGAACTGACTCTAATCTGAGCGCTCATTTTCATCTGGATGGAAAAGTCTTTTGTGGGGGGCAGCACAGAAATAGTAACGTGGGAAAAGATATAATTTTTTCTTTAATTTGGTCAATGATGAAACACCGACGCGCCTTTCCCGCCATGTCCTGCCACATGAAACAAGAGCACCCAAGGTGTCCCGTCCCACTCCTGCTGACCCAAGTTTCTAGTCACTCATAGCAGTCACCTTGACCTCTGTCCAACTACCTCCAAAGAACAATGGTACAAGGAACAGAAACAGAACACAAACACAGGTGTGTGTCCATGAGGCCCAGCCCTGTACTTAGTCCAAACACTGGGTCACTTGCACGATGTGATGTGACGAAAGGGTCCAAAAGTCTCCCCTTACCACACACCCAAAACACCAACTCCTCATGGCCGGTTTAGGGCGGGAGACTGCCACGGTTTACGTCACAGTCACACTGGCCAGTGTGGTGCTCTCTGAGCAGGGGAGGCCTCCTTGGTGGGGAGCAGGAAGAGCTTAGAGGGACCAAGACCACCATCCCTGTGGCATCGAGAGCAGCTCTGCTTTTATTTCCTGACCCCTTGAGTCAAAATACACTGAAAGCTGCTGGATTAGAAATTATAACCCTAGGAGCTCCCTGATAAGGTTATATCTGTGGGAAGCTTATGGGTCAATCAGTTACCAACCAGGAGAGGTAAGTCGTGTATTTTTTTAAATCCTCACTGGAGTATGTTGGTTTTTTTAATCAGTTTTTTAGAAAGAGGGAGGGAGAGAAAGAGGCAGAGAGAGAAACATCGGTGTGAGAGAGAAACATCGATCAGTTGCTTCCCATATGCAGCCCAACTGGGGATCGAACCCGCAACCGAGGTATGTGCCCTGACCGGGAACAAACCTGCAGCCTTTTGGTGTACGGGACAACGCTCCAACTAACTGAGCCACCCGGCCAGGGCGGAAGAGGGACGTCTCGAAGAGGGAGAAGAAATTCAAGGAGAGCACACAGAGGACCTCGGGGGGAACCACAGTGGAGGCTCCTGACAGTCACGGGACAGAGCAGAGACCCAGGGCATCCGGTAGGTTTTGCTCAGTAGAGGTCCCAGAGGCTGAGTGACTGGGGGAAGATTCCACACAGTAAAGAAGATAGAAGAAAAACCATCGCTGACTCTGAGAAAAGAGCGAGTTATGCTGACCCCAAGCTCAAGTACGCCATATGTCCCCATGCCTCATATTATATAATATTTAATATCCTATAAAAATAGCTATGACTGTTATTTAAAAACATAAAACAATTGGCAAAATCGGGTTGCTGTTCTATGGAATAGTCAGTGTTCCTCAGATGGTAGCTATTTATCAAATCTGATAGAAATGAGGAGTCTGTAGAAATACATTTATCAATATAAAAATATGGCCAGTGTATTTTGTTAAACGGAAAATTTTCTTAACCAAAGAACACATACAATAGAAATGCACATATGTATAAAATACTCCAAATTTATAAAACGTATAAAATATTCAAAAATGTAAATATATGTCTGGGTAAAAAGGCTGCAATTTTAAAAATAACTGTATTTTCTAATTTTTTTCTACAATGGCCATGTGTGGGTTTTTGGGGGGTTGTTTTCTGTTAAAGTTTTTTTCAGGTCAGCCTGGAGAGGGAAAGAGAGATCTGCCCTTTATCACCAGCACCCGCTGTTCCCAACATAGCCTTGCTGTGCCTCTGCTGCCCCCGTGTGGCTGAGGCAAGACATGACACCTGGAACCCCAAAGCAAGCCCCAATCTGGACCAAGCTCCAAGGTTATCTTGTATGGATTCCTGTTCCCCTATCACAAGTTCACGGCCTGGACTTGTCCCACTCATGAACACCAGGCTCCCATGACAGGAAGTGCTAGGACATGCGTGGGAAGTCCTATCTCCTGATGCTAAAGAGATGGATGCAGACCCTGGTAGGGGGTCGGGACCCAGAGGACCACTCCAGCAGGAGTGAAGGTGGAGACTAACAGCCAAAGGTGACTGTGACACCAGAATCCTAAAATAGTATTGGAAACGTCTCCTTTGCCTCAGGGGGTGAAGGTGATGACACACGGGGCTGCTGATGGTTACTCACTTCTGCCATCTGTCTACAGAGCACCTGAGGCTACATGAGCGCGTGTTCCCAGAAATGCAGAGGGAAGTTCAGTGGGTACACAATGCCCAATATCCCACCCCACCATGGTAGTTTTAACTTACGATTAATCAGCCTGCTGTTTGAGCAATAAACCATGAAGATCTGATAATGTTATTATCAAACGACAGGCAAATAGATTTAACCCGAGCCTTTAGCATTTGCAAAATTCGTAGAAAGCATTAATGCTAAGCCTTAAAATGATTAACATTTTGTTTACCTAAAAGTCAATTTTTCTCTGCTTGAATTGTGGGATCTATAATAACAAAGGACAACAGGATCCCCTGGCGAATCCCCTTACTCTCAAAGCACAGGTATGCACCATGTGCACACACAAACACTCGCATTCTGTTTGAAACTCCCCAACTGCCCGTTTCTTAACCCTGGACTTTAGCCCCTTTCTCCTGCATATGACCCGGGGATAAAACTCAATGTGGTCCTCCTACAGGGTGGCTCTGGAGTCAGAATGTCTGCATTCAAATGCAGCTCTAGCATTCACTGTGTGACCATGGGCAAATCACCTAACCTTTCTGAGTCTCAGTTACCTCCTCTATATCACGGGGTAGTTATAGGACCACCTCACGGGGCTGTTGGAAGGTTAAATGAGTTAATATCTATAAAGTGCTGAAAATAGTGCCTGGCACAGGGAGTCCCAGAGAAACTCATTAACTCATTCTGTCCTTTGGTTATGTTTCAAAATGGGTTTGAAATGTAATTAATTAGATAATTAATTTTTTGAAAACAGTAATTAAAAAACAAATTTGATTTTCTCTTTTTCCCCCCCACTAATAAAGACCGTTTCTTTACTAAAATTGAGTGACAATGAAGTGGCCAGTGCCTCCTTGCCCAGCTCTCAAGGTTGATGCCCCTTTCAGGAGAATCAGGCTTATTAACTATTCTGCTCCAGGCCTCTCCTTAACCCCCTTCAATACAGCCCTTGTCAGAATCAGCCTCTTCATGTCCACGT
The DNA here is from genome assembly GCF_964146895.1 of Miniopterus schreibersii. Lineage (NCBI taxonomy): Eukaryota > Metazoa > Chordata > Mammalia > Chiroptera > Miniopteridae > Miniopterus > Miniopterus schreibersii. The sequence goes on along the minus strand of NC_138118.1, from coordinate 9,837,220 downwards.
GTTTTAGGAAAAGTAAAGAGCATGCATGTTCATGGGTGTGTATGCACAAGCATGTGTGTTCACGTATGTGGGTGTGTGGTCACATGCCTGCATGTGAGCACGTGTGTGTTGCATGTACATGTCTCTCTGTGGTACAGCTGTCCCGACCATCCTGAAACAACTATACTTGCAGTGGGATGCCCTCCACTGTCCTCCCAGCTCTGGCCAGGATCTCTCTGACCCCTTTCCCTGCTTTCCATCAGGCAGTCCCACCAGCTCCTCACTCCGGCAGCACTTACCTGTTGGTGTTCTCCAGGACCTCGACCTTCTTCCGAAGCTCCAAGTTCTCGGTGGAACAAGACTCCACCCTGCACAGGGCACAGAAAGAAGCAAATTTGTGTGATCAGTAGAGCGCTGAGCCAGGAGCTCGAGTGGGGGTAACTGGGGGTCAGAGCAGGAAGACGGGGAACCAGCTTCTCCATCGAGGTGAGGGAAAGAGCCTGGCCAACCTGAGCTGGGGAAAGGGTGAGGAGACAGAAGGGAAAAAATCGAGGTGAGTAGCAAGTGCCTCGATAATAGAAAACAAACAGGAGGGTACAAAATGTGAGCTTCCCTTAGGGTTTCCCTCCTGGTTTGCTCTCACCTCCCTCCCGCTCTCAAGGCCCATCCCTCTTCTCTCTCTGGACCACAGGGCCTGGGTGCCACCAGCTGTGCTGCAGGCCAGGAGGAATAACAGGAAACCAAGGGGCTTGCGGCAGGGCGAGAGGAGAGGAGGACCCAGGACCCCAAGACAGGAATCCGGGAGCTGGAGCGTGCATGCCCCGAGGAGGCGAACAAGAGGTGTTCACAGAAACCTCTTGACCCCGGGTGCCTACTGAAAATGATGGAACCGAAGGGGACCACTTAAGGAAAACCAACTTTCAGTAGAAACTTCAAGAGCCAGCCAGGATCCTTGACCACGCCTTTCCCCAGACACACCTGAAGATTCCTTTCGAAATCTGGGGCCTCATTCCCACCTACAAATGCTATTAGTTTTTTGGCTAGAGAATTATTTTCTAGGGCCAGTGCAAAATTGTATTTAACATGTGTTCTTCTAAAGGCCCTCCTGATATTCCAGGCTTTTCAGAAGAGCCAAAGCTGCCTTGCAGGATTTTTGTGAAAAGCCTGTCACCTGTAGCATGAATCACGGTGGGCAGAAAATAACAAGGCCAACCTGACTTTCACTCCCTGTCCGCCTCCTCCAGGGTGGGAGGGTGTGGCTGAGCGAAACCGACTTTTCGGCTGGGCTCCCTTGGGCTGTTCCAGGCGACGTGAACGTGAATGTTTGCACTGGTTTGTGAAAGGGAGCCTCCAAGGACTCAGGATCTTTGCTTGGAAATGGTGTGGTCCAAATGCCCGCTAAGGCTGAGTGCCTGGATGGACCTTGAGAATATCAGCGAAATAAATCAGACAGAAAAAGTCAAGAACCATATGATTTTACTCAAATGTGGGATAAAAAATGGAAAGGAACAGAACACAAAGAAAAAAAGAAAAGTCATAGACCCAGACAACACTATGACGGTTACCAGGGGGAAAGGGGGTGGGGAGGGTCGTAAAGGGGAGAAGGGGTCGAGTGTATGGTGAGAGGAGATTTGACTTTGGGTGGTGGGCCCACGATGCAATATACAGATGATGTATCATAGAAATTTACACTTAAAACCCATATAATCTAATTAACCAATGTCACCCCAATAAATTTAATAATAATAAAAGACTGAGGGTACCCTTACTTCTTGCCATTATCTAAGCTTCTTCTCAAAACCACTAGGTGGCAGGCGAAACACAGTTGATAGCCCAGGAGTTTCAAGCACTGGCCGCCGGGCAAGGACTTCAGGGGCCCCCCAAGGAAAGCAGGGGCCCGGCCCGCTCCCCATTCCTCTGTGGATATTGCCCGAGCAACGTAACCAGTCTGGCCAGAGACTTACTTTTTCTCCAAGCTGTCCATGTATTCTTTCTTCTTTCTCCTGCTCTCCTGCGCAGAAATCTGGGATACAAGCGAAGGAAAAACGATTAAGTTCCAGTTATATCGGAAAGCCTATGGCGTCGACGGAAGAGAGGCCATTAGCCCAGGAATCACTTCTGTGGCCTCTCCTCTTTTGTCTAACACAGAACAATGGTCTGCAGAAATTTTTATTAAAAAACCCCAATAAAATAAAAAAAGATTAAGCCAGGACTCATGAGTATTTATATTTATTTATAAATTACAGACAGACTGGGTGAAAAAGGTGAAGCGACTGAGAAGTACAGGTTGGTAGTTACCAAACAGTCACGGGGATGTAAAGTGCAGCCCAGGAAATATAGTCAATAATACTGTGATAACCGTATACGGTGCCAGGTGGGTACTGGAAATATCGGGGGGGGGGGGGACAGTTTGTAAAGTATATTATTACCTAACCACTATGCTGTACACCTGAAACTAATACACAATAATGTTGAATGTAAACTGTAATTGGAAAAAAAAAATTTTAATTAAAAACTAACTAAATAAATAAATTTCAGGCAGGCCTGCCAGAGGAAAATATTGTGCACATCATAAAGCAGAAATTTCAAAGGCTGAGATTTTTTTAAATGATGTAAATGGAAGTTCTGATATTTTCCTGCCACCCCCGGATGAATCATCTTGGGCACCGAGGACGTGAACACCGAATGGGGAGTCCACTGACCCAGAGGATGGAGGGAGGTGCTGGAGCCACACAGGGTTAGGGGGGTGACTATGCCGCCGCCCGGGGCCCGGGGAGGGGAAGGGCTGAGCCTGGGCCCCACCACGGGGGCAGCTGTTGCTGGCGGGCGGGGAGGGAGGGAAGGCGGTGGGGAGGGAGGGAAGGCGTGCAGTTCGAGTCGGTCCTTGGTCTTTGCTCACAGAAGGGCCTGAATTCGAAGGGCTCACCTTGTTCTTGATTTTCCTCCGGATTTTCTTCAGGGCCTTCTCCTCTGATTTTGTCAGGGGCAGTTTGGTGGGGATGGGATAGCCCTCGGCGATCAGTGTCCTCTTCTCCTCCTCGGTCAGGACCAGGGGGCCTGAGCCCTGCAGTTTCTGTGCAAACCAAGGACCAGAGGAGGGTCATCAAAGGAGGACAGCTGGGCACACTGAGGCCACCTCTCCCGAGGGGTAAGAAGACCCTGTTATAATGTCCTATAAAAAGGCTGAGAGAAGCCTGGCCGGTGTGGCGCAGTGGTTGAGCGTTGACCTAGAATCCAGGAGCTCTCGGTTCAATTCCCGGTCAGGGCACATGCTGGGGTTTCGGGCTTGATCCCCAGTCGGGGGCGTGCAGGAGGCAGCCGATCAATGACTCTCTCATCACTGATGTTTCTCTCTCTCTCCCTCTCCCTTCCTTTCTCTGAAATCAATAAAAATATATTAAAAAAAAAAAAAAAAGAGCTGAGAGAAAAGGCAGCCCCATCTGCTCTTGGTGATAAAAGGGTTCTCTTTGAAGTGGAAGCAGAGATGGAGCGGACACTCTCAGGTGGGGGTTATAACCTAAGGATTATCATTCAGGGGAAAGGGGAAGAAACCTCCCCCATTATTCCCCAGAAGGTACCCCGCTAGCTACCGTGTCCAAAGTAAAGGACGGGATTCATTTCTCACATCCCTGGAGGTTTCTTGGCCCTGGGGTAGGAAGGATTCAGATGGAGCCCTAGCTGGGGAACAGAGTTTGCTGTTCCCTGAAAACGCAGTTTTGTGAGACGCTCCGCACACACTGGGAGCTGCTTCTGGCCCTTCACTTACTGCTAAGGAGCCAGGGCTGCCGGGCTCCACCTGCGGGCACTTTCCATGGAAGTTTCTGGCTTCAGTGCAGTCCCAGACTGTCCATCGATTGAAGATGAGAACTGTCGCTCATCTCATGTAACCCATAATGGGACAACGTATGCACAGTTAGTCGGACTGAGCGCCTATTGCGTTTGCTCCGTGTTACGTCCATGGAGGGCTCGAAACAAACCCAGGAGCTTGTGGTCAAGGCTGAGACTGAACTGATACACAGGGAAGGACGGGAGCAGTTAGATGCTGGGCTGTAAAATTAACTCAAGGTGCATTAACAACTTGAGAAACAATACTTATATGAGTTTGTGTCCTAAGGGAAGGCTTGGGTCGGAGGTAAGGCCTGAATTGGGCGTCCTGAAGGCAGGGGGTGGTTTACACGAGAGAGGATTTGCATTCCAAGCAAAGGGCGGTATTTTGAATAGTGAAGATGCTACTCTGCCTAGAGTGGGGAAGGAGCTCTTGAAACTGCAGAGGGTTGTCCTAGCCAGTTTGGCTCAGTGGTTAGAGTGTCAGCCTGCAGGCTGAAAGGTCCTGGGTTCGATTCCAGCCAAGGGCACATACCTCGTTGCAGGCTTGATACCCGGCCCGGGTCGAGGCATGGGTAGGTAGCAACCAATTGATGTGTCTCTATCACATTGATGTTTCTCTCTCTCTCTCTCTCACTCTTTCGGAAAAAGCAATGGGGGAAAAAATACCCTGGGGCGAAGGTTAAACTGCAGAGAGGGTGGAGGCTAATACAGAGTAGAGTTACTAGGGCTTGACCCCAGCAGGCACTCGGGAAACACACCCCGGTTGTGGAGAAGGCTGGGACCCTGGAGGGCTTCCTCCATGAACATGCAGGATGGACAGACTGTGGGAAGACAGAAGCTCTGCTTGTCATCGAAGGGGCCAACGGTGAGTGGAGACGGTAAAGGCGGGGTGGAAAGAGCTCATTCCCCTGTCCTTAGTCATGGTGATAAGAAAGCACGTGGCCCTAGAACTCTCTGGGACTAAATTCAAATTTTCAAACTTATGTTGATGGGCAATTCTTACAGAATTTTCAAATATATGATTTCATTCAAATTTCTCTATATGATATTAGAAATTCAATAAATTGATTATAATGTTTAAGATATAGTAGAAAATCAATGAATTCCTCAGTACCATAAGAAGTTCATAGCCTATCCCTATTTTTTACGTGGAAAACGGTGCCCTTATATACGCTAAGGATGAACGACGTCATGACTTCTAACTTGTCCCTGGGTTAAAGGCCGTACCACAGGACAAAGGGTTAAACTACAATTTTAGAGCTTTAGGCATCAAAGCGTTTAATTCCTGACAGATTTTTAAGTTCACCAAAGATTGTTTATTTAAAAACAAAGTTATCCTAGAGCTGTATCAAAAACAACAAACCTGTGCTCACATCACAATGTAATTTTGATAGGAACATTCTGTTATTTTTACAAGGCAGAATTGGGTGTAACAGTTGAAATAAACTTAATATCATGTAAATAAAATAAATAAAATTAAATAAAATAAAATATAAAATAAATAAAAACATTAAAAATTTTAAAAATTAATAAAATAAAATAATAAAATAAATAAAATAAAATAAAAACAAAGTTATTTCCTACTGTAGCTCGTAAGGATCGCCTAGACTGATGGTAAATATGTGTGATACGATTCAGAAAAGCAATACGTTTTTATTCCTGGTGCCATAACTATGTAAAATAAACATATGATGAAACGGGAGGTGTGCACAGGAAGAGAACTGTGTTACTAGGTGACACCACGAGCCATTCTTAAAAATGTTCTTTAAGATCATCACCCTGCTTTAAACCTAAAACGTCTTTACAAGAAGAATCCTGTGGCCTTGAACGACAGCCACTCTAGGTGAAGGTCCAGGGGACAGACGGACAGATGGACAGGGCTCACGCCCAGAGGATCCGGGGGAGACTTACATGCGGAGCTGTGAGGAGCGGGGAGCTGGAGAGGGCGGAGGGGGCCCGTGGCACGGCCCTGGCTGGGCTGTGGGTCTGAGGCAGGCCAAAGGGGTGCAGGCGCGGGTTGGGGCTCAGGCTGCCCTCCGAGTCACTGCTGTGGCTGCTGGGAGGGGTGGGCGGGAGGTGCAGGTGGTCCACGGAGGCTGGGGAACAGAGAGCAGGTTTCATCCATCAGAGGGCAGCGAGGCAGGAGCCGGGGGCAGGTAATAAACTACACATCAGACAGCGGAAGGTAGGGCCACTGAACAAACCAAGCCGACAGAGAAAGATCTCCGAGATGTACTGTTAAGGGGGTGGGGGTGGAGGGGATCAAGGTGCAGAAACGCGTATAAAGGAGCCCTCCTTTCGTATGGAAAAGGAGGAGAGAATAGAGGTGTGTTTGCTCTCTCTGCATAAAGAAACGCTGGAAAATAGATGAGAAACTAATCAAACGATGACCGAGTGGCAGGGGGACCAGAGGGTCGATGGGGAAAATGCTGGCATAACTTTTCACTGTCTTCATTCTGTATCATTTCTATAGTTGGACTTGTAAACATTGTGACTGTATTGTGATCTTTTAAAAAAAGATAAGAAAAGAGCAAAACGTGGGAGCCCGTGAGGGTTCGAGGAAAGCTCATTTGTCTCTGGAGGGTGGGCATGGTCGACCGACCCGCAGGCATTAGAAAGTGCTAAATCCATCAGTAGACAGAGAAGCAGGCACTGGAAGCCAAATGGGGTTCTGCAGAGTCCCCTGCGTCTGAGTCCATTCTTCCCCATCTTCAGGGAGGTACATGCACTCTCCCAAGGCCCTGGAGCCTCGGTCAGTATCAATCATATCAATCACGTGTCCCCAGGGCAGCCGGATGGGCTCCAGAAGAAGAGAGAATCCACTGAGTTCAACCCTACAGAAGAGCTCTGGGGTCTCCCTCCTTTTTCCAATTGGCGGATCTCTCCGCTGTTACTGAGCCAAGGGACACAACCTTGGTGAGCCTGTCACCTCACACCCGTCCTGGGTCCTCACGCACACCTGGGCTGGCTTGGCCAGAGGACCGCCAGGGGCTGTAAACAGTACAGGGGCTGTGCAATAAACCCGACAAGCTCGGGAATCACGAGGCAGGCCTGACAAGCCCAGCGGCCAAAAGCAACCACACAGGACGTCTGATCACAAATTCCTAACTGGGCAGGTCCTGGTGGGCCCACAGGCTTCACCTCCCAGGCCCACAGCTTCCTTGGCAAAGGTCAATTTTTATCTTAAGTGAGCTCTGCCCACTGTTCTCACGCAGACCGGATAGCATACCTTTGAAATGTTAGAGCAACTTCCTTTCCCTACGCCTCGAAGGCACAACCACCCACCCCAGAGCCAAGACCACAGAACCCCTCATTGTTATCTTGTTTCACACCCATGCATGTTAATTACGAACTAGCCCACTTTGCCTTTTATCCAACCCCAGAGATCTCCCCCCCTCCCCTCCCCTTTGCCCTTTCCCGCCTCCTTAATCTACCACCAGTGGATCTCATGGAACCTCCTCTCATCTCCTCCTTTGATGGCAATGTGTAAAATAAGCCGCAGAACTGCCATGCTCCACGAGCACCTTCTCAATCTGTTGAGATTTTCCTTCCTGGAAATTGTCGTCAGTTTAGCTCAAATAAACTCATGTCCATGGGGCCATGGGAAGGCGGCAGCCTTCCTCTCTTTTCTTCAAATAGATGGACTAGCAATGGAAAGGGCCTTTCTGAGAAAAATGGGCCCACCCAGGGCTGCCTGTGGGGGTGACCAGCAGCGGGCAGGTGGCTCACTCTCCTGCTGAAACACCTGACTATCGGAGGGACAGGGGACAAGTCACGTCCCACTCAGCCGCCCCCTTGCGACCACGGCGTCCCATCTCCATTCACAGCCCCCACTTCTCCCCATACTCTCTCATTCTATCCCTCCTTCGCTCTTTTGCTAACATGCTACTTTTTGCTAGCAGTTTCCCTATTTCTCTGCCAAATCCTTTCCAAAGAGCTCCCTGGGCTTTGCAGTGTCTATGGGCACTCTTAGGGCTAAGGAATATTCTAGAACAAGCCTATATACCTCTATTGTCAACGCTCCTTCCAACAATCCCAGGCGGCTGAGGGGGGAAGGTAGGCACCTTAAATACGTGCTGGTCTAGAAAGGGGTCCCGGGTGTGTTAACCAAGGTTTTCCCGACACTTCGAATACCTCTGGCACTCGAGGGTGTTAAGTGAATTAAACGGGAAGCCATTAGACTGAGGTGCTTCCAAGGCCCTGGCGGCCTACGTAAGCAACCCAAAACCTAAGCCTGTGAATGCTTCAAGGTCACCAAACTGAAACCTAAGGATACCAATCACGAGCAGCAGACTAGGCTTCACGCCACACCAGCAATAATCTCGCTCTGCTCGGCCTCTTCTCTGAGCCTCTCCCCCAGCTCGCTGGTGGAGCGCTTCTAACCACGTTCGGTTTGGTGCTGCCGGGTTCCAATCAATTTTTGCTCAAATACACTCAAAACGTATAATACGCCTCAGTTTATCTTTCAACAATGCTTATTTTTAAAAAGCATTGTAAAATGCTTGTAAACAAAAACAAGAGTAGACTAACCTATTAGGGGCTCCCACCGTCTTCCACGTGGGGCTGTGACTTTCTGGAGAACTAGCCAACTGCTTCATTGTCCCTTTCACTTGGTACAGCCCAAATTATCCTAATACTTTTCTCCTTTCTAAGGAGAGGACACCCCACAAAGAACCACAACAAAACCATAAATGTCAGGAAACGTGAAGCGCACTTGAGTCTGCTCTCCCCTCCCTATTAAGGGGTTACTGTCTTGGCCACAGGTGCCTCCGTCTCCGATTTCTAAACACCATCTGAAATGCGGCTCTTAGGTTACTAAAAGGGCTGGGACACCAGGCCGCTCTGCCTAGAAGCTCTGAGGCGTTCAAGGATATTGAATTTCCCGATCTGCTTGTCTAGGATAATGAAGGACTGCTGTTTACTCTGGAGACACCTCTCCTCCAGTGACCCCGGAGTCCGCAGCCACTGGGGGACTCGCTAGTACAGTTTCCATGCTTTCCGAAGCAGACTGCAACCTAAATGAAGAGAGCAACACGTATCTGACAGAGTACTAACCAGAGTCATAAAAATAGAAGTAAAACGACCGCAGGATCTAAAGCCGAAAGGCACAAACGCGTATCACTCGGTGCAAAGAAGTACTGTCTCAATATGATTCTAGTCAACATGATTAATTTTTAAAATTTCGCCTTTTACTGATAATAAAGGCAGATGCCAACCCTGATTCAACGGTCACAATCAAACCCTAAATTAGTTTCTTGCAGAATGAAGGTAGACGGTGTCCGTGAGAACTGCTCATACACACGTTACGTATACACCAAGCACACACTCCTCTTCTACGGCAAATGCATATATGAGTTTCTTATTTGTTGACCACATAATGTGCTATCCTTGTATGAATGAAAAGGAATGTCACAGCCTGGCTGAAGGCACAGAGTTAAGAAGAGCAGGACCCTTGCAGGAGGGTCTCAATAAACAAGGCAGAGAGACCCTCACTGGTGTCTCTGTGACTTAGGGGTCTGCGGTCGGGCTTCCTAACTGTGGGCTTCCTATGAGAACAAGAGGGCGTCGTCAGAAAAAAACTGACATAGAGACAGAAAAACATGAAACTATGACCACTGGTGACCGAGGGGGCTCAGGAGAGGGGACAGACCTTCTTTGGGAGAGAAGTTGAGGAACCGATCCACTTCATGAGGCTCCAGCTTAATCTTGGGGATGACAGTCTGGCACGAGGAATCAACCTAAAGGAAGAATTTCAGACACAGTTTTTAAAAACCAGTAACACCTCCAATGAAACGCCCAAGGGAGCTATTTGTCATCTGCGTCTCCCTCTGAGGGGCAGCCCCGCACCTCCGGGGCCTGAGGCCCAGCTGAGCACAGGCGGCTCTGCAGGGAGGTGGGTTAGCCATAACCTCCCTCTCATTGCCAAACCTGGCACTGCAGCGGATGGAACCCTCAAAACCCTCACATTAAAAGCCCGGGCTCACTTACCAGTCCTCTTTCTACTGTTTTTATAGGAATAGAAATGCATTTTATCACATAATAGTCTGAAAATTTTTTTTTTAAATGTATATTTTTATTGATTTCAGAGAGAGGACAGGAGAGGGAGACAGATAGAAACATCAATGATGAGAGAGTCATTGATTGGCTGCCTCCTGCACGCCCCTCACCGGGGATCAAGCCTGAAACCCAGGTATGTGCCCCAACCGGGAATGGAACCATGACCTCCTGGTTCATAGGGTGATGCTCAACCACTGAACCACACCGGCCGGGCTGAGACATTTTTAACGAGCCCCAGGCCTGTACCAGTTTGTGCTGAGTAGGCACTGGGTGAGCCAGGCCTCATTCATTCTATCCAGGCTCCCTGATGACCAGCAACATCTACCCATGAAATACGAGGAAGGGAAAGGAGAAAAGGCACCTGGTCCATGCACAGGAAGCAAGGCCCTGACCCTGACCTTTCTAGCCAAATACTTAAAAACAACTGAACTGCCCTGGATAGCACCAAAAGGTTGCTGGTTCAATTCTTGGTCAGGCCACATGCCCGGGATTTTGGGCTCGATCCCCAGTAGGGGGTGTGCAGGACTCAGTCGATCAATGTTACACTCTCACATCAATGTTTCTCTCTTCTCCCATCCTCTCTCTCTAAAAATCAATAAACTATTCTTTAAAAATAAACAAACAACTCAACTGAAGTAAAGTCTGGGTAGCCAGGAGCCCAGTCCAATGAGAGACTCAGGCAGCTACTGGGCGAGGAGCCCTCGAGGGCAGGTGCAGATGCTCTGCCCACCCCCTCATCTTCTCATAAACAGACTGTAAAGAGCACCAAGACTGACCAGGCACCCAAGCGGGGGCGGCTCCACTGCTCTGTGCCACCTTGTCCTGAACAGGTAGATGACCACACTTCGCTCGGAGCAGATCTGACTTAAAGAATGTCGGTGGAGTCATTGTTTGTCACCTGAGACTTTAAGTTCAGAAAACTTAGGACTGGCTCCAACATTGGTAGGAAGAAGCACAAGTATGATTCTGGCCCATCGGCAGACAATGGAAATACCCAGAGAGAAGATGAAATTCTACTTGCTGTCGGCGTGGAACCGAGCAAGAAGAAATTCCCAATTTCTTACGCTTTCCATGGGCAACACAATATGAATTGGTAGGTGGGAGATCCTGGAAGCGGATCACTGCAACTCAGCCTTGCAGCAGGCAAGTAAATTACACAGGCTCTAGCATCCCCCATAGCCGCGGGTCTGTAAGCCACGGGTTGCACGATCACCTTAACCAGGCCCTTCCCGCTGGCTTAAAAATCACACCCAAGGGGAATTTCCTGTGGGGTTTTTTGTTTTTTTGTTTTTTAATACCATGGATATCCATCTGTTGTTTTTTTTCAATTTTATAATAGCTATCAAAGAAAAACTAAAATCATACTTGCTACCAATTTTTCTGGACAATGCCCTTAGAGGAAATTATACAGTCAGGGCTGACACCAAATCAACATACCCTTGATACATACACACACACACAGTTATATTCCTTAGACATATACAGCCACTAGCACCAGAGTAAATGCCTCATTAGAGAATGAGAGTCTTTGGATCCCCTCTGTTTATATGGAAGACAATTGAGTGTGTACCCCAGTATCCATTTCCAGAGGAGGTTCCTCCTTTTCAAACGGGGTGGAGATGGCTGTGATGGTCAGAGTGACAGAGGGGACGAGTCCCGGGGGTGACTCCTCCGTAATCGGCTCGGTCTTGATGGTGGTTGAAGGAAAGTCCGCAGACAGGTACCATTTCTCACTCTCCACTTCATCTGTGGGAAAAAGACAAGCACACCTGTGACCTGGCTCAGGGCATCGGGCATAAGTCAAACAAAGGACCACTGATCTTTCTCGGAAAAAAATAAACTAACAGCTCCAACAAAGAATTATTAAGAGTAGAATAAAAGGAGGGTGTGAGAGAGAAGCTAAATGGATAAAGGAATAAATGGCAAAGTAAGAGGCCATACTCGCATTCACTTGAGTGTAACTAAGCCTAAAGGACTCTAGAAGGATCCATAGAAAAGAAACTTGGCTTCCCGTACACGCAGGAAGGAAACTGGGTGAATGGGAGACGGGATAAGATGGAGAATTTCAATGTGTCATGTGCAATACTTTCTGGTTTTCAAACCAAGTTAATGTGTTATCTATTTCAAAGTAAATAAATAAGCACATTTAAAAATAAGAAAGAAAGAAAAGCGAACGGTTGGCCGCCAGGGTCTCAGGAGAGAGGACCACAGACAATGGTTAGGAGGCATCTCCACCCTTCTCCCAATGGACAGTCTCTGCTTTCTTTCTTTCTGTTCACTCTCTGTCTTTTGTCTTCTTTTGTTTCCCTACAACCCCACTTACGCTTTAAACCAGACTTAGACGGTCAGAACTTTACCTAGGCCTCTGGGAAACCAGAGTTTATCGCTACCACCTGCCCCTTGATGAAACGGGCTACATATTCATCCCGAGAAAAGGGCTCGACCTTGGGGAGTCTGGGTCTGGGTTTCCCACTGGCTTTTGTGATCGTGACAAGGCCCGGGGGCGGCAACGAAGCAACACAACAGAGCAGGTGGAAGCACCTCTACCACTTAACACACATTCCTCGACGACCCCCGCCCAGCCCAGGGGTTCCAGACCTAGTACCTCAGTGCAGCCCTGGAAGAGCAGGGAGGAGAGCAGGAAAGGAAAAGGCAAAGAGATTGCAAATGGGCGCAGAACAGGAAAGAACAAGCCGGGGATTCTCCAAAATCAGCATTCCTTACCCAACCCGTTTTACTAAAATGAAGAGAAAATAAAGCAAAGGTATGCTCCCTGGCTCTGTGAAGACATTTATACACTCACACCACATGCTTGGTGAGGCACGACTGCTCAGGGGAGCAGTGGTTCACATTATGAAATGATTTTACACTCAAGTACTGGACTTAAGTCTTCTCATAAAAAAGTACCTGAAAGTCACCCTCTACTGTCAGGGGTGGGGAAGAGCGGGCACTGAAGCAAAAAACTAAAGTTTGCCATTATTCTTTAAAAAATACATATATATTATTGATTTCAGAGAAAGGAAGGGAGAGGGAGAGAAACATCAATGATGAGAGTCATTGATTAGCTGCCTTCTGCACGCCCCCGGCTGGGGATCGAGCCCACAACCCAGGCATGTGCCCTGACCGGGAATTGAACCATGACCTCCAGGTTCATGGGTCGATGCTCAACAGCTGAGCCATAGCTGCTGGGCTGAGGTTTGCAATTATTAAATGGTATGTCATGAGCAACTTCCTTCCAACAGAGGGAAGAGTGACTTTCACATTCACAAAGGAAAATGGTCTGCCCCCTAAATCCAATTTATTATTGATTTCAATATCCCAGCCCCAATTTAGTTCCCAGAGTTAAATGGAGATGCGCGAGAGGATGTTTTGCTTTTAGGGCTAGTTCTACAGTGCTGCTGAGTGCGGCGGAGTGACGGGGGAATTTCCATCTTTCTTGGGGTGAGCGGGGTGAGAGCCACTTCCCTCCGGAGGAGGGGTAGGGGAGGGAACAAAGGGCCTTTGATGGCAGCGGGAGGAGGGAGACCACACTGTACTCGACACAGAATTCTGCTGGCCAGATGGGCGCCCAGCTCAGCTCAGAGAAGCAGCCACACGGGGAGCCCAAAGGAGACTCTAACGCCTCTCCCCAAAGGAGCTTAGGAACGGGACCACTGTCACCTGCAAGAAAGAAACACCGAAGGCGGATGTGGGGACACAGAGAGCAGAGCTCACACTTGCTCCATGCCACAATCACACTGAGCAATATTTATTTCTGAAAGAGATCGTATGATGAAACACAAAGCCTCCGTGCACAGTCCAATTAACAGTCAGGAGATATTCCTTAGAAAAAGGCCACACGCAGTTACCAGGAAATTGAGGCGAGCCAGGTCTCCCGGCCGTGAAGTTATGAAAACTGGGATGAAACTTAAGTCACGAGGCAAACAAAGGAAAAAGCAAAAATAAACACAAAAAGCAAATACGAAGTTATGACAGAATGAAGATAAGTAATGGAATTGGCTCTCCCAGTCTCACTGAGGCGTTCTCAAAGCGCGCACATTCACAAAGCAGGTCAAGGTAGTTCACGGTCTTAATGTTCAGTGCCCTGTACCCTTATTTTAAAAGAAATTTATATATATAAAGTCATTGCTCTATCAGGGATGGAGACAGAAGGACAAACCACGACACGTGAACTATGAAACCAAACTTCCTCTCTCAAATATAACTGAGCTCTTCAAGCGCGGGGCCCGAGGAAGATGCTTCTCCTTCCCCGGGCCTTTTCGAGGACAAACAGCTGGTATTGCCGCGATACTTCCACCCTCCAGCACAGCAGCTCAGTCTGCTGTCCTGAAAGATACTTTCTTAAAAATATATGTTCTTACTGATTTCAGAGAGAGGAAGGGAGAGGGGGAGAGAGAGAGAAACATCAATGATGATAGTGATTGATCGGCTGCTTCCTGTGTTGCTCAGGATCGAGCCCACAACCCGGCCGTGTGCCCTGAGCGGGAATCGAACCCTGACCTCCTGGGTAATGGGTTGGGGTTCAACCACTGAGCAACACCATCCGGGCGAAAGATACTTTCTGAGTTAGAGGTTTATGGCCATCAAGCTCAAATACATCATTTTACAGATCAGGAAACAGACAGGTAAGCACAGTGCAAATTCATGGCAGGACCCAGATCTCTGTACTCCCAGCCAGTGTTCTTTCCATTAAGGAAGCAACTAAACACGCAGACAAAGATTTGTGCACACGTCTGCTCAGGACAGCATTATTTATAATCACACAGCACTGAAAACAAACAAAACATTAAAGAGCAAGGGCAAGGTTAACGAACTATGGTGCACCCACACAATGGACTATTCACATATCCAGTAATACAATATTACATTAACAACAAGGCAAAGATTTATGATAAAATATTAAGAAAAGACCTGGATATTAATTTACATACTGTTAATGAAGAAAGCGATAGAAAAAAAGACCAAAGGAAATATGCCGAAAGCATATCTCTGGAGAAAAATTCAGAACACGTGGCATTTTTGTTTTTAAATTTTACGCTATTTCTAAATGGCCTATACTGGGAATATATTGTCCCTGGATGTTCACACGTGGGCATGGCCAGCTTCTTCCTGTCCTATTTTATACCTTCGGATGGTAATTATTAGATAGAAGCCCCAGTGGCTCAAGGGGTCCATTCAGCATCCTTTGCCTCAACAAGAGTCAATGAGTGCCTCACTATATATGTAATAAATTACATTACTGGCTCCAGCTGTTCACTCCTCCAGCTCTCCACATCTCCTGCCCCATATTTTGTAGTATCCTCCTGCTGTGGACTAATCCCCACCCTGGGACTGGCCACATGACTTATGGTGGTCAATGGAGGTTAGCTTCCTAACACAAGTGGAGTCTCAAAAGGCATTTGCACAACTGGAGTTACACACTTGTACTTTTGCCATCACATGAGAAGGATGTGTCAGAACAACCTCCTGATCCCAGGGGAAGGATGACAGACACATAGAACAGAGTTACCCGCAAATGAGCCTGGCTAAACTCAGCCAGCTCTCAGCTGGCTTAGGTGTGGGTGCATCTAACTCAAATGGCAAAGTCGCTCAGCCCCCCAAATCAGCCAGCCTCCAGCCAAGACACAGACATGTGAGCTATGATAATAAATGACTGTTGTTAAAGCTAACGAATTTTGCATTATTTTGTTATGCGGTAACATAGCTGGCTGATACAATATAGTCGAATATATACCCAAGAAATTAAATCATTACATCAGAACCTATTGCAACAAAAGAATTACACTTCATTTCCCTAATAATTTCTCTAAACCATCCACTGTGAACCATATCAACACATATTTTTTAGACTGACTCATTAGGCGTCCCAGTTACATTACTGAATAAATGAGAAGAAAATCAGCCAGTAAGAAGCCTGGTGAGAAATCCCAGTGGCAGCTGGAATTAGAAAAAAGAACTTTCATTCTGAACTTCTGGGTGTTGGCTGGTCTCTGTCCCTCGTTGGAAATAAATATCAAATCAGAGAAAACAACATGACAAATGTAACCTATGAGGTAGGAGGTTAACAAAGGATAGAGTAAAAGGAAACGAGTAGAGCATGTATTATAATTTTCCACCTGACCTTATTTTTGAATTTTTGTTTTATTGGCAAAAAAGATCAACAGGGCCACCATAGCTTAGAACTGGGATTATCCTTAGATGTTTGGGTTACTGGCTAAACTACAAGAACAAGTGTGAGCACATACACTACACCCTCTAATTTCTAAAGCTTGAAGCTCCGATATTGAGTTAAAAAAACGTTTTCCCCTAAATTGTGTTCATACACCTTTTAAGATTCATTGCAGAAGGAAAACATCACCCAATAAGGTCAGCAGTGCCCACTGCGGGGAGTGGGATGAACCCCTGCCAATGTCATCTGATTTCATTTAAACAGCTTCCTGTCAAAGGTCAGGCCCAACTGCCACATTTCCTCAGCATCACCACTCAGCTATCAGCAAGAAAATAAAAACAAGCCACTGTCTCGTGGGGATGAGCAAGTCCTTCACATCCAAAGACAAAATGGAGCAGCTGTGAGCAATGGAGCTGGACGCCAAGAGTATTAAGACAGGAGAGTGAACGGAGGAGCTGAAGAAGACATGAAATGTAAGCCAACGTGGAGGCAACACCAAAATGCAGGTCCTCAACCATTTCCATATGTCCTGCATAAATAACTGCATTGAATAGATGCTGATTCCTGGGGAGGGGGGAAGAAAAGACTAAACTCTAAATTAGGAGCACATGGTATCTTTATAAATGTTATACTATACAGGGTGTCCCAAAAAATGTATACATACTTTTAACAGCTGATAGCTCAATTTTGAAAATGAAATGCATTTTAATAAACACAGCCCTTATGATTATACATAGTGCGTGTATACATTTTTGCAAAAACCCTATATATGTATATATGTATGTGTATACATGTGTGTGTGTGTATATATGCAAATGCACATATATACATATGTGTACACATATAGTGTGTGTATATTCTTAAAAAGAGAAATCACGTGGGACAAATACCACTTATATGATATACTTACGTATATATCCATTTGCTATTTCTATAACATGTCTTAAGTGAAAAGAAAATTTTTGTCAATGAAATAAGTATGCCCCATCTAAATCCCTCAGCATTTGATAACTGTTTTGCCCTTTGAAAATTTTCAAAGGAGTGAGCAAATCTTGACCAGTTTTTGACATAAAAATCTCTTCAAGAAAAACGGTAAGGCTGGGTTCTAGAGGCTGGGCAAGGGCGAATTCCATTGGATGTGCCAGAATCCTACGAAACTACAGCTGCTACAAGTTCGAATGGCAGATAGAGCCTGTCTGCCTGTGGTCCCCTTCCTGGGTGACTTAACTCTGAAATAACCTTCAGTCATGAGTGGCAGGACAGGGTGTTGACAATAGTAAACATAGTAAGTCCTTAACTATGAGTATTTACTATGTGCTAAATATCGTTCTAAATGCTTTACATATATTACCCCCACTTTAGAGACAAGGAAACTGAGACATTAAATAACTCACCCGAAGTTACACAGCTGGTGCATGGCAGACAAACCACATGCACAGCTATGCTTGTGGCCACTCCAGTACATTGCTTTTCAAGATTTCATTGATTAAACAGAGCTCTAGCCAAGAGAGGTTATTCTTCAATTAATGTTATCTTGAGCCCATAACTAGCGACTTCAAAAGGTGCCGTATTGGGTCTGCCTATGCTTCTTTTCTATGCCAGTTAGTAAATTATGTATTTAATTATGTAAGAATTTACATAAAGGCAACAACAATAATAATAATAATATCTAATACTTATTTAGGGCTTGCTAATTGCCACGCACTCTCCTAAATGTTTACTTAATACATATTAACTCATTGAATCCCTACAACAACAGTATGAGGTAAGTATTATTCCCATTTTAAAGGTCAGAAAAGTGAGGCACAGAGTTGAGCAACTTGCCCAAGATCCCACCATTCGTAGGAGACAGAGCCCAGATTCAAACCCAGGCAATCTGACTCCAGAGATAAACCGTGATATTCCACCGGTGCTCTGCTTTCAGCACCTCAGGCCCTCCTGCAGCACGCAGTGGTTAGAGTATGAATTAGATATCTGTGGGACAAAGGACTGATTTCAAGAGATTCGTTTTTAGCAAATAAATAATTGTTTTCTTCACGGAACATATGATTCTCACTCATGAATTTCCCATGTATTTTAATTGCTAGATAGGTGTAAACATTGCCTTCTTATACTATTACAGCACTGCAATGGCTAGGCAGACAAAAAAGTCATTATTGCACCTTAAAAAAACACAAAAAACAGAGAAGCATCATTCCTTTTTACCTGTTAGAAAAAGAAAATGAAAGGTAATGCTGCCTGGCTGACGTGGCTCAGTGGTTGAGCGTCGACCCATGAACCAGGAGGTCACGATTTGATTCCTGGTCGGCCACATGCCCAGTAGGGGCAGCCGATTGATGACTCACTCTCATCATTGATGTTTCTATCTCTCTCTCCCCCTCCGTTCATCTCTCTGAAATCAATAAAAACATATTTTAAAAATAAATAAATAAGTAAAATAAAAAGTACTGCCAAAAAAGGTGATTTTGGTGATGGATAGCCCAGGCTTCAGACTCAGAGAGGACGACCATTCCTCTGCATGCCCAGCCCAACATCAGGCTCTTTCTTCAGCCCACCCATGCCCGGGGACCCAGGTGCCCTCTGGGGGTAGATGACGGGCACACCTTTCTTTCCACCCCTGAATCCACCCCCTCTAACTAAGATGACTCAGGCCGATGCTCTGGTCAGTGGCTCAAACTAAACTCGATGAAAATACACCAATTCATCACTCCTCTGACTGTCCCTCGGGTCCCACTTCCTTGGGACATTGCAACACCAAGTGTCTCCAACACTGCAAACTGGAAACCCGTGTCATCATGACTCATCTCCACCCTGTACTCAGCATACTCGATCGTGTGGAATTCTGCCCTGGGTTTCATCTAAACATTTCAAAGCCCGTTGTTTCCTTTGCCAGGCATGTTATACGCCTTTCTATGTCCCCCGGCATTACTTCGGCCGTGCACACCTTCCCTGCTCTGGCACCATCAGCCAGGAGACAGTCTTTTCTTTCCTAGTCTCCAAAAACCTCCATTCCACTTTCCTAAGGCCCTGTTGCCCAACCGACGTTGAGTCACTGCCTCCCAGCAGACGGCCCCATCTCCCCTGAGCTCCAACATACCAGCAGCGCCTGCTCAGCTGTGGCTCACAGACTACTCTTCTCATTCCCACCTGGGAAAACAGCTCCATAAATCTACTTTATCTCTACTAAGCCAGCCTACAGCCACCCATAGCCCCTGCTAGCTCTAGAAATCCAACTAGCTTAATCGGAAAGAAGATAATTATTATTTATGTCTCTGGTCCCACCTCTCTAGACCTGAAACAGCCACAGTGACAGCCCCTCATCCCACCCAAAATAAAGTTGCCTTGGCTTGTGCGTGGTACAGATACTGTACTAGACCACTTCTGTATTAGTATACACTATGCTGAGTCTGTTGGTATTTTATTTATTTTCTAACTTTGTTCTTGCGCCATCTGGAAGGACAGGGACCGTGTCTAGTTCTCTCCAAACAGCCGCAGTCCACAGCACTACTAAGTTTTTTCCCTTAGAAAAAAGACTGCAATTAAGGAACAAAGCAAATGAATACCTAGCCCTCCAATTTAATTACAGAGGAACATGAGTAAGATGGTAACTCGTGAAGATGCCCCCCATGTGGTGAGACGCGAGATTTGGTCATTCGAAGACAAGCTTTCATTCCTCAGTCAGGGCATAAAAATAGACGCGGACATTTTACATTCCACTTGGATGTTTCTGCTTATCTCTTTATAGCCTCCTTTATTTTTCCAAACAGAAAACCCTGCCTAGCCTCTGGTTAGCAGCCTTAATCATGGGAAGAAAGGATCGGGCTGGATGTAGGAGGTCTTTCTGGGAGTTTCGAAGGCCGAGCCCACATTCCTAGGCCTGGCTCCTGTGGTCGCTGAACCACATGAAGTTCTTTAGCTCAAGTGTTTCAAAAAGTCTACGAATTTAGCCCTGAAGACAGATGACTCCTATGTAATCTTAGACCAGTGTTTCCCAACCTTTTTTTTTTTTTTCTGACAGACTCTTTTGAGGATCTAAAAAAAAAAGTTATAATATGCTGTCAGCAGAAAAACTGACGAATGTTGATAGCCCCCAAATTCTGTACGCAACTTGAAGGGTCTGCAGTCCATCTGAGGTCCATGACGCGATGGCAGGACACGAACATCTATAGTTGCCCCATAGAATTGGCCTGGGGTTCAAGGAGGGAGGGAGAAGAAGATGGAAGAGTCAGCAAAGAAAGAACAGGGAAGGAAGAAGGGAAAGAAAGAAAGAAGGGTTAGGTTGGGAGAGAGAAAGAGATGGGGAAAGGGGAGGAAGAGGGAGAAAAAGAGAAAATCCTAACAAGCTTGGAGAGAGTCTCTACTCAAAGTGTTTCTCTTATCACTTTCTTTCAGGCCCAGAAGCAATTATAGGAGAATTGCACTTAATCGAAGTGAAACTGGACAAGATGGCCTGATTCACTGGCTTTCCCAGGTATAACAAAATGCTCACCCACTACCCATCACTAGAAACAAGGGCTCCTAGCTTTGCTTAAGCTGTTTTCCCAGCGCAGGAGATAAAGAACATGAACGTTAGTGGGAACAGCGGTTTTTAAATGCTGCCAAAAGAACCGTCCCCCTCCAACAGGCCCCTGTGGACTGACCCTCCCTGAAAGGAGACGCAGGATGTTTCAAACAAATAAAGGAATTCTGTTCCCCCAAATGTGGCCATCCACAAAACTCAGAAAAACCCCTGAAGCTAAGACCTGGACAAAGCTTTTCTGAGCACGTTCCCCACCTATCACGCCCACTGCCTAACTGTAATTTCACACACGCAAATGGTTCCTTTCCACGTCCACTGTCCCCTACTCATGAAAGTGCTTTTGCTGGCATAGGAAGGTAGGTTTCACTGAGAAAGACTGGTAAATAACCAAGATGAACTGCGGGTCAGAGACTCTACAAAATATATCTGACACGCTGTACCTGTTCTCAGCAAATTACTAGCACAGCCTAATGCAACACCAGATCTATAAATAGTACAAGGTGCCAATTGTGGGAACTGAAGGACATGTGCTTTGGCCTAATGAGGAGAGGCTTCCGGGAAAAGATGGACTGATTATTTCTCCCCGAACTAGGCTATTGATAGGCGGCACCCATGAGTTCCATTACGTTGCATTTATAGAGCTTAGACTTCAAAAACAAAGAGAGAGTACACCTGAAGCGAATATAATATTGTATATCAACTGTCACTGGAAAATAAATGTTTTTAAAAGTTGTACTCTCCAAACCCTTCCCTACTTTAAAGCTGATAATACAGACACAAAATTAATAATAATAATAGTGTCATCATGGAAGAGAAGGGACCCTGAACTTTCAGAAATCTGCTAATGTCATTCATTTCACCAGGGATCTTTTACCATCGCCACTGGTTTAACTCTACTCAGTGCTTCAAGGCCCAAATAAATTCTGCCTCATTTATACAACTTTTCCTGTGGCCTTCAATGGGCGTGCTCTCTCTCTTCTCAACGTGTACAGCTTTATTTCCTCTTGGGACATTAGTCTCATCTGTCTGATAAAGTATTTGGGTACATGGCATCTTCACCAGGCTCTGAATTACATACAGGGAAAATCTAAGTTTTACTATTGCATCCAACAAGTAACCAGCTTGGTGCTTGACACACAGTAGGTGTTCAACAAACATGCAGAATTGAAGGGGAAAGTTAGTTTGCTAGATTGTTAGGCCATTTCTAATCTGTATGATCTAGAATGGCAAGGCTGCGGAACAGATGTTAAATATCTGAATACAATATAATATCGCTATGTTATCACACTCCTGCCACAGGGCCTTTGCAGTTGCTGTTTCCTCTGCCTGAAAGCCTTTTCTTGAGAGAAACATTTAGTTCTTTCCTGCATCTCCTGCTGATCTTTGCTCAAATGCTATCTTGTCTGTCTATCCTATTTAAAATTTCAACACACCCTTGCTATGGTTTGAACATATGTGTCCCTGCAAAATTCATATGTTGAAATCCTAACCACCAAGGCGATAGTATTAGGAAGTGGAGCCTTTGGGAGATGCTTAGGCCATGAGGGTATAAACGGGGATCATGAGAGTCATAAATGGGATTAGTGCCTTACGAAAGAGACCCCCAGAGCCCCCTAGCTCCTTCCACCATGTGAGGATAGAATCTGAAGTCTGCAACAAGGAGAGGGCCCTCACCTGACCATCCTGACACCCTGATCTCAGACTTCCAGCCTTCAGAACAGTGAGAAATAAGTTTATATTGTTTATATTGGTATTTTGTTATAGCAGCTTGAATGGACTAAGACACATACATACACACACACACACCCCCAGCAACTCCCTATCCCTTTTTCTAAATTAGTTTTCTGTATATCACTGATTGTCATTTAATGTACTGCCTAGTTTACTTTTGAATTTTTATTTTCTCTTCCCACCTCCTATCCTAGAATGTAAATTCTATGAAGCAGAGAGCTTTATAAATTGTATTTCCTCCTTTACCCACTAATGCTTAGAAAAGTCCCTGGCAGATTAACCACAAGATAGATACTCATTAAATAGCTTTGGAATGAATTTTTAAAATGAATCATAAAGCATTTATAAAACAACTACTTCTACTTGGCACTGATCTTATTTAAGATAACTGCTAGCCCAGCCGGGCGTGGCTCAGCGGTTGAGTGTCCACCTAGGATCCAGGCGATTGGGGTCCAATTCCTGGTCGGGGCACATGCCCAGGTTGCGGGCTCGATCCCTAGTTGGGGGTGTGCAGGGGGCAGTCGATCAATGACTCTCTCATCAGTGATGTTTCTATCTCTCTCTCTCCGTCTCCTTTCCTCTCTCTGAAATCAATAAAGACATATTTAAAAATAATAATAAGAAGAAGAAGACAAGAAACACCACCTGATCAAATACTCGCAGCCCAGTGTGTCTGCACAGTAAGGGGGCAAGCAATGCATGCAAGAGCAGAGCTGGTGTCTCCCCTGATGCCATCACCAAAGGGTAGGACCACCTTCAGACTTCCATACCTTCACCCTTAACAAGACTAGAACCCCTAGGTGGTTGAATGGCTACACTATAAGGAACTGATGATACATGATAAGGGAGTTCAGACACGGAAGAAGTCATTTGACAGACATCACTCCAAGGAGAAGTGTGCTAGTCAATTCCTGAGACATCCCCTAGGTATCCAGTCTTTCAGGCACTCACATCCTTGTGTGGTCTCCTGTCACAGTGAATCAGGGCTGCCCTGTGGAGCTGACAGAAAACTTCCAGAGCTAGGTCAGAAAAGGTATGTCAGCTCCAGCCTTGGTCTCTCGGATCCCTCACTCCTTGCAAGGCAGCTGTGCTCACCACTACACCACCAGCGCATCCCTCACTCTTTGGGAAGCCAGCTGGCATGCTGCAGTGACTCTCAAGAAGCCCCATGGAGAGGACCACATGGAGAAGAACCAATTCACCAGCATCAAACTGCCAGCTCTGTGAGTCCCCTTAGAAGTAGACCTTCTAACCCTGGAGAAGTCTTCAGATGACTGTAGCCTCAGCCAACATCTGATTTCAAGCTCATGGGTGATCCTGATCCAGAACTACCTAACTGAGCCACTCCTGAGTACCTCATCCACAGAAATCATGAGAAATAATAAATGATTATTACTGTTTTCAGCCATCAATTTGGGGAGATTTATTACACAGCGCAGATAACTAATACAAGAGGTACCGGAAATGACATCCACAAAGAAAGTAGGGCTTGAAATAGAGGCATCAAGAAAACTGTAGAGATAATGGGCAAAGCAGAAAGACGAGCATTGGGGAAAACCATGGGCAAAGACAGGTACGAACATTACACGGAAACCACACCCACTCAGAACCTCAGGATGGGAACAAATCTAAAGGACATTAGTCCAACCTTTCATCTAATGCTAAAGTCCATTCTTAAGATAATAAAACGAAGGCAGGGATCGCATGAATTTATCTAAGCTGACACCCAGAGGAAGACCCAACTGCCTATAATTCTCCTCCATGTGGTGATATAAATGAAGAGCATTCAGCTGCAACGGAGAACACATTCCTGAGTTTGGACTGAGGTCACTCCTGAGGGTGATTTAATAAGAACTGAGGGAGGAGGAAGGCGGAGAGCAAGAGACGGGGAGGAGGGAGGAAAGGGGGGGAGAAGCCGAAGAAACAGAAGCAGGAGACCGAAAAAGGAGAAACAACAACAGTCATAACAGCTCTACACAACAGAAGGAGGGAGAGTGGAGGAGACAAGAAAGGAAAAACCGATTTATCAAAGTGCTATGTGGTGGGCATTGTCCTAAGTGCCTTAAACACACCATCTCGTTTTACCTTTGCCACCACTCGAATTCTTTTAGTTCTATTTCCTCCTTCCTTCCTAAGGGACTTCCTTCCCCTCGCCCCATTCCCCTGGTTGAGGTACAGAAAGTAAACAACTGCAGGCAAGAAAGATTAAGTCATCATGCACCTAACCTCCTGTCAGGAACAATCTGAGTACGTAGTTAAGGCCCCAGCAGGTCCAGCCAAGAAAGAAGCCACTCACAGATCTGGGGCATTCCCTCGCCTAAGGATATAAGGTCAAATTTCCTGGACTACTGATCAGTACACCTCTACTCAAAGGAAGACCATATCTGAGATGAAAAAGAGAAAAACCTACAGCAGTCTCTGTCCCAAGAAATGCTGTTTTACTGGTCCCACAGCCGGTGCTTTTAGAGGCCGGTAGTAGATCTCAGAAGCCCAAAGGAGGAAGGATTTTAACCCAAAGGTAACACCCTATTTCAAGAAGTAGATACAAGTATTTGCTTTTAACCAAAGGGAAGCATGAGGGAACTTGTCCTGCAGGGAGTCGCTTTCCAAAGATTCTGCCATATACGCAGTGGTATGAGGCGTGGAGGGGGACACCCAGGTCAAGCCAGAGGAGGTGGGGTTAGTGACCATTCCTTGCCACGCCATCCTCCAGTGAGAAGAAGACATGCTGAATGAGGGTTAGAGAATAGTTTCTAAAACTTACTCAAGGTACTGAAACAGCTGGTTGTACTTCCAAGAAAACAAAACATAGAAAATTAACTTTAAAAGGCATATATACCTTAGAGAGATACCTTTGGAAGATAGGGCATACACCAATTAAAGGCCTATAGAGTAGTGGTCTTCTCTAGGACCAGGAAATCTAGACCTTTAGCAAATACCAACGCAATGGCATTGATGATGGACATGAAAGGGTCACCATCAAGAAAGTCTAGGAATGATCACCAAGATCCCGTATACATGGGGTGTCAACAGAACGTGCTGGAAGTGGACTGAGAGGATGCCCAAGAAGCTTCTATGGAGAAAAGCAGTTATGAAAATTCTTTCTTATAAAAAATGACATGAGCTCTTGGAACAATGGACTTACAAGAATTATCAACTGGGCAGGACACCCTGGTTTGCAAAAGGATGTTTTGCTGCCCGATCCACAGAGTCAGAGAAAGCAAATACCATCACTCAGTTATAGTGAGTTCCCGGAGTACAGTCTGGGGTAAAGAAATTTGCCCTGTGCCTCTTTGCATTTCCCCGAACCCAGGCACAAGGCTGTACAGAGTTAAGTCTGTGGCTGACGTGGGTGTTGACAATACTATAACACACACTCCACACCCTCACGGAGTCAGAGGTGCCGAGGCCCCTGCTCTGCCTTTACCGTCATTGAAGCTGTCGCTGGAGGTGACGTGGGTGAATGGTGACTGGGCCCGCGGCTCCTCACACAGAGAGTAGCTGTGCTCGGCCTGGATGAGAGGCGCCGGGGACGTTGGGGACGGCTCCACCTCCATCGACACAGTCTTCTCTGAGAGGAAAGGGTCATTCAGGAGCTGGCCCAAGACGTTCTGGGAAAACTCATCCAGAAGTTCCGAGAAGTGCTGCAAGAACAAAGGAGGGAGGACTCAGTTTCTCTTAACCACAATCTGATATCTACACAGAAGTTCACAAGCAAGTATATCACCCAGGGCTTTAAATGAAGCCGCTCAGATACAACGTCCAGGTCTCTATGGCTGTGCAGCCACTACCCCAAAGTTTTAGTGGCTTAAAATATCCAGTTTATTATTTCTCAGCACTTGGTGGGGCGGCTGGGTGGCTGAGCTGACTTCTTCTGGGTTCCTCGATAGAACTGTAGTGAGCTAGATGGCTGGCTGGGGGGCCGGGCTGGGCTGGGACACCTGGGCCTTTTGCTCAGAGGCTTTCTCAGGCTGGGATTGCTCACAGGGTATAGAAATATTCCAAGAGGTAGCAAAACAAAGCTGAATGGCCTCAGGAGTCACTCCTTCCACATTCTTTTGGTCAAGGCAAGTGACAAGGCCAGCCCTGATTCAGGGGGTGGGGAAGATAGATTCCTCTCTTGACAAGAGGAATGGCAAAGTCACCTTGCAAAGGAGTGTAGACAGAGAGGTTAGCATGACTCACGGCGGGGCCGTCACTGTAACTACCTACCACGATCTGCACTGGGGATATTTTTAAATGGTTATCCTGTTATTTATAGCAAAGCGACAAGTTCAAAGGCATCTGAGGCAGCTCCCCACCACCTGCACTCTGATCCTCTCTGGTTTTCCTTAATTTCCTTAATTCCTCCATCTCCAGCACCACCAACTCCCTAGCCCCCACCACACCATGAAGGTGATACAGGAATAATCTGTACCTATATTCACAGGGACTCGTGCATCCCTTGTTTCACTGTCTCAGGCTGAAGAAGCTGCAGCCCCATCCACTCTCCCTCACTCATAGGGGGATGCTCGTGGCATGAGATCTGTGGAGCAGGAGCCCATGACCTGGGCACCATTGACAATGGACTGGATTGCTTTATTATGGGGGTGGGGCTGTTCCATGCATTACAGGATGTTGAATAGGCCTCTACCTGCTCAATGTGAGTAGCACCTCCCTAGTTTTGAAAGTGAAAAAGTATCTCCAGACAGTGTCAAATGTCCCTGGGGGGGGGGGGGGGGGGGAGATCATCCTTGGTTTAGAACTGCTACTCTAGAGTATATTAAAAATAATCATGATTTAATTCAATTTAAAAGTCCGTTTTGACAGTAGCTGTTAGAGCCACTTCTTTCTTAACGTGCCCTGAGGCACAGACTAACCTGGGTCATCCTTACTGATTAAACTTCAGGGGCATTTCTGGTGTAGAAAAGAAGTTGCCAAAGCAGACACAGCAGTAAGAGAACTGATTGCAAAGGGTGACACCCGGGGTGGGCAATGAAAACTCTCGGGGGTCACACGCATAAGTCCTACCACTGAGCTGACGTGTCAGTGAGGGAGTTATGAAAATGAATGCAGCCTGGGGAGCGGAAGGCGGGAGGTGGCTCCAAGGTGAGAGCTCTAAGATCAGGGCAGCTGTAGGACAGAACCTCTCCGGTAATAAAGCAGGAGAGCAGACCACACACAGGAGGCCCTTGAAGGCCAGGGATCTAGCCTGCAACCGAGGGCCATGCCCTTGACTGGAATCGAACCCGAGATCCTTCAGTCCACAGGCAGACGCTCTAACTGGCTAGAGCTCTTTTTTTTTTGTTTTAAGAAATAAAACATGAAGGGACTGTCAAAACTCCCACCCAATCCTCTCAAAGTTAACAACTACCCTGAACTTGGTATTTATCATTCCCATCCACACTTTTACTACATGTGTATGTATCCACTGCGTACATATGAATTTTTTAAACTTTAAATAAGTAGTACCATACCTCACACATCTTTCTGCAGCCTTACTCTCTCCAAAAAAAGTGCTTTAGATTTATTCATGTTTATACGTGTAGCTCTAGCTCATTCATTTAAACTTCTGAATTGTGTATCCCACTGTACTGTCCATTTCCTCTTGAGCGGTAGATTATTATATATGATACTGTAATAAACATTCTCAAATATGAAGGGACATTTTTTTCAAGTACGAATCCTGTGACCCACCTTCAGAGATTTTGACTTAGTTGGTCAAGGCATCTATATGAAGGCCCCACCACCACCACCTGATTCTAATGCTCACTTAAATTTTTCAACCACTGAAGGTGGACCCCACCTCCACTCACCACCCCTCTCCTCACACCACCGTGGGGTCAAGTCCCTAAAAGTTTACAGATTCCCTTGAAGATCAGAGGCGCCCAAGTCAGAGGAAGAGGCATGGATTTTGCAGCTCCCACGTGCTAAACTTTAAATAGACACTGGGGAAACAAAAAAACAAAGAAGAAAACAGAAAAAGCCCAGGCCTCCCCTGAGCTCACAGCGCAGACCAGTGCTCCTCCAGCATCATGTGCTATGAATCGCCTGGGGGTTTACAGACATAGATGCTGACTCCCAAGTCCAGGGGCCCGAGGTTCTGCTTTTCTAACCAGCCCCAGGGATGCTGCTGGTCTGAAGCTGGGAGCAGAACAGCTTCTGGCTAAGATTAGAACCCAGGTTTCCTTAACTCCAGGATAACCTGAAGTCGGGGTCTGATTCCCTAAGCAGCTCCCCAAAGACAAGTTTACTGGTTCCCTGTTGGTAGACAGTCTGCAAGTGTCTGACAGAGTTCCTTCCAAGACCAAAATGAAGGTAATGAAAAGGGAAAGAAATAGCACAGAATGTAAAATGCAAAAGCAAGAGTTGAACTCACGGTCCCTGCATCCCCAAGCCACAGTTCTGTCCCCTGAGCTACACTGTCAACTCTGGCCAGCTGTGTCGGCCCTGCTAGCCCTCTGGAATCCACTCTGTCCTGAGGCAAGGCTCTTGGATGGCTGAGCTCTCCCATGGAAGATGCCAGGTGGGCCTACTCTGCTGACACTGTTTTCTTTCTCTGGTGCAGCACTAATGAATGTTTCCATGCACATCCCCTAGATAACCAATAATAAACTTTTTCAAACTCTGCCTACGGTCCCTGAATTCCCCTACTTTGCATTTTGTCATAATTACCATGTTACCAAACAATTTAGCTCTAAATGATATCAATCTTGAAGAACTCAGAGGTGTTATCAAATGCATTACGATAATCTCCCCTCTGCAAAAAGAACCTCCTGAAAAAAAGAGACCAACTGTGCCCAACCACCCTGTAACACCTAGGAACTTAGAGACGTGGGGAGCACTGAGTAGCTCCCAGGGAGACAGTGGTGATGGGACAGATATGCCCAACTAGTCCCAACCAGATGAGGTGACTCAGCCCAGGAACTAGCCCCTGCTGGCTCCCCTTGACAGCTGTGGGCTCCAGGGCTCAGCAGACAAGTCAACATTCCACTGCTGGTGCAGGGACCAGGCCAGAACTGGCCCATCCTTGCCAGGCCGTGAGAGAGGGACATACGGTCTCGGAGCCCCAAAACCAGAGAAAGGAGCAAAGTGAGCTCAAAGGGGGAAGTCTTTCTAGATCCTGCACCAATGTTAGCAAAGGACTACTCACATCAACCCAAGGGTTAAGCAATTTTATTTTTTTAAATATGTTTTTATTGACTTTAGAGAGAGAGGAAGAGAAAAGGAAAGATAGAAACACTGATGAGAAACATTGATCAGCTGGTCCTGCACGCCCCCTACTGGGCGTCAAGCCCACCACCCAGGCATGTGCCCCGACCAGGAATTGAACCAGCGACCTCTTGGTTCATGGGTGGATGCTAAGCCGCTAAGCCACACCGACCGGGCGGGTCCAGCAATATCAGTTGAGTTCTTTCAAGGACATGGCCACAAGAGCATTGGACCATTCTGCCTAACAGTTTAGTCAAGCTTTATGGGTTTACAAAGTACTTTCATAGCTTTCCCGCCCATCAGCGCTCACAGGAATCCCATTGTCCAAGATCTCAGTCACCTACTATTAGGAGATAGAACTTGAACGAGGGTCCACTTATTTCAGATTGACTCAACTTTTCTACATTGTTTCTTGAAGAAAGAAGCACTTGAGCTTCACAATCCAACCACATGGAGATGCTCTAACAGGTATAAAACTTGATGCGGATACTGGTCATTGGCGATGATGCTGACAGGATCGGGCGCTGGACTCATCTGATGGATTAAGTGCTTGAACATGTAAGACTTTCAGAAAATGAGCTGGGTGCTTCCTATAAGGTAGATATGTCCCCATTGACAGATGGGGAAACCGGGGCTCAGAGTAGGTAGGTACATTGCCTGGGGTTGGGGTTGCACAACTGGAAAAGGTAGAATTGAGATTCCATCCCAAGTCTAGCCGGTTCCCAAGCCCACACAGACATACTGACAGTCCATCCACTCATCCACTACGAACACATAGTCTTCCACATTTGAAGTGCAGAAACTCGCTAGGGGGTGTCAGATGGAGAGGCTCCCAGTATCGCCTACGTGGCACCTTGGCAACACGGATGAATATATTTACTTGCCTCTAGTGCCTGGTTCTGCCAATGGGTTCAACATAGTATCACGGAATCTCCGGGTTGGAAGAAACCTCCTGACGGGTAAGCCTCAGCCTCATGACATAAATGTTCCTCGCCCGCCTCAGTGAAGACGCTTGGTAACTTCCTTTAACAATCAGTGTCAAGGTCTCGTCTCCCCATTATTAAACACCCACCATTCAGTAGCCTCCGACCTGGCCCAACCGTCCTGCAAAGTCTTGTCTCCCTTTATTCTAACACGATGCTTTCATTCCAACCCTACCTGATACTTTCATCCCAACCCTAATGGAATTCCTTATGACACTGTAGCAATATAGCTTTGGAGACAAACAGCCCTGAACTTGAATCCTAGCTCCAGCTGTGCAAACCTCCAGCTGCGCAAGAGCCTTCAGTGGTCGAAACTTCAGGTGGCTCCGCCTGTAAAGTGAGGATAACAAGAGTACCAGCTTCCTGCTGTGCAGATTAAATTAAATAATGTATGTAACGCACCTAACACTTTGCTGGCATAACAATTTTTTTAAAAAGCTCTTCAAACACACAAAACCCTATCACAATGAAAACAATAAAATGTGGGCACTTTCTACTTGCTCACTGGCTTCTCACAGTGTCCTTCCTAGAACATCCCTTCATTTCCCTCTCTACACATCAGGAAACTAAGAAAAGCAAATCTATTTCTTTTACAGTCATTCTACACAGACACAATATGAACTGATCTTTTACTTCCCTGACCAACTCCAGCCCTTCAAATAAGTTTTACTTAATTTGACGTTTTTACTTTTCTTTGATGTCCCTTTCATACCCAACTAAAATCCTTTGCCATTAGGCCTTATAAACTATAACCCGAATGTAAACATTTTTCCCATCCCCTGAGCCTGGCCCAGAGCACAGATCAGGTGCCACTCACCAACTATAGCATTTCCATCTATTTCATTCGACACAATCCCAGCCACGCAGGAAACAAATCCGAATTAGCGCCTCGGCCTCCCAACAATTACTAATAAGTGCTATCAAATGCTTAAACCGTATATCCAAATCTATAAATCAGATGAATTAGCGGGAGACACTGTTAACCTCACATAAATTCTTTACTTCATAAAAATCTGCAATGGCTCTGAAGCATTTACGTTTGTGCCTGCAGGTCATTAACTCCGTTGTCAAAGGAGCTCACAAGGAAAGAGTGGTTTATGACCTGGGCCACCTCCTGCTGCTAAAAGTTGCCCCCGGAACACAGGTCCTGGGGGTAAGGCAGGGGGAATATAGTAGTAAGAGAATGAAGGATTCATAATTCCTGAGCTCCAGCAGCTGGTTGCATAAAGTTACTAAGCTCTTCCTTGCCCTGCTCTTGAGGTTCACTCATTCATCACATGTAGTGAGCAGCTACTCCAAGCAAGGCACTGTGCTCTACGTAATCTGAAAGGGATGTCCTGTTCCCCTGCGGACCAACGTGCTCATAGAGCATCTTCAAAGCATTCTGCCCTCCCTAGGTGGCCCATCAAGCATCTTTTGTGCTGGAGCTAACTGAAGAGTGCTGGACCAGAGCCAGGACTGGAGATCGAATCCAGCCCTGCACTTCACGGGCTGTTACTCTACCTCTTCTGGGCTGTTTCCTTGTCTGTAAAACTCTCTGTCTCTCTGTATCTCTCTGTCTCTCTCTCTCTCTCTCTGTCTCTCTCTCTGTCTGTCTCTCTCTCTCTGGGGGGAGGGGGAGAAATGGTGTATACTTTGGACCTGATCAGTAGTTTCTCACCTTTTCTAAAGCGTCCCTGCCCAAAAAGTGCCCACAGGCACTCCATACAAACAAGGGCAGGATTCAGGTGACTCACTCGCTCCCCAAAGCCTGCCCACGGTCAGGAGAGGAGGAGCCCACGGATCCCTGGTTAACTGCTCCCAGCAGAGGGAATAGTAATCACACACAAATAGTTACAGGTCACTGCTAACAACCTATTCAGCTCTAATACCCTATAATTTTCTAAAACGTTGCAAGCAATATGAAATGGAAAAGCGTTCCAACTTAGGAAAAGGAGAGGAAACACCCTCTTTCTGCTTCTTGGGTTTTTAAGCTTCATCCCCTGCAACCCTGCCAGGCAGTGAACCAGGCTGAGCCCAGGAGGTGACCTGAGGGGTTCAGAAAGCACAGCCAGGAGGCACCCTCAGCTCCCTTCGAGGCTTCGGGCCCAAGGCCTGCCCGGCTCCACTGTCTGCGCCCACAAAGACCCCATTCTCCCCGCCTGCAGCCTGGAAACAGCTGCCTTGGCTGCTGGCCTCTGGCTGATTCTTCACTCTTAGGCAGGGGAAGAAGGCTTTTTAGTGAAATATCACAGCTAGGAGCCTTGCCCAGAGCACAGAATGCTCCAGAGACTGGAGCCATGGATGAAGGGGATATGGTGGGGGCAAGAAGGCCGCCCCCAAAGCCTCAAAGAAATGCAAAGAAATAATTTAGAGGGCAGGCCTCAAATTCACTTTAGAAACCAAGGTTTCCCTCCAGCAAAACGGTTTGTCTGTATTAGGAGGCAGGAGGCAGGAGGGAGGAGACCTGCCTTCCAGGACAGGGGTTGGGGGGGATGTTCCTTCCACCGCATGTACCTGAGCATGTGCCCTGCACTCATACACACAGCAAATGGCCAGGTGCCCACCAGGAGGCGCAAAAGGGGCTTTGTCAAAACCACAAGAAAAAAACTGGCGCACAAGTCAAACCCTGTTACAGTAACATTTGAAGGGGACCCAATTTTTTTCTAGTACCAAAATTTAGGTGCATTATATATTTCTCTAAATAAAGAAATTTAGGGCTGAGGCTGAGAACTCTATTACACAAGAGGTTGGGAGGGTTTGGGGTTTTGTTTTTTTAAATGACATCTGCTTCACTGAAATTTCACAAGCTGTAACAGAAATTGTTTTTAAAAGAGCTCTACTCCGAAACATACAGACTTTGGTTTGTGGTATCGGATGTACCTCTCTTTGTAAAAGAAGTATGGGAAATAGGTTAATCAAATTATTATGGTATTGGGGGATGCTTATTTAAAGGAACCTCTATTATAAATTCATCGGTAGGGTATATTTGATGTGAAAAGGGCCACCCCTAATTAATTTATGTAAATATGAATGTTTACATATGATATCTGCTTCAAGGGAGGTGAGCCAATACTAATTTCTTTCAAGTGATTAACATTTTATTATTGAAACAAGTAATGATGTACTTTCTCCAAATGCAATCTGATCCTGAATGGTCTATAGCAGTTCTTCTTAGCTTAACGTTGGATGTTAAAAATGTTTTCTTGTTTTGTTTTATACAAACAAATCAGTTGTGAGATTAAGGCAAAACCACCCAGGAAACATCAGGGCGTTTCCTCATACCGTTCAAGGAAGGCATAAGCTAAGACGGTCATTGTTTGTACCCTCTTGGGTCCTCCCCTAAAGGAACTAAAATCAGGTATTTTGCCAGTCCAGAAAAACTTATGATGATGATAACAGGCTCCCAATCACAGACTGACAAAGCTTGAAGGAATGTTGGACATCACCTGGGCCTACCTGGTCATTCTAATTTGAGAAAACCAAGGTCCAGGGTAGTTCATGAAATCAAAGACCTGAGGGCTAACCTCTTTACACTGTAGATTCTGTGACAAGAGACATGGTGACTAAACATAAGGATCAGCAAATGGGTGATCTTCCACAGACTTCTCTGACGAGGACATACCTTCTGCAATGAGACAACCCTATCTTAGTCAAGACCCCATGCCCAAGATGTCAGGAATAGAAAAAAAAATTAAGAGCCATAAAGTTTTCAGAAACAAAAAGTGGCATATCCTTCAAAACACTTCCTTTATTTATGGGCCGGATATGTCATCAGAATCACTGAGATAATCTCACCTTCAGAGGTCCACTCCAAGGAAAGGGAGAGGGCTTCACAAGGGCCAGGCAGTGTCTGCTTGTTGTTTAAATTAGCAGGGAGTGACTCACTGCCAGGAGGCACCCTTTCACCCCGAGATAAGAGCAACGGGGATCCCACAGGTTGCAAAGCTGTATGCCCTGAAAGTTCTGGCTCAGAGCCTCCTAGACTTTGGCTCCTTCAGATCTCACATGGGTGCCCCACCCCTCTGAGAGACTGGCCTGCCCAGACATACCAGAGGATCCGAACCACCCGAAGGAGTGTGTTACGCACTGGACTCGTGAGTCAGAAGACACAGGTTCTGGGTCGGCTCTGCCACTATTGGCAGGAACCTTGGGCAATTCACTCACACCTTCTACTCCATGTGAAATTAGGAGAAATACAATCTGCCTTTCGAAACTGTTGTGAAGATAAAATGAGTGCATAGATAGTCTGATCCAGATACAATATGGTACTACAGTAAGTGAAGATGGCCTGAGAACCACTAGTGGGCTAGGAACAGGAAAGCTACTTCACAGTTATCTGCACAGGTATCTCTGACCTCCATCCCGGCTAGCCAGCTAGCAATGGCAAATACCGGGAGCATGGCACCCATCTGCTATCTCCTCCTGCGTGTTCCTTCCTCTTACAAAACCCAACCAGCTGAGCTAATAAACCCTCTTATCTACAAATGCTAACTAGAATCAAGGATCTCGACAGCCTGGTCAGGACAGGACATCTGGAGAGAGAGAAGAGGGAAAAGCCACCAGTTAGCTTTCTCTCACCCCACACTGCCTGCTCCAAACCGAGCCATTAACTCCAGTCCCATTACTAGAAACAAGAGGGACTGGAAAGCAGGCTCAATTGTTTTCAAAGGAAGAAGACACAGTTATGGATGTTCGCCGCCCCCCTCCCAAAAAAAGAAGCCAAATTTGATGTTTCTCTATTACAACAGTTCCTTTCACGGAGAGCTCAGTAAATGTTAGCTGCTTTATTGTTGTTATTAACTACATGCCTAGCTGACTCTGGGACAAATTATTAAGCGTTTCTCTAATCTATCAGCCTAGTCACACTATACAAAATTGTGAGGCTTATTGAATAACTTTTATTCTTAGTGATCTCATGCTAGATTGCAGTTTCCCACTGGCTCAATGTTCAGTTCATCAATTCATAACTGATAAATCTCCCTTTTCCTCTTTTAAAAACCAAGCCCATATCTCCCATTCTCTGCAAGTGCTCCACAGATCATCAACACCACCATCATATCCATATGC
This sequence comes from Miniopterus schreibersii, assembly GCF_964146895.1. Lineage (NCBI taxonomy): Eukaryota > Metazoa > Chordata > Mammalia > Chiroptera > Miniopteridae > Miniopterus > Miniopterus schreibersii. The sequence continues at coordinate 9,801,714 of NC_138118.1, read as the reverse complement.
TTCTCAGTGCCCTTTCATTTTGACCAGCAATAATCATTTTTATGCAAACCTCTCACTCAAACTTTTATATGAGAACTGGTGAGAGCCAAGCTGGATTATCAATTTTCCACTTTGGTGGCATACCTGACCAAAAAAAAAAAAAAAGGTCCAGATAACCCAAAGTAAGAAGGTAAGAAGAATGATATCATCACCCAGTGGGCAGCTGAGAGTCCATGAGAGAGCACAGCAGAAAGGGGGGAAATCTGAGCAGCTTGGTTGTGAGAGAATGTCCTAGACATGCTCAAGGATCCCTGACCTTGACTAAGCGGCAGCCAGTCAAATCTTTCCCAACTGATGGACATTTTCAGGCTCTCAAGTCTTGCTCCGGAAGTAGACTCCAGGTGCTCCAACAGGCATTCCTCTCGGCGTTTTTGTCACCAGGATAGTTCCTCTCTATCATCTAGCTACAGCCCTGCCCTTCCTCTGCATTTGAAGTTGGAAGAGTTGGAGAATATCTAAGAAAAGTGGGGCGGTGGGGGGGGGGGAGGCCATAATATTCTTTCTACAAAACACCATAAATAGAACCCAGTGCTCTCAGAGCTGTTATGAAAATACGCAAACTGAAAATATTCTGCAGTCCCTCTGAGAAACAGGTGCAAACACCACCTGTTAAAAGTTGTTACCAAACAGCTTACTTGAGCCTTTTTCTCCCCCAAAATACAACTGAGAATAACGCTTCTACATTTTTTTTTTCATGAGGGGACAGTGGTGGTAACTGCTCATTGCATCATAAATAGGAAGCATTTGCCTTCTGGTCATAAAAGATTCTTCTGGGTTACCCATGAAGCCAATGGTCTCAGAAATTACATAAGGTTTGAATGTAATAATGATGCAATTGGTGCCTTGGTGTGGGTGGGGCAATATTTTGCAAAGAAAGTCAGCAAGGCTTCATTAGTAAATAATATATGAAGTCAAAAGGGCAGCTGCTATTGTAGAAAGAATGCTCTGTTTGGAAGGGAAAGGTTTGGACTTAGGCTTCTTTCACACTCGGCTCTGTGACCTTGGGCAAGTCATGGAACCTGTCTGAGTCTCTTTCTTTAGAATATAAAATAAAAGAGTTAAGACCAGCTGGTCTCCCAAGGCCCCTGCAGCTCTGACATGCTGAGACCAGTTGTTATGTAGGCAGCCTAAGGGAATAAAATAGCCTGAAAACAAATCTTAAGCCTGAGTCAATGTTCCCTGAAACTACCTCTCTGGCCTTTCCTGAGGCTCTTTTGGCAAAGAACTAATTCCTCTGAGGATGGCTGAGCTAACAGCTGGATAGTCCTGGCTGATTTCTGCCTTTGAACAGCTGGTCTATGAGACAAACAACCGGACAGGCTTTTATGGGAAAAAAAAAAGAAAAAAGACTCAACTTTTGCAGGCCAAGTATAGATGGAAATATCAGACTTAAAAAGTGTTGTGCTGCTTTCCCCTGGCCCGCAGCCCCTTACATGGACCAATATCCTTCTGGCCCGAGCTATGCAGAACCTCGGTGAGAAATGGGGGCGAGAGAAGGGACTAGACAATTCTAGGAAGGCCCAGGAAAACTCCTGGCCATAGTTTCATGTTTTCTGCTTCATTCCTTAGAAGAAACCAGAAGTTCTAAAGCGGTCAGAGGTCTCCACCAGACCGTGGTGGCTGAGGTAAAAAAGATTATTACTGTAGGTAAAAAGATTTTTCATTGATTGGGACTCTCCTGCTGATTACAGGGTCCTGTGCACTAAATGCATATAGCTTCCCCTCACCATCATGTTGACAACCAAAAATGCTACCATATGTTTCTAAAAGCAAAAGTAGCTAACTGTCAATACGTAGACTCAGCTGGATCATGAGAAATCTATATGTTAAGCTCAGGCTCTTCGGTTTTTATTACTCATGAGAAATGTGGCGCTATGTTAAAAAATTCTCCTGATCACCATCCGGGCCATAGAATTGCATCCCCTCCGCTACCTAATGACCCACCAATATCTGAGTGTCCCTTCCCCCATGAATCCCAATACTCTCAACGTTTGCAAAGCTCGGGTTTCTAATAGGTTAAACTTCTAACTAACTTTTAAAGTCCTGGGGCTTGTAATAAACGGATCCTTTCCTCACCTTTGTTTAAACAGATTTTTGCCACCAGCAGCCCAGTTAGAAGGAAAAGGGAAAGAAAAACAGCAACTCACAGAGCCGTACACAGAGCCTGTGTGCAAAACCCGGGGGCGGCCGGACCACCTCGCTGACTCGTGATGTCTGCAACGCGCCGTAAAATTAGTAAATTGTGCCAGTGCTAATACTCCAGTCTCAACAAAGTGGTTTGTTTGTTAGGGCTTCTAGCTCACAAAAGAAGTATTTAAAAACGCTACACGTAGCCTTGGGAACAGACCAGGGGAAAAGTAAACAGAAAGCACAAGTTTTGCCTGTGCAAGCAGCAGGCCCTACACCAAGGACAGTGCAGCCCCGGGCGGATGAAGGGAAACGAGATGAGCGGAGGGTGGAAACAGCAGGGTCACAGCCACTCAGGAGAGCCTGCTGATCCGAGGTGGACAACCCTGACTCGAGAGCTGTCACCGATCCATCTATCTGAAACTTAAAATAGCCCACATAAGACTGTCTCAGTAAGTTACCGTATACCTAAGCAAGTAGCTATTTAAACTGTTACTGTAGAAAGCTATTTGTTTATCAACATTCACATCCTATATCAAAGTGAAAATATAAATTGCCTATATTTTCAATGATACACTAAATAACTGTCTACAAATGCTATCGCGCATAAATTTATAGACGGACATCTGGCAAAAAGTTGACAGTGCCTCTGCAGAGTGTAACAGATGTAGTTTTTCATTCCCATCTGTAGTTTCTACAATGAAAACCTACAGGTTTATAATGGGGGGGGGAAGCATTTGTTTTTTTAAAAAACAGACTCCATTTAATCAAATTAAGTGAGACCAGGTTTACATAGTCCTCGGGGAACAAAGAACAGTGAGGATCGCTGAATAGAGACATTTTCTGCCCAGATGATGCATATTTTATATTTCATTCCTGATTTAAAACAACAAGTAATAATAATAATCCATTGGCAGGTGCAGGCTTAAAAGACAGACCACTTCGCAGGACAATTACACCTCATTTTCCCCTGAAGCTTCAAATGTTAAATGGACAGAAATCGCCTCTCTCATTCTGTCCATCCACATCGACAGCAATTAGGACCCACATCATCTGGGCCCTTCTCCAACAAGCAAGGTACCTACCAGGGGACGTGCAGGGTTTGTCTCCACTAACAGTGTCAGTCAGGAACTCGGGATGTAATAGAATGGAAAATGCTGGAAACAAGCTCCCCTTTATTCACCCTCTCCCCTCCAGGTGGGCCCTGACAGTCTCCCAGCAACTCCTCTATCAATAACGCCTTTTCTTTATAACTCAGAATCTCCACCCTTGGCCACTACAATTAAGCTTTTATCCTTATATTGTATTCAGTGGCGGTTTCTGTCCTCTCATGACTTGGGGCCACCAGCTACAAATACCTAAAGTAGTATCTTTGATCCTGCACTCCAACTCCCCTGTTCCCTTCCCAAATTACAGTCCGCTAAACAGAGAGAACAGACAAGCACTGGTTGCTCGCTTTCTCTCACCCACTGTAGCAGGCGGAATTCTAAGATGACCCCAAGATCCCAGCTCCCTGGTGGACGCACCCTAAGATCCCCTTGAGTGGGACCTGTACGACCTCGGATGACGGCTGCCTTCTGATGAGTGCCAGGCTACATTATGGTGAAGGCTATTTTGCAGGTGTAATTCGGGTCCCAGTTCCATTGACTCTGAGGTCATCAAAAGGGAGATTATCCTGGGTGCGTCTGCCCTAACCAGGCGAGCCCTTTCAAAGAAGACCCAGGCATCAGAGAGATTCTCCTCCTGGCCTGGGAATAGCAGGCCAACAAGAGTCCTACAGAAACCAAATTCTGCCAACAAGCCCGGGAGCCTGAAAGAGGACCCCAAGTTTGGTGGAGAAGCTGACACCTGACTGCAGGTTGGTGACTGAGACCCTGAGCAGAGGACCCTGACTCTTGGCTCAGGGGCACTGTGAGATAATGCATGTCATTGTCTGAAGCCACTAAGCTGTGGTAATTTAGGCAGCAACAGGAAACTAATACACCCACCAACTGGTCACATAACTGTCCATTCTCTTGCCCACACTCTTCTTGTCCACGCTCTGAGGATGCCTATGTGGAGGAAGAATTCATCCTGAGGGTAGATGTAGGGCTGGAGGCTCTGTGAGCCTTTTAGTCAGCCTCAAACTAGGGAGCATGGCCTGGCTGGGCGCGGCTCAGTGGTTGAGCGTCGACCTAGGATCCAGGCAATCGGGGTTCGATTCCCGGTCAGGGCCCATGCCCGGGTTGCGGGCTCGATCCCCAGTCGGGGGCGTATGGGAGGCAGCCGATCAATGACTCATCATTGATGTTTCTATCTCTCTTTCTCCCTCTCCTTTCCTCTCTCTGAAATCAATAAAGACATATTTAAAAAACAACAAAAACAACTAGGGAGGGTGGCCCTGACCACCCCCATGCCCAACATGTCCGAGACACTCCACCCGTGTCTTAAATCTGACGCTCAGCCTCACCTCCCTCTGTTCACTCCTGGGACGTGAAGCTAAGGTGGCAGCTGTGACTTCCCACCTGGCCTCCCGGAGCACAGATCTAGGTTTGGAGAAACCTTTTTCCTGACAGTCTGGCCAAGACCAAGTAGATTTTTTTGATTTTTTTTTTTAAAGAAACTTTTACAAGAAAACTAAGGGGAAGGAGGAGGAGCATTTTTGGAACGAAGGCAGATACATTTACACAGGCATTTCTGTGTAAATGTATCAAATTAAGCATTTCTGACTTAACTGAGGGCCAGTCACAGCCTGGCCTGGCTGCTGCGGCTCCTGGAACACCGCTCGCCACATCCACTTCCTTCCCGGCCCTGTCTTTGCAGGAGGCACACACTGTGCCAGTCCCCTCTGGCACGACTTGAGTTTGAGTTGGCACCTGCCTGGCTCTGCAGCCTCCCTCCAGGTCCTCCCACTCTGGTTTCTAGCTGAACGTTGAGCAAGGTACTCCCCCGTCCGACCTCGGCTCCTCTCCCAGGCCTCACACCAGGGACCTTACAGGCAACACTTCTGCTCCACTCACTGCCTTTAGGCCTCTGTGCTCCTGTGTCTTATTAGTGTTCTCTGATCTCCTGGGCTTTGACTCACTTAAGATGAGGAATTCACTATGTGTCAGCCAACGATGCTGAATTCCAGGGATACGGAGAGGCTGTCACAAAGCTCAGGCCTACTGGGACTGCCTAACACATGCCTATTAGTCCATTACTGAGGCTGGTACTAAATAATCTTAATAATATTAGTATTATACTATATAAGTATGCTATTTATTGTTAATATTTTATTAATATGATATAATATTAATGTTACATATTATTGATATATTATTCCAAAATTCAGTTCATGGTCAACCTATTTTTCTTGGCTAGTACCTAAGCCGAAGTAGCACCATGGTGGGGTCCAAAGCTGACCTGCACCTTTTCTATTTCCTACAGGTATACTCTATAAAGTTGGGGGGAAAAACAAATGCATCGGAGTTTCAGGGTCTAAGGGCCATCTCCCTATTGACTCCTCACTATCAGATACCACTGCAAGTAACAGAAGGAAACAGAATATTGATTTGCCTTGGCCAACATGAATCAGTAGAAGTAAATATTAACCTCTAAGGGGGTCCTCTTGGCTATTCAAATGTATGCTGGGCTCAACACAAGAATTCCCTAGTTTGACTTTTCCTATCAAATCCACAAGTATGGGTATTAGTATTTTACTGAAAACTAGCCTCATGAAAATAAGTTGACTGTCCCCATCCATCATCTGTCTTAGACCACAAGCTCCTAGAAGACTCTTCAGATGCCTTTGGTTGCCTTTGTTCTGTGACCTGCACAACATGAGTGGCCGCTCAAATGAGTTCTAATGATGGCAATGAAAACCAGTGAGGGTCCCTGGGAATCACCCATGTCCGTTTTGTTAAGGATGGCTGTGCAGGAGTCATTGGGAATATAATGAGACATTCACACAAGAATGGGAAAGTTCCTAAACAAGTTACACATGAAGGCATCCCTTTTTCTAGTTGAGAACTGAGTCTATAGCTCGCTTCAGGGTCCAGAGGTCACTAGTCTCAGAGTAATCTCAAAGGCCAAGCCAGCAAAAACAGATGTTGTTTTCTCTCAAGCAGATACCAGCTATCAAAGTTCAGAAGGAAACAGAAAGAAAAGTTCAGAAAGAAACAGTTGGACCTGAAGTTTAGCATTCGGATTACTGACCCCATCATCTGTGCCACTGTGAGAGCACTCTAGCAATCGGGCTTCATCTGCTAATGCCACACAGATGTTAAAAAAAGAACATGCTGGAAACTGTGTTGTGTAGGTGTCAACTGAATCTCAAAACATTTTATAAAGGATCCACACATTCTCATTTAATTGCAGAATTATCAGTAGAAAAAGAATCTTCTTATGCTCCCTCCAGCCCTAGTAATTCAAAGGTTGGCTGCGTGGGAAGGCTTTATCCACAAAGGTCCAAGAGTTGGGGGTCTTATTGTACAAGTCACTTCCTTATATTTCACTTTTCCCATCAGTAAAACGGGCACCAGTGTTACACTAGCCTCTTCCACACCACTTATTTGACCTGGGTCTGTTTAGCAAGTCTCTTCCATCACTTTATTCATCAGCTAATGTGTACATAAAGCTTGTCAACATCCTGATCAAGATTAGGAAAATAGAAACCTAAAGGAGACTTCATTAATGTTTATTCTGAAACATTTATGTTTCTTCCACTAGGAAAAAAGAATGTGTTATGGGAGAGTGGAACTAAGCAGTGACATCAGCTTAGACGCTCATCGATGGAGCCGGTGCCACCGTTTACTGGACAATGGTGCTATCCAGGGGTGGTCATCTCCAGGCAGAGTCGCTAGGAAACAAAGGTCACTGACAAGATTACGTGTAGGTTTTTCTCTCAGAATCTACTGATAAGCTTCATATCAACACAGTTCTTATCATCAGAGGTGTGCTGAGGAAAATGACTAAGGATATTATTTCATGAACTCTTCACAACAAATACGTGAATTAAGTCATATTATTATCTCCGCTTTATCAATGAAAAAATGCCAGCTCAGAGAAGTTCTAAGACTTGGCGAAAGTTGCACAGCTGAGGAAGGGACAGAGCCAGGAAATCAAAATGAGTTCTTCTCACTGTGAAAGTCCCTCTTTCCACTACACCATAGGCCTCTTGGACCTTCGTGGTTAAAATGTGGGCGACTGTTGTGATGTGTGTGGGCATAGGAGAGGCATTGCGTTTTCCAGTGAACGTCTGTTCTCACTCATCAAAGGAAAAACCAAGACTCACTCGATGGGCCTCTGCTAGGGGCAAAATGCCTGATAGTCATTTCAGAAAGACAGGTAAGGGCAGGTAAGCTTACCCTCAATTCATATTTGTGTCTTCTGGTTCAATGAAGGTAACGAATCCATCCCCCTCACTGGGTCATTGTAGAGATCAAATGGCACAGACCACGTCAAAGAACTTTGCAAATGCGAAAGCCCTCCTACAGGTAAGGTTCATTACCATTGTCCCCGGCCAGATGCAGAGGGCGGTTTCTCACCTCCTCCTCTCCGTGCATCTGAGCTATTTCCTGGGAGTGCTTTTTTCAGGATTTGGTTTGCTTGGGGAGGGGTGTTAAGATGAATTGTGGGGCCTCCACAGATACCAGAGTAGAAGTGTGTCTGTGTAGCCTTCCAAAGTGAGCCACTTACGGCTCAGTGAATCACGGCACAGCCAGTCAGTAGAATAGCAATAGAATGGCCAATCCTCATTGTATGTGGAGTCCCTATGTGCAAATCTGCCTACCTGCTACGTTTGTAACCTCAGTATCAATACTTGCGGTGCTTTCTGTTGTTCACAAATCTGCACAGAGCAACAGAAACTTGAGTTTCCTGAAGTGCAGGCTCTCAGCTGAGCTTGAACCAAGCAACCCTCTGCCTTCTTGTTCCAGATCTCATATTGTAAACAAGTGTCCTTTTCATGGTCCATTTACTGCCACATTTTTCACATTTTTGCACTTTTGTGTTGGTGATTTTGCTGTTTAAAATGACCCCCAAGCATAGGGCTGAAAGGCTGGCTAGTGTTTCTAAGAGAAGCAAGCCGTGATGTGCTCTATGGGGAAAATCCATGTGTTCGGTAAGCTTGGTTCAGGCATGAGCTATAGGGGCATGGGCATGAGTTCAATGTTAATGAATCAGCAAAATATATTAAATACGGTGTCTTTAAACAGAAACACACGGATTCTATTTAGGCATTAAAATTTGTAAGTACAAAATGGAAACTTGAGGAAGTGTGGGAAAATACCTGTTAGGCATTTATTTAAAGGATTACCTGGTAACTATCTAAAACCATATACCTGAAAAAGACTGGGAAGGAATATATAAAACAGAGAATCGTGTCTCTAGGTTAGTGGAAATACAGATTTTTCATATTTCTCCAACTTAGGTAATGTATTTTCATGGTTTAAAAATAAAGTTTTAAGTGCAGAATAACTGCTACCATGAATGAGAAAAATACATGAGTCCTTATGGTCAACTTTATGACTAATGCTATGTTAGGCAACCAGCCCAAAGGTAATTAGAACCATCAGGAGGTCTAATGAGGTTTAATTCACTTCTCTGAGAATCTTGAAAGTGAACTTCCTAATATGGATCTGATTTATCATCAACAACCCAGAAGGTCCTCTTCCTGTTTTGATTTGCACTGTCCCTACCATGTACTCAGTGTCCTTCCCCACTGCCGATATGACGTCACTCCCAGGCCCTCTGAGTCTCAGACCCTCACCTCAAATGTCACCCCAGAAAGGCAGTGCCTATGCCTCCAACTGCAGTCGTGGACCCTGTTTTATAATCTTCATGGCATTTACCATTATCTGAAATTATTTATCTGTTCCACCTGTTATTGCCTGACCTCTGCCCCCCTCATTGCACTATACAGGGACCGTCCCCTTGCTCACTGTCGCACAGCCACCTCACCCACCCCACCCACCACCACACCCAGAAGGCCGAAATAGTCAATAAATAGTTGCTGACTTATCGACTCTTAGGTCTTCCTGATTCCTTTTTCTCTTTTGGCCCCAAACCAGCCATAGTCATTCATTTACCTGTCTGTCTTTTTTTATTTATTTCTTTATCATTATTGTTGAAAATATTACAGGTGTCTCAGAGGGAAGAGGAAGGGGGGTGGGGGTAGGACGAGATTAACCAAAGAATTTATATGCATATATGCACAACCCTTTACCTATCTGTCTTATTCCAGGAGTTGAGGAGTACATCAATCATGGGTAAGTCCTCTCGATTTATATGTCTCGATGACTCTGTTCCCACTTATTTCGGGGAGACAACAGGGTTCTGAATTAGAGATCTGGGTCTCTGGAAGTCACTGCGGTTGATTTACAGTGAGATTGGCCCTGGTGGTGTTTTGTTGAAAACCTTCTTATCGCTTAGCTAACTCCACATGCCTTCTCCATGACCAAATGACTGCGATCGCCTTCTAACTTCCCCACACACATTCCAGTTCGGCTGAAGTCCTACGGGTGGATGGATGAATAACAGCGTCTGAGATCTGCTGTTGGTTTATGTTAACGTTTTTCAAGAAAGGCCAGCAATCCCCAACACACAGCCCTCCTGAAGGGAGGCATGCAGGCGGCTGTGCAGGAGGAGACTTTTGGGTTGGCGATGACCGTCTGGAGAAGTGACTATGGAGAAATGATTTTATCTCTGTTGTAAAATGCTTTTTTACACGTGTGTGTTTTCTGGCCGTGAAGGACCCTGAGCTATTTCTAAGATCACGTCTTCATCAGAAAGCAGCTGTAATAGAGAAAAAATGCTTTACCTAATCCTGTTTCCATGATGGTTTCCAGGCAACTGCTTGATGCTTGATACGATCATGGGTTTTCACAACACCCAGTGATATGACACAGTCAGGAGAAAAAAGAAGCAGGGGCTTGTGAGCGGCAAACATGGAAGGCTAAGCGGAACTTTCCTGATGAATCATAAGAAGAAAAAAATCCAGTCGCTCTTAATGGACAGACGATCAGAACCCTGAGAGGCCGGGCACAGGCTTCTGTCTGGGACTCTGAAACTTCACAGCACAGCTAGGATTCTGCCCTTGCATCTTGAGATACAAGTTGGATTTGTCCTACCTGCGCACGAGGAATAAGAAAAGGGCATGGACGGAAAAGGGATTCTAGGGACAGTCACCTCACAGGGGGATCTGAGCATGAATTCCTCACTGGGCAGATCCAGGTGGGCAGTCCCGCCCCCAGGCCTGTAACTTCTTTAGTGAAAGGTTTGAAGCCAGCCCTGCCCATTGTTACTGTGCATCTAGGTTAACACGCCTTGGAGACGCCAGAAGTAATACCCCTCAAAGGTGTAACCACCCTCGGAAAAGCACATAATCTCGTTAACTCTCCCTTGCTTTCTCCTACTTTCATGTAATCTTCCCTAATTCCCTCCTTAATTCCAAATGCATCAAAGAAACTGCACAACTGTTCTTTTTGGGAGCAACTGAGATCTTGCTTCCGGCAGTGTCATGGGTTTGGCTGAAATAAGCTCTTATTAACAATTCTCTGCAGGTCTGGATCTTTCTTATGTTGACAATGATAATTAAAATTGCGAAATGACCCTGTAGCATTTAATGATCACTGGGGACAAAAGTGTAGGATTTTAGTGTTTACTACATTTCACTCCAATTGTATATCATTTTTCCTGAAAAGGAAAGGCTAGTAATCAATTGAGGAGCACAACTCAGTTTACAAGATGCCTGCTCCTCCTGGGAAAGTAGGAATGAGGCCAGGAGGGCTGTGGCTTCTGTCACTTATAGGTAGGTGTCTCTTTGCTCCCTGCTCTAACTACAATAGCTCCTGCTTTCTGTTTTCATCAATGTTCAGCAGAAGAAACAATCAAGGGCCTTGCAGGGTGGCATCACCCTTTCAAGGACAGTCATGCTTTAGTTCTGAGCTACTTAAGGAACACCCCTATTTTTATTTTTATTTTTTTATTTTATTGTTTTAATATATCTTTATTGATTTCAGAGAGAGGAAGGGAGAAGGAGAGAGAGATAGAAACATCAATGAGAGAGTCACTGATTAGCTGCCTCCTGCACGCTCCCCAACTGGGGATAGAGCCCGCAAACTGGGCATGTGCCCTGACCGGGAATCGAACCGCAATCTCCTGGATCCTAGGGTGATGCTCAGCCACTGAACCACACCCAGCCGGGCAGCACCCTTATTTTTAAAGCCCAGTCGATTTTTGCCAAGCTCCCAGATCCTCCATGTGTAGGGTTTCCCTGGAACCGCGAATAAAGGAGTTTGGGATTCGCACAGTGTTGTGTGACGAGAGAGAGAAGACAGGCAGGGGGCCTGGAGGGATGGTGACCACCTGCCCCAGTTTGCTCAGACGTTTTAGCATTGAAAGCCTTGCAGCTAGAAAAACTCCTCAGTCCCAAGCAAAGCAGGACAATTGCTCAACCGACAAAAGAGGAGGGAGAAAACTGCAGACGCCGCCTAAGCACAGGCGAACTTAGTCATTCAACATGCAGCCACGGAGAGCCGGGACTGGAAGCCCTGCGCAGAGGCGGCCTGCTCTGAAACTGCAGGGAGCCAGCATCCTGGAGCCTCCGCCCTGCTCTCTCCACGGGATCCGGGCTCTTGTTTAACATCAAAAAAAACCTCTAAAACGCAGCATTCCTTAGACTTAGCCACCGGTAGAAACATCATTCCTCCAGCGTTTTCACCTGCACTTAAAGGTACCTAATCGATGGCCACAATAAATCACTTTCCTGACCTCCAGTGGTCGCCAGGAGAGCCTTGTGCGAGCAGTTAGCACCCACACTACCCTCCATCATCAGAAAGCCCCCGGAAAGCCTTGCCCATTTTAACCTGCAGGAGCGAGAACCATCAGACAGGCATGGAAAAGGCGCCTGTTCACAGACATTTCCTTTCAGAAGCAAACAGCAGAGGCCTGATGGATAGCAGCGAGTTGAATCCTCGCCTGCTAAGTGCCACAGGGCAAGTGTGACAATGGAAATCCTATGACCCATTCTTCTGGACAGCCTCACTCATCTCGCCTTGGGCCCTCAAGCCAACATCAACATCAGGTTCAAAGATACTCACCACGCCTAGAAATCTGTGCAAGGAAACCTGGCAGTTGGTTATAATTTGGGATTAAAATGTTGTTCTAATTGGAAAAAATTCTGAAATAAAGAGCAATTCAGAAAATAATTTAGCAGGTAGCCCTGAAGCCCACCGCCCAGACTCTTACAACGTACATCTGTGATGTGGGCCTCGGGTTTTCAAAAAGAGAACTGAAATGTGACAGATAAAACTAGAACCCCACTCAAAGCAGCAGGGACCACAGGAAGGTAGAAGCTGAGTCTCCGAAAGATTAACTAGCATCCCCAAGGCTACACAGGGAGTGTCTTCGGGAATTCAAATCTCATTCTTCCTCGCTGTAAGTAAAATTTCTCTTCTCTCTCTGGGCCCCTCAGGATCCACTTAAAATCATTCCTAATTTGATGCTTAAAACACTAATCAAAGCACGTGATTCCAGGACTCAGATTCCGCTGCCACCAAGTGCTAACAGATGCCACGTATTTGGTGACAAGACCGAACCGTCAATTCACAGTGGGAACGTGAAACTTCAAATCAGAAAAGACCAAAAAGGCCTTATAATTATTTTATAAACAGTTGTTTCCTGCTTCCAAGTAAGTGAAAATGAAATTAAAAAGCAGCCATTGTGTAAAAGATGTAATATATAACCAGTGGACCATAATTTCCATATAATTGACATTTTTCAGTCTAGAACTCCCTCAAAATTCCCTGCAAACCAAAACTGAGCTCTCGCAAGCCCACCTCAGCCCCTTTCACTCTGCCTATTCCATCTTTGGGGTCCTGAGAATCCATCAGGGTCGGGCCAAATGTTTTTTGAGAAGCCAAAACCCAGAAACACCATACTGAAACAGGCCCAAATAATGTCGACAGTTATTTCATTTTAATTTGCTTGTCACAGTCCAGGTTCTGAATGCTGTGATCCAGACACACAGCACAGTGTTTCACCTGAAAAGTGAGACCATTCAAACAGGTGAAACAACATTCCCCAGGGTTTGGTGGATCTGCTCACCTTTTTCTAGGAAAAGCAATCTGCCGTTTGCAGGAAAGTGGCAAAAATTCAATTAACCCAGCTGTGGAAGAGCTGCCTTTAGAGAGGAACAGTGTTCCATTTTATAAAACAGAGGCTTTTCTCAAAACAGTGTATGTGGATTTAATCCAATATCCCTACTGATGTAACATTAAAATTCTCAAAATGTTCTGTCTCCCTCTCTTCCTGCGTCTCCACTCACACAGCCCCGACTGCTATCTAGCCAGACACACTGACGTGGGTTTCCCAAAGGGACAGTGCTCATCGCACCTCCCTACCTTTGGACACAAGAGGCTTGCACCCCAGAATTCCATTTCTCCCATCGCCACCTGGAAAACTTCATACACAGCCTCTTCCTACTCACCTAGTAAGTCATCTCACTATGTGCCCAAAGTGCGCCCAGAGCCCCTGACATTACTCCTATTACTGCCGTTATCGCTTATTTTGTGCATTTTTATCTATTTCTTGCTCTTCAGGGCTGTGGCCACAGGATTTAACACAGTGCCTAGAAACAGCAGAAGCCAAATAAATGCTGGACAGATCTGTGACAGGCATTCCCTCTCACTCCTCCGCCCTCTGCACCGCATCCTGTCCATCCACAGGGCTGCCTAGGTACAGGACTCCCGGTCACCCTTCACACTGAAATCTCAATTCAGCCCTGACTACCTCCCACCAGGAAAAAAAATACAGCACCTGCAACCTAAACAGCGAGGCCACTCCCTCAACTAACAAAGAACCCTTCAACTCAAGAGAAGATGGGTCATTTTTCTTCATTTTATAAAGTGAAGGATATTTTGCTAATCCAAATAATTCCTACTCCCTCCATTCAATTTACCTGTTTTGAAAGTTTTCTCCAAAGAACACGCCTGTAGAAAGATATCAGGGGTAAAAGAAGAGTGGTAAATGCAGGGACTTTATCTCTTGACTCTGCCAAGGTCTTAATTGATCAATAAGCAAAAATACTTCAGATAAGCTCTTACTAACATTTGCTGTCCCACGGGGTGAAATAATAATCATAAAAGAGCTTCTCCTCAGGAAGGTGGAGGCATCCTGTCTAGCATCTTGTATACTAGGCCTGACCCACTGAAGTCTCAAGGAGCTTGAAGTCTTATTAAACTGAGTCAGTCACTTTCTAGTTTTCTCCTAAATCCAGGCGATCACTGTACCTACTACTCTCCATGGTCCCTGAGGGAGGCAGGCAGCTCCCTGAGCCCTCCTCTTCCCTCCCTGCTCATGCAGTTCCCTGGGGTTGGTGGGAGTATAGTTGAGTTTAGAATTTATAGGCCAAAAGACAATTCAGGGAATTCGTGTTACCCAGGCACACAAGGCCAAATGTATGGCTAACAGGCTAACAGAGTGAGAAGGGCATTCATATTAAAAAGAACCCCATGGAGTTTGGGACTTTGGGACAAACCACTGAGCTCTCAAATCTGGTACCTGGGGAAAAATGATTGGCATGTCTACTCCCTCGAAGTGACCAGGAAAAATATCCTTAACTACTTAAACAAACCCAGCAGCTTGAGATTATCTGATGGACTAAAGAGTTTCAACATCATTTTATTTAAGGAACTAACCTTTCTGCTTAGCATGTGCTACAGTGCAATGTCTAAATGTTCCAAGTGATCCAGTTAATGATGGGGGTAAGGCTCTTTTCCCCACACACCTTTTGCGTCAGAGGACAACTAAAAAGCTGTTCCTGAGCCAGGGCCGCCTGAGCAGCCTCCAGTGAGGTCATCCAGCTGAGGCTTCCCCACTCTGCCTGGCCACTGCTTAGATACAGTTGGATGGATCTGGTCAGGGGTGAAATCCAAGGAAGGTCTGGCAGGTTCAGGGTCAACGTTTAGTGCCTGCATTTTACAAACTTGAGCTCTGGCTGCAATAAAAGGGAAGTAATAACTTAAGCATTTCTTTTCAGTCTTCAGAACATCGATTCATGGGTGGGGGGGTGGGGAGGTGAGAAACAAAATTAAAGCAGAAGACACTATGGTAGACTTGAGAATCTACTGACTCCAAGGAACTAGAACAGACTTATCAATGAGGATTGTACAGCTCTCAACTGGGGGGGACTGCAAAAATGTCCTCAGTACTATGCAGCTCCTCCCATGAAGAGGTGGTCTCCATTTCTCTGCTCACAGATTCTAGACTGGCCTTTTGAGTTGCTTTCACCAAGAGAATGTGGTGGAGGTGACATTGTCCAAGTTCTGAAACTGGACAGAACTTAACTCCAGAATCTGGTACTTCCAATCTATTAGATGGGCCAGGTACAGAAACCCAGGTACAGAAACCCACCAGGGCAGGAAGCCCCAGATGCCTAGCAAGGGGCAAAACTGGGAAAACAAGAACCTTGTCCCCAGGGTAACCTATCCTTCCCCAGCATATCACTGTTCATGAGGTTTAGACACCCTGAGAGTTACTCTCTAAAGATATCATCCAAGCCTCAGTTGTATTTCTGCTCCAGGCCCAGAAAAGCATCGAAACCAAACAAGTGGTGCTGTGGCTGCCTCAGGACCAGCTACATTGGCTAATGACCCCCTGTCCTGGTACCGACCAATCAGTAGAGGCCAGGATCCTGAAAAAGCATCCCTGGAAAGCTGATGAATATTCTATTGAGACACTCCCGAGGCCCCCCTAAGATTTCCACCTGCAAGAGAGAGAGAAATATGCTCAAGGCAAAGGACCTAGTGCACACTCCCCACCAGGGGAACATGCCAGTGCCATCTCCATCCCCCTTCATCCCTCTGAGGGGATCCCACAAGACTTGCAACCAGGGGAGCAATGGGCAGAGGCAGCTAGTCCCGGGCTTACCCCCTGATCCCGTCTTCAAGGCGCCCCCTCTCTGACTTCTCAGTGAGCCAAAGCAGCCCAGCCCAGGCTCTCCTGTTGCCTCTTCTCTGCCCTTCCTTGTTTCATGTACTTTTGCTGTCTTCATGGACCCAATACCCTTTGGCTCACTGCTGTGTAGCCCTTCTCTTTAGATGTCCCCCATCCCCCATCCGTAATAAATTCAATTTTTCTTTATTCACCATTTGAGATGGCTATTTAGCCTGCCCACGGACCACCGACCTTAACCTTTCAATTAATAATACAAGAATAAACTCAGTGCATACTCACAACTGGAAGCCTACTTTTGCCCACCCATGTATTTATCTTTGACCATGGAGCTTGCCTAATTGTTTCCCTGGATCATTTAAAATCATCCTCCCTAAATTTCTGATACAGGAATAATTACGTTTAGGTGTTAGTTGATTTGTTTTGAAACCCTAAAATAGATATGGCATCCCCCTACTTAGTTTGGTGTTTTGGGTTTTGTTTTGTTTTTTGTTTTAAGCCTATCTTACTCAGTGTTTGGCACATCTGTTGAAGAAAGAAAAGCAAAGAAAAATGACAAATGATGACAACACCAAAATAAGAATTTATCCCAATCTATTTTCAGCAGAAGCCTATTCCTGGAAAGTCTAAATAGCCCCCCTCACCCCCTTTAAAATTACCATATTAAAGAAACCCTCAATCTACCAACAAGCCTCTACCCTGGCTTCCCAAACACTTCCAAATCCATCAGGCACTTGACAGGGGAATGTTTTCCTCAGCTGTTTACCTTCTCACACTCAGCACAGGTACTGAAATACCTGAGGCTATGGATCCATCAAATACAAGAATGTTAAACCACCCAGCAAAACCGGACCACGGCAGTCAAGATTTCCTCTGAGCTCTCAGGCCCCAGGGAGGGAGGAGGGGGACAGCTGTGATATGCAAGGTAGCCAGACACTGAATTATCTGGGCAAACTGCTTCCAAATTCTTCAGATTCTACCCTTCAGCTTACAGAAAATCGCAAACCACTAGTGATTTTAGTTCCACTAAATATCTATTTCGACTCAGAGACTATCCAGTAGGGGAAACAAGACAGATGAGAAAACTGCCTACGTAAAGACACTCAAAATGCAGATCTCCAAAATCTGAGTTAGGTCAAGGGGCACAGTGGCGGGTGGTACCCCACAACTGTTCAAACTGCCGCCCGCTGCAGTCATCACCCTCCTTCAGATAACTAACAATTTTCCTATCAATAAAAATCCATTCTCTTCCCACTCTCCCTCAAACACACATCATACACACAGACATGTTTACACTTATTACAAGAGACAAAAGCCAAAAAAGACAGGAAAAAAATGTGGAATTCTGTTAGTTTAAGCAGTTGATGTTTTTTCCCCCTCTAGAATAATTAAATGAAATCAATAATCAAAGCCTCAAAATTAACTTTGAGGCTTTTGAATCTACTTCTGAACTATTAGAATATTATTATTAGAATGTTAACAGAACCTGTAAGAGAGAAATGCTCCCTCTCTCTGGTGCCCTGCAGGCAGATAGCGCCCTGCTATAAATATGCTAATTAACTAGAGATTTTTTTTTCCCTTGAGGCTTGAATAGTCCATTGCCCTCGTCAGCAAGAGGTGGGGCAATATGCACAAAGTAATGACTGTTTTTCAAAGATTGACAGGTGTCTCCAGACCTAAAGTGACACCTACCTGTCTAAGGCTCACACCCATCCCTTGCCTCGCCCGCCCGTTCTCCCTTCTTTTGACTCTAAAAGACACCTGAATTCCAGGCTCTCTTAACATAGATTTGAGGATTAGTTCTCTGGCCTTCTCCAGCTGGGTCTTCTTGATCAATAAACCTTTCCCTGTGTCAAACTCTGACATATTGAATATCGACCTTTCTTTTGAAGCGTCGGGCACCAGGAACCTTGTACCTGTAACAATCCCACAGGTGATTAGAGACTAAACATCTATTAGGCCAAGGTTAGTGGTTCTTACAAAGCACCCTGGCCCCAGAAAGCACTGACTAAACAGTCTTAGAGACGGCACGTGGCCCATATCAGGAGGGAAGAGCACAACAGGAAGCCGGGGGTTCCCATCTGAAAGATGCAACTATCTGCAAAGCCTGGGCACAAGTCTGCGCTCTCCTAAGGTCAAGTGAACTGACCAAGGAGACCTCATGAATCTCCCTCCACTTAAAATGGTCTGATTCTACATCTGAGGAAGAGCAAAAGAGAGTGCTGATATTTATGCCAAAACTGGCAATTGGGAGATCAAGCCACTGTATCTAGACTCCTAGCCTAGGGCAGGGATACTTTTCTCTTTTTTATTTTTTTTAATTCTCACCCGAGGATATTTTTTCCATTGCTTTTCAGAGAGAGTGGAAGGGAGAGAGAGAGGAACATGGATGTGAGAGAGACACATCGATTGGCTGCCTCCCACACAAGCCCTGGACTGGGGCCGGGGATGGAGCCTGCAACCGAGGGACGTGCCCTTGACTGGACTCCAACCTGAGACCCTTCAGGCCGCAGGCTGACGCTCTTTGTACCAGACAAACCGACCAGGCTAGGGCAGGGATTCTTAAACGTTAGCATAGTCTTAATCCCTTTGGGCAGCTCTAACAAAATACCACAGGCTGGGTGGCTTATAAACAACAGAAATTTATTGGTTTCTCTGAGCCTCCTCCAACTAGGTCTAAAATTAGGTCAGTCCCCCAGTCCAGCCCCCTCAACCCCATCACATGGTCTCTGTCCCAACCCATAAATGAATCCATCCAGTTTGGCAGCTCCCACCTGCCACACCATCGGTCTCCAAGTTAAAGCATAAAATCCTGACAGCGTATGAGAGCATGTCTGTGTACATCACAGGGGGCAGGGGGAAAGTAGGGGGAAAGGAGAGGAAGGGAAAAGAGGGAAGGAGGAAAGAAAGAGAGATGTAAGAGTCAAGAAAAGAGTAGAGCAGAAGAGCAAGAAGGAAGAAAGAAGATACGGTGCCCAGAAAAACATATAAGGACAAATAAGGTCAAATCAGGACATTTGTGGGGCTGCTTAGTCAGGAGACACAGGGAAGTCTGGCACCACAGCAAGATCCCTGGTCTTCCTCGTTAAGCCAAAGCAAACTGTCCTTAGTCTGAGAGAGAATGTGCGTGATACCAAGATCTCAAGTCATAAAAACGATGTCTGCTCTTTCATCGACCAGATTTTTAAAAATATAGCCGCAAAGGACATTTTAGGAAGAACTGGGGCAATTTGAACAGGGACGTATTAGAAAACAGCAGGGCATCGATGTTAAATTTTTTTTTGAGCAATGGGGGGATTTTTATTGAGGCCTTTTAGGAGTATGTCTTTGTTCCTCAAGGATGCTTGCTAAAGTATTTAGAGATGAAATGTCATGATGTCCCATCTAACTTTCAAAGGGGTCAGCAAAACAAAACACACAAAGAAAGGGAGAAATAAGCTAATGTGGTAAAATATTAACAACTGGTGAATTTAGATAAAGGATGTGTCTTCATTGTACTATTTTTACAACTTCTCTCAGGTCTGAAGTTTTTTGAAAAAAACAAAAACATTAGGGGAAAGAATTATAAACTAGCCCCAATCTAAAAAGCAAAACTTCCATAAACCTTGGGACACCCCCATTTGCCCAATAAGTCCCTCCTACAGACTCTGAAGGCACTATTATGTGGGGATCAAGGGCTTATCCAGCTCATGATTCAGGCTGCCTGAACTGGGATATCATCTATCACTGATGCACAGAACAACTTACTTAACATCTTCAAGCCTCAGCTTCCTCACCTGTAAAATGGGGCCAAAGATAGTACCTAACTCAAGGGGTTGTGAGAATTAAATGAAACAATCCACAGAAGTTATTATTGTTATTATTATTACTTATGTGAGACAGGACAGGATAACACCATCCCCACTTAAATTACCCAAATAGAACCCCAAAGGATAAGCTATTTTGTTCTAAAATGTTTTCTCTCTCGTCTTCTTATGTAAAACACAGAGAAGCAATCTCAGCTGGCGTGTGCCAGAAACCACAGAAATTGGAATCAATCCACACACATCACGTCTTTAAGAGGGGAACAGGGTGACGCCTCTCCACCAAACAAAGTTTCTTATAAACTCTGTTCCTTAACTTCACTCAGGCTAAAGCACTTGCAACGAAGAAACGACAACTGTAAGAAAGAAAAATGAGCCTCCTCTGTAAGCAGGACAGTCCATGGAGCTGGGTAGGGCTCGACGGGAAGTCCAGAGTCAAAACAGACTCCTTCTTCTGGCAGGAAAAGCTGGGCCGAGGAGCTGCAGGGCCGGTCCTCCCCTCCCCACGGCGAGGGCCTTGAGGCCTGGGAGTGTGGCCCAGACAGAGCACATTCCACAGGCTGGAGCGCAGGCGTGGGGCCAGCGGCCTTCAACACCACTTTTGTACCCTCCGGCAAGAAAGAATGTCTGGAACCAACAGCATGTGCCTTGTTCGAAGAGCAGATTTCTCCTCTGGCTGTTTCTCCAGCTTACAGGAGAACTGTTATGCGGGGCACATCCACCTATACCGCCCTTCCTTCAGAACCTCGCACCGCTGGGCAAGACTTGGGAATGTGAAAACTATTCGGGCTTTTCAAAACTCTCAAGGATGGTGTGTTCCTAACATCAGTGCGATCACAGCCCCTGAATTAAGTTAGCGGGAACACTGTGACACACACAGATCTTAAAGAAAAGAATCGAGTCGACACAGCCTCAAGTCGCCCACTTGTTCCCAGGATCTGAGCTACACATAAAAAACAAAAATTAGAGGAAGACATGTAAGTTGTTACACGGGACACTAAGGGGAGCTGGGGATATGCAGAACCCGCTCTCTGTGGCAATGCTGTCACCAGCGGGTGTCGGCAGAACTCGAGTCTTCACCCTGGGCGATCATACACCCCTGCTTGGGGTCCCCTCCTTCCCGCGGCAGATCATCTCACCATGCTCTTCTGCTCTTCATCACGAACTTCTCCCGATAGTCACAAAGAGCCACAGGATGTTTATTATGCATATTCTAGCTCTTTGTACCTTTCTAAAAGTATCCATTAAAAATTAGGTCAACCCAGAGAAAAGGAATATAACCTAAAATTCTGACGCTTGGATATCAGTTCAGAAATACAAAACATACACAAAATGAACAATACATAGGCATTAAAAAGTCATAGATAAGTATTAAAATAAGAAAAATGTCTATCGTTGAATATAAGAGTGTGCCACAAAAGTTATAGGAAAACTATGCCTTATGAATATCTAAAAGAAATAGTCATGGAAAAGTGTAGGCTAATGCAACAGGATTTAACAACAGTTCTGGGGCATGCTGAGTTTTTGAGAGGTGTCTTTTTTGTTCATTTTCCAGTTTCTGTAATAGAGTAATATTCTTCTTGTATTGAGCAATACTGTAATAAAAGTTTTCCTTGATTACAAATGCAGAACAATGAATCTGAAATAAGAGCAGATTTCTTGTTTTGAATTCAATAGCCACCTAAGGGAACTAAACACCAGGTATCGCAACATTCATCAATAAATACATTGTGGATCAACCAACACGGAGTATTTCACACCAGCATGTTCCCACAGGGATACCCTGGCCACAGAGCCCTCTTGTTTGATTTGGGGAACGATCCCAAATACCAACAGAAGGATAGAGGCTTCAGGACCTCTGCAAAAACTATTTATACAGGAGATATGCACACACACACATACACACCCCACTTAGTCTTCAGTATGAAAGACTAAGATGATTTGGAGTCCCTCAGCTAATGAGGGACTTAGTCATAGTGAGCCCTCTTCCCATTCATTTGTGTGTACAAGATTTGGGTCCTAAGGGGTGGAGATCCTGGCTGTTGTCTGAATCCACAAACTCGAAGAGGGTGTGTGCTCAAAGTTGATAAGCTCTGACTAATCACTACAGCAAGGGACAGACAATACAGTTTCCTAGACAGTGACCCACAGGTGCCTATTCTCTTTGAACACAATGGAGACCCACATGGCCCTTGGGAGCTGGGAGGAAGCACAGCTAGACTAAGTTAGCAGACTGTCTTCCCCAGAGTGAGTAAGCAGCGAGCGCTAAGAGCAGAAGTCGTGTAGTCAAGAAAGTAACATAGGGCCCATTGGGCACCAGATATGTTACTATGCCGGGGGGCTCAATGTGATATACCTGGGACACCAGAAGGGACAGGTTAGTTTTCCTAATGCCATGAAGACCAAAAGTGAGAATGGCAAGAGGGGTCATAGCTTTACAGTTCAGTCTCAAAACCTTCCTCTTCAAAAGCGCTTTCATTGTTAATCAGTTGTTCACACAGAGCTTCTAATTAACGACTCTCCCATCCATTGAGTCATTTAAGGAACGACAGTAACCTAATCAGACTTGCACTTTGGAGAGATTTTTCCCAAATTTGGGAAAGATGGTAAGTAGGAAGAAGACACAGGAGTGGAGGAGGGCTGTTCATAGATGACTGCAGCAGTCCTGGTAAAAGGTGGGGGTAGCTTTGTCCTAATGAGGCAGCCGAGAAGATGCAAAGAAGTAGGTGGCGTCAAGATATTTAGGCAGGAAGGTCCATAAGGCTGAATGACTGATTAGAGATGAGGGCGTAGGAAGGAGATGATGCCAGGCTGGCTCCTAGGTGGCTGACCTGCCCGAGTGGATGGATGACTGCACCATCTGCTGAGAGGGAGCAGGTTCGGGGTGGAGCCCAGGGGAGAGAAGCACCACGAGCTCAGTCTTTGACATACTTGGTTGAAGAACCTTTGAGATAGCAAGATGGCAACTGGATAATCGGGTTTTCGAGAGAGATGCAGGCTGAAGATATAAACTATAGGCCTAGCATAGTACAGATGGTAACTGAAGTTAAAGGAAGTTGCTCAAGGAAAGGCCACAGAATGAGAAGAGAGGACATTTCAGCATCGAGCCCTGAGATACTCAAACCCTTTCAGAAGATTGTGTGACTCAAAGGAGATAACGCAGGTGAGTAGAATTTGTAAACTGTAAAACACTATAAAAATTGGTTACTATAAAAGCTGGAAGGACTTAGAGATAGTTTTCCATGTTTTATAGATGTAGAAACTGAAAGAAAAGTTACAGATCAAGGTCAACAAGGGCATTCGTTGTAAGAGAAAGGACTGGGCAGAAGTTTAATTCCTATCAAAGCTCCAAAAAGTCCAAGAGAACAGACTAAGTTCTCTGTGAGCCCAAGAGGCTCCGGGAAGTGGGCTTAGAGTTACTCATAACCAGGGCATTTCTTTTTGAGAATCCACAAATGAGTCCTGTACCGAGGCCTCTGCAGTAATCTGGCTGCAGCCCCCGGGGGCCCGGCTGACACACTGTAACCTCACATCTGCAGGACTCTCGACCCTTCTCCCTCCGTTAAAGGGCCTTTGTCGTTTGTTCCCCAGAGGCTCAGGCAGGACAGAAGGCTCTTTGCTTCTGCACTCCTTAAGAGCGGGACAAAGTTTGGGGAGCGGGGAAGTAAGAAAGAGACTTCATTCTGCACATTTCGGGCAGGACCAGCACCCGGGGCTCAGTGGAAAGTAAAAACACAAGCACTACACAACACACTGCTCCTTGAGGCACTCACTCCCCATCTCCCGTTGCCTCAACGCCCAGCTCTAAAATGGCAGGAAAGAGAGAGGCAACCGAGCCTGGCACAAAACAGCTTTTATTACGCCCCTAGGAAAACTCTTCGAAACTATATTCATGTGCTGGAGTGAAAAGTGATTTCACCCTCAGAACAGTGACCTTGGACTCATTCCGTCCAGCTGCACATATCAGACGCAATTCAGCGCAGGCCACTGGGAAAGACTATGAGTGGGAGGCCGGACTGGATGACCCTCGGTGGTTTCTCTAGCTCCAAGATTCTGCTCCCATATGTAACCACCAGATGGTCCTAGAAAAGAACCAGTGTCTTTCAAAAACATCTGTTTTCTCTGAGCTAATATGTGAATCAATGGCACTCAGAATCCCAATTAATCATGTTTGGGGTTCAACATGGGTATCCAATCAGTCAGGAGTTTGCTCTCACCTACGTTCTCTCTGGGGCCTTCTCGGGGTCCCTTTTCCTAAACATACAATGACCACCCAGCCACCAGGCATGTGCTAAGTCCTGCTGACCTGACACTTTCCCCATACAGATGCCATCTCTCCCCATTCATCGCCACCATCAAGCCTTGGATGGCATCGGCCCCACATTAATCATCTGGAGAAGTGTGGGAGGGTTGTTGGTGGGGTTTTTTTTGACCAACATTCTAATTTGAAAACTACATCAGAGCAAAGATGAAAGAACCGTATAATGAATACTGTATGTCGACCACCTCGATTCTACCACTAACATTCTACTGTAGTTGCCTTATCACAAATCTACCCATCCGTCTCTTCATCTATCACTCTATATTACTTTTGTAGGTGTTACCTAGTAAATCCCAGCCCTAGTATACAAGTACAAATCTGATCTGGTGACTATTTTCAAAATTCTCATGCCCCACCTCCAGAAATCTTGACTTAGTCAGTCCTGGCTGGGGCTCAGGCATCAGCATTTTTAAAACCCTCTCTGCAGGTCATTCAAATATGTAGGAAAAGAGATAGGTGAGAATACATCGGCTTCTCATGGGCCCGGCCAATGGGAGTGGGAGAGGCCAGAGGGTGGAGACAGAAGAATGCCACAGCTATGCAGCGGGCATACCAACACGCAGCCAACCACCCACGGGCACAAAGGACAAAGGACGCAGGGAGGGCCTTGGAAAGACTTGCCTTCATTCCTTCAGGGCCGAGGCTGCAGCAGAAGAAATTCAGATCTAAAGACACTCCCCGGGCCTACACACTGGTCCATCGGCCCTGCCCAGCCGCCTCCCTCCATCCTTGCCAGCTCCCTTCTCGGCATCACACTGCTTCCAATCTCCCGTGGAAGGCTGCACGGAAACGGGCTTACAGGTCTTCTAAATTCTAGCAAGAGGGGGATCAGCAATAAATGCTGCCTAGGTTTGCAGGGCAGACGATCCAGAAGCAGAATGTGTCAGTGGCAGCAGCGGCCGAAACAGGGGCATGTCCGTTTCTGTTCCCACAGGCATCCAGAGCACACGCGTGAAATGGTAATGCCACAACGCAACAATTTCAAAATAAAACCGTGGGGACAGGGAACACCTACAGGAGTTCAGAAAAAGAATGATAAATAGGGGCTATGCGAAGAACCTTGGAATGACTCACTGGGCATCTAATCAAATAATTAGGAGCAGCATCAGAAAAGTCTGGATATTAATTTCATGTTGAAGACAAAAGATAGATAATAGAAACCTTGGTGTTTTGTTTTCTTTAAGAAATGCAGAAGTGGTGACCAGCAGTGCCTTTTAATTTGAACTGAACACCTTACAATGAGGGAGCACCCTTGACTTTTTCTGAAGTGATGCCACATAAATAACCTCATTTAGCCCTGGCTGGTTCGGCTCAGTGGTTGGAGCGTCAGCCCGAGGACTGAAGGGTCAAGGGCTTGATTCCAGTCAAGGGCATGTACCTGGCTTGCAGGCTCCATCCCCAGCCCCAAGTCAGGGTTCATGTGGGAGGCAGCCAACTGGTGTGTCTCCCCCCTTCCCCCAGTCCCTTCCACTCTCTCTAAAAAAACCAATAGAAAAAAATATCCTTGGGTGAAGATTAACAAAAATAATAATAATAATAACCTCATTTAATCTTCATACCAGCTCCATGAAGCAAATGAGGCCAGGGTAAATAGAATTAAATCACAGACCGCTGTGCTCAATGAACCCAAAAATGTAAATGACCTGACTTCGGGCCACATTTTTACCATGTGAAAGCACTTTACAGAAAAACTGAAATCAAGGCCGGAGAGAAAAACCTCTCTTCAAACCGACTTAACAACGGGAAAGGTGAGTTTGAAAAGCAGTCGGGACAAAGCAAAAAAAAAAGTCCCGATGACATTTCTGGTTCTAGTTCCAGGAGCATTTCAGACGGGTGGAGAAACAGCACTGTTTTTAAGAAACGGAGATAAACTACAACCCAGAAGAGCCAGACCGCGGCCTGGGCAATCTCAGCACAGCTTCCGTGGGTTGGAGCATTGGTTAGATTCCTGTGAATCTTGAGAGAGTCCACGGTTTATCTCTGAATGGCCTATAAAGAGACCTACTTTGTGGGGGGTTTAATTTATTGGTGGGGCATTAGAGGCCAACTTTTAAAAGCAAGAGGTCTACACAAAAATCTGTATTCCTGGGCTTCTTTTAAAGCCAGATCATCTGCCAACGCTGGGTCCAATCCCTGTCTGGCGAGTCTGCTGGACCCGAGCGCCTGCTGCTTCCTCAGGACAGGTCCTGACCTCTCCCAGTCTCTCCAGTTCCCCCTCCTCCCTATGGTTTACCTGCCTGACTCCTGAGCTCAAGTCCCCATGAAGGCAGATGATCCAGGAAGGTGGCAATCGTCACCCATGATGCTGCATGCAGATAGTAAACCAGGGCACACTGTTTTCCAATGAGGGCGAGTAGGAAAGAGGGTGGGACACTGGTCAGGCAGAGACACGGCGGAGCAGGAAGCTGGGTGACCCAAACCCCCATTATTCCCACCGGGTGATGAGGAGTGAAAGGAAACGAGGCCTTTCCGAGGGAGACGGAGGCCAGCAGGGGTGAGTCAGGGGAGGCAGGGGGCTGGGCCCCACTCAGTTTTCAGCTCAAATCCCAGCCCGTTGCAGCACCAGACACAGAGGGCTGCTCGAGAACTCTCTGCGGAACAGAGACACGCGTGACAACCTCAGTGACACGTGCGCTCGCTTCGGCAGTTGCCCGTGAGGGCCTGAAAATACAAGAGCAGCAAAATGAGGCCGAGGTCGCTGATGGCATCTCAGAGGTGACTTGAGAACTCAGAAGTTCTGCGACGAAACTCTAGACTCACACTACGAGTGGTAACTGATGCTACTCTAGAAAAAAAGAAAATGCAAACTAGTTGTATTTTAAGTGCAAAATCTGAGCAATTGGCAGTGTCTGCCTGGAGTGCGCTCCCCGGAGAGGAAGTGTGAGCTCAGAAGGTAAAAGAGCTGCAGGCGAGGGGAGGAAGAAACCTCCGCGCTCTGCACCTGTCATCTCCGGCCGCCATCCCAGCCCCAGCATGTTTTATTCATTATCTATTGTGACACTTTTGTTTTTAGTCTGATTTTCCTACTTCCACCCCCGGGGTCAGGACAGGGCAGCCCATCAGGCCAAGAGATCCCAAAGCACAGGATGTGAGCAGTGCCACTGCTTACAGAATAGGATGGTTGCCCAGATCCTTGCACCCCTGGCACCGAAACATCCTGGGACTTGCGAGTGGACAGGTATTAGAGGGATTAGTCAGGAATGGGAGGGAGCAGGGAGCCTCTCAGATGCAGAAATGACCCCCAAGAAAGGTTCATGGGCTAAGTCAGGTTCTTTTTTTTTTTTAATTTTTTTTTTCCATTGCTTTTCAGTGAGAGAGGAAGGGGAGGAGAGACAGAGAGAAACATCAATATGAGAGAGACACATTGATTGGTTGCCTTGCGCATGTGCCCTGACCAGGACCCGGGATCAAGTCTGCAACAGAGGTACATGCCTTTGGCTGGAATAGAATCTGGGACCTTTCGGTCCACAGCTGCCTAAGTCAGGTTCTGGGCTCCATCGAGCTGGACCAGGCATCAGTACTTGGTGAGGTGTGACAGAGTTGGGTCCAATCAGCCTCACAGGACTAGCACCAGGACACCTAGCCAGTGCTTCTCAAACTTTAACATACATGGGAATCAGCAGGGGAGCTGCTGATTGTCAGAGTATTATTCAGTCTGAAGGGAGTAGGGCCTGAGATTCTGCATCAGTGACAAACTCTCAGGCGATGCTGATACTGCCAGTCCGAGGACCACACTCTGAGTAGCAAAGCTCCAAGCCAGTAGTTTTCAACTTTGTTTTCATTTTAGAATCACTAGGGAAGCTTTTAAAAATTCCTGCTGGCCAGGCCTCATCCCAGAACCAATTAGATCAGAATGTCTTGGGCTGGGACCCAGGCAGCAATATTTCTTATGCTCCCAGGTAATTATAATGTGCAGCCAAGATTGGGAATCGTCACTCTAGGCACTGCAGATGGTCACAGCAGGTGCCTCAGAGTCCCAGGGGGTTCATCTGGCCCAAAGCAACTCGAGGGTGATCAGCAAAGGAGGTGACAAGATGCCCAGTTAGGAAGGTCTCAGACTGGTGGGCCACACCCCTAAGCCTGGACAAACACAACTGGAGAAAGGGGGTGGGAAGGGTTGCTGGTGCCCAGGGCTTACCCCAATCGCAGACACCTGTAAATAGCAAGCCTAGATCCAGATTTCCCCAACCAGTGGATGTGCAGGTAGACTCCAGAACTGGTAAAACAGTAGGCTAGAAGTCCTCCGTATTTCATGTTGGCCCAATGTAAATGCTCCTCGGTCCCCAGCTACTCCCTACATTTGGAAAGTAAACTCTGCAGTTTCCAATCCCCCAAAGACTCTTACCAATGCACACCACCAATGTGACATCCTCCTCCAGGATGCCATCATCGCCAGGGGACCTTGCAACAAGGCAGGAGAATCTAATAACAGATTCCAAACCCTGAGTTCGGGTCTTCACACTGAGGGCTGAGCAAAGGTCTAGAAGCAGTGGCAGAGTCAGACACAGTCAGAGGAGAAGGGAAAGGCCTGCGTGAGAGGAAGGAAGGAGAGCGAACGGACAGAAGAAGGGAAAGGAAGGCGACAAGAAGGGAGCCCAGGTGGGAAACGGGACATGGAACCCTGGCCAGTAGCTCTGGGGCCCTTCAGGGACTGTGCCTGGGTCAGGAGTGGGCCAGCTCTAGGGTAAGACCAGATCCTAAGAGGGTCAGTGTTTTTAAGATTTAGGTTTATTGTGTTTCAAAAAGTATTTAAAAGGCTTAAGAAAACCTGTAAGGTGAAATAAAATTTAAAACAGATGGAGAGCAGAATGCTGGACGCGGGAAGACCAGGTAGCAGAAGAAAAACCAGGGCGAGAGCTTCGCTTCAGCCCTGGGTGTTACGAATGAACATGTGGGCCAGAGCCCTCCACTAATAGTAAGAAAAGACAGCTTCAACTTTACTCTCCTCTGAGTCAGAATCTTGAGAATACTCTGAGATGTTTTTAATAAGCAAGATTTATTTTTGGCTTATGATGTAAGCCACTCATTTTTTATGCAGTTTCCAAAACAGGGGTTTATTCCCCCAGAAAACAAAGACAAAGGGTTAGGCTTAAGGGACAAACAGCACAGCATCCAGGTGAAGCACTCCCTTTAGTTTGGGGTGCTGAGCTCACCTGTCAGTGCTCAGGGTCTAATTAGTGCCCAGTGGCAGGAGAGAGCAGGGCTTCCCTGGGTGCTCTGGGAGACGGCCCGCAACCCAGTGGGGGTTCTGGTCCCTGCACATGGTGGATATCGCTGTGCAGAGACTTGATCCCTCTTGGTCTCCACTTTAAAAGTACCAGCTTCAGGACACTACCTCTGAACATTTGGGGGCCATGAATACCTTTTGAAAATGTAATAAAAATGCACACCTGCTCTGGGGAGCATTTCAGGAGGATCCCAGTTCAGTAAGTCCAGAGACCCAGCTTAAGAGCCACCACTCTACTCGGTTTCAAGTCTCACAGGTTCCCTCCAGCAGAAAGCACACTGCCCTGGTCACCAGCACTTGCCTCCAGAGGCTCACAAAACTCTAGTGATATGGACTGAATTGTGTCAGCCCAAAATGAGTATGTTAATCCCCTTAATCCCCAATGTGATGATATTTATAGATAGGAGCTTTGGGAGGTAATTAGGGTTAGCTGAGGTCATGAGGGTGGGGCCCTCATGATGGGATTAGTGCCCTTAATGGAAGAGAAAGAGAAACCAAAGCTCTCTTGTGCTCCAGAGCTCCCTCTCTCTTTCTCTCTCTCTCAATCTCTCGATTTCTTGCTCTCTTGCCCTCTCACCCTCTAGCTCTCCCTCTGCCCATCATGTGAGTACACAGCAAAAGGAAAGCCAGGAAGAGAGCTCTCACCAGGAACAAAATTTGCTGCACCTTGATCTTGGACTTCCCGGTCTCCAGACTCTGAGGAACAGAAGTCTGTCGTTTAGGCCAACAGATTTATGATATTCTGTGAGAGCCCAAGGAGACTACAACACCTAGACACTGTCAGTGCCAAACACCTCCACCTGGTCCACTGTGGGGTATAAGAGCCTCTGAGACACTGACCCCCTCATATTTACCTCTTCTGCCACATGGCCCAGAGGCAAGGATGGAGAATGCCCTCCAGAGCGCTATCGAGCACACGGGTCCAGCACTGAGGAGACTGGCTGGACCCCCAAAGAAGGACTCTCAAACAGTTTGAGAACAAAATGTCAGG
The DNA here is from genome assembly GCF_964146895.1 of Miniopterus schreibersii. Taxonomy (NCBI): domain Eukaryota; kingdom Metazoa; phylum Chordata; class Mammalia; order Chiroptera; family Miniopteridae; genus Miniopterus; species Miniopterus schreibersii. Next base: position 9,771,292 of record NC_138118.1, on the reverse strand, counting down.
GCTACTGGCAGCCCTGGGATATGTGGGAAGGGAACAAGAGGGCTGAAATGCAAAGTTCAAAGGGAAAGCTGGTAGGGAGCTAGTGGCCTTCCAGACATGTTCCAATAACTCCAGCTCACTTAATACCCTGCTACACAGAGCGAGGAGGCCATAAACACAGGCAACTCGAGGCTGCTCTTTTAAAAACATGCCAAGTTTCAGGCAGTGTTATTAAATGGCTCCAACCAGGCAAAGCTGCTTACTTTCAAACTCGTGTTTTTAAATACCATTGCTCTCCACCAAATAACAGACCTTCACAAATCCCTGCTCAAAGCCAGTTCCTCCGAGCCTGGCTCCTGGGTCTGCCCTGGACTTTCCTCACTGTTAGCATGCGGCTCAGCTTTGTCTCACACATGCAATTGTCCTGGCAGCCCTGCTAGTCCGGGATCCTCAAGGGCAGGGCTCTCTTCCTTCTAAGGATCACTTTTGTGATCACTCCAAGAGGCCGGATTCTAGGTTCTGAACTCAGAGGTGGCCCAGTCATTATTGTTGGCCGGCTGCTTTTCCTGAGAAAGCATAATCAGACCTTTTGATTCTCATATACACAGCACCTGTGTCCCCGCCACTCTCCTCTCCAATGACCAGGACTTCTTTATAAGTCCACTCGCATTCCGGGCACAGGGGATGAGCAGCCGAGCCCAGGAGTGCCGAGAAGTGCAACTGGGGTTTGGGCACACTGCACCGAAGTAAAAGGAAATAAATAGATCCTTTATCTGTGACATGAGAGGGTGTGCTCAGCCATCTCAAAGGTCCCTACCTGACCTATGATCCCGTCAGTTTGGGAAAATGTTATTTTGTAATGTGGCAGACACTGCTGCTTGACCACTCGATACTCATCCTGCCCTCCCTCCTCACTCTCAGGCATGCCAGTCTTGTTCAGGGTAGCAAGGTATCCAGCTAAAACACCTGCCTTCCTGGCCTCTCTTGCAGTAAAGGGTGACCAGTGAAGCCTAAGAGGAATTCTACTGGGGACCTTAGAGCAAGCTTTGGCTTTTCTAAGACAGGCACCACCCCCCTCCGCTTTGTTCTCCCATTTTCTTTGTCCTGGGGGGTCTGATGTTATGTTGGAGGCGAAGCAGTCATTTTGCATTCATGAGGCAATGCTCATGAGGACAAGGGTCTACTTGCTAAAGAATGAAAAGGTGGGACAATCCTGGGCCCCACTGGCACTGTTCAACCACTACACTAGTCTTAGGAGGCCAAGCTCAGGACTTCTTGGTTCATAAGAGGATCCTTACATGTTTCCATTACTGTATTTCCAAGTCAAGAGACTTGCAATCTTGAAATTCTTGTTCTTGGTTTTGTTTTTTTCCCCTGAAAGCATATTTCTAAAAGCTCAGGTGATAGTTTCTCAAAAGGGCAATGAGAAAAAACATATCTATCTACCAGGATATTTTTATTTTGGTTGGCAAGTACCATAGAACAAAATTCATGAAAAGTCATCTGCATTTCATGAAAAACCTGTGAAGGGCTAACCAGTCTCCCAAGCTGCCAGCTGTTTTGCAGTGATGTAGCTTCATAGAGAAGGACCCCCTGGTAACACATTCAAACTTGTCAGCCTCTATAGCTAAGGACTTCTCTCTTTGGCATTCAATCCCATTATCAGGAATGATTGTTTTGCTGTTTAAAATAAAAATGCACAACTTCTGGAGGGGATGGAGATTTGGGGACAGGTTTCTAACGGCGCCCTCCCAAACCCCTACTGAAATTGCCAAAATAATAACAAGGCATTATGGAAAGGGGTCCATTCTCATGCCAGATTCTCCATGGAACTTCCGTAGATAAAATGCTGGTTGGTCCAGATAAAAGGAAGGCAGAGAAGACCAAATTAGAACCTTGCTTCCCAAGAAAGCAGACCCAGGGGAGGTTGTCTCACTACTCTACTTACATCAACTACTTTGGAAGGGCAGAAGCTGAATGTAGTTCAGGCCATGGGTCAGAAGGAGGGGGTGTTGTGAGTTAAATGCCTTTTGCTGCAGTTTATGATAACACTCAAAGCTGCTCTGCTGGGAAGGCTCAGGGGATAGGAGTGTCACAGCAGAGGAGAGGGAGCCCTCCACGCTTCTCCCCGATGCTGTGGGAAGGGCCCCACTGGGGCTGGCCCAGGCCACACTCAGGGTTCCTTGCCCACTCCCCTTGTGCTAGTGGATTCCTACCACAATCAGCCCCAGAAACACTATTTATATTAGAAGAACACTTTAAATGATCTCGACAGCCATTCACACATGGTTATTTCGGGGGATGGCAAGGTCAGGGAAGGGGTTGCCCCTTCCTGCCTTCCCTCCTGTGACTTGTTAACACCTGCCACCAACCCACCCCCTCAAAACCTACAAAGAATGTCAGCTCTGCAGAAGCAGGTGCCTGACACGTCAAAGCATGAACTCAGTCATGCAAATCAATACCGGGCTTTGAACCTGAAAAGATTCGGGTAGGAACTAAGGACACTTTTAGGGGGTTTTCCCTCCTAAATGTCTGGTCACTACATTAGGGTGGTCAAAAGGTACAAACTTCCATTTATAAGCTAAACCAGTCCTGGGGATGTAACGTACAGCATGGTGACTGGTTAACAACACCGTGTTGCATATTTGGAAGTTTCCAAGACAGGAGATCCTAAAACATTCTCATCATAAGGGAAAAAACTGTAACCGTGTGAGGTGGTGGATATTAACTGAACTTATACCCACAATAGTGAGATCATGTCGCCATACACACAAATATCGAATTATTATATTGTCCATTTGTGTTATATGTCAATTACACCTCAATAAAACTGGAGAAAATAAATAAAACAATTAGGTCACATTGAAGAGACTTTATTCTATCACTGATTTTTTTCCTTGACGTTTAGAATTCAGCAGGGGTTCTCTTCCTATGCTCCCCTGAAATTACTGGAGGAGGGCAATGGAGGACAGCGACCTAATATCTCCTGGGTAGTGGCCACGGACCAGACAGGGAGACAGACACTTTATTTGCATCACGTCACACATGCTCTATCACAGCCTTGTGCAATAGTCTCAGAAAGGTGCCCAGAGTAGGGAGTGCCAGAACCACACTGTAAACTCAGCGTCATTCATTCATCAGGTACTTTATTGGATACCTATGATGTGCTCGGTGCCGTTCTGGTAGCTTCCCAACAGGTGTGCCTATGGAGTCGTCCCAGTGGAGGCTGGAGCCGAAGGAGCCCCTGGGCTGTGATCAGCCTCACCCCTTACTTGACTGCACCAGGCAGACACCGTCATTTTCTAAGAGTGCCGTGTCGACAGAGCTGGGAAAGCTCTGAACAAATAATTTGTCAGTGGTAATGAGGGCTATGAAGTGTGTGCTGACTGCAAAATGCCTGCCTTTGCTCCCAAGCCTCTCCCCCCGTGGGTGAGCCCTCAGCAGACCACAGGGCCTTCAGAATCCCACGCCAGAAACAGGAAAGTTCAGAATAAGAAAGCTATAGACCCATCATGCTCAATCCACTCCGCCAACCCACCTCGCAGCTGGGCCTGGCGTTATTTCAGTTTCCTCCTATAAGTCTGTATTTAAATCAAAAGCAAACACTCATCTCGGCCCACCTCCTGTTTCTATTGTATAAACACAGCTGAAAAACTAAATGGTTTCCTCACTGCTATTTTTCTGCCTCTCTCGTCATGCACGAAAACGCACAGATTGCCCGGGTCGCTGGGTGCCTCCAGTTAGAACACAACGTCCCGGAGCCCACGGCTGGCGGGTTTGTCGCCCTCCAGGTTTGGTTGTGGCTTCCTCGGTCCCCTCAGCTCGCAGCCCAAGGCTTTCCAGCTGCTCCCAAATGTAGGTCAGGGCTGCAGGAGAGCCCTGGAAAGAAAACTTGCAAATCCAGAGCAGAACCAGAAAAACAACTCCTGGCAGCACCTCAGAAATGAATAGCATCTCAGGCAGGGAAGTTAAAAGTCCCAGCTACAAAATTCGGCTGGGCTGCGGGTTCTTTGGTTACAAGAAATATAGTATTTCCCCCACTCGATCCCAGTGCCTAAGCCGTTTGTAAATGAAAAGGAAGGGGAAGGGGTGGTTACACCAAACTTCAGCTTTTTAATGGTATTCTACTGAAATCTATAGGTCTGTTCCTAAATTGTTCTAAGTAAGCTTTTATTAAAACAAAACAAAAAAAATCCTACACACACACTCACATATACATGTTTAAGGCTCTTGTGGGCCAGTGTGGCTTCTTGTTGGACTAGGAAAGGCAGCTTGCCTGTGACTGATTTTAAAAGGCAAAGTTAACATCAAAAGCTGCCACAGGTAACCCCAGCTTATGAATCACAATCCAAAAGTCTGTGCCAGCGGCATGGTGACGGTGGGGGGTAGGTTGTGCGTGGTGGGGATAGACCATGGGGTGGTGCATGGGGAGAACTCTCTGTCCCTTCTGCTCAATTCTGCTGTGAACCCAACGCTGTTCTAAAAAATTAAGTGTATTGTTTTCAAGTTTGTGATAAAAACTCATGATTCCCAGTCCGCCAAGAGATCACAAAACCAATGCTGCAGCTGACCTGCGGGGTGAAGCCGCTTCCTCCCGGGGCAGCATCCTCTGTGCTCTCCAGCCCCCTCTCTCCTAGACGCTCAGTCCTGACTGCAGAGCTCCTCTTTCCAAGCCTGTCCCCGACCTCCCTGGGTGAGACCTAACCTGAGATGAAGGCAACATCCCAGAGACAGGGCAGCAGAGAGCAGAGGTGGGAGCCAGCCCCCAGCTCCCAGGCAGGCCGCAGGGGGTCCAGCAGAGGCCCCTCTGCAGGCCCTGCTTGTAGATGCACATTGTCTTTGCAGCTGCACCATTTTTTTCCATGTTCCCTCCACTGGAAAGCCCTCAGACTCATATTCTTATTACACAACCATTTGTCTTCACCTGCTCCCAGTAGTATGTCTAACAAAAACAGGGCCAAGGATGATTTTTTTGTTTGTTTTTCTGCCATTTGAATATCATGGATGTCTCTGTGATGAAACTCATCTTTGGCGACTGGTGATAACTTTCTCAGCGGGAAGTGTCAGGAGAAATAAAGAGAGGAAAAGGCTCCAGCCTTAGTCATTTAGAAATCCCTCCGCTCTTCTATAGGTGTGAGTCCAGGGACCATTCTTTCCCGTACCCCAGGGCCTGTGAACCGTACATGACAAGCAAGAAGGCAGGCACGCTTGCACACAGCCTCCTCACCGAGGACAAGGTCATCAGAGATAGCCGGGCTCAGCCTGGGGTGAGGGACGAAGGAAGGGCCCTCCTAAAACTGCGCGGGCACAGCGACGGCTTCCGAGGGCAGTTTGGAGGATTGGTTTTAATCCCCCACAAGGGTGCAACGAAAGAGGCAGTGCCATGCATGCTCCCTGCCAGCATATTTCTCAGCTCCTGCCTTCTGCAGCTTCTCCTCTCTCCTGGAGCAAGGTCCCCGATGCCTAGGCACAACGCCACACAGCATGCCACAGGCACAGACCGCAGGGAGCCCGTGTGGCCGAGACGCGGGCACTGCCCTGCACGGCGCGCGCAAGAGCTTGCAGGGCCTGCGGTCGGCCGGAGAGCACACTCAGCCCTTGACCTAGACCACCCTGCAGCGACTCTTCCCACTGCTGGATCCCGCGACACACTGGCCTGGACTTTCTCCACATTTCCCTGCTGTTTCTTCCTGAGTTCCATCTGCAGAGCCCTCTGCCCCTGCTACCCCCCCAAGTGTCCCCCAGGGCTCCATCGTCAGCCTTTCTGTCACACTCCTCGCTCTCAGCCTGACCTCCCAGGACAGTCTTACATGAGATATTAGCTTCCCTTACCCTCTATTCAGCTCGTAACACCCAAATCTACATCTCCCGTCCAGGCCTTTCTCCACAACTCCAGGCCCAAATTTCCAGGTGCCTTTTAGGTACCTGAATGTTCCATGAACACATCAGAATCACCATGTCCAAAACTGAACTCAGTATCTTTCCCACCAAACTCACTGCTCCTCCAAATATTCCCCTTCTAGGTCAATGGCAGCACCATCAGCTCGGTCACCGCGTCAGAAAACAGGGCGTCAGAAAACAGGAAGCCTCCCCATACCCCTCTATCATCCCCCAGGTTTCCAAGTCTAGCTCTTAACCCTTTCTTGAATCCACATGGTCCTCCCCGTCTGGTTCAGGCTTTCATGGCATCTTGTTCTACTTCATAGATGAAACAGCCAGCAGGTTACCTTGCAGCCATTAATTCTGCCCTCCAACCCATCCTTGATAACCAGTAGGGTTTCCTTTCTAAAGCACATTTCTTCTCCTGTCCCTCTCTCGTTAAAAGTCTTCCACCTCACTGTCCACAAAAGAATATCCAAATAGTTAACAAAGCATGCAAACCACTTACGATCTTGTCCTGTCTCCCAGCACTCCCCACACAGCACCCTACTCTCTAACTACATAAAACTATTTGGGATTTCCAGACTCAACCAAGATGTTTTACGCCTTCCTACTCAGTATCTGCTGTTCCCACCTCCTGGAAAACTCCTATTGATACTTCAAGACCCACTGCAAATATCACCTCCTTTGTGAATTATTCCCCAGCTCTTCCTCTCCTTCGGAATTGTTATTCCATTCTCTGCTCCAGCAATACTTTGAATACAGTTCTAATGTGAAATGTACACCAGGTATTTAATGGTTGTAATTTAACGACTTGTTTACATGTCTTCCTTCCCACTGCACTGGGAGAGCCACAAGGTCAAGAATGTATATCCTGCTGCCTTGACCATGTACAGGTTTGGAAAAACAGTTTATTAAGTTTCTCAAATTGGAGGAAAGACCAGCTGTGGGAGATGCTTCCCCAGGATGCACAGACAGGAAGCGAGAAGGCGGCAGGAGTTAAAGGTTGAAGCTTTAAAACCCTGGGACTGGTAAACATGGACTTAAATTTCTGTTTAACACAATTAGCCAGTGAGAAGCCTTCATCGCAAAGCCTTACATCCTCCAAGTTTTCTAAAAACATCGCCCTATCAGTTTGAATCCTGCAGGTTCTTTCTCAGCCAAAAGGCATTTTTCCCTTTAAACAAAAACTATTCAGACATTTCCAAGATATGAAATGTTCAAAACCAGGATTTTCCACTCAGACAACTAGGAAACTGTTTGTAGACTTTTTCCCCCCCAGACTCCTCTTATTTGCCAAGAAGTCTGAAGAGAGATTTTTTTTTTCTGGTGTTAAAAATGTTTCCTACCTCTCTGCCTCTCTGTTTTTCCATTCTTTATTTTGTCTGGATTTTACTGAGGCAAGGTTTTAAGTCAGAAAACAGAAGCTGCGAAATGCAAAACTACACCTGCCAATTGAGTTGCCCCACTGAAACAGGCGAGCAACTGACTCTTGTTTTAAATCACCCATTTTTTAAAGACGAGAGACTTTCCAGGATAGGAGCGTGACACTCGGGAAGGAACTGTGGGGTGAAAAGGAGCCACTGGGACTGTGTAATACAGATGCTGCATTTTACAGATGGGGACACTGAGACCAGGGACAGGAAGTAGCTTGTACTCTAATGAGCTCGCACATCAAAATGTTTATGCTCCAAAGAAAACCTCTCTTCCAAGAGCCACTAACAAGGAGCAGGTATAGAAATTTGGGTGGCTCAGAGTAACCCATCTCAATTCTTAAAAAAAAAAAAAAAAAAAAAAATTGAAAGTAATGTCAGTAAAGTTTAAATAAAAAAATTACTCCAGAAAAGAGCAAGTCGAAAGCACACACTTCGGCGCAAGGCCATTGTGACTGAGCTCGACAGCAGCTGGCACACCAGAGGAATATATGGTTCATGATCTAAGAAGTTACGTCTGACTTTTGCTTTGACCTTCCCAGTCCTGGAAAAAAGTTAGACATCCCACTGGGGAACCGCACAATGGGTTTCCCCAGCTGAAAAATAAGCACAAGCCCAGACAAAACACAACCTGCATCTGATGGGTGACACTGACTCTAGAAACAGCTGTGTCCCAGTAATGACCCGTGAGCTTCTCGCAGGTTTACACCACAGGAGAGCTGAGTCATTAAACATTCCCCGAGATAAATGGGGTGCAGTGATAAGGGGGATCAAAGTGTACCACAGCTCTTCTTAGTCTGCGTAACACACCATGAAGTTTCAAGGGTTACCCACCCAGAGCTGTTCTGAAGTTAATGAGGCCCAAGAAGGATCTTGGGTCATACTCCAAAGATCTCCCGCTATCCGTGAATTGAAAATGACAGATATAGAGATCTGAGAACCATCTGTATTCAAGCTGATAGAGGAGCCCAGGGGAGCGCACAGAGAGAACAGAAGGCCAAGTACCGAATGCTCACATTTTAACAGGTGGTAAGGAAGCCAGTGAAGGAGGGAAAACTAAACCCACCAGAAAGTCATGGAAGCCAAAGTAATAACGGGTTACAAGACGACCTGGCGGTCAACATCACCAAATATTTCCATGCGGCGAAGCAGGCAAAGACAAAGAGAAGACTGGATTTAGCAGTTAGGGAGAAGCTGGAGGACCTCTAACAGTGTAGGAACCAGAAAACACAGGATGCAGGAGTGAGTAGAAAGTGAGGAAATGAAGGCCATAGCTACTGCCACTTGCTTGAGCAAAGCTGGCAGTAAGCAACAGAACCCGTGGCCCTTGGATACCTAATCTGCCCGGCTCGAAAGCAAGCAATGCTGCCTTCGACACTACCCTAGTGGAGACCTGGGACTGTTATTCCAGCCCCCCACCCGCATCTTGTTCTCTCAACTAAACAAGGAAAGATACTGACACGGAATTACCCAAGTCATTTTATACTAAAATTTCAGAACTGCAAGAAGCATTCACAAGAATGCAGAGTTTAAAAGCTATTTGAAGGAAAGAGGCCACCGAGCTTATCCATTCTCCAAGACTGCCTCACTCTACTTAAAGTGCATCAAGCAGTTATGAGGCATCCCTGAGCGTCCTGTGCTCAGCTGAGCATTGTGGGAGCACAGGAAAGGCAAAGTCATGCCTCCTGTCCTAGAAGAGCTTGTGTTCCAGCTGAGCAAACCTCTTTATTGCTCTGGGCTTCAGATTCTCCGTAGATAACACATGTCATCACCTATTTTGTGCCTCGTGAATGACCTGGACGGTTCCACTCAGGGAAAACTTGAGGTCACTTGGAACTTCATTTGAAAGAGCCTGAGAGTGCTTGGGGAGCAGGGAGATGGAGGAACAGGCTCAAGGTTGACACAAAGATGCTGAGTCTCATCATTTTCTTTCAATTCTAACTCTACAGAGGCAGGGAATGTGGGCACTACTCCCTCATTCATAAAATCATTCACAGACACCTTTTACCCTACCAACTGCCCAGCAAGGCCTAGGGCCATGTTCCCAAGACAGTCGGCAGACAGTTCAGAGCCATGCTGCAAATAGGCACACCCTTATCAATATTCAAATAGCCACATGCAACTGGAAAAACAACTTCTTTGGAAACTGACATTCAGCTGTCCACCTGCTGATGTGAGCTTGTGTGAACCTCAAACAGTACAAGACATTCCTGTCTTGCATGGTAAGCATGATAACACGCTCAGCTAGTTACCTTCAGCCGTGATTATTTTCCTCTGATGCTAAGAGTTCAGATAATATAGTTAATTCTAGATTTCTTCTTTAGTGAGTTGGGGCACAGTGGTACTCCCTCCATGATAAACTTTGCATGCATTTCAGGGACTACTGATGTCTCTATGGTCTTCCTTCATTGGGCACTATTTGCACAGCTACAGAATGTTCTTAGAGCTTTGCAAGTGAGTGGCACAGTGTTTGGTTTAATCTTTTGCTCCCAAGGCTAATTGTGGATTTTAAAATATTTTCTATTTGCTCGTCCATCTTTGTGATAAAACCAGCCATTGGTTAAAGAGATACATCTTTTAGTTAAAAACACACACACACAAAAAAAAAAACTGCCAACTCAGACTATTTTACTAACAGTCATTACAAATGTCATCCAATTGAGCCTACAATAGCTCCTCCATCCCTAGGTAACTAATCTAAGCCAATCATATAAATCCCTTTCCAGCCATTGATTTAGAAATGGTCATATGATCCAATCCTTGCCAGGAAAGCTCAAAGAGAAATCAGCTGGTAGGCTTCTGAAAAAAGTTTCTTCCATCCTAAAGAAGGAACACAAAGAAGATACAACCTCTCTTCCTCTGGATATTGTTATTTTGAACTGAACACCTGTAACTCATATGGGTAGGAGTAACCTCAAGATGAAATCTGCATAGAGATGAAATCTGAGTCCATGATGACACTGAGGAGTTGCTGAATCAGCTAAATAAGCAGCTATACTTCTAGGCCTCCTGCAACATGACATAATAATTTACTTATTATATTAGCGATCTGAAGCAATTTTCAGTTACTTGCAGCTGCAAGCATTGTAATTTAATTCCATTATTACTCTAGATGCAATGACTTGTTTCTCCTGCAAGAACTTCACATCAGAGCTGCATAGAATATTATCACTCATGGATCTGTCAAGAAAGAACGCAAACCATACTCTCATCTTTCAGGACTGTGCCCAAGTCCACCTTCTCCCAACTCATGTTAACATCATGAGAACAATTTCAGAGACAATACTATAACGGGTCAAAGATTTTTCACCAAGCCAATAAAAATCCTTTAGATCACAGATAAATAAGCAACACATTTGCAATGCTACCTTATGGATATCAGCCACATGGATGGAATAGTAGAGGGGTAGTGAGGGCTCCCCCTCCCAATTCCTCAAATATTTCTTCCCTGTTACCTGACTTGCCTTAAATGCTCCACTTGGAAATTCATCCTTTTGAGCTGAATTATTTATTAAATAATGTAAGCTTATCAAAACTTTCCTGAGAGGAAATTTAAGAGGGGAAGTTGGAAAGAGAACATTATTACAGTGAGCACCTGGGGTCCAAGAAACAAGGGAAACACAAAAGAGATGAAGGTGAAAAAAGGTGAATTGAGGGCCTTTAAGACAAATTATATTCCACAGTTTTGTCTCCTACTGGAAATCATTACCTTTATTCAGTCTGTGGAGGTCAGGTGACCAGAAGTAATGATATCCTCAAGCCACAAGGACAACAGGAGACAGACAACAAACCACAAGCTTCAGCGTCCCACTGGAGCCCTACCCATCTCTAGGCCGGCGGGGAGGAAGGGGAAACCACCAGCCAGTGAGATCAACCACCTCCATCCTGGCAATCAGTGACAGATGTGGAAACCAGATGGCTTTCACATCCGGACACCAGGCAGGTTGACCATCCCCTTAACTCCCCACGTAGCACTGGCTGGGATCAGTCATTTCACTTTAAGATCCAATTGGATGCAAAATTTAAGTAGCATAACCACTAAGTTATTTTACAAAGAACTGGATTTATAGGAATTTTGCACTTAAAACAAGCAGAACTGTAGTTATCTTTGCAAAGACTTGGTAGTTCCTGTTGTATACTTTTAAAAATAAAATAAAACCATTGCAATAATTGACAAAAATTCCTGTTTTCCTCATTGCTAAACTGAGATATAAGAAAGTTACCAAAAATAAAATAAAATAAGGTACCAAGATCACAAAGTTTATCATACACAAACGCACTGGTAATCCTCCACCCTGAGGGCCCTCTCCCACCAAGCACTCCTGTCTCTCTATTCTACACCCAAGGCCTCCCCGACTGGAGTGGTGTTGAGGTGTTGAACGTTAATACCACACCAGATCCCCCTCTACCCTCAAATTAACTCAGGCTAAACTTGCCTCTAGTCCAGTTTTATGCAGTGCCTTTAAATTGTCATTTTTCATTTTCTATATACATTCAGGAGGTAAAAATCAGAACAGTACAAAGGGATTGAGTGGAAATAGCTCTTTCTCCCTCCCTCCCTCTCTTGACCTCTAGCCCCCCAAGTCAATTTCACAGAAGTTCTGATTTAAAATAATATTTCATCATCTGTAGAGGAGCTATTTTTTAAGTTTCAAGAGGGAGCCCAAAACCCTAATAATTCAGGATCTAACAAGCAAGTCCACATTCGCTCTGTTCTGTGCTTCACTATTTTGTACACTTTGAGCCTTTGTCATTCGGGACCAAGAAGTCTTCATAACTAAACTAATGAGGAAAGCATTGCTCCTGATGGCTCACACAGAAGGCCCTTGAGAGACCTTAAAATCCTAGCCTCAGGCAACTTAAACCTCCTGCTTTTAAAATCTGGTAGGTGACAGGTTTGCTAAAACAGAGCATTAGCAATCATGCATGTGGTAGCTAAATCCCTATTTAGAGCAAACAGAGCGATCACGCTAGGAAGGCTTGGTGACTGGCACCACCACCTCAGTTAAACATTAGCTGCCTCGGGGCTCAGCAGGTTCTGACTGCACAGTCACCTTCTCCCACCCTCTGACTGTTCTTTCTGGTTAACTCTGGATCCTTCATTCATACAGAGCGGTGAGCAAGAACTTGGGCTTTGGAGGCAGGCAGACTTGAATTGAAATCCCGGCTCTGTCAATAATTAGCTACGGGACCTTTTGCCAAGTCGCTTAAGCTCATTAAGCCTCCGTTTTCTTAATTGGAAAATGAAAATCATAAAAATGACTCTTTCATTGGGTCATTAAGTGGGTTCAATGGTATAATTTTTTAAAAAGCACGAACTACAATGCCTTATAGTAGGACGAGCTACATGATCTGTGCGACCCAATGCAAAAACGGAAAGTTGTTCAGAAACTACTAAGGATGGTGACAGCACAGCATCAAACCAAGGGCGGGGGCCTGTGGGGCTGCGCAGCCAGCCCTCCCTTTCAGATAATAAATACTCAACAGGTGGTAGCCGTTAGCACGTCTTACCCCTTTCCCACTTACATCTGTGCCTTGCCCTTCCTGCAGACTGTCCTATCCCTATGTAACGCCCAATCCACTCACTCAACTGGAAAGTTCTACTAGGTCATTCCAAACACAAGCACTGTGTCTCAGAAGCTACCTGCACATACAAGGAAAATAACTGACCAAAGTGGGGGGAATCTGAAACAGAAAATGATGTTGCCATAGGCTCATGCCAGACATTTCTCCCCCCACCGTAACACCTTTGCTCTGGCTTTTCAACTTGTTAATGTTCTCCCCCCACATCAAGCCTTGGTTCAGATCCACTGGTATCTGAGGCTTATTGATCACTCAGTTCAATAACCTATTTTGCTCTTCCTTCGTCTCCCTCACCTGGCTCTACTTCTACTTTTTCCATAGCACTTACACTGTCTAACGTGCTAATTCACTTACTTATTACATTTGTCATTTGTTTATCTTTCCCTACACACAAACACACACACACACACACACACACTAGACTGTAAGCTTCTCAAGGGCAGGAATTTTTGCCTGTTTTTTATTTACTGATGTATCACAGCCATTTAGAACAGTATTTGGCACACAGAAGACATTCAATAACCGTTCATTAAAAGAATAAATGAGCCTTTGAATCAATGCACACTCGGGCCATCCTTTTTCTACCTGGAGGTCAGTCCATTCCACATTATGGACAAGTGGCAGTAATAACCAGCTCGGCAATGAGATACCCAACGGAGTTCAAGAAACAGATGAGGAAGTTATCTATTTTCACATCTCTGCCAAACGCCCCTTAGTTTCGAAGGAATCTCATCCAGTTGTCCGTGCTGCTGAATCCAGTACCTCTTACAACACTAATTCGTATACACAGTTTGTTGGCAAACACTTGAGGCAATCGTGTCATTTTGTATGTGTGAGCTGCCCAGAAGAGAGACGTGTCCCTATGTGGTGAACATAAAGTCACTTAAAAAATACAATCGGGAGAAAAATAATCACACATCACTGCTTCATGACAATGACGTAGAAAAATCGAGCCCTTAATACCAAAAGGACCGTAAGGCTTGAATGTATCCCTGAAACAGTGCACGAGAATGTTAGAGCCGGCCCAAGAGGTTCTGCCTGGAGTGAATGTCACTGTCACAGGCAGCATCTCAAACCCTGGCCTGTGATCTCACAAGTGCCAGTCACAGGGCCCCATAAAGGAAATGTGGACGCCTGTGCATAATTCATCCCCCCAGCTCAAAGACAACCCCAAAGCTGTGACATTACAGCTGCTGGATGAGACATTTTTCAGTGTGTCTAAGAACAAAAGAGAAGAGCTGCCCTCCGCACATGGTTAAAACACAGCCCATGTCAGGAGAAACATCTGGAGCATCCAATTATCAGAAGATTTTTGAGGGCCAATGTGCTCTAAGTTCTGTACTGACGACAGGAAGCACATCTGGGCCCCCAATCCAAATGCGGCCCACGCGGTCTCCTCGGGACAAGCTCAGTGAGCAGAGCCTGGCAGATCACACTCCACATCTGGCTTGTGCCCCGGCATGAACTGCCAGCCCTCCCAGCCCTGCACTCTGCATTTTTTAAACAAGCCATTCTCAGCCCCCACAAATGCTTTGGTGGGAATCATAGGGAGGCCCTCATCCCTTTTCCCAAAATAACGTCAGACAGAGGCAAAGGTCAAAGAGGTGGAGCCTGCAGGCCATTTTGCAAAAGTTTCAAATATCCTGGCACTGACCCCATTAAAAGAATCATGAAGGGGAAACAACCAAGCCTCTCGTTATCTCGTTAGTCTTTTCTCTTTCTCTCTCTCTCTCTCTCTCACAGACACACACAAACACACACACACACACACAAACTTCTTTGTTTATAAAAAAGAAACAAAGGCCTCACAAAAAGTCATTAATCGGTGCTGGCTGCTGGGAAAAAAATTTCATTTTGCAAATTTAATACCAAAAAAAAAAAAAAAATTTGAAATGGAACACTTCCAAAGAAATGTCTCTGCCCGGTGACAGCTTAATCCCCAAAGGGGTCTCTGAGACATAAAACTGAAGGAACTGGTGAGCTGTCCCACCTTCTCCAAAGATTTTCGGAAACATGCCACTGCCTCAGACTTTCCACACTCCTCTGCCCATCTTTCCTCTGAAGGATGGGGGGGAAGCAGAGTTCTTGGCTGTACACTCAAAGGAGCCAAATAAAGCAATTTTCGTCCTAATGCAAAGGGGCCTTTCCAACACACACACAGACACACACACAGGCATGCACACGGACACACATGCATACACACACACAGAGACACACACACACACATGCACACACAGACACACACACATGCATACACACACAGACACACACACAGGCATGCACACACAGGGACACACACGCACACACACACGGGCGTACTTGCTGAAATACTAATAAGTAAAGGAAAAGAGAACATGACAGCGAAGGAAAGAAATGCTACTTTGTTTAGTCTAGATTTTAAAACCCTTCCCACAAAAATCTAACTGGAACAGAGGCCTATTATTCTCAAAACACCTTGGCCCCCTCCCGCTTCACGGCACCGACGGCCACAGGAAACGGCATCCCAGGTGTGACAAAGCCTGGGGGCGAGGGGTACAAATCGCTACAGCAACAGTGGCACCGCTACCACTGAGAGTTTACAGGGCCGGCCCCCAGCGGCACCTATTCAGGGAGAAACAGCACGCCTCCCCCCGACGCCCCCATGCTGCGCTCGCCTCTTCCCAAACGCCCCATCCCGGCTCCCGGCGCCCCGCGGCTCCCCGCTGACAGCGCGCCCCTCGCGCCGCCCTCCCCGCCCCGCGGGCGCTCACCGTGTGGTACAGGAGAGCCTCGGGGTCGCCGGGCTCCGACAGCTCGCTCAGCTTGCGGTCCCACTGCAGGGCGCCCTGCTCCCCGCTCTCCAGCACCTCCATGTGGGCCGAGCTCCGGCTCCGCTCGCGGGCCGGCGGGCGGGCGTGGGGGCGTGCTGTGCACTGAGCGAGGGCACGCTCGCTCCCCGCTGCCCCGCGGAGAGACCTGCCGAGGGCTCCGGTCCGGTGTCCTCGGAGACCTGAGAAGCCCCGGGGGAGACAGGCAGTCGAGGGATCGGGCCGAAGGCTGAAGGGGTTAAAACAGGGTGTGCGTCCAAAATGAAGGCGGGAGAACAGCTCTCATCCCAAGAAAGTCCCTTCTCAACAAGCCCACTTTGCTCAGCGGCTCCAGACACAAACTTTGAGACTCCCCAGGGCTCCTCAGCTCGGCTGCAGGACCCACCTACGGCCCCAGGACCCACCTACGGCCCCACCTCCCTCCAGGGCAGTGACCAGTGGGAGACTCGCCTCGCCCGCTCTGTCCAATCAGAAGTCTCTCCTCCGCACGTCCCGCCCCCAAAGGCGGGAGGGGGCGGGGAAAGTCCGGGCCCAGGCTTTGGAATGTGAGCGGACGGTGCCCTTGACGTCATCAGGGAACTCCTCCAGCCGGATCGCCGGCAGCAGACCAATGGCCTGCCTGAGTCCAGCAGTGATGGCCTGGTGTCGGGGCCAATGAGAATGGGGCTCCTCGGAGGGCCAGCCAATCGGATAGCGACAAGAATACATTTTTATAAAAGAGGGAGGGTGAGCCCAGCCTCCTGGAGGAGACTCCGCAGGAGTCAGCGCGCATCGGGGGAGAAAGGAGCCTCTGTGCGGGAAGATGTATAGATTGTCCTAACTCTTTCCAAATACGTTAGCTCATTGGAGTCTTTCAGGATTTTAAAAAAATGAATTACGTGTTATAAACAAATATAAAAATTCCCCATTACGCATAAATGCGTATTAGCACAGTTCTAGCAAATTGCTTTTTCTTTGCATGTTTAGCCCTTTTTGTTCTGCATTTGCTGCTGACATGTTTTTTATGGGTTTCAAATATAGTAAGTGTACTATATTTCCTCTTTCATTCGCTCCACGACACTATTGACAAGAGGCAATGGCTTGCTTTTCCAGGTCCCAGAGCAGTGAGCTAAAGACCTTTAATTCGTAGAGCTTTTATCTCAGTGGGAGGAATCAGGCAATAAACAGATTTTAAAAATAAAGGCATAATTTCAGAAAGTGGTAACTGCTATTATGAAGAAAAATAAAAGCCCGGTCTATGCTGTTATATGCAGCAGTGAGGGCAGTTCTGGGAAGGTGGAGTTTGAGCAGGGAACTGAATGAAGTGAGGTCTGAGGAGGAGCTGGCCTGTCCTGACTGACAGAGGCCAGTGTGGCTGCAGCAGGATGTGCTGGGCAGTGAGCAATAGGCGGGGGGCCCGAGACAGGCTGGAGCCAGACCACCAGGCCTGCCAAACTAGCAAAGAGCCTAGTCTAAAGTATTTCCCCCATTGTTGTGATTTTTCTTACCCCCTTGAGATTCCTCCTTTTAAGAAAACAAAGTCCTGCCCGGCTGGGTGTGGCTCAGTGGTTGAGCGTCGGCCTAGGATCCAGGACATCGTGGTTCGATTCCCGGTCAGGGCACATGCCGGGGTTGCGGGCTGGATCCCCAGTCCCGGGCATGCAGGAGGCAGCCGATCAGTGACTCTCTCATCATTGATGTTTCTATCTCTCTCTCTCTCTCTCCCTCTTCCTTCCTCTCTCTGAAATCAATTAAAAAATTAAAAGATTTTTAAAAAATACAAAGTCCTAGCCCAGCTGATGTGGCTCAGAGACTGACTGTGGACCTATGAACCAAGAGGTCCCTGGTTCTATACCAGTCAGGGCACATGCCTGGGGTTTGGGGCTCTATCCCCAGTAGGGGGAGTTGCAGGAGGCAGCCGATGGATGTCTCTCTCTCTCTTTCTCTTGTGGGTGTTTCTATATGTCCCTCTCCCTTCCTCTCTCCTTAAAATCAATAAATAATATATGGTGATGAGAGAAGATATGACTTTGGGTGGTGGGCACACAGAGCAATATACAGATCATGTAACATAGAAACCCACACTTGAAACCTATATGTTCATATTAACAGTTGTCACCCCAATAAATTTAATTTAAAAAAAAAATAGCCCTAGCTTATTTGGTTCAATGATTAGACAGTTGGCCTGAGGACTGAAGGGTCCCGGGTTTGATTCTGGCCAAGGGCATGTACCTCGGTTGCAGGCTCGTTCATTCCCTGGCCGCAGTCGGGCACATGCAGGAGATAACCAATTGGTGTGTCTCTCTCACATTGATGTTTTTCTCTCTCTCTCTGCCCCCTTTCACTCCCTCTGAAAAGCAATGGAAAAAATATCCTTGGGTAAGGATTAAAAAATAATAATAAAATCAATAAAGACCAAAAAAAATCTTGAAAAAGAAAACAAAGTCTTTGAATATAGTTTGCTCACTTGAAATATAATGAAGTCTTTGCCAATTGTCTCTAGAGAAGTTCCTTAAAAAGCACATTCAGGTATTAGGTATTACTTTGTCCCCTTAGCAAGTATTATGGTAGATGGGGTCAGTCAAATGTATTAGAACTCTGTTGTTTTTAAGTGTGGTAGGCAGTTAGGCAGACATGAGCAGAGCAAGGACAATGGGCCAGGTACAGAAGGCCACCAGGGCGGAAAGCCCCAGGTGCCCAGCAAGGGACAATTGTAGGGTGGGACCTCGCCCCCAGGGTGGCCTTTCCTCCCCTAGCATATCACTGGTCATGCAGTTTGGACTCCCTGACCTTTCCTCCCTAGAGATAGCATCTAGGCCTCAGTTGTAGTTCAGCTCCAGGCCCAGAAAAGCAACAAAACCAGCCACAACTTCCTCACTCCCAAGGCCCCTTCCTTTACCGCTATAACTTGTTTCCTAAGCCCATTTCCTCTAGGAATTACTTCTGCTACCTCTGTGATTTTATAAATAAATGTTCTCTTGCTCTGAATTCTTTCCTAGCCGGAACTCAAGTACTGAAGTTGCTGAACCCAGGTCCAGGCTCTGGTCAGATACCCGGTGCCTTTCCCGCCACCTACAACACAAGCAGTTGTTTATCATGGCAACTGTTTCATTTGCCTGGTCCTGTCTCCTGGATCTTTCGAGAACATTTTAGTGAGGAAGTGGAAATTCTACTTTATGGTGTTGCACCTTCCTTGCATAATATTTTTTCTCATTTTTCTCTTTGTCCTTGGTTTTTATTTTCCAATCTGCCCCCTCCTTCACCATATCCTTTTCATAGATCATCTATTCAACTTTCAAAGACCTTTTCAATTTTTGTGGCATAACACTCCATACAAGCTAGCGAGGTAAAAAACATGTACACCCTCCTTAATACCGGAATATAAACATTTACCTGGCAAACATTGCTGCTTTTGAAAAAGTCAGCCCCTGGTTACACCCCACGTGGTGGTGCCAGTGCCTCCTAGTGTTCGTTCCCTGTGTAACACTCACCTTGAGTGTGGGCTGGACCTGGGGACTTGCTTCTACCAGACAGAATACAGCAAAAATGATGGGCTGTCAAAAACAATTCTGGTTCCTGTCACCGGACTGAAGAGATCCATTTGCCTGGACGCATTGATGCCTGATAAGACAGAAACAAGAGTTTGCAGCCAAGAAAGGAGGAATTTATCAAGAAGATGGCACCATGCCGAGTCACACAGGTAGCTCGTGCTCAAAGACCTGGCTCCCGGATGGCTTCTAGAGGATGGGTCATATAGGGGAAAAAATCATTAATCATGGTGACTAAGGGAGGTAGGGTCAAGGTCAGGGTCATAGTCTTTACTGATTGGTCAGTGCTAGGGTAGGGGGTAGTTGACCCTTGCATATGGTCCTGACGTCAGCCATGGTTTCACAAGGATGAGGTGGGTGGGGGTCAATCTGGGGCTGAAACACAACTGAGGCCTAGATGTTACCTCTAATTTGACAGAAACTCTTTCCCTGTGGTCAGCAGACCCTAGGCTTTGCTGACCAGAACCTCATTGTCCCAAGGGCTTAATGATTAAGCAAGGGAGAGGGAGGTGCGTGAGTCAGGGAACTAGGTGGGGCTAGTTTGAATCAAAGGGGGAAAAAATCAAAATAAAAGGCCAAATTAAAGAAAATAAGGTTTGTGCGCAGTTATACTCCTGACCGCTTGTTTGGTCTTCCTCTCTTCCCTGCTTGCTCTCAGGGAAGCAGGCAGCCATGCCGTGAGCCACCCCATGGAGAGGCCTACGTAGCAAGGAGCTAAGGAAGGTGTCCAGCCAACAGCCAGCAAGGAGCTGAGGCCCTCAGTCCAACAACCCAGGAGCACCTGATTCCTACTAATAACCACGTGAGTGAATATGGAAGCAGACCCTCCCCAGTGGAGCCTTGAGGTCACTGCAGCCTTCCGAGTGATCCTGAACCCGAAGACCCAGCTAAGCCTCGCCCAGATGTCTGACCTACAAAAACTAAAGATTATAAATGCATGTTGTTTTAAGCCACTAAGTCTTTCCTTCATAAAATAAGTAATATGATAATTGGTACCCTAAATGTTTAATTAAATTTATCTCTACTCTAATAATAATGTCGCAATCCCTAACGATGAGTTTTATCGGCCTCCTTTGTTTCATAGTTACAGTTTGTCTTACTACTTTTCTTAAAAAATATTTTTTTATTGATTTCAGAGAGAGGAAGGGAGAGGGAGAGAGAGAGAGAGACATCAATGATAAGAGAGGGTCATTGATCGGCTGCCTCCTGTACACCCCCTGCTGGGGATCGAGCCCACAACGGGGACCTGTGCCCTGACTGGGAATCGAACCAAGAGCTCGATCATAGGTTGATGCTCAACCGCTGAGCCACGCCGGCCGGGCATATCTTATTATTTTTACTTTTACACTTCATACTAGCTTTATAAGTGATTAATCCGCTACCTTTACAACATTAGATTACTCTGAATTTAACTATATATTTACCTTTACCAGTGAGATTTGTACTTTCAGGCTTTCCTGCTACTAATTCGTACTCTCATTTTAGTTTAAAGAAGTCCCTTTCACATTTCTCGTATGTCTGATCTATGATTGGCGTCCACAAAAAGAGAGAGAGAGACACAAGCACACACAGGGAGGAGAATGCCATGTGAAGACATAAACTCCTGAGAGGTGGAAGCCATGTGATGACGGAGGCAGAGCTCAGACAGATGTAGCTCTAAGCCCAGGGAACCCAGGATGGACAGTCACCACCGGAACAAGAGCAGGCAAGGAAGGAGCTACCTGAAGTCTCAGGAAAAGCACGGCCTTGCCGACACCTTGATGTCAGACCTCTGGCCACCAGAACTGTGAGACGATTTCTGTTGTTCTAAGCCACCCAGTTGGTGGTACCCTGGTGTGGCAGCCCTGGGAAACTAGGAGCTAGGCATCTGCTCTATGACCGCCCCTCCCCTTCGCATAATCCTCACCATTCAGGAAGCTGACTGCTGCCCAGCGTCACACGTATTCTTTCACCCACAATTTCACTTGGGAAGACCAAGTCTTCAAGGCTTATGTCATACTTCGGTGTCAGGCTATGGCTCTGCGGATGCTTTTGGTTATTTTGCACAGCTTTTCATGTTGGCTTAGGCAGATTTTTCCTTTCGGCAACCAAGGCAATGAGCTTGCTACTGAGCACTTTCTTCAGGGTGTAGGTCAGCTGGACTGACTCCCCAGGAAGGACTGCAGCTGAGGGAGGGGAACCAAGGTGATCATATCTTTCCACCACCAACTTCAGTTTCCTTGCCTGTTCTGATATTCACCTTCTGGCTAAGCCTTGAGGTTCAAGTTCATCTCCAACTCCACGAAAGCCTGAGAAGGAACCAACTGGAATGCATCTGACTTTCTGCTATGGGGCTCCACATCTTCACACGTGGACTGAAGATGGCCTTGCCCTCCTCTAAACGTCCGTCTACGAAAAGGGTGAGTGGCAAGACTACTTCTTTCTTTTTTCCTTTTTAAAAATATATCTTTATTGATTTCAGAGAGAGAGGAAGGGAGAGGGAGAGAGAGACAGAAACATCAGTGATGAGAGAGTCACTGATCAGCTGCCTCCTGCACGCCCCCGACTGGGGATCAAGCCTACAACCCAGGCATGTGTCCTGACTGGGAATCGAGCTGAGATCTCCTGGATCCTAGGTCGATGCTTAACAGCTGAGCCACGCCCAGCCGGGCTCTACTTCTTTCTTCAAGAGAGTTTTATACCTGAAAAATGTGGATACAATATGTCTGGAATTCACCAAGTACTTAATAAAGCCTTACAGATAAACTGAAGAAATTATGGGACATAAAAAGGGAAAATTCAATAGATTAATGTTTATTGAATAGTCCAATTGAAAGCATGCAGACACACATGGGGCTGTGTCATTTTGGGAGGTGGATTATGTTTTTATGCTGTGGGAATCTATCAGTGACCAATTGTGGATATAATTTGTCACAATCATTAGGATAAAGGCTTAGAAAACATTAGAGCAAATTTGTAAATAGATTGGCACATAGAAAGATAGAAAATAGTATTATACAAAAATCAGGAAACTATCTTGTTGGTTCATGGGAAAATATGACTTTTGATCATGCATATGCCATTTATTTATCAAGAACAAACAGGGGAGGTTCTAACTTAAGATGTCAACACAGGAGGATCCCTGTGGATGGGATGACCTCCTCCCATGGACAGACCAAATCTACAGCTACCCACGGAACAATCTCCTCTGAAAGAAACTCAAAACCTAGCTGAGAAACTCTGCACATTGGCTGAACGAGGAAAAATCCACATCAAAACAGGTAGGAGAGGCTGACACACAATCTCGCCACACCTGGCACTGTGACCCACAGTCAGGAGGGAACTCACAACACCATGCTGAACCCTGAGGA
The DNA here is from genome assembly GCF_964146895.1 of Miniopterus schreibersii. Taxonomy (NCBI): domain Eukaryota; kingdom Metazoa; phylum Chordata; class Mammalia; order Chiroptera; family Miniopteridae; genus Miniopterus; species Miniopterus schreibersii. The sequence continues at coordinate 9,748,733 of NC_138118.1, read as the reverse complement.
ACAAAGGGTTTGGATTCCACATCTAAACCCCAGTTTTTCAGATCTGAACCTGAGAAATGACACCCCACAAAACATCTAGCTTTGAAAGCCAATGGGGGTTGGGTCCACAACACCCACAAGGCTGTAGTGAACTAAAAAACAGTTTTTAAAAGGCTCATAGGGCCCTGACTGGTGTGGCTCAGTTGGTTGGGCATAATCCCATGCACAGAAAAGTTGCTGGTTCTATTCCTGGTCAGGGCACGTGCCCAGGTTGCAGGCTCGATTCCCTGTAGGGGGTGTGCAGGAGATGTCTGCTCTCACATCATTGTTTCTCTCTTTCTCTACCCTCCACTCTCTCTCTAAAAAATCAATGGGAAAAAAAAAAAGACTCTTATGGGCTCATCGGGCTCCTCCCCACCCTGGCCCCAGCCCAGCAAAGAAGAAGTCTATAAAAAGCATTCAGTTTTTCTGTGAAAGAGGTCTGTTTGCTTATCTTAAAGCTTTGAAGTGAAGGTCAGCCAAGTAATTCAACACACATCTAGAGTTCTATAGAAATACACTCCAAAGACAGAAGCCAGGAGGCGCTATTTCACACTCTCCGTCTGCCTCACTCCAGGTCACCAGTATCTCCTGCAAAGGAGCCTGTGAACTTGTCTGGCATCTCAATTTTTGTGGCTGCCACTCAGAGACACCTCCTGCTCACCTGGCTCTGGTGGCCCGTGGGGCTTACGTTTGTGGTTACCGCAGGACTGTGACAAATGGAGAAAGAATTCTTAACCAACTACTCTCCCCCAACCTGTGTCTAGCACGGTGCAGACTACAGACTAAAACACACACCCCGTCTTTCTGTGAAAGAGGCTCGTTAGCTCACCTTCATCACTGTGTCCTGAGGAGCAGGCTTCTTATGAAACACACACACATCCAGGTACTGACTACAGTCCTCCCAGAGACGGAGGAGGCCAGGGGGCCTCCTCTTTGTGCTTTTCCTCTGCTCCATCACAGATCATAGGTGATTCCACATAAGGAGCTTACGTCCGTGTCTGGCTCACTGGCGTTCGTGGCTGCCACCTAGAGGACACATCCCTTGATGATAGCCTTGCTTTAATAGCCACTGGGCCTTTTGGTCGCAGCTTCACTGGGACAGTAGCAAACAAAGTAATAGTTCTTAATTGGTTTTCACATCAAAGCTTAGTACAGAGGGAACATACAGAAATGCCCATTTCCTAGACTTCCCTCAACTACTGGGGGTTAGGACCTCAACATATCTTTTCGGGGGACATAATTCAACCCATAACCCCTATCAAGCCACTGTCCACATTACCCGATGAATCCCCAGTGCAAGCACATCCCTTTATTGATCATATTACTGCCCCTAAACATATCTTTGACTCTTTCATATACCACCATAGTCTTTTTTCCTTTTTCTTTTTTTTTTTCTTTTTTTAGCATCTTTACACTTTTATTTTATACACTTGTCCGTGAAACAGGTTCCTAAAGGGAGACTGCTGGTCGAAGGCTATGTCCATCTGACATTCTGAGAGCGACTAACAAATTGTGCACCTGCGTGCAAAGCGCGCTGCGAGGCCACGGATTTATGCAGAATCAGTTCATGCCTCAGATAAAAGAGCGGCCACTGGCCAGCTTCCAGTGGAGCTGTTTTTTGTCATGACTGTAGACAGACAGCTTTGCAAACTTTAAAAGAAGCAGCCTGGTCAGCTCCAAGCTCCTCGATGGGACTTGAGTCCCCTTCCCTGGTGTGTCGGTCGTGCTTGGCGCAGACTGATAGTTGACAGCCGGTCATGCCAGCAGCATGACAAGTGTTGTGAGGTCAGGCTGGTGTATGTGATGCCCACAGGGACCATTTGCACACTGTGGTGCACATCGATCGCTCTTCCTCTTCAGCTGACCTGGATGAAGTCGCCCTCAAACGTGGGAACGGGCTTGGACCTGGCCAACTCGCCCCTCGCACAGTGGCCGCACAGCTTCCCCCGTGGAGGGCGGGACGCGTCCAGCCCGGGGCCGCTCCGGGGACTGCCGGCCATCGCGTTCGGTTGCTGCCCATATCTGACCTTCATGAAGACCGTTGCACGTCTTTAACCAAAACTCTGCCTGGCTCTGGACGGCAGCCACCCGCGAGGCACATTTAAGCTTTTGCTGTTCATTGTGACCTGCAGTGTCACCTACGGCACCATGTCCGTATCCACACAGCCGCCCTGTCAGGAAGGGACAGGCGTCCTCCTGCAGACAGCCACCCCACCAGGGCAGCCACCATAGTCTTAAGAAAAAGAGACAGGCCTCGTTACAAGCAGGATTTAGCATCACTGTGATCACTTCTCAAGATGTGTGCCATGCCCTAGGCCCTTCTGTCTTCCCTTTCTACACGTCCGTTCAAGAGCTCAACCCAGCTCTTTCCCAACAAACACTGAGTTCTCCAAATGGAGCCCCTGCCTTCTGTATGGAAACCATGTCATCGGGCTGGAAATTCTGAGAACTTTTCATTCTTCAGCTGTTTTGCCTTTTATTATATCAAACCCTGCGATCTCACCTGTCTCATCTCTGAGCATCGGTTTACTGGGTTCTGAAGACATGAGTACGTATTTTGTTCTGTGTCGTGGCTCTCTCCCATCCTTCAAGAGTTTCTTTCAATTACCATTACTTAACCAGAAACAGTGTCTTCATAGTTCACAGGAGTTCTTTCTTGCGTGTAGAACAGGACCGAGAGGAGATGTCTGGGAGTCTACAGCTCTTCCTGGGCATCCAGGGTGATCGGATAGGCTTCTGAGTCCTATCAGCCCTGAGGGATCTGGGAATAAATGGTAAGAAGAACTCTGAGTACTGAGGTAAAGAATCAAACAAAAGGTGGGGTGAGGGGAGCTGCTGCCAACCTCCGAGAAGCCGGCCCTGGTGGACCGTGAGCTGGAAGTGCTGGAAGGCACAAGCACCTCGGCTTCAGATACGCTTGCTTATGGATAGAGAACAGGCCCTGATATAGGTCCCAGTGGTGCCACTCTGTCTGAAGCCAAGGTAATGTGTCTCTCTGTCTCTAGTCTTCTGTGAGAGGGGATTATGAAAGCCTAGAGAGCAGGCTTCTCTTTGAAAATCCAATTTAAAAATTTGTAAACTTCTTCCCATCTTGGCAAATTCAGAGATGGCAGAGCCACTGCGAACAACAGGAATTGCCACAGGTCTGAGTGGCTGTAGCCACCAGTCACTGGCCCTGCTCCACCGTTGCTGCCTTCAGAAGAGCTTGAGCCACACCCTTCTGGTGCCACAGTGCAGTGTCACAGTCACATTCTAAGTCATACTCACACCAGTGTGTCATGAGACCCAGCCTGCTGATATACGTCAGCTCTTTTCAGACCATTAGAGGACATTTCATTTTCTCAGTCAACTGGCTAATTGTTCAAAAATAACATTTTATTAAACCCTGTGTTACAACTTATATGGAAATAAACTTCAGATAGACTAAAAAACATTTTTTAAAAATATGCTTTTATTGATCTCAGAGAGAGGAAGGGGAGGAAGAGAGAGATAGGAACATCAATGATGAGAGTCATTGATCGGCTGTCTCCTGCACGCCTCCTACTGGGCATGTGCCCTGATGGGGAATGGAACCCATGATCTCCTGGTTCATGGGTTGACACTCAACCACTGAGCCATACCGGCTGGGTGGAACTAAAAATTTAAGTGTAAAATGAAATAAAGCCATCCAGAGAAAATAGAGATAAAATACTTACATCATTTCAGTGTGAGTGAGGTGTAGGCATAATATAAAAGGCAGAAAATATATAGGAAAAGCTAGATTTATATATACAGACATATGTATGTATGTATGTGTCGATGTAGGAAATCTCCAAACCTAGAGAGAAAATAATGAGTTTATTTGAACCAAATTGACAATTGCGAGGAAGCAAAATCTCAACAGACTGAGAAAAATCTCCAGAGAATAGCTGCTTTACAGCTTATTTTATATATTAAAATCAAAGGCGGAGAAGGAAAGAGGGTTACGTGAAATCCATTGGTGGTAAATTAAGGGGGCTGGAGAAAGAAAAGGTGGGAAATCTGTAGGGTTAAATAAAGAGTAAAATAGAGAGACACAACTTCTTTTACATTGGTCCAGGATAACTAATAATGACCACATACAACACAGAGGGACGGTATTCGGGGACAAGGGGATCTGTGGTTTCGTAAAGATTGACCTTTGTCAAGGAAGCTACAGGCCTAGGTAGTGACTACCCACCAAGATTTGCTTAGTTAGGAATTTCTACGTTCAGACCATCCTGTATGGTTTTGGTCTCTGAGTTTGCAGGGCCACCATGCTGGCCTTCCCTGAGCTTGTCAAGTTTAGTGTGTGGCCCCTTTTTGGTCCGCTGTGTATACATATATACACAGAGAAATACGCAGCCACACAGAATACATAATTTATATGAATGGGACAGAAGGGAACCAAGATTTTCCACCTTAAAGCTGCTTTTTGGGATATTGATTTCAAGCTGCTTATTAAGAAAAGACTCAGAAAGAACCTTTAACATCCTCCGCCCCCCCGTTCTACCCAAGAGATTTAGACCCAAAAAGCCTGCTTTAGGAAGAGAGCCTTGGCTTCATCACCTTAAAAATCTTCACCCCAGCATTAGGCCGAAAGACTTCAAGCCCCTTAGATCACCCCTGCGTCCCACTGTTTCTGAGTCATCTAGCAAGAATTTTCCTGCTAGTCTTCCACTCTTCCTCAGCTACCTGTAAATCACCACTCTAGCTTCTGAAATCTAGTGTCCAGCCCCACCTTTCTCTTTTGTCCATAATGTCTTATATACCCAATGTTGCTGCGCTGTCTTTGGAATTTTCATGCTGATGTGAATTCCCTATGCGCGTGTATTAAAATTTTTATTTCCTCCTGGTAATCTGTCTCTGAAATTTTATTACTAGCCCAGCTGAAAGAACTTAGAAGGTAGGAGGAAAACTATTGATTGTTTTTAGCTCCCCCACAGAATTAAAATATTATACATGCTGTGGTTAACCTGAATCGTTTTCAGTGAAGTGAGTTTTTTTCATTACTTTCCCCGCATGGTCCCATTTCACCCCAAGCATAGTAGGCAGTTAGACAGACATGAACAGAGCAAGCATGATGGGCCGGTACAGAGGTCACCAGGGTGGAAAGCCCCGGCCCCAGGGTGACGTTTCCTCCCCTAGCATCTCTCTGGTCATGTGGTTCGCACACTCCCCTGACCTTTCTTCCCCTGGCATGTTGCTAGTTTTGCAGGCTAGACTCCACTTTAGAGGGGACCAAACAAGGAGGTCAGAGAGCAGCCCTTAAACATTAAGCCCCCAGGACAATAAAGTTCTGACCGGTATCAAGTTCATCTAGGCCTCTGCTTTGTTTCAGCTCCAGGCCCAGAAAAGCTCCAAAGCCAGACGAGTGGTGTCATGACTGACTTCAGGACCAGCTGTATTGATGAATGACCCCCTGCCCTGGCACTGAACGATCAGTGGAGACCCCAAGGACACACCTGGAAAGCTGATGAATAGTCTATTGTGATCCTTCCCTGAAATCTCTAGATAAAACTCTTCAAGACGAAGGACCCAGTGTGCTCCCCCTCTCTGAAGCACGCCCACTCGAATCTTCTTTTAGAGTGTACTTTGCTTTCTTTCTCCTAAGCTTTAAGGGCCCTTCTTTTGCCTCTGTAACTTGTTTCCTGAGCCCACGCCCAGCTGGCTCACTTTTCCTACCTCTGTGACTCTAAATAAACTTTCTCTACAATTTGAGTGTTGGCTCTGAATTCTTCTCTTAGCCAGAACTCAAGATCTGAGGTTGCTGAACTGAGGTCCAGTCACCAGTAATAACTGATGCTGTTTTCATCACCAACACAAGCAAACAGTATTAATTAACAGCTTGGGATACACCTTTCCACACTTCTTTATGCTCATATAATTCTATACAGATATACATACATTTAGGAAAGCTTGGTCAGTTTTTTTGAGGGGGGAAGTGCTTACTTCCTTACATTTTGCTTTTCTCACTTAATAGCAGATCTTGAAAATCCCCCAAGTCTTTCAATTGTGGGGCCTAAAAAATATTAATAGTTTTCCTCCCACCTTCTAAGCTCTTCTGATTGGGCTAATAACCAAATAAACAGGTTAACAGGAGAAAATCAAAGTTTACTACATGCTCATGGGGGAAATCACATAGACATGATAAATCCATGAATATTCCCAAGACAGAGAGGCAACATTGGGTATATAATACATTTTGGACATCGGAGGAAAAGTGGGGAAACGGGGTATTAGATTTCAGAAGTGAGAATGGGCAATTTCTAGGTAACTGAGGAAGAGACGAACACACATGGCAGGAAAATCCTTGCTGAGTGACTCAGAAACAGTGGGGGTGTTCAGCCAGCAGGCACCTGCCTGAAGCCCTCTAGTTTAACATAATTCAAGTTAGGAAGCAGGTTTCTCTAAATCTCTTGAGCAGGAAAGGGTGAAGGGTGAAGGGTGAAAGGTTCTTTCTGAGTCTTGTTTCCTAATAAACAGCCCAAAATCAATATCCCCCCAAAAAGCAACTTCAGGGTGGCAGAATGTTGGTCCCTTTGATACTATTGTAATTAGCTAGTTATTAATAATAGGAAAGGAACAAAAGAGACGCCAGACATTATAGGCTTGTCATTTGGGCAGCTTTTCAAGGAAACTACAACTTAACCTTCCCCTGGGAACCACAGACCCATTCCCTGCAGATCACTGGGGGGAGGGGTCCAACAAAGGGGGAGATGGGCGCATGTTCAGTCAAGTCCGGGTGACACAGGGAGGGTGGCTGTCAATCAAACCTGGGAGCAGAGATCGTTGGCTGGAGGGGGCAGGGCCATTGCAAGCCTGCAAAAATTTGGGGATACATAATTCCCCAAACAAAGGAGTTCTCTCTCTTGGCTCACTCTTGGCTCTCTGGTTCCTTTGGCTTTGCTCCTGCCCATGTTCCCTCCATAGCTGCATGGCCCATGGCCATGTGGACCCCATACACAATGGACTGGTGGACTGCAGCAGGGAACACAAGCTAAGCTAGCCTGATGCTATAATGGGGTGTGTAGACATGGAAAGGAAACTCTGGACACTGGCTGATTCTAGCTCTGCTGAAGCCGAAGCTACACTTGATATTTGGCCAGACAAGGAGAAATGGGACCTTGGAAACTCAGGGGTGTAATTACACAGAAATAAAGCTTCCTACAATATCTCAACCTCCCATGGGCGCCTCTGGAGATTCTTATTCCAGCTGTACCCCAAGAACCCCACTTCCACCAATAACACCTTTACAATATAAAGCTAATGCATTCTTGTTAATGACTGACTGGAAAAAGATTGTTAAAAAATAAAGTGAGGCATATTAAAAATTTTAACAGTTTATCTGGGCAAAAATCAATTCACATCTGACAGCATCCAATGCAGCAGAGAGAAAGGAGCTCTGAGGAGCTGACCAGCATGAAAGACTCTCATAGGCAGAAGGGAGCAGGAACTTGGAAGTTACACTACACAAAAAAGCAGGTTGGGTATGCAAGGTTACTTTCTTCTGGAGAACGGCAGGGGGCCAGTAGGTCATTTAACTGGTGCTGATTCCTTGATTCCTGGTTTTCTGGTTTAAGGTTCCATTCTGGGAGAGCAGAAACTGACATTCTGTCTCAGCCTGGTGAGGTGGGGCTGAGTGTTAGCGGCTGCACTTTGGGCCCATTGTCTTACATTTAACAGGATGAAGCACTTTTTGTTACCCCAATGGCAAGCATTTCCTGCGCTTCCAGATTTTACTTCCAGAGGCACCAATGACATATGGGACAATGCGCTTCTCTCTGTGGAATTTCCCTGCAGGTGACCTCCCAGGGGTGGGGAATGAGGCTCAGGTTGTTGAATTTGACAGCCCAGAAGCACAGGTACCCAAGGAGCGGGGAAGGGCTGGAGCCAGGGTGGAACAGAAAGGAGTGAGGACCCGAAGTGGCGTGAAGGGCTGCGGGCGGAGCAGGCGCCCCAAGGATAGTGCAGGCCCTCACCTCAGGAAGCAGCTAGCGCTGCACCCCAGAGAGGGCGGCGGAGGCCAGAGCGTACCTACAGGAGTGTGGACAACACCATCTGAGCTGATACTGAACCCAGGTTCAGGCGCCCACTGCTCCAAAGCCAGTGCTCGAGAGACAGGGTCTGACGGAAGGAAAGCAGGTGTGGCCGGAAAGGGGCCGCATGCTCACCTCACAAGCTCAGGGGAGGCCTGTGTGGCCTTGCAAACTCAGCGACCTACAGTAGCCACAAAGGACGGTCTGAAATGAAAACTTTTTAACTAAAAGTAGTTTATGGCAAGTAGTCATGTCCTAGGCTAGAATCTCCCGACAAAAGCCAATGTTTGGGTTAACTAAGCCAGTCTATTGTCTTTTGCGTCTAAAATAACTTACCTTTGATATGTCAGGGTAACTCCCCTTTTTCTGGACCCCCTCTGGGTACAAACAATGCACTAGGGCAGAGACTACAAATCTTCTCATTGTTATTTTTATCATATTAACAGTTGACTGTTAACTATCCTGTACCCACCTATGTAAAAGATACATATGTCTATCCTTTTACTTTCCTCCAATCCCAGAGGTTTTCTTTCCCTCCTTTACTTTCTCCAGCCTCTCTAATCTATCACCAGTAAATTTCTTGGAGCCCACTTACATCTTGTCTTTTGACAGCAATATATAAGATAACATACAAAACTGACATTCTCTGGAACATCACCTCCATGCGTTTAGATTTTACTTCCCCGCAATTGTGGACAGTTTGGCTCAAAGAAACACACAAAAATTCTTCACAGGTTCGAATGTTTCTTACACTACCACAGGTTAATTCAAGAGCCGGCAGCTTGAGAAGATGGGGGACTCTCATCGCAGGGACCATCCTAACATCTCAGTGCAACAGGAGTTTGGACGAGCAGGGGAAGGGAAGGCAGAGGGGGCCGCGGGCCCTTTGGAGGCTGCTATGTGCGAATTAGCACAGCCTGTTCCGATAATCATCTCTGAGCCGGTCAAAGGAGGGTCTGTTTTCCCTCATCCTGGCTTTAAGGTTTCCGGAAGGTAAGCAAATCTGGAGCTGAAATGCCTGGAGGCCAGGGCCCTCTTCCTCTGGGGTTAGCTCCTAGAATCCTTGAAGCATGCGGGCTGTTTATCAGTAGCTACATGTGAATTTACAAGTCATTGTTTAGAGAAACAGTATTAAAAGAATGGTGGGGCGGGTTACAAAATTAAATAGCTGGGCTGCAAAGAACAGGAACTGAAGGGGGGGGTTCCCCAAATTTTGTTCATTTTGACAACAATGCCACCATGTGGCTGTAGGAGAACATTGCAGCCAGCACACCCAAAAAAAAAAAAAAACGATCCGCTGGGAGCGCTAACAGCTGAGGAGTCACTAAATAGAACCAATTCTCATGTTCTAGATCAATTTCCAACTCCCAGTTCAAGATAGAGAAATTTCCATCAACCCAAAAACATGCCCTTGTGCTATTTTCTAATCTATACTGCCCTATAACCCCTTTTCCAACTTCTATTAGTTTTGCCTGTTCGAGAGTGTGGTATTGTGGCCAAAAAGGGGCCACATGCTAACCTGACAAGCTCAGGGGAGGCCTGAATGGCGGCCTTGTAAACTCAGAGACCTAAAGTAACCACAAAGGATGGTCTGAAATGAAAACTTCTTTAACTAAAAGCAGTTTAGGGTGGGTAGTCCCATCCTAGGCTGGTATCTTCCCTGACAAAGATCAATCTTTACCTTAACTAAGCCCGTCTATTGTGTTTTGTGTCTAAGATAATTTACCTTTGGAATGTCAGGGTAACTCCCTTTTAATCAGACCCCTCTGGGCACAACCAACCCACCAGGGTGGGGGGCCATAAATCCTCTCATTGTTACTGTTATCAGGTTAATTGTTGACTGTTAGCTATCCTACATGTAAAAACTATGTAAAATATGTACTGTCCCTCATTTCACTTTTTATCCAATCCCAGAGGTCCCCCCCTTTGCTTTCTCCTGCTTCCCTAATCGGTCACCAATGGATTTCATGTAACCCCCTTACATCTTCTCTTTTGATTGAACGGATAAAATAAGGTGCTAAACTGCCATTCTCCTGAGCACTGTCTCAATCCCATGAGATTCTGCTTCCCAGTGTTTGTCGACAGTTTGGCTCAAATAAAGTCACAAAAGTTTTTCTCAGGCTTGACTGTTTCTTACATTGACAGTATAAATGGACTCCTACAATACATATTCCTTTTTTTAAAAATATGTTTTTATTGATTTTAGAGAGGAAGGGAGAGGGAGAGGGAGAGGGAGAGAGAGAGAGAGAGAAATATCCATGATGAAAGAGAATCATTGATCATCTGCCTCCTGCACACCCCCTGCTGAGGATCGAGCCTGAAACTCGGGCATGTGCCCCGACTGGGGATAGAACCATGGCTTCTTGGTTCATGGGTCAAAGCTCAGCCACTGCACCACACTGGCCAGGCAGTGCATATCAGAGGAAAATCCTCTCCTGCTTCTGGCAGGGAGAGGGGAGGGGTAGCCTATTATTCTCAACAAGGCCTCATCTCAAAAGAAACTATTTCATCAGACCTAACATTTCACCAGAGTTCAACTGACCTGGGGAAGGAAAACACCCAACTCCATTCCCCTCTATCTAGCCTTTGTGTCCCACCAAGGGGGAGAGTAGACTGAGAGCATTTGTGAAGGTCATAGCCCAAGGCACAGCCTCACTAAAAGTCTGAGACCAAATCAGGGTGTCAATTGATTTCTCAATAGAAACACTTAAGGTCAGAAGGGACAGGCGTGAAGTACTCAAAGTAATGAAAAGCATGGGCCTGAATCCAAGACTACTCTATCCAGCAAGGCTATCACTTAAAACTGAAGGCGAAATAAAGAGCTTCCCAGACCAATACATAAATAAACAAATAAAAGGCTAAAGGAGTACATTACCACCAAGCCAGCATTGCAAGAAATGTTAAAGGGACTGCTTTCAGAAGAAGAAAAAATGAGAGGAACATAAAGAAAATTAAAATAGCAATAAATAAGTACCTATCAATAATAACCTTAAATGTAAATGGACTAAAAGCTCCAATAAAAAGACATAGGGTGGCTGAATGGATAAGAAAACATGACCCATATATATGCTGTCTACAAGAGACCCACATCAGGACAAAAGATTCATATAGACTGAAAGTGAATGGATGAAAAAATATTCCATATGGCTCCATAATAAATTTTTGGAGTATTTGTTCTAGATCTGTGGACTATGCCATTGGTATTTTAATAAGGATTGCATCGAATCTATAGATTGCTTTGGGTAGTATGGACATTTTAATGATGCTAATTCTTCCAATCCATGAACACTGTATATGCTTCCACTTGCTTATATCTTCCTCTATTTTTGTTTTCAATGTCCTATAGTTTTCTGAGTACAGGTCTTTTACCTCCTTAATTAAGTTTATTTCTAGGTATTTTTGTTGTTGTTGTTGCTTCCATGGTAAATGGTATTATTTTTGTTTGTCTGTTTGTTTCTCTTTCTGAGAGTCCATTATTGGTATATAAAAATTCCATTGCCTGGCCGGGCATGGCTCAGTGGTTGAGCGTCGACCTAGGATCCAGGCGATCGGGGTTCGATTCCCCGTCAGGGCACATGTCCGGGTTGTGGGCTCGATCAATGACTCTCTCATCATTGATGTTTCTCTCTCTCTCTCTCCCTCTCCTTTCCTCTCTCTGAAATCAATAAAGATATATTTTTAAAACAAAGATTTCTAGATTACAACATAGGAGAAAATCTAGGCGACCTTGGGTTTGGGGATGAGTTTTTTCATACAACACCGAAAGCAAGATCCATGAAAGAAAACATTGATACGTGAGACTTCATTAAAATTTAAAACTTTTGCTGCAAGAAAGATACTGTTAGGATAACAGAAAGGCAAGCCATGGACTGGGAGAAAATATTTGCAAGACACATGTCTGATAAAGAACTGGTATCCAAAATATACACAGAACTCTTAAACTGGGCAATAAGAAAACAAACAACCTGATTATAAAATGGGCAAAATATTGAACTCACACCTCAACAAAGAAGGTATGCAGAATGGCAAATGAGTATATAAGAAGGTGCTCCACATTGTATATCATAAAGGGATTTCAAATTAAAACAATGAGATATCATTATACACGATAGGATAGCTAAAATGCACACCACCAACACCACCAAATGCTAACAAGCATTTGGAGCAACAGGAACTCTTGTTCGTTGCTGGTGGAAATACAAAAACATACAGCCACTTTGGATGACGGTTTGACAATTTCTTACAAAACTAAATATACACTTTCCCTAAAATCCAGGAATCTTGCCTCTTGGAGTTTAACCAAATGAGTTGGGGAAACTTACAACCACATAAAAACCGGCACATGAATATACATGATAGCTTTATTCATTCATAATCACCAAAATTTAGAAGCAACCGAGATGTTCTTCAATAAGTTAATGGATAAACAAACTGGTATGTCCATACAATTAAGTATTATTCAGTGAGAGAAGGAAATGATCTATCAAGCCACAGAAAGACATGCATATTGCTAAGTGAAAGAAATCAGTTTAAACACCTACCTTCTGTGTGATTTCAACCATGTGAAATTTTAAAATGGCAAAAGTATATCAACAGTAAAAAGATTAGTGAAAGATCAGAGGTTACGAGGAATTCACAGGGAGGGAGGAAAAAAGGGAGGGGTCAATAGTTGGAGTGCAGAGGATTTTTGGGTCAGTGAAACTAATCTGAACGATATTGCAGTGATGGATCCATGTCATCATGCATTCACCAAAACCCATACAACTCAAAAGAGTGAACCATAAACTGTGGACTTTAGTTAATAATAATGTATCAACATTGGCTCATCAATGGTAAAAATGTATTGGGAAACCTGGGGAGAAAGGTTTAAGGGGGTATGTGGGAACTCTTTTTACTTTCTGCTCATTTTTCTGTAAATATAACTCTGCTCTAAAAAATGAAATCTATTAATTGAAAAAGTTGTTGTCACTTAAACTGCAAATTTAAAAATATAAAATTTTACTAATTCACTTTACAATTAATTCATATTAATCCCAAATATTTTGTCTGACCTTATAAACTGTACATTATAAAAACCAAAGACAGAGTTAATTCAGGTTTATTCTGACAATTTATTCTTTCTTGAGTTATTGCTAATAAAGTCCATTCTGACAAACTATATCACAAGAATAAATATCCTTTGGTTTCACCACTGCATAAGCCAACAAAGAAGAGATTGCTACATGTCAAAAATATGTGAGTAATCTAGAGAGTGTGGTACTGATGAAAGAACTAGCAAATAAATCAGTAGAACAAAATTAGAGCCCAACCTAAGAAGTTATATGCATATATGCATAACCCATGGACACAGTCAATAACGGGATGAAGGCCTGGGGAGGGGTGAGAGTGAAGTGGAGGGGGTCAATTGAGGGGAAAAATGGGACACCTGTAATACTCTCAACAATAAAGATAAATTTTAAAAAAATTAGAGAGCCCAGAAATACACCTGCACAAACGTATTCAACTGATCTTTTTTTTTTAATTATCTTTATTGTTGACAGTATTACAAACGTTTCCCTTTCCCCCCATAGATCCCCTCCACCCTGCACCCCTCTCCCCAGGCCTTTACCACACTATTGTCTGTGTCCATGGGTTATGCATATATGCACATAAATTCTTAGGTTAATCCTCCCCGCCCGCCCCTGCCTTCCCTCTGAGATTCGTCAGTCTGTTTGATGCTTCAATTGATCTTTGACAAAGGAGCAAAGGCAATTCAATGGCAAATGACCATCTTTTCAACAAATGATACTGACACAACTAAACACCACATGCACATGGAGTTGCAAGGGCCAATGAACATCCAAAACAATCTCAAAAAAGAACAAATTAGGAAGACTCACATTTACAGATATCAAAACTTACTATGAAGCAAGGTAGTGAAGACAGTTTGGTATTAGTGTAACAGTACACGTGAAGATCAATGGAATGTAATTGAGTGCCCCCAGATAAATTCATGTGTCTATGGTCAACTGATTTTCATCAAGGGTGCCAAACCATTAAATGGGGGGAAAGTAGTCTTTTTAACAAATGATGCAATTAGGACATGAATACTGTGTGTTGCTCTATTAATATTGCAGTATCTTTACAAAGTTTATGGCTCCACCATCCACGTAAACTGAATTTCAACAACCTTTTGTCAACCTCTATTATAGAAACTAGCTAGTCACTGAGAATTTTTCAGAGCATGTATCTCTCCTCCAAAAGCTCATTGTCCAGGAGAGATAGATACATCAATGAATAATTATATTAACCTGGCCGGGCGTGGCTCAGTGGTTGAGCGCCAACCTAGGTCCAGGAGATCGGGGTTCAATTCCTGGTCAGGGCACATGCCCAGGTTGTGGGCTTGATCCCCAGTCAGGGGCGTGCAGGAGGCAGCCGATCAATGACTCTCTCATCATTGATGTTTCTATCTCTCTCTCTCTTTCCCTCTCCTTTCCTCTCTCGGAAATCAATAAAGATATTAAAAAAATGAATAATTATATTATAATGGGTCATATGTAATAATGCATTTTCTTCCCTATAATATTGCAATATTGAGCAGATTTCATGGGAAGAGCCCTCAGAAATACGCTGATTCACCTTGGCCCCAGAATTCTGGGGTTGGTTCAGATTCATCCCAGATCAATGTCATGTTTACTTGATAAACATAATATAAAGCCAAAACAAGCATAAACACCCAACCCAACCTTTCACTAGGCTGGGCACAGAGGTCAGCAACCACTGGAAGGAGAAATAAATAAACTGAAATAACTCAATCACTGCTAGTGAAGCCAGGAAAGGGAAAGAAGAGTGGGAAGACAGAAGAGGGGGAAGGAGGGAGGGAGGAAAGGGCGTGGGAGAAAGGGAGGGAGGGCAGAAATGATTCCCCAAACCAACCATTTGGGTAAATCTAAATAATTATTGACTGAAAATAAAACAACTATATAATGTGGGGGCTATTAAAATACGTATAAAATGCATGATAACAATGATATAGAATTCAGGAGAGTGGTAAACTGAGTTAAAGTTAAACCCCCGAGAAGGGGTTAAAAGTACAACTAATACATTTTAAATCAACTGTATAGGGGTATAATTTACATACAATAAAATGCACCCCTTTTAAGAGTGTGATTATGTGTCTTGATTATGTGGCCTAAGAGTCATTAAAATCTTTGCTGGGAACTTCAGGTTTGTGTTCTTGCCTGAGCTAAGATACCGCACACTGATCTTGGTGGTTCAACCAGGAGACATGGCATGTTTTGTGTGTGAATATGGGCCCTGAGGAGCTTGAGCCTGGGAGGCCATCTCTCCAACCCATAATGCTTGCCTGCACTGCCTCGCTGCACTCTACCCTCACCTCTAAATCAAAGCATTACCTCACTATAGTCTCATGAGTCCTTTCAAATGTCCCAGTTTCCGAAATCTTTTCACTTAAGATGTCTTTTGCCCTGGCTGGAGCGGCTCAGTGGTTAGAACATCGGCCCATTACAGAAGGGTCTTGGGTTCGATTCCCGGTCAAGGGCTCATACCTGGGTTGTGGGTTTGCTCCTTGCTCCTGGTCAGAGCAAGTTTGGGAGGCAACCAGTCCATGTGTCTCTCTCACATCGATGTTTCTCTCTCTCTGTCTCTCCCTCCCTTTTACTCTCTCTGAAAAGCAATAGAAAAAAATATCCCCATGTGAGGATTAGCAACAACAAAAAGGTGTCTTCTGATGGCTCAACTATCATTGAATTACTAGAAAGACCACTAGGTACCACTAGGATTTGTTTTTAAAATAAGTAAAAATAATCAGGTTTGCTTGGCATTCTCCAACTTTGCATTCATTTGGAATGATTGTGCAAACTCTTTTGTTCACCAAACTTAGGAGGGAAGGGGTGGGGGAAGCCTGATAAATGAAAATAAAAGTTTATCTTCCTGGGTAAAAAATATTAATATAAATACATATCAATAATGGTATGCTTTTCAGGTTAAAAGAAACATGGCTATGTTTAAATAAAGGACTGGTGAAATAACTGTGCATTAAAAGATTTTTTTCTCCCAGGATTTTAGACTTAAATAGTCTTGTCAATTGGAAACAATTATAATGCATTTTATGAGATAAATTAAATGGCTTGAGACAGGTTATTGCCATCATTGCTTCTCCTTCACATATCACTATCCATAACTGTAGCATTTTGAACCCAACAACTCTCCTTCCCTCCCTTGATTATTTAACCTGGGCGAGGAAATTGTGTCTTGTCCACGCCTTTGGATATCCCTTTTGCATAGCATGGGTTAATCTCAGCTGGTTTGAATTGGCCAAATGCTGCATGAAGCCTAATTGAACTTTGACATCACTATTGATCTATTAAGTTCTATAACCATGGGCCAGTGAGTTGTTTGGAGGCAGATATACCAGCAATGTGTAATATTAGTAATTGGATTTATAGCTTGCTCCTAGTTTGGGGAGGGTTGAGAGTTTAGGTTGGTCACATAACTGGAATATGCTTGGGTGACCAGCTCACCTTAACAGGTTTAGGCTTCCTGGTACCAAAGTGCTTCATACACACAGCAGTGGTGGTTAAAAAAATGAAGACAAAGTATATCCTAAGCAACCCAGTGATGGGAGGGTAAGAGAGCTTACATCTGAGATCTCCAGGCCTCTCCCATTACATTCCCCTCTCCTGCCATTGGTGTCTTATACTTGTTGCCTGTAACATGTAAATTGAGCTCTGTGAATACTTTCAGTAATCAAACACTGAATGGAACATAGTAATGCACTTTTTGATAACCTTAATTTAATTTTGTTCGTTGCAAGTTCAAGTTATGTTACCACACATTAAAATTCACTCTTGGCATATGAGTCTTTTCCAAGAGTAAATTCACTTCACGCAATAGTTACCTGGACTAGCCTGCCATTAGCATGAAATTAAAGAGCAAATGTTGGTTCAATCAGTATTTTCTGCTAAACTTTGAACATTCTTTGCTTATTTTTAAGGTAGATAATACTTTTTCTTACCAACTATCTTATAAAAACTTCGAAAAATTTTGCCTTTTACCCCAAAAACTGTTATTGTCCTTATCATTCATCTTCAGAAAAATATAGAGAAACAAATTCTAAAACCAAAAATTATCAAAGTTCTCAGGGACTTGAATTTCCATGTCCCAAGTTACTTCCATTAGCTTTAATGACATCAGCACTCCCTTTATGAGTCCATCTTAGACTACCCTGTGCATTTAGGAGGAACATCCCCTCTAGTCCCAGTCTTTGCTGAACTGCATGTTGATGTGACTAAATGCTAGTAATCTTACCAATGTACAGGTAAGGTATAAGTGTGCTTTCTGATCTAACCACGCATGCAGTCTCTGAACGACCTGAAATCCAAAGGTCAGATTCAAAACACAATACAAAAAAAGTGAATGTTATCAAAATTAAAATTTTTTTTTGCTCCATAAAAAAATACTATTAAGAAAGTGGAAAAGCAAGCTACAGGATGAGAAGAAATATTGCAAACCATATATCCAGTAAAGAACATGTGTCAAAAATTTACCAAGAAATCTCAGCACTCAGCACTAAGACAAACAACCCAATTTAAAAATAGGCACAAGGCTAGAATAGGCTCTTCACCAAGAAGAGATATAGATGTCAAATAAGGACATGATAAATGTTCAACATCATTATCCACATGAGAAATGCAAATTAAAATAACCGTGGGATACCATGACAAATCTACCAGAATGACTAGAGTAAAAGAAAATACAAACAACCGCAAGGTTTTTTGTTTAATTTTTGTTGTTGTTGTTAATCTCACCCAAGGATGGAGGAGGGTGTGTGGGTGGAGGGGGAGAGAGTAAGCAAAGAATTTCTATGCATATATGCACAACCCAAGGACACGGACAATGGTGGGGAGAGGGACTGGGGAGGGGGAAGGAACGGGGTGGAACGGGTCATTGGGGAGAAAAAGGGACATCTGTAATATTTTAAACAAAAATAAAATTTAAAAAAAAAAGGTTCCATTCCTGTATTACTGTGGAGCTATGGAGGAAGTTAGCGCTCTCTTTGTTGGTTTTGAAGCTGGAACTGAGCCACCTCAAGCACTGATTGCTATCTTCCCATGAGTCAGCTGAGAGAGCCTCGAGGCAGAGGGTGTGAAACTGTTGCCTGGCTTATCATTTCTTCCTCTAGTCCAGCATTCCCCAAATTTAAGTGATAATAATCCCAGACCCCTTTCCAAGTCCTTCTGCAGCAGAATCTCCAGGGAAGTCCTGGGAAACTAACTACTCTAGTCTCACCTTAAGCTAGCCCTAATGTTGAGGTTTTCATGAACATGAATCAATAAATTTCTTCTATAGTCTAAGAGAATTTGAGAGAGACCTATATTACTTGGCAACAAAAGCATCCTAACTGATAAACCCCAGCTAGATTTCTTTCCTTTTGTAGTTTTTGCCCCCAATCTTCTCTTTGCAGAGGAGTAAGCATAAACGCTCAATGAGTTATTCCTATGTCTCATAAAGTTCAAAGGGCAATCTCAGTTAGGATTCAGAACAAGCTGGAAGAAAACAGGTTGAGAAATAGATCGGTTAATCTCTCTTCCCTCCCACTGCTCCTCCCCCTGCCCTCCTTTCTTTGATTAAAAAGGCCCTAGGACACCTGTTCAAAAAGTGTTTCGAATCACTCCTAGAAATTTGAAGTCCTAGGCTCTCCCGAAGATGAACCTCACTGCAGCAAATCACCGCATACCTCTAAGTGATGGGAACAGCATTCCTATCATTGGGCTTGGTACCTACTCAGAACCTAAGTTGGTAAGTTTACCTCTCTTTGCTTTTTTCTTAATAAGAAACTTTTCTAAAGTATAATCTGCAATTCATTTTGAATGGATCTCAGTGATTCATTTTTTTGTAAATCCAAAAGCAACCTCCAAGGACTACTGTTTGGCTGAATGAGTATTGAGCCAAACATTTCTGCTTTCTTTACTAAAATTCAGCTGGATGCTTATTCTTTGATTGATCTCAGGCACATTACATTACTGAGTTTATGGCCTGTGATTTTTTTTAAGTTCATATTTGAGCTTTTTTTTTTTAATATATCTTTATTGATTTCAGAGAAAGGAAGGGAGAGGGAGAGAGAGAGATAGAAACATCAGGGAGAGAGTCCCCTCCTGGGGATCAAGCCCGAAACCTGGGTACATGCCCTGACTGGAAATCGAACCCCAATCCCCTGGATCCTAGGTCGATGCTCAACCTCTGAGCCACATCTGGCTGGGCTGAGCATTTTTTAGTTCATTCTAACAAACATATAGTGAAAACCTACCATGTATGAAGCACTAAGCTCCAGAAGCTTCAGCTACGAAGAGAATAATCTCTGCTGCTTATGGTATAAAAATCTAATAGGAGAGGCTCCCTTTTTATTTTTATTTATTTATTTTTCATTTTTAAATGTTTTTATTGATTTTGGAGACAGAGAAAGGGAGGAGGAAGAGAAATATTGATGAGAGAGGAACATCAATCCGCTGCCTCCTGCATGGCCCCTACTGGGAATCAAGCCTGCAAGCCAGGCATGTGCCCTGAACGGGAATTGAGCCAGCGACCTCTGGTGCATGGGGCGATGCTCAACCAACTGAGTACCACCAGCCAGGGCAAGAGGCACACTTTTTGATAACTAACTATTGACCAATGAAGATGAGAGTAAATGCGTCCTAAAAATACAAACAGCATCTCTCTGAAAACACAAGAAAGGGAATGGTTAAAATTTTTCTTTTTTGTTTTAATTTTTTTTTTTCAGTTACATTCAAGATTATTTTGTATGAGTTTCAGGTGTACAACAGAGTGGTTAGACAATCATATACTTTACAAAGCGGTCCCCCAATATTTCAAGTACCTGTCTGGCACCATACATAACTATTAAAATATTATTGATGATATTCCCTATGCTGTACTCTACATCCCTGTGACTATTTTGTAAGTACCAATTAATACTTCTTAATCCCTTCACGTTTCTCACCTGGCAGGCCCAACCCCTTCTCAACTGGCAACCCTCAGTTTATTCTCTGTATCTATGAGTCTGTTTCTGTTTTGTTTGTTTATTTCATTCTTTAGATTCCATAGATAGGTGAAATCACATGGTATTTGTCTTTCTCTGCTGACTTATTTCACTTAGCATTATACCTTCTAGATCCATCCATGATTTCATTCTTTCTTATGGCTGAGTAATTTTCCATTGTCTAAATGTACCACACTTTTTATCCACTCATCTATCGATGAGCACTTGGGTTGCTTCCATATCTTGGCTGTTGTAAATAATGCTACAATGAACACAGGGGTGCATATATTCTTTCGAATTCATGTTTGGGGTTTCTTCGGATATACACCCAGAAGTGAAATCATTGGGTCAGGGAATAGTTAAATTTGACCATGGAGAGTGAAGCAGGTTTCCATTAAAACACAATAAAGTTTCTACTTAAATCTTTCTGGTCTCCTCATTGCAATACCACATTTTGTGCTGATTACCAAAATAAACAGCAGTATGTGTAGAAATGTTACTGAAAGTTGAGTGATCGTGAATGAATTAACGCTGTAAAGCTAAAACTGAATTTGTCAGGCAGAGAAGCAGAGCTGAGGCAGGACATTTTAGGCAGAAGGGGAAATGTAAAAGCACAAGATACATGATAGATATGTCCAGGAAAGGCCATGTGGACAGTGGCTGACACATGGAATTAGTGGTGGAAGTAATGGCAACTGGATCTGGAAATGCATTGATTTGTGGTTCCACTTATTTATGCATTCATTGGTTGCTTTTTGTATGTGCCCTGACCGGGGATTGAACCCAAAACCTTTGTGTATAGGGGTGACGCTCTAACCAACTGAGCTACCCGGACAGGGCCCACCTGGGACATTTTTTATTTTCTTTTATTTTTTATATATCTTTATTGATTTCAGAGAGAGGAAGGGAGAGGGGGAGAGAGACAGAAACATCAATGATGAGAGAGAGTCATTGATCGGCTGCCTCCTGCACTCCCCCTACTGGGGATCAAGCTCACAACCCGGGTATGTGGCCTGACTACGAATTGAACTGCAATCTCCTGGATCATAGGTTGATGCTCAACCTCTGAGCCACCCCTGGCAGGGCTGGAACATTTTGTAAAAATACAGAGCCTTAGCCCTGGCTGGTGTGGCTCAGTTGGTTGAAGTGTTTCCCCATACACTGGAAGATCATGGGTTCAATTCCCAGTTATGGCACATACCTAGGTTGCGGGTTCAACCCCTGTCAGGGCGCATACAGGAGGCAACGGATCAATGTTTCTCTCTCAGATTAATGTTTCTCTCTTTCTGTCTCTATCTGAAAATCAGTGAACATGTCCTCAGGTGAGGGTTTAAAAAAACAAACAAACAGATCCCTAGGCTTCACCTCAGGGCTACTGAATCTGGGTCTCTAGGGGAAGAGCCTAAGACTCTGCGTTTGTCATGCTCCTGGGATAATTCTGTTGTACAATCAAGTAGGTGCTCATCTTCCACAGGCAGCTCGAACTCAACATGACAAATCACACGCATCACCTTCCCTTCCCTTCAAAATACTCCTCCTCCTAGCAGTTAGCAACCCCTAGCCACCCATACTAGAAATCTGAGTATATTTCTTCTTTCTGCTCTCCCTCACTGCTCCCCTCCTCCACATTACACCCTAATGATTGCTAAATCACTGTGGAATTTGTCTCAGAAACATTTGCCCAATTCACACCCTGCTCTTTATTCTTTGTCGCCGCCTTAGTTTAGGCTCTTAATTTATCTTTGGCCTATCCTTCCAATAAATTAGCCAAAGTGGGGTGATCAGGAGCCTCCTCAGGCCTAAATCTGATCATGTCACTCTTCTTTTTAATCATTTCAATGGCTCCTTATGAGTTATAGGGTAGAGTCCACGCTCCTTAACTTGCACGCTGGGCCTTTATGGTTCAGTCAAGACCTGTCTGTTCCGCAGCACCTACCACCTCTCCCTGTGTGTAAAACATAACAACCTAAGTTTCTCGAACATCACTCCCACCTCTATGCCTTTGAACAGGCTGCCTTCTACCTGGAACCCCCTTTCTCCTGTTTTGTTCACTTGGCTTACTTCTATTACACCTTCAAGGCTCAGCTCAAGGGTATCTCTCCTTGGAATCCGATGTCCCAGCCACCACAACTTGCCCCTCCTGCGTGTTCACATAGCCAGCCCGTTATGCTCGACTCTATGGTAGCACCTATCATACTATATTGTAACCATTGTTTCTCCGCAACCTTCCCCGCAAGACTGAAATCCATTAGGAAAAAGACTATGTCTCCTTTAGTTCTGTATTCCCAGTAGAGTGTCTAGTAGGTAATGGGTGTTCAGCTAGTGCTTGTCAACTTAGGGACTGAGTTTGTGAAATGGGACATATATGTATGTGAGCATCGGAGGGCATGGAGGTGCAAATGGATGCAATGGTAATAGCTAAAATTTTTTGAACACTTAGCCATGGGCCAGGAAAGTGCTTCACATTACATGCATTTTTAAATTTAATTCTCACATTATGAATGAGATACCAGTTGACAAAATTTTGTAAAGGAGAAAACTGAGATTAAATAAATTGCCACAAGCTTCTAATACTAAGGAACAGAGCAGGGATTTGAACGAATGTAGTTCAGGTTCAGATCCTATGCTCTAATTCCTACACAATATTGCCTGTTATGAATATATCTTATATCAATTAAGCTGCATATTTCTAACTCTGACTTTCTGTGTGTATTTCTGTATATGAAAGTATCTAGGGATATATGCCCTGAAATATATATCTAGGATATATAAATGCTACAGGTTAGAGACATTCAAAAGCAGTTATGTGCCATTTCCCAAAAAGAGCTGTAACTTACTTCACAAGATATGACATACATCAATTAAAGAATATGGCATAAGAGGAATATCACTGGAAATGAAGATCATGTGTGCACAAACCACACTTGTGATCAGAAGTATTATCAGTTGTAAAACAATATATGAAGTTAATGATATGTCTCGCAAAATCAGAAAAGCTAATGTGAAGAAAAACATACAACGTGTATCTGAAAGATCTGGGGAAGCGGGAGGGGTGGAGCTGGGATTGATGGGGTAGATGAGAG
The DNA here is from genome assembly GCF_964146895.1 of Miniopterus schreibersii. Taxonomy (NCBI): domain Eukaryota; kingdom Metazoa; phylum Chordata; class Mammalia; order Chiroptera; family Miniopteridae; genus Miniopterus; species Miniopterus schreibersii. Next base: position 9,725,556 of record NC_138118.1, on the reverse strand, counting down.
TGGGCAGAATGGAGTATCTTGGATAGAGCAGGCTCATGGCTTTCTGTTCCAAGCCAAACAATGGAAAACTCCTTTGTCATCTACCCAGGACTTATGAGGCTTAGAACCACCTGTCCCCACGTCAGTCACCCTGACATAAAAGTGCTGCATGAGATTTAACTTCAGGATCAGTCTTACTCCTAGAGGTGGGGTCTGATGCCAGAATTTAGTCTTCTCCGTAAAACATGCCTGAGAGCCTTTTCAGAGCCTTTCATTCCACAAGAGATACAAGGTGAACTCCTGGTTGGGGTAACTCTTTAACTGGAGCTCGTTCATGTTTTGTGTACAAAGTCAAGTCAGTCAATATTGGTCCTGGGATCCTGCTCAGCTGTGATACAGCAGTTAGAGGGCTTGCAGGGCACCAGGCAAAGATCTGGGCCTGTCTTCAGGGAGAGAAGGAGTCGGGGCAGAGGTGAGAGAGGAAAATAAGGAGTCCATCTCCTCCTGCTTCTTCCTGGCTTAGGTTCCACTGGAACCTCTGGAGATAGGAACACTGGGAAAGCACCTTGGGAAACCAGTTTTATGGGGCTGTGTGAGGCCGACCAGCCAGCTTCCCCTGATTTACAAAGATTTTTCCCCCTCTCTCTTAATATGCCTGACTTTCTTGTAAAGGTGTTTGATGCCTGTGGATTGAGGGGATTTAAGATGAACCAACATTTAGTAGCTCTAGGCACTCTGTGCCTTACCTCACCTGATGATCACTAATGAGAAAAACTAAAGTGTACTAATTATCTATGGGAACTTTCTCTAGGAAGGCTTCCCAGAATGCTTTCATACAGGGATCAAGTTGTCTAGAATAGCCTCCCAACAAGCCTCCCTTATTTCTGTCTCTCTCCCTATAGCTCCATCTGGGTAAGTCCAATAGGTGAGAGTCTTGAGTCTTATCCCCCCCCTTTTTTTTTTTTTGCTTTGATAGAAATTAATTCACTTTTTTTGACTATTAGCTCATGGAGTTCATAGCTAACATTAATAAAAAACTTTAGGTAAAACCCAAGAATATTACCAGGTGTGCAAGTGATACAAATCCAGGACCAATGGTAAATATTTTGCCAAATGGACAACAATTTGGTTCAGTAAATATTTATTGTGTACCTACCATATCCAAGGCAATTTCGTAGGTAACACAGGAATTAAAACAATGAACTAGAAACAAGGGAGTTAAAATCTGTAAGTGGATGACTGAGGCAGCAAAAACGAATGCACATATAACCAAAATATAAGGCAAAGCCAAAGCACTTTGAGAGAGAGAACACCTGTTCAAAGGTGACAGTAACAATGAAAACATCTAGTTATGGGGTAGCTCAAGAAATACGAAGCTATGGGGAAGGAGTGGCCTAGGAAGGTGGGTTAGAGTCATAATTGATCCAGTATTTCTTTCTGTATGGCCCTGGTTGAGATTTCTAGAACTGCAAGTAGCTTTCACAACCTGGAGAGTGAGCCAAAGACTTTGCATATGAGGCAAAGGCGAGGTGAAGTCCAAGCCCTCAGTGAGTACCAAGAAGGAGCCTGAAACATCAAGTCCATTCTGCCCCTGGGCTGGGGAAGGCAGGGGGCGCAAGGCTCAGAACCCCTTCTCAGGACTACGCCATCCTTTAAATATTCCTTGCTTTCTTCTCAGTCTTCCTCTAATTCCCCTCTTCCTCTCCACCCAGAGAACCTTGTTTCACCTGGAGAAGGCAAAGCCTTGTTCTTACGTCAAGTATTATTTTTTTTATACTGGGGACAGGGTGTTAAAGGAAAATATTCAATGACACTTGCTAAAGCATGGTAAGGAAGGCTAGATTGAAGGAGAGGGACTTTTGATGGACATAGGGACCACTGTGATGGAATCTTACAGTAGGAGAGCTTGGGCTTAACTCTGAACACAGGACAGGCAAGTGGAAATCTGTAGCCAAGGAGCAGGATGGGGGTCAGAGGAGAGAAAACTACTAAGAGGAAACCTCAGAGGCAAGAAGGTGATTCTGGATTAACTGACTCTACAGGATTCTTGCTAAAGACAAAGCTGGGGGACTAGATATCACTGGGGGCCGAGGAAGGGGGAGGAAAACCCGATTAGACGTGGAAGGCGATCAGGTACAGAGGATGCGGGAGCACCGGGGGCGGGGAGGTAGTTGTTGCTAAAATGACTTAGCAGGGTTTTGCTCAAATTGGCCAATGCAGAGATGAGCATGGAAGTTCACGTTGGAAGAGAGTTCAGAGGGCCTGGTTAGAGCTGGGTCAGTGAAAGAATCTGTCAGGGGGAGGGTGGTCTCATGATGGCTACCTAAAGGGACAAGGGACATAGCAGGAAGCATAAACAAGTTGTCCTCTGGTGCTAAATCCATTGCTGAGTTTTGCTCTGCTTTCCCACTTTGATAGTGGACATGAATGCGAGAAATGTTTATTTTCTTCTTTGCTACAAGCAAAGAGGAAACCCATGCAGTGACACTCAGGAGACTATTGTCGGGCGAAGACATGGTAGGTAAAGTAGCAGAGATTTGCTCACCATCTGAAAGAGAATGGCAGTTTCTCCCCTGCCGCCAGTTGCCATGCAGAACCAAGGGCCCGGTGGGGCCTGATCTGCCAACATTTTTCAGAGAATTATTCATTTTTAACTAATGGCAACTTATTTATATTTTTGTAAAATGCTATATGCGCTAATATTTTGAGGGTCAAGGAACAAAGAAAAAAAATCAGTTGGTGTTTTGTTTTTACGTACAGGATAGTGTGTACCCTGCATTCTTTGCAGTACCTGGACCCCTTCACATTCACACTCCTGCCATGGCAGCCTTGGCTTTGAGCAAACGCCAGGACCTGACCTCTGCATGCTGTTATGTCATCCCTCCCTGGCAACAACAAATGCTGCCCAACAGGCTGCAAAAAGTGGTTCAGTGGGGGCGGTAAAACGGGAGGAGACAGAACACACAGAGATCAAGCGAGAGGGCTTCTGTAATAAATCAGACAAACAACAATGATTTCAGTTTGGTTGCTGGCTATGAGGAAAATCATTGGGCTGGAGCCTAGGAAAGAAGTAACTTGGCCGAAGGTTACAAATCATTAAACTCTGCAAAGCTTGGCAACCAACAGATCCAAGCAAAGGAGGGAGCGAATATTATACATTCAAGACCAGAAAAGAATGTTGCAGGCCAAGGATACTGCATTCTTGGCATCTTAGGTTTTGACACTTACTCTTATTTTAAATCTACCACCTTTTCTTTAACATTAAAATTTTTGAAATATAATGTACTTAGAGAGGGACAATACTTTTAAAACTAACATCTGTGTGATCACCACCCAGACTCAAAATTAGAAAATACCGAATCCCAGAAGCCCTATGTGCGCCCTTCCTAATCCAAACCTCTCTCTTTCTCAAGAGGTAATTGCTCTTATAACTTTTTTTCCCCTAAGGGCTGCACAACTTTAATATGCATTTCTAACAATATATTTTAATTTTGACAGTTTTTGGACTTCCTGTGAATGGAAACATACTGAAAGCATTATTTTTTTTGTCTTGCCTCCTTTCCTAAATATGCTGTAAGATTCACTCACATTATTAATCATGTCTTTGACCATGTTTATTGCTATAAAATCTTTAATTGTAACTTATCGGTATCAGTTTTACTGTTGGTGGGCACTTGTATTGCTCCCAGTCTGGGGCTTTACAGGCAACATTGCTGCAAAGGGCCTCACACAGGTCTAACTGTGCCCGTGCGTGTTCTTCTAAGATACATACTTAGGAGTGGAGCTGCCATGCCACTGAGTATCAGTATCTTCAGTGTTAGTAGATAATGTCAATATAGATAATTTCCAAAGCAGTTATATAATGTACACTCCCTCTGGCAATGTGTGAGAGTTCCCCTTGCTCCACATTCTCACCAACACTTGGTGTTCTTTAAAATTTATGCAACTCTTGCCCGGCTGGGCGTGGCTCAGCGGTTGAGCGTCGACCTGGGATCAAGGTGATCAGGGTTTGATTCCCGGTCAGGGCACATGCCCGGGTTGTGGGCTCCATCCCCAGTCAGGGGCGTGCAGGAGGCAGCCGATCAATGACTCTCTCATCATTGATGTTTCTATCTCTCTCCCTCTCCTTTCCTCTCTCTGAAATCAATAAAGATATATTTTTAAAAATTAATTCATTAATAAAATTGATGCAACTCTTCCCTGCCGGCATGGCTCAGTTGGTTGGGCATCGTCCATGCACCAAGAGGCCTCCAGTTCCTTTCCAGGGCACATGCCTGGGTTTCGGGCTTGACCCTCAGTAGGGGGCATGCAGGAGGCAGCAGATCAACGTTTCTCTTTCTCTCTCCCTCTCCCTCTCCCTTCCTCTTCCTCTAAAATAAATAAAAACATATTTTAAAAATTAAATTAAATTAAATTTATGCAATCTGGTGTGAAGGTATCTCTCTTTGTGATTTTAATTTGCACTTCCTTTATACTCTAGATGAGTTTAATGTTTCCTATTTTTATTAGACTCTTGGATATCTTTTGCAAAGTGGCTGTGTCTTCCATGCATTTTTCTTTATCAGATTTCCCTTTTCTTATTGATATGGTGGATTTTTAAACGTCTGGATATAGGTTCTTTATCAGTTATATTTATGTGAAAATCTCTCTTCCCATTTATCTTTTTACTCTTTTAATGGTGTCTTTTGATGAACAGAGAGTCTCAATTTTAATGTGGTCCCATTTAACACTCTTTTAATTTATCATTAGTACTTTCTGTAGCTCGTTTAAGAAATCCTTCTCTGCCCATATTTTAAAGAGGCAGGTTAGCGGGATGAATCCAGCTCTTGCTCTCCTCCGTCCTAACATCCGTCCTGAACTCCTCCCAGACCACCCACTCTAGATTCCCTAGGCCCTTAGCCACTATCTCTGCCAGTCTGGGTGACTTACCTGATTTTACGACCCAAATCTTCATCCCTGAGTTGTCTGAGTCCCTAGTCAACTACCCTCTCAAGCCACCCTGCTGCCTTGTTCATTAACAATCAGAATTGGTAACAAGCGTGTCCCTGGTTCACCTATCCCCTTGCGTAAGAGCCCGGCCTCCTCTGATAAGGGTATCTCACCCCTGCCAAAAATGCAACGCTTTCCCTTGAATGCTGAACGCCTACAATAAGGAGCCTGGTTTCACCCAGGAGTTAGGACCTTTAAATCCACCAGGTCTAAAATTCAGGGATGGAAAGCACACATTTTCCAAGTGGGTCAAAGGGAGTGATGCTGAGTCACTCCTACTGGGTTTTGAGACTCACATATTGTACTTACTGGGGACACAAAGCCATGTAAAGGATGTTGACCCAGAACATATGCTACATCATATATATATATATATATATTCATATAACTTTCATCCTCGAGGACTCTCTCCTTTCTCACGTGAAGGAAGGATGCTATTGGCCATTTGAGGAAACAGAACTCTTTATTTTACTGAGATTGTCCTTAACTGTGAAATAAAATTTTTGCACTTTAGATTCTCCTACCATATCACTTATTTCAGTCTCCAAATATGGCATTCTATTTGATCTTTCTGAGTTTTCCCCCTAAAACTGAATTTATATAGAATTCTCTTATGCTACATTTAAAAACTATGAAGTTTGTTTTTTATGTCCACATATCCAGCTAGTTTATCCAGATTGGTTAGAATTAATTAGTAATTAATTACTAAGCTAGTAATTAATAGTAATTCACCTCATTGCTGCTTCTGCCCTCCAATATTTCTTTAAATTATGTTTTTATTGATTTTAGAGAGAGAGAAAGGGAGAAAGAGCTAGAAACATCGATGTGAGAGGAACATTGGTTGCCTCCAGTACGCACCCTGACCAGGGCTCAAACCTGCAACTTAGGTATGTCCCTGACCAGGAATCAAACCAGCAACCTTTTGTTGTACAGAACAAGGCTCCAACCTCCTGAACAACCCAGCCAGGACTCCATTTTTAATTTTTTGAGGTAACTCCGTAGAGCTTTCCACAGTGGCTGCACCCATCTGCATTCCCACCAGCAGTGCACAAGGATTTCCTTTACTCCACACCCTCACCAGCACTTGTGGTTTGCTGATTTGTTGATGGAGCCATTCTGACAAGCATGAGATGATACCTCATTGCGGTTTTAATTTGAACCTCTCTGATGATTAGTGATGTTAAGAATCTTTTCATATAGCTATTGGACATCTGTATCTTCTCTTTGGAGAAGTGCCTACTTAGGTCCATTCCCCATTTTTTAATTGGACTATTTGTTTTTTTGGTGTTGAGTTTTATAAGTTTTTTACAAATTTTGGATATTAACCCCTCACCCGATGTATCATTGGTGAATATGTTCTTCCTTCAGCGGGTTGTCTTTTCATTTTGTTGATGGTTTCCTTTGCTGTGCAAAAACGTTTTAGTTTGCTGTATTCCCATTTGTTTATTTTTTTTCTTTTGTTCCCCTTGCCCAAGATGTATCAGAAAAAATATTGCTACGAGAAATGTTCGAGATTTTACTTCCTATGTTTTCTTCTAGGATTTTCATGGTTTCGAGTCTAACATTTAAGTCTTTAATACATTTTGAGTTTATTCTTGTATATGGTGTAAGTTGGTGGTCTAGTTTCATTTTTTTGCATATATCTGTCCAATTTTCCCAACACCATTTATTGAATAGACTGTCTTTACCCCATTGTATGTTCTTGTCTCCTTTGTCAAATACTCATTAACCATAAAGGCATGAGTTTATTTTTGGGCTCTCTATTCTGTACCACACTGTTTTGATTACTGTGGCCTTGTAATATAGTTTGATATCAGGTAGGGTGATTCCTGCAACTTTGTTTTTCTTTCTCAAGATTGCTGTGGCTATTCTGGGTCTTTTGTGGTTCCATATAAATTTTTGGAATAATTATTCCAGCCCTGTGACATATGCCGTTGATATCTTGATAGGTATTGTGTTGGACCTTTTTGCATCTCTGCCCTTCTACCAGTGTCAATGTGGCTTCTTCTGGCCATGGTGTATGATCTTTTTAATGTATTGCCGGATCCCATTTGCTAATATTTTGTTGAGGGTTTTAGCATCTATGTTCATCAGGGATATTGGCCTGTAATTGTCTTTCTTTGTAGTGTCTTTATCTGGTTTTGGAATTAGGCTAATACTGGCCTCGTAAAAAGAGCTTGGAAGTGTTCCTTCCTCTTGGATTTTTTGGAATAGTTTGAGGAGGATAGGTGTTAGTTTTTCTTCAAAGGTTTGGTAAAACTCCCCTGTGAAGCCGTCCAGACCAAGGCTTTTGTGTGCTGGGAATGTTTTGATTACTGCTTCAACTTCATCTGCAGTTATTGGCCTATTCAGGTTTTCTGACTCTTCCTGATTGACTTTTGGATGGTTGCATTTTTCTAGGAATTTGTCCATTTCATCCAGATTGTCCTGCTTGGTGGCGTATAGTTGTTCATAGTATTTTCTTACAGTCTTTTGTATTTCTGTTGGGTCAGTTGTTGCTTCAGCTCTTTCATTCCTGATTTTGTTTATTTGGGTCCTCTCTCTTTGTTTTTTGATGAGTCTGGCTAAAGGTTCATCAATCTTGTTTATCTTTTCAAAGAACCAGCTCCACAAGCATATACTTTAATATACATTCTTTTGACTTCTTTCCCTTGTATTAAATCTACTTTAGTTTTGTATCTAAATTATCAGTTTCACTCCACAAATTCTCAGTGATATTTCTAAATATATCTATCATTTCATATTTAACTTTATTCTTTTCATTGATACTATTGTATACATCTGATAATGAAATCAGTATTTTTATTTTTTTCCTCTGTAAATATATGGATTCTACTTGATGCTTCCTCTTGACACTATGTTTTATTGTCACACTTGTTGTCATTCATAACATCTCATTTTACAATTCGGGGGTTTTCTGGGCCTCAATTTCTGTTCAAGCCCTATTAATTATATAATGAATTAATCAGAGAGGTTCTAGAAGTGTTTTTCTTTCTCCAACAACTTAATATTTATTACTATGAATCCTATTGTCTAAACCATCTCTGCAGCCAGTTTGTTCATTTTTCATATCACTTATTTTCTCAATAGTGCTAACTTTCTGCTGAAATAGAGGGGGAATACAATTTATGCTCCTAAGGCTTTGTATTTCCAGCCCACGACTATAAAGCCAATAGAAATACAAGAGATTTTTTTTTGCCTCACTCATTTTACAACACATCAATAGCTGTGGGTCAGAGTTCACAGGCCCAATATGACTTGTCAAGCATTTGGTTAGAAAGCTGAAAATCTAGAAGCTAGCACAAGTACTTTTCATCATTTGTGAACAAGTATAAAATGATCACCTTAATTTGAGATCAGTAAAAATAAACCAATAGGATTAAACCTCTCCTCCCACACACACAACCTAAAATATGATTTAAAAATTTTATTTGATGAGAACTCCCCATCAAGGCTTATATTTCTCTCTCTCTTTTTAAATGTTTTTATTGATTTCAGAGAGAGGAAGGGAGAGGAAGAGAGAGATAGAAACATCAGTGAGAGAGAGTCATTGACTGGCTGCCTCCTGCACACCCCCTACTGGGGATGGAGCCTGCAACCCGGGCGTGTGCCCTGATTGAGAATTGAACCATGACCTCCTGTTTCATGGGTTGAAGCTCAACCACTGAGAGCCATGCCAGTTGGGCACTTATGTTTGTCTTTAAGAAAAAAAATGTAACTAAATTTAGAGACACTGCTTTTTCAATTACAGTTCAAGTGTACAGTATAGTGATTAGACATTATTGAATTACATTCAATATTATATTAGTTTCAAGGGCACAGTATAGTGATTAGACATTTATATAATTTGAAGTGATCACCCCAGTAAGTCTAGTACCCACCTGGCACCATACATAGTTATTACAATATTATTAACTATATTCCCTGTGCTGTATTTTACATCCCTGTGACTATTTTGTAACTTCCAATTTATAATTAATCCCTTCACCTTTTTCACTCAGCCCTCAACCCCCCTCCCATCTGGCAACCATCAGTTTGTTCTCTGTATCTCTGAGTCTATATCTGTTTTGTTTGTTCATTTATTTTGTTCCTTATATTCCACATATAAGTGAAATCATATGGTATTTGTCTTTCTCTGTCTGACTTATTTCACTTAGCATAATACCCTTTAGATCCACTCATCCTTTTGCAAATGGTAAAATTTCATTCTTTTTATGGCTGAGTAATATTCCATTGTACATATGTACCTCACCTTCTTTATCCAGTCATTTATTGATGGTCACTTAGGTTCCATATCTTTGCTATTATAAATAATGCTGCAATGAACATAGGAATACATTAATCTTTTAAATTAATGTTTTGGATTTCTTCAGATACATATCCAGAAATGGAATGGCTGGATCATAAGGTAGTTATATTTTATTATTTTTGAGGAACTTCCACACTGTTATCCATAGTGGCTGCACCAATTTGCAATCCCACCAACAATGCACAAGGGTTTCCTTTATTCCACATCTTTGCCAGCACTTGCTGTTTGTTGATATCTTGATGATTGCCATTCTGACAGGTGTAAGGCGATATTTCATTGTGGTTTTAATTTGCAGTTCTCTAATGATTAGTGAAGTTGAGCATCCTTTCATATATCTATTGGCCATCTGTTTGCTGAGACACACTCTTACATATTTAAAATGTCATCACAGAGCATCATGGTGGAGTATACAGACCCCCGTGTATCTCCCCTTCAATCTATAGCTAATCACACATCTATAATACAACAAAAGTTACTCTAGTCAACACACAAGCAAGCTTGAGAGATCCACACAGTGGTACATCTGAAGGAGGGTGTATTGGAATACATAGGGGAGGCAAGATGAGGGAGAAAACAGGGATGGTGCCTAAAGATGTGGTTCCACAGCCACCATGGCTAGCCTGTGGCCTCAGCTAAGGGGTTAGTGGTAGAGGAGTTGGGGTGCAGCCCCCATACTATGGCCCAGTGGAGAGAGTAAGAGGGGTAGAAACAACACCTGAGAACCCACTCACTCCCCTCCTAATTGCAGTAGAGCCTGGTAGCAGATGCAAAGATGTGTCTCTGGTCTCCCAGCTATAGCACAGTGGCACCAGGCAGGGTAGGAGCCAGGTAACAGTACACTGGGCTCACAAACCAAGCTTTCCCCTCGCCCACCACATCCTTGCACCACAGTAGTGGTGCCCCAATACCCAGATGACCAAAACACAGTGGGAACACTCACTACCCTATCACCCACGTGGCAACTCTCATGGCCCTAGTGAAGACCGGCCACCTCTAGGGGCAAGTAGAATAGGTAAGAGAAAGCAAAAGCTTGTGCTATAGCACCATCTACCAGTAAACAAAACAAAGACCTCCAATTATCAACCTGCCGAATTGTTAAAATCAGAACAGTACCTAAGTAAGAAAGAGATTCGCTACTTCAAATGCTCCAGCAGATGAACAACCCATCGAGCACCATGAGCAATCAAGGTAACAGGGCAACACAGGAAGAAAATGACGATTCTCCAGAAACCAAACTCGAAGTCATGGAAGAGAGTTACCTAAATACTACAGAATTCAAAAGAGCAGCCATGAAGAACCTCGATGATATACGAGAAAACTCAGAAAGGCAGGTCGATGAGCTCAGGAATAAAATTAATGAACAGAAGAAGTAATTTACCAAAGAAATCAAAACGATAAAAACAACCAAACAGAAATTCCGGAGTGGAAGACTACTCAGTAAATGAGGTGAAGAATGCATTAGAAAAGCATGAGAAATAGAGCGGACCACATGGAAAGAGGGTTTGTGAGGTTGAAGATAGAAATCTAGAAACAATTCAGGTGGGAGAGGGGAAAAAACTCAGGCTTTTACAAAATGAAAGAACTGACCAAGGGATCAGAACTGAATCCAGAAATAAATCCACACATATATAGGCAAGTAATTTATGACAAAGGAGCCAAGAACATAGTGTGGTGAAAGGAAAGTCTCTTCAGTAAATGGTGTTGGGTAAACTGGAGAGCCACATGCAAAAGAATGAAACTAGACAACTATCTTACACCATAAACAAAAATCAACTCAAAATGGATTAAAGAGCTGAATGTAAGACCTGAAACAATAAAATACATAGAAGAAAACACAGGCACTGTGCTTCTGAACATTCATCTTGGTGGTGTTTTTGTGAATTTGACTCCAAAGGCAAGGGAAGCAAAAGTAAAAATAAACAAATGGAACTAATCAAACTAAAAAGCTTCTGCACAGTAATGGAAACCATCAACAACAAAAAGGCAACCAACTGAATGGGAGAAGATATTTGCAAATGATACTTTTGATAAGGGGTTAACATTCAAATATAATAAAAATATATATAAAATATATATAAAAAATTCATATAAGCCAACAAAAACAAAAAACAACAACAAACAATCCAATTTAAAAATTGGCGGAGGATCTGAAGAGACATTTTTTCAAGAAAGACATATAGATGACCAACAGGCATATGAAAAAATGTTCAACATCACTAATTATTAGAGAAATGCAAATCAAAATCACAATGAGATATCATCTCACACCTGTTAGAGTAGCTGTTTTCAAAAAGGCAAGAAATAAGTGTTAAAGAGGGTGTGGAGAAAAGGGAACCCTCATACACTGTTGGAGGGATTGTAAATTGCTGCAGCCACTGTGAAGGCAGTATGGAGTTTCTTCAAAAAATTAAGAATAGAGCTGCCATAGGACACAGCAATCCCTCTTTGGGGTATTTATCCAAAGAATATAAAAACACTAATTTGAAAAGATGTGTGTACCCCTATGTTCATTGCAGCATTATTTACAGTAGTCAAGATATGGAAACAACCTAAGTATCTATCAAAGGATACATGGATCAAGAAGATGTAGTAGATACACACAATGGAATATTAATCAGCCATAAAAAAGATGAAATATTGCCATTTGGGACAACATGGATGAATCTTGAGGGTATCATGCTAAATAAAATAAGTCAGACACAGAAGGGCCAAAACAGCTCATATGTAGACCAACAAAAAAAAAATAATGAACTAACAAAACAAACTCCTAGATACAGACTATAGAATGGTGGTTACCAGAAGGTAAGGTGGCTGAGGGGAGGGCGGGATGGGTAAAGGGGGTCAAATGTGTCATAACGAAAGGAAATTAGACTTCTGGTGGGGAGCACGCAGCAGAGTATACAGATACCGAAATATGTTGTTCACCTGAAATTTATATAATGTTATTGACCAACGTTACCAATAAAAATAAATCAAATGTCATCAAAACTAAGGAACAGTAATTTATGTGTATTCTGAAAAGTGGGTAACTCATACCTCAAGTGTTAAGAATTTGTCAGGTTGTTTTTTTTCCCCTGTCAATGTTCAGGGGAGAGGATGTTCTCATTCTTAGGCTTCATGCAGGGTAATAAAACGAACAAAGCTTCGGCTGCCAAATTTGATAAAAATATATCTTGAAAAATCTAGCACACCCCTCAACAACCTTCCCCCCCAGCTTTACTGAGGTACAACTGACGTACAAAAAAACCACACAGATTTCAAGTATACAATCAGATGCATCTGGCACTTGTGCGCCCATGAAGCCATCGCCACGATCAAGATGGTGAATGTAGCCATCGCCGCCAAGTTTCCCTGTGTCCCTTTGTGATCCCCTGGAATCCCACATTCACAACCCCCACCCCAGGCGACCACTGACCTGTGTCTGTCACTATAGATTCGTTTTCATTTTCTAGCATTTTATATAGACGGAATCGTAAAGTATTCTTTTTTACATGATATACATCCATGCTGCTGTATCAATAGTTCATTTCTTTTAATTACTGGATAGTATCCCATTCTGTGGATATATCTCAGTTTATTCACCCAAACCTTTGATTTATAACTGAGCCTTCGTCAATGAACTTGTGCCCTCCCATAGCATGGACACCATGAAATCTCTTGTCACCGGTAAAATCGATCAAGTCACATTTCCGAAGCCACAAAGCTGAGGGCAGACCTGGGATGGATGGAGTCTCCCACTGAGGGTGGGACGCTCCCCTCTTCCGATCGCAACAGCATGGAATTGGGAATTTGTCATTTTCACTCTAAAACAATGTACAGCAAGGTGTCCTGATTAACAATGATTAAAAGGAAAGACTCATTCCTTTTCTCCCAAACCTCAATCCCTTTGTTCCCTCAGACCCCTAAGGGGATGTGTCTGACATCAGTGAAGATAGCCATCGATGTGGGGTACCGGCACATTGACGGGGCCTACATCTACAAGACCGAGCACGAAGTGGGGCAGGCCATCAGAGAGAAGATAGCGGAAGGAAAGGTGAAGAGAGAGGATATTTTCTACTGTGGAAAGGTGAGAGCTTCCCTTCACCCTTCATCTCCTCCTGTTAATGACGGCAACCATCAAAATGTTCTCGGCACCTATGAGTCTGTTTCTATTTCTGCTTGTTCACTTATTTTGTTTTCTAGATTCCACACATAAGTGAAAGCATATGGCATTTGTCTTTCTCTGTTTGACTTACGTCATCCAGCACAATACCCTGTAGGTCCGTCCATGCTGTTGCAGATGGCAAGATTTCTTTTTTTTTAATGGCCGAGTCATATTCCATTGTATATATGGGCCACTTCTTTATCCACTCATCTACTGATGGACACTTAGGTTGCTTCCATATCTTGGCTACTGTAAATAATGCTGCAATGAACACAGGGATGCATATTCTGGTACTGTATTCTGATAAAATTATACTCTGGGTGTCAAGAGTTATATCAGCTAATTCTATACTCAGATAAAACTTCAGCATAAACATATTTTTGTGCAATGAAATGAATGAATAAAATGTGCATGAAGGCCTTGTAAAGAATAAAGAGCTGCATTGTTATTTTTTAAAAATAGTGTCGATGTTAGTTAACCATCCCCTTATATTCTTTCAGCTATGGGCTACAAATCATGAACCAGAGAGGGTCCGCCCATGCCTGGAGAAGACACTTGAGGTCCTGCAGCTAGATTACGTCGATCTTTACATCATTGAAATACCCATGGCATTTAAGGTGAGTTCAGACGCCTAAAGGTTTGGCCTCCGCTCTTTGGCAACCACGAGCCAGCAGCTATGTGCACGAACGAGGCTGGCTCATCACTTAGCATCATAGAGTGTTACCATTTTGTAACTGTAGATCAGACAGCACTGACCTAGCCTAACAAATGCCCAGAAATATGTGTAACAGACTCAGGCTTGGTTATCATGTTTCTTGATTCATAACCCAATGCACTTTTTATGATATCACATCTTTACAACTGTAGTTTAAACTCTCTCCATCAAACCATCACATAGTCCCCAAATGGAGGTCCATATTTTCGCTGTCCAGCATCGAGACACACCCTTCTCACTCACATAGTCATGAAAATGTCCCTGCAAGACGTAATGCAAAATAACATACTGAAAACTTACTCACCTTCCACCCCCTCCAAAGAGAAATAACTCAAAGAATGGTCAGGTTTTTTGGAGTCAGCAACAAGATCAGGGCGATAGCCTTTCTTCTAGTTCAAATGCACTTCCTCCTTGAACTTCCCCAATCTATGGACTCAATTTAACCACCACCAACACATCCCATATGCACTGCGGAAGTAAAGTAGCTACATTAAAATTTCACTGAGGGAAGGAGAGACTGAAAATGAAACTGGTCACACGTGCAGGAGGCAAATCAGACCCTGCTGGTCAGGAAGAGCAAGGACTCGGCCATTGCAGTGGCCAGAATTGCTTTACGCAACCAACCTGGCTGCCCCTGTTCTGTTCTCCAGAAGCACTCTCCTTGATGACTCTCCTCTGTGGTTACACCCAAGAGGAACTTCGGGAAAGATTCCCCTTTTGCATCTACTTCATGTAGGTACAGGTTTGCAGGCTTCACAATGGCCTTGGGAATCAAAGGCTCTTATTGCTCAGGTTGGGATTTCACAGACAAGACAATATTCCTTAAAATTCTGCTAGGCTTTCAGTAAATTCACATTCAGTCAAGTCACATTCAGAAAGAATAATTAAAACTAGAGATCTTGCCCAGCTAGGCTTGGCTCAGCGATTGAGCATTGACCTAAGACCCAGGAGGTCACAGTTTGATTCCCGGTCAGGACACATGCCCAGGTTGTTGGCTCAATCTCCAGTAGGGGGCGTGCAGGAGGCAGCTGATCAATGATGACTTTCTCATCATTGATGTTGCTCTCTCTCTCTCTCTCTCTCTCTCTCTCTCTCTCTCTCTCTCTCTCTCCTTTCCTCTCTCTGAAATCAATAAAGATATATTTAAAAAACAAACACAAAACTAGAAATCTTATAGGGTCACTTTCTTGTATCTAACCCTCCACCTATGGTTTCTGCATCTTAGTAAAGGACCCCCTTGTTCTGCTCATCTGCTCAGTCCTCAGCTTAATGGTCCCCATTTGGCTTGAAATAATACAAAACAGGGACGCACAGATAATGTGTTCCTGGCACCCAGTCTGCATCTCATTGGATGGTTCTCTTTGTTGGGGAGGGCATTCATGGCCCGAGATCTTGCCTTCAGAGGATACTGACAAGGATCCTCCCAAAGTTCAATTTTATTTTCCTCTAGGATTCTTACCTTCCTGTCTTGGTTGACACTGACTTTTCTTACTCTAGAAGGCTCAGAGATGAACTTCTGCCATTTGAGAAGGCATCTAGAAGCAGAAAGTGCTTGCTTTAGCAAAATATGCTCTTACCACACGTCTTACATGCCAAGTACCAATAAATGCATTTATCTTTCTTCAGGTCTTGACTGAAGACTGAAAAAATGGCCAACAAACTCTAACACCCAACATTTTTCTACTAAGTCCCCTAAAGCTCCAATCTTAGGAAGCCCATTGTCAGAGTCTTAAGACACAACAAGGCAATAATTTAACCAGATGCCATGCTATTGCATAGCAAGAATAGCCAATTCTCAGCTGGAGAATCCTCACTGTCCACAATCCTGCAATGACTTAGCCAATTCCACATTTTTTGTCCATTACTTGCCATACCTAACACCTTTATATCAGTCAGGACTCTTGTTATAAATGGCAGAAATCCAACTCAGATTGGCTTTAGCAAAAAAGGAACTAAGAATTCCAAGGTTCGACTGTATCTAGAAGTTCAAACTATGTACCTACATCTGGCCCTTTCTCTATCCCTGTGTTCCGGTTGGCTTCATTCTCAAAAATCTGTTTTTATATGATTTCAAAATGCCCATTGACATGCCAAGCCTACCTTATCAATACAACTTAAGAATTCAGAGAAAGAGAGACTACACATTCAACCTCATAGAGAAGGCATAAGGATGGTAGAAAGCAAAAGGACAGATTCCGTTGTACTCATTAATCGGAGGTAACTCAGCAAGCATGGTGGTACAAAGCATGGGCTCCAGAGCCCTGCTGCCTAGTTTGAATCCCAGCTCTGTAATATGTGAGCCAGTTGACTTGGTCAAGTTATTACCTGATCTCTTTACACATCACCTAAACATGGTGCAGTGGAGTATGGGCTTTGGAGTCACACAGAAGAGGGACTGACTTCCAGCTTTATTACTCACTAGCATAGTCACTTTGATATTTCTGAACTTCAATTTCATTATTGGTAAATTGGAGACAATAATATCTAACTCGCTGAGTGTTGTGAGGAGTCATTAAATTATATATGTGAAATTACTGACACAAGGCCTGACATTTCACAGATAATAAAAGATAATGTTATGAAATGTCCTGGTGGAAATATATATTCCAATATATAGAGGCCCCAGGCAATGAAGTAGCTAACTTGGGTTTAAAATCCATCAGAGCCCGGCCGGGCATGGCTCAGCCGTTGAGTGTCAACCTAGGATCTAGGAGATCGTGGTTCGATTCCTGGTCAGGGCACATGCCCGGGTTGCGGGCTCGATCCCCAGTCGGGGGCTCGCAGGAGATAGCCGATCGATGACCCTCTCATCATTGATGTTTCTCTCTCTGCCTCTCCCTTCCTCTCTCTAAAATCAATAAAGATGTATTTTTTAAAAAGAGAGAGAAAGAAATACACATATATATTTATAAATAAATAAATAAATAAATAAATGAAAAAATAAAATCCATCAGAACTGGGACCAGATCCTGGGTCCCCTAATGTCAATCCCATATTTGTTCTATACTACACAGCCCCTTCTGCCTTATCCATTTTTTTAAAAAGGTGAATGACATTTTTAAAAGATAAATGAAGCTACTGCTGCACAGAAATGAGAATCAATAGCATGGGTTTTTAGAGGGTTGAATTATTGTTTTAATAATGCCTTACCATAGGAGCAGGAGTGGAGGGAAAAGACCATGGGATTATTCGGAGGAGGGATTAGTAAAGTAGGCACAGTGGAAACCTAAGAGGAACATCATAGAAATATCTAGCATGGGTTCAGGGGACTTAATTAAAGGACTTAATTAAAATCTGGGAAAGTAAAAAATATTAAACACAGTCCATGAGAGAGGCATGAAACCATTCCAGAACAGAAGTAAAACTGAGAAATGCAGAAGGCAAGAAATATGGAGGGAGACTGGAGTGGAAACGTGGGCCGCCAGTGTTGAGACAAAGAGCTTGGAAATCGGAGACAGAAAGGGTCATTAACATGAATGATTACGTGGCATTGTGGAATAAAGAGCCTTTTTCCTGCTCTCAGTGAGACAGGAGGAAACTGAGCCAAAATTGTCTTTGCTGGAGAAAGTGTTATCACCAGGGGAAAGTTTTGTTCAGGTGAGATGGCGGAAGAAAAAAAAAATTTTAATATAATGAATTTTGTCCAGTTGCTTGATTTTCAATAAAAATTTCTATTATCAAGGTCTATAAAGACTTCCGTGCTGCCAACCATATCCAGTAGATACATAATCCTCATATTACTTGATCTCTCTCAACACAGTTGGCAGCTATCTCCTGTAGAAATGTTCTTCTTGTGGCTTCTGTGATTTCACCCTCTCAGGATTTTTGGCAGCTTCTCCCCTGCCAGCCTCCAAATGTTCTGATGCCCAGTGCCTCTATTCTCAATATTCTTGTCTTACTGAGCCATACTGTCTCTATAGGTGATCTCATATAGGTGCATGGATTGAATACTATTTTATATGCTGAGGACCTCCAAGTTTCATCTGCAGTCAGGACCTCTTTCTGAGCCTCTTTCTGAGATTTCTTTGTTCAATTGCCTCCTCAAAAACCCATTTGAAGATTGGTCATTTCAAACTCAAAATATCCAAAACAAAACTCTTGATTGCTAACCCAACCTCAGGACATTATTACTGCCATACTGCAAGGAGCCTAGGAACCACCTTTCATTTCTCTCTATTCCGTTTTCAAGCCCATAAGAAATGGGTCCCATTTTTAGATAGAGCCAAGAAGGAGAAATCTGAAAGACAACGTCCCATACCACAGTTAGCCTTAGTTGGGAAAGGATCACCCAAAAACCAGAGAAGGAAATTTGACACTAGGTAATGTGTGAAGTAGGAAAAAGAAATGCTGAACTCCTGGAGGGCCCAAAAGCCAAAGGAAAAGACCAGTGAGCAAGTCAACCAGACCTGAGAAGTAATATGCTGTGCCGGCCTCAACTTTGGCAAGCAAGGCTAGGCTGTCAAACACTGAGTCTCAAAGTCCTAACTCTCAACCTTTAGTCTTTCTTGATGAGTAATTCTGTCATTAGGAGGGAAGTTCATGGCTTAATAATAATAACAACAATAGTAACCTGTCAATAAATCAAGGGAACATACATGCCAGCATAGGATGAGATCAATGTGTCACATATTTTGGAAAAATGAAAGAATTTCTGGACAGTCCCACAAAGGTGAGAAATTATAAATTATATAATTTATTATATAATTATATAAACATTTCAATAATCAAGTTTAAATTGCTTTCCCAGGGCTAGGGTATATTGACATAATGGCAATCCAAATTCCATAATTTCAATTCCCAGATGTAAATAAAATTAATTGCATATGTTCGTTTTGGTTTTTTTTTCCAGCCTGGAGATGAAATCTATCCTAGAGATGAGAATGGCAAATGGTTATATCACAAGACAAATCTGTGTGCCACTTGGGAGGTAAGATCAAGTGGGCCTTTTATTCTTTTATTTTAAAAGACTACATTTTTAATATTGTGATCTGATTATTGCTCTTTGACTTATGAAGAGATGCAGCTTTTACTCTCCCATTCTAAACTCCAAAGGCTGGGGATATACCCTAATGAGCATGGTACCTCTTTCTTATGAATGTCCCCCTCGAGGTAACAGCTGAAGATCTGAAGGATGGAGTTGTTTTGAGGGGTGAGGAGGCCACTACTGGTTTTCGGGTGCCTGGGGCTCTCTACCTGAGAAACCAAATACTCACTCCTGACCTCACTGGAGATGACTAGATTTGGAGTCTGGTGTTTCCCTCTAAGGGTCTGCCCGACAGGGTAGCCAGTATCCCCAGGAGAAAAAATGCTCATAGCTCAAAATGACAAGGTATTGATTTCACAGGGAAACAACATATCTCAAGTACAAGTCCCAACATAAACAGAACAGAGGATCAAGAAATTTTAAATTAGCCAATGAATATATTAAAGGAGATAAGAAAAGATATTAGCAATGTGAAACAAGAAAACATTTTTTAAAAACAAGCACAGCAGTTGGGTATCGACCTAGGATCCAGGAGATCGAGGCTCGATTCCCGGTCAGGGCACATGCCCAGGTTGCGGGCTCGATCCCCAGTCAGGGGCTTGCAGGAGGCAGCCGATCAATAACTCTCATCATTGATGTTTCTCTCTCTCTTCCTCTCCCTTCCTCTCTGAAATCAATAAAGACATATTTTTAAAAATAAATAAATAAATAAATAAATAAATAAATAAATAAATTCAGTGATATCAATAAACACAGTGTATATAGATAGTTAAAACAATTCAATTAAAAGGCAGAGGCTTTCGGAATGGGCAAGAAGCAAAACCCCACTATATATTATATATGAGAAACCCATTTTAAATAAAAACATACAAACATGTTTAAAGTCAAAGGTTAAAAAAATATCAAGAGGATAGGAAATCATATACTAGGCCAACAGTAATCAAAAGAAAGCTCGAGTGGCTATCTTAATATCAACAAAGATTTCAGAGCAAAGGTATTAGCAGGGATAAAGAAGTTTGTTTTATAATAAAATCAATCCTAAACATCTATGCACCTAATAACAGGACTCCAAAAATACATGAAGCATAAATGAAGATGGAAACTTACCAAGAAGATATACAATTTGAAACACAAATGTACCCAATAAAATATCTTCAAAATATGTAAAGCAAAAATTATATAAAAACATATTTTAAAATAGAATACATGAAGACATTGATTATAGTGGGAGATTTCTGACATGTTCCTTAAACTACTGAGAAGCCAGGAAAAGTGAGGCCTAATTTTGTATATAATGTGTGTGTACACACCTACATATATGTATAAGAGAGACTGAGAAACAGAGACAGAGGAGAGAGATTTGCATCCCAAAACAGGAAAATATACGTTTTTACACATATCAGACTCTTCTGAAAATTGATTAGCTACCACACCATAAAGAAAGCCTCAACAAATTCCAAGAAATAAGATCATTATGGACATTACAAAGGAAAGATATGGTATACGACACTCCTCAAACTCAATCACACAATTCCTGCTTGTCACTCCCACTCTTTTCTTTCACAGAACACCCACTGACAGGCCCAGGGACTTCCCTTTTTAAAGAACTTATATTAATCCGATAAACAGTCATCCTTGCTTGTTTTGAGGCCTCTTTCTTGACTCATTGGTGTTTACCCTGCAGGCTTTGGAAGCTTGCAAAGATGCTGGCTTGGTGAAATCTCTTGGCGTCTCCAATTTTAACCGCAGGCAGCTGGAGCTAATACTGAACAAACCAGGACTCAAGTATAAGCCTGTCAGCAACCAGGTACAGATTGACGGGGGCGGGGGGAGACAAGGGATTCCGATCGGTACTTAACCGAAAGAGCCCTGGGCTGGGAGTCGGCAAGACTGTATCCCACGGCCGCCCACAGCGGCTCCGACCAGCCCCGGCAGGGAAGGGGGCGAGTACGCGCAGGCAGCTCCTGCTCGGAAGGGAGAGGCTCCAGCCTCCCGCAGCCACATCGGAGTCACAACTAAAACCCAGAACCACCATCCCTCAGAGCCTCCTGAGATCGGGCTGCACAGAAGCCCCACAGCCAGGGAGCTGGGGAAGCACCGAGACCGGTAGGAAGGGGGAGACGCAGGCGGATCGGGGCTGAATCTCGGAGACGCAGCCCCGGGCCCACCCCTGGTGCTGCGGTTGAAACCCGGGAGGGAATCTCAGCGGTGGGGGTTTCCCGGAGGAGGGAGGGGTCCCAGCCCACAGCAGGCCCCCAGCCCAGGGCTCCAGGGCCGGGAAGAGAAGTCCCCACAACTCCGGGCTGTGAAACCAGCGGGGACTGTCGCTGAGGGTCCCGGAGGCTGCGGGAGCCCCAGCAGCTCCTCTAAAGGGCCCGGCGCGGACTCACTCGGACGCTCCCTCTGAGCCCAGCGCCGGGAGCAGCCGGAAAGGACCCGGGACACTCGGGGGGGAACTAATCTGCCTGGAGTCGGGGCGAGAGGCAGAGGGGCGGCTTCCTCCCAGGCAGAAGGGCTGGCGGAGGCCGTGGCTCCTGTGGCGAGTCCTCCCCGCACACAGCCGGCAGGCGGGCGCCATGTTTGAGTCGCCAGCACGTGACTCGCACCTTTGGCCCCGCCCCGTGATTCCCGGAGGCCCCGCCCTCCCCACCTGCAGCTCATCCAGGCCATTCCCAGGGGCTTTTCTGTGCAAGTGGCCTCTCGAGCCTCATGCTTAGGACTTTCCTAAAATCTCTCAAACAAGCAGCAGCTGCCCCATACGGCTTGATAAGGGGCCCCAGGCCTGGCACTAGCGGCAGCTGCATTGGATCATAGCTGGGCCTCTCCTGGGCACCTCCAAGCCCAGCACAAGCAGCAGCCAACTACGGTTTGCTGTGTAGCTCATGCTGGGTGGCCCTGGGCAAGGCACTGGCACAGGCTGACTCTGCACCTCCAGGGAGGCCCCAGAGACAGTGCACCTGGTGCTCAGACTCAACCACGCTGGATTACAACCCTACCACATCCACGAGGGACACACTCAAGGGGCACACTTGGTGAACACCAAAGCCCCACTGAAGTAAATCCTGCTCCATAGGGGTGTCTCCAGCACAGCAGCTCTCTGGCTGTAGCTGCAGCTGGTCCTCACAGCCGATTGGCCTGGGGGTCAATTCCTCCCAGTGACGCCAACAGCAACCAAGGCTCAACTACAACAGGTCAGAGCACACAGCCCACACAGGGGAGCACCTAGAAGGCCCAGCTCAGGTGACTGGGGAGGCTGAGCCATTGGGCCCTACAGGACACGTACTACACAAAGCCACTCTACAAATTCCAGGACACATAGCAGCTCTACCTAATACATAGAAACAAAAACCTGGAAGCAGCCAGAATGTGGAGGCAAAGAAACATGTCACAAAGGAAAGAACAGAAGAAATCTCTAGAAGAGGAACTAAATGAAATAGATCCAAGCAAGCTAACAGATACAGAGTTCAGAATTTTGCTTACAAGGATGTTTAAGCAGACTATTAGGGAAATAACTGAGAAAATTGATAACATAATAAAGTACCAATTTGAAATGAAGGCTACATGAACTGAAATGAAGAATAATTTACAGAGAATCAACAGTAGAGTAGAGGATGCTGAGAATCAAATCAGCAATTTGGAACATGAGGAAACAAAAAACACCCAAACAGAAGAGCAAAAAGAAAAAGAATCCAGAAATATGAAGATAGTATAAGGAGCCTCTGGGACAACTTCAAGAGGCCCAACATTTGTATTATTGGGGTGCCAGAGGAGAGGAAAGAGAGCGAGAAATTGAAAACCTATTTGAAAAAATAATTACAGAAAACTTCCCCTACCTGGGGAAAGAAATAGACTTACAAGTCCCAACAAGAGGAACCCAAAGAGGCCCACACCAAGACACATCATCATTAAAATGCCAAAGGTTAAAGACAAAGAGAGAATCTTAAAAGCAGCAAGAGAAAAGCAATTAGATACCTACAAGGGAGCCCCCATACGAATGTCAGCTGATGTCTCAACAGAAACCTTGCAGGCTAGAAGGGAGTGGCAAGAAATATTCAAAGTGATGAAAAACATGGAACTACAACCAAGATTGCTCTACCCAGCAAAGCTATCATTTAGAATTGAAGGTCAGATAAAGAGCTTCACAGATAAGAAAAAGCTAAAGGAGTTCATCACCACCAGACCAGCACTACAGGAAAAGCTGAAGGGTCTTCTTTAAGAAGAAGCTAATGAACAAAAGAATCTGACAAACTAAATAAATCCAGAGACATTGATGCACGCAACAGATGATCCTATTTCAGAGGAAAGAGGGAAGGGGGGTGGAGGGTGGGAAGAGATTAACCAAAGAAGTTATATGCATATATGCATAGCCCATGGACACAGTCAATAAAGAGGTGAAGGCCTGGGAAGGGGTTGGAACGAAGTGGAGGGGGTCAATTGGGGGGGAAAAATGGGACACCTGTAATACTTTCAACAATAAAGATTTTAAAAAAAGAAAAGAAAAGAAATGACAAAGAAATACACCAAAATGTTAGGTTTATTTCTGGATTTCTCTTTAAAGGTTTTGTGCTTTCTAGATTTTATATAATAAGCATGGATTACTTAATTGTCTAAAAACAACAGCCATGTTAATAGAGTAAAGATACTCATATCCAAGCTGTTACATGTGTGATTAATTCTCCACGTAGCCAGGCTTCTCTTGATCCCAACTGAACAAATTCATTCATAAGCACAAAATCTGTAAGAGTCACTGGCATCCAAAATTAAAAGTACTCTATGTAGAGATAATTCTGCTTCTAAGGTCTCTGAACTCTATTTTGCCTTATTCTTTTTGATAGTGAAGATTCTTTTCAAGAGAAAAAAAAGTCATGGTTTTTCCAGGGTCTATTGGGGGGGGGGGGGGGAATGAGAGACCTGTAATACTCTCAACAATAAAGATAAATTAAAAAAAAAAAGTTCCAGAACCGTGATGGCATCAAGGACCTATGACATTAGAAACCTTCACCACTCTCTACCTTAAACAGAGCTTCCAGTCCCAGCCTCCCAGAGCATCATTCCCTGGCCTGACATTCAATTAAGAAATTTATACTTCGTCTCTAAGCAGGGGAGTGATGTAATAAATCATGTGTTTTGGAAAGATTAGTCTACCAGTAATAACCAAGACTGACAACGATGAAGGGACTGAAAGTGGAGAGTGATGTTGGGAGTGGGAGAGGGGAGAGGAAAGAAACGCTGTGTGCACTATGGTTCCTAACTCGTTTTAGTCTCGTGCTGCTCTTTAGAATTGTTTAAGAAATGCTCCAAAGTGGGGGGAGACACCCACAAGTGGAAGAAAGGGAGCAAGGTTGTGATGGAGTGGGAAGAGAATAGGGGAAACTGGTATTTTTTTAAAGGTATAGAAAAATGGAAAAAGGAAAGAAGACCCACCGCTAAAAGAAGCCAGTTCACTTTCCCACAGCATTTCCTTGTGCCTTCTAGAAATACAACTTGTTAAATATTCAGTATCCCAGATGGTGAAAATAACAATTAAATACTTAAAATATTTTAATTAAACCTTTGTTGACCTTAATTAAAAAGAAAAAAACTTTACTAGGGGCTATAAACACACAATTCAATAGGCAGATGATGTACTGTGGAATTGTATACCTGAAACCTGTATAATTTTATTAAACAGTGTCATCCCAGTAAATTCAATATAAGAAAAGAAAGAAAAGAAAAGTGTAGGTCAAAACTACCAGTGTTTAAGAAGAAACTTTCAAACAATTTTGTTGACACTAATATTTTCAGGGCAAGACTCTTGTCATTAAGATACTGAAAAGGAAAGTAGGCTTACATTTGGTGGTGTAAAGAACTCTCGTCCAAGAAGACAAAATTCATCTTTAAATTTAGTTGTATACATGCTCTCCCTCCCATGAAAATACTCTTAGATGTTTGATAGCTAGACAGAGGGCTTCTGTAAAATGTCGCTTTGACTTCCTACGACTAAAATCTGAACATTGACACTGTAAGTTTGTTATGGAAATTGTATTTTCTAGAATGTTTACTATAAGTAATTGAGTCTCTTCACTTCAAGTTTTAAACTACGATAGATACACAAAGCTGAATTTGTTTCCCAATTATTTTAGAATTAACCCACAGATGGTGCCCTCACTAACTTTGTTGTAATTAATCTCACCAATATATAACCAATATAAGTATCCTTGTTAGGAAAAATATTTAGGATTCAGCTCATTATCCAAAATACTTTTAAATAAATTTTATTTAAGAATTTTTAAATAACTTTTTACAATTGCATTCCTCTACGAGGCCTTAATTTTGTGCTCTGCCCTCCAATGCAACCACACAGGTGGAGTGCCATCCATATTTCATCCAGACAAAACTCCTGAAGTTTTGCCAAAAACACGACATTGTCATTGTGGCGTACAGCCCTTTGGGGACCTCTAGGAATCCAACCTGGTAAGTAATGCTGGAAGCCCCTTCAGGAAGTAGAGTATAAGGCTAGTGTGAATCATTTTATTGAAATGACCCTATTCAGCTATGGGATCTTTAAAAAGTTACTTAACCCCCTCAGGTCATTCTCCATATATCCAAATAGAGCTAATCACACCTTCCTCACTTAGATGTCGTGAGCATTGGTTATAGAATGTGTATGAAATTACTTACCAGTGCCTAAGACACAGAAATGCTACATAAATGTTACTTTGGGTATTATTTGACAGAGTGTTTATGGCCATATTCTGAAATTTGGGAATTTTTTTATCTCTATATTCAATGGTGACAGTTCTACTGTGATGTGGTCCACAGACCATAGCAGACATTTTTCTACTCTAAGATGATTCCAAGAGTTGTACCTCTGTTTATTGCACTTCAGTCTTTCTACCTTCTCACATATGCCTACTTTCAACCCAGTTCTCTCTGTAACACACACCAAATATATATGTGTGTGTGTGTGTGTGTGTGTGTGTGTGTGTGTGTGTGTGTGTGTATACACACACATTATTTACTTTCTGAAAAAGGCAGCTCTATAAATTTGCCTCTCTTGGTCTTCCCACACTAAGAGCAGCTCTTAATTGAAGACTCTGCAGTCAGAGAAATGGGTTACAGGTGACCTGGAATGTCCTGGTAGGTTACCAGGTGAATGGGGAGACAGAGGAGGGCTGATTCACCATTGGTTCTCACTGATCAAGCTAAAGACAGTGCATGTTTTTCTTTTTTTTAAGGGTGAATGTATCTCTCCCACCTTTGTTAAAGGATGAGCTTCTAAACTCATTGGGGAAAAAGTACAAGAAGTCGGCAGCTCAAGTTGCTTTGCGTTTCAACATCCAGCGCGGGTTGGTTGTCATTCCTAAAAGCTTTAACCCTGAAAGGATCAAAGAAAACTTTCAGGTAAGAGAACGGCTTCTGAAAATGTAAAAAGTACGGTTATTTTTTTATTTAGAGAATTTCTATTTAGATTCATAAGAAACTTGTAATGCCTTCATGTTTTATTTTATATCAGCTCCCTGACCCACTCTGCCCATATCTGGATTTAATTTTAGCTGAATTTGAGACAGTTCCTAGTACTTTGGGGATTGCCTGGCTGCTTGTCCGTTACAGGAATACTTCTGTAATATTGGGATGCTGTTCCAGACCATACATGTATTGCAATAAAGCAAGTCACACAAATATTTTGCTTCCTCAGTGCATATAAAATTTATGTTCTCACTACACCGTAGTCTATCAAGTGTGCAATAGCCTTCAGCGAGTCGTAATCTTTTTGCTCGTGGAGGGCCTTGCCTCACTGTTGATGGGCTGCTGGTAGTTGCTGAAGGTTGGGGTGGTTGTGGCGATTTCTTAAAATAAGACAACAATGCTGTTTGCCATGTTGATTGACTCTACCTTTCATAAACAATTTCTCTGTTACATGTGATGCTGTTTGATACCATTTACCCACCAAACTTCTTTCAAAATTGGAGTTAATCCAACAATATTGACAGCATCTTTACCAGAAGGAGGTTTCATCTCAAGAAACCACTTTCTTTCCTCATCCATGAAAAACAACAACTCCTCATTCATTGAAGTTTTATCATGAGGTTACAGCAATTCAGTCACATCTTCAGGGTCCACGTTTGATTCCGGTTCTCTTGCTGTTTCCACCACATTTGTGATTATTTCCTCCACCGGAGCCTTGAATCCCTGAAAGTTATCCATGAGGGTTCGAATCAGCTTCTTCCAAACGCCTGTTAATGTTGATATTTTGACCTCTGCCCATTAATAGCGAATGTTCTTAAAGGCATCTGGGATGGTGAGGCCTTTCCAGCAGATTTTCAATTTACTTTGCCAGATCAGAGGAATCCCTATCTAAGGCAGCCATAGCCTTATGAAGTACATTTCTTAAATAAGAAGACCCGAAAGTCAGAATTACTCCCGGATCCATAAGCTGCAGGATGGGTATGGTGTCAGCAGGCGTAAAAGCATGAAGCTCGTTGTATGTCTCCATCAGAGCTCTTGAGTGACCAGGTGCCTTGGTCAATGAGCAGAAATGTTTTGAAAGAGGCGTTTTTTCTTCTGAGCAGTAGGTGTCAACAGTAGGCTCAAAACACTCAGCAAATCATGTTGTAAACAAATGTGCTGTCATCCCAGCTTTGTTGTCCCAGAGTAGATTTAGCATAATTCTTAAAGCTCTCTTTTTTTCAGAATAGTAAATAAGCATTGGCTTCAGCTTAAATCACCGGCTGCATTAACCCCTAGGAAGAGAGTCTTCCCTATTCCTGGGCTGGAGTCGAGGTCATGTGATGAACATGACAAACATGACTTTTCTTGTTTTGTTCTGTTTTTTTATTTATTATACAATCTCATAAGCTCCATTACTTGGATCCTAAGTAATCAAAGAAAGGGTTCCCTGAAAATAAAAAAGTACTGGGGAGCAATCTGTTGTGGAATAATTAAGTAAATTGTTGTTACATTTATACTATGGATGCTGAGGTTAATAATAGATAGTCAGTCTATGTATTTTAACACAAAAGATCACCAAGACGTATTCTGTGAATGAAAGGAAGCTGCAGAATAATAAAGATGTAATACAATTATTTCATGTTACTCTTACTGTGTGTTGAATGTTTGGAAAGAATATCCGGGAAGAAAAACAGGACTGCATGGTGGGTAACCACTTTCACTATTTATTCCAAGTGTATCCATGCACTTCTGTAGTGACTCCTTGCTTTACGAAAGACATACACTTATGAATGACTTATGTAATTAAAGATCGCAAATGGTTAAATATGCTAAAATAAAATGTAAGGGATAGAAAGATAAAAAATAAAATAAGAGAAAATAAATTATAAACAGATTGACCAAGTGTTAAAAATATAAATAAGCTAAAATAAAGTATAAAAATGTTAATAAAGGACAATTATAAAACCAGAGTATAAAATGCACAAGCTAAGAAAAAAATAAAACAATGAAAATATAGTAAGAATTAAAAGGTATGAAAAGAGACATTAAAAATGATGAGAGAAGTGATTAAGAGGAAAAACCAAAGCAAAGTAAAAGTTTTTTGAAAGTACAGAGGCAAATTTACAGACAAGGGGATATTTTTTAAGTGTAGGAAAGGCTCCAGCACAGAATCAAAAGTTCAGCATCTTCTCCAGAAATAACAGGAATTCTTCATTCTTGGAATTTCGGATGTCCTGAACATAACGTTGTTTCTCAGAATTTGGAATGTCCCCAGCAGAATTGTCTTAAGACAAGGCACAGGCGAGAATTCCTGCTCCACTTGGGTTAGGGGGACCCCCCAGGCCTTGTCCAACTCCTCTTAGACATTTGCAGAGATGTTCTTAAATCTTTGAAGGTTTCCAACTGCTGGCTTCTCTCCCAGACCCCAAGCTTGACCCATTTTCTATCATCATAAATGTCTTTTATTTCTGTTATTTCAGATCTTTGACTTTTCTCTCACTGAAGAAGAAATGAAGAGCATTGAAGCCTTAAATAAAAATGCCCGCCTCGTGGAGCTGCTCATGTGAGTTCTGGGGGATCATGAGTCAGGCCCTACCCAGGGGCGTTGGATTGTCAAGGTCAGAGAGCTCTTGTGAACCCGGACCTATGTCCACAGAAGCACAAGGCTAAAGGCCACTGGGCAGCCTATTCTGAGTATTAAATAGGTCTGGGGAAACCACATTCATTCTAGGAACTCCCTGCAAATCTACATTTTTATTTAAAAGAAGATTTCTGGCATTTATATGCCATCCCGTGACTGGTTAAGGCATAGCAGGCTAAAGACCTTGAGGAGAATTTAGTCAGAGTGTACACACAATACAATACAAATTAATACAATAGGGGCACAATTATTCCAACACATATGGATTTCTTCCTAAAAAATCAAAATGATGCACAAATTAGAGCAAAATTATCAACAAAAATCAATTCCTGGGATAGAGACGTAAGAGTGTAGTAGAAAGAGCACCAAGTTGGGAGCCAAGAAACTAGTTTTATTTTATTTTGTTCCATTTTATTTATTTTATTCAATTTATTGTTGACACTATTACAGATGTCCCCCCACTTCCTCCCCCCTTTACCCACTGCACACAGCCCCCACCCCACCCACCCCTCTGGCCATCACCACACTGTTGTCTGAGTCCGTGGCTCTGCATATATGTTCGCTGGCTAATCCCTTCACCTAAAGAAACTAGTTTTAGACGAACACTTGTCTATAGGATTTGAAGTTTCTAGCTGCACCATTCCAGCTCCATCCACCCACAAGCAAAATTCCTTACATTCCTTAAATGTGGTCAGATTCAGCTAATTAGTGAGGCAGCCCTTTATTCCCTAAATACTACAGGTCCTTTAAAATAAAAAGAAAACACACACACATACGTTGTGTATACACACACACACAATTTTTTCTTCTTAATCGCTTTATCAATATTCCCAGTTCTTCAGATCACCTGACTGTCCCCTGTTGTCAACCCTCTCTTTAAGAGCATTGACCGAAGCTCATTAAAACGGTTCGTATAGTTTGGGCACTTTGGGCCCCCCTTTAGTTCTAGAGTCAGAAACTGCTCTGATTGTGTTAATATCAAATTTCCGAATCCATTTCTGAATGAATGAAACAAATTCCTAATGTGAATTTTCCAGGAGGATAATTATCGACGTAGCCTCAGGAATTAAAGAGTAAACACAAACTTGGAACTAAGAAACACATCACTTGGTTAATGGGTCTTGAAGATAAATGATTTCTATTGACTAAACATCATCAAATGAAGAAGGGATAGTACGATATAGTCAATCCACCAATGTGCCGATTTTTTTTTACAGTTAGTTGGTAACATTATTTGGTTTGACATTTGACATATTTAATACCTAATTCTAGAAATACTGAGAAAATAACTCATTGTACCAGGAATAGAAAAATCAGCAAGGAGAAACAAAAATTAGGTCCCGTGGGTCAAAATGATGTATTATTTAGGCACGCTGGGCCATGATTCTTGGGCGGTTTTTGTTAGTTCGTTTGTTTGTTTGTTTGCTTGTTAATCTTCACCAGAGGATATTTTTTCCATTGCTTTTCAGAGAGAGTGGGAGGGAGGGGGAGAGAGAGAAATAAACAGCAGTACGTAAGTGCCCTTGACCTGGAATCAAACCCGAGACCCCTGGGTGCTCAGGCCAACACTCTAACCACTGAGCCACACTGGCCAGGGCAGATTCTTTTTTGTTTTCCATCCACTTAATCCTTGACTGAATTTCACAGTCTTTTTTTTTTTTTTTAATTTAATTTACATTTTAATTTAAAGCGTATAGGACTTGTCAAGAACTTAGTCTATAGTATTTGTAGAGAACTGAGTCTTAGATGTGCCCATCACACACACACACACACACACACACACACACCCCAGTCCTTTTAAAGACCGTTTCCCCATTGCATTTAACAGATAGGGCCATCATCATCATTGTCACCATTACAGCAGAAACCTCCTTTGCTGGTCACCACCTTCTAGGCCTCCAACTATCAACTCTCAGGAGGCCTAGTGCGAAAGGCAAGGAGCAGCTAGGCAGAGGGGAGGGTGGCCTGACTGGTGACAGAGCTGTGGAGAGGAGAGGTGCCTGTGTGGGGCACGGGCGTGGGAGGCCCCCTGCGGCAGGACAGCGGAGGGAGGAAGGAGTTGGAAGGGGGCCGCTTCACTCACCCCTGTGTTTTTGTTCTGAGCAAAGTGTTGGTATAGAGGCAGCCGGCCCCCTCCCCAGCCCCCCAGACACACACACTCAAGCCCAGGTGCCCTCCAGGGCTCCAGTAAAGGCGCTGGCTTGATGAAAACCGGCAGGAGGGCGGGTAAGGAACAGAAGGAACGATTAGGAGAGAGAGGGAGCGGCCAGTGGAACTGTCCAAGGATGCCAGGAACTCACAGCTGTGCGACTCTGCACTGAGATGTTCCCCTTGGGGACTTGTCTTGGCAGGTGGAGAGATCACCCCGAGTACCCATTCAATGAGGAGTACTGACGCCAGAGAGCTCCTGCGCTGACATGTCCCTCCTGTGTGTCCCTCCTGCGCTGACATGTCCCTCCTGTGTGTCCCTCCTGCGCTGACATGTCCCTCCTGTGTGTGCTGGACCTTTGGCTGGGTGCTTCCCCCAGATGGTGACAGGCTTAACTGCTGGATAATACAAGACACTTTGACTTAGCCGTGTTGAAGAAAAAAATGTTTCAATCTATTGAAATAATAGCTGGAACCAATTAAGTGGTGGGCAAAGCCATAATGATTTGGTGGTGGTCTGTTTCCACGCAATGTGAGTCTGATCGGTCTTTACGCAGCGTTAGGGATGGGTGGCTGCTAGTTCTCTCTTACAGGTTTCAAAGGCCTGAGCTGCAACATGACTAGTGAGCCACACTTACTGTCTGTCACTCATCGCTCCCTGCGCAATACAGCCACCACTGTGACAGCTTGAGGCTGCCAACATGCACAAGTAAAACCTTGAATTGTAACATGGTCCAAAGGTAGCTATTTGAAAAGAAGGCATTTGAAAAGGAGGCTCTCCGAAATATATTGGAAAAAGAAGCTTTATAAAATTATTATACTTAAGACTTTGAAAGTGTTATTGGGATAATTATGTACACTTCAACACTGCAAGTTCCAAAGATCACTGCTAATTTTACTATACGTACTTTTTTTTAAGTGAATAGGAAGATTATTATAATTCTGCAATAGAAATATTCCTATTTTCAACTCACCTAAAGCAATATATTTTATTCATTCACATTAGGTCGCTTTCACAGGGCAAGAGAGGTCTTTAACAATTATGTTTTGTCCAAACCAATTGCTTACATATAATCTTCAATGACCTGAAAATACACACTTCTGAGAAATTATTGCTTTAAAAAAATTTCGATCTTTTCATTATTGCCACTAACTTCAATATTAATACCTATAATGGTGTCCCCTGGAAAAAAAATTTTTCACAAAAATTAATAAACGATGATGATTTGCTCTACCACATCGATCTCCATTCTGTTGTGGGGATGGGGGGCTGGTCATCTGAGTGCCATTCAGCTGAAAAATCTTTGATCAAGTTCCTATTGCACATTTAGCACTGGGAAGAGGGAAGAAAAAGAAAGACAGAAATGAAAACGGAAGAACAGAAACCTGAGACCTGATCTCTGTCAAATCCCTTCCAAGTATTTTGAGGGGACTGGGGTGGAAGAGGGACCACACCTGTCAAACTATTTTTTTTAATTCATTTTTAGAGAAAGAGAGAAAAGGAGAGGGAGAGAGAGAAGTAAAAACATCAAAGTGGGGGCAAAATATCCATCAGCTGCCTCCTGCAGGCCCCCCACTGGGGATCAAGCCCAAAACCTGAGCTTGTGCCCTGACTGGGAATCGGACCTCGATCTCCTGGATCCTAGGTCAATGCTCCACCTCTGAGCCACACCAGCCGGGCTGCTCATATATTTTAACTGCTGCTACTTGATAATGCCATATTGAACATGTTCATATTGATATTTCTATACGACTATTCTGTAGTTTTCTTCATGTACACACTTTAATTATTTTCTATTATCAAATTGCGCTTGTTCCTTTATTAAAAAGAGAGAACAAGATTTTCTTTCACTCTCTCCATTCTAGTACAAATTAAATTTAAATGATTTGTTCCTTAAGGTGTTGGTGCAATTTACCTGAGAATTTCATCTCTGTCAATAGGGAGAACTGTACACTTTCTATCTCATCTAGGATCGATTTCTCAAATTTTTCTTCTTGAAATTTATCAGTGTCATATAGTTTAGCAAATGTATATATATCTGTTCATTTAGTCAACAGATTTTTGTGTGTGCTACTCTGCTAGGCTCTATCCCAGGCAGTTGAGACATATCAGTAAACAAAACAAAAATCCCTAAGCTTTCCTACAGGCTGGGACTCTTTTGATCCCTCTAGTTTTCCTAAACCTGTGGCTATTTCTCCCTTTTCATTTTTATTTTGTATGCCTATTTGTTGTTTTGCCTGCTAACTAATTAGTGGTTAATCAAGTCCTTTTTGCTTCTTTCTAGATCTCACAGCAAATTTCCCAAAGTGGGGGGGGAATCATTGATTAGTTCTGCTGCTTTTCTATTTCCTAATTCATCAATATCTTGTTTTCTTTTACTGACTTCTTGTCTATTTTTCTTAGTTTTTCAACAGACTTCTAACTTCTTAGGTTGAATGCCTATTTCATTGATTTTTGTTTGATTTCAGTTCCTTTCTTAAGAATAGAAACACTGATTATAATAAATTTTCTTCTGAGCACTGTTTTAGTTAAGATTTTATTAACCAGTTTTGCGATTTTCTAAACATTCGCAGCTTTGGTTTTGCTTCTTCCCTGGTTAACAGTTATTTACAAGAGTTGCTGTCTTATTTTCGTTTCTAGCGTTAGAGCTTTTTCCCCTGGCTTTTATATTCTACTTTTAACCACGCTGAACTCAGATAACATCCATCAACGTTTTGAATATTTCATGGGATTGTGACAAGGCGCATTCTATTTTAAAGTATTGAGTTGGACGTAATGGACTTACAGATGGGTTACCCATTTTTAGCCTGTAATATTAGAAGAGCTATTTTGGGTGAGCGGTTCTATCTATTAACATGGTTCTTCACTGGGGCAGTTCTGTCCCACCCTCCCCAGGGCACATCTGGCAATGTCTGGAGACATTTTGGGTTGTCTAGTGGGTGATGCTGACCTTTAGTAGGTAGAGGCCAGGGATGCTGCTAAACATCCTACTCAGGACAGCCCCCACCACAAAGAATTATCTGGGCCAAGGCGTCAGTATGCTGAGCATGAGAGACCATGCTAACACAAGAGTCTTTCTTTCTTTTTAATTTTTTCTTCTTTTTTTTTTTAAAGAGGGAAAGGTAGAAGGAGAGAGAGAAACACTGATGGGAGAAACATCGGTTGCCTCCCACACATGCCCCAGCAGGGAGGGGACCTGCAACCTGGGCATGTGCCCCGACCGGGAATCGAACTGCGACCCTTCAGAACATGGGAAGATGCTACAACCAACTGAGCCACACCGGCCAGGGCAACAGCCATCCTTGGAAAAGTTAAAATGTGCTATTCCTAATGCCATAATTTCAGCTTGTTGAATATAACTGAAAATTAACCCATTTAGGCTCATTTTTAGAGTGCTTAAAGTAAACCGCCCATTCTTTATAATTTATCTGTTTTTTCTTATGCATTTTATCTTCTTCTCAGATCATTAAACTAATAATGGGTTTCACGCTGTCAGTATTTGAGTTTAAAGCATATGGGCAAATGAATTCCGATAAAAACGAGTTAATGTAGGAAACAGAAATGATAAATTATCTCTTCAGTGTGACTCAAGAGAAAATTGCTCTGACAAGTAACAGGATGCTATTGAAAGATAGAAGCAATCTGAGAGATTAGATGAAGATGGCAATCTACTTTCCCTCCTGCCCCAAATTTCTTGAAATAACTAAGCAGAGAGCCAATTAAATAGACCAAACCTGTAGCACCTCCAGAATAAAGAAAGGGTACATCAGTGAACCAAAAATCCCTAAGGATAGAAAGCAGAAGTAATTGGATTGACAAAGAAGTAAGAGTAGAAAACTGTAGCCCAAAGTGCTTGCAGGAAACAACTGATCCAAAGATAATAGCAACTTTACACGTGCTTTAAACTGAGAGTCAAAAAACTGAAAGAAAGAAAAAAAAAGTAGAAGTTTTAATGACCTCACATTCCACCAGAGCTATTCCTCCTACACACAGTCCTGAGAGGCTGCCAAGAGCAGGGCTTGTTCCTCTGGCTGAAACCACTGCTTTCCTTTTTTTGGGGGGGGGAAATGTTTAATGTTTCAATTACAGTTGGCATTCAATACTATTTTGTATTGGTTTCAGGTGTTAGACACAGTGGCTAGACTGTGACATATAACTCACAAAGTAATTGCCCCGGTACGTCTAGTGCCCACCTGGCACCCTACGTAGTTATTACAATACTGCGGACTGTGTCCCCTGCGCTGGGCCTTCCATCCCTATGGCTATTTTGTACCTTCCAACTTGAGAAGCCACTTCTTTCTAATCAAAGTGAGTGCTATTCTGGAAGAGGGCAGGTTAACTCAATATATTGGAACTGGATTGAGAAACAGATCTTAGCCTTGGGCAACTTCAAAGAACCACCCAAAAGACAGGATTTAAAAAAACACACACCCCCAAACCGATTTTGCCACTTACTTCTGAGATAAACCTATGGAGTGGAGGGGGGAGAAGTGGCAATAGAAGGAGGAAACGGGAGGACATGGTATTAGAGGACACCCTTGGCTATGGAAAGACTACTGCGTTATGACTGAAGGAGACAGAAGGTGCCGCCCCAAAAGGTGCCACTTTGGCAGAAAGGTTATTTTGAGCGAAAGGCAATTGAGAAGAAACAGATATAAGAAAACCTCTGTTTGCCTACACAGGGGACATAAATTTACAGTGTTCATCATTCCCTCTCTACCAGGAGAGACAAGTTAATCACTGGAGACAACTTGAGATGCTTATCAGGTGGGAAGCAGCAGCAGGGGGACTTACATAACAAACTGTACAGGACCAGCCAGTGGGAAACGGAAATACATCGTAATATGGCTTTTATGTTGAACATGAAGTTATTTGACAGTAGCCTGTTTTAAGTTAAACATGCGTCAGGGAAACTCTACCTAGGGCAACCATTTAAAATATATATATATATATTTTATATACACACACACACACACACACACATATGTTTTTATTGATTTAGAGAGAGAGGAAGGGAGAGAGAGAGGAACATCGATGCGAGAGAACCACAAATCAGTCGGCTGCCTCCTGCCTGCCCCCTGCTGGGGATGAACCTGCCACCCAGGCGTGTGCCCCCCCCAGGAATCAAACCGGCAACCTCTCGGTACATAGGAAAACACTCAACCAACTGAGCCACACAGGCCAGGGCTAGAGCAACCTTTTTTTAAATTGAGCTAATAAGGCAATAGTGGAATAAATGCAATTTT
The DNA here is from genome assembly GCF_964146895.1 of Miniopterus schreibersii. Classification (NCBI taxonomy): domain Eukaryota; kingdom Metazoa; phylum Chordata; class Mammalia; order Chiroptera; family Miniopteridae; genus Miniopterus; species Miniopterus schreibersii. Next base: position 9,688,969 of record NC_138118.1, on the reverse strand, counting down.
AATATTTAGTGAATCCAAAAGAAGGCAAAAAAAGAAGATAAAAGTATCAAAAAACAGATGGAATAGAAAGCTTAAAACAAGATGGTAGAACAACATCCAAACCGATCATTACATCTAATGTAAATTATTCCAGAATTCAAAATAAAAGGCAGAGATTGTCCAACTCGATATAAATAAAAGACCCAGCTATATGCTATCTATAGGAAATTCACTTTAAATATAAATTAAGAAACAAAATAATGACATCCCTTTCCACTTGTTAAATTAGAAAATTTAGGGGATATTGGCCTTGACGAAGCGCTGATGGAAGTGTATTCTGGAGAGCAATGTGGCACTTGTGCAGATTGAGTCTGTGCAGCCCCTGGTCCAGCTAGTCCGTATCTGAGGATTTATCCTAAAGAAATACCCACCTGTGTCCATAAGACTGCATGCACGAGGCTATGAGAGAAACCTTGTTTGTGCAGCTGAGTGTCAGCAGCAATCTGGGGACACATGGCAGGGAGAGGGCGAGTGACACACAGCAAGCTCACACCGCGAGCACCGCAGCCAGGGAAGCTATGGGCCACTGTGAACATAGCAACATGGGTCTTTAAATCCTGCCGGGGGGAAATTAAAGGATAAGAGACGGAATGTGAAATACTGTATGTCAACTATAATTTACAAAACATCTTTCTAAAGTTTTAAGTCATAAAAATATGTAGGAACTCTAAAATTAAAAAAAAAAAAGAAATGGAATGAGATCTATAAGGTGATACAATTTACATGATTAGAGACGTGCCTGCTGAACATTACCCGTTTTAGAGCAACACAAACAAAAGAATATTCATTTAGAATATTAGAACGGTTCCCTACATGCATAGGGAAGTGCAAAGATAAAAGGGATCAATGACAATACACAAATACACATGTGCATATATAAAAACCAAAGAAAAGCCTCACACAACTAATGATATGGGTGCCACAGACTGAGGCACACGCCTAACTCGGCCCCCTGCCCATGAAGTCCAAGGAAGAAAAACACATAAAATAAAATAGCATATAGTTCAACCTGTCAGTGTTTTCCTTTAGACGTTCTGACTTTTTTACCCAACCCTAAAATCACATAAATTACCTTTATTCTTCTAATCAGTTCTAGTTGTTTTGTTTTTACATTTAGATCTTTAATTCATCTGGAAATGTGTTTTCATTTACTGTGGTCATAACTTGGTCATAACTTTGCACTTTTAGTGGAAATCGAGTTGTCCCAGCCCAGGTTAGCCCAGAGGCCATCCTTTCCTCCCTGGTTTTAAATGCCCATTTCTCAGACGCTTACCTCCCATGTGTACATGAGTCTATTTCTGGGTTCCTTTTTATTCCTCTGGTCTTTCATTTCTCCACCCAAACTATTCATTAGTGTTGCTTTATAACATATTTTAGGATCTGTTAGGTCCTCCCTCATTGTTAATGCTTTTCAACAGTTTCTTAGTAATTACCACTTTTTTCCCCCTTCAGATAAAAATAGAAAGTTTTCAAGATGCACCCCAAATGCTTCACTGGGATTTTGTTTGGAATTGCATACAATTTATATATTATTTTGGGGAAATGTTGACAGGTTTAGTATATTAAATTTTCCTACCTAGAACATGGTGTGTCTCTGTGTTCACATTTTATTTTATGTCATTCAGTAAAATTGTATAGTTTTCCTCAGATTAGTGTTCCGCCTTTCTTGTTTTATTGATTCTTGGGTAATTTATAGTTGTTGCTACTATAACTGTTCTTTTAAGTTTCCATTTCTAACTGAGATGCTATTAGAAAAAAACCTATTTTTTATATTTGTACTTTTTTAAATTTGAACATCTTGCATTTTCAATTTTCAGAAGGTGATAGATGATTGGTAACTGCTTTCCTTTTAGAGTGAGCAAGAGAAGAGGGAATTGAGAGTCAAACTATTTCTATTTTATACACACACGAGCAGAATGTTTCCAATATGACTTAAAAATTGGAAAATTTAAAAACACTTAGTTCACCAATATATAAGATAAAGGTTGTATTCAGGAGTAAATATAAACATAATGCAGTATTCAGAAAAAAGGAATTGTTTACTTGTATATAAAATAAATCAGCTATATATAAAATTAAGTGACTTCTATGGACCAGGCACAAGGCCAAACATAACACAGAAGCTTAAAGTTTAATATAGAAAAGCATTAACAATATTAAATTATTTTAAATGCACATAAATTTATACCAATGAGCAATATTATATCAGCTAGGTAATCTTCTCTTTGTTGTTAGCATGAGACTTTAAAAAGGACTATGCCAAAGAAAAAAAGGCCATGCAAGCTAAAACTGTGCAAAGCAATTGAAAGAAATCACAATTGCCTTGACATTTAAAATTTTTGTCAAAACATAAAAAATTCTCTTATTCTTGATTATAAATATATAGTAAAATTGAAAAAATAGAATTAATACTATTGACTATGTTTTAATTTTAAACTTTAGAAACTTTGAGGACTAAAGTGTTTTATTTCTTTGTAAAAAAAAACTTACCAAGACTAGTTTGAACAGTTTTTACATTTTTTTCTCACCTAAATTATGATACAGAGCAAACATCTTTTCTGGTCTTTGGAGAACTGTCATATTGCTTTCTAAGTTTGGATCAAATACCAACATTTTACCCTCTGTGTTTTCAATGTCTTGAGATATCTGAGAGCTCCTTAACAGACATTTCTCCAAAGAAGATATACAAATGACCAATACGCACATGAAAAGATGTTCAGCATCCATTAGTCACCAGTAAAATGCAAAGCAAACCCACAATGGGACACCAATTCATAACCACTAGAATCAGTATCAACTAAAACAAAAACAAAAACAACTGCTGTCAAGGATGTGGGGCGATTAGAACACTCATGTACCCCCAGTGAGAATAAAACTGTAGCTGTTTTGGAAACAGTTCGGCAGCTCTTCAAATATTAAGCATGGATTTACCATGTGACCCAGCAATTCTATTCCTAGGTATAGTCACAAGAGAAATGAAAACACAAAAACTCCTATATGAATGCTCATAGCAACCATTATAGCAGCCAGCCAGTGGGGGAAATCTGTATGACTTAGAATTCCACCAGAGAAACAGAACTAGTATGTATGTATGTATGTTTATGACAAGGCCTACTGCTAGGAACTGGCTTACCTGATCATGGGGCTGGCTTGGAAAGTAAAAAATTCATAGGAGAGGCTATAGGAAGGACAGGCTGGAACCCCCTGGCGGAAAAGAATGCTGCAGGCCCAGGCTGAATTTCTTCTGCCTTAGAGAAACCTCACACAACTGATCATCATGCAACCTGAGTGTCCATCAACAAACGAATCGTCCATCATGTGGTATATCCATACAGTGGAATATTATTCAGCCACGAAAAGGAATGAAGTGCTGATTCATGCTACGACGTGGACTAAACTTAAAAATGTTATGCTTAGAAGCTAGTCTCAAAAGATCATATATTCTATGATTCCATTTATTGAAACGTCCAGAAAAGGCAAATCCACAGAGACAGAAAGTACATTGGTGGTGCCTAGGGTTGGGAGATTCAGGGAAATGGGGACTGACTGCTAATGGAGACTTTTTCTTTTGGAGGTGACTAAAACTACTGATACTTCTACCTGGATTAGAAGGGAGGCTAAATTACCTGAAATTCCCTCAGTTGATTTGTCTACTGAGACTGTGTCAGTTCTTTTAAAAAAAGTATTTGACTAGGGCCCAGACATTATCAAGTCTAGTGACTCTCAGACTTGTTTTTAGCAGCAGAACCCATTTGGCAGAAAAACTGCATTTGGGATCCCAATATATAAGAGAAATAGCAATTGACATAATGCAGTTTACAAATTAAAATTTGTAACATTTACTTATTACAAAGTCAATTAATAAGGACAATGAAGCTGTTTTGATGAACCTCACAATTGAAAACACTCAATACAGGGTGGGTAAAAGTAGGTTAACAGTTGTTTGTTTGGAAAATAAGACAATAATTAAGAAATAATAATACAAGAATAAACTCTGTGTTTCCCGTACTCACAACTGTAAAGCTACTTTTGCCCCATCCTGTATTATAGACATCTCCAGGTCAAATTCCTTTTTAATTGCACAGTATTAAAAACCCGGACACAATACAGGAATAGTTGTAAAGAGTAACAATTATTTTTTCTTATATTTTAGCCACCTTATTTATTTATTGTGGGTAATTGTTTTCTCAGCACTGGTAAAAATGACAGCATAATAACATATATCTTTTTTTTTAATTTATCTTTATTGATTTCAGAGAGAGAAAGGGAGAGGGAGAGAGAGAGATAGAAACACCAATGATGAGAGAGTCATTGATCGGCTGCCTACTGCGCGACCCTAACTGGGAACTGAACCCGCAACCCAGGCATGTGCTCTGACCGGGAATTGAATCTCAATCTCCTGGATCCTAGGTCAATGTTTAATCTCTGAGCCATGCCCGGCCAGGCCATATATCATTTTGAATGCCAAAATCATTAGTATGAAATCAGTCATCACTTTTTTAATATCTCTCAAAACTGGAGAGAAGGGTAACATGAAGTGTTCATTTCAAAGCTGAATCACTAACAATATCTAAACCTCATTGGTGTCTTGACCATAAATATAAAAATTAAACATGAAGTCCCCCCAAATACAGTAAGGGCTGAAATTTTTATATAATATTATCATATGTGGTATGCCATACATTTACTTACTTCTGCATAATGACAACAACCAAATGACTATGAAAATTCTCAAGGAATCCCAAGACAAGGGCCCAGAATCTCTATCTTCCGTTGTGGAACAGTATAAAGGTGATCATAGATTTGTAATATATATTTAAATTTGGTGACAATTCAACATTAAAATAAAGTCATACTGCTGTTACTTGCACTATAGCACCTAAGTTTAGAAGGAGATAAGGGTACTAAAGATTCTGGGTGCCTGAGAATTGGTATAATATAATGTTCTGCAATCGTTGTGCCCAACATTTTGAGTCTGTGGCTATTGCAATATTGCATGACCTAACATATTTGGGTAGCAAATTTGACCTGAACACAGGATAAAGAGTGCTCTTTGAGAGTGAATGCTCGTATAACAGTGTTTCCACGAGAGAAAAGGAATGATTTTTGAAAAGGGGAGAGGGCACGTCTGTTTCCTTTCCCCAACTGATAAGGCCATAGCTCCATAACCTTCTTTGTAAAATAGTACAAACACTGCCTGACACCCAAAGCCAGTACTGTGCTGTCCCCCTGAGGAGCTATGGCCAATAACTCCATCTCCAATCTAGGACACCAGGGACCTGCCTTTTCAGGCTGGGGACACCAGGTGGCATACGGGGGCTGCCTCAGAGCCTTGGTAACCATGGCAACCAGCTACCCTTGGCTCTGCAGCTACCATCTTTAATCTTCAAGCAGTGCTTTGTGCACACTGTGAGTTTTGTATTGAAAAGGTGCACTTTTCATTCCTCATAGAGTCAGGGTCTCTACCTCTGGGAAGGGAATTCCAGTGCCAGAGACAGATAAACCCTGCGGCTTGGTTGCATTGATTTTATTTTCTGCTCATGATTGACGGTGTCTGCACCAAGCGGCCTGTGCCCTGGTATCTGAGAAGGCCACGCCTGTCACTGCAGCCTTTCTCTAGGGAGGTTAGACTTCACTGCAGCGAAACGCTTGATGGAGGGAGTGGCTCCTCTCTGGATTAAGGTTAAGAACAAATGTAAATGCCCAAGTCAGTGCTTGAATCAGCTGTTGGTGCAATGACCTGAGAGATGCCTGCACCTAAGGGATGTCTGCTGCAGCTATCACTGATCCGTGGACAGAAGATGTCTGTTCACCAACCTACCAGAAGAAAGTGTTTGGCATATGCAATATCTCCCCTCCAAATTTGTTTTCTGTTTGCCATGCAGCAATAAACCAAATATTTATGAACTGGAAAGTATTCCCTTCCTTTTCTGAGTCAAAAGCAATGAGATTCTCGGAGTTAACTGTCAGGCACTGCCTCTGGTGATTAGCAGTATATTTTAAACTGCGCTGCCAAAAGCCATTCTCTTTGCCACTGGGAAGAGAGCGGAAATGAGTAATGTTACCCAAATGTCTCCCCTAAATTCGAAAAAGGTTCTGTTCTGAACAAGGACTCATTTATAAACACGTCTATTTTAGCACAGTGCTATTCCTGACTATTTTGTTAGAGGGGCCATATCTTAAATGTGCATTCTTCAGATGAATGTTCCTTTCCACAGAATTAAAATTCTGTTAAAATGCACTCTTTTATATCACATGAAAAGTAAAGAATTCACATTGTATATGCAATGTAAACATCATGAAGGATAGACAAGAGGAACCTCTGCTGAGAAAATGAGTGAAAAGAAATATAATGAATATTAACAGTTCTGAGACTTTAAATGATTTTTTTCCCCTTTCCATATTGTGTTTTCTACTTTTTAATCAGAAGAATTTTTGCTGTCATAAACTTATGAAAATGTTAAAAATATTGTGTTTTATAATGCATTTTAATTTCATTAAAGCAACCTCATTGTTTTTCCATTAACATGTTACAAATGTAAAAGTTTTAACATTTTATTTGAAAAAAAAATTATTGGAAATGGTGAACTTCCAAACAAAATAATCTTAATTCATTTTCACTGTTAAATACATTTTAATGTCTGCTCTAAGAGAAAGCAAACTTTTTCAAAATCTATAAATAAGAAACTACTGTTAAAATCGTTTTTATCTGGTGTTCTCTGTAAATTAAAGTATTATTTAAGGGTGTCAGATGAGGGGAGTTATTACATTTGATTATATGTCAAAGTCAGCTTCCTGTTCTCTTATGGAAATATCTGTTGACGAAAGGCATGATAGATATATTTATTGTGAAAGCTGCTTCTTTGAGAAAATTAGTCATGGAGTTTTCATCCATTGACTGGTTCCATATTATGGCATGTTTTTCCAACTTTTGTTTATAAAAGAAGAAAGGTTTTGATAAAACTGAACCAAGAGAAGTAAGCAGTAGTAGATCAAGAGGCACCGGGACGCCACACAGGCTAATCATTTGGCCCCACTTCATAAATATTTGTCCAATATTTAGTTAAAGGAGCTTGTGTCACAGCCTGGAGGAAGCATGGAGGGGGGTCACTGAGAAATTTTTGGCTCACTTCCTCCTAAGCAATGCCATGGAGTAACTGCAACAGGCATGCCCCACTCAGCGCAGGGGAACGCTGTGGGGTGGTAACAACTGCCTTCTAGAAGCACACTTCAGAATATGGAAATGTATTCAAATTATGTCACTAAGTGAGGAAAAATTAAGATATTGAGATAAATGACAGGTAGACACACCCTCTAAGCAATTAAGAACCGTCATCTCTGTCACCATTTAATTAGGGCAATTGGAAGCAATTATTTTCTGATTTTCTTACATGTTGCAAATGTTTTCTGCTTGGCTGTTGCATTTTAACAACATTTTTCCTGATATCTTTTGTCATACCTCAGTGTTTTGCTTTTACCTCGTTAAATCTCTCAATCTTTTCTTTTTTGGATTATGGGTTTTGTGTCATACTTCAGAAGGCTTCCCTGCCCCCAGGATTATTAAAATATTATCAGTTTCTTCTATAATTTTTAAAGTGCTCTATCTATTTCTTTAATATCTGTAAAATGTATTTCTTTATATGCTGAGAGGTAGAGTTAATTTTACAGTAAGGAAATAGCTATTATTACTATTAAAGGGGTTCAGAACATGCCACCCCAAATCACACCACTTTGGTATGTGGATTATTTTGAGCTGAAGGCAATCAAAACCATCAGACGCAGGTCCTGCCAGTGTTGCTCAGTGGTTAGAGCATCGACCCTGGCACCTAGTAGTCGCACGTTTGATTCCCGGTCAAGGGCGTGTACCTGGGTTGCAGGTTCGATCCCCTGCCCCAGTCGGGGTGCATGTGGGATGCAACCAATCAATGTGTCTCTTTCACATCAGTGTTTCTCTCTCTCTCTCTCTCCTTCCCTTCCTTCCACTCTCTCTAAAATCAATGGAAAAAATATCCTCAGTGAGGATTAACAAAAAACAAACTAAAATATCAGACTCAGGAAATGCTCTTAAATCCATTTTAACTTTATAAAAAAATATAAATCTCCCCATTTGCAGGAGAAATCTGTATTTCTAAAGGAAACTTCTATTAGAAAGAGTACTTGTGCCAGGAAGAGAGTTACTATCGGAGAGAAGTTCTTTTTCACCTGAGAGACTTACCTGCAGGGCATGGCAAACTTTATTTACCGTGTTTCTTCCTCTCACCTTCCTGTGAATTAAACCACCCCAAGCCCTAAACACCGACCCCTTTCCTTAGTTCAGGGCGGTATGCAGTTGGCCCCTGAACAACCCAGGGGTTAGAGGCGCTGATGGCCATGCAATAAAAAAAATCTGCATGTAACGCTAGACACCTGTACAGATTCAGAACAAGTCACATCAAGATGTGTCTCTGTGGTACGTGGATTGTCCTGCGCTAAAGAAACCTTCTATCCCCCACTCCCCCACCTTAACTATCTGAATTAGGGGCCTTGCACATAATATGAGATCAGAGATCCCTTTTTTTTTAACCTATCTATATTGCAGAATAAATGAAGCTTCAAGAAACCAATTCATACTCCTGCAGGAAGATGGCCTAAATGAGGGTCCTTTGATACCTCTAAATTAATCCTTTGTGTGCACAATTAGAAAAAGCCAGCTATAAAATTAAGCAGAATGAATTAAAAGCATATTTAATTTATCTCTCAAAACTTCAAAGAGAAGATATAGATCAGTGGATCAACCTATGCTGTCGATTAGTGACAATCCAATTCTTTGAGGTACTAAAAACAGCTGTCCTTATTATAAAAAAGGGAAAGTCATCTGGAACTTGGCTTGTCAGGGATATAAATTGAACATGCCTTCAAAAAGAATTTTGGTTCCAATTGTTCTTTTATGAACTATCGAGTTTTTCTCATGGTTTGTGTCCGTCTGTGTGTCCATATATACATATATATGTTGTAAATGTGAGATAATTTCTACCTCTGATTAGTATTGTTAAAATTAATTTTAATAAAATAAAATCAATTTATTTGAAGACAAGTGCCTATAAGGATTGGATATCCTAAACTTCTCCAGAAATATAGAAACTAACCCAGTTGCTTTTCAAGTTCATGTGATCTAAGATTAATCTTTAATAAATAAAAGTTAGCTTAAGTGTGTTGGTTTAAGTAGAATGGACATGCCTTTTGAGTTATTAATAGTAAATATAATATTCATATTTTGCCCAGGTTACAAAAATAAATCCATGCTAATAATTGATTTTGATATCTATAAGCTATGTTTCTGGAGGTTATTAAATGTCTTCATAAAGTTGCCAAGCTAAAGAATGCTAACTGCTTGCTTTTTAGTTTTCATTAGAAACTGAGGTTTTTAAAGGATTAAAATCTCAATATATGTAGGTATAAATATGCAGTGTTCCAAACTCCCCCTGGAACACCTCAAAAAGATTTGTTTTCTCGCCTGACAAAGGAGAAATTTTAAACTAATCAGTCTTATTTTTTATGTTAAATTGCATGGGAACCATTGTAAAATAAGTGATAAAGAATGTCTAGGTTATAGTGTATGGGTAAACAATGGTTGTAAGTTAAACAAATAGTTGGGGCTGTGGGAATCCCAAGTTGGCCACTTGGTTCTTTATGGCTCCTTAGAAAATCCCATTTTTTTGGTTTTTACATTCCTCCATGCATCATAGTACATTTAAGCTGGATTTATGAGCTGACATTATTGAAAGGAGATATCTTACATATTGCTAAGGTTTGATAAAGTCACTTCAAGAAAATGCCAAACTGGTAACCCCTTCCTTTCACAGCAAGCTCCAGAAGACAAAGACCTTAGAGATCATGAACTTCCACCTGGAGATTTTTTTATTGACCCAGAGGGTTTTTCATAATGAAGCCCTATGTGACCTGATTGCCTTCCACTTACCTGTCCTTCCCTTTTGGGATAATTCAGCCTCAAGTCACATTTCACGATTCTAGTATTACCCTAGTCCCAATAGTCCAATATTTCAACAAGATGATGTTGATACTTAAACTGCCTAGGAATGAGCCTTCCTAGTGCTGGGAGACCATACTATCCAACCAAAAGGTTGGTAATCATTGCATCCTTCTGATTGATTCATGACAGAAGAAGAAATTACAGATGAAAATGGAACACTAATAAATCTAACTGAAAGTAACCTCATAGTGTTATCTGATCATAAATTCCTAAGTGGGCAGGTCTTGATGGGTAGTCAAGCCTCTGGCCTATATCTCCTTTAGTAAACGTTTATCTTTGCCTTAAGCAAGCCCTGTCCATTGTTTCTGTGTATCTAGATTAACACACCTTCGAAAGCCTCTTTTTCAGACCCCTTGGAAGAGTGACCACCCTCAAGAGAGCACATAATCTTGTTAACTTTCCTGTAACCCATTCCCTGCCTGGCTTCTTCCCACCTTCATGTAATCTTCCTTATGTTCCCTCCTTAATTTCAAACACATGAAAGAAACTGCAAAACTCTCGTTTTGTAGAAGCATTTGAGATCTTGCTTCCTCGCATTGTCATTAGTTTGCCTCAAATAAACTGTTATGAAAATTCTCTATGGGTTTAGATATTTATTACATTGACATTACAGATAGTCATCTGGTTATTGTGTGCATTTGTGGCCAAAGATGTAAGTGACATAAGGAAGGAGCTGCAGTGCTTTTTCAAATGTACTGAGCCCAGTTTGTTCATGCAATTATTAGTTGACTTTTGATGGATGTCCATAGTTTCAATAATGAGGCAGGTTGAAGCTGGGAGCAAATCATAACAGACTATATGTATTAGAATTTAGCTTTTAGTTAAAATTATTAAATTAGCTCTTCTTAAGAGTCATACCTGCACTGGAATGTAGTCATGTCCTGGGGCCCGGAGGCCTGCCTGTAAAGCAAGTTTCACAAGGTATACTCTGCTAAAGACCACAGAGGAATGTGGCCTGTTAAGCATGAAATGTATAGCTCTGTTATTTTCTTTCTGCTCTCACGATCCCAAGATGTCTTAATAACCAAACCTCTTTTTCTGTTTGAGACCGCCTAGCCGTACTCACATAGACCCAGACAGGATATCGCCAGGAGCTGAATAAATCAGATTGCTGAAGCATGCATCAGAACTGACCTATCGACGCAGCCCACAGCCCTGAACCCCTTACTCATAATTACTCATGATCTTTGCTCTATAAAACCCTTGTCTGGCCCTGGCCTGTGTGGCTCAGTTGATTGGGCATTGTCCCATGCACCAAGAGGTTGCTGGCTTGATTCCTGGTCCGGGAACATCCCTGGGTTTCAGGCTTGAAACCCAGTAGGGGGCATGCAGGAGGCAGCCAATCAATGTTTTGCTCTTGCATCAATGTTTCTCTCTCTCCCTTTCCCTTCCTCTCTCTCTAAAATAGCAATAAAAATATATTTAAAAAAAAAACAAAAAAAACCCTGCCTGGCTGATGTGGCTTAGTGGTTGAGCATCGACCCATGAACTAGGAGATCATGGTTCAATTCCCAGTCAGGGCACATGCCCGGGTTGCAGGCTTGATCCCCATGCAGGAGGCAGCTGATCAAAGACTCTATCATAATTAATGTTTCTGTCTCTATCTCCCTCTCCCTTCCTCTCTCTGAAATCAATAAAAACATACTTTAAAAAACAAAAGCAAAAAACCCCTTGTCTGTAAACCATTGGGAAGTTTGATTTTTTCCAGCATAAGCTGCCCGTTCTCAATTTCGTAGTGTTATACAAAAAGTACCACTTTCTTTCACTACACCCTGGTATCATCAAAAGTGGTTAGCTACAGCACCAGGTGGACAAATCTTTACTTGGTTACAAGGTGATAAGTACCAGGACCTCACTTCCAAATGGTATATTATAATGAAAGTAAGTCTTAGAGTTCATTCTGAGGTCATTACATCTTATGTATAAATATTTCATAATTGCCACCCCCATCCCAAAAGTCATATGATTTGTTTAGTGAGCTTAATGAAGTCTTAACTCTCTGGCCTTAAGCTGCTCCAACAGCACCCTACAAGGCATTAGAAGCAGGGAGAATATTGTTCCAACTTTGGAACAAATTTAAACTAACTCTCAAGTCAGAGTAAGGTGACAAAACCTGTCCATTATAGACCTAGACACAGTTTTGTTTCCCAAGTATGGAGAGATGATCCAAAGTACATAAACTGTTAAGCTGGCTAGATTTTTTTTACCCCATTTATGCAAAGGCAAGAGTACCCCTAAAACATTTTTAGCCAATGCACGTAAATTGAAACTTATTTTGTTAGGGGCAGAAATATTAATCATGCTCTGTTAACAATGACTTTTAGCTCTAGTTATAAGAAATATTGATCATGTTCTGTTAATTGTGATTGTTCTGTTCCAATTAGAAAAAGTACTTTCTAACCTGGCTGGGAGTTGTACACCCTGGGACATGGGAGTTGACATTTGGAATGTGAGCCATTCTTTTATCATGGAAAGATAATAACTTTGTTCTGGAAACAAGGAGTCCTGGAGGCACCCGCCCTTTGTTACCCCCCAGCCCGTTTCCTGTAACCTGTGACCATGATACCTTCCCTACTTCCCCATGCCTGTAATCCCTACTTCCTACTTTCCCCAATGATCTTTGTCCTTCTACCCAATATATGCAGCTGGCTTGGGAGGAGGGAGGTGGAGATGGTAAAACAGATTTTCATGGATGACGCCTACTGCTCTCCCATATTGCCGGCAATATTGGAATAAACACTCATATATGATTCAACCTGTCTCTGTTTAATTGGCTCAAGTAGGGACAGGCAGCCAAGACTCATTGTTGTCCAGTCTCAATATCCCCAGTGAGTGATAAAGGGGCCACAAACTAAACTTAGAAGCTCAGGGGAGACCTGCATGGTGGCCTTACAAACTCAGAGACCTAAAGCAATTACATAGGATGTTCAGAAGTGAAAACATCTTAGCTAAAAGTGAGTCATGGTAAGTCATGTCTTAGGCCTGTACCTTCCTTGGCAAAAGTCAATCTTTACCTTAAATGAGCCTATTTATTTTCATTTTGCATCTACAATAGTGTATCTTTGGAATGCCAGGGTAATCTTTTTTTTTCTTCCAGACCTCTCAAGGCATAACCACTGCACCAGATCAGAGACCACAAATCCCGTCACTGTTATTGTTATTGTGTTTATTATTAACTATTAACTATCCTATACCCGCTTATGTAAAAGAAGTATGCGTTTATTCGTTTTACTTTTTATCCAATCCTAGAATTTCCCCGATTTGCTTTCTCCTGTCTTCTTTATCTATCACCAGTGAATTTCACGTAATCTCCTTATGCCTCCTCCTTTGATTAAAATGTATAAAATAAGGTGCAAACCTGCCATTCTCTGGAGCATTTTCTCAATCCATTGAGATTTTGATTCCCAGCAATTGTTACCAGTTTGACTCAAATAAACTCATAAAAAATTCTTACAGGTTTAGATGTTTCTTACATTGATACACCAGTAAGAAATTATTTCTATACTATTCTTCCCTACCCCACCCCCAAGCCTGCTGCTTATATTGGGTAGAAGGACAAAGATCACTTGAGAAGTAGGAAGTAGGGATTACAGGCATGAGGAAGTAGGCAAGGTATGGTCACCAGTTACAGGAAATGGGCTGGGGGTCACAACGGGTGGGTGCCTCCCGGACTCCTTATGCTGATTAAATAACAAAGCCCCTAAAGTAGATTCAAGATAAAGTTCGCTGGAGCCGTAACCTAACTCCTCTGGAATGTGGCTTCTGAATTGAGAATTTCAGATGTTTTCCAATTAACGTTCTTCAAATGTCAAGTAACTATTTCTAAGAAGAGAGAAAAACTAACTCAGATACATCATACCACATAAATGCCGAAGCATTTTAAAATACGTGTAAAATAATCTAACCACATACTTTCATTTTTTTATGAGTTATCATAATTAGCTAGTTAATATTAATAATAGGAAGAGAGCAAAAGGGAGGCCAGACATTATAAGCATGGTCAACAGGGCAACTTCACCAGGGAGCTACAGCTTCATGCTCCCCAGAAAACCACCAGTCCATTTCCAACAGATCACTGGGGGATGTGATGGAACAAAGTGAGAGATGGGCACATGCATAGTCAAGTTGGGGTGATGTAGGGAAGGTAACTGCCGATCAGTCTAGCCTGGGGAACGATGGGTTGCCTAGGGAGTGGACTTCATCATATGGGAGCTAAATCTTGGAAAGTTAAAAAATCCCAAATGAAGTTTGCTTTCTCTTGTTCTCTCTTGCTCTCTCTTACTCAATGACCCGCATTCTCCTTTGTTTTCATGAGTTCTCTCTCCATAGCCATGTGGCCTTAAGCAGTCATATGACCCACACCACGCAGACTCCACATGTAATGGGCTGCAGCTGGAAACACAAGCTAAGCTAGCTAGATGCTAGACTGGACTAGACTTTAATATGAAACAGAAATTCTGGGCAGTAGCCTTAATTCTGACCTTGCTGAAGACAAATTGGACTTCTTCCATGGCAAGACAGAAGGAGATGGGACCTTGGAGGGAAATCCTCTTAATTTTATATCATCAATAAAGCTTTCCATGAAACCGCATTCTCCCATGGGGGCCTCAGGAAATTATTTTTCTCATGGCATCCTAAGAACTCCACTTTCACCAATGACAATTTCTTGGGGATATTCTGTTTTATATTTCCCAGTCTGAATTAAGGCAACATGAGTATTCCTGTCATTACAGAAGATGAAACTATCACCTGCCTTTGTTTATTTTCAAATTTGTCTTTATTGATTTCAGAGAAAGGAAGGGAGAGGGAGAGAGAGAGAGAGAAACATCAATGATGAGAGAGAGTAAATATTAGGCTTGCTGAGGAGGAACACACGAGGCCAGATAAGAGGGTAAAGGCAATTTTAGGGCATCTGAATATAGATGGACTGAACTCCAAATGGCATCAGGCCAGAGCTGTTGGGGAGTAGACAGTTCTGAGTGGGAGGAGACAGTCGCTAAGTATAACAAACAGGTTGTTGCTTGAGTTCATCTAAAAGTTATTTTCTCATGCAAGGGAGGGGTGAGCCCTCAGGAACATTAAGTATTTGTCCAAACCTAACAGTCATTGATCGGCTGCCTCCTGCACGCCCCCTACTGGGGATCAAGCCCGCATCCCGGGCATGTGCCCTGACCTCGAATGGAACCGTGACCTCCTGGTTCATAGGTTGACACTCAACCACTAAGCCACATCAGCAGGCTCACCTGCCTTTAAGAAGGACATTTGGTTAAGGCTTGGGGACCACTAGGAAAAGCCATGTCTTCCTTTATCTTATGAATAACACCCTCCTTTCAATACAGTCTAGGATTCTCAAGTGGAAGTGGGATATTGGGAAAGAATCCCACCACAAGTTTCGTTTATCAGAGTCTCCTAAGGAAAGACATCTCTATTCTGTTAATCCTGCCAAGAGGGAAAGTTACAGTTCATCTTCCCAAACCCAGCGCTCTTAGGTTGCATTCCCACAGGACTTCTCTACAAGAGTCTATATTTTACCCTTCTTTTGACCTTCAGCAGTAACAAAGGCCTTTATAATTCTACCATCACATGGCCCCTGGCCCAGATATAGAAACTCTTAAGCTCCCTAGCCTTCGGGCAGGTCTGTCTATCACATTTCTCAAAAGAAGAAGAGAGTGTAGAATAAAGAATGCATAACCCTTAAGCTTTCTTGCTTTCTTTCTTTCTTTCATTTGTATGCTTGCTGGCTTCCACAGCCTGAGGCAGTGGAAGGTAAATAAGCCTCTGGTCTGTTCTCCCTTTGTTCTCTGAACTAGGACTCCCCCCCCCACTCCACCCCCCAGGAGATTTTCTTCTCCGATTAGATTTGGAGAGGTCTTTTTTCTTTTGCTTAGCTGACTTGAACTGATCATTTGCATCTACAAAGGGAATTAAAGAAATACTGAATGGCTACTGCTCTCACAGAAGACACTGCAAAGGCCCTCGTGTGAGAGCAAGAAGACAGCCAAAGTGAATGAAAACCTAAAAGCACATTTTCAATGCCAAGTTTATTGTAATATTGTCTCTGGATAACTCTCTATGGTCAAACAGATTTTAAGTCACCAGCCTTAAAACCAGGAAGAACATTGCAATAATTTCAACAACATAAGCAAATAAAAACATAAAATAAAAAACAAATTAGCCTAGTATCGCGAACAAAAACAACCCAGTATTACAAACAATGTAAGAGCAAGACAGCAAAGGCTCGTAAGAAAATCTCACACAACCCCACCTCTAACTGGGTTCCTTCATAAAGCATAGGATTTTTTTAAATGAAATATATGCAGTTTATTCTTAGTGAGGTAAAACACTGCTTTTCTTTATTAAATCAGAATAAACTTTCATAAGAGAAATAATATGACAAAACACATAGCAGCTGAAATAAAATAGATTAAAAAAATGAATGGAAAGCAGGCATTGCCAAAGAAATCAGAACAAATGGAACAGAAGCAAAACCAAAGTTATAACACCAAAAAAATGTTACTATCAAAAGAAAACATAACGGATTGTGAGAGATCACCATGTCATAAGGAGGGGAATGTGAACAGAGAACAGGACTCATTCATACCTTGGGAATAGTTTTAAATTCCAAACACAAAGGCAGCAGGGACTCAGCCTGCAGCTTTCTGTTGAAGAATTAATGAGGTTTCTCAGCCCCTTCATCTAGCATCTAATACCAGAGCCACCTTCACCTGAAAACTCTCCTGCTTTCCTCACACACCACCATCAAACACATTATAAAAGAGAGCTTTAAGCTTCAGGAAACAGCGGATACTGACATAGTTCTGTGGAAATCAGAAAGCGTTAGCTTGATTTCACCAGACTGGCAATAATAGAAATGTAAGTTACATTAACAGCTAATAAAAAGTTTGATGAAATCCAAAATGCTGGGCTGGCCATTATTTTTCTCAGTACAAACGAGAAGGTGTTAGCTAAAGATTGTTTACCTTCTGGTGATAACCATTTTTTTAAAAAAAGGAAAGAAAGAACTAGTGATAAAGATTCTTTCCTTGACTAAACTATAATGAGGTTCCTCTGAGCCTGCTGCTCAACTACATCTGCTGACCTTGGACTTCTTTGTCCATCTGTACATTGCCCAATTTTAGCAAGAATCTTGTTAGGTCAGGTTAATGAAGAATTACCCTGCTGCCTCTTAGTAAGTTTCTATCCACTGACCCCCCTAATCCCACCCATTCTGCTTCTCGGATATAAACACCCATTTTTCTCTTGTATTTAGAGCGGAGCCCAATCTCTCTACTCTACTGCAAAACCCCATTACTGTAATCCCCATACTGATTGGGACAGTCCTGAATAAAATCTTAGTTCTTTAACAGGTGTTAAATTAAACAAGGAGGCCATTAGACTGAGGTGGCTTTAATTCCTTAGTAGCCTAAGTAGCAAACTAAAACCTAAACCTAAAATGCCTCAGGGTTAAGAAATCAAAACCCAAGGACAACTAACCACAGCCAACTAGGCTTTTCCAAATAGGTAAATGCTTAAGCTATAGCCGTTTAGATAATTTTCTTTCTTTGCTTCCACATCTTTCCTATAAAAGTCTTTCCTCTAGGTTTTGCCGGTGGAAATCCTAACCACTTTGGTTTTGGTGCTGCCTGATTCTAATAGATTTTTATTCAAGTCGACTCTTAAAATTTTAATTAGTCTTAGTTTCTCTCTTAACACAAGTATCATGGATAATTTTTTAACACCAGGTAAGGCAAAAATGTTTCCAGTTGAATATGTTGGGGAGGAAGAATTTTCCTCTACCCTACAAAGGTTCTTTTGGCTGGTCTAGTAATTAAATCAACTTGAGACAGATTAACAGCAGAATAACAAATTTAATCTCATATGTATGGGAAACTCAGGTAAAATAGGATGCATATGCCATCTTTAGCCAAGGAATCAGATAGAGGCCTGGGGCTTCAGGCGGAAGGAGGGTAATTCAGAGGATGAGACGAGCAGATGTTCGGTAATTAGATGTTGGCCCTGCCATACAGATAAGTCATGAATTTTTATTTCTGGTCATAACATTTATTATGGACAAGGCCCTCAGTTTAAATTATCTTAGAAAGAGGTAAACGTTTTACTTGAGTCCAGAGGCTCTTGATTACCTTTAGTTCAAAATATTCCTCATGCCAAAGTGTCATGTCCTGGAGAGGCCTGTTCTGAACCCCTTCAAATACATGTTTGCCTCTCCTCATCCAGAAACTTCACTGAAGGTAAAACAGTTGTGCCGCAAAACAACAAGAACACATTCTGAGAAATGCATCGTTTAGTGGTTTCATCACTGTGTGAACATCACAGAGTGTGCTTACACAGCCTTTATGGTACAGCCTGCTGCGTACCTAGCCCATATGGTACACCACCACCGTACACGTGGTCCGTCACTGACCAAAACAACACTATGATTATAGTAAAGCAGCATGATTCATAACCCAGAAAAGGCGAGGAGAACAAAAGAGTGCCTCATCTCACCCATGTCTCCATCCACCCTGACCATCCCCTCCATGTGCGTAACTATTTTTATTAGTTTTTTGCATAACCTTTTAATGTTCCTTAATGTGATACATAAGTTTTTATATTACTTTATGTAGGTATATCTCTAGGATAAATTCTTATAAGTAGGAGTTTCAAGTCAGAGAACAAATGCATTTGCAATTTTGATAGCTATTACCAAATTGCCTGACACCGGGATTCTAACATTTTGTAATCACAACAACAATGTATGAATGATGAATGTGACTATTTCCCCAAAGTTTTGCCAACAGAATGTATTGCAAAACTTTTCGATTTTTTGCTTATCTGAGAAGTAAGAATGGCATATTTAGTTTTAATTTGCATTTATCTAACGATAAATACAATTTAACATCTTTTCATAAATATTTTCACATTTATATTTCTCTTCTGTGAAATGGCTTTTCATGTCCTTTGTACTTATTTCTAGAGTCATTTTATTCTTACTGATTTGTGTGTGTATGAATGTACTGAGAGATCTATATTTCTGACAGAGTTTGGAAACAAAATAATATTATAAGGGATAGAGAAAGAAGACATGTGGGGTATGCCCTGGCCAGTTTTGCTCAGTGGTTAGAGTGTCAGCTTGTGGACTGAAGGGTCTCAGGTTTGATTCCGTCCAAGGACATGTACCTCAGTTGCAGGCTCAATCCGCAGCCCAGTCAGGCTGTGTCCAGGAGGCAACCAATGTGTCTCTCTCACATTGATGTTTCTCTCTCTCTCCCCCCTCTCACTCTCTCTGAAAAGCAATGGAAAAAATATCCTCAGGTGAGGATTTAAAAAAAAAAAAGACATGTGGGGTAAAAAGGTAGAAGGGTTCCAAGAGCTAACACCTCTATTTCCACAATAGGAGGTCAATAAATGATACCTAAAACTCCTAAGTCAAGAAATACCATTGTTATAATACATGCTATTTTATAATGTGGAAATACCATTAAACAACAAAATGAATTGAAAATGGCTTCCTCTGAGGAGTGAAAATTATGGAGAGAGCAGAAATAAGGCAGAAGATAATTGTATTTTTATTAAATCTATGAGTGATAAAAATTAAAAATTTAAGTTTTCATATTGTCTTTATAGATACAAAATCCTCTTTCTATATTTACTGTTAGTTATTGAGAAGGAAGATTTCATGCTATCAGAAAATTTCAGATCCCTGATCTAAGTGTTTTCTTCCTGTATTGTTGCAAAATGCAAGTGAATAAAGAAATGTACCTGGAGTAGGAGAGAGAAGGCTGAGGAAATGGGGAAATAGGTAAAGGTAGCCAATGGATACAAAATTCCAGTTATAAATGAATAAAGTCTAAGAATCTAATGTACAGCCTAGTGGCTGTAGTTAGATCCAGACTAATCCAAGTTGGAGGAAAATTTGACCAGAGAATGACCCCAAAGCTCATTATACCATCATTATAATGAAAATTGACACCATAAGTAGAAGAGGGGACCTAGGGGATCCAATGCCGTAACATTTCCAAAACAGACCATATTAGGAACAAGACACACACACACACAACCAGGAGGCAGAGTCAGAATTTGGCACCACAAAGCTTGGAGACAACACCTCCCGCCCCCTTGGAAACACATCACATCCCAAGAACTGACCACGTGTGCAACTCACTCATGAGTTGGCCCATGTCCATTGGGGTGTGTGCTTTTTGTTCCTTTCACAGCGGCACCTGCACCCTGGCCTCTTTCTTTTTTCTACCTGAATAAGACTTGCTTTGTTCTCACTCTTGACTCTGAAATTTTTCCTGGGTAAGTCAAGAACCTGGAGATTGCCTCATACACAAAAGGTTCCAGACCTTGCCAGGGCAGGGCCAGCCCCGGGCACTGACTCGGTTGGGTAATAACTTCACCTTAACCCTGCTTCTCTGAAGTCCAGTTAGGCTTCTCTCAGGAACGAACCTGCTTCAGGAAACACCTCTTCTGGATATGCCCCAACCCAAACCCATCTGTCCCAGAAATTGTACACTCCATTGGGCTAACCTAGTTCCTCCAAGTGGGAACCCCACAGTACCTGGTAGTTGCCGGTTGGATTTAATATGCAAATAAAACAAAGGTCCCAGCATAAAAACAGAAGAAATAAAGGTGTGACTTTGAGAGCATAAAGTGTGAAATCTGAAAACCCGAGTTCCATTTCCAATATGGATACTTAAAAAAACCAGTACCAACCCAAGTCTTCTCAATTCCAGTGTAATGTGGTCTCTATCGTTTCACGGCTTGGAGGCTCCACTTGTCACCCAAATCTAATTCCCACACCAAGGGCAGTCTTAGATTGCACCGAATGCAGCAACATCTTTGAAATGGAAGCCCCCAGAGGGAAGAGAGGGAGAGGAAGAAGGAAATCGAACAGAGAAAAAGAGAAGGAAATGGCAAAACACAGTGTCCACAAAATCTATCCTAATGATTGTGAAACAAATACACAGAGAGAAATCCCAAAGGCAAACCGTGTCTTGGAGCTTCCCGAAAGATGAATGGAGAGAAGACCTTGGCAGTCACCAGCACGTGCTCCATGCTCTTTCCGTTCCGGGGTGAGTCATCCATGCTGGGTAGTGAATTTCTCAGGTTTTTCAAATTTAAATGGCAGTACCTGGTGCAAGGCATTCATTTTAGCACGGATGTTTTCTCCTGATGGTCATAAAAAGAATCCATTGTGTCATGATTAGGTCATGCTTGACCCACCTCAAGAATATTTTCAGAGTGACAGAATATTTACTTCTCAGAGACATCCCAAGGTTCAAGAAGGCTGATCAGCATACTCACAAAAGCTCTTGTGATCCTAAAAGGGCTAAGACAAATCCTCCCCGTCCTTTGTTGGCCGGCTGGTGTAGTTGCTCCATCCGTTCTTGGATAATGACGCCCGCTTCTCTATTCTAAACATAGAATGAGAGGGTAATTAGTAGAGCCTAATCACACCAAAAGAAAATCCTGCCACTTTGTTATCTTGCTTCAGAATAATTTCATTGTGTTTCACATGTGTTTTGAACAAAAATTTTAGACTAGAATTTAAGCTGAATACTAGTGATAAAATAGCATTTTTCTCAACTTATCATCATTACTTAAGAGACACATAAATTTTAACTTCAAAAATTACATGTAAGGTTATTCATGCAAATGGATTATACTTTTGGACAGAACCACTATGTGTGTTGATACCACAACTCTTTGATGCCAAAGCTTGCATGGATTCAGCTTCTGGAAATCAGCAAATCCAGGCCAAAATCAGCAAATCGGTTGCCCTGAACTTGACCCAGTGTTCATGCAGTCACAGTTTGGATTAGTAATTACCACTTGAAAGTTAATTATTTCTCCTTAGATTTGTTGCTTTGAAGGGACCTCTGGTGAAAAACTTTGGATATGTCTGGGAGACAGTCAGGTACAACATCTCTTAGGGGTTGTTAATTAAATAAAATTAACTGAGTCTTCTTCCCATTCAAATATGAAAAAATACAAAAACTGAGATCTTTCTTTGTTTTTGGTTTTTTCTTTTAGTTTTTTATTGATTTTTGGAGAAAGAGAGAGAAACATTGATGTGAGAGTGCAACATCACTCGGCTGCTTTCTGCATGCCCCCCACCAGGGATCTAGCTGGCAACCCAGGCATGTGCCCTTGACCTGGAATCAAACTGGCAACCTCCTGGTGCACAGGACGACACCCAACCAACTGAGCCACACCGGCCAGGGCGAAAAACTGAGATCTTTCTTGAAACATCTAACAAAAAGTTATATTAAGGAAAATTTAGATTTAACCCCATCAGTTCACATTTTAATGTTTCTTTATAAGAATTTTTTAGACAAAAACGTGTGATTAAATAACACAATTGACCTAAACAAAAACCTGTGTAAGGTCCCTTTCTTTTAAAGTAATCTTTCCCACCTCAAAAGGCAGATTGCTCTACATAGAACAGGTACATACCAAAAGCAGTAATAACACTGTCCTTGGTTTTATAATAACCAATAAAAACATATTTAAATTCTCCAATCAAACATGCTTCCCAAGGATTGTTGCTGGCATTGCTGTGTTACACAGTGATTACAAAATAACTGCTAAAAATAAATAAAGAAAACCTCATTTAAAATGGAGTCGGGAAGCCCTGAAAGGGGTGTTAGGGGTGTTCTCAGGCACTACCACCCAGAACCCAAATAGGAGGACACACCACAGCAGGGGGAAGGAAGAATTTTCCCTTACCCAGCAAAACACCCCAATCATCACCTGAACTTGGCTGGTTGCCTTCAGGTCTGAGCTCCTACTTACAGCTCAGCCAGTGTTGCATCCCCTGGCAACCAGCCCCATCTTTAGGTGACCTAAGGACTTTTCAAAAGTCACCTTATCAAATAAATAAATAAATAAATACCTTATGGAGCCAGATCACTTAGGAAATTCTAGGGCTTTAGGCCCTCTGTGGCAGAAACAGGGACAAAGACCAAACATATTTCATATTATATATCACAATGTCACACTAGTTTACTTCATGGTTATCCTCTTAATTTTTGATGGCACCACAAAACGGTCTTGTCCCATGTTGCAACCAACCTGGCCCAATACACGGAGGGCAGGGAGAGACGGAGCAGATTGGGATATGGCCGGGAACTTACTTACGAGGCTTCAGTGCCACTCCCGCCCACCAGAATCTTAAAGTTGATGTAGAGGCCTTAGCTGGGTTCAGTCTTGTCCACCCTCCAGATGGTCTCAAAACCCTCTTCTCTCAAGGCTGCATCCTTGAAAACAGGCCCCACTGTGTGGACATGGGCAGGAAGGTACAGTCCATGCACTGGGATCCAGGATCCATTGCCTGGATCCAGCTCCTAGGTCAACCTGCTGTCGCATTCCCTCGATGACCTAATCCAACATCCCACCACCTTCAAATTAATACATTTGGTATATGGCAGCTGTAGCCCTGTCAACCCTGTCAGGCTTTGATTCAGGCATCTGTGAACCAGGCCACACTGGCTGTGGGAACAACCTTCAAACATGGTCCCCAACAGATGACTGGGTACCAGAGGTGGTGCATTCAGAATACGAGCTCCCTGTTTTTGCAGGTGTATGATGCCTTGGGGCCCCAGGTGACCTTGGAATATACTTTCCCATTTGACAATGGAGCGTTGTTGTTATGGTGTTATTGACCACATTTGACAGATAAAGAAACAAAGCCTCAGGGAGATTAAGTCATCTGCTTATTGCCATCTAAGTGGGACACCCAGAAATACAACCAAAGTCTCTGACTTAACAGTCCTCAGTGGCTTTGCTCTCTCCCTTCGTTAGTCACTTAATTCACGTTTCAACACCATTATGTTTATATTTTAACACTACATAGGACCTTAAATGTAGTACAGCTTCCCAGGGGGGCCTGCAGGGGCAGTGGATCGATGCTTTGCTCTCGCATCGATGTTTCTCTCTCTCCCTCTCTTTTCATCTTTCTCTGAAAATGAATAAAAAAAAATTTTTTTAAAGAAAAAGGAAGAATGCAATGCTCTATCAGAAACTATTGCAAAGTTAATTGTTATATTTTTCTGTAATACAAATCAAAGGTATGGTTTTGAAAATCATTATTTTGCATTATTTGTTCAGTACCAACTTTGCATAATAGCTTCAGTGCAATTGATGGTAAATGCAAAATGATGCAGGAACAAAAATTCAATGCACACGATGCACTTAAAAGCACCAGAGGAATTAATGTTGTCCTTGAAGACAAATAAAGAAATAGTGCTTATGAAAAATATGTTGATACTAAACAAATTGCAGAATCTCTTGACATCAGCAATACCAAAAGAGGAGTAAGAAGTTTCCTTTTTAAAAAAAAAAAATAATATGTCTTTATTGATTTCAGAAAGAGGAATGGAGAAGGAGAGAGAGAGAGAAACAATGATGAGAGAGTCATTGACCGGCTGCCTTCTGCACACCCCCGACTGGGGATTGAACCCACAACCTGGGCATGTGCCCTGACTGGGAATCAAACCAAACCCTGACCTCCTGGTTCATAGGTCAGTGGTCATCCACCGAGCCATGCCAGCTGGGCAGAAGTTTCAGTTAAACTGAGAATCTTATCTACGATCCAAAACTAAATTTCAAATTCCATTTTCTTTTTCCTGTACTGAGATATAATAATGTCATCATCAAAGGAAAGATACAGAAAGAATATCAAAATACAGAAAGAATATAATGGTCTTTCAGTGTTTTAAGTGGCAAATGTAATTTAAAGCATTCCAGTGAACACGAACTACTCCAACTACTGAAACACTAACAGCTGAAATTGCCTGGTGAACAAAGTAAGGAAAATGATACTGATGGGAATTTAGTGTAGAAGGAACTAAAATCCTAAGTTGATTTCTAAAATAGACACTCACAGTACTCCAGTTGAAGTATTCCGATATATTTGCAACAATAATTGATAGGACACATTTCCAATAACTTTTTGTAGCTCTCCAGATAAATTTAACCTTACGTAGCAATTGCTAATGGAGAATTTTAATGCTTCGCGAAAATAAAATTTATTGAAGATATACAATTTCACAAGAAAGACTGAATGTCTTTAAAATAAGACACCAAGCCCGGCCAGGCATGGCTCAGCGGTTGAGCGTCAACCTAGGATCCAGGTGATCGGGGTTCGATTCCCAGTCAGGGCGCATGCCCAGGTTGAGGGCTTGATGCCCAGTCGGGGGCGTGCAGAAGGCAGCCGATCAATTACTCTCTCATCATTAATGTTTCTATCTCTCTCTCTCCCTCTCCTTTCCTCTCTCTGAAATCAATAAAGATATATTTAAAAAAAATAAATAAGACACCAAAGCAAGTAGGCATTGAAACTGCCATAAAGAAATTTGTCTCTATGAAAGCAAGATGTATAACTATTTTATAATCAATTATTAATTCCTACTGATTTCTTAAGTATTTGAGAGAGGTATTATCATGATTAAAAATGTGTTCTTCCTTTATTGTGTGTTCAATAATTTAATTTGTAGAATTTATATAGAATGACCTCAGGGTTGCTGTACTTTTTACTATTAAGAAATAAATAATATATTATGTCCTAAAAATTATACTTGAGAAAAAGACTAATTATATTCAAGGAAGGGACACTTTTCTACTAATTCACACAAAGGTGCCAAAGCATAGTCTCAAATGTTAAAAACATGATTCTTATGCACATAAATAATGAACACATGTGAAAGATTTAGAAAAACCTACTAATAAACCAACCAGTTCAAAGGAGAATTTAAGGCACTGAAATCTTTACAATAAATGAAAGAACAAGCCATGCTGAAATAAAATTGCTAAGTTAGATAAATGTATACAGGGGCTAAAATCGTACAAGGTAATAAAACCATAGCCTTCAGGTTTATCTTTCCTATCAAACAAAAAGAAAATTATTGCACCAGATCATCCTTCAGTATTATAAAACTTCTTCAGAATTATAAAATCCCAGAGTCAGGTGATCCATGGATGGGCTTCTTAGAAAGTGTTCTTAGCATAACGTTAATCACCTTTTAACTTACATCCAAGTTGGGAATAATTTTCTTAATTTGGGCCGTTGGCAGCCTTGTGTATTTGCACTGAAGCAGGATTCACACTTGGTTGTGTCACAAACAAAACAAAACAAATCCAAATGCATAAATCACCGAGGAATAAAGACGACTTTAATAAAGATTTTGCAGAGAGATGGTGTGAGGGAGAAAGAAAAATTTTCTTTCCACTCTTCCAAGTTTTTCTGTCTGGTCTAATAATCAAATTGACATTAACAGAAGAAAATGACCAAATGTGTTACATATGTACATACAGGGGTCCCATGAGAATATGGGACCCTAGGGCAAATCAGGCAGTAAAGGCTTATAGTCCTTCTTGAGCTAAGGAGAAAGATGAAGCTATGGTTTGGGACATCAAGGCTGAGGGATGGGGGTGGAGGGGGCAGGGGGCAATTCACATGGAGACCCAAGTGTTTGGTAAATAGATGTTTCCTGGGCCATCTTTAAAGATGAGACACAGAGAGGACTTTATCTAAGGGGCCTTGCTAGGTTCCTCCCTGTCTATCACACCTAGCTCACGTTAAACTGTAATTACCAATGATGATAGCTCCCTTCTTGGAGCAGGTCTTCTACCTCAATTCCTTTAGGCAGGTGAAGGAAGGCCAGAGGTTCTTCCTGAATCTTTTGCTTTCTTAAAAATAACCAGCTTGCCCTAGCCGGCTTGGCTTAGTGGTTAGAGTGTCCATCCAAGGACTGAAGGGGTCCCAGGTTCGATTCTGGCCAAGGGCCCGTACCTCGGTTGCAGGCTCAATCCCCGGCCCTGGTCGGGGCGTGTGCAGGAGGCAACCAATTGATGTGTGTCTATTTCTCTATCTCCCTTCCACTCTCTCTGAAAAGCAATGGAAAAAAAATATCCTCGGGTGAAGATTAAAAAATAAAACAAAGGTTCTATTAAAAAAATATAACCAGCTTAAAATAATCAATATCCCAAAAGACAAATTTGGGGGTGACAAACTCAGCTTCCCCTTAACGGAAGAGAGGGTCACTCTGCATACATAGCTCACAGGCAAGCTTCATTTTTGAAATCCCGCTAGATACCTGCCCTGCACTCCTGCTGTCCAGTTTCCCCACTATGGTCCCCCTTGGCTCTGCCTAACACTTTCCCTAGCTTTTCTCTTTCCTAGGGCAATGAAATACAGCCTTCTGCAGTGTTGCAGCCTCACATTCAGCAACTTCTAAGCAAAAAAGTACGTTTTATACTGATGGGGTTCAAGATACAATACCCCAGAATATGGCCCTTTGTCATACTGAAGGGTTTAAACTGAAGAAGTCGGAAAAAACAGCAGAAGCTGGCAGGTCACTCTGACCTCCCCTCCCCTTCCTCCTGGAAAGAGGTCCTAATCTCCCAGGTGAAAGGTACACTCCCTGTACCAGGAAGGAGGAAAATATTCTTATCATCAAAGACTGGGAATTTTGCCTGGCTGGAAGTGGTTCAGCAGTTGAGCATTGACCTAGGATCCAGGAGATCGTGGCTCGACTCCGGGTCAGGGCACGTGTCTGGGTTTTGGCTCGATCCCCAGCAGGGGGCGTGCCAATCAATGACTCTCTCATCATTGATCTTTCTTTATCTCTCTCTCTCTCCCTCTCCCTTCCTCTCTCTGAAATCAATAAAGATATATTTAAAAAAAAAAAAAAAGACTGGGAATTTTGGGCTGAGAGATGCATCTATATAAATAAACCTTGTTAGCCCTGGCCGATGTTGTTCAGTTGATTGAGTGAATCCTGTGCACTGAAAGGTCACAGGTTCAATTCCTGGCCCAGGTTCGTACCAGAAGCAATCAATTGATGTTTCTCTCTCTCTCTCTCCCCCTCTCCCTTCCTCTCTCTCTAAAATCAATAGAAACATTTAAATAAGTAAATAAATAAATAAACCTTGTTAAACTAACCCTTATCTGCCTTAATACTCCTTCACCACTGATTACTCTTAGCCCAAACTTCTCTGCCTTGCCAAGTCCTCATAAATTTATTGTTCCTTTGTCTAAAAAGTATGAAAGCTTCCTATGCTGGCCACTTCTTTGGATCTTCATTCTCCAGTGCAGGCTTCCATGTCTATGTAACAATTCAATAAAATGTGTATGCGTCTCTCCTGTTAACATCTTATGTCAGTTTGATTTTCAGACCCAACCAGGGACCATAAGAGGGCTGAAGAAGACTTTTTTCTCCCCTACAATATGTTAAGATCCAAAATGAAGACTAGATTTCAAATCAATTTTTAAAATCTTTTTATTGTCAACATTGGACAAAGTTGACCAGACTTGCCTCAAAAAAAATCATTAAGATAAAATAAGCTGGCTTGTTTCCAATCATTATTTCCTGAACACTGACTCTGTGCTCCATGCTTTCACATCTGTTATCTCAATCCTACTACAGTATCATCATTTAACAAATTAAATAACAGAGCCTCAAAGAGCTGACACATTATAGGTAATAATAAATAGCAAGGCTTGGATTGAGATCTAGGTCTTCAAATTCCAAGTCCAGAGCAGACTCCTTGTTGCTCAGCTCAGGAGTTCTAGCCCTACTTCTGCTCATATAAGTCCATGAATCTGTGTTCAATACAAGGTCCTGCTTAGTATCTATTAACTATTTATTTCTTCTACTCCAGCATTTCTCAACCTCAGCACTATCGACACGTCTCTTTTTTTGTAGGAGGCTGCCCTGCACATGTAGGATGTTTAGCAGAATCCTTGGCTTCTACTCACTGGATGCCAGCACCACATGCGAGGCATCCCTACCTCCAGTTATAATAATATTGGCACCATTGAAAACCACTGTTTCACTCTACACTGAATTCCCTTGGACTCTGCATCCTCTGTCTCCCCTTCAGTCTGTGACAGCACGTGGAGCCTCAGAACTGGCAAACCAACGTGGAAAACCTCCCTGCCTGAACCCCCTGCTGGTTCCCTCGGGACTCCTGTAGGCCCCTCACCTGTAGCATCTGCCATCCTCACTGTGAACCTTTATCCGTTCTTGGAGGGTGTCCAACAGCGACTGACTTTGGCTCCATCCGGTGTGCTATCTCCTTGATGCAGCTATTCAAGACCAGGGGTTAAAATTGAATTGGCTGTCCAAGAATGATTTACTGGAGGCTTCTGGAAATGTCTCCCACAACTGGATTAACTATTTTGATCAATTTGACAGGTCAGTTTGTTGGGAAGGAAAGGAATAGCCATTTAATTGACTTATTCACTTAATTTATTCAACTTAATAATTTATTTAGATTCATTCATTTATTTATTTAACTGATACTGGGACTGACATGACTTGGTTTGAGGCTAAACTGGACGATGAAAGTGATCAGGTTAGGTGTGCATTTAGGCTCAGGAAGAATGCAGCTTCTATCTCAGCACAAATTATGTCATATTCTTTATTCCCCAGAGAATGTAGCTCAGGTAATAATCACAATTTTCAGAGGCCACTTCTAATTTTGTTGCAGAGAGGCTTGCATACATTTTTTCCCCTGAATGTTATACACTATTTTTAAAAATAAATGTCTGAGGAGGCTTTCTGCTTGTAGGACAATGCCTTTCAGGCAAGAGGGGGTGTCATTCATGAGTGTGTGTGTAGAATTCAGTACAATAAATGTGTGTCACTGCACATCCATGGTGGATTTCCTGTGTGATGGGGGGAAGAATCAGGGGAGACAGGCCAGAGGGTTCGCGTCACACTAGATTTCTTAGGAAGCTCGTAAAAAAGATTTACAGTATTTTGATTAATCCATCCTTCATCCACCTTGAGTGTCACCATGGCAACCAGATATTTGTTTCCCAAAGATGGGCTTTCAGACTGTGGAAGGTTCATTCAGCTCCATACAAAACCCCCTGTATTCCTGAGAACCACATCTTTGAAATTCAGCATGCACAGACAACCACTCCCAAACCCTTACTTGTGTAACTGATTGAAATGCTAGAATCATTTTATCAATTACAAGACATGACCATTTTTTAAAGCTTTTTCTCAGAACAACAGAGACATCTTTTCACCTCTATTCCTCAAAAACATCAAGTGTTTTAAACTCAGCCTAAAGGAGGCACGCTCAGTCATCATAACAGTATTATTTTTTATTATACGTTGTCATATGTTAGTTAAAATACTTCAGAGCCTCCACCAGTTGGATGGTTCTGTAAACAAAAATCGCTTTTCATAAAAAATTAATGATCCCTCTCTCAAAGCACACTTATAAAGCAGAATCTAATTCAAGGTGTACTAACACGCAAAGAATATACATTTTACAAATGAGGTCATGTGATTTGTCCAAAGTCTCACACTAGCCAGAAACTGAGCTGAAATGAGGACGGGAGGCCCAGACTCCCAGTGCACCCTCTGCCAACCCCACAGCAGGGCCGCCTTCCTGTGCACACAGGGGGCCTGAGCAGTGCCCTGATTACATGCTGTGTGCGAGTCTTTCACTTCCTGGGAACAGGAACTACCTCCCCAGCTTTCTACTTTCCAATATGGAGAGATAGCATGGATGGATGGGTGGGTGGATGGATGGATGGATGGATGGATGGATGGATGGATGGATGGACGGACGATGGGTGGGTGGATGGATGGATGTGGATGGATGGATGGATGGATGGATGGATGGATGGATGGATGGACGGACGATGGGTGGGTGGATGGATGGATGGGTGGATGGATGGATGGATGGATGGATGGATGGACGGACGATGGGTGGGTGGATGGATGGATGGGTGGATGGATGGATGGATGGACGGACGATGGGTGGGTGGATGGATGGATGGGTGGATGGATGGATGGATGGATGGATGGATGGATGGACGGACGATGGGTGGGTGGATGGATGGATGGATGGATGGATGGACGGACGATGGGTGGGTGGATGGATGGATGGGTGGATGGATGGATGGATGGATGGATGGATGGGTGGATGGGTGGATGGGTGGATGAAAAACTCTGTATTAAAAATCTAAAAAACATGCACCTTTTTAAAATTACATATCCGCAAAAGGTATTATCTGAGGGAAAATTTCACTTTATATATCTTGTATTCTTTTCTTTTTCATGACCATAAATTACTTTTATAATCAACAAAAACAATAAAATCATTTCCTTTTGAAAAAAAAAACTCAGAAAAATAATTGTTCTTCAAAGTTCAAAAAATACTCCAAAGTAAATCCACTTCTGATGTAAACAAACAAACAAAACAACCTGACCATTTATGCAACCATGATGCAGTAAGTAAAAGTCACACAATTTCTCTCTTTATTTTATTTTTTAAAAATCACCAAGTGGTTTGTAATGTCTTTATTAATGATTAAAGTAATAAAATCAGGTTCTTTACCCATATTATGGGACTAATAATTTCACCTTTTTTTTTTTTTTTTTTTTTGCCTAAAAGTAATATTGAATTCGTCTGACACACAGTTTAGGAATCATAACTTGAATTATTGGAATTCATTCGGGAAGCCCAGCCTCACTTAAAATTGCTGCTGTCTGCAGTGTAATAAACGTGATCGATGGCCTTCTGCAGCAATACAGTTCAGCTGCTCCTCCATGGCTGAGCAGGGCCTCTTTGTGTGTGTTCATGTGCCTCTTTCGTGAACATTCTGCAACTGTTTCCAACAGGAGCTAGTTTTGAGCCTCCTGTTCCCAGTTTTTTAAGAATAGCCTGTTATTTTCCCATCACCATGGATCAATTTAGATTGCCTGCAAGAAAAAGAATCTCGTTGAAGATTGATGACTTGTAAAAGAGTAAAAATACAGCCAGAGAGAGCCCTTATCAGCTCTATCTCACTCGGTTCTTTGTCATTTTGAGCCAGAAGGGGAAGAAAAAAAATCATTTCTGCTAGTAACTAGAATTTTCACATGATCATCAAATTAGACAAATTAATACCAGGAGACTCAAATTAGTCTCAGTGTTGTTTTTAAAGAAATAATTGTTTAAATAAACTTCCGAATAAAGTAAAAACAGCTTTTTCAGTCATTACCCCCCTCCCCCCATCTCTCCAGCATTTCTTTCTTTTCCTCTCTCCAGCATTTCTGATGCCCCTCTCCAGGCTCTCCCTTTTCCTTCCATTGTACTTACCACTGAAATGAATAATTTTAGAAACAAATTACTTGACACACCTCTCACAATTGGTCAGAACATGCCTGTGTATAAGGATAACACAGAGAACTTAAGAAATACCCTATGCTACCTTGTCAGATATTTAACTTATAAATCAAATTACTTCTCTCATTTAGTAAATTTACAAATATAAATATTTGCAACACACACACACACACACACAAAAACCAAACTGAACTACACAGGAGGCCTGTCATGCTTTCATCTTAAATACAATTGGAAAACCTAAATCACAGACCTTTTGACTTGGAATAAATCTTAGAGATTGTTTCATAGCTGGTGAAACTAAAGTAGATTAAGGCCAAGTGACCTACCCAAAGCTGCAGTGGGAGTTAAAACAGATCCATACCCTCCCTGAAATCTTTCCAGCCTGCTCTTCTGTTTCTCCACATGACCTTCCTCATTTAACACAGTAATCTTGTGAGGTGGGTATTATTATCCTGATTGCAGAGATAAGGAAACTGAGACTCTGAGAAATTATATAATTTGTCCAAGGTCACACGGCTACTAAGAAGAGTGGAATTTGAGCCTCAAACTGCAACCGGAGTGAATTTTATGAGCAGCCGTTGTCCTTACCTACATCCAAGTTCAGGCTATTGACGAAAGGAGAATATTTTACTGAAGATTGGGGTGGGAGGGATTCATTGAGGAAAATTCACATCACATACCACTTTAGACAAGAACTTAATAAAGTTCTCCTTTAAATATTTCTGTTATTTCCCCCCAAAGTTTCTTGCACCTGGTTTCTCTTCTCTGATGTTACAGGGGAAGGAATGATAACTGCTTAATCAACATAAAAAGCAAGTTTTACATGAAAAGGTTGTCTATCACCAAGGCTGCATATATAGAAGGGCTGCAAAATTTTTACTTTAAACAGGGAAAAAAAATATAGCTGAACTAAAAGCAAAAACTCAAGATGCCAAAAAGAGTGAACTTAAAGTCTAATCATGAGAAGGTTGAAGCCAAAATGGCTTAGAGTCTTTGGAGCTGGATGAGCCTAAACGCCAAGAGCTAGGGTGAGCACAACACAGGAAAGAGAGTGTAGCCTGTGCCCTGTGTGCAGAGAGCTGGACCAGGGCTGTGAGCTTAAAGCAGCCCTTGGAGGGTGGCTCCAACCCTGAAATGAAGATTTAGAAAACATTACCCTATAAAAATAGTAGAATATAAAGGAGAATATCTTTGTGACCCGAGGTGGGGAGTGATTTCACAAACATAAACCAAGGTGCAAGCCAGAAAGCAGGCTATTGATGTACATAATTATATCAAGAGGGAGGCTTTCTATTCAATGGAGGACACCAAGGGGGAAATTAATAGACAAAGGAAAATATATGAATATATCTGGGATGTCTAAGGAAAGGAAAGAGTTAAGCAGTAAGTCTGCAGTCTCTTCTCTCCTCTGACTAGAAGAAAAGACAGTGGGGCAGAAGTAAGGCTGATGACTAGATCTAATCTCCTAGTAAAAATGTTAATGAATATGTCCTAGAGTCACCAGAAAGGGACTGGGACCAAGGCGCGTCTGTCCTGGCACAGTCTGAAATGTAAGGGTTCTTGACTTTGTACAGGAAAGATTTCAAGACACAAGTCCAGGTGTTTTTGAGAGTAGTATGTTTATTAAAACCAGGGACAGGGAAACAAAAGAAGGACTTAGGATAGAAGAGGCAAGATCATAGCAACAGGAGTGAGCCTAGGCAGAGCTGCTTTGGCCCTTTGGAAACATGAGGAAGGGTAGAGTCTAGGCAAGGCTGCCTTAGCCCTTTAGAAAGAAAGTAACAGATGCAGAAGTGAGCCAGCTGGGCTGCATGGACTCAGGAGACAAGTTACAGAGGCAAAAGGAGGGCCCTTGGGAACAGGTTCAGAGGTTAGCCTAAGATGAGCTGCCTCTGTCCACTGCTCCCCAGATGCATGTCTTGTTGGAACCCTTAGAGTTTAGGAGAAAGAAAGCAAAGAGACACACCCGAGAATAGAAGGGTGAAAGGCGTGGGCATGCTCAAAGGAGAGAGAAAGCACTCAGTCCTTTGCCTTAAAGGTTTTTATCTGTTTTCTGAAGGCACTAATTTTAGGGGAGGGCTCAATCAGAATATTCATCAGCTTTTAGGTGTGCCCTTTGATATGCTGATGTATCAAAATGAGTGTATAGAGGGATCAGGGTCATTCTCTGGTCAGTTTCACCTTCAAAGAATGTCACTGGAAAGGGACCAGACCAAGGAGGGTCTGCTCCCTGCACAGTCTGGAATGTGTAAACGATTTGCTTCTAAGTGTCCATGGTTAGGAAAGATAAGACCTTTTGATTTATTAGCTGGCTGTAAATTGGTTGGCCATTTGCTTAGCTATCTGTCTCAGTTTCCCCTTTCCACTTGCCAAGGAATTTTCCTAGCTTCTTATTAACCTGTCTCATTAGCAAAGAGCTAAAGGTTATTTGCTATCAAGGGAGTCCTTATCTATGGAATGCTTTTAACAGAATGAATCTGATTGGTTAGGATTGCTTATAGTAAACACAGTAGGAATCTATGGACTTATGGGCATGGCTCAAGGAAAATATTATGTAAAAGATGCAACCATTCTGAATGTAAACTGGAGAGATTTCATGAAAAAGCTTTCAAGAAAAAGATATCTTTTTAAATAAGTTTGTTTTGTATTTTCTTTCATGACTAATGAGGATTCCCAGAAGAAAGATTCATTTGATGTGAACCCCAAGAAATAACTTATCTGCTGAGAAGGACTCCCCATGATCAACTGAGGGCCTATATTTTATAAATATTAAGAGTCTAGCAGTCATTTGCTGATAGAGGTTCCTCACGTATTCTGTTCACCAGTAAGAACTTCAGATTGAACTCTTGACTTTCCTTGCTATGCCCTGTTTGTTTAATATGTCAGTCAACCACTTGGGGAAGTCCTGGTTTCATCTTTTGATCAATGGACCTGCCTGGTCCCATAAGAACTGCTCCATAGCAACCAATCAAAATGGGTAGTACTGACTAACCAGGACTGCGCAATTGGGACCAATCAGAACCATACAAATTTGGATACCTCATTTACATAAAATGGAACTGCCTGAGAACCTGGGTGGGAACTTTCTGTTTAAAAGCTGGCCCCCACCCCGCTGGCTGTGGCTCAGCGTTTGAGCATCGACCTAGGATCCAGGAGATCGCGGTTCGATTCCCAGTCAGGGCACATGCCCGGGTTGCAAGCTCAATCCCCAGTCGGGGGCGTGCAGGAGGCAGACAATCAATGAGGATTCTCTCATCTTTGATGTTTCTATCTCTCTCTCCCTCTCTCTGAAATCAATAAAGATTTTTAAATTTTTTTTTAAAAAGGGGGGGGCCTCCCCTTTGTCTTTGTGTGGGGCACTTATGGTTTCCACCGAAGGCTGTGTTTCCCTGCTTTCCAAACTATTTCACTTGAATAAAGTCTCTCCTTTTTTGCACCTCCTTGGGAATTTTGGTTTACACTTGCAATGAAATAGCATTTTATTTTTACATGTTAGTGATTTAAGAATTTAAACCAACTGTTACATAATATTTTGGATTACTTCTCACCTGTGATTTGGAAACATTTAAAGGTTTAAAATAAGAATCCATTCCAAAGACACTAACAAAACATTGGCCTTTGCAAATGTTTGTTTAATCTTGGAACCTTGAACCTATTTACAGGTTTACAGAGTGGTAGGGAGAGCGAGAACCCAACAATAATCCTACCATTCACTTGCTATGAGTAATGACCATCTGCTGGGGTCCAGGGAGGACCCAGCTCAGTCACTTTGACTGCCTTGGTTTGCATGATAAAGGAAGGCCACAGAAAGTCAATACAATTGAGAGCAACTCCCCAGGTGGCAAAAAGGATTTGCAAGCAACTGGCACAAATGGCTTGCAGCTCCTATAAAGAATTCTCTTTGGAGATCACACTTTTCCAAAAGTATACTGCTTACAAAATAAAAGTGAAATTCAAAAACTACATCTTTTGGGGTGGACTTTTTCATTTGTTTGTTTGTTTTTTAATGATTTGTTTGTTTCTTCCATTATTGCATGGAGGGGAGGAGTGAAAGAAATATATAGAATGTTTTTTTCTTTTCTAGATCTCATGTGTGAAAAGTTTATTATATTCTTCAGTTCGTAGTTCATTATCACCATAGATCTATGAGTGGCTTTCTTCTGTTTAATTGTAAAAATATTTTCTCCTTTAGACTCAAATTCAAATCCCATATCCCTCCTCCTTTCCATTCTAATTTGTTGGATACATGTAATATAAGTATTTTGTGAATGAAAAATCATCTAAGCTTTCAGTTTTTTCGCACGTTATTTTCTTCTAACAATTTTCTGAAAATTTTAATAAATTAAGGACCTTGTGCTACCTGGATAAGGTAAACTATCCATTGAAAATTTGGTCCAAATAAGAGCCACCATTAGTAAGACACCTGGAAGTAAGTAGGGATTGGAAAGCTCTGCGTATGCTATGAAACAGCTGGCTTTTTGTAGAGCCTGCCAACAGAATGGCCAATCAGACAAGAGCAAACACAAGCACATTATTCGTTCATTCATTCAACAACTACTTATTGAGTGCTTGCTTTGTCTGAGACAGGGCCCAGGGGCCTAGAAGACTAGCAACCAATCACAAATCATGGTTGCAGTTCATGCTCTGCCACTTAGCTGCATGAATTTGTGCAGATCACCTAAATTCTCTGTATCTTAAGTCTCTTCATTTGTAAAGGGACTGCATCCTACAACATTTGCACGATTTTTTTGAGGATAAAATTAATGGGTAGTGAAGGGTATGTTAAAAAAAACACATCACAGTCCCAATGTTATTATTATAACTAGCTAGTTGTTAATATTAATAATAGGAAGAGAGCAAAGGGAAGGCCAGATGTTATAAGCATGGTCATCTGGACAGCTTCACCAGGAAGCTGCAACTTTACACTCCCCAGGGAACCACCAGTCCATTTCCTGCAAATGGCTGGGGGAAGGGACAGGACAAAGGGAAAGATGGGCAGATGGGCAGTGAAGTCAGGGTGATATAGGGAAGCGGCTTAGCCGCCTGTCAGCGTAGCCTGGCGTACAAAGATCATTGGCTAGGAGGGTGGGCTCCAATGCAAGGCCACAAAATATTGAAGGATTCATTGGCTAAGCTCCCAGTTATAATCCCCAAAACAAAGAATTCTCTCTCTTGGCCTTTTGTGTCCCTGTTTCTCCCTTGCTCCATGACCCTCACTAGCTTGCGATGTGGCCCTAGATACACCCCACAAGCAACGGACTATAGCTGGGAACACAAGCTAAGCTAGCCAGACGCCACATTGAACTGTGCTTCAACATGGGGCAGAAACTCCAGGTAGTGGCTTTCATTCTAGTTCTGCTAAAGACAACATGGGACTTTTTCTGTGATGGGACAGAGGAAGCTGGGACCTTGAAAGGGAACTCCTTTAATGTTACATCACCAATAAAGCTTTCCATGATATCTTGTCTTCCCATTGGGCCTCAGGAAATTCTTATTTCTGCAGCACCCCAAGAGCTCACTTCCACCAGTAACAGGTGGGGACACTCAGGGGACCCCACCAAAAACACCAAGATGGTATTGCTTGTGTTAAAGGCCATGATACCAAACCTAGATTTACTATCTCACCTAATTGCAGTTTCAACCTCTCCCAGAAACATAATCTTAACCAGTCTGAAATTTTCAGGTCAAGCACCAGTCAGGTAATCTGTCACGTGGGCCCCTCCCATAGAAAAAAGAGGCAATTTGCATAATAAAAACCATCCCCCCTCAGAAAAATAGGTCCCAGCCCCAAAATAATCCTCTCTTATTTTCTGCTAATGACTCCTTTGTCCCACCCTTCTTTCTGTAAAAACCTCCCATTTTGTACAACCCCTCAGAGAGCCCTTCTAGTTGCTAAATGGGATGCTGCCAAATTCATGAATCACTTATTAAAGCCAATTAGATATTCAAATATACTTAGTTGAATTTTGTTTTTTAATGGGTAGCAGAGTGTGCCACCCCAAAATATTTTGAGCTGATTATTTTGAGAAGAAGCAGACTCCAGAAAAGCTCTAAAAATAGAGTCCAACTTATCCTTTGTAAGACAAATTTACATTTATAAAGGAAATCTCCATTTGTAAATGTCTCCTCTCCATACTAGGAAGAAATGGTTGACTCTAAATCACAGGAGACTCTTGTCAATAGAGAAGAAAATCTGCATAGCAAACTGTCACTAAGCTTTCCCTCCTAACCTCCCCGATCCCCCCCCCCAACATCTTTCTTTTGCCTTTAGCTGAATTTGATTTTTAAGGTGGTGGCTTGGGGACAGCTTGGAGAACTCAGTTTCCTTGGATATCAACTATGGGTACACGAAGTGTACCTATTAATAAACTTCTATTTTTTTCTCTTTTAATCTGTCTTTTATTGTGAAAGTGAGTGTATCTTGGACAAGAAAAATGAAAGGTAGAGGGGAAATTATTTTTCTCATCTCACAAGGATCACTATTATTGTTTCACTGATGTTGCCAAAAGACATATAGAGCTAGAGCAGGGGTCAAGTAAGGCAGCTGAGCAGGAGAAACAGCGTGGGAAAAACAACCTTAGCCAGCGTTATGCTGGTCAGCTGTGGCCATGCTTATGAAAACTGATAATAAAACGCACAAAGCACTAAAGAACCTGAAGGATTGTCACAGTCTCGACCTTGACCCCTGATCGAAAAATTATGATTGAACATGAAATGGAACTAGAGGGCAGTGAACAGCAGACAATGCAAAATCTTCTCTCAGCCCCAGCTTCTAGATATTCCTTTCCCAGATTTGGGGAGAGGAAACAGAATACCTAATGAGCAATATCATCTGTTCCCCCAGATCCAGGCCCATGAACTCTTGTTACTCTGGTTAGTGTAAACAAACATCCGCAGGAGCAGGAGAAAATTGTGAAGTGAAGGTGGGAGACAGACTAAAGCCCCTGCAGAAAAAAATAACAAAAATATGTGGGCCAAAACCAATTAAAGTCTCTCTAAAGGAAGGCGAAAAAACAAATTAGGTTTTAAAGCATTCACTCCCTGTTATAAAAGGCATTCCAAACAAAAATGAAAATAGAAAACATTATTGCACTGATTTATTTCCAAATGGGTAGCAGACCAAACATTTCCTCGAGTATTTTTAAAAAAGTAAGAATGTAAATAAAAGGGCTCATTGCAACCTTGAAAACATTAAGCTGAGTGAAATATGCCAGACAGCAAAGAAAACATATTGTATAATTCTACTTATGTGAAATATAGCTAGAACAGGCAAATTTATAGAGACAGAAAGTAGATTAAAGGTTATCCCAGGGTGGGGGAACCAGGAATGGGGAATTATTGCTTAATGGGTACAGAGTTTCTGTTTGGGGTGATGAAAAAGTTTTAGAAATAGATAGCAGCGATGGTTGCACAACATCGTGGATGTAATTAATGCCAATAGAATTGTACACTTAAAAGGGCAGTGGCTTCCATGCGAAAGAAAGCAGGGTGAAGAAGTAATGAAGGGGAAGAGCTCAGTGTAGAGGGGTGAACTGAAGATAGAGATTTTATATCCATCTCTAGCTCTAGCTCCAACGAGCAATGAAAAGGTGTAAAAGAACTTCCATTCAACAAGCCAAGTGTGTAGATTTGTACTCTGAGACACTTCTGTTTTTACTAAAATGCTAGTAAGAGGTACCAAGATGTAACCCATGAGATTTCACTCAACTCCTACTTTTTAAAAATACTGTCTAATCAGTTTGAATTTTTTTTTGCAATAAGCATATGAAATTTTTACAATCAGAACAATCAGTAAAGCTCTTTTCATTAAGAAGAAATAAGAAGAGCCCGGCTGGGAGTGGCTCAGCAGTTGAGCGTTGACCTAGGATCCAGGCGATTGGGGTTCAATTCCCGGTCAGGGCACATGCCCGGGCGTCCTGCTCGATCGCCAGTAGGGGGCATGCGGGGGGGCAGCTAATCAATGACTCTCATCATTGATGTTTCTCTCTCTCTCCCTCTCCTTTCCTCTCTCTGAAATCAATAGATATATATATTTTTTAATAATAATACTAATAAATAAAAATAAAATAAATAAAACTTATAAGAAATAAGAAGAGAACAGAGAAAAGGGGGCAGAGGGAGAAGAGAAAAGAATGGGAAAGACCCCTCCGGGTACAGTGTGCAGACGCTCAGGAAGCCCTTCAGCGCCTCTGTCGATCGTGTTATCCGCCTGGCCAAGGCCCTTCGGGTGGCTTCCCAATATAACTATTAATCCAAGGCCTCGGGCAGCCCACATGCCGGGCCTGCCCGCCTGCCTTTCAGACCTCCTTCCCCACCACTCTCCCTTTGCCTCATCAAGCTCCAACCAAGCTCCAGGCCTTTGTCTGGTCCAGGGCTTCTCTGCATTCAGGAGTCTGAGCAAATGCCACACGGAGCTTTTCTGTACCACCGCTCCCTGTCACTCTAACCTTCTCAACCTAATTGTCTTTATTGCGTGGCACTCGTCGCATGCTACCTAATACTATATGAACGGTGGGTCCGTTGTCTTTCTCTCCTCACAAAGGACTTGACTTTGCTCAACACTCTATCCCTCAGTGCCCAGAAGAGTGCCCGGCACAGAAAATGTGCTCAGTAAATATTTGTTGAGTGACTAAAGGAGGTGCTAGGCCATGGATGACATGGGTTTTTCCCTTTGCTGTCTAGGTGTGGATATGTTGACCTTCTTAGGCTTAAGAGGAAAATTAGGTCAGAAGAAGCAGGACGTTAGTGAATTCTGGTTTAAGCGCATTGAGTTTGATAGATTTGAGGGGGCTTGGGGGAAATAAAACAGCCCTGCCAACAAAGAGCCCACTGTACTATTAAAAAACGAAATGCAACTGAGTACATTTGAAAGGTCCTGCTGGCTTTTATTCGGTGACTCGTGAATCGGGCCACATCCAATAGAGCAGAGAAAAAGAAGCTCTGAAGAATGCACGAGGTGAGAGATTCGTACAGACCCAAGCGAGCAGGACTGAGGAAGCCTGGTCAAAATTTCACACAATTTTATACAGTTAAGTAGAAAAAAACAATGAAAATGTCTCCTACCTCCTTAGGAGATGCATGGATGCGCCTGTGGTTGCCTCCTCCCCACCTCCTGAAAGGTTTCTGAGTTGATTTCAGAGGTAGTGTTTGCAGCTCCAAAGATCACACCCCAAATTCAAAGACAGGGCCTCTTATGGAGCTTGTTGCCCCTCCCCAAAGAGGGGGGAATGTGATGGCAGCTCCCCCCTCCACTAAAAATAATTCAGCATGTTGCTCTTATAAAGAATGAAGGGCCCTGGATGGTGGGATCGTCCCACACACCAAAAGGTGGTGGGCGGCTGACTCCCGGGCAGGATGCAGCCAGGCTGCAGGCCCCATCCCGGTCAGGGCACGTCGGGGGGCAACCGCTTGGTGTTTCTCACATCGGCGTTTCTCTCTCTCTCTCTCTCTCCCTCCCTCCCTTCATCTCTCTCTGAAATCAATTTAAAAAACACACCATATCCTCAGGTGAGGGAAACAAAAACAAAATAAAACAAAGTGGAATTGTTCCGTAAGATGTTGAATGTGTGGGACTGGAACTGGAGCTGAAGCTGGGACTGGCCTTCATCTGATGCTATGTTGCTGTTTAAAACACACTGAGAGAATCACCCTGCCCCCCAATTACTATTTCTAACATGACTTAAAAGTCAACAAAAACTATTTTCTTGGGCCCCCTCCTACTTGAGTTCTCAAGAGTGCAGCTGTAATTGTTCTGCTGGTTTGTTTTTTGAAGTATGAAAAATATTTGCTCTGCTTTCTTGTGTGTGTGTGTGTGTTTGCTTTTTTTAAATAGACGGAATCAGTTAGCCCCTTGGGGAGGAAGGAAGGATGGGAATGAGAAGGGGAGGCGACTGTCCCCCAGGATGGAAAGGAAGCCCCTCTCGAACTGATTGTAGAAACTGCTGGAGCCTCTCTGGCCCTGGAGGAAAAGACAGGCTATTTTGCATACTGAACATTTAGACTCCTCCTGAGAGCTATTCAATGGAAGGAGCTTTCCTCTTGAGAACAAAGAAAGAGTGGGCAACACCCTACGGCATGTAGGGGTGACATGGGAACTAGAGGGAAGTGGGGGGAAAACAAAGTAGTGGGGACGGGGGAGGGAGAGACTGCAAGGGCCTGTTTGTTCCCACCAGCTTCATCCAGGGCTGGCCTGGGGTCCTCCCCAGGAAAGAAACTTCTCGTCTTCAACGCTTGTTCCCCAGGAGCTAGGGAAGGGGCTCGGAACAGGCCCCCAGGACGTGCCGCTCTGGCGTGTGGATTATTGTGAGCTGAAGGCAACCCGGACACTGGGCTCGCAAGGAGCCTTGACCGCTCCCTGGAAGAGCTTAAATGCGGAGACTTG
The DNA here is from genome assembly GCF_964146895.1 of Miniopterus schreibersii. Lineage (NCBI taxonomy): Eukaryota > Metazoa > Chordata > Mammalia > Chiroptera > Miniopteridae > Miniopterus > Miniopterus schreibersii. The sequence continues at coordinate 9,646,379 of NC_138118.1, read as the reverse complement.
CCTAAAATAAGAGTTATTACCTCTTGCTGTTCCACCTCTTTTTTTTTCCTTTTCTTTCTTCTTATTTTTTCTTAATGGGAAGAGCTTTCCTGGTTGTTCTAATTATAAACATTTCCGATACTTATTGTGGAAAATTCAAACAGAACAGACAAATTTCTAAAAGTAAAAATTGAGTGAACTATCATGAGAAATAACTTTTTATGAGCTGTCTACAGGGCAGGGCAAACTTCTAATTACTGAACTTATGCCTAAGGACCCTCCGGTGGGCCTGTTGGACATTACAATGTTGTGTAAGTAGCTTTCTGCCTGATTTCTAAGTTTTAGATTGTTTTCCTGAGCATTGGCCAGATATCACCATCACATAAGCCACATGTTAAAAAAATGCTTTCTTCAAACAGCTTGCTCTTTAGAAGATTTTGACAGAGGCTTATGCAGTGGGGTAGTTGGTGAGAAGGATTTTTTTTTTCCTGGCTAGAGAATGGGTCCCAATCCGGACAACAGAGTCCATGCTCTCTTTCTATTTAGTGGTGCTGAACTTTGGAGGACTGTAGCCACATCATTATCTCTCCCTGAAAGAACATATCTGGAGTCTAGAAACAGTCATTCTGAAGTGTGACATATAAATAATTTAAACTGTGCAACTTGGTAGCAAATGTTATACAGCATTACTATGTCACTTATATGTTAAATAGATTTACTGTAATACCTGGAGAAGATTCCGCACATATCAAGGAGCCCAATGTCAGTCAAATTGCTGGGACTGCTATTCTTAGAAAATGACCTCAGTACTAGCTTCCACTCTGCCCATGAAGTTTTGTTTACTTTTAGTTATAAGAATAAGTTGTGAGTCCAGAACAAGCCACCCCAAGATGAGCCTCAGTGGTATGCAGATTACTTTGAGCTAAAGGCAACGTTAGCTGCAGGCTCAAGAGAAGCTCTACCCCTCTCTTAAACTACTTAGAAGAACTTGAATTAGGGGCTTTGCCCATCATAAGCTATTATCAGAGGTAAATTCTTTTGATCTATCTTTAGGGCAGGACAAACTTCTGTTTACTAAACATCTGTTCTCATCAGCTGCAATGCCCCTTTGAAATCCCCAAGGCCTATTACCTCATCCCTAACTCAGGGTGTCTTATAACTTCAATCCCCCTTCCTACCTCTGAAAGTCTCCTGCATGTGGGGTCTCGGACTCCCCTGTATGCAGAGTTTCCATACAGATATATGCACTGCACTAAATTTGGTAGTTTTCTCTTGCTAACCTATTTCATGTATATTTGATTTTTAGACCGTTCAGAAGAACCTTGAGGGTAGAGAAAAGTTTGCTTCTCCCCCCACAAAGTCCGGTTCCATAACTGTGTTTCCTTTCAGGTATTAAAAAGTTCAGTGTGATCTAAATCACATAGTCGATCATATCTCCTGTTCAAAGTTTTATTCTTCTTTCAAGTGTAGCTCTGTCCTGACACTGTCCTTCTCTTCAGTGATTCCCACCTCTTGGGAATTCAACCCTCCCACTCAAAACGGCTCTGACCTGTTTAAAGGTATTGTGGAAACGATGGCATCTGACTTTCAAGGCTAGGTCACAAAAGATATTTTGGTTTCTGACTTGCCATGTCTTGATTCACTTGTTCTGGGGATGCCAGCAGCCATGTCGGGAGTACACTCAAGCAGCCTTCTGGAGAGTTCCACGTGGTGAAGAACTGAGACCTCCTGCTCCCAGCCAGTATCTGCTCACGAGGCGCATGTGTGAGCCACCTTGGAAGCAGATTCTGCAGCCTTAGTCAAGCCTTCAGATGACTGCAGCCTCCACCAAATGTCGTGAGATAATGTCATGAGATACCCTGAGTCAGTAGCACCCAACGAAGCCACTCCCAAATTCCTGATCCACAAACTTATGAGAAAATAAATGGTTTAAGTTTAAAATTTTGGGCTAATCTGTTAGGCAGCAATAGATAGCTAATACATCTATGTATTCTCTTTGCTCCCTCTGGCTTCTCCATGGTCAAGATAGAGGAGAATTACAGAAGACAAGACTAATAACTTACCTAATTAGTGTTAATATAAGCTGGCTGGTAGTACAGCCCAAATACTGGATCTCTCACTAGGATGCAGGCCAGGAGTTCTTTAAGAGGCTCTGCTTGGACCCTGACCTGGGCAATATACCATCTCGCTGGATCATTGCAATGTCCTCCCATTCAGCAACTACTGGTGGAGTTGGACTCATGGTTTCCTATTGGTCCCCTCACCCTGGCAGGCTTCCCTCAGAGACAGGTTACTTATAAGGTCATCAAGAGCCCAGTTATCATTCTTTGATGTCTATTTAAGCTAAGGGAAATACATTTATTTATATTTTTTTATTATTTATTTATTTTAGAGGGAGACAGAGAGAAAGGAGAAAGAAATACATCAATTTGTTGTTCCACTTATTTATGCATTCATTGGTTGATTCTTGTATGTGCCCTGATGGGGGATTGAACCCACAACCTTGGTATATTGGGACAATGCTCTAACCAACTGAGCTACCTGGTCGGGGTGGGAAATACATTTAAATTTGCAACACAAGATGGTGCCTATGTAGGCGACCCCACTGTTACCTTCTGTGCTCCAGGAGAAAAGGAGGGACCAGTTTCTAGGCTCATAGAGGCTCCCAGATTCCAGCACAAATATCTCAAACTCTCCCAAGAACCTTCTCACATTCTATACACCAGTGACTTCACCGGGATGAGTCCATGAGTTTTTGTAGTTTACTAGGCACCCAAGAGGAAGGGAAATGTCCCTTTCCTCTTCCTGTAGGCACCCTTAATCTTTCCAAACAATCTTGCTGAAGACTTCTTTAGTCCTCCAGGAGTAGGGTGAGTAATCCTCCCCTCTGGCTTGATGTGGAGAAAGATCCTAAAAGGCCATCTGTGTTGGAAGTTTGCATGACAGAACTTGGAGCTGTAGTCTGGTTTGCCTGCAGAAGGGGGTTACAATAATGCTCTTAACTTGTTGCTCTTGGGCACTGATTGGTATGTGAATTCGAATATAAATGCAGCTGAGGAAAGTACACATTGAACGTGGCAGGTTTCCAGTGGTGAGTGGACATCATTGTTAGTGTTTTGTGTGAGGATCCAGACTGTATGTTGAGCATTTTTTAGAAAATGTATTGAATCTATTTTGAAATATAATAAAAATATATTAAAATATAAAAATAAAATTTTCCTTATAATCATGCTACCTTTTTATATGACTAGATTCTTTTTGTTTTTGTTTGTTTATTTTTATTTCCAAGTTTGGAAAGGTAGCTTTTGAGAGGGGAAAATGCATAAGATTTTAAGTCAGACAAATCTGGATTTAAATTCTATTCTCCTACTACCTTATTAAGTTAACCCTAGTTCTTTGAGTCTCTCACTTGTTGTTTGGAGACCATAATGTTAATTTTAAAATTTTTTTGCAAGAATGAAAGATAAGGCAATGTGCTTAGAATAGCATCTGGAAAAGAGACACTCAGCAAAGTACAGTTATTGTCATTATAAATGGATATAGTTTTTACATAGTTGAAATGTACTGTAGGTTAAATTTTGAGTTCTAATTTTTTATTTATCTAATCTTGTTTCAAAATGTTTTCTATGTGTGCTACAATAATCATACTTTTTACTTCGGTGACTAAAATATTCCAATATATTGATATTTTACAACTTATAAGCATTTTGTTATTCCCTAAAACTTAGGGTATTCATAGTTTAACACTTTTTCATATTTTTACAGTTTCAAATGATATGTTCTAAACAGATTTTTATATCTAGCTCTTTTTTTCTTATTTTAAATTACTTCTCTGAAATAAAACTCCAGTTGTGGGATTACCAAAGTGGGTCAGAGTGCATGAAAATTAAATGGCGCTTGATATGTAATCCCTACTGGAATATAGGGCACTGTCGAAATTATTTGTCCTTCCCGGGAGACCCTTCTGTTGGCCAAGCTTTTAGCAGAAATAGCTGCCACGGACAGAAAGTACCGCCATGTCACAATGGTTTCAGCCTGTGTTTGAGGACAGGTTGGCCTTCAAGTGTTGACCTTCAAGGGATCAGAATCTACCGCTGGGGTTGGAGCATGAACTGAATAGATTCAAACACAACACCTTTGTGATGAGGGATCTCGAGACTGCCATAAATTGCCCCCTGTGTAGCTACCGTGAAGTGACAGAGAAGGAGAGGTAAAATATAGGATTGGAGGTGCCAGCAGGAACCAGATCATGGTGATTCTGCATGTACCATGGACTGAATTGTGCCCCCTGACACACACAAAATAATTCACATGTCGAAGCCATAACTCTCAGCGTAACTGCATTTAGAGACAGGGTCATAAGAAGGGCAATGAGGTTTAATGACATCATGAGGGTGAGGCCCTGATCCAATAGGACGGTTGGTCTTACGTCTTTATTGTTGGTTTTTAAAAAATATCTTTATTGATTTCAGAGAGAGAAAGGGAGAGAGGGATAGAAACATCAATGATGAGAGAGCCATTGATCGGCTGCCTCCTGCATGCCCCCCACTGGGGATGGAGCCCGCAACCCGGGCATGTGCCCTGACTGGGAATCCAACCTCGATCTCCTGGGTCCTAGGCCGCTGAGCCACGCCCGGCCAGGCTTACATCTTTATTGTTGACTTGAGATTCATATCACTTGCTTCTAGCTTCTCCTTCTAACCAGTATTCCCTAGAGTCTAGTGCCTTGGCCCTGACACCCCGATTTCTAACCTGGTGCCTATCCTTCGTGTCTGCCTTCTGCAGTCTCCTCCAGGCCTCTCAATTGCACCCAGCCAACAGAATTTAAGCACTTCCCCAAGTGGGCCATGCTCTTTCTTACCCCAATGACTTGTCACAAGCTCTTCTTTGCCTGAAATACCTTCTTCTTTATTAAGTTAACCCAACCTGACCCTTTCACTCCATTTATCTCCTACAATAAGTCTTTTTTAGTCTCCCTGGTAACATTTGGCACTCCTTCCTCTGTGTTCCCATAAGGTATTGCTCATGGGGATATTTTCACATGACCATTTATCTACTCTTACATTCCCCTATGACTCAAGAGGTCTAGTGAGGAAAGGACTATGGGCTATTTGTCTCTGAATCTCAGAGCCCATTGGGGTACCTGGAACAGAGAGGATACTAAAGGAAAGATTATTAAAATGAATGAATGAACCCTAACTACTGATGCAGACCATTATGTAAGCTAAGCAGCTAGCAAACTGGAATCTGTTTATAACAGAAAATGGGTTGCAATGACAAGGACCAGCCAAAAAACACTATTCAAAGAATTGGGAGTAGGGTCATGCTGAGCTATGTCCAGCCAGGTGGCAGCATCAACCTGTATCTGCTGAAATGCTGGCCAGAGGGTTTACAGAATAAAAAATACTGAGCAGTCACTAGGTAACTGAGAAGCCCACTTGGGTCAATTGATTGACAGACTTCAGTTTTCCTTTCACCTAAGGGTATATGGAATGATAATGCCTGGCTTCCCAGTGGTCCCATAGGAAGCATCATCAATATTTCCAGAAGTCATCTTCTTTTTAAAATGTATAAATTATAAATGTATAAATTCTAAGCAATATAGGATGTATAAATTAATAAAATGTAAACAAAATTTGAATGTACGAATGATAAACAATAGTTGAAAGCAAAGTCCCATGTTACACCTCAAGTCAAGAAATACAACATTGCCAGCCCCCCTCACCTCCCAAGGGCCCTTTCCTGTTCACATCACCCTCTCATCCCCTCCTCAGAGGTGATCCCTATCATGACTTATGGCAACCATTTCTTTATCATTTTACCACCTCTGTACCTGCGTCAGTTTCCTACGGCTGCTGTAACAGATTACCACAATCTTGGGGGTTTGAAACAACACAAATTTATTATCTTAGGGTACTGTAAATTACAAGTTCAACACAAATCTTCCTGGGCTAAAAATCAAGGCGTCAGCAAGGCTGTGTTTATTTCTGGAGGCTCTAGGGAAGAATCCATTTCCTTGCTTTTTCTTTTCTTTTTTCTTTTCTTTTCTTTTCTTTTCTTTTCTTTTCTTTTCTTTTCTTTTCTTTTTAATATTTATATATTACTCTTATTTATTTATTTTATTTTTCAATCACAGTTTACTTTCAATATTATTCGATATTAGTTTCAGATGTACAGGAGAGTGGTTAGACAATCATGTACTTTACATATTTTACTCTTTTTTGAAGAAATCTGTGCAAAAGTATAAAGATCAAGTCTATAGTATCTTTTTTTTCTTTCTTTTTTTAAATTTTATTTTTGTTTAAAATATTACAGATGTCCCTTTTTCTCCCCAATGACCCGTTTCACCTTGTCCCTTCCCCCTCCCCTGTCCCTCTTCCCACCATTGTCCATGTCCTTGGGCTGTGCATATATGCATATAAATTCTTTGGTTACTCTCTCCCCCTCCACCCACCCACCCTTCTCCATCCCTCTGACATTCGTCAGTCTCATCCATGCTTCCATGTCATTAAATCTATTCTGCTCATCAGTTTATTAAGTTCTTTAGATTCCACGTATAAGCGAGATCATGTGATGTTTGTCTTTCTCTGCCTGGCTTATTTCACTCAGCATAATATTCTCCAGGACCATCCATACTGTCCCAAAGGGTACGAGATTCTTCTTCTTTACAGCTGCATAGTATTCCATGGTGTAAATGTCCCACAGCTTTTTAATCCCCTCATCTACTGATGGGCATTTCCTTGCTTTTTCCACCTTCTAGAGGCTGCCCAAATTCCTTGGCTGTGGCTCCCTTCCTCTGTCTTCAAAAAGAGCAAAGCAGCGTCTCTCCAATCCCCTTCCCATTGCCACATATCCTTACCCGACTCTTAATGCTTGCTTCAAAGAACCCTTGTGGTTACATTATCCACCTGGATAATGCAGGTTAAGCTTCCTTGTCTCAAGGTCTTTAACCTCAATAACATCTGCAAAATTCCTTTTGCCATGGAAAGCAACATGTTCACATATTAGAGTGTGGACATCCCTGAGGGGCCATTATTATGGGTACCCCAGTAACCATATCAAAAATCCATGGCTCACTGTTAACTGTTTTTGTGCTTTACATAAATGGACATAGTCTCCTTATATCCCACTGTATCTCGCTTCTTTTGCTCAGCACTATGTATGTAAGATTGACCCACATTCACTATGGCTGTAACTTTTTCATTGTATGAATACACAATTGATAGACTTTGGGGCTGTTTCCAGTTTGGGGCCTATTATGAATTATACGATTATGAACTTGGTCATCCATGTATACTCACTCATACACATGTGCACGCATTTCTCCAGGGCATATAAGCAAGAGTTAAATTGCTGAGTCAAAAGTTATGTGCATCTTCAACTTGACTTAGCTAATGCAGAATCCTTTTCCAAAGTGGTTATTTAAATTTACACTCCCATCAATAATGGATGAAAGTTCCCATCACTCCATAGTCTCATTCAACATGTTATTGGAAGATTTAAAATTTTTATCAATCTAGTGGGTACACAATAGTATCACCTTGTGGTTTTAATTTGCATTTTTCTGATTAATCACCAGATAGCATATTTTCATATGTTTATTGGTCACTTATATTTCTCCATAAAGAAACTGTCCAAATATTTAACCCATTTTTTACTGGGTTGTTTTTTGCCCTATTAATTTGCAGGAAGCCATTATACTTCTACGTACAATTTCTTTGTTAGTTATGTCTTCAAATATTTGATCTAATTTTATGTCTATTTTCTACTATTTAATAGTGTTTTTATGAACAGAAGATCTTTATCAGTTTTAACATTTATGGTTAGTGTTTCCTTTTTAAGAAAACTTCCCAAATGCTGAGCTCATAAAGATTTCCTTTTATATTACCTTCTAAAAGCTTTCCATTTTGTTTGTTATATTTGAGTCAATAATCCATCTACAATTAAATTTTGGTATGGTGCCATTAGGAGTTCAATGTTATTTTATTTTTTATGGATATTCAATTGATCCAGTGCTATTTATTAAACAGACCAGTTCTGCAGTGCCAACTCTTTCATAAATCAAGTGTTTATATACACAGGAGTTTGTTTATGGGCTTTCTAGTCTATTGCTACCAAACTAACGGGGTTCGTTTGCCTGTGGGCATCAAAGCCCAATAAGAAGTGAACAGAAGTTTGCAGCAAAGGAAGCAAGGGTTTATGTAGGGAATTGGCACCAAGCTCAAAGACACAGGTGAGCTACTGCTTTATAACCCGGCTCCCCATGGCCTCCAGGTGATGGATTATGTAGGGGGAAATCATTAGTCACGGTAGCTCTGGGAGATGGGCTCCTGGGCTCTACCCCTTGGTCCAGGCTGAGGCAGGGAGTAGTTGATCATTGAGTCATATCCTGATGTCAGCCATGGCATCATTCTGTCTAGTTTTGTGAGGATGTGGTTGGTAGGGTTGTTCCACCTTCATGGGTCTGAGGCTGAAACACAACTGAGGTCGAGATGTTACCTCTATTTTGGCCAAAACTATGTTCCCACTGCCAACAGACCTGAGGCTTTATTTTTAAAACAGTTTGACACTGAGCAGAAGCTGGTGGCCTGAGTGCTTAATGATAAAGGAGTGGGCATGCAGTGTGTGCAGGTGTGGAAGGGTCCGGTTGGAAGGAAAAAATGCGTCACCGTGCTATTGGACTAGATGAGGCTAGTGTGAATGAAAGAGAAAATTATATTAAAGAAATAAAGTTCCTGTGTGGTGACACTGTCTCATTGTTTCAGTTCGCAACCATTGCAATAGAACCAGACGATCATAATGACCATAGTTTTATAGTCAGTAATGATATCTAATGACAGAATAAGACTTTGCATTTTGTTCTTCTTTGAAATAGATTTAGCTGTTCTTGGCCCTTCCATGTTTAGATAAATTTTAGAATCAAATGGTCAATATATACACACGTTACATTGAATCTATAGATCAACTGGGGGGGAAAATAGATGTTTTTACATTATTAAGTATTTTAAGTCATAAACATGACACATTTCATCATTCAAATAGGTGTTTTAACGTCCCTCAATAAAGTTTTACAATCACCCCAATGGAGTTCTTTCACATCTTTTGTTAGATTTATTCCTAGGCTCATATTTTTTTATGCTTTTACATCAAAAGCATCTTTTTTCAAATTTTGTTTGCTGAATTTTCCTATTACATAGAAATACAGCTAATTTTGGTTTTTGAGTTTGTATTTGCCAGTATTGATAAACCCTGTTATTAGTCCTAATATTTTTTCTGTAGATTTTTAAACTTTCCATATACACAATTAGATTACCTCCAAATAATAATAGTCTTCTGCCTTCTCCTATACTTATGCCTTTGACTTGGTTTTCTTGCCCTTTGCACTGGCTAGAATGGTTAGTATTTAATAAAAGTACTGCCCTGCTGGTGTGGCTTAGCGGTTAAGCATCAACATATGGTCCAGGAGAACTCGGTTTGATTCCCAGGTTGCGGGCTCGATCCCCAACAGGGGGCGTGCAAGAGGCAGCCGATCAATGACTCTCATCCTTGATGTTTCTATCTCTCTCCTTCTCCCTTCCTCTCTCTGAAATCAATAAAAATAAATTTTAAAAAATTTTAAATAAAATAAATAAATAACAATTATACACCAGACACATTTTAAAAATAGTAGGACAGATTCCCCCCCCACACACACACATGCACACATCTGCCTGTGTTGTGAGCAGCAGGTGGGACACATCCGGAGATAGTTAAAAAAAATTTTTTTAAATTGTAAACCAGGGTTTTGGTGAAGCAGTCTGGTTGGAACCCTTGGGAGCTCAGATGTAGGGATCCAGAGCAGCAGGAAGAAGACCCCAAAGCCCATGAAGAGCTAAGCCACCAAGGAGATGAGCTCTTTGTAGATGTCCCAGGCGTTCTCGTAAACAAAGAACCAGGCGGTGAAGAACATGCCAATGGGGAATAGTAGCACGGTCAGAAGGGGGGTGACAGACAGGTCCGCTGGGCTGGCATATCTGTTCATAGCTTTTATTGTCATTTTGCCAGGCAGAGGGTAATCCCCCCTTGGCCACCCAGCAAGACATATTTTATTCAAGCTATCCCAGTAGGGGAAAGAGACCTTGGTATAGAACTGAACTCAACTCACAACACAGCATGCTGGGGATTTATAACCTACAAGCAGATTGAAGGGGTCAGCGAATGGAAAAGTACTAAGAGGAACTTGATTCAACATCAAGGGTAGGGGGAATTCTTGCTAAACTAGCCTAACGAGATTTCTGCTAAAGGCAGGCCAAGGAATTAGCTACCGAGTGTGAGAAATAAGGAATTTCATCAGATATCCAGGGTGCGAGATTTTCACTGAAATGACTAAGCAGGATTCTTGTTAAGTGGGCTCAGCAAGCAAGGCATGAAAGCATAGGGTGGAGACCTAGTTGAGCACAGGCCTCCAGGAGCCGGACTGAAGTTCTTAACTGGGCTCCCATAATACTCCCTTTGTTCCTTCAGCCTTGGTTGCTCATTTCTGAGTTGCCTCACCCGCCTGTGGTTTCTCAACATTTTTATCACTTATGTGATTACTTTCCTTCTACTTTGTGGTTCTTGTTACACTTGTTAATGAAGTATAACATTTATAGAAAAGTATGAAACCCTAAGCGTATATGAATCCTAAGTTTAATGAATTTCCACAAAGTGAAAACACACCCATGAAAAATCATCAAGATCAGGAGTTGCAATCTGAGCAATACCCCAGGAATCCTTCCCTTGTCCTCTTGCAGTCAAAACTCTGCCAAGGTTATCTTTCTGAGATCATAAGTTAGTTTTGCATGTTTTTTATTGTTATACAAATAGAAAAATACTGTATGGATGTTTTCATGCCTTTCTTCTTGGCCCAACATTATTCCTGTAAGATTTATCACTGTCATGTCTGTTCGTAGTTTATTCATTCTAGTTGCTGTACAGTGTAGCACTGGGTGAATATACTATTTATCCATTCCACGGGTCATGAATATTTGAGCAGTTTTCAGATTTGGAGTTGAATAGGGTTGCTATGAACATTCTTGTGTGTTGCATTTAGTGAACATAGTATGCATTTCTCTTGGATATAGATGTAGATGTAGATAGATAGAGACAGGTAGAGATATAGAGATAGACAGAAATAGAGATAGAGGTAGAGAGAGATAGAAAGAGATAGACATAGAGAGATAGAGAGAGAGATAGAGATAGAGATAGATAGAGATAGAGATAGAGAGATATAGACATAGACATAGACATAGAGACAGAGATAATAGAGAAATGCAAATGCTAAATCACAGATGTGCTTACGTGCAGTTAGTACATACTACCAGTTTTATCAAAGTAGTTGTACCAATTGACAACTCTTCAAAAGTAATGAGAGTTTCTGCCCAGCCTGCGTAGTTCAGAGGTTGAGCATCGACCTAGGATCCAGGAGATAGAGGTTCGATTCCCCGTCAGGGCACATGCCCAGATTACAGGCTCGATCCCCAGCAGGGGGAGTGCAGGAGGCAGCTAATCAACGACTCTCTCATCATTGATGTTTCTCTCTCTCTCCTTCTCCCTTCCTCTCTCTGAAATCAATAGTGACATTAAAAAAAACAAAAAAGTAATGAAAGTTCCAATTGCTTCCCATGCTCACCAATACTTTTTCATTGTAAACGTTCTTATGGGTATGTAGTACCATTGCATTATGATTTAAATTTGCATTTCTCTAATAAGTAATGAGGTTACCACCTATTTATATTATGTCATTTTAAATGCTTATCTCATTTAAATATACATTAAAGTTCCATTTTCTTGTTTGACTGATGTACCTAAAATGAGGAATAATAAATTTTAATGTTTTTTTTTTCTTTTTCTTCTCCCAATAAGGTAAGAAAGTAGAGAACTTTCTTACCTTATTTGATATTTAAAATATTTATAATTTTGCCCTGGCTGGTGTGGCTCAGTTGGTTGGAGCATTGTCCCATACACCAAAGGATCATGGGTTTGATTCCCAGTAAGGGCACATACCCAGGTTTTGGGTTTCATCCCCGGTCAGGGTGCATATGGAAGGCAACTGATTGATGTGTTTGTTTTTTTCTCTCTCTCTCCCTAAAAATCTATAAGAACATATTCTCAGAGGAGGATTAAAAAAAAAATTATAAAATGTTTATAATTTTAAGTTTTATTTCTCAGCCTTAAATTATATGCATTGACTCCTACGGAATATAGTTAAGTTAATCACCAAACTTATTCTGCCTCAGAATCTGTATCCCCTTTAACCTTCCTAATTTTTGGTAGTTATATTGTTTTCAGAGTGTACATTATTTATATTCTTATTTATAACTCGGTCCTCATATTCTCAGTTTCAGTTCTAAGTTGAATATATTCAATGTTCCTTGCCAGTCTATTTGTAATACTTTCCTCAATCATATTTTGGAAGATTATAATTCATCCTCTGGAAATTTTTTAAGAACGTTTGACAGGCATAACATTTCTCAAATTATTGAATGTCAAACCATCTTCTGTTTTTAAGCTTGAAAGACATGACAAGATTTTATTTTATTTTATTTTTAAATTTATCTTTATTGTTGAGAGTATTACAGGTATCCCATTCCCCCCCCCCAGTTGAGCCCCTCCACTTCACTCCCACCCCCTCCCCAGGCCTTCACCCCGTTATTAACTGTGTCCATGGGTTATGCATATATGCATGTAACTTCTTTGGATAATCTCTTCCCATCCTCCACCCCCTTCCCTCTTCCCTCTGAAATATGATCGTCTGTTAACTGCGTCAATGTCTCTGGATCTCTTTAGTTCGTCAGATTCTTTTGTTCATTAGCTTCTTCTTAAAGACAACCCTTCAACTTTTCCTGTAGTGCTGGTCTGGTGGTGATGAACTCCTTTAGCTTTTTCTTCTCTGAGAAGCTCTTTATCTGACCTTCAGCTCTAAATGATAGCTTTGCTGGGTAGAGCAATCTTGGTTGTAGTTCCATGTTTTTCAACACTTTGAATATTTCTTGCCACTCCCTTATGGCCTGCAAGGTTTCTGTTGAGAAATCAGCTGACATTCGTATGGGGGCTCCCTTGTAGGTAACTAACTGCTTTCATCTTGCTGCTTTTAAGATTCTCTCTTTGTCTTTAACTTTTGGCATTTTAATTATGATGTGTCTTGGTGTGGGCCTCTTTGGGTTCCTCTTGTTTGGGACCCTCTGTGCTTCCTGGACTTGTAAGTCTATTTCTTTCCCCAGGTAGGGGAACTTTTCTGTAATTATTTTTTCAAATAGGTGTTCAATTTCTTGGTCTCTTTCTTGTCCTTCTGGCACCCCAATAATATGAATGTTGGCCCTCTCGAAGTCGTCCCAGAGGCTCCTTAAACTATGTTCATATTTCTGGATTTCTTTTTTCTTTTTGCTCTTCTGGTTGGGTGTTTTTGTTTCCTCATGTTCCAAATTGCTGATTTGATTCTCAGTGTCCTCTACTCTACTGTGGATTCCCTGTAAATTATTCTTAATTTCAGTTTGTGTAGCCTTCATTTCAAATTGGTACTTTATTATGTTATCGATTTTCTCAGTTATTTCTTTAATAGTCTGCTTAAACATCCTTATAAACAAAATTCTGAACTCTGTATCTGTTAGCTTGCTTGGATCTATTTCATTTAGTTCCTCTTCTAGAGATTTCTTCTGTTCTTTCCTTTGTGACATGTTTCTTTGCCTCCACATTTTGGCTGCTTCCAGGTGTTTGTTTCTATGTATTAGGTAGAGCTGCTATGTGTCCTGGAATTTGTACAGTGGCTTTGTGTAGTAGGTGTCCTGTAGGGTCCAATGGCTCAGCTTCCCCAGTCATCTGAGCTGGGCCTTCCAGGTGCTCCCCTGTGTGGGCTGTGTGCTCTGACCTGTTGTAATTGAGCCTTGGTTGCTGTTGGCGTCACTGGGAGGAATTGACCCCTAGGCCAATCAGCTGTGAGGACCAGCTGCAGCTACAGCCAAAGAGCTGCTGTGCTGGAGACACCCCTATGGAGCAGGATTTACTTCAGTGGGGCTTTGGTGTTCACCAAGTGCACCCCTTGAGTGTGTCACTTGTGGATGTGGTAGGGTTGTAATCCAGCGTGGTCGAGTCTCACCTTTGGGTGCACTGTCTCTGGGGTCTCTGGGGAGGTGCAGAGTCAGCCTGTGCCAGTGCCTTGCCCAGGGCCACCCAGCATGAGCTACTCAGCAAACCGTAGTTGGCTGCTCCTTGTGCTGGGCTTGGAGGTGCCCAGAAGAGGCCCAGCTATGAGCCAGTGCAGCTGCCGCTAGTGCCAGCCTGGGGCCGCTTATCAAGCCATATGGAGCCCGCTGCTGCTTGTTTGAGAGATTTTAGGAAAGTCCTAAGCATGGGGTTGGAGAGGCCACTTGCACAGAAAAGCCCCTGGGAATGGCCTGGATGAGCTGCAGGCGGGGAGGGGCGGGGCCTCTGGGAATCACGGGGCGGGGCCAAAGGTGTGAGTCACGTGCTGGAGACTCAAATATGGCGCCTGCCCGCGGGCTGTGTGCGGGGAGGACTCGCCACAGGAGCCGTGGCCTCTGCCAGCCCTTCTGCCTGGGAGGAAGCCGCCCTCCAGCTCTCGCCCGGATCTCAGGCAGGTTAGTCCCTCCCCGAGTGTCCCGGGTCCTTTCAGGCTGCTCCCGGCGCTGGGCTCAGAGGGAGCGTCCGAGTGAGTCCGCGCCGGGCCCTTTAGAGGAGCTGCTGGGGCTCCCGCAGCCTCCCGACCCTCAGGGACAGTCCCCGCTGGTTTCACAGCCCGGAGTTGTGGGGACTTCTCTTCCCGGCCCTGGAGCCCTGGGCTGGGGGCCTGCTGGGGGCTGGGATCCCTCACTCCTCCGGGAAACCCCCACCGCCAAGATGTCCTCCAGGGTTTCAACCGTGGCACTGGGTGTGGGCCTGCGGCTGTGTCTCCGGGATCCAGCCCGATCCGCCCGCGTCTCCGCCCCTCCTACCAGTCTCGGTGCTTCTCCAGTCCCCGGTCATAGGGCTTCTGTTCAGCCAGATTTCAGGAGACTCTGAGTGATGGTGGTTCTGTATTTTAGTTGTAATTTTGATGTGGTTGCTGGAGGCGGGGGTTGCAGCTGCTACCTACGCCGGCATCTTATATCCTCCGCCGACATGACTAGATTTTAAACCTGTGGTTTACATGCTTTCTTTCTATGTGATCTTAAAAATGCCACCCAATTGATTCTTGTGTTGAATACTGACAATCACAAATCACTTTTCTCTGGGCCCTCAGAGACGCGTTGCTCCCTACAAACATGTAAGCTATGTGACTGTTTCTGTAGTTTCAACCTATTCTGCTCTCTAATCAACCTGCTTCCAAGAAGGCTTCTACCACCAGCCCTATTCATCTCAGTTTCTTCACCCATGGCTGAAAATGAGGGATGCAATTATTTGTACATCAGATTGAGCCTCCTACACTAGGATAATATTATTGCTGGAACATTCTGAGATCTACCACCACTGAGCTTTTGAAATTCATTCTGCTTCTCCACTTGACTTTCTCGCCTGAGGCTTTGGCCAAACTCAGTTGATTTTAAAAGCTTTACATGTACTTTGGAGTATGCAGATTAAATATGTCTCCTAGTTTCATCAAAAATGGAATACTCAGGGTTTCTTTTACTCTTCTATTGCTTTTGTATTACTTTCAGGTGTAAAAGAGCAAGTCATGTTTACACCAAAAAGCTCAGAAAGAGATTTCGAAGAAAACTGAAGATAAGGTTCCAAAATCAGAGTGAGATAAAGATAATCTTAAGCTTCATCTTTTTGACAACACATTATGAACCTAACAATGTGTTCTATGGAAAGATGAGATTAAGATTTCTAATAAAAAGTCCAGTGAGTTTTTTGGTGTCCTTGAAGGTAGCTTTTGTGAAAAGATTATTTCAGGTGTCACTTTTGCTTTCAAATCCAGTATTTTATTAAAGTAAATTCAAAAGTTAGTTTCTATTTCTTAGACAAATTAGATTTGTAAATTTTATTAGGCTAATCATAAATGCACAAATTTCAACAATTACTTTTGAATTTTTTTAAGCACTTAATATTGTAATCATTTTAATGTCTTTGTACATTCAACATATTCCATTTTCTTTTCAACAATTTCAATTGTATAATGAAAATAAGCTTTCCCAAATACTTCTATAATTTATAAATCCAATATTGTAAATTGTTACATATTTGGAATGTGAATCCTAATTATATTATATATACTAAGAAATTACTCAGTTACACATTTTAAATTGTAATCTCAAGGCTGCTATGCCAAATTGCTCTATAAAATTCCAAGTAAGTTATTAAAACACTTCATATGTTACTGAACTAAAGTGGCTCTGTAACAGAGAATAAAGAATATATAATCTTTTACTAACCAAAATAAATGTACTAACAAGCCTGTTGAAATAGAAGCAGGAAAAAGAAATTTTTGCTAACAATCTCTATTTTAGACTCCATTTTAGTACATTGCAGAGACCAGCAGTTCCAGTTTCTGTCTGAATAGGAGTTGACCAACCACAGAAATTCAGCTGACACAGGTCGATTCAACACACTGATGCCAAGATCCTTATTGAAACCAGCCTGCATGTCCCTACTTCCCCTCTCTTTCCTTATAAAAGTCACCGGCTTAACCAGAGATGTTAAGATGGTTTTTAGGACAGGAGCCCACCACCTTCTCAGGTCGCCAGTACCTGAATAAACCTCTTTCCTTTTCACTAGCACCTTTTTCCTGAGTATTGGCTTTCACTGTGGCAGGTGGCCCAACCTGCGTTCAGTAACAGCATGTTTGCCTGTGTGCATCAAATCCCAGTAAGACATGAACAGGAGTTTGCAGCAAAGAAAAGAAAGGTTTATTTAAGGAATTGGCACTAAGCCTGGAAACACAGGTGAGTTAGTGGTCTAAGACCTGGCTCCCCAATGACCTGTAGGAGATAGATTATATAAGGGAAAAATCATTGGTCATTGTGACTAATGGAGTTGAAGTTGTGGGCTCTACTGATTGTTTGAGGATAGGGTAGGGAGTAGCTGATCATTGGATCAGATCCTGATGTCAGCCATGGCGTCATCCTGTCTGATTTCATGAGGGTGTGGTCAGTAGGGTAGGTCTGCTTTCTTGGGCCCACGGCTGAAACACAACTGAGGTCAAGATGTTATTTTTGGTCTGATGGAAACTCTGTTCCCTTCATCAGCAGACCTGAGATCTTTTCTTAAGACAATTTGATGCTAACCAGAACCTGATGGCCTAAGGGCAGGAGTAGATGAGCAGTTAGTGCAAAGGTGGAGAGATCTGGTTGAAAGAAGGCAAGTAAGTCATGGTGCTATTAGACTAGAAAAAGCTAGCTTGAATTAAGGAAAAAGTTATATATTAAATGAAGTTCCTGTGTTGTTACACATATACATAGATAATTTCCAAACTGAAAATTAGCAATTGTATCAGTTCAGTTTACTTCATCCTCATGGTATTTAATTCTAAATCTTTATGGGATATGCACTAAGGAGATACACTTGGTATTACTGTTGTAGCTGGCTGAGATTGTATATCAACCAGACATTTAATTGGAACATGAGATGAGATAATTAGGGAAATTTAATTATGGACTAGGTTTTAAGTTATATTAAGAAGTTAATAATTTTTAGGCACAAATGTTATTGTGGTTAAGTATCAAGTGTCCTCTTTTTGAGATACCCTAATGAAATACATAGGGGTGAAACAATTCAGTGTCTCTATTTTACTATAAAATACTTCTAAAATTAAGAAAATATGGCAAGGAATTAGCAATTATTAAATCTGTAATGGACATATGAATGTTTATTATAGATGATAATATAATTTTTCAAATGTCTATCACTCATATTTTGCATAACTAAACCATTTTAGAAAACCAAAAAATTATTTAATTTGGCCTAAATTTATTAACAGCTTATGGGGGAAAAAATCCTAAAAAGCACATTTTAAAATATTATAGACACTTTATTTCTAGTTTCTTTTCCTTTTAGCTCAATGAAGCAAGACATCTCTAAGTTAGTAACAGGTGTGCAAGTTAATAGTCACTGATAACTCTTAATAAGGCCTTTTTGATACACTTCCTAAGAACTGAGTAAAATAATGCCTTTAATAAATAGATAACAAATCTTTTTGCAAGTCAGATGATTTCTAATTATTTGCTTAACAAATTGGGGGATTTAATTGAGTTGCCATCTGATAACTCATTAAAAACAATTTTCAACAAAGAAAACTATCAAAAATAACTCAGAAAGCATCCAAAAAATTGATTGGCATTGCTAAAATAAAACTCCTTCCATTTTCATCTACATATTTATACACTCATGTTTTTCTTAATGCTTATTTCTCTAAAGATGAAAAACAGGACTAGGTTCGATGCTGAACCCTCACTCATTCTAGCAATAAGTAGCAGTTTTGACACAGATAAATGAAATAATTGGGGAAGGAGCATCATTCATCTTATTAAGAGATGCCTTCCCATCAATTATTAACTTTTTTTATTTGGTAATTATTCATCAAAATGTAAAATATTTATGCTACTTTGATTACTTGTGAATTTATAGTTGTACTGATAGCCCAATCAAGAAATTTTTTAACAGTAAGAGCCAAACTGTTGTAAGTGTTGGAAAATAGTATTTATGTATACATATGTATACAGGTGTTTCTCAATTTATGGCAGTGTTATGGCCAATAAACTCGTAAGTTGAAAATATCACAATTCACTCATTTCTAAATCTTTACTCCTTTTATTTTCCAACTGCATGGAGAAAAAAATATTGTTAGAAGAAAGCAAGAACCAGGTGTGTTTATCTTTGTTAATTCAGAGGAAACTTTTATTTTTCCATGTTTAATCAGTAAGACCTGGTTTCTGACGCTTTGTTTCAAGTAACTCTAAAGAGACACCTTCCCGACAGCTCCTACCAGTAGGGTATTGACAGGCCACTCCTGACAATTTTATATTAGGACAAATATGATGTCAACATACATACAAACATATATATATTTAAACGTGGAAAAGAGCAGGTTACAAAATAGCATATTCAATATAAACCCAATTTTTAAAAAAGAAAATTGCAGAGAAATAAATGACTTTAAAAATATAGAGCCAAATGTTAATGATGTTCATATTTGTAGATGGAGTAAAGAATATTATAGTAGAAAATTATTTCAAAACACGGCCTCAAATTTTTTACCCTCAATATTCCATAGTGACGGCCTCTCTTGGTCAGAATTGCTGCACAGAGACTATACATTTGGACTGTTGTATGTAAAAATCAGAGTAGAAAGCTGTGTCAGTCAAAACATAGAGATTACAGTCAGGAGAAATTCAGCTCTGCACCAGACTACACTAAAATGATTAGAGAAAAATGTGCTTGCCAAAAAAATTTAAGTCTGAGTCTAGAAAGTGAGGGAAGAGAAAACTCACTGCAGTGCCAAGTTAAAACTGTCAGATATGGGGAGGCCACAGTATGGCACAGACAGATGGAGACAGGAAAGACAGGACCTCCATTCTCCGTGAGGATCCTACCACCGCACCTGATAGTCTAGGCCTCTGTCCATCACTCCCTACATAAACGAAACCCAGTTAAGGAGCTTTTCAAAAGCACAAGCATCCCAGCATTTGGATCCCTATAAATGGGAGCTGCCTCACGTGTTACTTTTTCTTAGGATTCCATGAAAACACCCTCCCAGGTATGCGCCTCTGCTTAGGAGCCCCCTGTAGTTGCACAGACTTGGACCTGGAATTTTATCGGGGGGCAAATATCTTTACCTTCTTTTGTGGATATTTTCTAGATAATTAAAGGTGAGAGAGGGTGTAGATTTTTTTAATCTTTGGGGGAAAAATATTCACTCATTTTTTCATATTATTTTGTTTCCCTAAAATAGCCTTGGGGGGGAGGGAGGGAATACTGTCTGTTATCAAGAAGTTATTGAGAATCTTATAAATGCTTTTTAAAAATTGATTTTAGAGAGAGAAACATCAATTTGTTGTTCCATTTATTTATGCATTCATTGGCTGATTCTCGAATCCTGACCAGGGATCAAACCTACAACCTTGGTGTATCGGGACGATGCTCTAACCAACTTAGCTACCCCGCCAGGGCCTATTATTGAGAATTTTAATTAGAGTTTTCTGAAGTTCAAACACAACACAGCTGGCTCTGTTTTCTCCTTTTTTTACTTATTTCAACTTTCTCCAGTGAGCATGTAATTACTTTCAAGTACAGAAAAATTAATGTTATTAATTTTTAAAAATATTTTTAATTTATATTTAGAGAGAAAAGAAGGGAGAGGAAGAGAGAGAGAAAAGCATCATTGTGAGAGGGAAACATCAATCGGCTGCCTCTTGCATACCCCCTGCCCTACCCAGGATGGAGCCTGCAACTCAGACATGTGCCCTGACTGGGAGTCAAACCAGCAAACTTTCTGTGCATGGGATTTCTATTTATGGGTATAAGAGGCTATATCGTATTAAATCTGAATGCTTGAAAAGTAGTTAATTGTAGCAAATTGTATTTCCCCAGAATGGTCACAACATTATCTCCCATTCCTTGGGCCCATCTACAATGTGACCTTGACACACTTCCCATCATGAACTGGCATCTGTTTTTCAGCTTTTCCTTCCCCTTACTCTGGGCTGAGCTGTGGCTCACTTGGAACATTTGTCACCTTCTATGTAGAATTTGGTGGGAGGGATGTGGCCCGACTTTCAAGGCTAGATTAGAAAAGACGCTGTGGCTTTTGCTCTGCTCATTGGAATACTTGACCTTGAAGCCTGCAGCTGCCCTGTTAGCCGTCCAACTGCCCCGAGGACCAGCCCACCCCGTGCAGAGAGATGGCACAGTGAGACCCTGAGACAGAGGGAGCGGGGGATTTTCTCGGCCAGCTTCCACCTGCTCCAGCCCTCCCGTTCCAGCTCCAGTCACCATCTGAGGGCAACCTCCTGAGGGACCCCAAGCCAGACCCACCCAGCTGAGCCTTCCTGTATTCCTCACCCACAAAAATTATGTGTGTGTTAAAGCAAAAGTATTTTTGCTAAGAGATGTGATTAGGCAGTCCCTGTCTTCTCACTGGCCCTATGCTTACTGATGATTGCATTTCAAAAGAATGTCTCCTGGACGGCCGGTGTGGCTCAGTGGTTGAGCATTGACCTACAATTCAGGAGATTAAGGTTTGATTCCTGGTCAGGACACATGCCGGGGTTTCGAGCTTGATTCCCAGTGGGGGGCATGTAGGAGGCAGCTAATCAATGACTCTCTCATCATTGATGATTCTCTCTCTCTCTCCCCCTTCCTCTCTCTGAAATCAATAAAAAAAAAAAAGTCTCCCAAGTCCTTGGGAAAGACATTCTTGAGTTGTAGAAGGGACAAATACAACTCAAAGGGACAGCGAAAGGATTTACAATTGCAGCTTTTCTAAAGCAAATGCTCTAAGGAGAGGGAGGACGGGTGCCGATCACCAGGCTTTGGCTGGAAGAAACAGTCCATTCTTTTGGCAGCCCTGAGCTTTTCCAGGCTGAAACGTACCGGGGAAGGGTTGTCCCAAGAACAAGGCCTTAGGCTGCCAGGAGCCTCGCAGAGCTCAGTCAAGCCTCTTCGTTGGAGTGCAGGAGGGTCACAGAGTCCTTTGTGCCGTGAGTTTTTGCAGTTCTCACCTGTTGCACAGCAATGGATCACCATTTTCTTCCCTGATGGTGAAGCGCGGCCGTCACAAAAACCTCAAGCACAGGGCATTTGGCGTTAAGCCTGGGCAGAAGGAGGAGGCTGGAAGGTCCTCGAGGAGACCGTTGGCCAGTGACGGCTTACCCGGGGAGCGAGGAAAATGCTCTTGGAAGCTGGAGGGGTAGCAGGAAATTGCACACACTCTTGCTGCAACAATGTGGAAAATAGAAAGTGTATCTGATATACTCTATGATCTCGCTAAGGAGACTTCCAGGCAGAATATTGAAAATGCCTCTTACCTTCTATTGGCTGCCTGTAAGATACAGATAGAGGTCAGCTTAAAAGGGAACTGTTCCATTTTTAAGGTAACTGAGAGGAAATATAAAGGATCGGGGTGGGGGGTGGGGGGTGTCCAGGACTTGCTACATTCAAAAGTAAAATTATTTATTTCCAGATTTTCCGGCCAGCACAAGTTCCTCAAGATATATGGCTGTATATGCTTTGATTGCCTCTTCTAGAATAATATATTTGTAATATAACTTTTATCAACAGAAAAGGAAAATAATTTGACCTTTTCTCTAATATAATTGAGCAAAATTATTTAATTATTCATAGTTTTGACTAGGTATTAATGGAGACTAAATCATCCACCTATAATTTTATACAGGTGAGTGTTTATACCCCAAGTTGGTAATATTGGTGAAAAGGAGCTGGAAGAAATCAGAGCTTACTTTAAAGATGCAACTTCGAGAAGAAATGCCCTAAATGCATGTTTCCCTCTTCCTCCCCTCTAAATAAAACCATAAAAATAGATAACCATGAAAGGACTCTGAAAGACCGCGAAAAGAAGGCACACTGTCTAGGGGCCTGAGGACTAAGGAACACGAGGCAGTGAGTTCCCTGGGTCTTTTCTTTGTCTCTCATATATCTCAAATTAAGTGTCGGAGAGGGACTTGGAACCACCAACAGGCATAGACCCAAAAGAAGCCCCAAGAAAAGCATGCTCCCTCTGGCCCGAGGACCAGCAGTGGGCAGCTCAGCACACACCTAGCAGGCGGCTCGCCCATCGCTCCAAACCAGCTGCACCACGAGGGCTGTCAGGCGAGGGAGAGACAAGGCCAGTATCTCCCCTTCTTCCTGGCGTTTCCACCCTCTTTTCCCCTGAAGGAAACCAAAATATGCCTCATTGACATAAAAATTATTTTGAGCTGAAGGCAACTAAGAAGCAGCAAAGGCAGAAAAACTTCCCCCTTGTCCGCATGAAGGGAGGATTTAAATTCTCCTGTTACTGAAGACAGACTCTCATCAGCCCGAAGATGGCACCAGAGGAATCTCCAAACAGGCCCCACTCCATTAGGTCCCTCTCATATACAGTATTTATCTTCCCAGCTGTGACCCTTGGAAGCCTAAAACTGCTTTCCTCTGTCCCTCCCTTCTCTACAAATGTGTTGGTTTTTGTTGCGAAGGCTACCTAAGCTGGAACCCTAAATTGCCATTTTGAGTTCGTTTTGGCTTACGTTTCTCTCATGTGATGTGGGCTGCGTGAGTTTAAAAATCTGTTTTTCTCTTTTCTATTCTGTCTTTTTGTTAGTCTCAACTAAAAACCTAAGATGAGTAGAGGTAAAATTTTGCCTCCCCTATACGCCTTTACCTCACCACAGTGACTCAGGTAGGCTCTCCTCTGCCCTGAAGCAACAATAGAGACGAGATGGGGACCCCACCAATACCTGGAAGCCCAGAGAGTGGAAGTGGGAAACTGTCTCTGTCCCATGTCCCATGGGCCCTGGCATTCATCACCTCCTGCCCAGAAGGAAGGTAGGCCCAGGGAAGTTCCTTTCAACTGCATGGCACGAGCAGGGATTGAGCAGAACCCCCACCAGCATCAAGCCACTCAAAGATTGCTCTCCCCCTTGGGGACCTGCTGGTATCTCCCCCTAACAACATGAGGACCAGAGAAGGGTATTTGGCCCCAACCAGAGGCACCAATGGGAACTGCAAGAGCCCTAGCAGCCCCAGGTGAACTAAGGAGACCAGAAGAGCACTGCAAGAGTTCTGAAAACTAAATGTCATTGGAACCACAGCCCACAAAAGTAAGCCAAGACCTACATCTTAATTATCTGCTAAAATACAGGCTTTAAATAGGATTCAGTCTCCTAACAATATTCAAAATGCCTGGGATACAATAGAAAATGACTAGTCATACCAAGCACCAGGAAAATCACAAATTAAATGAAGAAAGACAACTGCCAGTATTAAGGTGACTCAGATATTGGAGTTATCTGACAAAGGTTTTGAAGCAGCCATCATAAAAAGATGTTCTTACCAGCAATTACAAATTTTCTTGGAACAAACAAAAAATAGAAAATATCAGCCAAGAAAAATATGTTTTAAAAAATGGAAACTATAAAACTGAAAAATATAGTAACTGAAATAACTCACTGGATAGGCTCAATAGTAAAGTGGAAATGACAGAGGCTAGAATCAGAAACTTGAATACTGACCGACAGATTTTACTTACTCTGAACAGCAAAAAGAAAAAAGATGGAGGGAGGGGGAAAAAAGGAAAGAAAGTCAGGCCAGCATGTCTCAGAGCATCTACCTACGAACCAGGAGATCATAGTTCCATTCCCAGTCAGGGCACATGCCCAGGTTGAGGGCCTGATCCCCAGTAGGGGGTGTGCAAAAGACAGCTGATCAATGACTCTCTCATCATGGATGTTTCTCTCTCCCTTTCCCTTCCTCTTTCTGAAATCAATAAAAATAATAAAAATAATAAAAGACATTTTGAAAAAAAAGAAAAGAAAAGAAAAAACAGAGCCTCATAGACTTGAGGGACAATGACAAAGACCATTGTATCCCCAGTAGAAGAGAAAGAATGAGGGGCTGAAAAAAATATTCAAAGAAATAATGACTGAAAACTTTCCAAATTTGGCAAAAGACGTACAGAGTGGGGCTAAAGTAGGTTTACAGTTGTTTGTATAAAAAACAATGCAATAATAAATAAGTAATAATGCAAGAATAAATTGCTTTTTATATTCACAACTATAAACCTACTTTTGCTCCACCCTGTATGCATATACTCATGTATATGACATTTGAGTGGTAAATGGTGACAGCTCAAGTAAATGGATAAACTACCCAGTATACAGTTGGGGACAATGTCTTTCTGTTGAAATAACAAAGTTTGATCTCTTTCCCACACCATAGCATTACAATTAAAAATTAATTCTGGCACCCGGCCAGTGTTGCTCAGAGTTGAGCACCAACCTATGACCCAGGAGACCGAGGTTCAATTCCCCGTCAGGGCACATGCCAGGGTTGTGGGCCTGACCTCCAGTAGGGGGCATGCAGGAGGCAGTGAGTCAATGACTCTCTCATCATTGATGTTTCTCTCTCTCTCTCTCTCTCTCCTTTCCTCTCTCTGATATCAATAGACATATTTAAAAATAAATAAATAAATAATAAAAATTAATTCTGGCCAGATTAAAATGTTAAACATAAGCATACACAATATAACTATAAAAATGAAAAAATCCAGGCAAATGGTTTAGTATAATCTTGGGATGAAGAGCTTTTAAAACTTGAAACCAGCCCAGCCGGGTGTGGCTCAGTGGTTGAGCATGGACCTAGGATCCAGGTCATCTGGGTTTGATTCCTGGTCAGGGCACGTGCCCAGGTTGCGGCTCGATCCCCAGTCAGGGGCGTGCAAGAGGCAGCCGATCAATGACTCTCTCATCATTGATGTTTCTGTCTCTCTCCCTCTCCTTTCCTCTCTCTGAAATCAATAAAGATATTTTTTTAAAAAACCACAAAAACTTGAAACCAGTTCAAAAAGACACTCAAAAAATTTTGTTTCATTGTTGATCTGACAGAGTGGCAAGAATATTTCTTTTTTTTTCTTTTAATATTATATATTTTTAATATATTTTTATTGATTTCAGAGACAAAGGAAGGGAGAGGGAGAGAGAGAAACCTGCATAATGAGAGAGAATCATTGATCAGCTGTATTCTGCAGGCCCCCTACTGGGGATCAAGCCTGCAACCTGGGCCTGTATCCTGACTGGGAATCAAACCGTGACCTCCTCCTGGTTCATGGTGAAGCTCAACCACTGAGCCACACCAGCTGGTCTAGGCCTCTTTTAAAATGGCACTAATCTCATTCATGAAGGCTCCATCCTCACAACTTCACTCATAAAAGCCCCACCTCCTAATATCATCACATTGGGGACTAGGTTTCAGCATATGAGTTTTGGGAAGACACATTCAATCTATAGCAGTCTCTTTTATCAGAAAAGAAAAAGCTTTCCTCCTATTTACCAAGAGTCTTCTGTTTGTGTCACATCGACCGCAATTGGCTACAAGTAAGATTAAGAAAGTCAGTATTTGGCTTTCCAGGTCTCTGTGGTGAAAACTGCCATGAACTGTGTCAGCCACAACACTGCAGCTGAAGTGAACCCTAAACTGTTGTGTTCCTTGGGAAATTAAGCTATATTTTTGGAACACACATACAGGAAGATGCAACCTAGTGTCATTTTCTTTCGCAGTCTTGCTTTTAAACTCTACCAGGGCTTAAAGCTTCTGATTTCTTTGGAGATGTAGTTCATTTTGTATTTCACTAAAAGAAAGCTAATACTTATAATTATAGGCAAGTTGAATTTGTTGGACAAAGATTCTGGCTCAGCTCCACATATTTCTGTCACATCATGGTACGACTCTTTTCTTGGAGCCCTGTGACAAAATTCAAACATGTTGTTTTGCATTTAAACCTTTTTGTATAAAAATCATAAAAATAGGAAAAACAAAAGTATAAAGGGATAAGGGTAGGGAAGTGTAATAACAGGATAGAATCTCCCATAATTTATTCAGATAGCAAAATTTAGTGTTAATAATTTCAAAAAATTATAGGGACAGAAAACTGATCAAAATGGTCCTATGTTAGCAACAGTATTTATTTATTATATTGTTAATAAATACCACAGTATATTTTTAGTAATAAAATAAAAATACCAGGGTTGTAAGCTGTCCTTTCTCTTTTCCTACATTTCTTCAATTGATTTTACAAACAAGCCATAAGAGATCTATACCTATGTAGAGGAGGAGACTTTTTTTCCCCTACCTTCTAGGTTCTTCGGCTGATCTAATTATCAGATAGACATTAGTCAGATTAAAAAGAGAAAAACTAGTTTGATTATGTGTATATGGGGGCTCCATAAAGACAGTGAGACCCAAAGTCATGACAGGCAATTGAAGCTTATATGTATGCCATTGTGAGCTAAGGAATGGGATGAGACCTGGGGCTTCAAAAGGGAGGAGGGTAATCACAGGATGGTAAGAAGAGCAGATGTTTAGTAAATTAGATGTTTGACCTGCCATACTGATAGGTCATTCAGATAAAAAGTTATCTCTCTTTCTGGACCAGGACCCCTATCTAAATACCTTTATGTAATTAAGGGAGAGGTAAATGTTTTTCTTGAGTCTGCTGGTCTTGTTTGCCTTCAGCTCCAAATAATCCGCATACCAAACTGGTACATTTTGGGGAGGCTCATCCTGAACTTTTTCTCCTGCCACCTCCTTTTTCTTTAAATTCTTTCTTCTTTCTGTCTACAATGTGGCTTCATATGGCATTTAGATTCTCACAGGACGTCATACCAAAATCAATTCCAGATGAAAAAAAATTAATGTATAGAATGTCACATAAAGAACAGTAATTTAAAAAGTTTTGTCTTGATGCATGAATAAACAAACAGATCAAGGAAACAAAATAAACTGTAGAAAATAGATATAGCTGGACTGGTGTGGCTCTGTAGTTGAATGTCGACTCATGAACCTGCAGGTAGCGGTTTGAATTCCCATCAGGGCACATGCCCAGGTTGCAGGCTCAATCCCCAGTAGGGGGCATGCAGGAGGCAGCCAATCGATAATTCTCATCATTGATGTTTCTCTCTCTCTCCCTCTCCCTTCCTTTCTCTGAAATCAATAAAAACATATTTTTTAAAAAAAGAAAGAAATAGATCTAAATGTATATAAGAATTTTGTTTAGGATAAAAGCAACATATTGAAATAGTAGGAAAAGGTTGCCCTGGCCAGTGTGGCTCAGTTGGTTAGGCATCATCCCCTGCACCAAAGGGTTATTGGTTCAATTCCTGGTCAGGGTACATGTCTGGGCTAAGGGCTTGACCCCCTGTAGGGGGTGTGCAAGAGGCAGTTGGTCAATACTTCACTTTCATATCGATGTTTCTCTCTTTCCTTTTCCGTTCCTCTCTCTCGAAAAAGTAATAAAAAATCTTTAAAGAAAATAGTAGAAAAAAGTTGATTTGTAATAAATGGTGTTGGGACTCTGGGAAGCCATCTGGAAAAAAATTAGCTTGGCTTCCTATCTCATTCTTTTTGTCAAAATAAACTTCACATTAATAAAAAATTTAAATGCAAAAATTTAATCTTAAAAGTAGTAGAAAAAACATAAATTAATCTTGATATATGTCTACATAAGATACATCTCTCCAAAATTATAAAGGAAAAGATTTACAAATATACATTTAAAATTTCTGCATAATTTAAATTTAATTAATAAACTTTAATGAGAAACTGAGAAAAAATAATTATTACACATTTGGCAAAATACTAATTTTCTTAATATAAAGAGGGTTCTTAAAAAATAATTGCTGAAAGGCCATATCACAACAGAAGAAAAAATTCTTTGATCCAACAATTCCAATTCTGAAATTTTAACCATTGATATTCTTACGTATGCATATAAAAGATATAGTTACAAGACTGCTCATTGCAGCATTATATGTAACACAGGAAACTGGAGGCATAGCAGTTCATCCTGATTGTTCAGTGGAAACCTGTGCAGCTTATTTTTAATCCTCATTTAAGGATATGTTTATTGATTTTAGAAAGAGAGGAAGGAAGGGAGAGAGAGAGAAACATTGATGTGAGAGAGAAACATCAATCAGTTGCCTCCTGTACATGCCCCAACTGGGAGTAGAACTCCCAAATTTTGGTGTATGGGGAGACACTCCAACCAACTGAGCTGGGCTGTGCAGTTGTTTTTTAAAATGAGCTACAAATACACATACTAGTCTACCTCTCCAACCCCCCCACATGATTCCTTGTTTTAACCTTTCTTGCCTCTTCAATTGCCTGTGATTGTTGTTTCGTGAGCACTTTCACACCCTTGGCAACATCAGCACTCTTGATGGCCTCTTTGTGTTTTAAAATTGTGCTAATTGTCAATTTCACCATGCTATATTTGGCAGGAGATCAGACACACGAATAGCTCTATCATATTTTGCAATTATTTCTTTTTTTAAGCTCTTCTGTTGTTCTCACAACTTTCCTTTTCACTTTGACGCTATCATTAGCCTTCTTAGGACCCATGGTGACTTATTGCACATATTTAATAATAATAAACAACAACAAAAGCAAAAAAAAAAAAACCCACAGAAATACTCACAGCACAGTTTCCTGAGATGTTAACAATTTGAGTTTTAGCAGTAAACGAACTCATACTCGCACATTGTCTCCATTGTTTGTCACCTGAGAGATGTGTGACTGATCATACAGGTATCAGCATGAAAGGGTTGTTGGGTCAAGAACCAAAGTTTTGTTCGTCAGCCAAGACATTTTTCCATGAACAACTTGATTGGAAACTGAATTATTCCAGATGGGGGAAGTTTGAGAACCGAAGTTTAACTCTGTATCATTAAGTTAAAGAAACAAGGAGCACAAGAGAATTAGTAATAGGCTCTGGACCAAAAAGGAGCTCTCCAGTGAGTAACCTCACAGGGTGATCTGATCATAAATTCCTAAAAGGATAGGTCATGGTGAATAGTCACACCCCGGGCATAGAACTTGTCCAGTTAAAGGTTTATCGTTGTCTTACAACAAGCCCCGTCCATTGTTTTTGTGCATCTAGGTTAACACACTTTTAAAAAAAATTGATTTCAAAGAGAGGAAAGGAGAGGGAGAGAGATAGAAACATCAATGGTGAGACAGTCATTGATTGGCTGCCTCCTGCATGCCCCCTGCTGAGGGTCAAGCCCGAAACCCAGGCATGTGCCCTGACTGAGAATCTAGTGGAGATCTCCTAGATCATAGGTCAGTGCTCAACCACTGAGTCACGCCAGCTGGGCTAGGTTAACACATTTTTTAAATAAGTAGCCACCTTCAAGAAAGCATATGGTCTTATTAATTATCCTATAATACAATGCCCACCTTCTTTTTGCCTATCTTCCTTAGTTACCTCCTTAATTTAAAATGCAGAAAAGAAACCACAAAACTGCCATTCTTGGGAACATTTGAGATCTTGTCTCCTGGTAATTGTCATTAGTTTTGGCTCAAATAAACTCATAAAAATTCTCTGCAGATTTGAACATTTCTTACATCAACAATGCCAATATGGCAATAAATGGAATATAAGTAACAGTCATACTGCTCTGATTAGTATAGAAGACCCTGCAAGAAACAAAAGAGAGAAGGTTAGATAAATGACACCAAATTACCAAGGATCACCACCAGTGTCTTTTTTTTTTTTTTTTTGAATGTGTACAAATACCTTTCTACTCTAGGTTCCCTTCACTGCCTTCTGGGATTATAAGGAGCTATTTCTATTCACTGAATTTGCCTTCAGTATCTGCTTATTTCTGTTTCTCTTAATATTATTAAGGCAATATGTTTCTCAAGTGTCACTTTTATTACATAAATATGCAATTTAATTTATTGTTAATATCAGCTTCTTAAATGCCTGATGCATTTACCATTGAAGGGGTTCAGGACAAGCCTCCCTGAAATGTGCCATTTTGACATATGGATCATTCTGAGCTGAAGGTAACCAAGACCTAGGAGATCCAAGAAAAACTTTTACTCTCCTTTAACTATCTAAAACAAATTATATAGGGGCCCTGGCCCAGAAAGCAAGATAACTTTTTATCTGACTGCCTATCTGTATAGCAGGACAAACATCTAAATTACTAAACATCTGATTTCCTTATCATCCTGTGAATTATTTTCCTCCCCTTTGAAGCCCCAGGCCACTATCCCACTCCTTAGTGGCATATATATAATCTTCAACTGCCTGACTTGTCCTTGGGTCTCACTGTCTTTATGGGGCCCCTATATGTAAGTAATTAAACTAGTTTTTCTCTTTTTAATCTGCCTTATGTCAGTTTACTTATTAGATTAGCCAAAGAACCTAGAAGGGTAGAGGAAAAAATTTTTCTCCCCATACCATTATTTTATAAATTTGAATTTTACAGCTTAGTTTATACTATTATGAGGAAAAATACAAGTACTTTCTAAAAATGAAATGCACAATGTAAGTTATTCCTAGTTATATTGTTTCTATAGAAACAATTCTTGACTAAATCACTTAATCTCTCTAAATTTTAATTTTTAAAAAGTCTATAAAATGTAGACAAAAATGCCCCCTTCCTGTCCCCCAAAATTAAATACACGGAAAACTCTTAGCAGAGTGTCAGGCATATAGTAATTGCCCAACAAAATTCACTGTTTAGAATTTATTTTAAAACTTAAATGTTAATATTGTATAAACATTTAAATTACAAATTGAGAATAATGCTTAAGAAAATTACCTAAGTACCAAATAATTACTTTCTTAAACTGCTTAATTTAATGATATTGTGGGTCAAAGGAAAAAACATGCTATGATCCATATTCTTGATTTCTGTAAGTGAGGTCTATCTGTAACTGGCAGATAAAAGTTCTTCTTGAACTGCACAATCTTATAAGTAATTGTGCTTCACTTCAGGCGGCCCCTTTGCAGTCAATGTTAGGCCCATTTTCTTTCTTTCTTTCTGTGTGTGTGTGTGTGTGTGTGTGTGTGTGTGTGTGCATCCTCCCAGAAGTATTGCAATACCAGGCTAATGCACAGAATAGATAGACAGAGCAAGCTCCTATTTCACCTCCCTGCTCCAAAAATCCATGCAATATATTGTCTTCGGATAGAGGACGTATCAGATATTACACCGATAAGAACAAACATTTCACTTGATCTTAGCCAAAAGGCTGAGAAGCAATCCATTTTCCTTCTTTTTGCACTTAAAGACTTTTAGTGCCACATGGCCCTCTGGCTCCAAATTACACACTTAAATAGCCATTTTAAAGCTGTTCTTCCTTAGAGCCTTGCAAAAGGAGAGAATGTCACAAAAGGCAAGATCCCGGCCATACCAAGCCTGAGTCTACAATGTATGATTGTCCTCTTTCAGTCCTGAGAAGGTTGTCTTGGCAACCAGCTTTCCTAACTTGCTCTATTTCTCCCTCTTAAAGCCTTTGAAGTGAGTCCCTCCTCCATCCCAGCCTTTGAAGTTATTCTGAATAGAATACTAAAGATTATCCATTAACTGCCCTAGGAGATTTCTGAATACCCCAGAATAACCTAGGGCTTTTTCCCAAGCCACAGTCACAACCACAGGCCCATGGCTTCATGTGATTACAGCCCAACCTGCTACTGTGACTAACCAACCAATATTTCTTAAACATTTTTTTATCTAGACTTTGCAAATATAAGACTCATTTGCGGTCTCTGACCTCCATAGTTACAATCTAGTGTTGTCAAATCCTCTATACCTGTCCTATCCAACACAGAAGCTGTGGCTGCACGTGGCGATCAAGCAATTGATATGTGGCTGGTCCAAACTGAGGTGAACCATAAATGTGAAATGCACACAAAATTTTGAGGACTTGATACAAAAAAAAAAAAGTAAAATACCTCATTAATAATTTTTTGTGTTAATTACATACTGAAATCATAATGTTTGGGTTATATTGGATTAAGTAAAATAAATTATTAAAGTTAATTTTGCTAATTTCTGTTTACTTTTTTTAAATGACTACTAGAAAATTTAAAATTACATATTTCTTACAATACATTTCTGTTGGATAGTGCAACTCTAAACATATGCATCGAAATTGTCTGAAAAACTTGTATACATATAGATTCTAGGTCTCACCGTGTATCTGTTGAATCTGATAGTCCGGGTAGTGAGGTTGTGGGCAAAAAAGGGGCCCTATAATAAATGTGACAAGTCCAGTGACCAAAAGTGACCTCACAGGGTAATCTAATCATAAATTCCTAACTGGGCAAGGCATGGTGAGTCATGCCCCAGGCATATAACTTCTTAGTAAAAGGTTTATCTTTGCCTTAAGCAAGCCCTGTCCATTGTTCTTGTGCATCTACGTTAACACACCCTTGAAATGCTCTTTTCAAACTCCTCAGAAGCTTAATCACCCTAAAGAAACCACATAATCACATGGCCAGTGTGGCTCTGTGGTTGAGTTTCAACCCAGGAACCAAGAGGTTGCAGTTCAATTCGCAGTCAGGGCACATGCCCGGGTTTCAAACTTGATCCCCAGGAGGGGGCGTGCAGAAGGCAGCTAATTGATGTTTCTCTCTCATTAATGTTTCTCTATCCCTCTCCCTTCCTCTCTCTCTCAAAATCAATAAAAACATATTTAAAAAATTAATAAGGAAGCACATAATCTTAACTATCCTTTAATCCAATCCCTGCCGTGCTTTCTCCCACCTTCATATACTCTTCCTCAGTTCTCTCCTTAAATTTAAATGCATAAAAGAAACTGCAAAACTCTTATTCTCAGGAGCAGTTGAGATCTTGCTTCTGGCATTGTTGTCAGTTTGGCTCAAATAAACTCTTAGAAAAATTCTCTACAGGTTTGGACGTTCCTTAGGTCAACAGGGCCCAGGAATGAGAATTTTCAACAAATGTTCTAGGTGATTCTTATGCACATGTAACTTGAAGAATCACTGGTCTTTTGACTGATAAACCATGAGTGAAGAGTTATTCCTACTTCAAATAAAATCACTGTTTAACTTTAGACAGGTCATGAGGAAGGGTAGCTGGCAGTTAAGGGAGGAGTCCAAAGTGGTTTCTGGGACCATTCCAATGAAGAAGGGGAAACAAAACAGGACACTCAAACTTTTGCTGGGCAACCCACTGCACAATCACTCTCACATACATTATCCGATGTTACTATGCAGGGGGCAGGTGCTTTTACAAAAGAAACAAAGGTAGGCTTGGTCTTAGATGGTCTTAACCACCTGGTTTTTCAACTTGATGAGTCAAACTGAAAATAGAATTTGAAGACACAACTCTAATCTTCTCGTTTTGACCTTTCTGTTTACATACCTAAAAAACAAATCTTCCACAAATACTGAGGTTCTACTGTATGTAGCCCAGAGTTACTGGACTAATGAGGTCCATTTGCCTGCATGCATCAAGGCCCAGTCAAACTCGAATAGGAGCTTGCTGCCAAAAAAATAAGGGTTTATTCGTTGAGGAAGTGGTGCCATGCCCAGAGTCACAGGGGAGCTGTTGTTGAAAGACCTGGCTCCCCAGTGGCTTCTAGGGATTGACTTATACAGGGGACAAGGGAGTAGGGTTGTGGTCTATGCTGACTGGTCAGTGCTAGGGCAGTGGGTAGTTGATCCTTGAACCTGGCCCTGATGTCTGCCATAGCATCTCTTCATCTTGTTTGCAAGGATGTGGTCAGTGGGTTGTTCCATAGCTGAAACACAACTGAGGCCTAGATGTTTTCTCTAGTTTGACTAAAACTTTGTCTCTGGTGTCAACAGGCCTGAAACTTTGTTCCTAAGATTATGTTATGTTGCCCACTGTCTTGAGGGCTTAATGATTAAGGGAGTAGACATGCAAGAGAGAAGGAGGCAGGTGAGTCAGGGTGCTGAATGACGCCAGTTTGAATCAAACATTAAAAAAAAGAAGAAAGGAAAAAAGGTCATATTTAAAAAATAAAGATTCTGAGTGGTTATGTTACCAGGCCACTTCCTCATTGGGGGCTGGCCCTGCCCTAATGCAGTCCAGGACCTTTCACATGGCAGGTGACCTCTATGTCCTTGACTTGTCCAGAGAAGCTCTCAAGGATGAACAGGAGTGAGAACAAAGCAAGTATTATTTGGGTAGAAAAAAAAAAGAGGTGCTGCTGTAAAAGAAGCAGAAAGTACACATCCTAGTGGAAGAGGGTCAGCTCTCCAATGAGTTGTGCAGGTGGTCAGT
Organism: Miniopterus schreibersii; assembly: GCF_964146895.1. NCBI lineage: Eukaryota > Metazoa > Chordata > Mammalia > Chiroptera > Miniopteridae > Miniopterus > Miniopterus schreibersii. Next base: position 9,611,670 of record NC_138118.1, on the reverse strand, counting down.
GAGTTCTTGGGATTTTCTGTGTTTCCAAGGGGGAGGGGTTGTCTCCAAGTTTTGTGGCTCCAAATTCTGATTGTGCCTTCAGGTTGGGAGGAAACCTTGTTCCTAATATGGTTCATTCTGGAAAATGTCCTGGAGCTTTTCCCACTTGGCCCACTTTTTACTTCTGGTGACAGTTTTCATTATAATGATATAATGAGCTTTGGGGTTGGTCTCCAGACAATTTTTCCTCCATCTTGGAATGCTCTGGTTCTAGCCAGTCCTTTTGGTGTGTGTTTTTAATATGTTTTTATTGATTTCAGAGAGAGGAAGGGAGAGGGAGACAGAGATAGAATCATCTCAGAGAGTCATTGATTGGCTGCCTCCTGCATGTCCCCTGCTGAGGGTTGAGCCCAAAACCTGGGTATGTGCCCTGACCGGGAATCAAACTGTGACCTCCTGGTTCATAGGTCAATGCTCACCCACTGAGCCACACCAGCCAGGCTCTAGTCAGTCCTTATTGCTGTTGACCTCTACAACCACCACAGGGGGTTTTCTGCCATAAATTTTTTCTCTTTTATCATCCCCGAAGGTGGGGGCTCTGGGGAGAGGATGTTGTCTCCTATTTCCTCATTCCACTTGTCAGGGTTTTTCCCTAACTTCTTTCTATCCTGCCCCAGTTACACCAAGGTATATGTGAAGTGCTGGCTGTGGTTGAGACTGACAGCTGGTTATACTCTGATTTTCTTAGTCATAGATTTTCAGCTGGCTAGATAGCCAACGAGAATATGAAAAGAAAATCTGTGCTTTTTGTTGGTTCTTTCCAACTAGGTGTGACAATGTGACTAAGTTCTAGCCACTAGACTATAAGCAGAAATATAGAATGACAATTCTTTTTTTAAAATTTATCTTTATTGTTGAAAGTATTACAAATGTCCCTCTTTTCCTCCCATTGTTCCCCTCCCCCCTGTACCCTTCCCCCCAGGCCTTCACTCCACAGTTGTCTGTGTCCATGGGTTATGCATATACGCGTATAAATTCTTATGTTAATCTTTCCCCACCCATCCCTGCCTTCCCTCTGAGATTTGTCAGTCTGTTCCATGCTTCTATGTCTCTGTATCTATTTTATTCATCGGTTTATTTTGTTCATTAGATTCCACATATGAGTAAGATCATGTGACACTTGTCTTTCTCTGACTGGCTTATTTTGCTTAGCATAATACTCTCCAGGTCCCACCGTGCTGTCTCCAAGGGTAAGGGATCCTTCATTTTTGCAGTTGCATAGTATTCCATTGAGTAAATATCCGAGAAGATGCTTATATGATTTCAGTCTTCTTGAACTTGTAGAGACTTGTTTTGTGTCCTAACATGATTTAGCTATGCGAATGCCCCATGTACACTTGAGGAGAATGCCTATTTTGCAACTTTGGAGTGGAATGTTATATAAATGTGCATTAAATCCATCTGACCTAATGTGTCATTTAGAGTCACTGTATCCTTGTTGATTTTTTGCCTGAAAGACCTATCCAGTAGAGTCAGTGGGGTGTTAAAATCCCCAACTATGACTATATTGCTGTCGATCTGTCCTTTAAAGTCCTCCAGAAGTTTTTTTGTTTTATTTGTTTTTCCAGTCTGTGTGACTCTTTTGTTCTGAGGTGCATCTCTTATAGACAGCATATATTTGGGTCTTGTTTTCTTATCCATTCAGCTACTCTGTGTCTTTTGATTGGGACATTTAATTCATTTATATTTAAGGTTATTATTGATAGGTACTTATCTATTGCCATTTTATTTCTTTATGCCTATGTTTCTCATTCGCTCTATTGCAACTTCTTATTACAGCAGTCCCTTTAACATTTCCTGCAGTGTTGGTTTCGTGGTGATAAACTCCTTTAGCATTTTTCTGTCTGGAAAGCTCTTTATTTCACCATCTATTTTGAATGATAGCCTTGCTGTAGGGTAGTCTTGGTTTCAGATCTTGTTTTGCATTACCTTGAATACTTCATGCCATTCCCTTCTGGCCTGTAGAGTTTCTGATGAGAAATCATCTGACAGCCTTATGGGAGCTCCTTTGTAGGTAACGGCTTGCTTTTCTCTTGCTGCCTTTAAGATTCTCTCTTTGTCTTGGATTTTTTGCATTTTAATTATGATGTGTTTGGGTGTGGCCTCTTTGGGTTCTTCCTGCTTGGGACTTTCTGTCCCTTCTGAACTTGTGTGACTTTTTCCTTGATCAGGTTAGGGAAGTTTTCTGCCATTATTTCTTCAAACAGGTTCTCTAACCCTTGCTAACTTTCAACCTCCTCTTCCACTCCTATAACACAAATATTATTACATTTCATGTTGTCCTACAGCTCCCTTAAACTGTCATCCTATTTTTTAATTGTTTTTTATTTTTGTATCTCTGATTGAGTGATTTTTTCTACCCTGTCTTCTAATTTGCTGATCCTATCCTCACTTCCCCTAATGTGCTGTTCATTCTTTCCAATGTTTTTTTCGTTTCTATTACATCATTCTTAATTTCCTTCTTAGCTTAAGTACCTTTTTTCATGCTGTTGAGCATCTTTATGATCAGTATTCTGAAGTCTATATCTGATAGATTGCTTAACTCCATTTCATTTAGCTCTTCTTTTGGAGAATTATTTTGTTCCTTCATTTGGGGCTATTTTTGTTGTTGAATGACAGCTCTTAAGAGGTTCCCTTAAAAGATAGTTAAGACTTTTGCTTTGCCCATTCTTCCCCTCTTCCTCCACCCTGTTTCCCAGAATATGAATGGGTCTATGAGGTTTCATCTTTGACCATGAGCTCATAGGCACCCTTTAGATACAGGGGGCCAGAAAAGTGGAAGTAGCTTGGGTTCCTGAGGATTTTGTGTAGAGTCACTGTTATCAATGGAAATGGAGTTCTTGGGGTGCCGTGAGAAAAAGAATTTCATGAAGCCCCATGGGAGGATGAGGTTTCGTGGAAAGTTTCACTGATGATGTAAAATTAAGGGGGTTCCCCTCCAAGGTCCCATCTCTGTCCATTGCACCATGGAAGAAGTCCAACCTTGTCTTCAGCAGAATTAAGGTCACTGCCCAGAATTTCTGTTCCATACTAAAGTACAGTTCAGTCCAACATCTTCAGCTTGTGTTCCCAGCTGCAGTCCACTGCATGTGAGGTCCCCATGGCCATGGGCCATGCAACTGCTTAAGGCCACATGGCTATGAAGAGAGAACAAATGAATGCACAGGCAACTGTGGGTTGTGGAGCAAGAGAGAATGAGAGAGCAAGGAGGAAAACCAGAGGGAGGGTGTTCTCTGTCTGAGGATCTTACCAGGAGCTTCTTCAAACTAACAAATTAACTTTCCAAGATTTTGCACTCTTCTGATTGGCCCCTAGCCAATCTATTGGTCCCCAGGCTAAACTGACAGGCAAGCACTTCCTCTGTACCACTCTGGCATCAAAATGATTCAAATTATCGCCAGTGGTACCTGGGATTGTTAAATTAATTTAATAAAGCAGCCATTATACTACAGTGAATCTAATGCCATGACAGCCTACATAAGCAAGCCCAAACATAAGCCTATAAATGCCACAAGGTTGTGAAATCAAAAAGCTAAGGATAGCCAATCACAAATAGCCAACTCACCTTTAAGCTATAGCCAATCAAGTAAATTTTATCATTGCTTCTGCATTTTTCTCTATATAAATCTCTTCCCTGGAGCCTGTGAGCAGATAACTGGTTTGGCACTGCCTGATTTTTGCTTAAATAAACTATTCACATTTTTAATGTGCCTCAGTTTATCTTTTAACAGAATGAATCCAGGTGAAGAGAAAAGTTTTGGGAGAAATAATGGCTTGGATACTTAGTTATTATGATGACAATAATGGTGATAAAGATGGTGAAGTCACCTGGCATCTTTTGGTGCCAGAAAATAGAGAAGTGAAAAACTATTCATAGGCAACAAAGAATGCATAGAGAATTGAGAAGCCTCCATGGTAGCTTTGAGGAATTTCCCACCTCCTTCATAGGTCACTGCCAAGGACCATAGCCAGGACTTGACTGCAACAGTGGCAGAGCTGCAGTGACCTTTCCATAGAAGTGGGGAACTGATAGGGAAGGAGTGAGATCCTGAGACAGGAGATGGGGACATTTGGGCAGATATGGATGGAGAATTAATATCACAACTCTTCTAAGCCTCTCACCAGGAAAGAAAACCTTTTCCTGCGATTGAGGGGAACAAACTCATTTCTGCATAAAAGCTTTCTAATGCTACTTTCAAGAAACCAACTACAGAAGAATACTATATTTATCAATTCCTCATAACAAAAATAATACACATATTCTTACCACTTCTATTTTCTTGGCTAGTATGCTCTGAAATTTTTGTCTCACTTTATGACAACTATATACTATTATTTTATGTTATGTAGCATTTTTCCATTGATTCAAAAATATTTATAGGGTTATACCATGTTTTTAGGATATGATAGTAAACAAAGCCTATGATAATCCCTGCCTTCATCCATCTCACATTTCTTTCAAATATCATAATACACACTTTCTGTTTGATAATTATTTAGACAAAGATCAATGCATTAATGCACTAATTGCACACAGCCCCTCACTTCCCCATTCATGTGTTTTCTACATTTGATTCTTCCTGTTGGTGGATTATGTAATTTAGTTGGTTTGTGATGAAGAGTTTCAGAATATGCTGTTCCATAATCTGTCTCTTTGGCTTAAGAATTATTTTGAGCTGATTATTTTTAGAAACTGCAGACACAAGAGAAACTCTGAAAAGAAAGTAGAAGTTACCCTTTTGTAAGGGAAATGCACACTCCTAAAGGAAATCTCCATTTGTAAGTGTCTCCCTCTCTTACCAGAAAGAGAAGATTGACTCTAAATTGTAAGGGAATTTTGTCAATAGAAGAGGAAATCTGTATAACAAACCTCACCCTTCTTCAGTGTGCTTTTCCTCATAATCTCCCATAACTATCCTCCCCCTGCCCTCAACATCTTTCTTTTGTCTTTAGCTGAAGGTGATATTTAAGGTGGTATCTTGCAGTCAGAAAGGAAATCTCCATTTGCAAGTATCTCCCTCTCTTACCAGGAAGAGAAGGTTGACTCTACATTGCATAACATCTTTCTTTGGTCTTCAGCTGAAGATGATATTTAAGATGGTGTCTTAGGGCCGTCTCGGAGAGTTTCTCAGTTTTCCCGGGTATCAACCATGTATACATACTAATAAACTTCTAATTTTTCTCTTTTAATCTCTTTTATTATAGGAGTTCTCAGCCAAGAGCAGAGAAAAGAATTCAGAAGAGCAGAGGGAAAGTTATTTTAAATAATTTATTACATAAACTACATAAATAAAGTATTTAAATTTATGTTCCAATAGTGTGGTTGAGTATTTTTTGTTTGTTTCTTTAGGAAAGGCTCTGGGAGATGTTTCCAGATTATTTGCACATAATAAAATGTCCTCCTGTTGCTTATGCAAATAAAAAACTACTGGGCATGCCCTATTTGGTTTGGCTCAGTGGTTAGAACATCAGCCCATGGACTAAACGGTCCTGGGTTCAATTTCAGCCAAGGGCATGTACCTTGGCCCCCACTGGGGCGCATGCGGAAGGCAACTAATCCATCTCACATTGATGTTTCTCTCTTTCTCTCTCCCTCTTCCGCTCTCTCTGAAAAGCAATGAAAAAAATATCCTAGAGTGAAGATTTTTAAAAAACAAAAAACAACTACTGAGCAGGAGAGAGAATCTTTTCTTGAAATTTTTTGTCGTCAATAGTTACTTGAGAAATCTAAATCCAGTCTCATGGATTTCCCTTCTTCTGCCTGGCTGTATGTAGAAGTTTTTTCTTTTGAGTAGGTTTATTTGAGAATATAGAGAAAATAACAATAAAGAGATAAAGACAAAATTTCCCACCCAGCTGGGCGTGGCTCAGGGGTTGAGCATCGGCCTAGGATCCAGGTAGATCATAGTTTGATTCCCTGTCAGGGCACATGCCAGGTTGTGGGCTTGATCCCCAGACAGAGGTGTGCAGGAGGCAGCCCATCAATGACTCTCTCATCATTGATGTTTCTATCTCTCTCTCACCCTCTTCCTTCTTTTCTCTGAAATCAATAAAGATATATTTTCTAAAAAAAACAAAAAAAATTTCCCATAGCTAGTCCAAGCCAGAATTTCCACTTCTCTGTAATCTCCTTCTAGGAATAAATGAGCACCCCTGATAAAAGCTTTAAGTAATTCTAACAATTTTTAATAGAATTAAGGGCATCTTCTGAAAAACTTTAATATTCATCCTGTCTGAAAGAGAACTTCCAGCTTAAGAAAAAGTCTTATAAGAGTTTATTTGATCCAAACTGATGACAACTGCCAAGAAGCAAAATCTCAATGGAGCCCGGCCGGGCGTGGCTCAGTAGTTAAGCATCAACCTAGGATCCAGGCGATCAGGGTTCAATTCCCAGTCAGGGCACATGCCTGGGTTGCGGGCTGCAGCCGATCAATGACTCTCTCATCATTGATGTTTCTATCTCTCTCTCTCCCTCTCCCTTCCTCTCTCTGAAATCAATAAAGATATATTAAAAAAGAAAAAAAAAATCTCAATGTATTAAGAAAATGCTCTGTAGAATATCAGTTTTGCAGCTTATTTTATACATTATATTCAAAGGAGAAGACATATAGAGGGTCACATGAAATTCAATGGTGGTAGGTTAGGGAGGTGGAAGAAAGCTGAGGCCTTTAATATCATAACGTGTGGCCCAAATTGGGATTTTTGCAGTTTGAGCTCTGAAGCTGTTTGCAGAGCATAACTTTGCCCTTTGGGGCTCTGGAACTGCCTACAGAGCCAGCAGAACCCCCCCCCACCACCACCCACCCTCCTCCCACCCATGCTGACTATACTGTTTAATAAATTATACTCCTTGCATCATGGTTGAATTATACTCCCTGTACTGTAACTGTGTGATCAAAGACAGCCTTTTTGCTCTACAGGCCTGGGCTGAAACTAGTGTTATCATAGAAATGTGTGGATGGTCTTTCTCCATTGCTAGTGTCCCCACTGAGTGCTGGGGGGTCAGCTTCTTATGATATCTGGCCATCATCCTTGCTCTGCTCACATCTGTCTAACTGCCTACCACAAAGGTATCTCCAGAGACCTGGCCAGGTAGCTCAGTTGGTTAGCACATCATCCCAATACACAAAGGTTTGGGGTTTAATACATGGTCAGGGCACATATAAGAATCAACCAATGAATGCATAAATAGGTGGAACAACAAATTGACGTTTCTCTCTCTCCCTTCCTCTCTCTCTATAAAATGAATAAATAAAATTGTTAGGGGCAGCTATGTTGATCATGCTGTGTTGACTGTGATTGTTAGCTATAGTTATAAGAAATATTAATCATGTTCTGTTAATTGTGATTATTCGGTTCTAATTGAAAAAAGAACTTTCTAACCTGGCTGGGAGTTGTAGCCCTGGTACATGGGAAGTTACCCTTGGAAGGCAGTCTATTCTCCTCTTCAAAGAACTGCCTAACATCATGGAAAGATTAACAAACTTGTTCCTGAAACAATGGAATCCAGGAGGCACCCACCCTTTGCCACCCCCAGCCCACCCTTCTCTACTTCCCCATGCCTGTAATTTCTACTTTCCCATGTAATTTTTGCCCTTCTACCCAATATAAGCAGCTGGCTTATGGGAGGGCAGCAGAGCAGATTTTCATGGATGACCCTTACTGCTCTCTCATATTGCTGGCAATATTGGAATAAACGCTCATGTATAATTCAACCCTGTCTCTGCTTAATTGGCCCAAGTGGTGACAGGGAACTTGGACCCATTGTTGTCCAGTTTTAAAATAGATTTAAAAAGTATCTCCAGATTTTTGTTTACAAAGGAAAGCAGGGAGATCTCTAAGATTTGATATAAAGCAAAATCTAGAGGCACATACTTCTTTTACGTTGGTGGGTACAGGATAGTTAGTAATTAACATGTACAGCACAAAGAGATGGTATGTGGACAAGATAACAGTGTGGTCTCATGCTCTGGTGCTAGTGGTCATGCCTTTGAGGGATCTGGAAAGGAAAATTACGCTGACATTTCCAAGGTATGTTATCTGAGATGCACAAAGACAATAGACAATTTCAAAGGTAAACATTGACCTTTATCTAGGCCTCGGATGGACTACCCACACAGCCCATTTTAGTTGGGAATTATTACATTCAGACCATCCTGTGTGGTTACTTTTGGTCTCTGAGTTTGTAAGGCCTGACATGTGGGCCCCCTGAGCTAGCCCAGTTTAGTATGTGGTTTGTGTGTTTTGTGTTTTGTTTTTTGGCCACAGTCCAATCTGTGTACTATCAATGAATATTGCGATGATCTTTATCCAGGCATTCTTTTTTTTTCTCCTATCTAATCTAAGGATGATTAAATGATTACTTAACCATTCTCTTTTTCTGGTGGAATCTCACTGTCAAAGATAAATCTTTGGTATATTTAGGTCACTTGTGATAAATGTAAATAAAAGTATCATAGGTACTCATCACTAAATTACCAGAAAAAAATTAACAAAACAAAGATCAAAAGAAAGAAGCAAATAAAGATAAAACAAATTTTAACTTGTTGAAATTTTTAAAAATTTTAAGATTAATAATAAAATTGATAAATTCAAAATCTTATAATTCGGAGAAAAAGGAAAAATTTAAAAACCTAATTTCTCCAGAATACTTTATCTAAAATTTAAGTCATCCAGAAAGGACTATATAACAAAAGCCTGTAGTGTGCTCTTTTTTTTTTTTTTAATTTTTTAAAAAATTGATTTTAGAGAGGAGAGAGAGAGACTGATTTGTTGTTCTACTTATTTATACATTCATTGGTTGTTTCTTATATGTGCCCTGAGGATTGAATCTGAAACCTTGGTATATCAGGACAATGTTCTAATCAACTGAGTTACCCAGCCAGGGCTCCAATGTGCTCTTTTACCAAAAATTTCAGTACTAAAAATGTATCCTAAAAAAATAAATAACCAGAGGTGTCAAAAAAATTGTTGTATAGAATATGTGTTTCAATACTATTTATAACCTCACACCTGTCAAAATGGCTATCATCAATAAATCAACAAGCCAAGTGTTGACAAGGATGTGGAGAAAAGGGAGGCCCAGTGCATGGTTCATGGGAATGCAGACTGATGCAGCCACTGTGAAAAACATTATAGAGGGTCCTCAAAAAATTAAAGCTGAAACAGCCAGATGGCACAGTGATTCCACTCCTGAGAATATATTTGAAGAAACCCGAAACACTATTTTGAAAGAATATATGCACCCCTATGTTCATAGCAGTGTTATTAACAGTAGCCAAGATCTGGAAGCAGCTCAAGTGCCCATCAGAAGATGAGTGGATAAAAAAGATGTGGCACATGTACACAATGGAATACTACTCTGCCATAAAAAAGAAGGAATCTTACCTTTTGCCATAGCATGGATGGACCTGGAGGGTATTATGCTAAGTGAAATAAGTCAGTCAGAGAAAGACAAATACCATATGATTTCACTTATATGTAAAATTTAATGAACAAAATAAAGAAACAAAATAGAAACAGACTCATAGATACGGAGAACAAACTGATAGCTGTCAGAGGGGAAGGAGGTTAGGGAACTGGGTGAAAAAGGTGAAGTGATTAAGGGGGAAAAAAACCAATAAAAACCTCATGGACACAGATAGCAGTATGGTAATTACAAGAGGGAAAGGGTGGTAGGGGGAGGTAAAAGAGAGTAAAAGGAGGATAAATGGTGACAGAAAGAGACTTGACTTTGGATGATGGACACACAATACAATATACAGATGCTGTATTATAGAATTGTACACTTGAAACCTATATGATGTTATTAACCAATGTCATCCCAATAAATTCAATAAAAAGAAAAAATATTATTTATAAAACATAGTAAAGGTGTGGTTCAGTTGGCAGAGAGTCGTTCTATGCACCAAGAGTTTGCCAGTTGTGATACACTCCTTTAGCCTTTTTTGTCTGGAAAGCTCTTTATTTCATCATCTGTTTTGAATGATAGCCTTGATGGATAGAGTAGTCTTGGTTTCAGATCCTTTTCTTGCATTACTTTGAATACTTCATGCCATTCCCTTCTGGCCTGTAGAGTTTCTGATGTGAAGTCATCTGACAGCCTTATGGGAGCTCCTTTGTAGGTAACAGCTTGCTTTTCTCTTGCTGCCTTTAAGATTCTCTCTTTGATTTGGATTTTTGGCATTTTAATTATGATGTGTCTGGGTGTGGCCTCTTTGAATTCTTCTTGCTTGGGACTTTCTGTGCCTCCTGAACTTGTGTGACTTTTTCCTTGACCAGGTTAGGGAACTTTTCTGCCATTATTTCTTCAAATAAATTCTCTATCCCTTGCTTATTCTCTTCCATTTATGGCACTCCTATGATATGAATATTATTACATTTCATGTTGTCCCACAGCTCCCTTAGACTGTCCTGTTTTTTAATTGTTTTGTGTGGATTTTTTTGATCTCTGATTGATTTTTTTCTACCCTGTCTTCTGATTTGCTGATCCTATCCTCAGCTTCCCCTAATCTGCTGTTTATTCCTTCCAATGTATTCTTTATTTCTGCTATGTCATTATTCATTTCTGACTGGCCATTTTTCATAGTTTCTACATATTTTCTCATGCTGTTGAGCATCCTTACAATCAGTATTCTAAACTCTGTATCTAAGAGATTGCTTATCTCCATTTCATTTAACTCTTTTTCTGGAGACTTCTCTTGTTCTTTCATTTCAGGCTTTTTTTTGTCTTCCCATTTTGGCTGCCTATTTGGGTTTGTTTCTGTGTATTAGGTGACTCTGCTAGGACTCTCAGTCTTTTTGGAGGGTCTCTGGTGCAGGCCAATGTCAGATGCTCTTTGTGACTGGCCTTGAGTACCCTGTTTGGAGCTGTCAACAACCTACAGCTTGTGGTTCCCTCTGCTGGGCTGGTTTGTTGTTCCCTCTGTTGGGGCTGGGTACATTTGTACAGGATCAAGATGCACACCAAGTCTGCTTTTCCAAGGCCCAGGTCCAGAAACTGATTAGGCAAAGAGTCAAAGTTCCCAGAGGTCTGCCTCTGCCTGCAGGATGATTGATCTTAGTCTCTTAATGAGCCTCAGACTGTAGACCACAGAAAGGAGTAAACTCTGCAGCGTGGGGTGAGAGGTTTTCTAGTAGATGGGGCAATTGTCGTCCCCCCCCCCCAGGCAAAAGCTGCTTGGCTGGCAAAGGTCTACCTAAGAAAGATGTCCTCTTCAGTATAGGGGAATGACAGCACAGGAATCCAGATGGCTGCCCTCTGAGCTCCATCTCCACAGCCCAAAACCCCAAGTTCTTCTCATACTGCTCCAGTCCACTCTGCACTCCCTCTGCCAGAGCCAAAGGTGAGTGGCTGTACACAAAACTTTGTGTGTTGGCCCTTTAAGAGGGTACCTGTATTTCCAGCCATCTCTCCCTGGCAGACAGAAACCCTGCTGCTTTTCACATCCAGATGTTATGTAGGCACCCTTCTCAGTACTGGTGCCCCAAGTCCAGCTTGGGGTTGAGGCTCCAGAGTTCTCAGTGGGAACTCCCCACAGCTGAGATATCCCTCCAGACCTTCAGTCACCCGTGGGAGACCAGCTAGCCCTCTTGCGCCTCTGCACTTCCTACCAGTCTCTATGCAGTCTCTGCTTTAGGTCCTTGGTTGTGAGGGTATTCTCCAGCTCATTTTCTGTTGATTATTCAGGGTGTTTTTCTCTGTCTTAGAATCTCAGCATTATTCTTAATAGCCAAAATGGAAACTACCCAAATGTGTACCAATTGATGAACAGATAAATAAAATTTAGTATATCCATACAAGGGAATATTATTTGTCAATAAGAAGCAATGAAGTACTGATATATATTACAGTGTGGATGAACCTTGAAGACATCATGCTAAAAGAAGTCAGTCACAAAAGACAATGTAATATATAATTCCATTTATATAAAATGTCCAGAATAGGCAAATGTATAAAGATAGAAAATACATTAGTAATTGCCTAGGTCTGGTGGGATTGAGGACAAATGGAGAATGACTGCTAAAAGTAAAACAGACAGTCCCTATGACTTTGATTAAATTTAGTTTTAAATCCTAGGTCGAGAAATCATATTCTTCCTTAATGTCCAGAACTTTGGCAGGCTAAAGATAACATCTTAACATTAGTTATGTTTTAGCTCCTGAGCCCTGTGTTGGAATGACCCCCTGGCTACTTTGGGATGAAACCAGACAGAGGGAGGCTGGAACAGACCTGAGAGCTGTCCTCAAGACCTGATGAAATTATTTACTACCCTTACCTCACCCCTGGCCAATCAGCTCCCAGCATGACCTTGAACCCCCTAACTCATGGTGCCTTGTGATTTTGTCCTATATAATCTGTAACCTATACACCACTGGGGAGCGGGTCTTTAGGGCATAAGCTCCCTGCCTCCATATTGGCCAATTCAATATTAAGCTATTTTTCTTTCTATATTGCAAACTCCTGTTTGCGCATTTCTTTAGACTAGTGCGCACAGGCAGACAGACTAAAAAACAAAACAAAACAAACAACAAAAAAATTGGGGTCCCAATAACAAAAGGCACAAGATTTCTTTTTGGGTTGATAAGTGTTCTATACTTAGATTGTGGTGATAGTTACACAACTCTGTAGATACACTAAAAACCACTGAATTGTATATTTTAAGTGGGTCAGTTGCACAGTATGTGAATTATACTTGAATGAAGCTGTTTAAAATGTAATCAAGAACTTTCTAACAAAAGAGTGAATGAGGCAATTTCTTCTCAGCAACCATTCAAAACAGGAAATTGACAAATTAATAAATGTTATGCATTTTTTTTTACATGAAAAAACACAGACTGGACTGGGCTTTAGTAGAGTTCTCCATTCCCATACTCCAATACCTATGAGTTAGACTTGACATTCAAGAGGAATTTATGTCAGCACAGCTACAGGCTCTTAAATATCCAGAACAAACAAACAAACAAAAGCAGAATGTAATGTGAAAAAAAATGTTCACAGTAATGGTATCTCTGGATGATGAAATTGTTCTATTCTAAACTTCCCTAATTTTTCATTTTGAGCAGCATGTGGTATTTTATGATCAAGTAAAAACTGTTATAAAGTTATTTCAAATTTTCAAAATAGAAAATAGCAGAATTTGTCATTGCTTCCTGAGGAAAAGTTTTCAGTATCTGTGAAACCTACAGAGCAATCTTTCTCCTGAATATTTCTATCACAAATATTAAACCTGGTCATCAGGGTGGGCTGCACTGACCTGAGGAGTGACCTCAAAATAAGTCTCTTTGGCATGAGGATTATTTAGAGCTGAAGGCAATTGAGAATCAACAGAAGCAGGAAGAGTTCTTTGCCCTCCCCTTATCTGCCTAAAGCAGGACATAAATTCCCCTTTGAGAAAGTCCCCTCCCCCAACCACCAGCTGGGAGACAAGTACAACATTTATTCAAGACAGAGCTTTAACCCTCAAGTTAAGTTCAAACCCCAAGATGGGTTTGTATAAACAAACCTTACTAACATAGCCCTTATCTTCTATAGTTCCTCCATATATTTCCTCGTCATTTCCCCACAATTTATCATCCCTTGAAGCCCAAAACCCCTTTCTTTTGTTAAAAGGGTATATAAGCCCCTAAGTCTAACCACTTCTTTGAGTTTTACTTCTTTCCTGCAAACTCCCGTGCATGTAAATAGTAATAAAATTCTTGCCTTTTCTCCTGTTAATCTGTCTTTTGTTAGTTTAATTTGCATTACCCCCTTGATGAGCCTAGGAAGGTAGAAGAAAAGTTTTTCCTTCCTGATATTCCCTTATGTTTTCTCAATTTTTTTATCTATCGCTGTATTTTTATAAAAATGTTTAAGAACCAAAAGTTTAGCAATATTGCTGTTTGTGACTTGTATTTGTCCAGTATTACATAAAATTCATTTGGTTTTTATGTGTGTCTTTTCACCCTCAACTAGATTCTAAGCTTGAGGGAAAGACTATGTCGTAGTATAATTTGGATATGCTAATTTCCCTAAAACAGTCCTTCACACAATGTAGGTAATCATGAAGTAGTTTTTTGACCTTCTATTATAATACTTTTTAAAAAATACGTGTTTTTATTGATTTCAGAGAGAGGAATGGAGAGAGGGAGATAGGAACATCAATGATGAGAGAGCCTTGATCAGCTGCCTCCTGCACGCCCCCTACTGGGGATCAAGCCCCAAACCCGGACATGTGCCCTGACTGGGAATCGAACCCTTGCTCCATGGTTCATGGGTCAGTGCTCAACCACTAAGCCATGCTGGGGGGCGCCAAAACTTATTTTTATTAACAAAAAAAAACATGCCAATGTAGGTTGCTTTATATAAATGTCCTCAACAACTGCTTTGTTCTTAGATACTAATCCAGTATTTATTGCTCCTTTTATTCTATGCCATATGACTATGTTTATAAATTACCATTTGGTTATTATAAGTTATTTTTAAATTGCCTTTAAAATTTTGATCTTTTATAGAAGTCATCCTCTATTCTTTAAAAAAATGACAAACTTAAATTGCAAATGTGTTTTCATTTATGATAAGTCTGTCTTGTATCTTATCTTTCCATATCCTATTTACCCAAGCTTGAATTTTAGTAGATTCTTCTGATTTATTTCTTTAGCAGGAACTTACAGCTATTAAAGTCAAAAGCAAACTTTCTTTTTTAAATTATACATTGATCTTACGGAATGTATTTGATAGTAATCAAGTGTCTTAAACAAAACATTCTTCATAATCAAAGTATGCTGTTCTAAATCTTAACTGTCCTTGGTCAAATTCACTGCGTATGGAAAAGATTGCCTTCCACCCTGTCTTCAAACTCTCTGATGATTTGGTGAGATGAAGACTACATGTGGGGTAATCTTATGCTATCACTAGGCTGAAGAGAAAGACTAATCCTTACAGGTTTCATATAAACTACCAGACCCAGATGCAAGGGAATGTTTTCTCTTTCCCTCTGACTTTCCTTTTCCTCCCACCCCACTGGTATATCTCCATCCATCCCTTCTGTCAAACTATTAGCTGATCAAGAGTCAACCATACAACTTCCCTGTATAAAAGAGTTTTTTTTAAATCCTCACCTGAGGATATATTTTTCCATTGCTTTTCAGACAGAGTGGAAGGGAGGGGGAAAGAGAGGAACATCGGTTGGTTGCCTCCTGCACTCGCCCCAAAGGGGACATGCAACCGAGGTACATGCCCTTGGCCAGAATCAAACCTGGGACCCTTCAGTGCACAGGTCAATGCTCTAACCACTGAGCCAAACCAGCCAGGGCCCTGTATAAAAGTTTTTAATAGGTTATCATTGCCTGGATAAAGCCTAATGTGAAAACTAAAAGAAGGCATGTGGTGAAGAAGGGGATATTGACTAGTGACTGATTTGTGACAATGCCTTGTTGAAGTCATCTTTTTTTTTAAACCTATTTTTATTGTTGACTCTATTAGAGATGTCCCCATTTTCCCCTCCTTTGCCCACCTCCACCCAGCCCCCACCCCTGAAGTCATCATTTCTGTGGTGGGTCTTCATTTGAATTTTGTCAATTTGCCCAGAGCATGGTCTCACTAAAGTAACAGAAGATTAATATGTAAACAATACTATTGGAATTCATTGCAAGGAGAAATTTAACCGGCAAGAGGACTGGCTGTTCTAACCAGCTCATTGTTAGAATTCTTAGAGAGAAATGTATGAGAAACTATATTTTAATTAAAATTATGGTACTTAGACTCAGGGCCAGAAGTGGTGTGTTTTAGGTATCTATTGGCATTAGGTTTGATATTTCAGCAACAGATTCATACTGCATGTTGAATCCTTAACCACAGTTCTTAACTGCAGTCTGGAATACTGCCTAATGGATCATTAAATAGCTATTCCTCAGACAGATCCATCCTTTCTTTATACACACCAATATTATTGATAAGATAAAAGCTAGGTTCTTTCTTTTCTTGCTTCTGGATCAGAGAACATTTTATCTCTAAGGCACTTCTATCTCTTATTTGATCTTATATATCTGACCTTACTTAATAATTTTATTCTCTGAATAAAATTGGTTTTGTACAGGCCTACTGCAACATAATAGCAAAAAGACTGCATATAACCTGGACCAGCTACATAGTGATGTGGGGCCCAGGGCAAAATGAAAATGTGGAGACCCTTGTTTAAAAATTAAGAATTCCAAGACCTTGACAGTAGAGAGTATAAAACCAAGTACAGGGCCCTTCTGAGTTCAAGGCCCTGAGAGATTTTTCAGGTCATACACTAATGAAGTCAGCCTACATATAACAATATTTTTTTAAAAAATATGTTTTTATTGATTTCAGAGAGAAGAAGGGAGAGGGAGAGAGAGAGACAGAAATATCAATGATGAGAGAGAATCATCGATCAGCTGTCTCCTACCCACCCCCTACTAGAGATCAAGCCTGAAATCCAGGCATGTGCCCTGACTGGAATTGAACTGTGACCTCCTGGTTCATGGGTCAACGCTCAACCACTAAGCAACACCAGCCAGGCAACATATAACAATCCTTTAGTGCAGGAGTCAGCAAACTACCAACCATAGTTCAAATCCAGCTGCTCCCTATTTCTGAAGGTAAAGTTGTATTGGAATGTAGCCATGCCCATTGGTATTGCTTATGCCTGCTTTGTTCTACAATAGCAGAGTTCTATACATACTAGAGAGATGATATGGCCCACAAGACTGAAATATTTAACATTTGACCCTTTCAGAAAAAGTTTGCTGACTTCTGCTCTAGTATCTGATCTGTGACTGCTTGCCTCATACTTGATATTTAAATGTGTACCCAGCAATTTCCAGCTTAATCTACTCTCCACCTAAGAAACCAAGGAGGGCCCAGGTAGGGCCTGCAGCTATAAGTTGAAGAATCTGGAGATTATTGACCCATTCAGAGTCCACAGACTGAAATGCCAAGAATTTCTATGACACCGCAGGACAGCAATACCCATGAATTCTCCAGTGGGAAGCATGCAAAGCTATATTATTTCTTCTACCCATGGGATTTCTTGGATACATGGGATTTCTGACCACCACTACCACAAGACCACATATCGTGCCAACTCCCAGTCAGAGGACTGGCAGTTGCCTGGAGTCTTGTGTGTTCATTTCATAAGAGATTGGGCTCAATAACTCTTCTTCTTTGACTGGCTTGAAATAAAAACTTTGAAATCCTCTGACTATGTATCCAGCAGTTCCACACACAGCCATGATTCCCCTGAATCAGGTGCCCATATAATCTTAGTATCTAGGTTCAAGCCCCTCTTAAGAACTTTAGAGGATTCTGAGATCTTCCTCTACATGCTGTAACCATAATTTAACATCTCAATTATTTTACATTCTCTCAAGGCTACAGCCAACTCTCTGTTTTCTTAGAGAATGAAAATAAAGTCCTGTGTTTTCACTCCTTATCTAGTTTTTTTCACAGATAAAAGCAGCCTGCTCTGGGGGAGAAGGGCTGCTTGGCACCAGCTGTAAAGACCTGCAGGTGTTAGCTGTAAATCTACAAATTCCTGTTTGAAGAGAGATAGCACTGGCCCCCCCTCTCTTCCCTGTGCTCCCCCTTCTCTTTCTCAGGAGAAGTGGCATGTTCACATTCCCCTTCAGCTCCCCCTCCCTTTACCCCCAGGAAAGACAACATATCCACAACCCCTCCCCTGATCCCTGTGTTCTGCTTTCCTTCTCCATCCTTATAAAAATCCCTGCCTGCACTGAGATATTAAAATGGTTTTATGAGGACAGGAATGCCACCATCTTCTCGAGATGCTGGCACTCAAATAAACCTCTTTCCTTTTGACCAGCACCTGTCTCACGAGTTTGGCTTTGGTTGCAGCAGGAAGCTGAACCTGGGTTCAGTTGCAGTGTTAGTCATTTGGTTAGCCTGCCACAGTTTCACGCATGCTGTAGAAGACATGACACTGGTAAAAGATATTGAATGCTATGTAAGAAATAGACAGTTTAGACTCACAGCAAGAGCAGTAGCCAGAGTAACTACATTTTTTGCACCATTTTCCAAGCCCCAGTTCCCACAGGGTGATACAAGGGCCATTTTACACCTTTACTTGCAGTGAGTTGCTTTGCAATAAAGGCATTTTTAACTTGGGGAACAAAGGTTTTTTAAATAATGCTCTTTAATACTACAGAATTTCCTCCTTATTTACTGGGGATACATTCCAAGACCCCCAGTGGATGCCTGAAATCATGGATAGTTCCAAAACCTATACAAACTATGTTTTTTCCTATATATATATATATACATACCTATGATAAAGGCAAATGCCTTTTCCAGCTTAACTGAGTGTCAGGAACCAGCCTGAAAGACGAACAAACCTGAGTTGGAGCGGTGGGAATTAAAGAGACAAACACAGTTATGGGATCAGGAGGGCTGCCCTCCAATGAGGTGCACACCAAATGGCTTCAACGCCTTTATTATATAGTGAGTAACAAACAACTGGTAAGGAGGTGAGGGTGATACAAAGTAGTTCTTTCGTGGCTGCACAAACACACTTTCAGCGTAAACATCCTGCCTCCTGCATGAGCTCAGACCTTAGTAACTATCTTTATTTCGGCTTCTAATGGGAACTTTTGGGGAGGGTTGAGTCCTTGGCTCCAGACCCTCAGGTGGCGTGGACCATGTCCAGACACGTCACCCGCTCCCAACAACTAAGCACTTATCATACATTAGGGCCTTAACTTTTGCAGTTTGAGGTGTGACAACAAACGTACCATGAGGTCCTTTTTCCTTCACAATTTCATGGATGGAAGATTCATTCTTACCACATTCCTTAACAACCTCAGCATATGAGGTTTTTTTCTCTCCTTATTAGGTCAAGAACCTTCACCTTTACACTTAGAGGAAGCACTCTGGGCTTCTCTCTGGCCTATCTGAATTGCCAGCATCGCTATTGCTTGTGTTCAGTCCATGTGGTAGCCAAGATGACCACTAAGTGACTAATGGGTGCGGGTCGTACACAGCATGACTATGCTGGACAAGGGGATGATTCAGGTCTCAGGTGAGACAAAGCGGAAAGGCATGAGATTTCATCAAGCTGCTCAGAGTAGTGTGCAATTTTAAAACTTATGAATTGTTCCAGAGACATAGAAACACGGAACAGACTGAACAATCTCAGAGGGAAGGTGGGGGTGAGGGGAGTGGGTGGAGAGAGATTAATCAGAGAATTTATAGGCATAAAGCATAACCCCTGGACACGGACATTGGTATGGGGAAGGCCTGGGGGTGGGGTAGATGCCGGGTGGAGGGATCAATGGGGAAAAAGAGGGAACATCTGTAATACTTTCAACAAAAAAGATAAATTAAAAAACAAACAAAAAACTTATGAATTGTTTATTTTGGGAATTTCCCGTTTACTATTTTCAGACCAAAATAGACTGCCAGTAGTTGAAATCACAAAAAATGAAACTTTGGATAAGGGGAGATGATTGTATAAGCACACATGCCCTGTGCTCTAGAAGGAAACATTATTTTTACCTCACCCAACAATAAGCAAATGTGTTGTTTGCTCAAAGGAAGACACTATCTCTATCTTCCAGGGCAGATTGCTACACAAACATCCTTGAAAACACAGTTCAGAACAAAGGACAATCAATGCCCTGATTGCAATTTGTTTTAAAGCTCTTGACATCCTAAATCCCCATATCTAAGCCCTCTCTGATTTTTAAGCTTTAAACTCCTTTGTACATGATAAGTAAGTTTTCCCAAACTAAATTGACTGATTTAGGCACAAAGTAGCTTCTTTTTAATATTTTAAATTCTGTTACTATATCTTTATTGATTTCAGAGAGCAGAAAGGAGAGGGAGAGAGAGAAACATCAGTGATGAGAGTCATTGATGGGCTGCCTCCTGCACGCCCCCTGCTGGGGATCGAGCCCGAAACCCGGGCATGTGCCCTGACCTGGAATTGAACAGCGATCTCCTGGATCATAGGTTGACGCTTAACCGCTGAGCCACGCCAGCCAAGCAGTAGCTTCTTTTTTAAAAAAGATTTTTATTTTATTTTATTTTTTTTAGTGGGAGAGGGAGAGAGAGAGAGAAACATCGATATGAGAGCAGAGTTTGCCCCCAGCACACTCCCTACCAGGAATCAAGCCCTCAACCCCAGGCATGTGCCCTGACCAGAAATCGAACCGGCAACCTTTCTGTGCATGGGCCTACGCCCAACCAACTGAGCCACACTGGCCAGGGCAGGCAAATTGTCTTTCAACAGCCCTTATTTGGACTTGTTCTTTTACTGTGACTCCTCCCTTCCACCCACATAGCTACAGATGAGTCACCTTTTTCATGAAAGCAAGTTAAAATTTTTGCTAGTGACTTATCCCAGGGTTGATTCCTTCTCTTTTAGGTCACAGTTTAATAGCTGACACTTCAGAGAAATATACCCTACCTAC
Source organism: Miniopterus schreibersii (assembly GCF_964146895.1). NCBI lineage: Eukaryota > Metazoa > Chordata > Mammalia > Chiroptera > Miniopteridae > Miniopterus > Miniopterus schreibersii. The sequence continues at coordinate 9,591,198 of NC_138118.1, read as the reverse complement.
CCTCTTGCCCCAACGCCAACACAGAGCTCAACACTCTCTCCTATTTTGTGACTTTTCAAGGAAGATCTTATCGATCATTGCTGTCTGTAGATAGCTAAACAACTTAGGTCCCACGATACGTTTAAAGCACTTAGCCACTCTGTGTTCTCAATTTCCTGAAGGGGTGTGTGTGTGTGTGTGTGTGATGGCATGAAAGTTATGTAGTGCAAAGGAGAGGCCACATAAGAGTGAATGAAAAGGAACAGGAAAAGGAACTGACTCCAAACAAAAACACCATCCGGAGGAAACAGGATAAGACTGTCCATACACTGGCAATTATGAGGAAGGAAATGAGTTACCAGAACAGATGGACGGAAACAGAGCAACGAGCAGGGTGGAGCCATGCTCACTTGAGAAAGTGTGCCCGGGTATGTGGGGGGCTGAATAGAATTTGTGCTCCTTCTCTGTAGCTCCTGGGTCGGTGACGATATTATATATGGACCCTCAGCAGGCAGGCGTGAGCTCCTGTAAACTATCAAGATGTTTCCCAAACCTGTGACTCTCTGTCACTTCTGACTTCCTGTCTTTTTATATGTACTTATGCTTTTATTTTAATGGACTAACCTGGTTTATTCATTTCCCACTTATCAGAATATTTTTGATTCCTAAAGAATTGTGCATGTTTATGGAGATGACTGGAAAGTATATTAAAACCAGGCCTGTCCTGGAAAATATGGGACAGATGGTTGTGGGGCATTAAAAAAGAGGACTGTTAAGCCTGCAATGAAGTGTCTTATTGTCTGCTGTGTTTTTCAAAAGCTTGCACAGCGAGGCATATGTTATTGTTTCACCACTTATGATATAACTAAATTCCTTCAAACACATACAATTAAAAAATAATCCGCTCTTGAGTAAATTACATGTGCATGAATAAAAATGCAATCTCTTTTAGATTTCCCAGCTGCCCATAAGATTATTATGTATATTAAATTATATACTCTCTACTCTGCATTCCATCAGAGCTACAAAGGAAAAGATTTTGCAATTTTTCAATTTCCTACTGAAGTAAAGCCCTCACTAATTATTCATCGGCTATAAAACTTTATAACTGTTCAATGTTTTGAGGCACTTGGGTACATAAACAAACTCTCATTTTAGTAGTTTATTTATCTGCTTTGATAAAGATAGAGCACCTCTTCCTTCCATACTCTAAATTAAGCATCAAATGCAATATTTTTAAAACAACCAGAATCACTGACATTTAGGGTTGGGAAATATTTTGGTTTCTCAAGGTAAATAAGAAAACTGAGACTCAATGATTGCCCAAGAATCATGTTCCCAAAAGATATGCCCAGCTAGAAGTGCAACGAAACCACTTTTTCAGACACTTAGGGTCCATGCTCTTTCCATAACATGCAAACTTTTCTACTGGTGATCCTCATAGAGAGTTGATTCTAAATTTATTCAATTAAGTACTGCCTAGACAGATTTATATATATCCCTTGTCACCTGGCCAGTGAACATTTCTTTTTTAGTCATTTTATTTATTTTTATATGTTGCAAAATGAACACAATTGTGTGTATACATATATATATATGTAATCCTCACCCAAGGATATGTGTGTGTTTGTTTTTATTATTTATTTATTTATTTATTTATTTATTTAATATATCTTTATTGATTTCAGAGAGAAGAAGGGAAAGGGAGAGACAGAGAGAGAAACATCGATGATGAGAGAGTCATTGATCGGCTGCCTCCTGCATGCCCCCCATTGGGGATCGAGCCCGCAACCCGGGCATGTGCCCTGACCGGGAATCGAACCCCGATCTCCGGGATCCTAGGTCGATGCTCAACCGCTGAGCCACACCCAGCCGAGCGTGTGTGCATTTTTTAATGGCTTGTTAGAGAGAAAGGAAGGGAGACAGAGAGAAGCACGGATGTGAGAAACATCGATAGGTTGCGTCCCATACACGCCCCGACTGGGCATCGAACCTGAAACCTGGGCATGTGCCCTGACCACAAATCGAACCTGCAACCCTTTTCTGGGGTACAGGAGATGCTCCAACCAACTGAGCCACCCAGCCAGGGTATGGGGCCAAGTCTACATTTTTAAGTCGAAATATGGGAAGCAGAAACTCCAAACTGAACCTAAGTTGAAATAAATTTTATCATGTTATGGAGCCAATGAACCCGATGGTTTTTCAAAGTCTCCGTAGAGTTTGGTGAAAAAAACTCCACAGTCAATGGATTTTCATTACTTATGATCATACTGTCTCTACTTAGGGTGTTTCTAGACTGTTCATGAACCTGAAATACTTAGAAATGTCCATCTGGATCCCTTTGATCATATTTTCCTCTTTTCATTATTCTTGTTAAATTAAGTGCCCTAGGTACTTTAACCTTTCTTGTGATCACAAATCCTCTGTGAAATCTTTTGCGAATAAAACTTTTTCTTAAGTAGAAGAAACTCTTATGGTGGAAAGCCTCTGCTCCTCAGTGTTGGTGGCCACCTGGCTTTACTGCCACCTTCAGTGTGCCAGCTTTTCCTTACAGAGCCTGCCACATGTCCCTTCAGATGCTACCGTGTGCTCATATTGCCCTCAGAAGGTGCAACTGTGTCTGTTTTCCATTAGCACTTTTTTGGGGGGGGAGAATCACGTATTGTTTTCCATCGTGGCTACACCAAGTCCTACCACTAGTGTACAGGGATCCCGGTTCACATGCCCCACAACACTTGTTTTGTTTGTTTTTGATAACAGCCAGCCCAGCAGGTGGGAGGTGACACCTCACTGTGGTTTTGATTCGCATTTCCCTGAGCACCTTTTCATATGCCTGTTGAACATGTGTGTGTCTCCTTTGGAAAAACGCCTGTTTAGTTCCTGTGTCGGTTTTTGAATCAGGTTATTTGGTTTTCATGATATTGAATTGTAAGGGTTCCTTATATATTTTGGATATTAACTTTTTTTCAGGGCCCATGTTCCTTCTCTAAGCTGCAGGTGGAATTCTCCCTCTAAATAATAGGGGAATATTCTTCCTAGCTTTTTGTGTCCCCTGGTGTTGTTTGGCTTATGGCAACCTAACTCCAATCCTCCACCTTCACCTGTCTCTTTACATGGTCTTCCCTCTGTGTGTGTCTCTGTTTCCAAATTTTCCTCTTTATTAGGACACCAGTCCATATTAGGTTAAGATGCACCCTATTTCCAAATAAGGTCATTCTGAGGTACTGGGGGCTAGGACTTCAACATATCTTTTAAGAGGGGGAATGCAATTCAATCCATAAAAAGAATAGTATATCGCCCTGGCCAGTGTGGCTTAGCTGGTTGAGTGTTGTCCCATGAACTGAGGGGTCCCTGGTTCGATTCCTGGTCAGGGCACATGCCCAGGTTATGGGTTTGATCCCCAGATAGAGATCCTAAGGGAGGCAATCGATACATGTTTCCCTCTCATATTGATGTTTCTCTCTCTCTCTCTCTCTCTCTCTCTCTCTCTCTCTCCTGCCCCCTTCCTCTCTCTCTGAAATCAATAAAAGCATATTTTTTAAAAATAGTACATAATATGTAGAAATACACACACAAAGAACAATACCATACATTTTCAAGAGTTCATATGTATATATGTAAACATAGATGAAAGTATTTTGAAAAATACACACCAAACTGATACAATAGTTACCGCTGCTGGTGGTGGATGGCCGTTGTGGATTTTAGTCTTCCGTCTTATCTGCAATGTTCACATTTTTACAAGAAAATATATCACCGGAGTAATTTTTACAAAGCAAACAGTACAGAAAAGTTTTAATGAAAAACAGTGGAGCCCTTCCCCGCTCTTCTCTACCTTTTAGCCCCATTTCCAGAAGGAACCCCCTTTTAACTCTTAGCTCTTCGTGTCAGTAGTTACCTTAATTGATTTAAATAGCATGCTTAAGGACATACAATAACATCTACCTCAGGACTGTTGAGCAGAGTAAGTGAATTATTTCATGTCAAGAACTTAGAACTATACTTGGCACATTAATACTTAATACAGGTTGGCTATTAGCAGTATCTCCATTATACCATGGTTTTGTCATTTATCAAGTTTCGACTTTACTTATTGGCTTCAGTAGTTTTAAATGAGCATTGAGAGCTCTTACCTTACTCTAATCCCTCTCTCATCCTCTCCACTGCTTCATCTTTTCAACCACTGATCAACTCAGTCTTAAGTTCTTCCAAGTTGTTCTAATTCTCCCATTGCTCCAGCTTCACACACGCCAGTGCCTCTTGTCAGGATTGTTTGCACTAAAGTTTGGAAGAGGACCTGGCTGCCTTGATTGTGGAGAAGTGGTTTTTCAATTTTTGCTGTAGCTCTCCCCTTCTTGGCCATCTCTCTCGCCTCGTCTTTTGTAAATCTAACGAGGCTATTCCTGTACTTTTATTCTAATATGCTTCCTGCCAGCTTCTAGAGATCTAGATTCAGAGCACTGACTGACACTGTCAACAATAAACATTTGTTGATGGACTGAAAGTCCCTTTGTTATTATTTCTACAGAAATGGCACATTTTAGTCTTCCCAAGTTAAAAAGAGCTCAGGGAGAAAGCCTGTTCACAGTCTTGGTCATCTCATTCTCCTGTGGGCTAAATGAATTTGGTGTTGCCAAATTAAATGGCACGTTAGCGTCCCTTTGGGTTGTGACTTTCCCTATGACTTTAGTTACAGCTGCCATCACCCTGACCCACAGGGTTACACAGCTTCTGCGTCAACTCTCTGCAGCAAGAAAGGACAAAAAACTTTTCTGGTTTCCCTCAGATAGAGTTAAAACAGACCAAAACTTTAAAATGACTTACAGGATGCAAATAAGCAGAGTGCAAGGAATATCGGCGGCCTGGCTAACAAAGAAGAGGCGCCCTATTTTGTAAGTCAGGCTTCGTATTTCTTTTACATCCAGTCTGAGAGATTTCTTTTTACCTAAATGAATGGCATTAAGTGGCCTTAAGATAGTCTCTCATCCACGAAGTGATCTCTCCCATAGTAAAGTCCTAGTGGTGTGATATTATACTTATACTACAATAATCATCTATGGGAATTATCTACAAAGAGTATGAAGATTGCTATTTCACTGTGTGCACCTCACGTCAAATGAATAGAATCGAGGTGAGAAAGAAAATGCCTGAAACACAGCATAGAGACCTTGGTTTCCATGGGCTCGAAATCATTGACATCTCCCTCTGCCTTTCAAGGAATTGGGAGTAGAAGGAAAGCAATTGGTGCAAAAGAATTTGCACCCAGCTAAGCATTACGTTACCTGGTTCTACTGATCATTCTTCCAGCTATTCAAGCGGAGTTCTGTGCCCTTGGGAAAGTCAACTTTTCTGAGTCTCGGTTTCCTCATCTGAAATATGGACATGCTAATACTTATACTACCGATCTCTCGGGATTGTTCAAATAATTGTCAAGGCAACCATTTATTGTAAGCATCGTCAAAGTCTCCTTCCATCTTGCTCAGGAGCATCTAAAGCAAGTCAGTTCATCAATTTCTTTCACGGGCCCTTTTTAAAAATCAAAACTAAGTAGCTAGGTAACATTTTTCGACTAAGCACAAGAAAAAAATATCTGGATACAGGTTTTTAGGCCCCTCGTGCACAAGTTAGTCTTCACTAAACTATGTGGGGAAATGTTTTTTTTAGTTATATTTATTTATTTATTTATTTATTTATTTATTTGAGAGCGAGAGAAACATCAACTTGTTGTTCCACTTATTCATGCATTCCTGGGTATGTGCCCTGACTGAGGATTGAACCTGAAACCGTGGCTTATGGGGATGACGCTCTAACCAACTGAGCTACCCGGCCAGGGCTACATGGGGAAATCTAATACCTCTGAGGGCTATTTATTTTATTTATTTATTTTTTATTTTACTTTAAAACATTTTTCAAGCTTATGAAAAACAGAAATTTATTTTGCAGAGCCTGGAGGTTGGAAGTCCAAGATCATGGCTCTGGCATGGTTGGGGAAAGGCTCTCTTCCGAACTGTGTTCTCACGTGGCAGAAAAGCTAAAACATTTTTATTGTGGTTCAAATACATACAAGCTTAAAGAGAATTGTATAATGGCCTAGTACCTTGCTTCAAAGGGTATCAACACATAATCAAACTTATTCACGTGTACTTCTATCTACTCCCCCTTCAAAACTGGGTTATTTTCACCTGAATTCCAGGTTTCACCTATAGCTATGTAGGAGATCAGAATATGCCACCCCTAAATGTGCCACTCTGGCATAAAGATTATTTTGAGCTGAAGGCCATTGAGAAAAAGCAGACACAGGATGAGCTTTCTGCCATGCCCCAATCTTTCAGAAAATATAAGTCCCCCTTTTGAAGGAAGCCCCCCACTTCCCATAAGCAAGAGAACAACCACCTTATCACCCAAGACAGGACATCACCGAGAGTCTACACGAACCAACCTTACTAACCAGCTCTAATCCACCACAAGTTCCCCATATATTTGCCTTCCCCTAAGAGGCCACCTCTTGAAGCTCAAAGTCCCTTTCCTTTGTGTCGCTACTTCTCCTTAGATTTATCCTATTTGGACAGAATGGTATACATGCCTTCAAGCCTTGCCATACTGGGAGGTTTTCTCGTCTCTCTATGAAGTCTCCTCGTGCTACTAAAAACTTTTAAACATCAATTGATTTTCTATGCCTTCTCTCCTATTAATCTGTCTGTCATCGGTTCATTTTGCAACCCAGATGGAGAACTTATGGGAATAAAGGAAATTCTTCATCCCCTATGGAAACTTCATATCCTCTCTAAGATATCCTCTCAGATGAGCTTCTAAGACACCTTCTCTCTCCAAGTATTCTTCCTTAATACTATGAACTCATATACTATCCAGTCAGTGTACAAACTTCCTCAATCATCTCATAAATTTTTGGATTTTACAATTGTTTTGTTCTACAGGCTGCAAATAAGCTCTTCTCATTGCATTTGTTTGATATATTTCTTAAGTCTCCTTTAACCTAGAGTCTCTCTCTTTCTTCCCCTCGCCTCAATTTTGTTGTTCATGTTGAAATACCCAGGTTTTTTGTATTTGTATAGAATTTCCCATTTTCTGGATTTTGACGATTGCATTTCCATGTTTTTCCCCCACCCTATCCCCACCTCCCTGTTCTTCAATTTTCTGAATTTCCTATAAACTTGTAGTTAGATCTAGGGGCTTGACCCGATTCAAGTCTGATTTTTCCCCTCAAAAAATAGTTTATTGGTGGTATTATTACATACCTCTTGTACACATCAATAAACCAGTTTTTGGGGAAAAATCAGGCTTGAATCGATCGGGTCAAGCCCCTAGATCAAACTACACATCAAAAGGCACGTAATAACTGATGCTTTTTTTGTGATGTTAAGATTGATCTTTGGTTTCCAGGGCTATTGGCCTCTCCATTCATTATAAAGTTTCCCACCAACTTTTCACCTAATGGTTTTAGCAGCCATTGATGATCATTTCTTAGATTTCATTATTTTACTGAAGGATAGGTGGTGATGTTGCAATTTTATCAGTTCTGGTTTATTTATCATCTAGAATTCCTTTGTAAGGAAGAAATTTTCCACACGATTTCCCTGAGGTACAGTTTTTATATGAGAAGTAGAATAACTTTTTGTTAGTGGGCAAATAAATTGGGTCTCTGGCATCCTTCAGAGGAGATCAATGTGTTTTTGTGTTGACTATATATACACACTTAAATGTTCACACATGTGATATGTTTGATTCATTGTGATTATAATTTTCTTCTTTATTTTTATTTTTTTAAACTTCTTATTGATTGATGGATTTTTAGAGAGAGAGAAAGAAAGAGAGAGAAACATCGATTTGTTTTTCCAGTTGTTTATGCATTCATTGGTAGGCTCTGGTTTGTGCCCTGACCGGGGATGGAACCCACAACCTTGGCGTATCAGGACGATGCTCTAACCAACTGAGCTGCCCGGCCAGGGCTTTCATTCTTCTTCTTGAAATCCAAATTGTCACTTTGGTCAATGACAGCCCCTTCAAGTTGGCTATTGTATCCTTTTGGTGTGACCACGGTAGTCTTTCATAGTTTCATTTCTTTCCGATTAAGACAAGATATTTCAGAATCATTTTATACCTTACCTGTCCCAAATCTGAGACCAGTCATTCTTCCAAGGAGTCCTGGCCTGAAGAAGTCTCATGCGAGCCTACCAGGAAAGTGCTCAGAACATTTTCTCAGAAATGCTAGATCCTTCCCAGAAGGTGGTTTAATTACTACATCAAAACAAACTTCTCCTCTAAACTGCTTTTCTCAATTTGAGACAGTTTTATTTCTCTTAAACAGTAAAATGTTTTATAAATTATTCAAAGACTATCTAAGTATGAACTTATTATAATTATGCATGGTTCCAATATTATAAAGAAGATGTAGAGGCTGGAAGAGCAAGAAGAGAGAAGCAGGATAAAGGTAATTAACAAAATCTGGAGATTAGCTGCTGAATCTATTACTTTGCCCAACACCAGTACTAACACTTTGAATTCCTCTCCCTCTTTTCTTTCCTATCTATTATCTATCTATTATCTATCTATCTGTCTATCTGTCTATCTATCTATCTATCTATCTATCTGTCATCTATCTATCTAATCTATCATCTATTTTTATTTTAATAGAGTTAAGTTTTTAGAGCAGTTTTAGGCTCACAGCAAAACTGAACAGAAAGTACAAAGATTTCCCTTAGGCCGCCGACTCCCACACATGCATAGCTTCCCCTATTATCAACATCCCCCCCCCCCAGGGGTATGTTTATTACAACTGATGAACATACATTGACATATCATTATCACCTAAAGCCCATAGTTTATATTAGGGGTGGGGTTGCTTTGACTTTTTATTTATTAAAATCTGTTGCCTGATTTTAAAAAAACAAAACACACACACACACAAAAACTTGTTACTGCCTAAAATCTTGGAAAAGTAGAAAAACATATAGAAGAAAATAAAAATCGCCTGCACTATCACTCAGGAAAAGCCCACTGGAACACGTTGGGATATAGACTTCCAGGGGCTTCCTTCTGTCAGGGTTGGTAGCTAGATAGACAGGAGCCAGGTTGGATGGCTCAGATCAAGGGGAAGACGTGGGAGACGTCTTGATAAACAAGAATTAACCAAGAGTTAGCAGGCCGGGGAGTGAGGAAAGGGGAGGCTCGAAACCTCCAGGATGTGGTCTAGCAGCAAGCTGAGCATCCGGTGGGGCAGCCTTGAAACCTGAGGAGGTATTTTTGCACAACCCAGCTCCAGGGTATAAAATTTCAAATGCCCAACCGAGCGAGCAGGGCACTAGCAGGCAGGGCCCGTGGCGTGGCCTCGGCTAAGCTGCCCCCTCGGACTGCATCTGAGTGTATTTCCTTTTCCTGCAAAACCCTCGCGTGCTTTGCTGCCATGTGGGACTGTCTCTTGTTTGAGTTTCTTCCTACAAGCAAGACAAGCACCTGGGGAGCGGAGACCACCTCTAACACTTCCTCTTGCTATCTTTTTCAACTTAGTTTTTCACCTGTTTGTATGAAACATTTTCCCTTGTTTTTTTCCTGAAGAGAATTTTTAATGGCTACATAGCATTTCGTTGCACAGTTATAACGCTATTTAAGCAAATTCAGTACAGAAAAGACTGTATGTATGCAATTATTTAAATTCACGCATGCTAGGCTTCATTAAATAAAGTCCAAAACGTATAATTTTGGGGTTGAATGTACAAATGTAATTAAGGTTTTGCTACATATTTCACATTGAATTGATTTAAACCCCTGCCAGTGCACTAATACTCTTATAATAGTAAAAGAATGTGGGAGAGGGCTATATTTTCTATAAAAAGAAATAGGAGTGTGTTCTTTCTCTCTCTTGAGCATATGGTGCCTTTTCGCACTCCCTTCTTCCCCCAGAGCCCTCTCTCTTTCCCTCTCTTTCTGGAGCAGGCTGGCACCTTTCCCATCTCCTTGCCTCAGGTGCCTTTTCTTTGCCTTTCTTTTTCCTAAGCTTCAAAGGCCTTTCTTTTGCCTCTGTAACTTGTTTACTGAGCCCACACAGGCCAGCTGGCTCACTTCTGTCTCTGTGACTTTCTAAACTTTTGCTTGTATTTGAAAAAGAAGGAAAGAGGAAGGAAGGAAGGGAGGAAGGAAGGAAGGAAGGAAGGAAGGAAGGAAGGAAGGAAGGAAGGAAGGAAGGAAGGGGGGAAGGAACTACTGGCAGAGACAGCAACTACTGGCTTCTAGAGGAGCTAAATGGATATCGTTTTCCATTTCCAAGGAATGGATGTTCACCAGTGTAAGGGAAAAACTGAATTCATTCATTGTACAATTAACGGGGGGGGGGGGGGGGGGGGGAGACACACTATACTTGAAGCTTTAAAAAGTTCTGAATTCAACTATTCCAATAGGAAGCAAAACTTCAAATTGCATATTTTATTACCAAATCTCACCTGGAGTGATTCAATTCAAATATTTATGAGCAATGAATAATGAACTGAGTGTAATAAATGGTTATTTCTCTCAATGATTGATACTTACATGCAAGAAGGGAATATTCTTGGGATTGAAGTGTGATTGGGCCTCACGATTTCAACAAGAAATTTCTTCCTATGCAACAAATTATAGGAAATCGTGGTTTTGAAAGAACTTTTCCCCTTTCCACTTTGCAGTAGGAGTGGCATTGGGGAGGCAGCCTGAAATAATGGGAAAGTTTTAATTTTTAAATTTTTAAATATGTTTTATTGATTTTAGAGAGAGGGAGGGAGAGGAGGAGAGAGAAAGAAACATCGATGTGAGGGAGAAACATCGATTGGTGGTCTCCTGTACACATCCCAACCAGGGATTGAACCCGAAACCTGGGTGTGTGCCCTGACTGGAAATCGAACCAGTGACCTTTCAGTGCATGGGATGTCACTCAACCAACTAAACGACACTGGCCAGTGCTAACGGAAGTTTTTAGAAAGATTTTCAAAGATGTAAGATTACTCAAGGTGCATCCACATTTGACACATAGCTATTGAGCACCTACTGTGTTCAAGGTCCTGTGCTGGCAAATGAGTGTAGTAAGATGATTAAACTGAGCTTCTGGTCCTCACAATCTATTGAGAGATGATTAATCATAGTACATAGTAAGTGACATTGAAGTTCCATAAGGAAGAATAAATTCTTCTTGGGAGACAGGAACTGGGCTATTCAAGAAAGACCTCAACTTTTAGGCATCCAGTCATTCAAGTCTGTACATTTCACTATGACTAAAACATTAGAAACAGGGAAGAAACAGTGTTCCCAAGAGACTACTTTTTAGACTGGTGAAGAGTCAGGAATACTTATAATCATAAAGCTATAAACTGATGTTATCTTTTTTTTAACTTCTATAGAAGCTCTAATCTTTTTTTTAAAAAAATTCAGTTACAGTTTACATTCAATATTATTATTTCTTTAATATATCTTTATTGATTTCAGAGAGAGGAAGGGTGAGGGAGAGAGAGAGAGAAACATCAGTGATGAGAGAGTCATTGATTGAGCCCGCAACCCGGGCATGTGCCCTGACCGGGAATCGAACCGAGATCCCCTGGATCCTAGGTCAATGCTCAAACGCTGAGCCATGCCAGCTGGGCTCAATATTATTTTTTATTAGTTTCAAGTGTACAGCATAATGGGAATGTTATCTTTTAAAAATTCAAATGAATAGTAAAGAAATATTTTTAAGATTGGTAATATTTTTCCCTTATAATTCTAGAGGCTTTCCCCCATTGTTTTCTAGCTTTCTGTGTGGCCGTGGAGAAATCTGATTTTGTTCTGACTCTTAGTTCGTTATATATGACCTGTTTGTTTGTTTTCTCTTCAGAAGCTTTTAGGATTACTCATTACCTTCTGAGAGGTTCTAAGAAGTCTCCCCTTTTCTCTTGTTGCTTGATTCCCAAGCATGGGCATGCACACTTTGTTCTGTTCCCAATGGTGATAGCTAAGACTTGGCTAGAACATTTAACAGACTTTTTAAAAAAATATGTTTTTATTGATTTCAGAAAGAGGAGGGGAGGGGAGGAGAGAGATAGAAACATCAAAGATGAGAGAGTTGTCATCGATGGGCTGCCTCCTGCACGCCCCCTACTGGGGACCAACCATGTTTCCTGACGGGGAATCAAACCGGTGACCTCCTGGCTCATGGGTCGACGCTCAAATACAGAGCCACACCAGCCGGCCTTAACAGTCTTTATTCAATGGTTTAAGATTTCAGAATGAACTTCCAAGACATTAGGCTAAATGTTTTTGTATTTATCATCCTTAACCCGTAGATAATTTACAACTTTTCTGACAACTCATTTTTTTATTATAATGTTTTTCTCACTCAAAAGCATACTTAAATAAATATTCTATAAGTAGCAATATTTTGACATGATGGTGTCAGACAAAGACCCACTCACCAATTCACTTGAATTCACTTTTAGTTAAAAATATCATGTGGACCAAATCTGAATTGTGTGCTGTGTTTGACATTTATACTGGGTGTGTTTTCGTGTGCATTGAGAGAGAGGGATTCATCTGTCTGTTTTGAAGTGCTTTTCTGTTTAGTTTTCATTTTGTTGTAAAGGGGTGTGTGTGTGTGTGTGTGTGTGTGTGTGTGTGTGTGATAACTATTTTTAGGAGCATGTTGAGTGCAAATTAGTATGCAAAGACAAAATCTATGGAACGAACATTTCTCTAAGAGAGTGTAAAGGAAACAGTATTCAGATACACAGTACTGCCCTGCATTATTAAGACAAATGTTTCAGAATTACAAAGAACACTTTAGCTCCTGGACCTCAGCTACATTCCAAAAAAGCTCTTTCCTTTGCATTTGCACGACTAAAGCAAAATTGCATTGGTTTTCCTGGAACTCAGGGACGACTGGCCTTGGTATAAATCAAGCCTCCTCTAGGAGGCTGATGACTGTTTATACATTTTAAGTGACGACAGTTTTCAGTACCTACTCTTGCTGGAGTCCAGTCTTTTTCTTCTTCTTTTTTTTAATAGTACAGAGACCTTTAATTAAAAAAATTTTTTATTTATTGATTTTAGGGAGAGAGGAAGAGAGAGAGTGAGAGAAACATCAAGTTTTGTTGTTCCACTTATTTATGCATTCATTGGTTGATTTTTGTATGTGCTCTGACTGGGGATTGAACCCACAACCTTGGGGTATCAGGATGATTCTCTATCCAACTGAGCTACCCGGCCAGGGCTAGAGGTGTTTCATGCTTTTTCACACTTGTCATGCCACGAATTCATAGGGAACAGGTTCCAGCAGCCCAGGCTCCTTTCCATGGGTCCTCACAAAGTGAGCTTCTCTGGGTGGAGCAGGCTGGTGCTTCCTCAGAACCCAGGTACCTTTCTCTCTGGCTTCCTTCTTTATCTGATAATTTTCCTTCCCACATTTCAGGAAGCGGTCTTGGCTCTTAGATTGCTTAATATGTTCGATACATACACCCATTCTCTTGGCAAGAAGCTTGCCCTTAACTTGTTTGTTCACAACAATGCCCACCACACGCTGGGTGACACTGTAGACTCTTCCAGTTTTGCCGTGGGAACATTTGTGGGGCATTTCTTTTTGAACAGTGCCCATTCCCTTGATGTCTACAGTATCACCTTTCTTGTAGATTCACATGTATGTGGCCAAAAGAACAACTCTATGTTTTCTCAAAGGCCTGAAGAACATAGAGCGGGTGCCTCTCCTCTTTCCCTTTGTATTAGTCATTTTGGTGAATGACTGAAAAATAGTGGTTCCAGCCAAAATGTGGAGTCCAGTCTTTTTTGTTGTTTTTGTTAATCCTGACCCCAGGATGTTTTTTCCATTGATTTTTTTAGAGAGAATGGAAGGGGTGGGGAGAGACAGAGAGAGAGAAACATCAATGATGAGAGAGAGAAACATCAATGATGAGAGAGAGAGAAAGGGAGAGAGAGAGAAACATCAATGATGAGAGAGAGAGAAACATCAATGATGAGAGTCACTGATCGGCTGCCTCCTGCATGCCCCCTGCTGGGGATCGAGCCCGCAACCCGGGCATGTACCCTGACCGGGAATCGAACCTCCGATCTCCTGAATCCTAGGTTGACGCTGCACCGCTGAGCCCCTCCCCACCCCGCCGGGTGCTTACCCTTGAACTATTAATTTTTTTCCTTTTTTCCCCCTCTGAATTCCTTAACGTCATAAGAAAGCCCATTAAAAGTGCCTCCACAGAGCAAGCAGACTATCCGAATATGGGCCTTTTCTCTGCCCCTAGACATTCCCAGAACAGTTTGCAAAGGCGTTGCTCCCAGTCCTTCAGCTGACTCACTCTGTCCATAAAGGTGGTAAGTGGAACTGAGCCTCATGGTCAATATTTAGTTCACAGCCCACTTCATGATTCCTGTCCTTCAAACAAGGGGAAAATATGCCTTTTCTCCTGTAACTCCCCAGCCCTTACGTGACTTATTTGCCTCTGCATGTAATGTTCTGAAAACATTATTTACCTAAAAGAAAAAAAGGATTGGAGAGGGTAAAAATAATCACCTGCAAACATCTGTCCTGTACCTTTCTCTTTGAAGATGGCTCACAAGAACCAAATATTTGAGGGGGAAACAGCTATAAGTGAGGCAAATACTTGGAATGGAGCAGAGGGCGAGGAGACTAAAGCAGCAGGAAGCAAGTTCGAGATTTATGGCTACCAATAATTTGGGAGATGTTAAGGTGATACAGAGTAGAAGAGGAATTACAGCCCAGTAGGAGAAATGACATGCCCTCTGTGTTGGGTGTCCCCCAAGCCCACCCTCATTTTCAGTGATTTGCTAGAAAGATTCACAAGGTCCAGAGATTTCCTCCAATTCCAGTTACAGTTTATTACAGAAAAAGGATCAGCAGAGGGAAAGGTGCAGAGGGGAACCAGGAACAGACCTCCTCTCCCAGTGGAGTCCCACAGACCACACTTACAGCCACAAAGTGTAACAACGTGTGTGAAGTGTTCCCGATCAAGGAAATTGACCCAAGCCGGGGCACCCTGGATTTTAAACGATGGCCGTCACATAGGCCTGCAGCACCCAAGTGACTGACTGTAGCTAATCAGCCTCCAGCCCCCAAAGGTAACGCTGACACAGTCTGGCCCAGGGCCTCAAGTACGCAAGAAACTCTCATTAGCCATAAGTCATGCTGTTGTTAGCATAAACTATCTGGTCAAACGGATGGAGTGTGGACCAAAGCCCCAAGGATACAAAAACTTCTCAGGTAGGATAAAGGTTCAGAGGTCATCTCTCAGGAGGTAGTCAAGGGTCAGTTCTTTCTTTGGAAAGAGCAGGGTTTCAGTAACCCAAGCTCACTGAGTTAACCTTTTGGTGCACCCCCAAGTAGTATGTAGGCTACAAACATTTTTGAGAATAAATGTGTAGGTGCCAGTTGGGTACTGGAAATACCAGGGGGACACTTAGTAAAGTATATGATTGTCCAACCATTATGGGGTACACCTGAAACTCATCTAAAACAATATTAAATGTAAACTGTAATTGAAAAAAAATTTTTAATATATTTAAAAACTGTACATTAAAGGCATCGTAAAAGTAAAAAAATAATTAAACTTTATTTTAAAAATAAAATAAAAATAACTGAACTTTTTACCTTCCTGATGGCAGAAAATTTAATCCAGTCATATTCTTAATTACTTTAGGTTTTTGTGTTTTTTTTTTACAAGTTGGGTTATTTATTACTTTTTTAAAGTATGTTTTTATTGATTTTAGAGAAAGAGGAAGGGAGAGGGAGAGAGCGAAACATCAACTGGCTTCCCCCTACACGCCTGCCTACCAAGGATAGAGCCAGAAACCCAGGCATGTGTCTTGACCAGGAGCCCAACCAACAACATCTTGGTGCATGGCAAGATGCTCAACCAACCGAGACACACAAGACAGGCCACTTTAGGTTGCGTTTCCATTTTAGAGGGTTTTGGTCATCATTTCAGGTTTTAAATCAGTCAATACAATATTCTTTCTCCCTTTGATCTACAGCCGATTTGCAGATCTAAGGGTTTAATAATACCATGGCATACGTGGGAGAGACATGGGTCCTTAGGCATCCTCGGTTCATGGTGGCACACACGGGATGTGCCTTGCCTTCACTGGTCCTTGACGGCTGGCATCTCTGCGGAAGCCCCTGAGATAACTTGAGACAATGTTTGGTTCCTGAACATGTAGCCTTCTTGCTCTAACAATGAAGCCTCAAGTCATCCAGGCCTCTCAGCTACTGGTGAAGGTGCAGGGATCTTTTCCTTGTTTCTCTAAAGCTGAAGGAGACTGGGTAGTTACCGGGCGATTCTGTACCAGGGTCTGGCCCTGCCCTGGCACAGTCCCGGACCTTTCTTGTGTCAGGCGATCTCCAGGTTCTTGACTCACCCAGGAAAAATGTCAAGTATGTCGGAGTGAGAACAAAACAAGTCTTATTCAGGTGGAAAAAAGAAAGAGGCCAGGGTGCAGGTGCCGCTGTGAAAGAAGCAAAAAGTACGCACCCCCGTGGACGTCGAGTGGACCTCCGCCAGCTCATGAGTGAGTTGTAGTCAGCTAGTTCTTGGGATTTTATGTGTTTCCAAGGCGGGGATTGTCTCCAAGCTTTGTGGCACCAAATTCTGATTCCGCCTTCTGGTTGGGGGACGGGGGTGTGTGTGTGTGTGTGTGTGTGTGTCTTGTTCCTAATCTGGAAGTTTCCTGGTGTTAATCCTGGTGGCTCCCCCTTCTACTTGTGGTGTCAATTTTCATTATAATGAGCTTTGGGGTCATCCTCTGGTCAGTTTTTCTCCATCTTGGATTAGTCTGGATCTAACTGGTTCTTGTTATCTCCCTTCTTGACCGTGGTGATTAAAACCATCTGCTCCTAAGCATCTTTGGTTAGGGGGGACCGGGTCTTGTGATTTCTTAGCTGGCGGTTCATTGGTCAGCCGTTCTGGCTCTTTGTTCAACCATCTGTCTGTTTCTTCATTCCATTTGCCAGGGAATTTTCCTGGTTTCCTACTAACCTGCCTCGGGGTAAAGGGGTTATCTCAAACCTTCCCTGCCTAGACGTGTATCTGAGAGGTCTACTCAAAGCTGATTTTGTTACATGTCCTTGGAAGCTCTGGAGTTTCTACCTATTGCTACCTTTTGAGGGGTGGGCATGAAAAACTCTCACTAGCATTTAATGCTCTTGCTCTCCTTGCAGACTCCCTTCTTTTCCAGCACAGACAACTCTTTATTGTTGACAGTATTACACATGTCCCCATTCCCCCCCCTTTTGCCCACCTCCACCCAACCCCACCCCCCCATGCCACCACAGGCCTTCACTAGATTATTGTCTGTGCCCATGGGCTATGCATATATACATACATGTTCTTTGGTTAATCTCTTCCCAGTACAGACAACTCTTATCTCCACTCTGAGAGGTGATGGTGGAGGTGATGGCAAGCCATCCAATTACGCTGAAGCTAAAATGGATGTGGAAAGGCAGGAATAATCAGGCAGGAAGATCAGATAGGAATAAAACCGTGGAAAGCTTTGGATGCAGTAGGGAGCCATAGAAATTACAGAAGAGAGGGTGATAGAGTGAAAGCTGTAATTAAGGAAGAATAATCTATCCTGGCCGGGTGTAGCTCAGCGGTTGAGCATCAATTTAGGATCCAGGAGATTGAGTTTCGAATCCTGGTCAGGTCACATGCCCGGATTGTGGACTTGATCCCCAGTAGGGGGCGTGCAGGAGGCAGCCGATCAATGACAACTCTCATCATTGGTTTCTATTTCTTTCTCTCCCTCTCTTTCTCTCTCTGAAATCAATAAAAATATTTTTTTTTAAAAAAAAAGGAAGAATAATCTATTGGTAGTGTGGATCTCTGAAATATTTTTGCAACACATTTGAGAGGACAATAATATGTAGATTGAAAGAAAATCACATGAGTAAAAAACCTAAAACAATAAATTCATTTTTTGGATTTAAAAAACTCAGAAGTCACCTCTATTTGAACAAAATAAAGCATTTGATTGTTTTAATTACATGAGACCATGAAGTTTAGGAATATAGAAGATAATTTTCTTTAAAACTGATTATCCATGATGATTGAGAAACTAGACTAGTGGGTTGTATCAAATTGCATGGAATTCTCTCAAAACAAGCCTCCCCAATTCACCTCTTATTCTTCTCTTTTCCACCACCATCATCTGAGGGAATAAGGAGGACTTGTCTTTATGAATTATGATCATATTAAAATCATTAATCTGTAATACAGATTTTTATTTTCTAGTATATGAAAATTTTCAAGGTGCAGCTACAAAAACATAGGGTACAGAATGAGTACTGAGGAAGAAGTGATGAACTTTGTCTGGGGTGGTGTAGGGGGACAATAGGTAAGTCTGAATTTTGAAGTAAGGTCACTCCAGAACAAAGGGAAAACTATTTTGCAGAGCAGGAGGCACTAAAATGAAAGCTTGGGATTAGTGGGAGCTTCAGCTTGAGAAGTGTATGGGGATGAAATCATGGGAGGATAGTTAAATTTGGGCCAGGCCTCTCTTTCTCTATAGAATACTCAGATTACAATCATGAGCTGCTGCTAGAAGTAAATATGGGGATGGGCCCAAAGAACCAGCTTTTATTATTTATTTACTTGCTTATTTATTTATTATTGTTGTTTTTAAATCCTTACCCAAGGATATGTTCTTTTGTGTGTGTTCTTTTTAAATATATCTTTAGTGATTTTAAAGAGAGGAAGGGAGAGGGAGAGAGAGAGAGAGAAACATCAAAGATGAGAGAATCCTCATTGATCCGCTGCCTCCCTCACAGCCCCCACTGGGGATCAAGCCTGCAACCTGGGCATGAGCCCTGACTGGGAATCAAACTGTGATCTCCTGGATCCTAGGTCAACGCTCAACCGCTGAATCACGCCCAGCCGGGCCCAAGGATATGTTTTTATTGATTCTGGGGGAGAGAAAGAGAGAGAAACATTGATGTGAGAGAGACTTCTGTTGGCTGCCTCACCACACGAGCCCCAACTGGGAATTCAAACTGCAACCTGGGTATGTGCCCTGACGGGGAATTGAAACTGAAACCTTTCGGTGTATGGAGAGGATGCTCCAACCAACCGACGCCCCTGGCCAGGTGAAAGAACCAGCTTTTAAACAAGCTCACCAGTGCTTCGTATGAAAACTTAAGATTTAACCAACTACTACCTTACGCAATAGCCTTCGAAATGTCTTTCAGAGCTTCACTCTGAAAGCTTACGGAGATTTAAACAGGTTGGAAAACAGGTTGGTAGGAGAGGAATCTTTTGGGAAAGTAAGGTCTAGGATGTCTAGCGTTTGCCCTTCCCTATTACCATTTCTTCTTCCAAAATCATTTCAGTTTTAAGTCTTTTCTGACCCCATCCCCACTTTCCTCAAAGGTCCAGCACTACTTCATTTTACTTAAAAAGGGCACTTGCAGCCAGGCAGGTGTGGCGCAGTGGTGGAGCGCCTACCCAGGCACCAGGAGGTCCCCTGGAGGCACATGCTGGGGTGCGGGCCGGGTCCCCAGGAGGGGGCCTGCAGGAGGAGCCCATCGATGTTGCTGTCAGTGTTTCTCTCTCTCCCTCTCCCTTCCTCTCTAAAATCAATAAAAAAGATATTATTTAAAAAGTGGCACCTCCATACAATTTTTTAAACAGTCTTGTGTATATATGAAAGCTTTGTTTCCCCCATCCCGGTCCTGTTCTTCAAGTTCCTTAAAAGTGTGTCTTTTTTTTTTTTTTTTAAAGTCATCTTTATTGATTTCAGAGAGAGGAAGGGAGAGGGTGAGAGAGAAACATCAGTGATGAGAGAGGCATTGCTGGGCTGCCTCCTGCACGCCCCCTGCTGGGCGTCACCTGCAGCCCCGGCCAGGAATCCAGCTGCCAGCTCCGGGATCCTCGGTGGATGCTCGACCGCTGAGCCACACCGGCCGGGCTATCCATTTTATTTTATTTTACTTTAATGAAAATATGTGTAACCTCTGATATAAGCATGTGTGTAGGGGTAGGGAGTGAAAAAGAATATTGAATGTATGAATTATTTGAAAATAAGTATTGAGATTTTTTATTTCTTGTAATGATGCCATATTTAGGCAGGAATGACACCTGCAGACAATCGTTTACGTCTTAATTCCTTGCACAATGAATCATCTTTACTCATTTAAAATGCAAATCATTGACTCGAAAAAATGGATTTCTTTTTCATTGGCAAAATTCTTCAAAGATTTCCCACTCGCAAGAGAGCCTGACCCTTTTTCTTCGTGCTCCGTCGCCATTCCTCACGGAGAGAGCGAGGAGTCCGTCCAGGTGGAAACCCATACGCCGCCACCACATCTTTTTCCTACATCCTCTGTTTTTCAAGTTCTTTCCTTATAGGCTCTTCGCGAGGTCCACGTCGTCACCCCCGGGCCCTGCCACCGCGCCCACCCCTCCCGCGGGACCCGGGGTCCCGCGCTGGCAGCGGAGTTTGGGAAACGGTTACTGAAGCCGTCGACGCGGCGAAGCTCCGCCCCGCAGGAGGCGCCAGCGCCGGCGGATCGAATTTGGCGGTTGGCGATCAACAAATAAAACCCTCCGTCTTCCCCGAGGAGCGCCTCGCTCTCAGAGGCCCAATCAGAGGCCGAGGTTCCAGGAATCCTGAGGGGCGGGGCTGGGCGAGCGCCCTCCCACCTCCCAGCCTCCCGCGGCGGCCGTCGGAGCCTCGCGGGCTTCCGCAGGCCCCGCCCCCTGGCCAGGCGCCGCGGCGATTGGGCGGCGCGCGCCCAGCCGTTGTCTCAGTTGCTGGGAGAGAGGGCGGGGGCGGGGGAGGGGACCGCGGTGGGCTCCGGCCCCAGAGAAAAGCCGGGAGGCTCGGCGGGGCTGGGCGGGTTCGACGAGCGCCGCGGCGATTGGCGAAGCGGGCCGAGCGCAGCCTCCCTGGGGCGAGGAACTGTCCCCGCTGACAGAACCCCTTTTTCCGGCCGCGCCACCCGGGAGGCGGGTCCCCGGTGCCCGAGGAGGCTTCCTCCGCCCTCCCTCCCTCCTTCTCCCGCGGGTCACCCGAGCGGCCTGTGAGGAGGAGGAGGAGGAGGAGGTCGTCGGAGGCGGCGGCGGCGGGCGGGGACCGCGCTCCCCCTTCCCCCGGCGGCGGCGGCGGCGGGGCAGGACAATGGAGGTGGCTGTGGAGAAGGCGGCGACGGCCACGGCGGCCGCGGCGCTTTCGGCGGCGGCCGCCGGGGGAGTCTCGGCGGCGCCGAACGGGGAGAACGAGGCCGAGAGCCGGCAGGGCCCTGACTCGGAGCGCGGAGGCGAGGCGGCCCGGCTCAACCTGTTGGACACTTGCGCCGTGTGCCACCAGAACATCCAGAGCCGGGCGCCCAAGCTGCTGCCCTGCCTGCACTCCTTCTGCCAGCGCTGCCTGCCCGCGCCGCAGCGCTACCTCATGCTGCCCGCGCCCCTGCTGGGCTCGGCCGAGACCCCGCCGCCGCTCCCCGGCCCCGGCTCGCCGGTCAGCGGCTCCTCGCCGTTCGCTACCCAAGGTGAGCGGCGGGCGCGGGGGAGCCGGGGGAGGCGGGCGTTGCGGGGGGCGGGGGGGCCCGCGCCCCTGCGCCGCGCGACCCGCTGTCATGTCGCCGCCGCCCGGGGTGCGCGGCGGGGGAGGGGCGGCGAGGAGGGTCCGCGCCCTCGGCGGTGACATGGAGGGCCCGCGCGTCCCGCGAGCAACTTCCACGGGCGCCGTGCGCTTGGCCGCGCTGCCGCCGCGGCTCCTGACCCTCCGGGGTTGGGGGGCCCTCGCGACCCGCACTTTTGAACAATCTCTGGGTCCGAGCCTGCTGTTGTCCGTATCTCAGGTTCTTTACCAACTGCATCCAGGTGACGGCTGCCCCCGCCCCCAAGCTTTGTCCAGGTGCATGGGATGCGAATCATCTCGTCTATACCCACGTTTTGAGTGTGTGCTGGAGGAGGGAGGGGTGAAGATGGAGTGATGGTGACTTTCTTTGATGATTGATTACGGATCAGCTGCTGTCTATTTTCTGTCTTGAATGTTTCTGGGTCTTCACCTTAATAAGAACCCAGTTCTATTCTCTCCGCTGTGGACAAAGGAACTAACAGACGGTGTTTTGTTGTCCTTTAGCTTTCGAAGGTTTTTCTTCTGGACCGGTAAAGGGTAAAGAGAAATAGAACAGAGTGGTCTGGGGTGCAGGATTTTCCTGTATTTTGTAGGCAAAGCTGGAAATGTCGAAGTTTCTGTTCTCTTTGTGGTGGTTGTTACTGTATAATTAGACTTTGACAGGTAGTTACCATTGCTAACGTTAACAGGTTTGAAACATTTAAAGTTAGTTAAAGTAAGCACAGTAATTATTTGTTTCCAGTAGGATCCTTGAGGTTTTTAAATTTTAATATTGCAAATATTTGAGCACCTCCTTTTAAAAATACAAAGTAACTGGAAAGGGGGAATTCGTTTTTAATATTTACTTTTTAGAGGAACTAGTTGATTTAATTTGAGTTGAAATGCTAATTAAATAATTGAGCTAGGTCAAGGGGTATGTGAAATTAATGTTTTAAATAGATTGTAGCGTTCGACTCCTCATTTAATTATATGTTAGGAACAGTATCTGGTTGAGGGAGACAATTTTCCATGGGTCTCTCTCTATTTCTGCAGGTCCTGCCTGCAGACTGGCTGCCCTTTGTTTCTATTTTTAAAGGATGTTTGTATAAGGAACAGCCTTAGAAGATAGTGTCTTCCATCAAAGCAGAGTGCAGGCATGCATATGGTCTATTACAATAAAGATAAATGTATCCTTCTGGAGTAAAAGGCAGGCATGCTTACTGCTCATCATAAAGATTATGGTTCCCCAAGCATAGGTTCTTCTCATGTAACACAACCCATAGCCTGTGCTGGTGTCAACTGGCCCTCTTCAATTTGCTTGGTGGGAACTGGGACTCTGGGAACCAGTGCAGAATGTTGGTGCTTTGGCTTATGTAATTATTGTGAGTAAGTAATAAACTGCCCTTTGTCTGTGACCCCTGAGTCTCATGTCTTCTATCAGCATCCACGGTAAGCTACTTTGTTAGCTTGTAAGTAAGGTAAAAGCTCAGATTCTTCACACTAGTTTGCTCAGATGTGGCCCACCTGTTGGAAAGTTAGTACAGGTGAAACTTAAATCTTAGTTCTTAATTTCTTTAAGACACATCTTAAGGTTTCTTTTACTTATTTTTTAAATGGTTAAACAGGCCAGTAGCCAATTAGGATCTGAATTTTGCATAATTCTAGGATTAAGATGTATTGTGTGCTTGGCCATGACATTCAGACCTGAATGAATGAGAACCTGGGTAATAAAAGTGCCGAATCTCAATTCTGAGAAAATGTCTGATTTCGTATTTCTCAAAATGTTCTGTGTCATTCCAGTGTCCAAGTATTTTTTATCTTTGTGTTTGTATTGTATGCAGGAGTTCAAGGAAAGCATTTAAATTGGAAGATAAATGCTTTTGTTGTTATACTAAGGAAAGGCTTTAACAAATGATACTTTAGAGGTGTGTACCTCTAAAAAAAAAAGTTAGGGTTTCTTCAATAAATTAAAAATATTAACCTGAATCTTATTGGCTTGAATGTTTTCTTTTTCTCTCCTTGCAAACTTATTTTAATACTAGCTGAAGCAAAAGTTTAGGCAATATATTTTAGAACTAAATAAATAGGATTCATTTGATTATCTGTTCTTCATTCTCTTAATGAACTTGTGGGTATAGGACAGGCATCATGGATCAAACATTACCTGCAGGAGCTAAGCAGGTAATTGAGATGGAGAATTATGAGCCCGGTGTTAAAATAAGAGGGAATGGTGGGCAGTGGGGGGTGGCAAGTTCTACTTAGCTCCAGCAGATTGTCATGTGAGAGTTGCAGGGCCAGTGTTGAAGGATCTTTTTTCTCTTTAACGAGAAGTCTGAAGTCTGGATTTTGTGTAAAATTTCTCTGTATTATATATTGGCAGATAATTAAGAAAAAAACACATCCACATAGTCCCATTCTGTAAGCCACATAACATGTTCTACTTAAACTCTTAACTTTTAGGTTTAGATAGGGGTTTTCACATTTTAGCTGTACTAGAATCACCTGGTATACTTGTTAAAATTTGGATTTCTAGGCCTCTCTCTCCGGAGAGCCCAATTTGGCATAGTTTTAGAATTCTAGAGTATAATATGAAACCCTGGTGTTTCCTTTGTTCAAAATACAGTTGATCATAAGAGGATTCTGTAGAAAATTAAGACCAAAATTTAGGTGTAGAGTTGTAATTCTCAACACTACCAGACTTACTTTCCTTTTCTGTTAAATATTTTGGTGCTCCCTATGTTATCCTAAATGAGATTTATAGAAAATAAGTTCTTCCTAACACATTTTTGAAAATCAAAATCAACATAATATTTCAACCTTTTAAAAAGAAATAAAGCTAACTTATAATAAAAAAATATTATAATTTACAAATGCTTAGAAATGTTTGAAAGGGACCACATTATTTGTCCAGGGAGTGTGAAGTATAAGAATCCACCGGTTTTCTTAGACTACTAACTGGCAGTCTGTAAGAGGTGTAACTCTCAATTCTAAGAGCTGATTTCTTTTGGTTCTTGGCAAAAAGTATAAATCATTTTGAGTACAAAGTATGAGAAAGGATTAATAGTATTTAAGGTTGATTTACATTGTATATCAGTTTTATACACAAAAGTTCTCTATACAATATTCACCTGTTGGTGAAAATTACTATTGTTTACAGTTTGGGGCTATGAATAAAATTTTGATAAATATTTGTAGACAGGTCTTTATGTGGATATGTTTTCATTTCCTTGGGCAGATACTTAGAATTGGAATTTCTTGTTTGCATCCTAAGTGTATGTTTACTCTGGTTGTGCATTCCTTCCAGCAGTGTGTGCAAGTTCAGTTGGTTCACATCCTCGCCAATTTGGGTGTTATTCTTTTTTCTTTTTTTTGATATATCTTTATTGATTTCAGAGAGGGGGGGGGGAGAGATAGAAATATCAATGAGAGTCATTAATTGGCTGCCTCCTGCAGGCCCCTGCACGCCCCCTGCTGGGGATCGAGCCCGCAGCCCCAGCCTGTGCCCTGACCGGGAATGGAACCTCGAGCTCCTGGATCCTAGGTGGATGCTCCACCGCTGAGCCGCGCGCGTGGCGCTGGATGGCGTTATTCTTCAGTTTTAGCTTTCTAGTGTGGGTGACGGAGTATATCATGGTTTTAATTTTTATTTCCCTGAAGAACAATGATGAGCATCTTTTCCTGTGCTTATTGGCCATTTGTATATTTCTTTTGATAAAATTTAAGATTAAGTCTTTTGTAGATTTTAAAAATTAGGTAGTTTGTCTTATTGAAAAGTAAAAATTCTTTATTATGCGTCTTGGTCCTATTAGGTACATGTATTGCACGTATTTTTCTCCCACTCCTTTAGCGTTCCTGTTCATTTTTTTAAATGGTGTCTTTTGAAGAGCTGAAGTTAAATTTCGATCGTCTGGTTTATCAGGTTTTTCTATGGTTAGTGATTTTTGTGTTCTAACATTTCTGTGCCTACCCCAAGCTTACAAAGATTTTCTCCCATTTTTTTTCTTTCAGTATTTTTTAATTAAGCTTTTATACTTATATTTATAATCTATTAGAGAGAATTTTTGTGTGAGGTATAGTGTTGAGGTTCATGTTTTTAACCATATGTTATAGCACCACTTATTGAAAAGAGTTCTTTCATTACATTACTTTGGCATTTTTGTGAAAAGTCAATTGAACAAATATATATGGTTCTGTTTTTGTACTCTGTTCTTTACTGTTGATCTGTCCATTCAGTACTGTCTATCTGTACATTACTCAAGCGTTTGAAGGAAAATTTGAAGTTGGACAATTTTGTTCTTTTTCAAAATTGTTTTGGCTCTTTGAGGTCATTTGTATTTCTTTACAAGTTTTAGAATCAGCTTGTTAGTTTCTACACAAAAGCCTATAATTTTGATTGAAATTGCCTTGAATTCTGGATACCAGTTTGGAGAGGATGATCTTAACAATGTTGACTGTTCTTATCCATGAACATATTTTTTCTCCTATTTATTTAGGTCATTAATTTCTCTCAGCACTCTTTAATTTTAGTGGTATTGCACAATTTTTGAGAAGTTTATTCTAAAATATTTTATGATAACGTTGTTTAATGATATTGTAAATGGTGTTTATAATTTTGTTCCCAATTGTTGCTAGCATATTGAAATACAATTGACTTTTGTATATTGATTGTATCCCTTTATCTTGCTGAATTTAATGATTAAATCTAGTAGTTTTTTTTTAAGACTGTTATGTTCCCTACAGATAGTTATCCTTCTTTCTTGCCATTCTTTGTAATTGTCATTTTCTTCCATTAATTGTACTAGCTAGAACCTCCAGGACAGTGTTGAATAGAAATTTAATTTCAATATTAAATGGGAGATGATGTTATTGCCTATTCCTGATCTTAGGAGAACATTCAGTTGTTCACTGTTAATATTTTAGTTCTGTTAGTTTGTGTGTTTTTTTATGGATGCCCATTATCAAAATTAAGAAGTTTCCTTCTATTTATTCCTAGTGTGCTGAGGGTTTTTTTAATGAATGTATGATGAATTTGGTCAAATGAATTTTCTTGTTTTCCTTCTAACTTATCTTTATTGTTGAAAGTATTTCAGATGTCTCCTTTTTTCCCTATTGACTCTCTCCTCACCCCCCTACTCCTCTCCCTTCCTCCCCAGGCCTTCACACACTATTGTCTGTGTCCATGAGACATGCACAGACCAAATGCATTTTCTGTATAGTATCTGTTAGAATGACTGTTTGGTTTTTCTTTTTCTTTTCCGTATTAATATTATGGTGAATTACATTGATTTCCAGATGTTAAAGCAATCTTGTATTCTTGGAATATATCCCTATTTGGTCATGATGTATTATTCTTTTTGTATATGTCTGAATTTGATTTGCAAATATTTTAAGAATTTTTTTTATGTTCATGAGGAATATTGGTGATAGTTTTCTTTTATCTTTGTCTGATTTTGATATCAAGGTAATACTAGTATCAAAATGTGGTGTGAGTTCCTTCATCTCTATTTTCTGAGAGTTTTTGTAAAATTAGTATTCTTCCTTAAATACATGACACGATTCACCAATGAATCCATCCTGGGTTGGACTTTTCTTTATGGGAAGGTTTTTGATTAGGAATTCAATGTCTTTGATACAGGGCGATTCATTCAGCTTTTCTATTTATTCTTGAACTCTATTTTGGTAAATTGTTTGAAGAAAATTGTCAGTTTCATCTAGTTGGTACATTTATTGGCATAAATTTGTTCACAGCATTTCCTTATCCCTTTAAGGTTTTCAGGAGCTAATCCCCTTTGTTGTAATTCATTTTACTCTTTTTCTTGGTAACTATTACTAAGGCTTTGTTCTATTTATTGTTTGTTTCTGCCTCAAGGATATAGTTTTTTTCTCTAAGTCACCAAATTTTGTGTTGTATTTTTATTAACATTCCATTTAAAATATTTTAAAATTTCATGTGATTTTTTTTTTCTTCTTCTATGACCAATGGATTGCTTAGAAACATGTTAATTTACAGGTATATTTTCTAGATAGCTTGTTTCATTACTATAAAAAACACTGTGAAAGATTTAAATCTTTTGAAATCTATTGACATTTTATGTCCTAACATGTCATCTGTCTTGCTGAGTGTTCATGTGCATTTGAAAAGAATTTAAATTCTACCTTTGTTGGGTGTAGTATTCTGTAAATGTCAGTTAAGTCAAGCTGGTTGATAGTGTTGTAAAAATCTACATTCTTATTGTTTTGTTTTAATTTTCTATCAGTTATGAAGAGGAATGTTAAAATCTTAAGTCATGCCTGGCCGGTGTGTCTCAGTGGTTGAGCACCGACCCATGAACCAAGAGGTCACTGGTTCGATTCTTGGTCAGGGCACATGCCCAGGTTGCAGGCTTGATCCCCTGTAGGGGCATACAGGAGATAGTAGATTGATGTTTCTCTCTCATCAATGTTTCTATCCAGCCCTTTTCCTTCCTCTCTCTCTAAAATCAATAAAAACATATTTTTAAAAATCTTTAGTCATGATTATTGATTTGTCACTACCTAATCTGGTTAGTTTTTGCTGCAGGTTTTTTGAAGCTTTGTCTTACTGCTGAATAACCTCCCCTTTTTAACACTCACATGTCCTTTATATCGCATACTACTTTTTCATGAAGTCTATCTACCTGGTCTTATGTTATTAATATATCTACACCAGTTTTCTGCTTTTGTGTTTGAATGATACATTTTTCCATTCTTTTACTTTTAACTTCTATATTTAAAGTGTCTTATATATAGTGTATAGCTGTGTCTGGCTTTTTTATCCAAGCAGTAAATTTTTGCTTTTAATTGTTTAATTCATTTACATTTAAAGTAATTATTAGTATGGTTGAATTTATGACTATCAACTTTTTGTTTTCTCTTTGTCCTTGTTGGGCCTATAGTATCTTTGCTCTTCTCTCAATTCGTTAGCAGCTGCTCTCCTGTAAGCTTTCTGAAGTCTTACCCTGCACATACATGCCTGGTAGCTGGCGCCTTTCCTCTGTGCAGCTCAGGTCTTTCCAGTGCTTATATTGTTTCAAAGCCCCAAATTCTCTGGCTTCTTAGCTTTGTTCTGCTTAGGCTCTAGCTACCCTACTCTGTGGTCAGGAAATATAGTCCCCAGGCAGAGAAATCAAGAAGACAATTTAGGGGCTCACCTCCTGAGTTTCCCCTTTTTCAGTAATCAAGGGAAATTGCATTGCCTATTCTCCAATGCCTGAAAGCAGTTGCCTCATATATTCTTCCCAGTTACATATAATTGTTCATGGCAGGCAAGTTTGTCTAGGTAGTAGTCTGTCCAGGTGGAAAGTTGATATTAGAAGACTACTTTTAAATTGCACTGCACCTTTTTTATATAGTTAGATGTGGGTACTTTGCAAACTTTGGTTCTTGTATCTCTAGATTTGTCTCTTTTTAGTTTAACTTGGATGAGTTCTCTAAGAAAAATGATCACCTAGATCAGGGGTGGGGAACGTCTGACCCATGAAATCATTTGGTGTGGCCCTGCCAAGGCAACTGCAGTTCCAGTCATAACATTAGGGATGAGTTAATTAAATGTTTGACCAAATATAGCAGTCTAATTTTTAAGTTGATAATTCTGTGTAGCCCGAGAATGATGTTATAAATATCCAAATGGCCCTTGGCAGAAAAAAGGTTCCCCACCCCTGACCTAGATGCACGAGTTTCATTTCTTCCTGTAAGCTTGACCCCTTTCTCAAATTTTACTCCTGTGTTTTCAAGTACACACTATACCAGTAGTCTCTAAAATGGGATGTGTGCCACATTCTGAGATAAACAGAACTTCTTTGCATAAATTAAGCTTTAAAGTACTTGATATGTGGATTATCATGGTCACATGAATAAGCATGTCAGATGGCTACATTTCAAATATGGTATACAAAGTGTCCTGAGGGAGGAGTCCAGGCACCTTCGTGTGAGTTAGAAATAAGCGCCCTCTTGGCATGTGCAGCACCAAGGGATACATGCCTTAAGAAATGCAATGCATATTAATCCACATTGGCCCTCTTAAATTAGGCAGTCCCTTGTGCTGTACAACCTATCGTAGTGTGTGTAGTTGCCCTGGGAGTTCTATACTGCAGACTCCATTTTGTGCCCTCCCCATTGTAACAGTTTCCATGTGTTTGGATAAGTAGGTTTATGGATTTTTAACATTACCTAAAATGACAAAAACTTGAAGATCATGGTATGCCATTACCAGGACCCTGGCATAAATTCTCTAATCTCAGCTCATAGGGAAGTCCCATATAGAGGCCACTCAAAAAGCCCCTTAATTTCAGTAGTCTGGGAAGTCTCTAAGTTGTAGGACACATGTGCAGTAGATATAGTGTTCCCAATTCCAATTAACAGCATAGAGACAGTTCTATTTTTTAAAATATATTTTTATTGATTTCAGAGAGAGGAAGGGAGGGATAGAAACATCAGTGATGAAAGTCATTGATTGGCTGCCTCCTGTACACCCTCTGCTGGGGGTGAAACCCGAAACTTGGGCATGTGCCCTGAACTGGGAATTGAACCCTGATCTTTTGGATCATAGGTCAGTGCTCAACCCCTGAGACAAACCGGCTGGGGGGGGGGGACAGTTCTATTTAAGTGTATAATCAAGGTTAGGTACTGATGACTTAATTTTTGCCCAGTTTAGGAAAATACAGAAGGCTGAGCCCAGAGAAATCAGGGCTGATGACTTCTTCAGTATTGCATGGAGGGATAGATACTTGTCATTCCTGGAGAGAGAGATAGAAACATCAATGATGAGAGAGTCATTGATGGAGCCCACAACTCGGGTATGTGCCCTGACCGGGAATTGAACCCTGATCGCCTGGATCCTAGGTTGACGCTCAACCGCTGAGCCACGCCTGGTCGGGCTATGTTTCATTTTTATCAAGTGTATGGAATTGATGGAGTTGGGATTTTCCACCAGTCTTAGTAATAACTTGAATCTTTCAAGCCTCATTTTCAGCTATGATAAAGGTAATGCTATATAATTTACAAGCATAACAGCAGAGTGCAGAACTGATACTTTATATTTATAGTCTCTTTGTCATTCTTATTTTCAGGTTAACAGCAATGATTATCTAACCATATCTAGCAAGAACTGGGTCTAAAAGTTTCAAAATTAACAAGATTTTTTTTTTTTTTGGTAATTGATTGATATCCTCTGTTAATAATGAACTATACCTTAAGTGTATATTACATCTTGGACCATTAGCTGATAGTAGTATAAAGCTATCATGATTAGCAAGACATTTAAAAATGCTTATTTTATCTCTATTTCATTCCTTAACAATGTCTTATGTGTATGTGATTTATGTACCAGATACACTAGTATTGTAGTATATATACATAATAAATATGTAGGGTACAAGTTGAAATATCTGTGTTTAAAACAACATGTGAACATACAACTATCAGCTGAGTTGCCTCAATGTTTTTGCACATTCGTCTAGTCTTTCAAAACATTTTTCAAATCCTCGTCTTTCAGTCTGTGGTTGGAAGTCCATGGATGGAGAAGGCCAACTGTATGCTTTGTTCTATGCAATTTTATCTAGGTAATTTGAGCATCTGCAGATTTTGGTGTCTGCCTGGGTACTGGAACCAATCTCCTGAGGATATGGAGAGACAACTTAAGTTTTGGAGGAGTCAAGTTATATGAGGATTTCCAACTGCACCAGGGGCAGGTGTTGGTATTGGTGACCCTAATCCCCACATTGTTCAGAGATCGACTGTATAAATAGTCCATAGCTCCTCATATCACTGTACAATAAATTTAAAAGAAAAATGTCTTCTGTAGTAATTGGGAGTCATAACTACCAGATCTTTATTTATTTTACTTTGTTTATGGATAATGAGTCTCCCTGGGGATCGCTTGATTGTCTCTCTTCAGCATTGGCATAACCAGGGAAGGAGCCTATAGCACATGAGACTCAATGTCTGTCTGTCTCTTTGTACTGGTACATGTGGATTTGTGTTTTCCTGTCCTCATCAGTCTTCTAGACTTGACTTTTTTTCATGTGCCTTGATTTTACTAATCCTCTCAGCTCAGCTTTCCCACCTATCTTTTGGTATAAAGTTCTTCTTCCACTTCTGTGACCTTTCTTTTTTGGTCTCCTTTTTTTCTTTGTTCTCTTCTCTTCTCTTCCACTCTGAAGAGTAGAGTGAGGAGACCCCCTAGAGCAAACCTTCAGGAATTGTGATATGTAATCACTACTAGATAAGAATGTACGTAAAAGGAGACTGAGAAGAGGTAGGAGAAAACCTGGAAAAAGTAGAATCATGGAAGCCAAGGCAGCAATTAAAACACCAAAGTCTGAGCTATGGCTGTGCCTTCTCCAACAAGGTCTGATAACAGACCTGGAGGGAAAATTCTCCTTGTGCATCCTGTCTCAGCCTTAGAGGTATGTATTATAATCACATATTGTATCAGGTATGCTATATACCTGTATTCTTTGGAGTTCTCTCTATTTACTAGCCAGTCCTTGTTAACCCAGTTCCTTGGTGTAGT
The DNA here is from genome assembly GCF_964146895.1 of Miniopterus schreibersii. Taxonomy (NCBI): domain Eukaryota; kingdom Metazoa; phylum Chordata; class Mammalia; order Chiroptera; family Miniopteridae; genus Miniopterus; species Miniopterus schreibersii. The sequence continues at coordinate 9,559,100 of NC_138118.1, read as the reverse complement.
TAATAATTGTGTTAAACTTCCTTTTTTCAAACTTAATGTATGATTTCTTTGTCCTTATTGTATCCAGACTATGCATCATTTTTGGCAAAAGTGATGTGTCTTTTTCAGTACTTTACATTTAGAAACACGATATTCTGTCCCATTATTGTTAGTTTTGGTTTTGATCACTTGTTTAAGGTGATGAACTGCCAGATTTCTCCACTCTAAAGATATCTTTTTCTCCTTTGTAATTAATAAGTAACCTCCTGGGAGATACTTTGGGGTCTGTATGAATATTCTGTTCCCAAAAACCTTAGATTGACATCCTCTGATGATTCTTGCCTTCATTAGTTATTACTGGGATGTTGCAAAATGGTGATTTTTTTTCTATGCTTATTAGTTGTTAGTCTGCTGTATGGTTGACATTTTTCTTTTCCATTTATTTGTCTGTCATGGACTCACAAAATTTTACATTTATTTTAAATTTAAATTCCTTTCATTATTTATTTTGATAATCAAATTGTTCCCATATGGGCAGTAGGAACCCTTTCAAGCTGACATCTTGTCCTTTCACATGCCCCTACTGTTTTTAAGGACTTCTTATTTTCTGGCAAAACAGAGTTTCTAGTTTCATCATGTACTTGTTCTGCACCAGTCTTGGTCATTTCTTCAAGGAACCCCAATTCCTTATTTTAATGAAGTCCAATTTATTATGAAATTTTCTTTTGTGCTGTATCTAAGAAATCTTTACCCAACAGAGATATTTTCTCCTTGAAATTTCACAGTTTTAATTTTTACATTTAGGTTTATGACCCATTTTGAGTTAATTTTTTATGTGGTAATGAAGTATGGATTCAAGCTCATTTTACATATGGATATTTAATTTTTCTACCACTGCTGTTGAAAAAGCTATCCTTTCTCTACGGCATTTCCCTTGTCAAATATCAGCTATCCATGTACATTGGGGTTTGTTTCTGGGCTCTCTGTTCTGTTCCATTGATCTATTTGTCTGTCTTTATGCCAGTACCACTCTGTTGAGTCTGTATATCAATGTCAAAAGATCTTATGCCAGGAAAACAACAGGGAAGATGTTCTGTAGAGAATTCTTATGTTTAACTGTAGAACTGAATTACATGATGGGGATAAGGGGTGACAAAGTAGTATGTATTTGTTACATGCTCTGACAATGTAGATATAATAGTGATTCAGAAACTTGAGGACTGTAATTTAGGAATCTTTCCTGAGAAAGCTATTTAAGAATAAATTTCAGACAACCAAGAAATGGCTCAATAGAATTATTGATTGCCTTATAGAAATTCACCAGGGAGTCAAAGGATATTATTACTTTAAATAGATGCTAGGGGATGTGCAGTGCAAGGATGAGCAATTTATATATTGCTCATACTAGGAAATTCAGAGTATCTAATAAAGAGAGGACTAAGGTTATATAAAGGTATTCATATAAAGATAACTATTAGGACAAAAACCCAAACCTTTTTAGATTTCAAAAGAAATATGGATGGGGGTGTCCGGCCAGCATGGCTCAGTGGTTGAGCCTTGACCTATGAACCAGGAGGTCATGGTTCGATTTCCAGTCCGGGCACATGTCCAGGTTACAGGCTCCATCCCCAGTAGGGAGCATGCAGGAGGCAGCCGATCAATGACTCTCCACATCATTGATGTTTCTATCTCTCCCTCTCCCCGTCTACTCTCTGAAATCAATAAAAACATTAAAAAAAAAAAAGATATATGGAGTGGGGGAAGGGAACAAAGGAAACAATGAAATAATTTTTATATTTTCTTTATAACAAAATTGAGATCATATCAATGAATGATCAGGTGGAAGCAAAATACAGCTTTGAGCTCTATGCAAAAGATGTCACTGCAAAACTGAAAGACTCAGAAAGGTTAAGAATAAGGTTAGGCAAAGATAATTCCAAACAAATCAAGTAAAAAGAAAACAGAGGTTACTCTTTTGATGTTGCATAAGGTAGAACTCAGGCCAGAAATGATTAAAGAGGCAGACATAGTATAAGGCTATATAAGCTGCAAGTCTCAATGAAGATGTACTGTTGGATACATGGGTATTAATGAAAACTTTGATTTTTTAAAAAGTGTTTCAGGAGACTGAGTAGTAGGACTTGGAAACAATAATAGAGGACTTAAAATTTCTCTCAGTTGAAGATAGATCAAGTGGACAAAAATTTTATGAGGCTATTGAAGACCTAAATGATACAACATGGTTATGTATTACATATGAAAGAGTGTACCTTCTTTGCAGATGCACGTGTACCACTGAATAAAATGATTCTTTGTTGACGTAAAAAGAAAACTCCCTCAAATTTCCCCCCAAAATAAAGCAGTTTGGTTTTGTTTGTTTGTTTTTACTAAAAATCAGCTTAAAATTCAAAGGCCTGGACGGTGTAGCTCTGTTGGTTGAGCGTCATCCTCTGCACTAAAAGGTCACTTGTTTGATTCCCCGCCAGTGCATATACCCAGGCTGTGGGTTCGTTCCGCAGTTGTGGCCTGTGCAAGAGACAGCGGATGGATGTTTTTTCCCGTCGATGTTATTCTCCTTCTCCCTCTCCCTATCTCTCTAAAATCAGTAATTAAAAAAAAATTTTTTTTTAAATTTGCAAAGGCTCTTCCATCTGGAAACTAACAAACACTGCCAAACAATTCTTGACTTGCGAAAATACAAATAAAATTGCTAGCTCCTTGACATGACACATCAGAATCAATAGGTTATAGCAGGGGTCAGAAAACTTTTTTTAGAAAAGGATAGATAGTAAATATTTTTTAAGTTTGTGGACCATATGTTCTCTTTTGCAACTTTTGACCTCTTTTCCTGTAGTATGAAAGCAGTCATAGACAATATATAAATAAGTGGGTATGGCTGTATTCCAATAAAACTCGATTTACAAAAACAGGTGGCATGTTGGATATGGTTCATGGGCTATATATAGTTTGCCAACCTCAGTGTTATAGCCAAAGCAATCATCATAAAATTCTTAGCATCAAATGCTTACGTCAGTGAAAATGAAAATTAATGAATACTCAAAGGTAGAAAAACAACAAAGTAAATCAGAGAATGCAGAAGGAAAGGTAATGAGTTTTAGATAACAGAAAAACAGAATAAATACATCAAATTTTGGTCCTTTAAAGTCTTGTTTTTAATGTTTCTTTTCTCTTTTTGTTTGTTGTTGTTCCACTTATTTATGCATTTATTGGTTCATTCTTGTATGTTTCCTGACCAGGGACCAAACCTGAAACCTTGGCGTGTCAGGAGGACGTTCTAACCAACTGAGCTACACAGCCAGGGCCCTTAGAAGTTTTTTTGTTTGTTTGTCAAACGGACAGTCCATTAACTAACTAAACTTTTAAAAAGAAGAAACCTTAAATACCATGGGAAAGTAACCATCAAAACAGAAAATTTGAACATTCACAAAGATAACTTTATGAAAATGTACACAAATAGATTTGAAAATTGATGATGAAAAAGATCATTTTATAGGAAAACAATTTGTCACAGTTGACCCAAGTAAGATATTCAGCCATATTGCCAGTGGGACGCAGAGTGGTAAGTCTATGGAAGAGAATTTGGCAACATCTAGCAAAATTGCGATTTGCATTTCCTGATTGACCCAGCACTCTTCACTTTATTCCTAAAGATAGATTTGCAAAAGTATAAAATGAGGTATGTGCAAAGTTGTTGCAGCATTGTTTGCAATAATGAAAGATTAGAGTGCACAGCAATAGACAACTAGTGGAATAAATTATGGTATATCACTGGGTGGATGTAAAAAAGGAATGAGGAAGATCTCTATAGACTGCTGTGGAGCGCATTCCAAGATTTATTGTAGAGTAAAAAATGGCAAGGTGCAGAAGAATGCTTATTATATGCTAACTTTGGTGGGAAATGGGGTGAAATTGTGTGTCTGTGTTTCTTAGCTCTGTCCACTAAAAGGGCCTAAAAGCAACAGTATCTCATTAATAAGGGCTAAGTAAGAGAGAGAGAGAGAAAACAAGTTTATATTTTAAAAAGAAACAATAAAAAAAAAACCCAAAAATGGCTACCAATTGAGACAAGAGGGAATAGGGGAGGAATTAAGGCTGTAAACTACACCTGGGTAATGTAACTTAGTATTATGGTATTGATTTTGGAATAATATAAATGTTATATAATAAATAAAAGTAAAGTATTAGCACCTACCCTCCCCCATCCCCCAAGAAGAGAACCAACCTGAAACAAAAACATTATATGTAATCAACCAGGTGATTTTCATCTGATTTTAAAATCACAGTACTAATACACAAAAAGAAATCTTATATTTCATTCAGTGGCCTATTTTTAGTGGTTATATTGGTATTTTGAAACTAGATTTCATATGGTATAAATATGAAATAGGTATTTATGTTAATGTCATTAGGCAAAGGAATCCTCAGGATAATAATGAAGGCAAGTCCCAGGATGACAGCTTGCAGCAAGCTTGACAATGACTGGAGCTGAAGGAAGGACTTCAGATTTCAGAGGATACATGTATACATCTGAGGAAGTGTAAAATTTGTGGATTACTTGATATTTTTGAACATATTAAAAGCAATTTACAGTTCTGTTGGAAAGTTTGGAGTTGATTTAGTGATGAATACCTAAAAACGAAGAAAATAAAAAAACGCAGCCCTGGCCTGTTTGGTTAGAGTGGTGGCGCAGAGACTGAAGGGTCCCGGGTTCTGTTCCCACCAAAGGCATGTACCTTGGTTGCAGGCTCAGTCCCCGAGCCCCAGTCTGGGAGCATGTGGGAGGAAGCCAATCTATGTGTGTCTCTCACACTGATGTTTCTTTCTCTTTCTCTCCCACTCTCTCTGAAAAGCGATGGCAAATATATCCTCAGGTGAGGATTAAAAAAAAAAAAAATGCAGTAACTGGTAATTACTAAGAATAAGATAATCTGAGAAACAAAATATAAATGTAATATGCTCTGTCACTCAGTTGTGAATATTATTAAATGTTCACATGGTTTGATTTAATGGAAAACTAATAGAAATAAATGTTATGATGAAGAGGGAAAGTTTTGGATGGGGTATATCCAGCATCCTCCATTGTATGGTTGGTATGGTTGGATAGGGGACTCCATTTTTTAAATAATGTATTTAAAATAATAGTAAAATTAAAAAATAACTGTTAGAGTTATTTTTATTAATAGGTCAGGAGGAAAGTCTCTCAAAATCATACCTGTGGCAGTATTTAGTTAGTAAAGCTCAACTTATATTATAAAGTAATATTTGAGCCCTGAGTTTTTTTAACTGAAAAGTAGAATTCTTCAATAGTGTATGTGAATCTTCAACTTAACTTTTACCAATACTCAGATACCCCCCAGTAAGTAGGTAATGTGTATTCATGTCTAAAATGAGGATACTCAGCAACATTTGGTGTTATCAGTCTTTTTAGGTTTTGGCAATCTGATGGATGTTTCTTGTAACCTTCTTTGGATCTGATATGCTTTTCCCAAGTACCAGTTAGGTTGAGCAATTTTTATATGTATATTGACCATTTGGATTTTAGCCATTGTGAAGTACTTGTTTAAATCTCTTTTCCATCTTTCTGTTGTGTGGTTTATTAATTTTAATAGGAGTTCTTTAATATTCTAGGTATTCTCTCCCATTCTGTTAGTCTTAATTTTTTTAATAGGGTCTTTGAACCAAACTTAGTTTTATGAATCTTCCCTTGTGGTTAGTGCTTTAGCTTAAGAATTTTTCCATACCCCAAAGTAATGAAATTATTTTCCTCTAAAAGCTCTATAGTTTTGCCCTTCACATTTATGTTTGTTTCTATTGCATTTGATTTATATAAATGGCAATAAGTTAGAGTCTTGTTTCATTTTTACCAGCTTTCCTAGCACCATTACTGAAAATGCCATTCTTTTTTCAATGCTCTGCCATCCCTATCAGTTATTAGGTATTTATATGTGCATGGATCTATTTCTCAGCACTTAATCTGTTTCTCAGCTGATTCTGATATGTTGGTCTATTTTTCATTCCTTGAATCAGTGCTACCCTCTCTTAATCACTATGTCTTTACAGTTGATTTTTTAAAATCCTCACCTGAGGATAATTTTTATTGATTTTTAGAGAGAGGAAGGGGGAGAGAGAAACATTGATTGGTTGCCTCCTGTATACCCCTCAACCAGGAATCGAAGGTTGTCCCACAACATTTTGGTGTGTGGGACAACAGCTTCAACCAACTGAGCCACCCAGCCATGGCTTTACAATTGTTTTTGTTTTTTAAATCTTTATTGATTTCAGAGAGAGAGAGAGAGAGAGATATCAATGATGAGTCGTTGATCAGTTGCCTCCTGCACCTGCCCCCCCCCCCCGGAGATCAAGCCACAATGCGGGCATGTGCCTTTACTGAGAATTGAACCTCAATCTCCTGGATCATAAGTCCATGCTCAGCTGCTGAGCCACTCATGCGGGGTTACAATTGGTTTTGATAACTGGAATAACAGGTCTTGTGTAAATTCCCCACTACCTGTTATTATTCTTCAGAAACTCGTACCTATTTTTAGCTATCTGAATTATCATATAAATTTTGGAATCGACTTTCAAGTTCCACAGAATACTGGACAGATTCTTGTTTGTGAGAAATTTGGGGAGAATTTATATGTTTGTAATGTTGAGTTTTGTAATCCACAGCTATGCCATTATATCTTTTCTTTAGCAACTCATTAAACATTTATAATTATTTCCATAAGGACTTTGAACAGATTCTTTTAGGATTTTTCCTAGGAGGTGGTTTTGGTGCTATTATAAATATCCTATTTTAACTTCATTTTTACCTTTTTGATCTTGGTAAAAACAAATGTTTTAAATATTTCTTTTTAGTAATAGCTTTGTTGAGTCTTACTAATTCTAGTACTTTATAGCTTTGTTTGGCGCTTCTACATATATAGTCATGTCATCTACATATAATCATATCTGTGAATAACAACACTTTTTTATTTTTTATTTCTAATCCTTAAATCTTTTTTTTCTTGCTTTACCGTGCTGAGTAAAATCTCTAGTACATTGTCAAATAAAAGTGGTATCATTGGGACATCTCTCTTTTTCCCAATCCCAGAGAGAATGCTCTCAACATTATACTATTCAGTAAATATGGGGTTCCCTGTAAGGTTTTTATAGATATCTTTTATAAGACTATAGAGGTTTTACTTATTTTTTAATACATTTTACATATAATATACTATATTGTTTTAATAGCCTACTATTCATTCACACCATTGGTGAGTGAGAGATTTCCACCCTAGGAATGGCCCAATGCACAACACTGGACAGATGAGATTCACTGCAGTTTATTAGTCACATATACTCACAACCATCATAGGGAGAACACCTCGTGCCATGCAAGGACACACAGAAGTAGCACTTGTGGCAGAGTTAACAGCCAGATGTTGTGGGATGCAGTTTTTGCATGTACTTTTATGAAAGTGGGGTTCCACCTGGTTCCCACAGGAAGATGTGATTGGTTTGTTTGAATAATTCTGTAAGCTGGCAGGGAAGTGAAACTCACTGTGGGAGTAGAGTCGGGATGGGAATTTGTGGTTGAGATTTTTTTTTTTTTAATATGCCTTTCTTTATTTCAGAGAAAGGAAGGAATGGAGAGTGAGGGAAAGAGAAACATCAGTGATGAGGGAGTCTTTGATTGGCTTCCTCCTGCAGGACCCCGGAGGTCGAGCCCACAACCAGGCATGTGCCCTGACTGAGAATTGAACTGTGATCTCCTGGATCATAGATCGTGCTCAACTGTTGAGCCACTCCGGCGAGGCAGTTTGCAAATATTTTATGATTTTTGCTGCTTTGTTTGAGTTACATATCCTATGATTTTCTATTTTTATACTACTATGATGAGTTTTTCTATAGTTACGCAAGCCTCATAAATGAATTGTAGAGTGCTACCTTTTTCAATTCTCTGAAATAATTTGTATAAGATTGGAATTAGAGCATTCCTTTTTTTTTTTTTTTTTTAAATATATCTATTGATTTTAGAGAGAGGAAGGGAGAGGGGGAGAGAGAGACAGAAACATCAATGATGAGAGAGTCATTGATAGAGCCCACAACCCGGGCATGTGCCCAGACCGGGAATCGAACCCCAATCGCCTGGATCCTAGGTCGATGCTTGACCACTGAGCCACTCCCAGCCAGGCAGAGCATTTCTTGATATATGGTAGCAATCAGGGCTTTGGCTTATCTTTGTGGGAAGATTTTGACTTCTGACTCAATTTTTTTTTTTCTTTTTTCTTTTTTTAATTTATCTTCATTGTTGAGAGTATTACAGGTGTCCCATTTTTCTCCCCAAGTGACCCCCTCCACTTCACTCCCACCCCCTCCCCAGGCCTTCACCCCGTTATTGACTGTGTCCACCAGTTATGCATATATGCATATAACTTTTTTGGTTAATCTTTTCCCACCTTCCACCCCTTTCCTGTTTCCTCTGAAATATGATCATCTGTTGCATGCGTCAATGTCTCTGGATCTATTTAGTTTATCAGATTCATTTGTTCATTAGCTTCTTCTTAAAGAAGACCCTTCAACTTTTCCTGTAGTGCTGGTCTGGTGGTGATGAACTCCTTTAGCTTTTTCTTCTCTGAGAAGCTCTTTATCTGACCTTCAGTTCTAAATGATAGCTTTGCTGGGTAGAGCAATCTTGGTTGTATACAAGTTCCATGTTTTTCATCACTTTGAATATTTCTTGCCACTCCCTTCTGGCCTGCAAGGTTTCTGTTGAGAAATAAGCTGACAGTCGTATGGGTGCTCCCTTGTAGGTAACTAACTGCTTTTTTCTTGCTGCTTTTAAGATTCTCTCTTTGTCTTTAACCTTTGGCATTTTAATTATGATGTGTCTTGGTGTGGGCCTCTTTGGGTTCCTCTTGTTTGGGACCCTCTGTGCTTCCTGAACTTGTAAGTCTATTTCTTTCCCCAGATAGGGGAAGTTTTCTGTCATTATTTTTTCAAATAGGTTTTCAATTTCTTGCTCTGTTTCTTCCCCTTCTGGCACCCCAATAATATGAATGTTGGGCCTCTCGAAGTTGTCCCAGAGGCTTCTTATACTATCTTCATATTTCTGGATTCTTTTTTCTTTTTGCTCTTCTGGTTGGGTGTTTTTTGTTTCCTCATGTTCCAAATTGCTGATTTGATTCTCAGCATCTTCTACTCTACTGTTGATTCCCTGTAAATTATTCTTCATTTCAGTTTGTGTAGCCTTCATTTCAAATTGGTACTTTATTATGTTATCGGTTTTCTCAGTTATTTCTTTAATAGTCTGCTTAAACATCCTTATAAACAAAATTCTGAACTCTGTATCTGTTAGCTTGCTTGGATCTATTTCATTTAGTTCCTCTTCTAGAGATTTCTTCTGTTCTTTCCTTTGTGACATATTTCTTTGCCTCCACATTTTGGCTGCTTCCAGGTGTTTGTTTCTATGTATTAGGTAGAGCTGCTATGTCACCTGGAATTTGTGTAGTAGGTGTCCTGTAGGGTCTAGTGGCTCAGCCTCCCCAGTCACCTGAGCTGGGCCTTCTAGGTGCTCCCCTGTGTGGGCTGCGTGCACTGTGCTGTTGTAGTTGAGCCTTGGTTGCTGTTGGTTTCACTGGGAGGAATTGACCCCCAGGCCAGTTGGCTGTGAGGACCAGCTGCAGCTACAGCCAAACAGCTGCTGTGCTGGAGACACCCCTTTGGAGCAGGATTTACTTCAGTGGGGCTTCGGTGTTCACCAAGTGCGCCCCTTGAGTGTGTCCCTCGTGGATGTGGTAGGGTTGCCTCTGGGGCCTCCCTGGAGGTGCAGAGTCAGCCTCTGCCAGTGCCTTGTTCAGGGCTACCCAGCATGAGCTACACCGCAAACTGTAGTTGGCTGCTCCTTGTGCTGGGCTCGGAGGTGTCCAGAAGAGGCCAAGCCATGAACCAATGTAGGCTGCCACTAGTGACAGGCCTGGGGCCACTTGTCAAGCCATATGGGGCATGCTGCTACTTGTTTGAGAGATTTTAATAAAGTCCTAAGCATAAGGCTCGAGAGGCCACTTGCACAGAAAAGCCCCTGGAAATGGCCTGGATGAGCCTGCAGGTGGGGAGGGGAGGGGCCTCCGGGAATCATGGGGTGGGGCCAAAAGTGTGAGTCAGGTGCTGGCAATTCAAACATGGCGCCTGCCTTCCGGCTGTGTGCGCGGAGGGCTTGCCAAAGGAGCAATGGCCTCCGCCAGCTCTCCTGCCTGGGAGAAAGCTTTCCCTCCAGCCCTCCCCTCGACTTCAGGCAGGTTATTTCCTCCTGAAATGTCCCAGGTTCCTTTCAAGCTGCTGCCCGGCGCTGGGGCTCAGGGAGCGCGTCCGAGTGAGTCCATGTGCGGGCCCTTTAAGAGGAGCTCCCTGGGACTCCCTCAGTGACAGTCCCGCTGATTTTCACAGCCCGAAGCTGTGGGACTTCTCTTCCCTGTCCTGGAGCCCTGAGCTGGGGCCTTGATGTGGGGCTGGGACCCTCGCTCCTCTGGGAAACCTCTGCTGCCAAGATATCCTACGGGGTTTAAGCCACAGCACCGGGTGTGGTCCCCTGACTGAGTCTCCACAATCCACCCCCGATCTGCCCGGGTCTCCGCCCCTCTTGCCGGTCTCGGTGTTTCTTCACCTCCCTGGTTGTAGGACTTCTGTTCAGCCAGATTTCAGGAAGCTCTGAGTGATGGTGGTTCTGTATTTTAGTTGTAATTTTGATGTGGTTGCAGGAGGTGGCGGGTACAGCTGTTACCGCCATCTTGTTTCTCCCTGATTCAATTTTCTTAAAGGTTTATTTATAAGATTCTTTAGGTTTTCTGTTTCACTTGAGACATTGTGGTAGTTTCATCTTTTTCTAGGACTTTGTACATTTGATACACATTTTTAGTTTTAGTGATACAAGTACATAATAATCACCTACAACTTCTTCATATCAGTGTCATCTAAAGTTATGATATCCTCTTTCATTCCTGGTACTGGTTTTAGAAGTATGTGCTCTCGTACTCTTGTGTACAGTCTCCACTCTTTCCCCTTCCCCTCCTCCTGCCTCTTCCTCTCTTCCCTCCCTCCCTCTGTACCCCACCAGAGGTTTTCTTTTTTAAAAAAATGTTTTAAATTTATTGTTGACACTGTTACAGATGTCCCCCATTTTACCTGCCTTTGCCCACCTCCATATACACGCGCCCTCGGCCTTCACCACACTGTTGTCTGTGTCAGTGGGCTATGCATAAAGAACTACATGGCTTCTATTCCATTTTATGGATCTGAAAAAATTTCTTTGGGTTTATTTTACTATGCCTTACCAACTTTTTGAATACTTTTTTTTTATTGTAGTAAAATATACATAACACAATTAACCATTTTTTAAAATTTATCTTTATTATTGAAAGTATTACAGATATTCCCCCTTTTTTTCTCCATTGATCCCCACCACTCCACCTCCCCCCCCCCGCCTTCACCACACAATAGTCTGTGTCCATGGGTTATGCATATATGCATACAAGTTCTTTGATTAATCTCTCCCTAACTACTCCCTGACCCCCGCCTTCCCACTGAGATTCATCAGTCTAACCCATGCTTCTATGTCTCTGGATCTGTTTTGTTTCTCAGTCTATTTTGTTTATTAGATTCCACATATGAGTGAGATCATGTAAAACTGAATCAGGAAGAATCAGAAAACCTGAACAGGCTAATAACAACTGATGAAATTGAAGCAGTAATCAAAAAACTCCCAGCAAACAAAAGCCCTGGTCTGGGCAGCTTCACAGGGGAGCTTTCTAATTCTTTAAGTTGTAGGGTAGATACTTTACTAAAAATTTTTCTTGCTTTCTGAGGTAGGCCTGCAGTGCTATGAACTTCCCTCTTAGGACTGCTTTTGTTGTGTCCCGTAGATTTGAACTTGTGGACACTGTTTTTGTGTCCTAACATGTGGTCTATCTTTGAGAATGACCCATGTGTACTTGAGAGGAATGTGTATTCTGCAGATTAGGGGTGAAATGTTCTGTGAATGTCAGTAAAATCCATCTGATTTAGTGTGCCATTTAGTCACTGTTTCTGTGTTGACTTTTTGTCCAGAAGATCTATCCAGTGAAGTCAGTGGGGTGTTCAAGTCCATGACTATGACTGTATTACTGTTGATCTCTCCCTTAAAGTCCTTAAGGTTATTATTAATAGGTCCTTACTTATTGCAGTTTTAACTCTTTATGCCTGTGTTTCTGTATTTATTATTATTATTATAGCAGTCCCTTTAACATTTGCAATGCTTCTATTTCTACTTCCAATTACAGCAGTTCCTTTAACATTTCCTGCAATGCTGGTTTGGTGGTGATAAACTCCTTCAGCCTTTTTTTGTCTGGAAAGCTCTTTATTTGACCATCTATTTTGAATGATAGCCTTGCTGTGTAAAGTAGTCTTGGTTTCAGATCCTTGTTTTGCATTACCTTGAAACTCATGCCGTTCTCTTCTGGCCTCTGGAGTTTCTGATGAGAAATCATCTGACAGCCTTATGGGAGCTCCTTTGTAGGTAACAGATTGCTTTTCTCTTGCTGCCTTTAAGATTCTCTCTGTCTTGAATTTTTGGCATTTTAATTATGATGTGTCTGAGTGTGGACCTCTTTGGACTCTTCTTGCTTGGGACTCACTGTGCCTCCTAAACTTGTGTGACTTTTTCCTTGACCAGGTTAGGGAAGTTTTCTGTCATTATTTCTTCAAACAGGTTCTGTAACCCTTCATTACTTTAAACTTCTCTGGCACTCCTATGATACAAATACTGTTACATTTCATGTTGTCCCGCAGCTCCCTTAGACTGTCCTCCTGTTTTTTAGTTGTTTTTCTTTTTGGATTTGTGATTGAGTGATTTTTTTTCTACCCTGTCTTCTAATTCACTGATCCAGTCCTCACCTTCCTCTAATCTGCTGTTTATTCCTTCTTGTGTATTCTGTATTTCTGCTATGTCATTCTTAATTCCCTTCATAGTTTCCATGTCTTTTTTCATGCTGTAGAGCATCCATACAATGAGTATTCTGAACTCTATATCTGATCGATTTGCTTATCTTCGTTTCATTTAGCTCTTTTTCTGGTGCCTTCTCTTGTTTCATTTCAGGCTTTTTTTTGGTCTCCCCATTTTGGCTGCCTATTTGGGTTTGTTTCTGTGTATTAGGTAGGACTCCTAGGACTCTCAGTCCTTTTGGACAGTCTCTGGTGCAGGGCAATGTCAGACGCTGTTTGTGACTGACCTTGAGTATTTAGAGGTATCCACAACCCACGACTTGAGGTCCCCTCTTTTGGGGCTGGGTGTGGTTGGACAGGACCAAGATGCACACCAAAGTCTGCTTTTCCAAGGCTGGGGTCTAGAAGCAGATCAGGCAAAGATTCAAAGCACTCTGAAGTCTGCCTCTGTGATTCTCTAATGAGCCTCAGGCTGTAGAAACTCCTCTGGGTAGGGCGAGAGGTTTTCCAGCAGGGTGGGGCAATTGCTTCCCTCTCAGGTAAAAGCTGCTTGGAAGGTAAATGTCTGCCTCTTCAATATGGGGAAATGACTTGGCATAGGAATCCAGATGAGTGTCCTCTGAGCTCTATCTCCAGAGCCCACAACCCTACATTCTCCTCACACAGCTCCAGTCCACTCTGCCCTCCCTCTGCTGGAGCCCAAGGTGAGTGGCTGCACATGAAACTGTGTGTGTTGGCTCTTTAAGAGGGTTCCTGCATTTCCACCCATTTCTCCGTGGCAGACAGAAACCCTGCTGTTTTTCACATCCAGATGTTATGTGGGAACATTTTTCAGTTTTGATGCTCTGGGCTGGGAAGCCCAGCCTGGGGTTTAGTCCCCAGAGTCCTCAGTGGAAATCCCCCACAGCTGAAATATCCCTCTGGACCTTGAGCTGCTGCCTGTGGGAGCCCAGCCAGCCCTCTTGCGCCTCTGCCCTTCCTACCAGTCTCTATGCAATGTCCGCTTTAGGTCTTTGGTTGTGAGGATGTTCTCCAGCTCTTCTTCAGTTGCAGTTGATTATTCAGGATGTTTTTTCTCTATTTTAGTTTTAATTCCAGTTTGGTCCTGGGAGAGCATCAGTGTAGCTTCCACTCAGTCTGCTGCCATCTTTAATCTCTATCCATTTTATCCATTTTTAAGTTTATAGTTCCACAGCATTAAGTACATTCACAATGCTGTGTAATCATCACCTCTATATTCAGAACTTTTTTATCCTAAACAGAACCAGGGGAGTACTTGATGATGAAGGGAGAGACTGCTGCTTTTCTGTAAGAGGGTTCCAAAAATTGGGGCTTGCATGTTTTGGTGGTTCTGAGGAATCCCTGAGGGTTGGGTACTTAGCTTGCCAAGATTTAAAGAGACTACTGTACTTCCCTCCCTTTTGGTGCCAGACATTTAAGAAGATCTTTGTCAGGTTCCTGGCTTGCCACCAGATAGTATGGAACAGAAGCTTAAATGACCACACTCAACAAGGAATACATATACTCTTTTCAAAATAATTTGGAAAAGACACAAATGGACTGATCTAACCATCCACAAGCAAAAATCAGGAATCCCTGAGGACTAGGAAAATTTGAGTTCTAGAGTTACCATAATAACAAGATCTCTTTGAGTTTATTTTGCTTGGAGTTTGTAGAGCTTCTTAGATGTGTACATTCATGTCTTTCTTCAAATTTAGGAAACCATTTTCAAATATTTTTCTGCCCCCTTCTCTACTTTTCCTGAGACTCCCATGTATGTGGGGATGTTTGATGGTATCTGACAAGTCTCTCAAGTTCTGTTCAGTTTTCTTCATTCCTTTTTATTCTCCTTAGACTGTATAGTTTCAATGGCCTTTTCTTTAGGTTTTCTGATTCTTCTCCCTTTTTAAATCTGCCATTGCTGTCAAATTCTCTTTTTCTATGAATGAGTCAAATTTCATGGGTTTGGGGGGGGGGGGGGTGTATACTTGTAATTTTTTCTTAAGTACTGGACATTTTGAGTATTCTTCCCCTCCTCAGGAATTGATTTCATTGCTTGTTGGTTGAGGTCTTTAGTTTGTTGTATAGTGACTTTCCAAACTATTTTTGCAAAGCCTTCCTTGTGTGTATTACTGACATGTTATCTTGACAGTCTGTGACATCTTAGAGGTTTCTTTAAATGTATAGATTTAAAAAGTGTATATGCCTCTTTAAATGTTCTGATATATGTATGCCATTAGGGAAGCTGCTGCAGCCTGGGGGATCTCAATAAAGCCAAGAATCTCAGCTGGCCCTCAGGGAATCGCCATGCCAATCAAATCACACAACCCCCAAACTTTAGAGTACAAGGTCCTGAGTGTGTACGCTGACACCAGCCAGCCACTTCAGAAATGCAGGCTGCCTTCCCCATGTTGCAGCAAGATTAAGGAATTGGGGCATGGTAGCTGGTCCATACAAGCAGCTCTCTTACCAAAAGTCCAGTAGCTTCTCCTGTCATTAAGCATTTCCCTGGTTGCTGTCAATATCTGAGCAAGTTCCGGAGTTCTGAGTTTATTTTCATTATTAATTTTTTTCCAACTTAATGGCTATATCGGTGGAGGGATTAACCTCTAAAGCTGCCATTTTAAAAAATGATATCCTTTGCTGCCATTTTTGCTGTTATCCTAGTTTCTAATATAATTGCAGGATAAATGTGTAATGTTTTTCTTTTAAATTAATTTTCAGAGATGCAGAGTAGGGTCATTGCCACTGCCCTTAGTTGCAAAGAATATTTTTGTTGAGTATCAGATTTTGTTTTACATTGAATGCATTTTATTCATTATTCCTTTTGCCCTTTAAATTGTCTCAGTTTGATGTCACCCTCTTTCTCTTTAACCGTTTCTTTGTCTTCTACCAAAAAAGATATTTCAGTCTAATCATGTACCACAGGTTAAAAAAGAAAAGTGCCACAGATTTGAAATCAATGATTATTTTCCTTCAATGGGGTAATGGTATTTAGAAACCAGATAACTGGGATGCTCCTGGCATATGATCACTTCTAAGCCTTTTGAAACTGGACAGAACGAGGAAATCTATTTTTAAAAATTTGGTTGTGCATATTGACATTTCTAAGTCAGTTTTACTCTTTCAAGATTTTTACTTGACTTCTTTGATTTCACATCTTATTTCTTTCTCTCTTTGCCCTAATAACTAAGATTAACACAATTAATGTTTGTCTTAACCATTAATTAACATTATTTTCTTTATCTACGGAAAATGTATTACTTTTATAATAATACTACCAATATTCTTAATAATAAATTCTGCTGAATGTAGTTTAAAATTTCTCTGCAGTATTTTTTAAAAAGGCAAGAAAACCTTGCAGTATACCTAATACAGATGTAGAAAGCCCTCATGAAAAGATGTTAAACCTTAATAAGAAGTGTGCACACTATACCAAGATAACTACAGTAAACCTCAATATAATGGACTAATTTGGGCGAGGGGGTGTCCATTAAAGACAAAAGTCCATTATATAAAAGTAGGTTTTCCAAATGCTTATGTTAAAAAATTGACACATTAGTTTACTTGTTTTCTCTTACGTAGACACATTTATTTAATTAAAATGAAATATGTATGAAAAGTTTTATTTCACAGACAAGTTTTATATATATGTATTACTGTCATTTTAAGTTTATACTGAATAGGTCTAGTAAATGTGTGCATTCACCATTCACTGCAAGTAAACAGATGCACTCAGCTAGGGCATGGCTTAGCACACGGCACATTGGAACATCCCAGGCAAGCTTCAGAAAGTCACACCAATTACCTTGCAGGATGTGGTATGATGACGTGCTAACCACTCGCCAAACATTGTTTACAAGCGGTTACTCTTGGATTTAAATATGTAGACTATAGTTGTAGATATGTAATATTTATTTATGTAAGTGAAATTACTGCAGTGTTTTTTCTAACATATGCCTATTTTCTAAAATTTGTTCAAAATAATGGTGAGTTAATAATAAAAAATAACCTGTTTAATTATAAGCAAATCTTGGTTAAAAGCATTTTAAAATTAACAGGGTGTTAATTTTCACATATGATATCCAAATCAGAAATTTTGTCCATTAACTCCGAAGTCTGTTCAATCGAGGTCTGCAAGCTCGAGAGTTTACTGTATTTTTCACCTATCAGGCAAAAATCCAGAGTTTGTTAACATGCTTTATTTATGAAGATTTGAGGAACTAAGTATTTGTCATACATTTCTAAAGAGGGTACACTTAGCAATTTCTTTAAAAACTGCAGATCCTGTTATCCTTTAACCCACAGACCCATTTCTAGGAATCCATTTTAAGGGTACAGCTCCCATGAATATGAAGTGATGTGTAGTTAATGTTATTCATTATGTTATCATTTATAATAGCAAAAGATTGGAAATGGAATTTACTGATAAGGATTGATTGCCAGGATATACTGTTAAGTGAACAAAACCAAGCTACAGTACTGTGTGTATAGTTTGCTATTTTTTGTGCATGAAAACTAAATATTTTCACAAAAAGAGCTTCTGGGGAGAGAAAAAGAAGCTACTGGAAGGATAAACCAGAAATATGGTTTAATGAAAATGGTTATCTATAGGGAAGTGGGATAGAGGGAATGAAATGGGTAGAAGGATAGGGACAGAAGCGAAATCTGGTATACCTTTTTAATATGGTTTTTGAGTTTTGAACCATGTAAATGTTTCACATACTCAAAAATAAGTTTATACATGAACTCTAAAACTAAAACTACATGAATTAGTGAACCTAAAAAAAATATCAGATGGCAACATAACACAGTGTGACAGTTTGTCTTTCAACTAGTGCATCGTATTTATTGTTTTTTATTACTTGGAAGATGTCTTTCTATTGTCTGCTGATTCCCATCATTTCTCATGAGAAGTAGGCCATAGTCTTACTTTTTTTTTTTTTTTTTTTATGATAATCTGCCTTTCTTTCTTTAGGATTTTTTCTTGTTTTCGTTTCTGCAGTTTTAGAGTGATATATCTAGTTGCAGTTTCTTTTTATTCTACTTACAATTCATTTATTCTGTCAAATTTGTAGGATTTCTCATGTCACTTCTACAGAATTCTCACCCATTATATTTTATCGGTCCATCCTTTAGAGACAATGATTAAATACTGGTTACATTTGTCTATATGTATATGTCTATTTCTGGACTCTATTCTGTTCCATTGTTGTATTTCTGTTATTAGTTTTTACCCACTACGTCGCAGAACTGGCTTTGGTTTCATTGATCTTCTTTATTCCCATTTTCTTTCTTTTTTTCTCCCACTGCTTTCCGTTCCCTATTATTTTCTTTCTATTTTCTTTAGGATTAATTTGTTCCTTTTTGCCCATAGCTTCTTGAGGGTGGAGGCTTAGATGATTGATTTTTGGCATTAACACATTGGTTAGTTGGAAGTAAGTTATTCAGTTTCCAAGTATTGGGTATTTTCCAGTTTTGTCTGTTACTGATTTCTGAGTTTATCTCATTGTGATCATGAAACATATTTTCTGTGTTTTTAGTTCTTTTAACTTATTCATACTTATTTTATTGCCCAGCATACTATGCGTTATATCTTAGTGAACATTCCATTCGCACTTAAAGAATAGGCATTCTGCTCACACTGGGAGTTCTTTAAACATCAGTTGGATCAAGTTATTTGATTCTTTTGTTCGTTTTTTATATCCTTACTGTTTTTCCGTTTACTGTTCTTGATTACTGAGTGGAGAGTTGAAATCTCCAACTATAATGAAATATTGTTTCTCTTTTCAGTTGTATCAATTTTTACGTTGATTGTTCTGAAGCCCTGTTGATTTGGTGCATGTGCATCTAGGATTAATATGTTTTCATGAGGAATTGACCCCTTTGTCATTTACACTCTCTTCACTTTATATCTGGTAATAGTTCTTGTTCTGTTGTCTACTCTGCCTGGTATTATGAAGTCCTCCAAGTTTCATATGCTTTTGTTTGAATGTGTATCTATTTTCATCCTTTCCTATTTTAACCTGTGTGTGCACTTAAATCGGGTGTCTTATAGATAGCATTTAATTGGGTCTTTTGTTATATACACGTGTGTATATTTAAGTAGCAAGCTAGCAGTGTTTTTTACAGGACCATGGACAGAGTACTCTTTGGCATTCTGTAGATCTTATAGATCTTTTTCTTTTGCCATATGACCTTAAAGTCCATGCTTTATCTCTTTTATTTAAATACTTTACATGTTGAATGTACACAGATGTGTCATTAGGCAGGATTCAAATACCAAATTTGGCAGTTAGTAATTACATGACCATGAGCAAGTCATGGTACTCATTTTCCTGATATATGAAATGGGGATAGTACTTAGTACACTAGAACTGGTTTGCTGTGAGGGTTACTAGTCTTCAGGCTCTAAGAAGAGAGTTCTGACAAAAGCCAGCAGGTCTTTGGGCCGAAAGTCTCATTTTCACCTAGCCATCTCCATGTACTCTTCGACCTTGAGAGCTGTTCTGTTCAGGAAAGAGAGATGGGTCAAAGTCAGTATTTGGATATGAGCTATCACTTTCCTTTTTCTAGGTATAGGCATTGTCTAGAATTTTGTGTTAATCATTGCCTTGCTCTTTTTTTTCCCTTTTTTTTTGGTAGTTTATAAGCTATGTATGCTTTCCTATATAATATATTATTTGGATTGGACCGTTTTTGAACTTTAATAGAGTATAAAATGGATTCTTCTGGAACATTTTTTTCACTCGGTGTATTTTTGGGGATTCAGTCATGTTGATATCTGTAGTTTAAGTGCATTGATTTCATTACTGTTTAGTATTCTGTTATTTGAATATACCACATTATTTTGTTTCTACTGTTGATGGACATTTGGGTTGTTTCCAGTTGTGGGCTTTTATGCAAAATGCTGCTCTGAACATTCTTGAACATGTCTCCTGATGCTGAAGTGTAAGAGTGTCTCCAAGGTGGAATTGTGGATCACAGGTATGTGCATTAATAAGGGAGTTTATTCATTTATTCACCAAATATTTATCAAGCACTACTATGTGCCAGGTACATCTTTAGCTACTTTGGAATCTTGATGAACTAAACAAACAAAAACCTCTGTCCTGTCCTCGCAGAATTTATATTCTACTTGGGATAGCTAAACGATAAACAATAAACATAAATAAATGAAGCAGGAGGAGGAAAAGTACAAGACAAGAATTAGAGCAGGATAAAGGGATCGGTTGTGCAGGGAGGTAGGTGGGGATGCAGGTGTCATCAAAGGTAACACTTGAAAACAGACTTGAATTTATGTACTACTTAAAAATTTCAACCTAATTAAATAAGTAACAAAAAAGAAACAACCATAGCCATTAAACACACAGTGGTGAATTATTAAGGTAGAATATCTCTACATTTCTCAGGGAATTATTTTTATTAGTTGGGTTTTAATCACTTCAGTTTCTGAAAGGATATATTCTAGATGCTGATCTCTACAGTTTGTGCAGAGGAACTATAAATATTGCTCAGACTTGTCAAATAGAAATTACATTTCCTACTAACTTTATAGATAAAATGGTATTTTTGAGTTAGCATTTATTTGGGTTTAAATTTATTTAAGTCAAATTTACCACCATACACAAATAGGATTCTTAATTCATGGACTGATATCCTATCTGTCAAATGATGTGATCTATTAACTGATGGTTTTCTAAGACATTTTGTAAAGTGTAGTAGTACAGTAGTACAGAGCCTGCTCTCTGGGGTCAGGCAGCCGTGGATTCAAATCACAGCTCCATTACTGTGTGACCTTGGCCAGGTTATCCAGACTCTCTGATTTCCATTTCCTGATCTGTATGAGGATAAAGCAGTGCAGACAAGGAGAGCACTAAATAGATGTTAGTTTGTCTTAGGGTTGTTCTTTTTTATTTTCTGTTTTTAAATAATTCATGGGAGGTTACAGGGAGACCCTGTGCATCCAGTTTTTCCTAATGATTACATCTTTAATAACTATAGTACAGTATCAAAACCAGGAAATTAACGTTAGTACAATAGTGCTTATAGTTGTGTGCCATTTTATCGTGTGTAGATTCACATAACCACCATCGCAATCAAGATACAAAACTATTTCATTACTACCAAAGCTCTCCCTCATGTTACCTCTTTATAGTCATATCTCTCCTCCTGATTTCAGGCAAAGCACTAGTCTTTCATTTTTCTAATCTTGTCATTTTATGTTATATAAGTTATATATGTTATATAATGTTATATAAGTGGAATCATTCATAAGTGAGTGACCTTTGAAATTAGCTCTCCCCCCCCCCCACTCAGAATGATACCCATCAAGATCTGTCCAATGTGTTGCATATATCAGTAGTTGGTTCCCCTCTATTGCTGACTAGTATTCCATGGTATACATGTACCATAGTTTGTATATCCATTAATTTACTTAAGGAGATTTGTTACAATTTTTGGGCTCTTCTGAAGAGCACTGAATTAAGACATTTGTGTTCAGATTTGTGGACCTAAGTTTATTCTCTGGGATGCCCAGAAGCAACATTGCTGACTCATATAATAAATGTTATGTTTAGTTTTTTTTCCAGAAACTGCTAATCTGTTTTCCAGAGTTGCTTTTCCATTTTATATTTCCACGGGGAATGTATGAAAGATCCAACTTCTCCACATTTTTACCAGCATTTGATATTGTCCCTACTTTTTATTTTAGTTCTTTTAATGGCTTTGTACTGGTATCTCATCATGATCTTACTTTGCATTTGCCTGATAGCTAGCTAGTGATGTTCAGCATTTTATCATGTGCTTATCTGGCATGAGTCTATCGTCAGTGAAATGCCTCTTAATGTCTTTTGTCCATGTTCTAACTGGGTTTTCCTTGTTGAGTTTGAGAGCTCTTCATGTCCTGTACATACGAACGCTTGGCCAGGTCAGGCCTGTGTTTCGCAGGTGCTTTCTGCTAGTGTGATACTTGTTTCTTCTTCCTCTTTGCAGGGCTTTTGCAGAACACAAGTTTTAAATTTTGACGATCAAATCCATCTATATTTTTTATTATGGATTGTGTTTTTGGTATGTCTAGGAATTCTTCAACAAGTCCTCCTAGGTCCTTAAGGTTGTCTCCTGTTTTGTTCTAAAGGTTTCATAATTTTATGTTTTATATTTAAATCTGATCTTTGAGTTAATTTTTATGTAAAATCTGAAGTTTAGGTTGAGATTTAATTTTTTTCCTATGACTACCAGTTGTTCCAGCACAATTTGTTGAAAGATTTTCCTTCTTTCACGAAATTGTTTTCACACTTCTGTCAGAAATCATTTGGGCTTACTTCTATGGATGTATTTCTGGATGCTCTATTCTGTTCCTTTTACCTATGTTTCTATCCTGCCAATATCACCCTGTCCCAATTACTACATCTATGTAAGTCTTAAAATTGGATAGTGATTCTTTCCACTTTCTCTTTTTCAAAATTGCTTTAGCTCTTTGAGTTCCTTTCCTTTTCCCTAAATCTTGGAATAATCTTATCTATACAATAAAATCTTGTTTAGGCTGTAGATCAGTTTGGGGAGAATTAACATCTTCACTGCACTGAGTCTTCCAACCCATGAACGTAGTATATTATCAGCATTTCGTACTTGTCAGCATAGTGATGGTTTTACATCTGTCAAAAGTCAGGTGGCGCTACTTGCGTGTGTGTGTTTCAGGTTATTTTGTTTTATTCATCTCTGTCTGTCCCTTCCCTTGGTCAGTGTCAGACATTCCTGGTTATGGTAGCTATATAAGTTCTGAAATTGGATAGAGTGATTTCTCTACTTTATTATTCTCTTCAATATTGATTTAGTTATTACCATGCATTTGCCTTTCTATATAAATCATAAAGTAATGTCTAAATTTACAAAAAATGTTGCTGGGATTATATTAGGAATTGTGTTAAACTGGTAGATCGAATTAAAGAGAATTGACACCTTTACTACATTGATTATCCCTATCCATGAACACTGTGCCTCTCCATTTATTTAGATTTTCTTTGATTTTTTAAAATCAGTATTTTGTAGTTTTCAGCATACAAATTCTATACATATTTTGTTAGGTTTACCCTTAAAGTTGTTTAGAGCCAACTTTCATATACTTACAGGGGTATTCAAGTTTTTTCATATTGGTTGAGTTGTGGTAGTTTGTGCTTTTTGAGGATTTGGTTCCTTTCACTTACATTGTTACATTTGTAGGAGTCGTGCTCTTGGTATTCCCCTATTTTTATGTCTAGGTCGTCTGCAGTGATACTCCCTTTTTCTTTTTTCTTTTCTTTTCTTTTCTTTTCTTTTCTTTTCTTTTCTTTTCTTTTCTTTTCTTTTCTTTTCTTTTCTTTTTTTAAAAATATATCTTTATTGATTTCAGAGAGAGGAAAGGAGAGGGAGAGAGAGAGATAGAAACATCAATGATGAGAGAGTCATTGATTGGCTGCCTAGCCCGCAACCCGGGCATGTGCCCTGACCAGGAACCGAACCCCGATCACCTGGATCCTAGGTCGACTCTCAACTGCTGAGCCACTTTTTCATTGTGTCTTCTTTGTCTTCATCAATCTTGCTGGAGGCTTGTTAAGTTTATTGACTTATTCAAATAACCAGCTTTTTGTTTCATTGACTTTTCAGTTTTCAATTTCATTGATTTCTGCTCTTGTATTTATTATTTTATGCCTCCTGTGAAGTGGAAATTGAAGTCTGTGTTCTGTGCACTGTTTCCCTTGACACCTGGAGTGGGAGAGCCTCCCCCTTACTGTGGGCAGCATGAAAGTTCAGGCTCCCCCTCAGCCTCTGTTGATACCTCCATGGCTGGTAGGGGCATGGGTGCCTATTTACTGCTTTCCATATGTTTTTCATTGACACATTTATGGAGTGGGCACACGGGCAGGGAAGGGAGGTTACTGGTAGGCAGTGATAAAAGTCCTTACTATCCATCACAGCATAGAGGTGGAAGGGTATCTCATTACCATGCTGGAGGTACAAGTTTAGGCTCCTGTTAATAAATCGAATGAGGGTGTGCTTGCCCAGTTAGCAGAGAAGCCAAACACTAAACATCGAGGTTTGCAGTGGAGAAATTGGAGCTCTTTATTTGCAGGGTGCCATGCAAGGACAATGAAAGCTATCACTTAAAACCGGAACTCCAGGATGACTTTCAGTCAAGGGTTTTTAAAGGCAAAGATTGAGGGTTAGGGATCACAGACGAAGCTGATTGGTTGGTTCTTGTGCAAACTTCAGTGGTTTTCTCTAGTCTGATTAATTTAGTTCCTGACATCATCTTGTCTGGAGCCTTCAAACTGTGGACAGGCGATCTGAACAGGTTGAGCAACCAAAATTCTGCAAAACATCTTGTAATTGTGCATCAGTGATGTAATTTTAAAAGCAAAAGGCAGAAACTAAACATTTTGTGACCTTCTTGTTTAAGCTATCAATTGTTTTATGCTTAACTAGTTACAATTTTCTGTTATCTCAAGCAAAGTATACTTTTAAACATTTTTTTCTTGGAACTTGCTTTACAGGCAGGCCTCTAGGACATGACTAACATACTTTCTTAATCTTTGACTATAAACTGTGTGACAACCACAGCAATTGAAACATTTAATTCAAGCCTACACCTACAACTCTAGACTCTATGACCTAATACCGAAACATATTTACTCTTAACTGTCAGATTCACTCCACAGATGGTCTCCAGTGACACTGCAGGGGGCCTTGTTACAACTTAATGGGAAGGTATCAGAGCCTCAATCCCCACCAGACTTCTCCGACATGCCCAGCAGGGGATAGCTAGGGCACCTGGTTTCTGTTCGGCCAAGGTGGGAAGTGTAGGTGTCCCACCGGCCTCTGATGGTGGGAAAGGGAAGCACATCCCCACCCTCACCCCCTGTGGTGTTTGACTGGACTAGAGTAGTTATTGTCTAAAAGTTTTCTGTGTTGCTAGACTGCCCTTTTCCTGGTCCTTTGGATAGAGGAATCATGCTTCTGGGTACTTCTTGTTTTTATACCTGTTAGAGTTTTGGGGATGGTGGCTTCATGAACACACACTTTATTATATAAGGCTAAAAGAAAACCTAGGTTCCTTGGGTTCTGAGTTCTCTAGCTGGTCTACCACCTTAACTCTACCTTTTCAGTCTTATGATTGTTTTATATAGAATGTCTAGAGGTTTAGCCATACTTATCTGGAGGATTAAGGAAAAAGTGTTTACGCAGTCTTTCTCTTCTGCAAAATGCATTGTCACATATTTACAGACTTTAATTATATGTGTTGTGTAGATCTCCCAGTTTGGATCTTGTTTTCTCACTTTCTTCATAGCAGTCTTTTGACTAGTTGTGGTTCTTAATTAACTTCAATGAAAAATTCTATTGAAATTCCTGTTGAGAGTGTTATTAAAACAGCATTGAGTTTGTAGATATGTTTGGGGAGACTTGACATCTTCATGAACATGTTTTTTTTAATTACTTAGATATATTTTCATGTTTTTATTTTATTTATTTATTTTCTAATGTTTTTATTGGTTTCATAGAGAAAGAGAGGGAGAGGAAGAGAGAGAGAGAGATAGAAACATCAATGATGAGAGAGTCATTGATCGGCTGCCTCCTGCATGCCCCCCACTGGGGATCAAGCCCGAAACCCGGGCATGTGCCCTGATTGGGAATCAAACTGTGATCTTCTGGTTCATGGATCGATGCTCAACCACCGAGCTAAACCAGCTGGGCTATTTTAAGGTTTTTACATATAGCTTGGCATTTTTCTCCACATGGTCTTACAAATATTTAAAAATTTATTCCTAAGTACTTAATAATATGCTTTTGTTGCTATTGTAAAATGGATTTTTAAATTTAAAAGATTTGTTTAGGGCTTGTATATACAAATAAAAATTGACCTTTGGATTATTTTGTGTTCATTCTTATGCATTTTATTTTGCAAAACGTTATCTGAGAACCTTATTGCAGTCTCCTTGGGACAAATTACAGCATCAAGTTTATATTAAATATTTAAAAATTTAATTAAAATTTATTAACTTATTCATAATTATTTATTGTTTTACCAAGCACTATGAAAGATGATTCTTCCCTCTCTACCCAAATGAACATTACTTGCTTTTGTTAAAGGGAAACAGAATAGTGTTTCTTTATCTCCCAAGGAGATTTTAAATAAAACAAGTATGTCTGCTCCATGTTCACAAATCCTGATTCTGTAGGTCCAGAGAGAAGCAGAGCTTTCTGTTCTTTCAGCAATCTCCCATGTCTTTTGTATATCCCTATTTGAAAACCACTGTTAGAGAAGTTGCTAAACAATAAAAAGAGTACTGTACAGGATATTTATTTGGAAGGGGTAGCTCATTTAAAATTATGAGGATTTATTCATTTAATATACTAGGTGCAGGATATGTATAGACACACACATTTGTATAATCATATGTACATAAACTGAATTGCTTTGTGTTAAGTAGTAGCAGGTATGAATTTGAAGAGAGTGAATATTATAACCTATTCACAGTTTGGATGATATGTAGATTTAGTGCTTGGTAGAATAAGTCGTGGAAATATAATGTACAGCATGGTGACTGTAGTTAACAATATAATGTATTGCATATTTGAAAGCAGCTAGGAGAGCGGATCTTGACAGTTCTTACCACATGAAAAAATTTTGTCACTGTGTATAGTGATAGATGTTAACTGAACTTACGGTGGTGATTATTTTACAATATATGCAGATATCAAATCATTATATTGTATGCCTGAAAGTAATATAATGTTATGTCAGTTATATCTCAATTTTTATGTCATTTTCAGTTGGAGTCATTCGATGTCCAGTTTGTAGCCAAGAATGTGCAGAGCGACACATCATAGATAATTTTTTTGTGAAGGATACTACTGAGGTTCCCAGCAGTACAGTGGAAAAGTCTAACCAGGTAAGTGTATTGTCTTGAATCTTTCTCTCCTCTTAGTGGAGGCCTGAAATGCTGAAGGGCTCAAAAATGACAGGTGCCAGACATTAGAGCATTTATCTTTGTAAACGATGCACTGTTTTAGAGGGACGTATGCATAGAAAGAACAATGAATAATTCATCTTAAGGAGTAGAACAGGGCCAATACAAAAGCCCTGATGACACCCCTACCTTCCCTCTCCTGTCAGAGAAAACCTTTATTCTATATTTGACATCATTTCATTTTATTTCTTTGTAATTTTATTCTGTTATTGATAATTAGATTTTTAAGCCCCCCCCTTAAAAATTTTTTTTGTTTTAATGATAACCTCTATAATGATACACATGGAAATTTCATGTTTTTCATCCAGTACAGTTTCTACATTTTAAAAAAGTCTTGTTTTCTACATGGTGTTTCTTTGAAAGCCTCATTTGGTAGCATTGTCCAAGGTATTGCATTTAGAGGTCCAGTGATGTTTTTCTTTTTTCCCTACTTCCATAAACCCACAGGTGGAACATTTCTGTTGACCTCTTAAATCTAAATGTCAGGTTCCTAGTGTATGTACTCCATCGGAGGTGAGCTATAATTCTGCAATATGTGCTAAATAAGTGTAGTGTATTAGTCTATTTTTGGATCATGACTCATTGATAGTTTCTCTAGGCAGTTTCTTTAATTTGGAACAGATCTGTGAAGGAACCGAATCTGACTATGGAAAAATGATTATTAATCTAAAATGTAAAAATCTAAAAAGTAATGTTTAGGACTCTTCAGTAGTCACACTGCCAAGTTTCTGTACTTTTCATTTTCAGCATATTCCCCGCCTGGGAACTATAGGAAATTAGGGTTCGCTTTAAATGAACATGACCACCACTACTAACTAAAATACCTCTTTTTGTTTCAAAAATACACATAACTCTTCCTAATGTGAACTTTCATCAAGACCAGAACAGGGTTTGGTGCAGAGAATTAACTTTTCTAACTGTTGTGAAACCAGCTTTAAGGAATGAAATTATCATTATTTAAGCAAGCTACAGTGTCAAGTAACCCCTCTGAAAGTTCCCTTTTGAATACTACTGATTTTGTTTCTGTTGTCTAGACTGCCATATCACTTTGCTTTATATATAATAATACTTAGATGTATTTTGTAGTCATATCACACATTAATTATAGTTTATTAGGTGAACTCTAGTAGTACATGTGATCAATCCAGAAAACTCAAAAGCAAAGCAGCATAAATAATCACCAGGGTGGAGTAATGATACCACATGAAATTATGATAAAAGGTGAGAATCGAAGGGATTCAAATCTAAAGGACAATTTTAAGAGGCTGCTTTATACCTCTTTATAATAAATTAGTTTTCAGTAAGTTTATTTACTCTGCTTTTGTTACAAAAACATAAAAGAAGTTATCAATTAAACTAGAGATAGAGTCCAATAGACAATTTTAAATAAGTGGAGATGGGGAGAGTATTAAATTCGGTTCAAAGAATAAGGTGCTTATAGGGATATTTGGGGATAAAGACTAGAGAGGTAATAATGTAGGATGAATTGGAGTTAGGAAGCGCACTAGGTGAGAGTGAGAGCTGAACTAGCATGGTGGTAATAAGGAAAGGAAGAAGTAAGTTACGTCCACTCAGGACTTGATACACCTGATTGCACGTGAAAGATGAGAGAGGCCAGGATCGTGGTTCCTTTCAACAGAAATAAAGAGGGCAGAGAAGTAGACAGGTGTAGAGAAGTGGTTTTGAATGTAATTAGTTTGTCTATAAGATAGAGATGTCTTCTGTGCTTCCACTGGAGCTTTGAAGAGTTTAGAGATAAAGTTTTTAAAACTTTTTTGTGATGTATAATTTCAAGCATTCCCCAAAATTGACATTTTAGCATAACAAACTTCCATGTACCCATTACCTACCTCAATAGTTATCAACTCTTGTTTTATGTAGGATAACCTGACATTTCCCCCCTACACACTAGATTATGTTAAAGTTAATCCCAGGATTTATATCATCTATTCCATAAATATTTTAGTATTTATTACTATGGGAAAATTTTTCTATAAATACAACCACCATATTAATTTATATGTAAAAATTTACAGTAATTCTCTAATGTCATCAAAGTTCCAGACACTGACCAAATATCTCTATTTGTTGCAGTTTCTTTTTTAAAACAGTGGTTTGTTTCTATAAGGATCCAATAAGGCACACACAATGAATGCATTTGGTTGATTTATCTCAAAAATATCTTTTATGTAATCTCAAATTACCTCTTGCCTCACTGGCTTTCTTTTTCCTCTCTTTTAACATATTTGTTGGAGGAACTGGATTGTTAGTTCTGTAAAGTTAGCCCTGTTCTGAATTTTGCTGTCCATTTCTGTAAAGTTATTTAATGTGCTTCTCTTTCTCCTGTTTTTTGTGTAAACTGATAATAAAAATGTAGAGGCTGGGTTAGATTCAGGTCCCACTGGATGCAGGGGTGGAAAGGGGTGAGGGGGCATTTTAAGTGTTTCTCTCATATGTCCATATGTATTTTAGTTGGGAGGCATCTGATGTTTGGTTGTCTTTCTCTTTCCTGATGTTCATGTCCATTAATGATCACTGCCAAATCCCATATTTCATTAGGGCTTTGTAAAACAATGACATAGTCATTCTATCATTCCCCTTTATTTCATCACTGAGATGGAAAGAGCTTTCTTTCTCTATTCTTTGGTTAAAAAGGGAAGGTAGGTTAAACATTGATTCTTTCCCTTTCTTTACTAATTTTTAGAGTAGTGCCTTAGTTTCTTAGCATTTTTCAGAGGTGACTCATGAGAAGTGGATGTTTGTAGGGTTTTACCTTTTTTTAAATCCTTACCCAAGGATATGTTTTCATTGATTTTTAGAGAGAGAGGAAAGGAGAGTTAGAAACATTTTCTGGTTGCCTCCTATATGGTCCCCAGCCATGGATGGAACCTGCAACTTAGGTATGTGCCCTGACCAGGAATCAAACCCACAGCCTTTTGGTGTACAGGATGATGCACCAACCAACTGGGCCACCTGGCCAGGGCAGGTTTTACCTTTTTGATTTTATATTTATCTCACTTCTACAGTACTAGAAATGTTGGTTCTTAATTACATTGACATAATTATATTCTCCAAATACAAAAAATAAATATTAATATATTTAGTGATGTGTTCATATTTATTATTGAAATAAATATTAATGTATATTAAGTATATGTATAAATATATATAACATACATTATATATTATAGGTTAAACTATGACAGTTTGGGTATAATCAGAAACCATTTTAATTCATTTTGTAATGTTAATTATTTAATTTATGTTTTTGGGTTTTTTTTAATTAAAAAAATTTCAATTACAGTTGACATACAGTATTATATTAGTTTCATTTATATGACTTATGAAGTGATCACCCTGTTAAGTCTGGTACCCATCTGACACCATACATAGTTATTAAAATATTATTGATTGTTTTCTCTATGCAGCACTTTACATCCTGATGACTATTTTTATAAATGGCAATTTGTAATTCTCAATCCCTTCATCTTTTTCACCCAGTCCCCGCAAACCCCCTCCTATCAGGCAACCATAAATTTGTTCTCTGTACCTATGGTTTTTTTCTGTTTTGTTTGTTGGTTTATTTTATTTTTGGATTCCATATGTGAGTGAAATCATATGGCATTTGTCTTTCTCTGTCTGACTTATTTTACTTAGCATAGTACTTTCTAGGTCCATCCATGTTGTCCCAAATGGCAAGATTTCATTCTTTTTTATGACTATTATTCTATTGTATATATGTACCACAACTTCTTTATCCATTCTTCTGTTGATGGATATTTAGGTTGCTTCCATATATTGGCTACTGTAAATAATGCTGCAATGAACATAGGGTTGCATATGTGTTTTTGAATTAGCGTTTTGGATTTCTTCAGATAAATACCCAGAAGTGGGGTTGCTGGATCAAATGGTAGTTCTATTTTTAACTTTTTGAGGAACCTTCATACTGTTTTCCATAGTGACTGCACCAATAGTGCAAGAGGGTTCCCTTTTCTCCACATCCTCACCAATACTTGTTTATTGATTTATTGCTGATAGCTATTCTGACTGGTGTGAGGTGATACCTCATTGTGGTTTTAATTTACATTTTCCTGGTAATTAGTGATGTTGAGCATCTTTTCATATGTCTGTTGGCCATCTGTATGTCCTCTTTGGAGAAGTGTCTATTCAGGTTCTCTCCACATTTATGAATTGGATTATTTGGTTTTTGGTGTTGAGTTGTATGAGTTCCTTATGTATTTTGGATATTAACACCTTTATCGGATGTATCATTTGGGTATATCTCCCATTCATTAAGTTGTTTTTTTGCTTTGTTGATGGTGTCCTTCCACTATGTATAAAAACTTTTTAGTTTGATATCCCATTTGTTTGTTTTTTCTTTTGTTTCCCTTGCCCAAGAAGATACATCAAAAAAAATATTACTAAGACCAGTATCAAAGGGTTTACTGCCTGTGTTTTCTTCTAGGAGTTTTATAGTTTCGGGTCTTACATTTAAGTCTTTAATCCATTTCGAGTTTATTCTTGTATATGGTGTAAGAAAGTGGTGCAGTTTCATTCTTCTGCACGTATTGGTCCAGTTTTCCCAACAGCATTTATTGAAGCGACTATCTTTACCCCATTCTTTCCTCCTTTGTCATATATTAATTGACCATATAGGTGTGGGTTTATTTTGGGGCTCTCTATTCTGTTCCATTGATCTATATGTCTTTTTATTCCAGTACTATGTTGTTCTGGTTACTCTAGCCTTGTAATGTAGTTTGAAATCAGGTAGCATGATACCTCTAACTTTGTTCTGTTTCACGATTGCTTCGGGAACAAAGACGAAAGGTTGGAATATTATAAGTTAGAGGATGGGCCTTATGGAATGTTAGTTTAAAACATCTGAAGAGGAGGCTCTGCTTGTCCTGTGATGGTCTCTGAGCCTTGTGCCTTGAAATCTCAGACCTCAGAGGAGCAGGAGTAGGTCAATGATGTTAGTATTTCTAAAGATGGTATCTCTAAAGCTGGTTTTACTAGTATTAGAAAAACTTCAAGGTGGAGCTAACTGTTGCTATGGGAAGGAACTGCTGCTGCTGCTGGGGTGCAGCAGCTTTGGTGTGTATGATGTGCATAGAAATTGCTAGCAAATAAGAAGCCCATTAAGACAATCAAGTTGATTCTTCCTCTGGCATTGCAGCACCACCTATTCTTGGAATTTAATGTGAAACCAGCTCATAAAGCATAAATATGGCTTGCAGAGTAAGAGTATAGAAGAATAGAGTTGTTTCTATCAAAACAGAAAACAAGAAAGACAGCCAGAATATATGTATGCACTGGAGATACTTAATCAGATCATCACCTTTTAAAGCTACTTGAAGTAAATAGTTATTCTCTGTGGTTAAGCCACCAACTTGATAGGCAGGTTCATTTGTTTCATTTTTGCTTTTGATGTTTAGGGATTTAATTTTTAAAATTTAAATTTGTATAACAACATATAAAATATTTACAGTGGTACCTCAGTTTTCGAATGTACTCCATTCTTGAAGACCATTCAAGTTCTGAAACGTTCGAAAACTGAGGGATCAGCAGCCGACAGCTAGGCCTCAGGATCTTGCCCTCAGTGGAAGCCGTGTGGCATGTTCGACTTCCGAGGCGTGTTCGAAAACCAAGGCATTTCCTTCCAGGTTTATAGTGTTCGTAAACCGAAATGCTTGTCAACGAAGACGTTCGAAAACCCAGGTACCACTGTCTGTAGTTCTAAAGTAAAGTCAATACAGGGTGTATTCAGAGAACTCAGACTTCTATTTCTGTCTCATCTGCCCGTCTGCCTTATTTATTCTCTGCCTTGTAGGTAACCATTTAATTTCCTTAATGGTTTATCCTTTTATTTTTAATATTATTTTATATATAATTTTAAGTAATTTTACACGTTTTAAAAATATAAGCCCTCCCCACACCAAGGGGAGATGTGGGGAGGGCCTGGGGGTGGGATGGAAGTGGGGTGGAGGGGATCAGTGGGGTTAAAAGGGGGACATCTGGCCTGCCGGGCATGGCTCAGCGATTGAGCATCGACCTAGGACCCAGGCAATCGGGGTTCGATTCCTGGTCAGGGCACATGCCCGGTTGCAGGCTCGATCAATGACTCTCTCATCATTGATGTTTCTATCTCTCTCTCTCCCTCTCCTTTCTTCTCTCTGAAATCAATAAAGATATATTTAAAAAATAAAATAAATAAAAGGGGGACATCTGTAATCGTCTCAACAATAAAGATAAAGAAACATTTAAAAAAATAAAAATAAAAATATAAGCAAATAAGTCATCCCACCCAAACCCCATCTTTTCTTAAATAAACAGTGTCATGCTTGCTTTTTTGCTTCCCTTTTTAAATTTTGCTTTATATAGTACTAGAGATCCCTCTCTAGCAATATATAGAGAGATTCCTTATTCCTTTTTGAAGCATTGTGTGGAGATTCCATTTTAGGGGACATCCTTATTGAGGTGACAGTTGAAGCTAAGGGAGTGGATGAGACCAATCTCTACTCTAATAAAAATCTACAGAATCAAAGGAAAAAGAGTAGTGGTGGGATTCAGAGGGGCATTCAGACAGATAAGAGGATCTGGAGGTTTTAGGGAATCCAAATGATTTCTAGGAAGTGTAGGAGTCAGTGGTATCAAATAATGTTAGACTGTTGAAGATAAGAGCTGAGATAAGGCGGGTTTTAGTTAATAGAAATATTGTCCAGGTAATTTGGAATTTGGCTAATGTGAACCACTGACTGAGGGGGAAGTACCCCCTCCCCCCATCACTGATGATATGAGAACCGCTTATATGTTGTGTAACTTAGAGAACACCATGTACAGAGTTATACAAGCTGGAAATATAGGAGCTATCTCTCCTTTACCTCCCATATGCTGTGCATTTTGCAAGCCAGTCTGTTTTTACTTTCTAAATCTCCTTGTTCATCTCCACTTCCACCCCCTCTCCCCTAAACCACTGAAAAAAACCTCCTACTTGTCTCTATGCAGAAACACTTGCCCCTTTTCTAATCTCTTCTCTACATTGCAATGGCAGTGATTTTTAAAATGCAAATTTGGCCACTTCACTTATTACTTAAAAGCTTTTAGGAGACTTCTTTAGACAGACACCAAATTATCTTGTGATCCTGCTTGATCTGGCTCCTGCCTGCCATGCCACTGGCTTCTCTTGCCAGTTTTCCCCTTGATCTCTCCACTTCAGCCACACTGGCTTTCTCTCAGCCCTTTGAACCTGCTATGCTCTTTTTGCAGAAGCTTTTGTACATGCTGTTCTCTCTGCCTAAAAGGCTTTTCATCAGTAATTGTGACTTAACTTTCATATCTTGGTGCTAATATGATCTCCTTAGAGAAAGCCTTGTCTGGGTAATCTCTCCTCTCACTTTCCCCATCTCTCCAACCCTACTAAAATGAGATCAGTTTCCCCATCATATATTGTTAACAGCTCATGCCTTTTCCTTTATGACACTTCTCAGTTTGTAGTTACGTATTAGTATGATTATTCCAATAATGTTTGTCTCACATTTAATCTTCACAACTACTCAGTAAATTTCATATTATTACTCCCATTTTAAACATGAGCATTCTAGCTCTGGCCAGTGGGGCTCAGTTAGGCATTGTCCCGTGCACCTAGGGTTGCAGGTTTGATTCCCAGTCAGGCCACATGCCTGGATTTCAGGCTTGATCCCCATTGAGGGGCATGCAGGAGGCAGCTGGTCAGTGTTCTGCTCTCACACTGATGTTTCTCTCTCT
Organism: Miniopterus schreibersii; assembly: GCF_964146895.1. Taxonomy (NCBI): domain Eukaryota; kingdom Metazoa; phylum Chordata; class Mammalia; order Chiroptera; family Miniopteridae; genus Miniopterus; species Miniopterus schreibersii. The sequence continues at coordinate 9,524,370 of NC_138118.1, read as the reverse complement.
CATTCTCCCTTCCTCTTTCTCTAAAAATCAACTTTAAAAATCTTTAAAAAATTAAAATAAACATGAGCATTCTAAGTAGCCTGCCCAAGACTGCTCAGCTGGTAAGTGGGCGACCTGGAATTTGGATCCGTATTCCATCTGTGAGACTAGGTGTTGTAAGGGCAGGGACTGTGTTTGCTCTTCCTGAGTGTTGTATCCTCAACACTTAGCATAGTGCCTGAAGTATTTGCTATAGTGAACTAAGGACATTGTCCTTATATTTCCATTCCATATGTTTATAATTTAAAACATTACATCAGTTTAAATTTACAAACCCTGTTAAGAAGGTAACTGATAGTCAAGTATGGTTGTATCATTTACATATGACTAGTGATGTGACCACCTTTTCAGTTTTCTCAAAAATTGATATGATGTGCTTCTCTTATTAGGTGTGTACAAGCTGTGAGGACAATGCAGAAGCTAATGGGTTTTGTGTCGAGTGTGTTGAATGGCTCTGCAAGACATGCATCAGAGCTCATCAAAGGGTGAAGTTCACCAAAGACCACACGGTGAGACAGAAAGAGGAAGTATCTCCAGGTAAAGAATTAGTTCTTTTAATCTCTTTTTCTCTATCCCTCCCACCATCTTTTCTTCCTTTCTTCCTTTCTACACTGACATGTTTTAATACACTTATGAATAGATATGAATAGATACAGAATTCTTATGCCTTATATTCATACTTCCAACTTGCCTTTCCTAGAAGTGCCTTAATTTGGTGTGAATGTATAGCAAATGAAGAAAAAAATTTGATTTTTAAATTTATTTTCTCTCATTTTTTTCCTTTTATTTCTCAGACTGACAAGCTTAGAAAAAAATTTTTACAACTTTTCCTTTGATAATGCTTGTAGTAAATCTGTTTTGTGATATTTGATATGTAGACATCAAAGAAGCTTTGTTTTTTATATAATTATGGTTTCAGGTTTTTTATTGTTTTGCTTATACTGTAAAGTTCACAAATACTTTTTTTATTGTAGTAAAATGTGTAACTTAAAATTTGCCATTAACTATTTTTTAAGTGTACAATTCAGTGGCATTAATTACATTCACAGTGTTCTGTAGCCATCACCCCTGTCTATTTCCAAAACTTTTCTTTCATCCCTAAAAGAAACTGTACCTGTTAAGTAGCAAGTGCCCATTCCTCTCTGTCCAGCTACTGCTGGCCTCTAATCTACTATGTCTATGAATTTGCTTATTCTAGATATTTTATACAAGTGGAATCATACAATATGTATCATTTGGTGTCTGGCTTATTCCACTTCTCTCAATATTTTCAGAGTTCATTCATGTTGTAGCATTTTTCAGAATTTTGTTGATTTTTATGGCTCATTAATATACCTTTGTTCAAAAAGTTATTTTACTGCTTTTTATTCATTGAGTCAACCAGTGTTTGTATGCCTGTTTTATAGTCCAGGAACTTTGCTACGTACTGGAGATGAATAGGTAAATAAAACAGGTACTTCCTACCTTTAAGGAGTTATTAGTATTATGAAGACTACGCTCAAATTAGCAAATATAATTTGGCCTCATAAGTTCTATGGGAGCACACAAAAGGAATGAGTACCAAATTCAGATTTGGGGACTTAGGTGGGAGGCCAAGCCTGGCGCTTCAAGGATAAATAGTTCATCACATAAAGGAGAGGAGTGGGGAAAATTGAAGCATGTGCATAGATTTCCAGAGGAGGAAAGTTGAGTGTAGCTGGAGAGTTAGATGCAAGAGCAGGAATACTAAGAGATGAGGTTAGGAGTCTGGAGACACAGGAAAAGGGGCTATAATTTCTGAGGACACTGATAAAGAAAAGACACAAAAGAGAAAAGGCCAGGTATAGATAGATTAAGGTAAATTTAATAAATGAGTGCTAGAAGACTTCTGTTTTTCTTTGAAGCCAACCATCTGTTGAAAAAGAGAGGAGGAAATAGGAATGAAAGGTAAGGAATATGGAGGATATTTGAAATAACTCTAGTTGAAAGAGAGCTCCAGCTTTGGAAACAGAAGGATTGCTTGGTAGCATCAAGATTACATTTAATCTGTAGGCCTTAAAATATCCTCCATCAGACCTCAGCAGTCTGTATGTGGGTATAGAGAAGAATTGAACTTATCTAGGGTTGGGGTTTAGCTGGACATATGTTCCAAAAGTTCAACAGGGTAAGAGATGGAGATGCATGTACTGAAATGAAGAATTTGGGGATTATAACTGTATGAAGGAAATGAAGCTGATAGTGCCAGTTGATGGGGTGAAAGAAATGGTTAGGGACTAGAGATATTGATGAAGTACAGTGAGAGTAGTTATCTAAGAATTTGGAAGGTTAGAAAGAAGGTATTAGAGTGAGATGTTTGAACTTATGATACAGAAATGGAACAGTTATGGACAACCTAAAATCTAGGGTGGGATCATGATGTATGTTACATGGATTAAGTAGCTAAAATGAAGTGCAGGTCTCTGGAGATGAGCAAATCTGAGAGGCGTGTCTTTATGCATTAATCTGTGTGGAATTCTAAATCATCCGGAATGATAATGAGACTTAGTCCAAGGAGGATGACTATGAGTCAGGATCTAAATTCTTCAATAAATAAAGGAAGTCTGTAAATGGGTGATATGATGTCCTAATTATATAAATCGAAAGCTTTTTAAATAATTATTTGTGGACAGAAGGCACAGACCAGGATGTCTCAATCCAACTAAAGATGTATGGTCACCCTATCAACTATGATGTCCAGACCACATGATCATTAAGAAGGACAGAGGGAAGATATTAAAATTAGTCATCTTGAACCATTTTTGCCTTGCTGGAATTCTTGCAGGACTTTTGGTCCTATTCAAAACATCCACTGGGACATATGATCCACACGAAAAGATCCTTGAAATTTGGTCCTATCAAAAACATCTGTGAGCATGTTTGGTCCATACCAAATGATATTTGGTCCTGCCAAAAATATCCACACTTAGAAAATGTCCCTGGGTTCAAATAGCCCATAACATTTATTTATACTTTTGGTTTATAAAATTAATACATAAAAATATTTTGTTGGTCCAATTGTTAAATAAATTTTTCTATTAAAAATTCTAAAGAATGCACTTGGAAAAAAATACTAAATGTGTTTATAAGTTGAGAAGAGAATTGGACATAAAAATAATAGAGGTTATAAACAGACTCTTAAACACAAAATAGTTGATGAATGTGTCAGATTGTTCCGTTTCAGTTATTAAAGAAATGCATCGAAAGATGGTGAAATGTTTCTCTTTTTTTCTTACCAAATTGGTGAAGATTAAAAATATTGAGAAAACCTTATCAGTAAGCTAATAGCCAGTCTACACTGGTAGGGGTACAAATTGGTACGGTTTTTTGGATACCGTTTAGTTATGTGTATACAAATTGCCATTTCTCCCAACGGTTCTATTACTGGGAACTTGTCTTATGGAAACATGCAGTGATTTATGCATTTCATTTGTTTGTTTCAGCACTATCAGACAATATTGAAAAGTAAGAAACATTCAAATGGCCACTGGCAGAATCCCTTTGATAGAATACTATACAGTTAATAAATAAGTAGATGTATTTACTAACACGAAAAGGTGTCTAAGATAGAATTAAGTGGGGGGGAAAATACATTTACAAGACAATATGTATAGTGCCATTTTTTCAGTTTTATAAAACAAAATACCCACTAGTATAGTGGGTATATATAGTTTTATATATAGTTTTATATATATATATAAAACTATATATATAGTATATATAGTATACTATATATGCTATATATATAGTATATATAGTTTTATTTTTATATATATATATATATATATATATATATCAATTTATAGAAGAACATCCAAAGGAACACATACTAGGTTATTAATAGTGATTATCTCTGGAGGTGGGATTACTTTTGAAATATTTGGATTTTACTTTTAATTATTAGTGAGATAACTGGTAGTGTTTACTATTTAATCATTGTATTTATTTGTATTCTGATTTTTTCCATTTAACAATATAGCAAGTATTGCCCAGTTTTATTCCTGTTCTAGTTAACTATTGTGCAGTTACATGGATGACCATAATAAATAGTGAAAACTTTGTGATTATTTCTGTGTTAGTGGGTTTCCTTTGTTAGGATTTTTGCAAAAATGGGGAAGTAATTTTTTTTACCACATCTTTATTAGATTTTCTGAATTGCATTTTTTAAAATGTCCCCCATACTTGGAATAGAAAACATCAAATTGGTTCACACTCACTTATCCTGGGCTATTAAGATTTTTTAATTTTATAAAGCATATTTTTAACCACACATTTTCTTTATTTTCTGAATTAATTTGAATTTATAATAGAGTAAAGAGCTCATTTATATTTTCCTTCTGAAATGCTGAGAATACTTAACATTTTAATATCTGTTAAACCTAGTGGTAGTGATGTTGTCAATGAAATTGTAGCTCTTTTATATATCAATGGGTTTAAATTTAATAAGCAGTCTAATTTACTATTCAGTTGTGTTAATTTTCTCACTTTTGCCTCTCATCGTTCCTCCAGAGGCAGTGGGTGTGACGAGTCAGCGGCCAGTGTTTTGCCCTTTTCATAAGAAGGAGCAGCTAAAGCTTTACTGTGAAACGTGTGACAAACTGACATGTCGGGACTGCCAGTTACTAGAACATAAAGAGCACAGGTACCAGCACCTTTCGTTATATACGTGGGTTTATAATACAGCTTTATGGGACTAGAGGACTGCTGGCAATGTTTTGTTCTGCCAACAGTATGTTGGCCTATCCAGGAACATTTCAACTTTGGCACATTTGACGTTTAGGACCAGAGATAATTCTTTGTTATGGGGTCTGTCTGGTGCTTTGTGTGGTCTTTAGCTGCGTCTTCGACCTCCACTCACTAGATTCCAGTAGCATCCTCCCAGTTGTCACAACCAAAAATGTATTCAGACATGGCCTAGGGAACAAAGTCACCCTGAGCTAAGAACCACTAGCCCACACAGTGCTTTAAAATATGTGAAATGTAAAATGAGATTTTACATTAAAAAATAAAATTAGATCTTTGGTATTTTTAGAAAATGGAAGCTGTTGTATCCCTGGGCCCCTTATACTTTCATGTCAGCATTTGACTGGAATTGACTTCAGTGCTCTTTAAAATGAGGCATGCCTTTTCCAATTCATCGTAGTTCCTACTAGAGTTACTTTTAAACCTGACCTTTAAAGGCATTTGAATTAGCAACCACTGATTTAAGCAGTAGATTCTAATATAATTGCTTAAAATGGTTTAGGCTCCTAATAATGGCAGACTAGATAATTTGGACCAACCATCAGTGAGGATAACTAGAAAACCTGGACAAAACACAGAAATCATTGATAAGAAATTTTAGAGCTCAGTAGTAAAGAACTATTGGACCAGGATTGGGTTGGAGTAGGGACAGAGAATGGTAGGGACTTTTTTCCTCTTTGAGGTATTTTCCTAGAGATTGAAAAGTTTAGTCACTGAAAGAATAGAAGTGCTTAGGAGGGAGAATGGAATAATAGTCAGTTTAAATACAGATCGAAGAAGAAAAAGCAACAAGGAAATCCTGTCTAGGATCGAATAAGGACTTGATAGATCTATAAATATATTTATAGTTATAATAAATGTAAATGGATAAAATGTTCCAAATTAAAAGATTTCAGACTGGATAAGAAGAAGATAGAAAGTCTGCGATTTGCTTTTTATAAGAGAAACATCTAAAATCTAAGTATCTAAATAGAATGATGGGGAAAGATGTCCATACAAACGCTAACCAAAGGCAAGCTGGCGTAGCGGACAAAGTACACTGAGGTAAAGGGGGTAACTTTATCATGAAAAATGGTTTTCTTCATCTAAAAGACACAGTTCTAAATTTATGCCCTATAGCCTTAAAATATACAAAGAAAAATGACAACTTAGAACAAATAGACAAATTTACAGTTAGAGTGGGAAATTTAACACCTCAGTTGGCAAAACAAGCACACTAAAATAAGGATATTTCCATAAGATTCAAATATCAATTAGCAAATGACCTCATGGACATTAAGAAACACTGTGCTCAATAATACACATTTTTTTCAAACAAACAGAAAAAAATTTAACCATATGCCAGAGCAGTCTTAAATTTCAAAGGATTAAAATCATATAAAGTCTTGTGTAAACTACAGTTAATCTGGAAAGTAATAATAGATGAGAAAAATCTCATATATTTGAAAATAAAGAAATATAATTCATATGAAAACTAAATGTAATGATGTATTTTCCTGGCTGGTATCCTGGACCAGGGGGAGAAGAAATGATAAAGAAGACAATATTGGGACAAACCACAGATGGTCTGTAAATGAGCTGGAAGTATTATCTCAATGTCAGTTTTCCTATATTTAATCATTATACTGTGGTTAAACAATAGAATATTCTTGTTAGGAAGTGTATACTAATTACTAGGGAATTAAAGGGCTATAAGGAGGCAATATTTGAAAAACAAAGCAGTGTAAAAGTATATGTGAGAACTCCGTACTGTTGCAACTTTAACTTTGAAATTATTTCAAAATAAGCAGTTAATAAAGTGTAAAAGAAGAAATCCTGATAATAGTATATTAGAAAATATTTTTATCTGAATGATAGTGAAAATACTATTTTTTAAATATATTTCTAAAACCACAATTAGACAGAAGTATGTATAATTAAATTAGTGTATTAGGAAAAAAGTAAATGTGCCAAGCATTGATCTCAAGGTAGAATGAGTAAGTCAAGGCCAGAGTAAGTGGGCAGAAGGATGTAATAAAGACAGGTGCGGAAATTAATGAAGTAGCCAAAAATGGAATCTTTCAAAAAGACTAGTAAAATTACCAAATATTTTTATGAGTGATTAAGAAGAGAGCGGCCCAGCTGGGCGTGGCTCAGTGGTTGAGCATCGACCTAGGATCCAGGCGATCGGGGTTCGATTCCCGGTCAGGGCACATGCCCGGGTTGCGGGCTCGATCAATGACTCTCTCATCATTGGTGTTTCTATCTATCTCTCTCCCTCTCCTTTCCTCTCTCTGAAATCATTAAAGATATATTTAAAAAAAAAAAAAAAAAGAGTGGGCCCAAATAATAGGAGTGAAAAGGGGGCATCACCATATTTTATAAAGGCATTAAAAAATATTAAAAGGATATCTGTCACTAGAAAATGTTTACATTAAATGGGATAATTAGAAAGTACAGCTTACCAAAACTAGTAAAAAATAAAGTAGAAAATTAGAGTACCTTTATTTCATGTAAATCCATGATTTATAATTTCCCCACAAAGTAACCTACAGATCCAGATAACTTCACTGATTAATCTACAAAATGGGTAAAGTCAAACAAATAACACCTTTTTATACAGTCTTCTCCAGAGACTGGCAAAAGAATAAATTCTCTCCAGCTTATTTTATGAGGAATAAGAATAGAAAATTACAGACTAGTCTCATCCATGAGATGAACCCAAAAATTCTAAGAAATTGTAAAGTATATGATTGTCTAACCACTATGCTGTACACGTGAAATTAATACAAAATAATATTGAATGTAAACTGTAATTAAATAATAAAATTCTAGGAAATAAATTAGGAAACCAAATTCAGAAGTGTTATGATTTTTTTTTTTAAATCCTCATCTGAGGATATTTTTTCCATTGCTTTCCAGAGAGAGTGGAAGAGAGAGAGTCACGTCCATCGGTTGCCTGCCCTGAGGCACGCACCCTTGGCAGAAGTGTTACGATTTTTGGTAATGTAATCACAACCAAGTTGGCCTTATTTTAGTAATACAAAGTTTATTTAACATCTGAAAATATTCATGTAATTCATATATTTAAAGAATAAAGGAAAAAGTATATAACCATCTCAGTAGAGGCAGAAGAAACATTAAATTAAAAATATAACCCATGGTTGGCCTGGTCAGTGTGGCTCAGCTGGTTGGACATCCTCCCTTGCACCAGGTGTCACCAGTTTGATTCCAAGTCTGCACATGCGGGTTCAGTCCCCTGTCAGGGTGGGTACGGAGGCAACTGATTGATGTTTCTCTCTCTTCCCTTCCTCTCTCTCCAAAATCAATATAAAAACACATCTCTATATATGTATAATTATACATATACAAAATATTATATATATAATTATATATGTAAAACATATAGATATATATCCCATGATATAAGCTCTTAGCAAACTAGGAATAAAAGGAAATTTCCTAAACCTGATAAAGATTATGAAAAGTACTAGTAAACATCATAATGGAACATTGAAAGTTTTTACTTTGAGTTTAGGAAGAAGATGAAGATGACGGTTTTGACATTTCATTTAACATTACACTGTAGTAGGATCCCAAACAGTGTAGTAATGAAAAAAAGTTTAAGATAAAAAACTTGCTACCTAAGAAGGAATTTAAACAGTATTGTTTACAAATATGATTATGTACAAAGGAAAAAATAGAATTATCTGTGTGTCTCTTTTTTTTCTAACTTTGACAGCCCTGTTTATAATACTTAATTTAATTATACTTTTAAATTACATTATGTAAAATACTGTACTTTGTACATTTTATGAGAATCTTTTCATGAAAATCTTTATATGTATCTTCTGTATTGTTGTCTTTTTCTCTATAGATATTCTTGAATCATCTTATTTGTCATAGGTTATCTTCACTTCTAAGTTAAATATTTTAAAGTGCCTATTGTTTAAAAATGATCTTCAAAATGTTTATAGCATCAAACTTTCATAATTATGAAATTATAAAATAGTTAATAAATCTGCTTAAATACTTGTGATTGCTTTTTGGCCAAGTGAGCTCTGTAATCCTCTAAAACTATGATGATGAATATGTGTCTCCCAAATTTTCAAAATAATTTAAAGAGTGTCCATGAATAATATCTGGAAAGACTCTTTGTTTTTTTCTTTTTTTAAAATATATATATATCTTTATTGATTTCAGAGAGAGGAAAGGAGAAGGAGAGAGAGAGAGAGAAACATCAATGATGAAATAGTCATTGATCGAGCCTGCAACCTGGGCATGTGCCCTGACTGGGAATCGAACCCCGATTATCTGGATTCTAGGTCGATGTTCAGCCACTGAGCCACACCCAGCTGGGCTAAAGACTCTTTCTTAAGGGATAATTTTGACAGGAGGGGAAAACCTGCCTTATAGGGGTACACAGGGTGTCCCCCAAAAATGTATACACACTTTAACAGCTGACAACTCAATTTCAAAAATGAAATGTATCTTAATAAACAGTGCCCTTATAATTATTCAAAGTGTGTGTATACATTTTGGGGGGACACCCTATATTTGGATTTTATATGATTGTTTATATCCTTTATACTCTTATTATCTTAAATAGTTTTCTATTATTTCTTTGCTTTGGGGTTTTTCCTCAGTTTACACAGATATATTCATGTGATAATTATTTACTTATTTCTTCAGATATCAATTTATAGAAGAAGCTTTTCAGAATCAGAAAGTGATCATAGATACACTAATCACCAAATTGATGGAAAAAACAAAATACATCAAATTCACAGGAAATCAGATCCAGAACAGGTAAGTTTACATTTATGGTATTATAATAAATCATTTTTATATAATGTGTTAAGCATACTTACTTTTAGAACAGACACTTTATTTAACTCATGGTGAAATAGGTCTAAGTAAGCTGCCAGATGGCTCGAATAACACATAGTTGGGTTTGGAAGCATCTTTCAGCCAGAAATTTAAAACTATTGCAATGATAAACTGCATTTCATAGCAGCTCATTTAAAGTATTGGTAATTCATCATTATCTGTGTTTTTTAATTTTAAAGAAAAACCAGGATTTAAAAAATCAGTTATTTTTGCCAGGATTGTAAAATATTTCAACACTTGATTATATACATAAATGCTGCTTAAGACTTTGTTAAACTTTGAGATTTCTCCCCTGGCCTATCATCTTTTAACTGCAATGAGTTGGAGACATTCGGATCAGGAGCCAGGGATTGTTACACTGTTCCACACACCTTTTATTCCTTGTCAGGTAGTTTCTACATATTGCCTGTTACATTTTTGCCCTCCAAAGGAAGATGCCATCAACTGTCCAAGGCTCCTGTCTCACAGTTCAGTGATTGGTGGAGCAAACCACTGGCCTCTTTGGGGAAGAGGGAGTTTGTCTAGCTCCCTTTTTATCCCATTTGTGGCACACACACATTTTGCAACCTTTACAACACCTATGAAATTCCATGTCCTGTGTCTTTTAACATGTCTGCCTAAACAAATCAAGAAATGCTTATTAGAAAGAGCCTGAACAAGAGGCCTCACAGGGGATTTGAGTGTAGTTCTCAGGGAAAATTGTGTAAGTCTTTCATGGTTCATCTTCCATAAGAGCAATCATAAACTGTTTTCTTATAATTTTGGAACATGACTAGGGTTTGGCATTTGGGAATTTTTTTTCAAAGAATTCATTGGTTTACCTGATTTAAAAAAAAAAAAAAGATTCTTAAATATAATTTAACTTTTTCTTGATGTCCCATTATTAGTAGTATAGTTAGTCATTATTATATATTGTGGTGGTAACAGTTTTAGTGTGCGTGTTTTAGTTATTATTCCTTATCAGCTCTCATTTCATTTTACCTTTCTCTTTCACATAACAACTATAGTTAACCAAAAAAAATATTTCCCTTACCATATTTTAATCACAATACTGTACTTTTCCAGATGGAGTAATTGGTGATTTGGTGGGTTTTAAATGTTTTGTAACTGAATAATTGAAAACTTGTAATTAATATTTATAGAATAAGGAGAGATAATTACAGTCATTTCTACCATCTAGTGGCAAATGGTAGCAATTGTTAAATTACTAATTTTATGTGAAAGATCCACCCTTGATGAAATTTACCCTTTGGACTTTTTTTTTGCTCTTTTACAATATATATAGTATGAGCTGTGGGTCACATTTCACTTTTAAAATTAGCATATGGACGTTCATTTGTTCTAACACCATGTGTTGAAAAAATTCTGTTGCTATTGAATTGTCTTGGCACCTTTGTAGAATATCAGTTGACTATATATGTGTGAGGATATTTCTGGACTCTGTTCTGTTCCATTGTGATTTTCTTTTTTGTCAATACTCCATTACTGTAGCTTTTTAAATAGTAAGTCTTAAAATCAGATAGTGTAAATTCTCCAATTTTTTTAATTTTTATTTTTGCCTTTTGTTAGTGGTTAAGCTGTTTTTATGAAGTAATACACTATTGTGTGAAAGTATTTTGGCTTTTGAATTGTGGTAAAAATTAAATAATCTTTGGATTAGGTGTTAATTGCTTATATCTTTATAGCCTATCGATTATAGAAGTATTAAATTTACTAGACTGACTGACTTGACAGTTAATTCACTTTTACACACTTACAAACATGGTATTGGTCATCCCTTTTTTATTCTGTTCTACCATCATGAGGATTTAAATTAGGTTTTTTATCCTAAAGCTGATATTGATGTCAAATTGATTTTTTCTAATCAAAGGAAAAGAATATTTAGTGGTTGATTAAACATAAAGTAGTTATTTGGCTGCTTATTTAAAGACAAATGTGTGTAACAAACTACATTGTCTTTTTGCTTCTTCTGTTCAGATATAATGGATACTGTAGCAGTTCAGATGACTAAACAAGAGTAACACATTTACCCTTTTCTACTTCTTAGTTGCAGTGAATAAAATAGAACTCTTCCAGAGTTGTGGTTTTCTTTGTCATCTGTTGATGCTGAGTATTGATTTTCCTGGGTGTTATCATAATCTTTCCAAACCATATTTTCTTAAAATGTGTCCATTCTCTTATAATTTTATGCATTTTGATTTTAAGGTTGAATTAAATGACTGTCTTTCAGAAGAATTGTATTTCTGCTGTATTATCTTCAAGAAAGTCAATTTAAACTGAAGCATCGTTAGAAATAGCTGAGCTTTTAAGTGCTGAAAAAATTTTGGTCTAATTTAGACCTTAAAAAATTAATTTTAAATATTGTAAAACAACTTTCCTACTTTGATCTCACCCCCTTTCATTTAATTTTCAGGATAATTGAAGTAAATCAAAATCAAAAGCAGGTGGAACAAGATATTAAAGTTGCTATATTTACATTGATGGTAGAAATAAATAAAAAAGGAAAAGCTCTACTGCATCAGCTTGAGGTAAGTTACTGTTAATGAGACAGCATGTTGTAGTGATTTACTATAATTTCACATGTATTTGTAAATTTGAAATCACAGCCTTTTTCATATAATTGCTTTATGATTCTGTAGTATTTCTTCTCCATTCCCATGTTTTCCTTTGCGAGGCTCTGCATTGTCAAGCTGATGGGTTATGGTTTTATAAAACAGCAGGAATGTTCTTTTTCTTTTTTCTTTTTAATGTTAATCTTTATAGTACTGTAGCCTGAAAAACTAGAGTGAATCTACATTAAGAAAGTTTAACTGAGGGCAAATATAAATGGGTGCTGTCTAGGAAAGAACAATCTTATTTAATAACTTATATGAGGTTGATGCCCATATATGCTGTATTGAATTTCCAGAACTTGGACTATTTATGGAAAGGATGGAAAATACATTTGTTCTGGTATTTCCAGTAATAATTTTTTAAAACCAAATGATATCATGATGTGTTGTTTGTGTTTTTGTTTGTTTGTGTTTTGTTTATCCTCGCCTGAAGATATTTTTCCACTGACTTTTAGAGAGGGGGGTGGGAGGGGAGGGAGAGAAAGAAACATTGATGTGAGAGACACACACAGATTGGTAGCCTCCTGCATGTGCCCTGACTGGGGCGGAGGGGATTGAACCTGCAATCCAGTTACATACCCTTGACCAGGACCCTTTGGTGGGCAGGCCAGCGCTCTAACCACGGAGCAACACCAGCTAGGGCTATCATGGTGTTTTTGTTGTTGTTTTGTAAATATATCTTTATTGATTTCAGAGAGAGGAAGGAAGAGGGAGAGAGAGTTGAAACATCAGTGATGAGAGAGTCGTCATTGATCGGCTGCCTCCTGCACGCCCCCAGCTGGGGATCAAGCCCGCAACCCGGGCATGTGCCCTGACTGGGAATCAAACCGCTATCTCCTGGATAGTCCTAGGTCAGTGCTCAACCGCTGAGCAACACCTGGCTGGCCATGATTTTTTTTTATAGATTATAATTTTTTATTCAGTCTCGGTTGGTGTCCAAATAAAATAATTCTGAGCAAAAGAGTTTAAGCACTTTTGAGTTTTTGACATCCTCTATAAGGCAAATGTGGATAGCTGAATTACTAGAAACCTTCGTGTGAAGTGCTAAAGAAAAAAACTCAACCGAGTAAATTTGAAAATCTAATTGGCTTTATTAAGCAACTCATGAATGCGGCAGCGTCCTGTCTAGCTAGTAGGGAGATACTCCCAGTAGGAATGTCTTAATTCTTATTATTTACTTCATAGTGTCAAACATACTGCCTTGCTTGCAGGAGGAGCTCTGTAAATGTTGAAGAGATGAATCATTTTAGAGATTCATTAAAGTGAGAATTTTGCATCACCAAAGGGGTGGGGTACAATTGAACAAAATTTTTAGAAAGATAGACTAAGTTAGCTATATTTATTTCTCAACTCTATACATTTAACCTTATGAGGTATTAGGTAAAAGGAGGTGCCTCCTACTCTCAACATTTTATAGTGTTAATTGCTAAAGCCAATACTTCGGGAGAAACGCTCAGGGCACTTTGAATAGTTGTTTCCCACTGCAGATAAGAAAAAAATTACTATCTTCTTCAGCTGTTTTACATTCCTGAAGGTCAAGATCCAAAGTCACTGTTTGACTTCAAATAATATTGAGGTTACACCTTCTATATGGTATATTAACATTATTAATTGCATGATATTTTAGAATTTTTCTAATATATTGGTGCAGAAGGAATTCATGGTAAAGAAGCAATTTAGAATGAGAAAAGAGTAAAAGAATTGTCATGTTTGAAGATTAAAACAACTCCTAGAAATAATTTAGTTCAACATCTTTATAGTTGACAAAATTATAAGGTCTTTGTCAGAAAGTTTTGTCGTTCCTGCAGAAAGCACAGCCACTACCATAGTTTAGCAACTATACAGGAAACAAAGACTAAAATAATTCTTTGTTCTCTGAGAAACATATTTACTGAAGAATTATCCTGGCCAGGAGGGCTCGGATCCCATTTACAGGAAATATTTTTTCAAGGTTCTGGGTTTTTGATTCTGTTTTAATAGGAGCTTTTAAACAATTTAAAATGTTTTCAAAGCTCTGCTTAAAATAAAAAGTAACTTCAGATTGCTTTCTCAGAGATCAGTAGTGGCTGTGGTTGTTTCCAGATTTCATTGTAAGTCAGAATCACTTGCAAATTAAAAAATAATTATTATAATAAGATGGAACAAAAGATGACCAAATCCCCAATTTCTAGAAATGAACTTGGTTATCAGTATTATTTTTAATCAGCTTTATTGGCTAACAAATTTTACAGCACCTTGTAAATATGTCTCTAGTCCCCATACCCATTCTCCTGGTTCACAGAATGCTCCTCTAAGGTAAATAAATGTACTCAATTTTGTCTAAGACTCAGGAGAAATCAGCTCAGCTCAAATAGTTGTTACTATGGAATACCAAGAAACTAGACCTTCTGATCCTCAATTTGCAGCCTGATTAAAAGTAAACAGAATTTCTATTCTTTCTAGAATGTCTCCAAATAAACAATTTTCACAGGGGTCAGAAATAGCGTAGTAAGTCGGTTATCTCTGAACTTTAAATTAGACATGACAAAGTCATTGACAGTTACTGTGGTTTTTCCCTTAATGCAGTTTAGCACATGAGTATTTTTGACACTTGAAACTGACTATGGCTGGGATCTTTGGTTTTTTTGTTGTTGTTTTTTTAAATATGTCTTTATTGATTTCAGAGAGAGAGAGAGAGAGAGAGAGAGAAACATCAGTGATGAGAGAGTCACTCATTGGCTGCCCCCAGCATGCCTCCTGCTGGGGATCAAGCTCACCCTGACTGGGAATCGAATCTCGATTTCCGGATCATAGGTCGATGCCTAACTGCTGAGGCATGCCAGCTGGGCTAGGTTCATTTTTTATTGAGACTAAGTCCATATTGGAGTGTAGTAATTTTACTTTTAAACTTCCTTTGAAACCAGTGGAAAGCCCTCTCTTCTCCTTTCTTTTCCTTGCCAGGTAAAGGAGATTTTTGGATAGAGACCTTTAAAATAACCCAAGTTCAGTGCTCTTCACTTTTTTTTAACCTTTGTTCTTCCTTATGTATTTCTCGTGGAGAAAGGTAATCCCTCATAGAGAAATTCTGTGTTCTGCTTTTTTGTAGCTTTTCTGAGAGTGCATTGGCACCATTAGTCACTGTATCAATAGGTTTCCATGTAACTCTCACTAGACAGAAATAATATTGTATCTTTTTTACCACATACATGTTTTCTGTCGTACGGCATAACTAGGCACAAACTGGTTGCAATGGGGACTAGAATGCCTAAAAGATGAAATCATGTGATTGAGTAAATCACGTGATCTGGTAACTTGACTGGATTACTGGGGGGGCACATCTATTTTATTTGTGGGTATTGAATTTAACAGGCATTTACTGTATTATAGCTAATCTACAGTTTTTGCTCCTTTTGAATATTGGAAGATACATGAACAGGAACCTAAATCCCAGAATATATAAAACCAGACTGAGGGGGGGTAGCGGCCAAGGAGGCAGAGGTGGTGGTGGCAGCGGTGGCTGTAAGTGTCAGCTGGGGCGCAGTGCTTTGCTGCAGTAAGGCTAATCCTTTGCACAAAGGGGGGAAAGCAACACTAAGAGTATTTTCAGTTTCTTCGAGGCGGTGGTTATTCTAATTTGGTAATCTGAAAATGACCATTAAAAAATGTTATAGGCTGAACTAATTTTGAAATTATTTTCTTTTCAGAGCCTTGCAAAGGACCATCGCATGAAACTTATGCAGCAACAACAGGAAGTGGCTGGGCTTTCTAAACAGCTGGAACATGTCATGCATTTTTCTAAATGGGCAGTTTCCAGCGGCAGCAGTACAGCACTACTCTACAGCAAGCGACTGGTAAGGCGGACCAAGCGTGGCATTTAATATGCCATCAGAATACAGAGCGCCCTGGGCAGTGTGGCTCCGTTGGTTGAGTGTCGTCCCATGTACCATAAGGTTTGGTTCCCAGTCAGGGCACATGCCTGGGTTGTGGGCTTGTTCCTCCATAGGGGGCGTGCAGGAGAAACATCCGACTGATGTTTCTCTCCCACATCGATGCTTCTCTGTCTCTCTCTCTCTCAAATCAATAAAAACATATTTTAAAAAGGGAAAAAAGAATACAGAGAAACAGTGGAGTTATTGGAATGCTTAAAATCCAGAAATGATCACTAGTCTTTTTGTGCTTAAATAGCTTTTACCTAGTTCTAATTTTAACTGATAAAAAATGCCCTGGCCAATGTGATTCCATTGTGCACCAAAAGGTTACCGGTTCAATTCCCAGTCAAGACACATGCTCAGTTTGCTGGATCAATCCCCTGTAGGAGGTGTGCAGGAAGCAGCCAATAGATGGTTCATGCTCATGTGGATGTTTATCTCTCCCTGTCCCTTCCCCTCTCTCTAAAAAAATCTTTAAAGAAAAAACAACAGGTGGGCAAAAGTAGGTTAACAGTTGTGAGTATGCAATACAGTTTATTTTTGTATTACTTATTAATTATTGTATTATTTATTGTTATTAACCTACTTTTGCCCACCCTGTATACAGTAAAGTCTTGATTTAATGGACTTTGGATTTAATGGACAAAATATCTGGTCCATACGTCATATGTGAACATTAACACCCTGTTTATTTTAAAATGCTTTTAACCAAGATTTGCTTATTTTTTGTGTTATCAATTCACTGTTATTTTCAACAAATTTTAACAAGTAGGCATTCAGAAAGCCTATTTTATTCTATAGTGGACTTTCGGCTTTAACGGACACCCCCTAGCCCAAATTAGTCTGTTATAGTGAGGTTTTTACTGTGTTGATTTTTAAAAATACCATTTTTAGCTGACAGAGACGCACAGGTCCTTCATGCACTTCCTGATGGCTGTGTGCACTATCATCATGCTCATGTTCACAGATTAGAAGCTCCAGGTCACCTATTTGGGATTAGGGTGTTAGAGATGAATGTAAAGCCTCCCCCGCCGACCCCTTGGGTTTTGGTTTGTGATTTTTTATTTTTTTATTTATTTTTGCCAAAGGCAGATAAAAACATTTTTTAACTTTAAAAGTAACTTTGTTACAATAATACTTTGCTTGTGTCTTACCAACATGTAGCTGACAGTCAAAATTCTGTGGTATCGACATAATATACTATGATAAGAGTAATGGCGAAGATGGTGATAGTGAACCAGGAGCTCACTGAGGACTGCCTGTGGGCAGAGTGCGAGGTTGGGGGTTGATGACAAGAGACCCAAAACATAGGAACAAGGAGAACCATCCCACTAACTAGCAGGCCTAATTCTGAGCTCTACTTACATTTCTTTAGCAGAGATTTAATTTCTCACTTCTGTAACTCATTAGCCACCTAATCTAAATTCTGAATCCTTCTTTAAAAAAGTAAGTAAAATAAACAAAAGAGCAAAATGTGTTAAATTTTTATTTTACAAATACTTAGTTGATGCTTCTGTGAAGTTTTATTAAGAAACTGACTTTAACCTATCACTTTAAGATACTTTTTAGTTTTGTACTCAACAGCATAGCCAACTGAGTTATACCTCAAATTTTTTGACATTTTGAAAAAATTGTTATATGTCGACTTTTTATAATTTATATTTTATTGTTTATTTTGTGTTGGCATACATACAAGAGACTATTTTTTGTGTAATTACTGGGAGCATAGTAAATTATTGGCCTGATAATGGTATTGATGTTTTAATTGACTTCTTTCTTCTAGATTATATACCGGTTACGGCACCTCCTTCGAGCAAGGTGTGATGCTTCACCAGTGACCAACAATACCATCCAATTTCACTGTGATCCTAGTTTCTGGGCTCAAAATATTATCAATTTAGGTAGGTCATTATGTGCATTTTCCCAAGTGCCATTTGTTTCTGGAACTCTTAATGATTATGATATGTTACTGAAAATTTATTCCTTCCACCCTCAAAGTATTTTTATTACCGTGTTTTAAAGACATGGAATTTTTGCTAGTATTTTATTAACCTGTGTGTATGTGTGACATGTGCATGAATATAAACACACATGTAAATATTTGGGTGGTATGAAGCATCCTCTGTTGACGTGGGATCAAGAAGTTCTAGTTTTCATAGACTCTTGCTTGAACTTTTTATCATAATGGTTGACAAAACTCTTAATTTGTGACTTGCCATTGAAAGGATGTTTGATATTTAGAATGTTTGCTGATAAAGTAGTATTTCTCATACCATTATTGGCTTGCTTACTCTTTAGATCCAGTCATCAAACAGCTAATGTCATTCATTTGCTTTATCTTGTTCGGGGGGAAAATTTCTTATGTCTTTTTCTTTTGCCTTTTATGTAATAATTTTATATATATATTCTTTTAAATTTCCTAATTGAAGTGTAATGTGCATACAGAAAAGTGCCCAAATTTTAAATGTTAGAGTCCACTGAATTATCAGAAAGGAAAACTGTCATCTTGGTAACATTAGGAGCTCAACCATCCTTGCAGGCAGTTCAGCAGGAAGTTAATATTTTAGTTACCTTGTTACATTATTTGTAGGAGAAAAAGCTTTCACTTTTTGCCCCCTTATTTTCTCACAGAGAAATTATAGAAACTTAAATTTAAGAATTCTCTACACATTCTTCATCAACTACCAATATTCCCGTTGACGACAGCATAGGGCTCATTAACTATGTTTCAAAATCATCAAAAATGGTTACTCTCTCATTCTGTAGGCTAAATCCTGGGTAGGAAAGGAAGACATGGCAGGAAAGAAAGCCAGTATTCTCAGCACACACCAGGAAAGGCAGAAATAGGCTTACACAGAGCTCACCCATACAAGGCAAGAACAAACAGAATAATGTTAAGGGTGACCCCTTAAAGAAAAATGATACATGTACTTGTAAACAGTTCACCTATATTACTGAAAAGAAGCATCTTAATGAATACAAAGCATGTGTCTAAGTAACTATCTCGTAACCCTGCCCCACCCTACCAAGCCACATTCAACCTATTACAGAGAACCTATTACACTTATATATCCACACAAGTAGTCATATCTGTAGAGATATGCACTTATAAACATGTCACCTACAATATAGATATAAGTAAGCATAGGTAAAATTAAGAATATATGTGTAACTATATATACATAAATGGATATAGTTTTAGGTCTACATCAGCAAAAACAATAAAAACAGCATCTCCTGTTTGTGAAACTCTGATACAATAAAGTTAAATAATATTCTTTACTATAGGACTTCTCAGAGCTGTTGTTTATAGCTCTGTAAATTGTCATTTGTAATTAAATTTACATTTTAAATCTTCCAAGGAGATAAGTTTTCCAGACTTGTTTATCCATGGTTTCTGAGAAACATCTTTCATAGTGCAAGGGAAAATATTGATCTAGATGAATATTCAGTTAATATTTTGGTGATTTGGGTAAGTTGTTCAATCTCTCTGAATCTTAGATCCTTTATCCGTAAAAAAGGAATTTAACAAGAATATACATAGACCTACTGTCACAGTGCCTAACACACAGTAAGTATTTAATGAATGATAACCACATATTTTTAGGATGCTTATACTTTGTAAATCTAAAACATTTACTTGAGTCTCTATGGTTAAAAAAATATTAAGCTTTGCCTTATGCTTGGATCAGACCTATTAAATGCACCTTTAAACTCTGTAAGGGTGGTTGTAAGCCACTCAAAGTATTCTCTATCATAAAATTGACATAGTATGTACTATGAAGGTGTAAGGAATTTGAGAGATTACAAATTATTAATACTAAAGAACCAGAAATACTTCGTGGGATTGTTTTTTAGAAACAATGTCAAATTTGCTTAGTTTGTTTTAATATACAACAGCAGTTCTCAAAATACAGTCTGAGGCTCCTTCAGGGAACCACAGAAGCCTCCCTTTTCCAACTACATATCTGTGTGTGGCTGGATTTCCTTCAGATATTTCAACCTAAACAATATATTACAATAGATAATGCAGAAAAAGGTAGAGTTCAGCTATTAAACCAGATAGTGAAAGAGATTTTTAAAAATACAAAACAATGCCACTCTTCACTAATTTGACTTTGAAAAATAGTTATTTTTCATAAAGGTGTGTGGTATTACGGGTTTATTATTTTTAAGTGAATTAGTAAAAATTTTTTAAATTCTCATTTTTAGTTATTAATATGGTAAATTTTGATAGAAGCTCCATTAACAAAAGCTCTTTAGGGCATCCTATTTTTAAGAGTGTAAAGGTCTCCTGAGATCGAAAAGTTCCTTGGCAGTTTGGAAGCTGAGCAAGAATAGCCTTACAAAATGTAGTATTTCACTATCAGAAAAGCTTTAGAACTTAACCTTTTCTCTTTAATTAGGTTCTTTAGTAATTGAAGATAAAGAGAGTCAACCACAAATGCCTAAGCAGAATCCTGTCGTGGAACAGAATTCACAGCCACAAGGTGGCTTATCTTCAAACCAGTTATCCAAGTTTCCAACACAGATCAGCCTAGCTCAATTACGACTCCAGCATATGCAGCAACAGGTAATGGCTCAGAGGCAACAGGTGCAACGGAGGCCAGCACCTGTGGGTTTACCAAACCCTAGAATGCAGGGGCCCATCCAGCAACCTTCCATCTCTCATCAGGTAAATTTGGAAGCAGGCCTGTCCTAACTTAGATAATTATAGTACAATTGTATTCAGCAGCTCTTAAAATGACCAAGACATCCATCATCTATGATTTAAAATATGAATTTATAAAAATCTATTGCAGTAGGATCCCTGATTTAACTTCTAGATTTTAGCCCTTAAAAAAAAAAAAGGTTTATTTAGATGGTACTTCTATCTTCATATACTCTTCATTGTCTTAATATTATAGACAACGCAGGGATGCAGTGTTTAGAAAACCACATTGCATCTTAGAAACTAGGGCAAAATGAAATAGAGAAGGGCAGGGATGTGGTTCATTAGAAATATGCCTTTTTCAAACTTTATTTCTGAGCAAATATTTCATGAACCATCCTTATTTTCACTAATTATGAAATATTTACTTCTAATACAATTTTTAAGATAAAATATTTATGTACTTTAAATATTTTAACCATCCTCAGTTTAGATGTGGGCCTGCTTAGATTTAATAAAGGTTTTAGTAAGGAGTATAAAGTCTGAGTCATACAAATTGTTATTTTTGGTTACATATATTTATGAAACTATATTTTTTCTATTTCTGAGAAGTGACAGTAAATGACACAAGTGAAATGGAATGGGGTTTAATAAGAGTCCAAGTGTGTAGAACTAGGCTAAGAATTCTCATTATACTTGAGAACAAGCCTTAGCTCAGAACTTTTTGGCAACCTAAGAAAAAGAAATAGAAATAATACCTATATTATTTGACAAAAAGAAAACATGTCAGAGGAGAAACATTTTACTAGCACTAAGAGAAAGACATAATGTGAATCTTTATGAAAAAACAATTAGATGGCATAGTAGTATTATTGTAGAAATTTTACAAAACATAGAAATGGTCTTCATAGGACTCTTATTTTAATTCTGAAAAAAAGTTGTGGGCATATGTGGATGCTGATTTGTTAAATTGCTTCTTTGAAGGCCTGAGGTGATGTATTTGAGGTTTATGGCTTTCTAGTAATTCGATTAGGAAGGCATGTCAGATCCGGGGGAATATTAGTATACCCAGTTGATTATTCCTCCCAAACTTTGTTTTAACCCAGGTTTTCACAGGAAGTAAATAACAAGCAATTTAAGAGGTCTTTGGTGAGTGTTCCATGGGAAAAGAATTGTACGCTTTAGATACCAGGAGTGAAACTGGCGAAGTTGAAATTTTGTTAAGGAAATTGAGGACTAATTTTGTTACTACCTCTGCAGACTGCAGTGACGTACTGCAGATAGACTGCAAAGAATGCCAAAAATTTTTGCTGAAGATAAATGTGAAGAGGAGAAGAGAGAGCAATAATTAGTTGTTGAGTGCCTAGTGCTAAGCATTTGCATGATTAATATTTATCTTAGGTGTCTGAGAGATGTTCAAGTGATTTGTATTTAATAGTTAACCTGAAAAAGAATAAATTGCCTTTTCAGTAAGAAGTGAGGAACTGAGGCAGCTAATAGGTACTGTGTGACTTGCTTGTATTGCCACAAATAGTTATTTATATAAGCAATGACAGAAGTGACCTCTGAGCCTTTTGCTTATGTATCAGAAATTTGCTTTTGATCTTATATTTCCTCTCTAGGATTTACTGCTCCATAGTCTATATAATGTACAATCTCTTTTATACAACCTAATTTTCTCACTTAGAAATAAGGTAATTTTTGCATCTTTTGGTCATTACCTTACACTGTTCTTTTTCTCTTGACTCTCAGTGATTCCTGAACCTTCTTTTACACTCTAATCTTTCATTTTTAGCTGCTCTGCCAAATATTCACTCATACATTTTCCACTTGTCAATTTGCACTCCTCTATAAATTTTTACACTTCCCTGCTTACATTCTTAGTTTTCTATCAGTTTATTTGCATATTCATGTGGGAAAATGACTGTCTATAAGCAGGTGTGTATGTGTATTCCTTGCTTATGGATATGTTCAAATTGTGCTATACATCTGTCCATAGGGTTCAGGTAAATTTAAAGGACTGCTTCTAAAGATCACTTACATGATAGCTCCTTATTTCTTCTTCCTCTAAAGATTAACCATGTACTCTGCATGGTTAAAGAGTTGGATGATACCTGCAGAGGTTGAATAAGTAGTTACATGACAGTGATACAAACTCGATAGACATTGTGCACTGTTTGTTTAGCAGTACACAGTATACTCAATTAGACACCGCTGGACAGATCTAAGTTTGTTAGCACTGTCACATATGTTATTTTATACATAAGTCACAGCAATATTTCTCCATCCTGAGCCAGATTTACTGCTGTAGAAATATTTTCCTTTTTGTGTGTACATTAATTTCCCTAAACAGTGGATGGATGTTAGAAAGACATCTGCTATCCTTCATGGTTTTACACAGTTGGGAACTACTGACCCAGAATAAAATAAAAACCTGTAGTACTGAAGGTACTTAGAATGAAGATGAGGGTAATGATATGCCAGTTTCCTTAAGATCTCTATTTCTTTATTCTCTCCCTTTTTTCCTTCTGTCTCTTGCATATTAATTGACTCCATTGGTTTTGCTATTTTTTTAATGCTCATAACTAGTTCCTAATCTTATTCTTTCAGGCTGCCTCCTTTGTCAGAGGGTTGTTAGAAATTAATCAACATTATAGTTTAGGAGAGGCAAAAAACCCACCTCACACCTTCCCAGGCTGCAGGGACAACATCACTAGGTGCCTCTGTGGTGCTAGGTGCCTCTCCTAGACTGAATCCGTATGGACCTAGGCGAGGATGTGATAGAGTAGCAAAAACGTCTACAGCTGCCTTTATTCCCCCTTAAGGATTGTTTTGGGTGCTTTTCCACTTTTAAAAAACTATAAATTTAGAAGTTTTTCCACTATAATTTCCCAACTATTTTCTCTTTGTGTTTCTGTGATATAAAACCCTTCAAATCACAAAACCTTAATAGAATAATCAAAAACAATTGTTGTTGCTTCAAGCCTTTTACTTCTGTAAAGTTTTGACATTTTTCTGTTTTTCTCTAACATTTTTCTATTCTTCACCCACAAAATTTCCCTTGGTCTTGATACAATATTTAAACCTATTTTTCATTGGTTCTGTAATTACTGGCTACTCTTGAAAGTTACTGAGGGTGAACCCAGTGCTAATTAATTTGTAAGAGGGGAGAGAGAAACAGTATTACCCAGGAAAGGAGAGGAAATTCCAAAAATGGGAGAGGAAGAAGGTGGGGCGATACACTTTATAGCTAGCTATCTGCCTTCACAGTGTCAAAGTTTAAGGTGTTGCTACTTCAGCTTTATAAATTCCACATTTATTGTCCCCTTGTAAATGTGGGAGTTAATAGTTCCCTCTCTGCGAAGCTCTAGTCATAAAAATAAACAGTTAAGATAGCCTGAAAGTAAGCACTTGCAATAATTTGTGAACTGTAAAGAGAATTGGATAGTCAGTATGAGACTGGCATATAAGGTTACCTTTTTCTAGAACACTGGTCTCAATTCTAGGGCTAGCACTTATGAGCAAAGTAAGCTTGTCTTTCCAGCCCTTGCCCTATCCTGTAATCAACCAATTTTGTCCTTGAAGAGTTTCCTTTCAAATCTATTTTATTTTAGGGAAACTCATCCTCTAAGCTGTAATTAGTATCTTAACCCCAAGCTAAACACCAGAACATGTTTTGGTAATGATGTGGCAGACTAGATTTGGAGAAAAGCCTTAGTGTTGCCTTTTTACTAACTGTGTGGCTTTTTTCAAGTTATCTAAGCTTCCTAATGCTTAGTGTCCTAATTTGTAAAATGAGGGGAAAGTAAAAATGCTGATCACAATGCCTGGCATATAGTTTGATCGCAATAAGATCTAAAACTCATTTATTTTTAAATGTTATTTAATATCATCTGTTTTCATTATTAATGATTTATTGGTTAAGAGTGCAGACCTTGGAGCCAGAGTACTTGAGTTCAGATCCCAGCTCTGTCTGTTACTATCTTTGTTAATCTTTGACAAGACACTTAAATTCTTCATACCTCACAGGATTGTTGTGAAGATTAAATGAATTAACACATGTAAAGAACTTAAAACAGTACTTGGCATGTAATAACTGCTAAATAAACATTGGCATTATTATTTTACCACCACATTATTTATGAGGTTTGAAGAGGGCAATTCTTTGTAAAAGATAACCATCAAGGACAGAGAAGGGTACCAAAGATTAGTTTTCCCTACTTCCCCACATGGCCTAGGCCCAATCCTGGTATAACCTACTTAGAACTGTAAACCCCTGTAGCAAGGCTCTTAATAAAACTTTTCTTTAAAGTTACTTCTACACATTCTGGAAGGCTGCCTCCTTCCCCCATACCCTTGCTGTAGTGTTAATAAATGATTCATCTGTGGCAGAGTTGCTATGTTTCTGTAAAAGTTAAAAAACAGAGTTCTCTATAATTTGTCTTTCAGGAGATGATTGTCACTGAATTGGTTTAATCTCTTTTTTTCAGCAACCCCCTCCACGTTTGATAAATTTTCAAAATCACAGTCCCAAACCCAATGGACCAGTTCTCCCTCCTCATCCTCAACAGCTGAGATACCCACCAACCCAGAGTATACCACGGCAAGCAATAAAGCCCAACCCCCTGCAGATGGCTTTCTTGGCCCAGCAAGCCATAAAGCAGGTATTCGTACTCACTTCTCCTGTTGCTTATTCTGCGCTCTGCTTGGAAAGCACATTGAGCTTGTGGATAAAGTAATGGTTGTGAAGAATAAGAGCAAGCCTTTTAAAATAAATGTGAGATGCAACATTTATTACAGTCCAGCCTATAGAGACAAAGCTGAGAGGGCGGGTCTTGGTGCTTCGTAACTGACAAGAAAAACCAAGCCGCTTTATGTGAAGGCCCGGAATATCGGTGAGGCATGGGTACTGATTTTTCCAGTAGTGATGTATGTTGCTGGTAGGTGAAGACATTACATTTCTAAGGCAGAAGTATTCTAATTATACAGGTTATATTCTGCAAACAGAACAGTAAGTTAATCTCTAAATGTTTCAAGGAGACTTCTTGGAAACAAACTCGGTGTGGCCATTTTAATGTGGAGTACATACACATCTGATAAAGCTTACATTTAAGGTTACATTTTAAATCTGATAAAGTTTATTATTTATATTCTTAATGTCTTCAGGTAAAAATATATTTTAGGTATTACATTATTTTTTAAAAAGTGAATGTTCTCTCAGTGCCTTGTCTTCTCCAAGCACTGTGTCAACAGTCCTTCCAGCTTAAGACTTTGTAGATTGATTTCAGCTGAATTATTTTGCCAAGACTGGAATCAGTATGATGCTATTTCCATAATTCTGTGACATTCATTTCAATCAAATGATCTGAAATTTTTATTCTAAAAGTATACACATTGCATGTATGTAAAATGCATGTATATCTTTACTTCATCATTATAGGTGAGAAGAAAAGGGCCAAAGCTTCAGTTTGGCCTTAAATTCTCTTTGTTTTCCTAATAATTTTTTTTGCCTTTGCAAGTTTATGCTTTTAAATCTCATTTGCCCCAACTATAAAATAAGTGTTTTGTAGAGTTGTGCTGAGACTTAATGCTAATGTGTATTAAAACACCTACCATATTCTGTGTACTCAAATTATGTACTCATTTTACTTTTCCTCTTCCCCATTTATTTGTAATGGATAGACATACACTCTAGGAATGTTTCCTGGTCAAAAATCTAAACATGAATGAATAAATGAACAAACTAGGAGAAAATATAGTAGAGAATTGGTTTTAATTGGTAGATTTTAACAAGTTATAATACTTGTACAGTAGAATACTTTTTAGCTATTAAGAAAATGCAGTAATCTATGTATGATCTAAGTCTATTATATGGGAAAATACATGCTACCAAATTTTTGTGAGATCTCTCATTTTTATGGGTTTTTTTTTTTAAATCTTATATGAAGGGACATACATGAAGTGTAATTGTGATTATTCTAGGGGGCAAAGGAGGAAGTGGGTCCAGAGAAAGAGGGTGGGCGGGGATGGGAGAGGTGGATGGATACCAAGGTGAGTAGGTAGTCAAGATGACAGTCACAGGTTGCTTTTCCTTTTTTTTTAATCCTCACCCAAGGATATGTTTTTATTGATTTTCTTAGAGAGAGAGAGAAACATTGATTGATTGTCTCCAGTATGCACCCTGACCAGGGAGCGAACCCACAACCTGGGTATGTGCCCTGACTGGGAGTTGAACCTGAGACCCTTTAGCGCCTGGGATGACGCTCCAGCCAACTCAGCCACACCAGCCGGGGCTCACAGGTTTCTTTACGTAGTTTTTTCAGTGGTGCATATAAATTAGAATGTTTCAGACACTCTCATTCCATATAATGTAGTCCATATATTAATGATACTGTGTTTGGGAATTTTTTTCTCCAGTATTTTATTATGAAAATATTCAAACACAATTTGAAAGAGCTGTATAGGGGACAAATGGCTTTATATGCCTTCTCAGTTATTATGTATATACCCCTTCAGCCAGCCAGCCAGCCTTCTTTTCTTTTCTTTTTTTTAATATGTTTTTATTAATTTCAGAGAGAGGAAGAGAGAGGGAGAGAGAGATAGAAACATCAGTGATGAGAGAGAATCATCCACCGGCTCGCCCCCTACTGGGGATTGAGCCTGCAACCCAGGCATATGCCCTGATGAGGAATCAAACTGTGACCTCCAGGTTCATGGGTCAATGCTCAACCACTGAGCCACACTGGATGGGCTCTTTTTTTTTTTTTTTTTTAATGTTTTTATTAATTTATAGAGAGAGAGGAAGGGAGGGAGGAGGAAGAAACATTGATCAGTTGCCTCGCACCCCAACCGGAAATTGAACCCGTGACTTTTCAGTGCACAGGACGACACTCAGCCAACTGAGCCACACTGGCCAGGGCAAGCCTTCTTATTCTTTTGATAGGTTCCTGTGTAGATTGTAGACAGTAGCATGGTGCATCTCTGTACACTTATGCAGTCCTAGTGTTGGCTTAGTTAATATATTTATCTCAGCTTCTAACATAAATGACAAAAGTTTCCTCAGATGTTTGTAGATGCTTAATTACCTGTTTCATATATGAGAAATGAGTAAAGAAAAGTCTGAAAGCTTGGGTCTGGGGCTAGTGTTTGATGATTGAGGTTTCACTCTAGTATTAAGGCTACTGGCAATGTTTATTGGGAGAATTCCTAATGTCACCACCTTTAAGTCTTACCTCTTAAGCTGGTCCAATTCCCAAAGGATGTTTCTGTCTTCTCCTAAAATGCAGGGCCTGGCTGCTATTTGAAGCCAGCTAGGGGAAGAAGATAGGTAGGGAGCCATTGGCAGAGCGGGCGGGAAGTGCAACATTCAGTGTGTGTATGGTTTCTGAATCTTCATTTTCCATGCAATACTTCTGCCTTCAACTGAGTCTGGTGCCCTTTAATCTAAAGACACTGTTTTACCTGTTCTGGAGAATAAACTTCCAGCTTTTTTTGTGTAGGCAGAGGAAGCCCTTATTACCTTGGGGTCGCTACAGGTAGAGTAGGAAAGGAACATGAGATTTAGCACTTAAACATACTCTCAACAGTTCATCCTGTTTTTCAGCCCCGGCTTCACCTCTTATGCTTCTAATTCCCAAGCTCATAGGGCAGGGATGGGGAACCTTTTTTCTGCCAGGGGCCATTTGGATATTTATAACATCATTCGTGGGCCATACAAAATTATCAACTTAAAAATTAGCCATGACAAAAGCTCCTAGATTTACTGAATTTCAAGTCCTGCCTTCGATTGCCTTGGCAGGGCCAGACCAAATGATTTTGAGGACCGTATACGGCCCTCGAGCCGTATGTTTCCACATCCCTGTCTTAGGGATTCTGCAGTGTATGTTGATTTGCTTCTCTGTTTTCCCCACTGCCAGCTGAGGTTTCAGCTTCGTCAACTTGATTAAGTAATTTGCTATTTGATCCTCTGCTTTCCAGCTTCCAAAATGTGGTTTCTGTCTTCTCCTATTTTGTCTTTATGAGTCCATGCCTTTTTAAGATTCCTTTTAGCCATTATTTTAGTTTCAGATATATCAGTTAGGGACAGAAGAAAATGTATGTTTTCAGCCTTCTATCTTTATTTTGGGGTTGCCGCACATTTGTTTATATTTCGTTTCCAGTATGTATAAGCTTTCCAAGACTGGTACTGTGGTTTTCTGGTGTATACTAACTGCTGTCTTCTGGTAAAAATCAGCGTTTTATTTTTGGACAGGATTAATGAAAATTATGTATACCTGTGTCCTCTCCCCTTTCCACTGAAATTATAATTGAATTCAAATAGCAGAATGTGTCTTCTACTTTGTTTTGTATCTGGAACAGGGAATAGGCGGACATTTTATGTTATAGACCTCCCGATAGACAGCCTTTCTTCTTCTTTCCCGTGTAGTGGCAGATCAGCAGTGGGCAGGCTCCCCCATCAACTGCCAATAGCACATCCTCTACTCCTTCCAGTCCCACCATTACTAGTGCAGCAGGATATGATGGAAAGGCTTTTGGCTCACCTATGATTGATTTGAGCTCACCAGTAGGAGGGTCTTATAATCTTCCTTCTCTTCCAGATGTAAGTATACACAGAATTTATAATAAGAATCTATTTCAAAAATGTTACATGAACTTGGATTTGGTAAAAGGCATGGGTTTGTTTTAGAAGTTATTTATATCCTTTAGAAATATCATAACAGCAGGAAAAATAAAAAGATTATAATAAACACTTGCCCATACTATAGAATGTCTTTCAGGGCACTGGAGTTTAAGGTGTTTGTAAATGAATGATTATGGAATCTGAGCTGGGAAAGCCGGGAAGTAAGGACATGGGAAGGAAGTACTGGAGAGTCTAACTGCTGGGATGTGCTATGAGAATAAGATTAGAGAGGAGGCAAGTTTAATATTAGAAGTGAACATCTATTATCTCTGACTTATATTTAAATTAAATATATTTACTCTATAAACTCTAACTTTGTTAGTATGACTTTTTTTAAAAATCTTTCCAAAGGCAGAAAATTCAACATTCTACAGACAGATCTCCATACATAAGCTGATACTTGTTTTGCCTTTTGTTATCCTACAAGGTTAGGCAATCATGCACACAAACATTAAAATCTTTTAAGAAATATCTTGTAAGATTGTGAAAATTTTTTTTAATTTTTTATTACTTAGTTTTTTGTTACTGAGATCAACTGAGATTTCCTAACAGTGGCAGCATTAACCTTACTAGAGTTATTTCATTTTTTAAATAATTGTATATACTTTAAATGGGTAGAGTACGTGTATGTATTTTTCACGCATAGGTAATACATAGGAAAACTTTTTGTCTCATTCTTACAATTTTATTTTAGCTTTTAGGATTACTCCACAGTTGTAATTAACTTTTCTTACATTAAGATCTATCAAATCCAATCATTTCAGTACTCTTTTCACTCTGTGAAAAGTACTGGCCAAGGTATTGCCAAAAGAATATTAAACATAAATGACCCTGTGTACTTCCCTGCTCCCCCAACTGAAAGATGACCCACGGAAATTAACCTTGTCCTCCTGCTCTTTTCTCTGCAGTCCTCAGACACAGGTGACTTGTTCACCAGCCTTTCTCAACTCAGATTCCTCTTCTGAACCACAGAATAAGAAACTGATTTGAGTGGCTATTTTCTCAATCCTCCCAAGGATGGTTCATAACTAGCACCATTCTAGATGCAGAGGCAAGAAGTAAATTTGTTACATACAGTCTGTGTCCTAAGACTGGAGGACTTGAATCTTTTGTAGAATCCTGGTTGAGAAAGGCTGCAACTGTGTTAGAGAACTGAACTGGATTTTAATCACAGACATTCTTGGGAAATAAATGGTGTATATAAGCATAAAAAATATTTCATCTAAAGCATAAAGTCTTATTCAGTAGAAACTTACCACTATTTTAACCTAACAATCAATTACGAAACAAGTGTTATTTGTATACGTATTTCATTAAAGCAAGAATCTATGAAGGACCAGTTTTTCCTACCAAACAGTAGTAATGTACTCAGGTGATGTTAGCATTCTGGAAATGTGTTAAGTATGGGCTTGCTTCATGTATCTGGTGCTTACCAAAGCCTCAGTTTTCAAAGTGTGGTCCAAGGACATAGGTGTGTCTACCACCCTTTCAGAGGCTCCATAACCCTGTGTGTAAGTGCAGATTTTCTTCATAATCTTCAACCAAAACCAAACATCAAAAGAGGTTAGTGCAGAAGCAGGTATAAGAATCTAGTTGGCTGTTATTAAGCAGGGTGCTAAAGAGAAATTTGCAAAAATACGAAATTGGGCTACTCTTCTCACCAAGGTGTGTTTTGTGTTTTTTTAAAATTGGCTACCTTTTGTTATTTTTAAATAAAGTATTAAAAAATGTTTTTGCTTTAATTTTTAAGGGTGTGGATGACACACAATGCTCCTTTCTCTTGGATTTCTGAAATATCGTGTCCTCAGTATATTTACTAACATGAAACATTAAGAAGAGTGAAAGCTTTTAAAAGATTGCTTATGGGGAAAATATGCATCAGAACTTCTCAAATATGATATTTGCATATTTTATTATTTTATAGTAATTAAACTATTAAAGTTTTCTTATAAAGTAGCTTTTAACTTGCAAAGTCTGGATACCATGTAATAATTTCTTTTCTTGTAAGATTGACTGTTCAAGTACTATTATGCTGGACAATATTGTGAGGAAAGATACTAGTATAGATCATGGCCAGCCAAGACCACCCTCAAACAGAACCGTCCAGTCACCAAATTCATCAGTGCCATCTCCAGGCCTTGCAGGTAAAATGGGCTTCTTTTGATTTTGTGAGTGTGTTTCCATTTTTTTTCTCAACTTGTAATTAAAAAACACACAGACTCTTGTTGGATAATTTAAAAGGGTCTGGCACTATCTTTAATTTTATAACATGGCAGTGTCTTTAATTTTATAACATGTTTATTCAAATAAATAAGGAAAGTACTGAGGACATAAGTAGGTAGTTCCTAAAGAGGAAATACTCATAGCCAGTAAATGTTCAGTTGCACTAATAATCATTAAAAGAAAAAAAACACCAGATATAATTTCTAAGTATTGAATGAGCAGAGATTTAAATAGTGAAAATACTAAATAGAACGTGATGAGCAAAGTATTCTGGTACGTAGCTGATGGGAGTATAACTTGGCCAAACATTTCTGGAAACCATTTTGGCAACATCGCTAAGGCTAACCTTTATCCAGTATTCTTCGTCAGGCACTGGCCAAAATACCTTACATGCATTGCCTAGTAGAATATTTATTTCAGTGTCCTCATTAATTCGTCTCTAGTAGCTTTCTTTCTTAGACTGCTTTTATATTAGCCCCTAACACTTTTCACTGACGCTCTTGTCCTCCCTGAGATCCTATCCTAGTTATTCTCACACAGGGACATTCGACAACGTTTGGAGACATTTTGTTACACCCCTGGGTGGGAAGTGTGGAGAGATGTTACTAATATCTACTAACTGGTAGGGGCCATGGATGCTGCTAAACACCTACCATGCAGAAACAGCCCCCTACAACAAAGAATTATCTGGCCCAAAATGTCCATCGTGTTGAGTTTGAACAGCCCTACTTGTCTGAGGGGACTTAGACTGTGCTAGGAGTTCAGCAACTACTTACCAGTTTATATACTTTAAATTAGCACAGAGAGAGCACATTCAATAGGAATTGAACACATAATTATTAATTCCTTTGATGAATGTGCGTGATTCCCTCCTCTTCAGGACCTGTCACTATGACTAGTGCACACCCGCCAATGCGTTCACCTAGTGCCTCCAGCGTCGGGAGTCGAGGAAGGTAAGCTGCTTTAACCTTCTCTTTCTTTTGCCCCAGTGCTCAATACATTTTGAGCAACTGTCTTTATTTTTGACTTTCAAGTTAATAAGTATGATATATTATGTTAATTTAATAAATTAATGGGTTAAGTAAATTATAATTTTAACTTTAAAGCTACAAATATCTTGTGTGTATATGTTGAGAATAAAATGTTTGATTTTATCATAATAGCAAGAATAAACCAAAAATGTAGGGTATCACACTGTCCTATATGGGAACACACACAAATACAAACTTAGGGAAAAGAAACAATAATTTTATGAATTTTCTAATGACCAAACGTTAATGTTGCTTTAAAATGAATTTACATTTGTTGAAATTCTATTTTAACTTCCCACTTTGCTTATCTATTCATTATGCTTGCAAATTTCTCCTGGATAGTGAACCCAATTCTTACTTCCTCATCTGTGGATGAAACATTCTCTGAAGGGAGAAAGTTCGGGTGCAATCCCATGAGAACATAGTGGCTATCTGTAAAAGTTTTTTGTCCCACTACGTTGTTTAAATAGCAGAACAATGTTATGGACAAAATCAATAACTTATGTCCCTAGCTGTCTTCACACTCTGTAACAATAAATCATTAATGTGAGCCTAGAGTTCTCTTTTTCACTGACTAGAGAAGAAAATGGGAAAGCCAAAAAAAAAAAGAGATGCTAGTTCTAAGATACTAAATCTGGCTGCCCAGTTTTAGAGCCTCAGAATATTGAAGTCAATTTTCTTTTAATTCAGGTATTACTTAAATTTATTTAAATATCTTTTCAGATGAAACATAACTATTTAGATAGGTTGATATAGAGAACATTTTTATACATAAGTGAAACTTTTGTATATAGCAGTTGCATTTAAGTTGTGTATCATTTATTACTGGTATAACATAGTTACCATTGCTGTGAAGATATGGCATTATTCTGAAAGCTGTTATACTTAATTTGAGATACTCAAGGTAGCATTCTTAGATGTTTTTGGTGTTTTTTTTCTTTCTCATAGCTCTGGCTCTTCCAGTAAACCAGCAGGAGCTGATTCTACACACAAAGTCCCAGTGGTCATGTTGGAGCCAATCCGAATAAAACAAGAAAACAGTGGACCACCTGAAAATTATGATTTTCCTGTTGTTATAGTGAAACAAGAATCAGATGAAGAATCTAGGCCTCAAAATGTAATTATATCAATGATTGCAGCACTATTCCTATTCAGGGGATAGGGTGAGAAAAACTTTTACATGGCTCATAGAGGTAAAAAAAAAAAAAATTTTTTTTTTAAAGCTTCCCTGGGAAATAGTCAACTTTTAAAGGTTGAAAATTTTGAGGAAATCTCTCAGTAAATTGAAACAAAAAGTGGATGGAAAACAGGGAGAGAAGAGTTTGAAAAATCATAGGCTCAAGTGAGAAGGTTGGGCATCTGAAAGAAGAGAGTAAAACACATGGAAGGTAATTGCCAAAGAAATAATATAAGGAAACTTTATGTAATTGAAAGGCATGAACATCTGAACTGAAAGGGCCCAACAAGTACCAGAATGTTAAGTGAAAAAATTATCAATCGTGCATGAAGATCAAATAAACATGTTTAGACAAGCATGCAAGATCGCAAAAAATTAATTTCCAGGTACTCATTCTCAGGAAGATATTTTGAAATATGATTCATCAAAAATGGAGTAAGCTAGGAAAGAGGAAGACATAAGAGCCCAGAAATAGGGCAAAGACAAGGGGCAAAGAAAGGGATGGTCCCCCCTACAGCAGCTCCTCCAGTATACTCTGTAGCAGGACAGAGGACTCCATAGGAATGCATGTTAGGGCAGAAAATGTTTTGATAGCATTGAGAAATGTAACACTGTTAGAGATGGTGAGAATGACTTGATGATTTAAAATTTCCACCATCCTAGGCTCCAACATAAAATTTTGATTTATCTTAAAATTATTAATAGCTCTATGAATGATAAAAAAACAATCTACAGTAGGTGTGTTTTGTGTCTAGGTATAATTTGAATTACCAGGTCTA
This sequence comes from Miniopterus schreibersii, assembly GCF_964146895.1. Lineage (NCBI taxonomy): Eukaryota > Metazoa > Chordata > Mammalia > Chiroptera > Miniopteridae > Miniopterus > Miniopterus schreibersii. The sequence goes on along the minus strand of NC_138118.1, from coordinate 9,489,643 downwards.
ATAAAATGTACTTACAATTCATATGGTTGACTTCTGCACTACCCACCTATTCTCCCATTTCTATAACCATCAGCAAATTCATACAATTTTCCTTTATTATCCACACCCCCTTACTGCTGATGTTCTGTTTTGATGACATTTTCCAGTAGAGGTCCATGTCTTTACCATTAGAGACTCTAATACAGTTAGCAGTAATTACATTCTGTTCTCATGCATATTCACAGACTCCTTTGAAGTTACCAGGTGCCCATGAGAGAGCAGCCTTTGGTCTAAAATTGCAGTAGTGCTAATAAAGAATGTCAGTTTTAAAAATACATATACTCTTACCTCCTTCCATTGCAGACCAACTATCCAAGAAGCATACTTACCTCCCTGCTCTTAAATAGTAGTCAGAGCTCTGCTCCTGAGGAGTCTGTGCTAAGGTCAGATGCCCCTGATAGCACAGGAGATCAACCTGGACTTCACCAGGAAAATTCCTCAAATGGAAAGTCTGAGTGGCTGGATGCCTCCCAGAAGTCGCCCCTTCATGTTGGAGAGACAAGGAAAGAGGATGACCCCAATGAGGACTGGTGTGCAGTTTGTCAGAACGGAGGGGAACTCCTGTGCTGTGAGAAGTGTCCTAAAGTATTCCATCTTTCTTGTCATGTACCCACATTGGCAAATTTTCCAAGGTAAGACAGTACTTGCTTCCCTTTCCCACATTCTGTCACTATCAGTAATAACAGCAGTAAACTTTTGACAGTTATTATAACGTAAAGCCTTTGTAAAAACTTAAATGAAAGTCCACTTGGCACAAATGCATACTTCAAAACCTACACCATAGGGTTTCCTTCCCATACCCTGCCTCTAACTCCTTGTGCTCCTCTCAAAAACCTAGTCTGTTATGAAAAGGGGAAAGAAACCAAAACTTTAAATTATTACAAGGGGTTGCCACAAAGAACAGTGGTCCTTATGCACAACTGCCACAACTGCATCTTATTTGCAAGCACTGACATTTATAAATATCTCAAGTAAATTCTCACAGTCTCTTTGAGATGATGATGATAAGCATCGAGTAAATTTTTAAAAGGCTATGCTATTGAAAATTTAATTTCAAACAAAGTTGCAAGAATAGTACCAAAAGCGTTTCTTTTTCTTGAATCATTTGGGGCAAAAATACCAGTTATGCATCACATTAGCCATAGACTAATTGAGTATGTTTATTTAAGTGTTTGTTTTGTGTATGTATTTCTTACATCCTTGGCTAGACTAGTATTTACCACTTAGGCCCTTCCATTGTTCTCTCAGCATGGTGCCATGTGCATAGTAGTTATACAGTAAATCGTCAGTGATTAAAATTCATGCCAAATAAATAATTCTGTATCATAGATGGCATGGAGGAGGTAGGAGAGAGATATGAAGAGAGAAATGATGCATTAGGAACTGAAATACTTTATCCCCCAACAGTGGAGAGTGGATTTGTACTTTCTGCCGAGACTTATCTAAACCAGAAGTTGAATATGATTGTGATGCTCCCAGTCACAACTCAGAAAAAAAGAAAACCGAAGGCCTTGGTAAATTAGCACCAATAGATAAAAGGGTAAGTTTTTGAGCATTTCCAACCTAGACTGTTACATAGTTATGTTTTGTTTTATTTTGTCTTTTGTTTAGATGCATTATTGTAATGCATGTGTGCTTTTCATATCAACTTCTTTTTTCCTTAGTATTTATTTCCACAAGAGTATAGGAATCTTAAATAATATATTTAAAGACTGACTTTTTACTTTAAAAAAAATAAAATCATAGATACTATGTATACATTTTCCAGAAGTTTAAAATACTGTACTTGAACAAGGTAGACTGTGTGTCCTTTATGTGGCCTGGACTCTTAAATTTTGTCTGCCTTTAGTAAATTTCTGTTTTGTTTTATTTCTACTACAGATAGGTTTTCTTCCTCAGAATTTGTTGAGAGATGAGTTTTTCTATTTACTTTTCCTAGAAATAACTTCATTCTTTCACCCAGTGGTTCTAGGTTTATACCTTAAAGCGAGCTAAAATATTTAACTGTATTTAACATTTAAACCTACTAAATCAACACTTCTGTATTACTGAAGAAGCTTCTTTGCTCAATTATTAAGTGGAACAAAGAGTATGAAAGTTGCAAGAGGGGCCCAAACACCCAGTACCAGTACTACAGTGTTTACTGGGGTAAACCCATAAGCAGAGAAGTAGCAGAGCCCATGATAGCACCATCTGCCTTCAGGGAGGGTGCCTTAGGACTACATACCAGGGAAGGGTTCTACCGTTGGATCTCTTCCTTTATTGACTGCTAATAATTCAGTACACAAATTGGAGAGAGAAGTGGAAATTTATTTTTAAAGAGCTTCATATGGGTTTCTGGTGATAATGCTTTTCTTTTGTTCCTCTAATTACAAGGATGGTTCTCATATCACATATGAAAAACTGTCAGTACAGTTCAGTAAATGATTGGGAAGGAGATCAAAACTCCAAGTATCGATACTTTTCTTGTATTCATCTGACATTGTTATAAAAAATAAACTGCGACTTCATTTTATTCTATTTTCTATTTTTTGTTTAGAAGTGTGAACGCCTACTTTTATTTCTTTATTGCCATGAAATGAGCCTGGCTTTTCAAGACCCAGTTCCTCTAACTGTAAGTATTAATGTCATTTTGTGCATTTTTACACAGTAGAATGATTTTTCTGAAACTTGATTTATGAGAATCTATACCATTTTTCAGTAGTTAGTTTCATATATCTGATCTAGTCTTAAAGCTTATTCATACATACTGAAAGCTTTGATCTTAAGTACATTTTAATGTTGACATAATCAGCCCAGAACTTTTATTCATTTCTCATACATTCTTACATTTCATCTCATGTATATTACCTACTGTTCTCTGTAATAATTTCCATTAGTTGCCTCTCTCTCAGGAGATTTAGGCATATCTCTTAAACTGTTGGGGGAAAAACTTTCCATTTGAGATAAAGACCCCCAAAATTCTCTGTACATGTTTTGATTTATAAGTCCAGACTTCAGATATTAAGTAGACTTTAACAATAGAGGAAGGTGTGTGTGTGCACGTGCACATGCGTGTTAACCATTGACTTCAAAAAGGTTCATATTGAAAGTTGATAAGACTTTAATGCAGAGTGCTAAAAGTACTACTCAAAATATGTTCTTCTATTCTCTGATGTCCAAAATTCCTTTAAAAATTTAATATTTTACAGTTTGATAAATTTTAAAAATTTAATGCAAGACTAGAAAAGAAAACTAGTTTAGTAAATAGATTCATCTCAAACAATGAACTTCTCTCTTGAGAACAGGGCTTGAGAAGTTGAGATAGGAAAGGAAAATAAATACTTTCAGGGGAAGGACCTTTTGTGCCTAAAAGAGGCAGGGCAAAAAAAGTGAAAGAAAAGAGGGTTGTAACCAGTAAAAACTCTATGCACTTAAAAATTTAACCTAGAACTTACTTCTTATTATCTTGGCTTACAGTTACATTTGGTATTAATAGCAGCAGCAGCAGCAGAATAGCCCCCTTTTCTTAATATATATCATCTCCGTGTTTACAAAAAACTGTGAAGGTGGTAGGCTTGTTCCTATTTGATATATGAGGTTCATTGAGGTAAGTAACTTACCCAGGAGTATGCTACTGAGTAGCAGAGCTGGGATTCAAACCCCATTCAAGCACCATTTGCTGTAACATGTGCAGCAAGAACATGTCATATCCTACTAGGAGTAATACTTTTTCTAGTCATTGCTTTTTGTTTAATAATGAAGAAAGAAAACAGAAGGTTTAGGAGGCAAATGTGATTTTTTTTTTTTTTTTTTTAATTAAAACTCATTGGTGAAAATTTTTGAAAAAAGTGGCACGAAACATTTTTCAACGTGTGGAAGGCTGTGAGCACTTGTAGATGTTGCTGCATAGGTTTCTTTAGCAATGACAAATAGTACAATCTGAATTTTATGCTACTACTTGTAGAATTTATTTAGGGACAGGTAGAATTTAGTTATTTGCATTATAGTATCTCATTTATTTTGAAAGGTGCCTGATTATTACAAAATAATTAAAAATCCAATGGACTTGTCGACTATCAAGAAAAGACTACAAGAAGATTATTTCATGTATACAAAGCCTGAAGATTTTGTAGCTGATTTTAGATTGATCTTTCAAAACTGTGCTGAATTCAATGAGGTGAGATGAGGGTAGGGGGTGTAGGGAAGACTGATAGCAATATTGAAAGCGATGTTCAACCAAACACCTTAACAGCAAGTGAGATTAAGGGTATCTATTTATGCTAGCATAAATTTCCAAAAGTTCGAGTCTCTCAGAGAAGGACTTTATCCACAGTTATATTCCAAGGTTTTTTATTATGTGGTGAGTGGAAGTGCAAATTAGAGCTGATAACTGAAAACAGTTTAGAAAATATTTTTATCTTACCTAGAAGCATTATTTGTCATTCTCGTCTTTATTTCTTGGAATATAGCACTTCCATACTTTAATCTTTTCCTTTGATCTTGAAATATTAAGGATGTGGTCTAAGTAGCTCTAATTTAAAATTTTTCTCATCTGTCAATTTATCTAAATATCTGTCACACTTTTAGTCCTTTGTTCATGGTTCTTTCTATGTATTGGTTACTCATTCCAGAGTTCCACATTTCATTTGTTCCAAAAATACCTGTTATATATACTGTGATTATGGTATCTTTTTTGTTTCTCTTTGGTAATCCAGTCCTGCCACTGCCACTGCCACACCCTTATAGAATAATCCAGATGAGTCCAAGCCTTTTGTTTACCTTTATGGACCTTCTCTATACTTTGTTTAGCCTCAGACTATTACTTATTTTATGTCAGTGACATTGTATAAACATTTTTCCAAAACAATCCACTGGTACTCCTAACTTCAATTTAAAAGGGAACAAAAATGTGAAAAATTTACTACTTTCATTGTTTGTCTAAATGTTGGTGTCTATTTTTTAATTCATATTTTTATTTTTACCCAACAGCCTGATTCAGAAGTAGCCAGTGCTGGTATAAAACTTGAAAGCTATTTTGAAGAACTTCTAAAGAACCTTTATCCAGAAAAACAGTTTCCTAAACTTGAATTCAGGAATGAGTCAGAAGATAATAAATTTAGTGATGACTCAGATGATGACTTTGTACAGCCCCGGAAGAAACGCCTCAAAAGCATAGAGGAACGCCAGTTGCTTAAATAAGCAGCACCATCGTCGTGTGGTAGCTGGTTTTTATTAGATTTGTTTTCAAAAATTATTTTGTGAATAATTTAACATCATTACAAAGAAGAGTTTGTCACCACTCTGATCTATAAGTTTTTGATGTTTCCTGGACTTTGATTTTCTTAACCCATTTCTTTTAACCTTCTGATTAAGAAAGTAAGAAAAAAAGAAAGGGAAAGAGGGAGGAAGGAATGAGAAAGAAAAGAAGCCTCAACAACAAAACAGACATTGTCCCCACTTTCTGGATTTCAGAACTAATCTGGAGCGGTAGCTACTGTAGAGAGGAGATAGGCTGTATGAATTCTAAGTTGGAATTTTAATGTGATTTGTATGTGTGCATTAATCCATTTTTAGAAAATACCACTACCCACTAATTATGGCCCAACCATGAATTAGGTGGGATGTCCTTAAGAACAGTACATACTTTAGAACAGTTGGGCCATAATTAATGAACATGGATAGTAATAAGAGTTCTATCCTAGGATGCTTACTGGTGCAACGAAAAAGTAGATTAGATACTGTTACGAAGGCACCTAATAGTATGTCATGTAAGATGGCAACTGTATTAAAGAAAAAGCAGGAAAACAAATATTTGATTTTTATTTTTGTTCTGTTCTTGTCTGTAGAGATGTTTGATATAGCAGATTTTCAAGGCCATTTTTCATACATTTCTTAATCGAACTTCCTCCACTGAGGAAGTGAACACATTTGGTTTTGCTGTGTGTCCATGTGTGGTTTTGTTCGTTTTAACTGTGCAGGTGATTCTTTTATAACAAGACTCATTGTTTGCCGTATGGCTTTTGTTGGAACACCCAAAATATGAAATACAGCTGTATGCCGTATTTGATGTAAGGATTTTTAAAAATATACTCTATTGAGCATTAAATGGAAGTTCCCCTGAAAGGGACTAGTTCTTGTCGTTTTCATCTGTCTTTATAATTTGGAATGAAAATGTATTGTGGAATTTGGGAGCAGTTGGATGGAATTATAGTGAAAATTTAATTTTTTCTGAAGCATTTGTTTCCTATTTTTAAGAGTAAGATCCTCAAATTGAATATTTGATCTCAATTCTGAATTTCATTTATATTCTTCTGATAGAGATACAAAAGACATCTTCTGAAGGCAAGCATATTCTTAATGGGCCAGACCTAGCTAGTTTAACTGACATTCATGTATTCCTTATTATTCAGTGTCAAAGAGGGAAACTAGATTAAGATAGGAGAAAATTGCTGTGCAGCTTGCTAATCTAACTTTTGACAAAATATTTAAACATGAGTTATTTTTAGTTTGCCAAGGTAAGCCTTTATTTATAAAACACTAATCGGCTGAAGAAATTTTTCTTTAGGCTGATAGAATAAAAATATGGCTGACTTGAAAAACTGTTACTCTTTGGATGGTATCGTCTTCCATGAATTAAACCTAAAGGACTTGATTTTATCCACATAGCATTACTTCTTAAAGGACAATTTGAAAACATTCTGTGGCTAATTCATTGGGTTTTCAGATATTGCTAAAGATAAAATATGAGAAAATAACTTACTAGCAATAGTGTCTCACTTTCTATATAGATTTAGGCCTTGTCAGTGTAAATTATGTATTAATGGTTAAAAAGTCTTAATCACTTTTTCAAATTTGAGTTCAGGGTAATTGTGGTGGTGGTATTGTTTTGAATATGCATTTGACATTCTCCAAAGACTGAACAAATTTTGATAATAGTGCATATACTATTTAATTGTCTTATTTTGCACCAGCATTTATAGCACACCAGCTGTTGAACTTTTAGCAATCAGTTTAATGTTGGTATCTTAGAATACTGTTCTTTTGACAGTTTGTTCTTCCATATTTATCTCCTGAGTTAAAACAGGGCAACACAGATACATTTTGAGAAGGATCAAAAAGGGAAGTAGCACTAAAGAGAAAATATATATAATTTTCTAAAGGCATCCAAGCCAGAATGTCTAAGTAACATACCCAAAACTTTCACTGATAATATTCAGTTCCATGTTAATCTTTTAAGACAGTATTTGAAAGTGTTTTTCTCTCCAAATAGCCTTCAGTGAAAGTCTTTATGATTCAAGTCCTGTGACCCTATTTTCAAGCACACCTATATGCTCAGGTGGATCCCAGCTAAGTAGTTCTTAAACTCTAATAGACAGCTAGATGATCCTAACTATATATACCCCATGCTCATTTAGAGAACATCCTCCCAAAAGTTTAGTGCAATTCAAGAAACCCTGACCTAACATTAAAACACTCCAGTGTTTTCTCTGATCCATAACTCCAGGAGATTTCCCTCTGGATTTGGAACCAAGAGCCCAGTGTCATAGCTGCAAGACCCCCAATACTGGATGTGATCACATGATCACACCTTTGGCGGAGCTTATGAACAAGTAGAGTATATGTGAGCTAGGATCTACTCAATTCCAACTCATCAAAAATTTTCTCAGGTGCCACGCATCTGATCTTACCAGCAATAAGGAAACCCAAGTACATAGTGACTTATATGGCTATGGCAGACGTATAAATGGATTGAGACATACCATATTAAATTCAAGCTGTGTTTGTATATCAGCATCTGGCAATGCAATCGTTTTGTCCTTTGAATTAACAGGCCCTGCCTTACCCTTTCTGAATGGAGAGGTAGGGAATTTGAAACAGCTAAGAGGAGGTGTCCTCTTCCCTTGGTAGTTTTAACTTTGTTTTCCAAGCTAAAGAGGAGACTCCACATTTTACTACAACATAGTAGTGTAGTTTTAACATAACTTAGGAATGTTTTCAGAAAGTTTCACTCCAGAGTCAAAAAGGTGAGTATACAGACCTTTACCCTATTTATGAATTTGCATTTCAAAGTCCTATGATGATGCAGTGCTTAAACTTTTAAATTTGCGTTTAGTGAAGAGACTAGTTATAACGGCAAAGAAAGAAGGGAACTCTGCTTTTGCTGAGCCCTGATCCACAAATAATGTGAATCCCAAAAATAGGTTGCTTCATATGAACGAAAAGTTCTTAAGTTATAATAAAGATGTACTAATTTTGTTTATATTTGTTATGAATGAGAGAAATCAAGTGATCTGATGAGCCATTAAAATTATGGACATGACCATGAGTTTAACTATCTAATTTCTTATTGAAATAGAGCACCTCCTTTTAATCATGTACATATTTTTGAAGTATTTTATAACCTCATGTAAATTAATAGCTGATGTCTTTTTACAAACACATCACCCCTTCATTTTGGGTGTGAATTGACTGAGTCATAATTCACATGCTGGTGGCTCATGTTCCTGAGTGAGAATAATGCTAGCCAATCAGATCACAGATTTCTGTCTCCATGAAGGTTTGTTTATTGTGAAGGACATCTGAGAAATAGTCCTTGTTTGTTTAATTTTAGGAGGCTAACTGGTGCTTTGATTTTAATAAAAATTAGCTTTGATGGAGTTTTACTGTGAATATTTTACCTCAACAAGGATTTTTTAATGAAAAACTTATTCAGTAGAATTTAAACCAGTTTGAGTCTGCCTTCAGTACTCTTTGTGCGTTCCTCTATGAAAATGATACATGTAGGGACAAGCTACTAGTCCATAAATAATAGGAAACTTTTAAAAAATTCTAACGCATGTATTTTACCACATACAGGAAGGAAGGGAGTGATAAATACCTTCAAATGCTGATTCCCACTTTCTCCCCCAAAAAAGGAACCCAAACTCCTGACAGTAAGAGAACAAAAGATGACATAAAAAAGTTTATCCATATGAACCCTGTTGGAGGAGGAGGAGGTTATAGAGAGATTGGCGGCTTTTACAAGTCACTTTGAAAATTGGCCTGTTAATTTTATCTTAAAGGTTAGAAAGTTTTTACTCTCAGAAATAACTATTTTCAAAACTCACTATTGGATATTTACAGATCTGACTTTGATGGAGATGGGAACAGCCTTCTATTTGATTCTTTCATGAGTTGTTTTTTGTTGTTTTTCTAAAATATATTTTTATTGATTTCAGAGAGAGGAAGGGAGAGAGAGAGAAACATCAGTGATGAGAGAGAGTCATTGATCAGCTGCCTCCTGCAAGATCCCCAGGGGTGGGGATTGAGCCCACCACCCAGGAATTTGCCCTGACCAGGAATCAAACCTCGATCTCCTGGATCATAGATGGATGCTCAACCTCTGAGCCATGCTGGCTGGGCTTAAATGAATTTTTAAATAGAGTAAGTAAGCCCTAATTTGAGTCCTAAAAATCCTCTTGGAAGTTATAAGTTAAACATTTAGCAAAATTTTATCTTTCTCACATTTTTAAATGTGGTATAGAAGAAAGGCTATTTTGAAGTTGTCGATGAAAGAATGTCCAAATTTGTAGAAAACTGTATAAGAATTTATTTGAGCCAAGATTTGAGGACATGCCCTAAGGCATGTTCTCAACAGATTGAGAAAATGCTCTGGAGGATGGCAGTTTTGCAGCTTATTTTATACATTTAGAGTCAAAGGAGAAAATGTAAAGAAGATTGCATGGAATCTATTGGTGGTAGATTTAAAAGGGAGGAGAAAGCAAAATGTGGAAATGCCTAGGACTGGATAAAAAAGAAAATGGAGAGATATGTGCTTCCTTTACATTGCTGGTACAGGATGGTTAATAATTAACATTTTCAGCACATAGAGATGGTATGTGGAGAACAGGATACAGTGAAGTGTTACATGGTCTCCAGAATGGGCTTTCGAGGGGTCTGGAAAAGAAAATTACTCCGACATTTCAAAGGTATGTTATCCTAGATGCATAAGAGCAATGGACAGGGTTCACTTAAGGTAAGTGATTGGCTTTTGCTAAGGAAGCTGTAAGCCTGGGACATGACTACCTGCCATAACCTTCCCAGCTAGGAATTTATGATCAGGCCATCCTGTGTGGTTACTGTCTGTCACTAGGTCTTCTAGGCCTGCCAAGTAGTCCCTAAGCTTATGGGGTCTACTATGTAGCCCTTTTTTGTTCACAAAGTCCTCTGCCATGTATCAGGATACTTGTGCATGTGAATCCTTTGCCCATGTTCTCTAATACCTTTAACCCAAGTGAGCCAGAAAATTCAGTCAGGAATTTTTCCATTGCAAATGACCGAATCCCAGTTTTGATTGTTTTAGGGGAGGGGATAAAATATATGGATCAACCAAGTTAAACACTTTCACACTTGGAATGGGAGTATATTGCCCTGAGAAGTGGCATGTCCCCAAAGAAAATAAATGCTCTTAAAACAAAAGAGGAGTGATGGCAAGACAGACAGGAGCGGCAGCTCAGTGGGCCACCAGGGGCCACACTTTGACAATGATGCTTGTTCTCTAATCTGATTGTATTAGGGATTTACTAATGATGGTATATGTTAAGAAAGATCAACATACAAAAAGTCCAAAATTAAAGATTTTGGAATTCATATTACAGAAGGAATTTTTGCCATTATAAACTATGCTCTAAAGAGAGTTACAGAAATTCCCCTGTATGTAAAATTATTTGATTCAGACAGATTCAGCCTTTACTATATTACATAAAACAAAATATGCTTGTACAGAGATTCCAGTTATGTCATTATTGTTTCCAGTACTTCAACAAGTACTGTCTTTAATTTTTTTCATAGGCTGTGAAACCAATCTAAAAGCGTTCTTCCAGGTAAGTGACATGAAATTTGTTGACTTTCTACTAATGACTAACGGTAGAAATATAAGCAAAACACACGCATTTATCAGGGATTTCTCAAATTTAGTGTTCAATTAAATTTATGTTATTAGAGTTTGCTGGACACTAATTTAGTGTCTTCTAGGAATCCTGGGTGCTAGACAGTGCTGGACATCACAAAGTTCCTTAAGCCTGGATACCCCCACAGCAATTGAGAGTTCCTGAAATTTGGGAATGTGCTTGAGTACCAGGTTTGTCATTGGTTGACTGGTTTTAATTATAAATTGCTGCTGTCAGCTTTGGAATTTTTTAAATTATCCTCATTTTCAGTTACAGTTGACATATAGCATTATGTTAGTTACAGGTGTACAACTTAGAGATCAAACATTTATGTACCTTATGAAGTGATCCCTCCCAATAAGTCTGGTACCCACCTGACACCATACATAGTTGTTACAATATTATTGACTATATTCCTTATACTGTACTTTACATCCCTGTGACTGTTTTTATAACTGGCAATTTGTATTTCTTAATCCCTTTACCTTTTTGACTCATCCCACCAGCACTCTATCTGGTACCCATAATTTGTTCTCTGTATCTATGAGTTTGTTTTGTTTGTTCATTTAGTTTAATTTTTTGGGTTCCACATACAAGTGAAATCATATGGTATTTATCTTTTCTCTGTATTACTCATTTCACTTAGCATAACACCCTCTAGGTCCATCATGTTGCAAATGGTAAGATCTCATTCTTTTTATGGCTGAATAGTGTTCCATTTTATATATGTACCACATCTTCTTTATCTAACCATCTTATCAGTAGACACTTAGATTGCTTACATATCCTGTTATAAATAATGCTGCAATGAACATAGGGATACATATATCTTTTTAAATTAGTATTTTAGATTTCTTTGGGTAAATACCCAGAAGTAGGATTGCTGGGTGATACGGTTCTATTTTTAACTTTTTGAGGAACCTCCATACTGTTTTCCACGGTGGCTGCACCAATTTGCAACCCCACCAGCAGTGTAAGAGGGTCCCTTTTCTCCACATCCTCACCAACACTTGATTTATTGATAGCCATTCTGATAGGTGTGAGGTGATACCTTACTATGGTTTAAATTTGCATTTCTCTGATTAGTGACATTGAGCATTTTTTCATATGTCTCTTGGTTATTTGTCATTTTTAGAGAAATGGCCTCTTAGGTCCTCTGCCCATTTTTAATTGTTTGGGGGTTTTGGTATAAGTTCCTTACATATTTTAGATATTAACCCCTTATCAGATGTATCATTGGCAAATACCTTCTTCCATTCAATTGGTTGTCTTTTCGTTTTCTCTTGCCTGGGGAGTCTTTCTCAAAAAAATACTAAGAGTACCCACCCCAGCAGGGTGGCTCAATTGGTTGGAGCCGATACATCTCCTGGTCTTAGTTGAGTGGCCTTACGTAGTAGGTGTCCTGCAGGTGCAACCTCCCTAGTCACCCGAGCTGAGACTCCAGGTGCACCCCTGTGTGGGCTCTTCACACCCTTCTGTTTTAGTTGAGCCTTGGTAGCTATTGGTGTTGCCATGGGAGGGATTTACCCCCAGGCCAGTCAGCTGAGAGGATGGGCTCAAACTACGGCAGAGGAGCATCCCTCCCAGCTCTGAATTGCCCCTGCATGTGTTCCTGACCTGCCTGTTCTGTGACCTTGTTTCTCCTACCAGTCTTGTCGTGGTTGCTGCTTTATATTCTTAGTTGTAGGACTTCAGTGGTTCTCAATGACTTCAGATGGCTCTATGATTTAATTGTAGTTTTGATGTCATGGGAAGAGGCCAGCACAGCATTTACCACTACCTCCATCTTGACCAGAATCAGCTTTGGGATTCTCAGTTGTGATTTGTGGTGGGTTGTCTAGCTGACCTTACAGGTATGGCCAATACTTTGCCTTAAAATTTTCTAATAACTACACTAACATGGGTCTGCAATCTTAAAAATGATTAAATAAGACAATTTAGGTGATAAAAACAAACTTTATTTAAACAGTCTAAGTTGCCAAGGGTCCAGAGAACTGCAGCCTGGGGCAGATGGGAAGCTTTTACAGGATAAATAAGCAATGAGGAAGGAAGCTGGAGGCCTAGAGCTGCCTTGCCATTCTGGGCTGGGCTTGCTGGTTATAGTGCAGTTCTGGTCAAGCAGAGAATTTCCAGGGACACAAAAGTTTTGGTCTGTTGATGTGGCACCCCAGGCAAGAGGGACTCTTTCTTGGGCCTAGAAATTTATCTCAACAGCCCCCACTCCATTTTGGCCATCCTCTTGACCACTCAAGAAGTTTTTGTATTTTTTTTAAATGTCTTGGTGTGACCCTGTTATTGCCTCATTAGGTCTCAGTGTAATATTCAGAGGAAACGGTGTCAGGCTAGTATTCTTGGAACTGGTTATGTTCTTCAGTTCTCTTGTGTAGTTCCAGTTAGAGAGAGATGGTCTGTTGGCTGGCCAGTAGCTGCCCACATTATTTAAAACTTCTGAGAGAACACAGTGTATTTGGTAGAATTATTAATGCCCATGGCTTGGAAAGTGTTCTTGAGCCAGGGTTCCCATGTCCTGAACCAACTAGAATCGAGTGAAGAAATGATCCCAAAGAGGATACTTCTCTAAACCAGTTATCCTGTTTGTGTATTTTGTGTAATTGTCTACTTTTCCAGAAATATTTATTCCGCAAGCTTGTTCTAGAGAAACTGAGGCATTGGAAATCAGAGTAGTGTGTGTTGGAGGCTGGATTACCCTCTGTAATGAATGACCTGAGATATGTGAACAGTGGCATTATCTTGCTAGGGTAGGGGAAGGCAGAAGGTTGATAGAATTCTAATACCTTTATCATGTGAAAATTAGGGAGAGGATGGTCAGAGGGAGTGGAGAAGTCATTCTTGAGCCTAAGTCTTGGGAAGAAGCAACCTACCTCGATGCTGGCTACTTCTCTTCATATTGTTTGATTTTGAGGCCTCTATTGTTACATAGTACCAGAAGTCAGGTGGAGCCTTTCTCAGTTATGAAATACAGTGGTACCTCGGTTTTCAAACACACCTCGGAAGTCGAACCTGCCTCGCGGCTTCTGCTGAGGGCAAGATCCTGAGGCCTAGCTGTCGTCAGCTGTTGATCCCTTGGTTTTCGAAAGTTTCAGAACTCGAACGGTCTTCCAGAACAGATCCCATTCAAAAACCAAGGTACCACTGTACGCACCTAAGGTTTGGCAGTGGTCAAGAGTACTTGGTAGGGTCTTTTCCATAAATCTTACTTTTGCCAGTGGATCAGAGTAAAGCAATAACTGTAAATCACAGTAATGGAATTGACAAGGAAATGAGGTTATTTCTTTGACATAGGACATTTTAAGATAACATTATACCAGGATATACCAGGTTTTTAGGAATTTTATGCATTGCAGGAGCCATTTAACATATACCCATACAAATATAACCTAAGAAGGTTAAATAAACATCACTTCTTATTTGACCATGTTTCCTATGTAATTTAACATATCAAATAAGCTTCATTGGTTTAACATTTCTCTTTTTACAGTTGACTCTTGAACATGGGTTTGAACTGTGAGTCCACTTATACAGATTTTTTTTCAATAAATACTGTAAATGTATTTTCCTTATGAGTTTTTTAAAATAATGTAAGCTAGAGAAAAGAATGTTAAGAATATAGTATATAATACATATAACATACAAAATATGTTTTAATCAACTGTTAATCGGTAAGGCTTCTGTCAATAGTAGACTATTAATAGTTAAGCTTGGGGGAAGTCAAAATTTACAGATTTTCAACTGCATGCTGGAGGGGGAAAAATGGATTAACACCCCTAATCCCCCTGTGCTGTTCAAGAGTCAGCTGTATAAGGGGCGAGAATAAATCATTTTGGCATTTGTCCAAACATTTCAAGTTAGTTCGAGGTCAAAAAGACTTTACAATTTGATTTGGGGGAATTTTGTTAAAAATATCCATTTAAGCAAAGTGACTTTGAAGTAAATACAGAAAGTCAAATAGTTGTTACAAAAAACATTTTAGCTCTCAAAAGTTCTGATAAAGACAACATGAAGCACAGTGAGTTAATTTTGGTAAGATAAAACCTTTGCTTTCCAGGCAGATTACTTAAAAGCTAGAGAAAAATCTCTATTTGCAATTTCTTATTAAGACCATACCAATAATATAAGGAAATTCTGTCCTTTTTAACAAAGCAAAAACATTCTAATTTTTGTACCAGTGTGCTTTTTAAAAATTTTTTTTCTCTTTTTTGATTTTACTTTGCACCAGTGTACTTTTGATATTAAAATTAATTTTTTTAAAACTTGAATCCATTCCAATCTTAGCCAGCTTGATCACATAGAAAATTCCTTTCCCATAAACATCATACAACTTTTAAAAAATATATCCATTCAGGTTTTATCTCCTGTTTTGTTTCTCTACCAGGCACTGTGGAGATCTGGAGAGCTGACTTTGGTAAGAATTCTCACCAGATTCTGCTCATTTTCCCAGCATTCCATTTGCAGGCTCCGTAGTGAGTAAAGTAGAGGTTGTAGCTCTGATATCAACCAGAATTTAGCAAGGTTTTTGTTTCAATTTCCCCTTGGCTGTTTAACGGATTCACATCAGTTTTGGGGGAGCCCATCTGGGGGCCCTCCTTTGAGCGTTGAAGTTGGTATGGGATGGATTTCACAGAACCTTCAAGGACACTTTTCCAGTGTCCCAGTTGATTACAAATGACATGCCATTTTTAGGGGCAGTGTTTTGATGATGGCTTTGGGGCTGGCAGGTCCACTAACTTGGTGGACTTCTGTTCATGGTCTTCAGAGTGGAAAGACGATTCCAATAGACTATAGCTATAGCAGACTGAGTACTCAGGCAGAGGAGGGTAGGAGGAGTCACATCGGTCTTTGTGTAGGTACTTCTTGTGTCTTTAATTTTTCATTTAGCCTTTTGCAATGAATCTTTCAATGAAGCAGTTTTGGAATTTTGAATACTTTGGGGGGTGTTCTGCATACCAATTAAAATAGGCATTCCATTCTGATTGTTGATTTGGAAACCCCTTACTTTCATGTGCACTTCTTACGTGAATGATCTTTAACTGTAACATTCGCCATAATGGCCATTGTGATTTTAGGTTGTTGCAATAAGAGTTTGACAGTTTTGTAGATATATAGTTCTGAGACATAAAATAAGCGGGTATGCCAGAAAGTGGAACACGCAATTCTTTAACACTTTGAGGATACCACCCTAGCCTGTTTGAGTGGACTGAAGGGTCCCAGGTTTGATTCCTGCCAAGGACACCTACCCCGGTTGCAGGCACATGCAGAAGACAGCCAATTGATGTATCTCTCCCTTCTGATCTCTGAGAAGCCGTGGAAAAATTATCCTCAGGTGAGGATTTCAAAAAAAACCTGAGGATCCCATTTCTTTATCTAAGCTGGGCTGGGGCTTGCGTGGTATTTTACATGTACCTTGTTGCATGGAATTTCACTTGAGATTGGCAGGTGAACTAATTTCAATCTAATCTGTTCCATGACCAACTTATCCTAGCACAGAAGGCTTAAATTTAGGTGGCGAGTGCTCTAACCTCTTAGAAGTTTTTGACCTGTGCCCACCAATTTTTCAGCTTTGGCTTCTGAGATTCCTATTAGCAATAGATTTATTTTTCCATTCCCAAGAAGATTTCTTTAAGTGGCAGACACCCTAATGGCTTTTAATTGTCTGGTTTATGCCTACTTTGCTTTAACCAACAGCACAACAAAATCTAATTTCTTAACGTAGTTCATTCTGTGGACTTCCCTCTAGGCTTTATGAGTTTCCTAAAAGCTACCACTTCCTGCAGACTCCCAATAGAACTGTCCTGGAACCTTTCTGGGAACGATATATATATTTTTAAATAGTGTTTAGATTGGAGAGCTACACACAAGGGAGTGGAGCTCAAATCCAAGAGGGACTTACCAACAGCCCTCGGCTTTGACAAGAGGAACAGTGAACTCAGGGCTCAGCGCACCCCTCGCCTGTGTGTCGTCCTGTCTCACGGGCCATTAGTAGTCAGCTTCCATCCTTGTCACCAAAAACTGTTTAAAGTGATCAAAGAGGACAATTCAGGTGATCCAAACAAACTTTAACACTTGCGGGCGGCAGAAGGCGGGAAGCTTTTAAAGGGTAAAGTATCAGGGACAAAGTCAGTGTGGAGCCGAGTTGGCCTGGGGTTTGGGGTTTGGCTGGCCAGTTCCAGTACACTTCTGGGCAAGGCATCCCTAGGACCCAAAAGTTACTCAAGTTTGAGTTGCTGATGTGGCACCCTAGGCAGGAGCGGCCTTCATCTCGGGCCTAGAAATTTATTTCACCAAAATTCAGCCTATGGGTCCTGCTTTTACACAGCCTCAGAGCTAACAACGTCTTTTACATTTTTAAAGGCTTGTGGAGGGGAAAAGCAACAGAAGATATGTAGCTCACCAAGCCTAAAATATTAACTGTCTGGCCCCTTACAGAAGAGGCTTCCTTGCTGAAAGCCATGTGTGCCTGTGGCTCAAATAGGAACGATTTGCACCCCGTGGAAGCGGGGGAATAAACCCTCTCGTGTGGGGTTTTCTAGTGCAGGGCCACCAGTATGGCTGCAGAATGGGGGCGAGCCACGCCTGGGGTCCCCAGTTTCCGAGGTCTCCGCAACAAGTCTGAACAGGAATAAAAGACTAAGTATGCATGTAAAAACCTTAGGCGTTTCCACAGACAGTACAGGATGTGGTAAGCTTGCGCTCATTTGTTTTATCACATAGGAATCTGATTCCCCTGTAAACTAATGGAATTAGAGTAGAAACAGAATGTGTGGGGGAAATTGTTTATATACAAGACTCATACTCATTTAAGCATGTTGTTTTATGAATAAGCAATTTTCATTAATAAACTATGGAGGCCACAGTTTTAATATGCTCATTTATATTGTAAATTTGATGACTATTTGAAGGCTTTTATGATACCGTCCCAAGTTCTTGTCTTAGCTACAAAATTTCTAACTTTTGCTGTAGACCTCATGGGAGTATATATGTGTTTTGTCTGAGAATTATTCACCTAAAGGTTGAGACTTGAGTATATTTCATACAAGTTCTATGTATATTGGCCCTCAGGAAGAAAGCAATATGCAGTTAACCCACCTTATTCTCGTGTGCCTTATTTTTAAAAACTAATCAGTTTCTTAATTACCAAGTAGCAGAAATAAAACCAGGTTTTTAAAAATGTACCACTGTTCTTTGTGAAGACAAAATGTGTTTTTCTTCTTTGGTAGACATAGGTTTTCGCGTCTTCATTTAATTTGCTGGAAAAGTAAGTTATTTAATAGATCAATACATTTAGTAAAAAGTCTCTCCATTTATACTCAGCTGTCTGGCACTAGAAACTAGTAATAAAGGCGCTTTAATAAACTTATAAAGAATTTATCTTTGTGTACCTGACAACAATGCAATGCTTGCTGTTTAATTCAGTTATTCTAGTGCAATGCAGGCATCATTCAGGGAAAAAATCATGTTATAAATATCCATTTTCAGGAGTTTATTTTTTAGTTTACCAGGCTCATCAAAATAATTCTGAAGAAGAATTACTACTATTAACCAGGTTGGTTCATCCAGTCAAATTGTTGGGGGTTAAATTTTGGCGGCATGTTTTAAACATTACTAGTTTTATTGTGAGTCACTAGACAGTTTCATATGTTAAGTGTTCACGAGACTGCAAGATACACGCACCTTTTAAGATTTTTCCAAAGACATAGCCACTCAGTGGCTCTATGTGCCCAATTGTATTTATTGAACATACATGTTAAAGTTGTAAGGAGGATATATTTAAAAGGCTTATAAACAGACATAAAATGATGCCACCACAATGCTAAAATCAAGTCCCAGTCAACAGAAGAGGGAGTGTTCTTTTCAAGTGGATATGGCTTTAATTGGAAATTCATACAGCACATTAGATGGTGAGCCTGGTTTCCTTTTATATGTAGTGTTACTACTTAAGTCTGGAAAATTAGATAAGATTTAGCATCACTTAATTTTGCAATCTGTTTTAAATTCCAGTCCTACTATTGGCTTGTTCCTTTATACAAGTTACTCAGCTTGCCTTAGTTTCCTCATTTGTGTGAAGGATGCAATAATCCCTTTACATAAGATGAAAAGGTATCATATGAATCATGGAATTTAGTCTCTGGCTTCAGGCATCAATAAATGGGTTACCTTTCTAGGTATGGAACCTAAGCACAGCCTTAAATTTGTAATTACGTGACAGGTTATCTAATCTGTGGTTAAAATACATACCTTAAAGATAAGCCAGGGATTTAAAAAATGGAGTAGGATATTTTAGACCTAAGGAAAAGAAATCTAGTGGTATGGGGTTTTTTTCCTTTACTCAAAAGTGCCTGCCTTATATCTATTCAGACAACAAAACGCACCCGTGCCAGCGCCAATACTAACGCGGATCTGTGTGTCCTGTGAATAGGACGGGAGGGAGGGCAAGTCACATTCAGCCAGAGAAGCATCCTGAGAGCAGCAGCGCGGGATCAACGCCAGCTGCTCTCCCCACCCCGCCAAGGCGCGCACGTGGACAGGACACCCTGCGTTCCAGCCACAAGCTCTGTGTTCAAGGCAGGAAGCGTCAGTGCTGGCACCTATGCTGTGAGGAGAGGCCCCGTTTTCTACACCTTTGCCCGCGGGAGCAGACCTTGCACTTTGCGAAATCCAGTAAGCAGCCAGTGTCTACTGACCCGTGGGTGTGCTCAGCGGGGCACAGCTGAAGCGTTGACGCTTAGCACGGGTGGCCGATACTAGGGGAAAGGGAGCTGGACCAGTGCGCAAACACCGGTCATTGTCAAGGCAACAAGCAGCTCCTGCTCCTCTGGCCACCTTTAGTTCTGCGGCAATGCTTACACCCAGGTGGGAAAGCGGGAAGGGGAGAATGCCGAGGCTGCAGCAGCTGTCATTCACCCTGGGCCCTGGATCAAGCTGTAACCGCTACGGGAAGCAGAGGTCTGAAGTGGACCATCAGTTACTTGAACTTCAGTGCTTCTCAAGGTTACATGGGGGAAATGGATACCCAGTTTTTCTCTTGGACACGCTAAACAAATATCTGTCAGCACAGGAATATCATCTTGTCTGCTTAAAAGGATTTCCATCTCTTAAGTTCATGTTCTTTGTTCCAAAGGTGGTGGTTCCAAAGATCCCTGCATCACTTACCTGTAGGGCGCGACCTTTCGTCTCAATGGGGAGAGTAAATGCAGAAACGGCACATAGGACACAGACCGATGAGAAGAGGCACAGGGCCCCCAGCAGTGAGGTGCTCATCAGAACCTGCAAGTCAAAGGAGGACTTGATTTATTGTGCCCTAGGCACTTCTAAACTGATCCTCACATCAAAGGGGAAAGAGGGACTCACCAGTGAAGCCTGAAAAAGTGTTTTGGAAGAAATACAATCTCAGGGTCTCTGAAAAGATCATGTGTCTTGTCCATTATGCTTCACTTCATGTGTGACAAAACTATCTGGTGACTTTTTCCCACAGTCAGAATGGATTTCTGCCACTCTAGACACATCCTTTGGCCCGGATCCTCTCACCCTAGTAGTGGCGAGTTCAGACAGGCCATCTCCATGTCAGTTTCTGCAGGACTGTGCCCAAAGTTAGCAAAAAGCCAAGCACCTGGTACTTGTCAACTCATCTTACAAAAATGAACTAATTAAGGAATCTAGTTATAGAATATTGCAATTTGGAGAGGCCTAGAAACTCTTGTCTAGTTCAACCTCCTAACTTTACAGATGAGCTTAGCGTCCGAGCTCAGTGGCTACTTGTCCAAAGTCGCACGCAGACTCCTGACAGCGCCATTACCGCCCCCAAGTTCCCGTAAGACAGTTTGAGAGCCCATCCTTTACACAAGGCCTGCTGCCTTCCAGTGACTCATTCCATTTGGCATGCCCATAATAATAGCCTCGTTAACTATTTTGTAGTTGGCCTAGCAAATAACAGGTACCATTTTTTACTTTATTTCCCAAAACAGGAGTCATAAATATTGTGTATGTGAATCCATTTATAAGACTGGGAAGCTAGCCTCAAAAAAGGGCAAGTGTGCAGAAACCAAGAGACCAGGCAGCCTGAATCATGAGCACACCATGCCAGAGTTAGGCTTGTGTCTAAATTCTGCCATTGCTGCCCCTTTTACTTTTGAACATCAAAATTCTCACCACCAAAAAAATGAATTTTAAACTGTCCCCACCTCTGGGACCCTGGGTGGGTTGAGTTTAGCTCAAACTGCTCAACCAGCTAGGAGAGCAACTGCTTTGTCGTCGGCTTCCCTAGAGGGGTACAGGGCTCTGCTTCCTAGCCGGACTTGAGCACTCTAGCGGATGTTACTGGATATTCTTACAATAAATTTTAAGTTAACCCAAGTCAATTTCTATTGTTTGCAAGTGAGTAATATCTGATTATAAAAATCGTCTGGGAAGTTTGTTAAAATGCTGGTCTCAGGCCCTACTCTAGATTAACTATCAAAATGAAAGATCTGATAATCTCTACTTCTAAAAATCAGCCCAGACCAAGGACTGTAAGAACATTACCTAATAAGTTTCAGTCCAACAAGACAATCCTAAAAGTTTATACACCAAACAAAAGAGCCTTAAAATGCATTCAGTAAAAACAAAGAAATAGATAAATCCACATACAGTCGGGAGATTTCAGTGCCCTTCTCTCAGCAATTGATAGAACTAGATACAAAATAAGCCAAGTTTTTTTAAAAAGCTATTCAACACCATCAGCATCCAGAATCTAATTGACATACAACACATTGCCCAAGAACAGCAGAATATATATTCTTTTCTAGCCCGTGGAGCATTCACCAAACAGACCATATTCTGGGCCATAAAATGAACCTCAAAAGATTTTAAAGGATTAAAATTATAGAATGGGTTCAAGCTATAAATAACAAAGATAACAGCAAAATCTCAAAGCTTTTAAACTGTGTCAAGGGAGTCTCAAAAATTAAAATATATAGAATGTTATGAAAATACAATAAGTTTGTGAGACACAGCTAATGATAAAAATAGGAATAAATGGATTAGACATGAAAATTATAACTATTAAGGGACATGAAGAATTGAGTATTTCTTAGATGGAAAAATACATTTTTATTATATAACATAATTCTCACCAAAGTAATCTGTAATTAATTCTAATGGATTTCAAAATCCCACTAGGATTTTTAAAAAATCAATTTTGGGGAAGAATTGTTTCTATCTAAAGTTAATTTGAAAGAATTAACAAAAAGTCAGGAAACCTGAAAACATGCGTGAGGGTGGGAGAGTCTGAGGGAGGTTATTAGCCTAAGAGGCGTTAAACTTTCAGTCATTAGCAGTGTCACTGGTGCCAAAATAGATACAAGTATCTATGGAAATTTGGTTTATTATAATAGGGGCGTAGTAAATCAGTTGAGAGGAGCCAAACAGCAGGATGATTCGTGGCCTGGGAACAACCATCTGGGCATTGTTCTGTTGCTTTTTAAAGCTGGGTCCTAACCTCAGGCCTTGAGCATAAATTGACTTTCAGTGTTTTAGAAATATGGATAAACAAGTGGTGAAGGCCATTAAACATGACACAAAACATTAACTCAAGTGAAAATAATTGATAAATTCACTACAAAAATATTTTAAATTTAGTGTGCCAGTAAAATCAAAAAGCAAACCACAATATCTGTATTATAGTAATAACTGGCTAATTGCAAATCACGTAAATAATTTACAAAAAAATACAAATGGGTAATAAAAGGTGCATAGCCTTACTAAAAATGAACAAATTACAGATTAAGATGATATAATGTATTTTGCACCATATCAAAAGAGGTTTAAAAGAAAAGGATATATCCCTTTTGGTGATAATGGATAGAAACAGATGCTCGTTTAAGAACATGTTAATATATCAGGGAATGTATAAATTTTTAAAAAATAAAGACAATTTGACAAGATCATCACAATTTGAAATGTCTGATCTAAAAATTATCCAGTAGTTTTTCTACAAAATTCTGCTTTTCCCTCGACATCTGCCAGCCACTCTGAGGCCCCCGCCCTGTGGTAGAGGCCCCCTAACCACCCTGTAAAGCAGACCCTCATCACAGTCTCCTTCCCGGTCTTGTACGTTTGCATAGCATTCCCCACGTCTCACATATTAGTAAACTGCCCCGTGTCCTTTCTCCACTAAATGGAACTTCAGAGAATCTGGGGCCTTGACTTGTGCAGTCCCCGGAGCATAGAAGAGCTTGATGACTGTGTTGAATGAATGACAGTTGTTGCACACATACAAAGGTGTGTGTGTGATGTTGTGTCCCACTGTGAAACCAATGAGAACATGGAAGCAACTTATTCACAAACAAGCTAATGACAATGGCACATGAGCGGAGCAGAGATCTATGCACCTGCTTGAAAGCACGAGGCTGATCCACACACGCTGACATGGGAAGATTAAGGAGAAAAGGCAGTTGCGGTGTATGTGCGCGCACACACACACACACACATATATATGGATGTGTGGGGGGTGGGTTTGTGATTGTGTGTATGTTATACACGGGCCTATCTACATACACATAGATAGTGCCAAGAGGAGTCTGGCTCCACTTGATGGCTACTGACAGCCTTTAAGCCTCACCCTTCTCTCTTCCCCTTGTTCCCCAACTTCTGGACAAACTAATAAAAAAGCCTGAATGCTCCTCCCTGTGGTGCTAGCCGGAGATTTCAATTACACAAGCCCCTGCCCTAGCATGGAACCCTCACTACCGACAATAGAAACCCCCGCCAAGCTTCTTTCCTTGCCCTCAGGCCATTTCAGGTTTGTGAGAGGCCTGCCCTCTCCCAGAGACTTGAAATAGGTCATTAAGTAAAAACTATATCTACACATAGACACACGTTGTAAATATGTAAAAAATAAATATGTGTATTTACATATATACAAATGCTGCTGGTACCCAGGTATATCAAGGAAGACAAACATACCTTGAAAAGCATTTGGAAGAATATACCCCAAACTATTGAGAGACAGTGTTTATCTCTGGTGATCAAATTACAAAGAATTTTTCCATTCTTGGTTATACATTCCTGTATTTGAAGTTTTACAACATTTTTATATTCAGAAAAAAAAATCCCAAAATGATTGTAAGTCTTGTCAATAAAAATAAACACTGAACTATGTCTGACTCAAGAAGTAAAAAGTTAACCTAAGAAACTAGTGCAAAAGAATTCACAAAAACAAAAGCCTAAATGAATAAATTAAAAACAGATGAACTGATCCAAGAGCTATTTTAGAAAAAAATAAAGCTAGTTATGAAAGTGACAAAATCCTAAGTGCATGGAATTAAGAATGTGAAAGGAAATAGTCACTAATACAGGGGATGAAAAGAGCCATAGCAATTCTACCCCCAGTTCTTTGCTTATAAATTTGAATAAGTAGATATTCAATAAAAATGTTTCCTGGCATTTACTCGAAGATATAAAACCAACAGAAAGAACCAGAGAAGAGCGACTTAAAAAGCACATCCTTGCCCAGCCAGTGTGTTTGAGTGTCGACCCTTGATCCAGGCGATCGGGGTTCGATTCCCGGTCAGGGCACATGCCCGGGTTGTGGGCTCGATCCCAGGCGGGGGCGTGCAGGAGGCAGCCGGCCAATGACACATCATTGACATTTCTATCTTTCCCTTCCCCTCCCTCCCTCTCTCTCAAATCAATAAAAAATACTAAAAAAAATTAAAAGTACATCCGTACCTTCTCAAAAGGCCCAGGATGCACTTTCATAGACCAGTTCTTCCAAATCTCTAAGGAACAGTCCAGGGAAAGAAGAAACATTTATTTTTCATGAAATCTGGATGACAGTGAGAACCCAGGAAAGATAAAACACAAACACCAACCCGCCACCTCATGTATGAGTACTGATTCAAGATCTATAAGTAAAACGCTGGGACATAAAACTCCGCGCTTCACCCGAAGAGAGAACAGGCTAAATGAGGTCCTCGCCCCTGTCACACCTTTATCGTGATCTGAAAGCTCTCCTTGCCCACGCCTGCGCCCTCCCACTGGCCCTTCCAGGTATTTCCCTGTAAACCTCTTGGATATGTAACTCCATGGTGGCATCTGCTTTTCTGAGGACCCAAACTATTTCAATAAAATAGTTGGATAAAAAAAAAGTAAAAATAATGCGTTTTCTTTTTATAAGAAATAGCCAGTTAGGAACATCACTCACAGAATGTTCTGAGTACCCAGTATATGCCAGGCCCTGGAGAAAGGAGCTAGGAATAAAAAATTAACAAAATATATACATATCCCTGCCCTCATGGGGCCTAAAGTCCACTGGAACAGAGAGATTTTAAATAGCCTGACAAATAGGTAACCACAATCAATATGCAATATGAAGGAACATGGCAAAGTGTCAAAAGAGCTCCTAACGGAGACTAAATTTGGGGCAAGAGGGAGGGCTTTCCTAAGCAGGGAACGAGTCAGCTAACCGGAGGCGGGGCTGGGGTGGGAGGGGGTGAGGGCTTCCACAAAAGGGAAAAGGCAACCTTCGGAATGGGAGAAACTATTTGCAAATCATATCTGATAAGGGCGTAATATCCAAAATATATAAAAAGCGTTTACGACTCAATAAAAGACAAGTCATTTAAAAGCGGGCGGAGCCCCGGGCGGGTAGCTCAGCTGGTTAGAGCGTCGTCCCGATACAGCAAGGTTATGAGTTCGATCCCTGGTCAGGGCACATTCAAGAAGCAACCAAAGAACGAATAAATAAGTGGAACAACAAATCGATGTGTCTGTCTGCCTGTCTCAATATTTTTTAAAATATTTTTTAAGTTACCTTTATTAAAAAAAAGAAAAAAAGTGGGCAGAGGATCTGAATAGGCATTTTTCCAAAGAAGAGATTACAGATGGTCAACAGGTACTTGAAAAGTTGGTTGCTCAACATCAGTAATCTTCAGGGAAATGTAAAACAAAATCACAGCGAGCTATCACCTCACACCTGTTAGAATGGCTGTTATCAAAAAGACAAGAGGCAACAAGTGTGGGCAAGGATGTGAAGAAAGGGGAACCCTTGTGTGCTGCTGGTGGGAATACGTGGTGCGGCCACTATGGAAATCAGCAGAGAGAGTCCTCAAAAAGTTAAAAATAGAGCTACCATGTGGCCCAGCGATCCTGTTTCTGGATATTTATCCAAAAGAACCAAAAACGTTAACTCGAAGACGTATCTGCTCTCCTGTGTTGGTGGCAGCATTATTTACAATAGCGGAGACACAGAAACAAAGTAAGTGTCCACTGGTGGGTGAATGCGTAAAGAAAATGTGCTATACGCATGCGATGGAATACTAGCCACACAAAAGGGGGAAATCCTGGCACTTGAAACAGCGTAGGTGGATCTTGAGAGCACTGTGCTAAGAGAAAGGAGCCGGGCGGAG
This sequence comes from Miniopterus schreibersii, assembly GCF_964146895.1. NCBI lineage: Eukaryota > Metazoa > Chordata > Mammalia > Chiroptera > Miniopteridae > Miniopterus > Miniopterus schreibersii. The sequence goes on along the minus strand of NC_138118.1, from coordinate 9,463,293 downwards.
AAAGACAAATACGCCTCACTTATGTGTGGAATCTAAAAACAAAGGAACAAAAAGTCTGAACTCAGATTGATGGTTGTAAGAGGGGGTGGTGGGTGGGGAAGGAGGCAAAATAGATGAAGGGGGTCAAAAGATACAAGTTTCCAGTTACAAAATAAGTCCTGGGAATATAACATACAGCATGACATGCACAGGTAATAATACCGTATTGTACATTTGAAAGTTGCTCAGATAGTAAATCTTAAAAATTCCCATCACAAGAAAACTGTGGTGATGGATGTTAACTAGACTCACCGTGTAACCATTTTGTGATACATACATATATCAAATTGTTATATCAAATACCTGAAACGAATATACTGTTATATATAAAGTATATCTCAGTTAAAAAAGTATATGAGCAATGATCTAATTTGCGTAAATGTATATGCATATTTATACATACATATACTTAACTATATTGAAAGAGCTTCATTAAAATATTTATATTTCTTATCTCCAGTAAAAGACCAGGTAAGTGAAATTTAATTTTAGTTTTTTTATTTTTAGCATAGAAGGAAAAAATCACAGCTGGTCAAAATTGCCTTTGGAAATCGCTTAAATCACTCAAAATACAATAAACACAAATACATTTATGAGCCACACTTGACACTGACAAAGACTCTCCTTGCCCAAGCTCCAGCCAGGCTCCTCCGAGCCTCTCCTGGCCTGGGCCTCAGCCTCGGTCTGCAGAGACTCGGTTCCCAACAGCTCAGGGCCGCACCCCGGGACGACCCGAGCCCCCTGCAGGCGCCGCCTGAGATAACTCGGGCACCCGGAGAATTTACCGCCTGTTCAGCCAACGCCCGAAAAGAGGGCCCTGTCTGGCCTCACATGGGCCAAGCTCCCTCCCTGCTTTTTGCAATTTTTCACTTCCCTGACTACCAGACCCCGCAAGCCGCCCTTTAAAACAGCCAGTCAGCCCTGGCCAGCGTCGCTCAGTGGTTAGTGTCAGCCGTACACTGAAGGGTCCCGGGTTCAAGTCCATAGCTGGGTTGCAGGTTTGCTCCCCGGCCCCACTCGGGGCACGTTCGGGAGGCAACCAATCGATGTGTCTCTCTCACATGGTTTCTCTTTCTCCCTCCCTCTGTCTCCTCTCCTCTTTCCCCCTCCCTCCCTCCCTTCTCTAAAAATCAACGGAAAAAATATCCTTGGGTGAAGATTAACAACAACAAAAAATGCTCAGTCACCTCTGTATAAATCTAAGTTGAATTCTGTTCACACTGGACTCTTTCCCCTATTGCAATAGTTATTACTGATCAAAATTTGTCTTTACTTTAGTTCCCAGGTTTATCTTTAACACTATAGTTTCTTGATAAATTTATGGCCCGTTAGAAATCACTTATGAACATATAAAACGGATGATCTTTCATTCCGTGAACTTGTGAAGCCCTGGGGACCATCTTCTGCACTGACTGATCGGGTTTTCATGCTGCTGGAGATAAGGGATTTGGTAGGACGAGAATCGTTGCTCAGCTGTGACAATTCCATTAGAGCTTTTTGAGACCCTTGAAAGATAAAGGTGTATCTTGTATCCTTATTTTTCTGTGCAGAAATTTAAAGTTTTTATGCAGTCTTTTCCTGTATCTTTGCACTATACAAGAAAGGGTTTTCTGGAATCTTCCTTTTCATGTGACTAGTGCGTGGCAGTGTAAAATCAGGGTTTTATTATGAGCTTGTTCCACCCCTATCCCCCCTTTTTTGCCCCCCCCAAGTCACTATATAAGCAACCAGAGTGTTCTTTTTAAATGCAAAACTGACTGCCTCGCTCACCTGCTTAAAACCCTTAAATTTCCTACTACCCCTAAGGAAAAAATCCAAAGTCCTCAATAGGTCTGTCTACAGGGACATTCTCCCCCCGCACATCTGTCCGCTTGCTCACTACAGCTGTTTCCTGTTCCTGGAATAAGCCAATACCTGTCCCATCGCCAGGTCCCTGTACCAGCTGCCATCCTACTTGAAATGCTATTTCCCTTTATGAACTGTCAACTCCCCATATTTCAGTCTCAACTCCAGAGAGCCCAGCCTAAAAGACCTGTCACCCCTCTTAATATATTACCTCCAAGGCACTGTCCACAACCTGAAATTATCTTAGCCATTTGCATATTTGTAAAGTACCCAACCTGAATGTGAGTCTCTTGAGGGCAGGAGTCTCGTGCAGGTATGGTGCCCAGGGTCTGACAACATGCTTTCCCAAAAAAAGCCCTGACAGTAGCATTTGCCAATGCCCATGGTATAAAAACTACCACACTGTTAATTGCAAGCTACAATGTGACCTCAACCAGCTTACAACGTGACATTAACAAATAAATAGAACTGGAATAATGCCAGGCACAGGGTAAGCGTGCAATAAAGGCTACTTGAATGGTGAAATGACATAAAATAATTCTATCAATTATAGATTGTAGCTAATTGAGTCCTTTGTGGTGGTCTAACTGCCAAACTATACAAGAGGGTATCTAGAATTTGTAGAGGATTACTCCAAAAACAACTTGTCGAATGAGTCACGAAAATAGGTTCTTAAATGAAGGAATTCTCCTGCCTCCTAAGAAAGAGTCTGTGTATCCAGCTTCTTTTGAACCCTGAGAGGCTATAGGATTTCAGTTAGGAGGGGCAGAGAGCTGCTGGAGAGACAGCCAAGAGCTCTGGAGGCTGTAGAAGGGGCCAGAGAAGAGCTAGTTCAGGCTGTGTTTCGTAGTTTGAACTTTGAGGGGTGATGAGATTGAGGGGACGAGACTGGAGATCAGGGACAACTGCTATGCCGTTGGGGACAACGCAAGTGAGGCAGGCAAAGAAGTTTTTAAGATTTGATTTTTAGAGAGGAAGGGAGGGAAAGAGAAACATCAATGTAAGAGCAAGACATCGACCGGCTGCCTCCTGCATGCCTGGGAACTGAACCGGTGACCTTTTGGTGTCTGGGATGACACCCAACCGAGCCACACCAGCCAGGGCAGCAAAATGGATTTTTAAAGATTTTGCTGGGAGTTACGAATTGACTTTCCCATTGACACCTCTCTAAGAGGCTTACTGTAAAGATTTAAACTGTTTTCAATGCTTTTATTGGATGCTGGACTGTGTTTCGATGTGACACCATGCAAGCCTGGCCACAGGAAAACAGTCTTAGTTGTGTTACCCAGACCCCGTAGTCCCCACAGCTACATGGCCATGGCTAGATGGGCCTATATTGCAAACCTGGGGTGAAGTCCAAAGCCACGTACACGCAGAAGGACCTTACCCGTCTATAGTAGCACCTGCAGGCCCGACGCTGCAGAACCCAGGCAGGCCCGGCTAAGGCACCGGAAGGCAGTCCCTGATCGCGGGGAAGGACCCGGTACTGGTCCCATCTGTACTTGTTGAACCTTTAAAGCTCCTATTTATTTCTATATCATTAAAGCTTCTAACTGCCAAACATCTTGAAACATTCATTTTAAAGAGATTTTTAAATTAAATGTATAGAGTCATTAAGTGTGTAAACATTTTACTAATTAATAAGCAAATACTATAATTGGTTTAACAGCCTGTTTTAGGGCAGGAAGAGAGCCAAGTGAAATTAGAAGCTAATCTCCCAGCTGGTACCTTCCCTGTAGGTGGTGGTGCCCCTCAGAGGGTGGGCCACAGACCAACTGCCTCAGATTCACTCAGGGCACTTGTTAAAAATACAGGTGATGGTCCCATATACAGAATCAGTCTATGGGTAGTTATGAATCTCCACGTTACCAAGTTACCCTGGTAATTCTGACACGCCCTGAAGCTTGAGCACCGTGTCCATGGGAAGGATGACCAACTAGCTCAGGAGTGACACCAAGCCCTGCTGTCCAGGGCAGCTCACCCCACTCCAAACCCAGACAGATATCCTAGTAACAAACAAAACTTCCCAGATTCTAAACCTCCCATCCCTAACCTGTAAGGAAAGCAAAGCACCCCAATCGCATAGTGATTGATAGAACCTAAATATTTATATTATACACACACACACACACACACACACACACACACACACACATAAACTTAAATTTTTAGCAATAACAAAAATACTTTTATTTGAATATTTAGCCTTTGGCCTCGACTGTTATTGGTCGTTGTTATTAGCTAACATTTATTGAGTGCTTACTGTGTGTCAGATGTTGGGCTACGTGCTTTACGTATGATACTCTTATTTAATGCTCAGAACAAACCTATGCAGTGGGTGCTATTATTTATCTTCATTTGTAAAATTAGGGTGGCTTAGATAAATGAGTAACCTACCTGTAAAGAAGGTAAGCAGAGCAGAGATTTATGGCTGCAGGAGACCTGGTCCCAGTTGGGGATCATTTCTGATCCGTAAACCCACCAAATACCTTGTGGCCTCAGGATAAAGACCCACAAACACCCAGAGAAAGTGTTGCCAGTGGCTGAGAACCGAGAGACTCAATCCCTGATTGAACCTTGGAAAATGAACCATCCCCTGATCTGATAACCCAGAAACAGGATTATAGTCTACTGCTGTCTTTCACCATCACATCCTTTTTTTGGGAAATGGTGAAAAAATATGAAAGAACTCTGAAAGCAAAGTCACAAGACAAAAGCTGGCCCCATTTTTCCTAAAGACAAATGGGCAAAACCCTTGCAAGACGGTAGAAAGTTCATGCTGAGTTACAGGAAATACTGTACGTGTTAGAGTCTGCTCAGCCCATGACACACCCTTTGTCTGAGAACTGCACCCCTATTTGGGGTTCTGCACCCAATTACCACATGTGGCAAGGGGGTTTCCCCCACACCACTAAGCAACTCAGTTCTGACACCATCTCCCTGGAGGTGGGCTCAGTCCCACAAGACTGCGCCTACTTCAGGTGCCAGTCACAGTCCTGGTTGTCATCTGTGCTTCTACCACCTGGCTGTAAATCAGAGGTTCCCACAACCCCACCTTTGGGTTTGGTTAATGTGCTAGGGCAGCTCCCATGACTCAGAAACCTGTTTACTCACTAGGCTGTTGGTTTATAACAAAGGATATTAGAGAACATCAATCAAAAGCCAGATGAAGAAAATATATAGGGCGAGGTCTCCCACAAAGGAACCCTTGTCCTTTTGGAGTTTGGGGCCCAGCACAGTGGCACATAAAGCATTCTGGTTCCCCAACCTGAATGCTCTCCAAACCCTCCCTTGTGGGTTTTTATAGAGACTTCATTACACATGGCCATTGGTGACTAATTCAACCTCCAGTCCCTCTTCCTTCCCCAGAGGTCAAGGTGGTGGGACTGAAATTCCCAACCCTCTAATCACATGATTGTTTCCCCAGCAACCAGTCCACATCTTTAGGTACAATCCAAAAGTCACCTCATCAACATAAGGAGACATCCTTGTGGCCCTCATCATTTAGGAAATCACACGGGTTTTAGGAGAAACCAGGACCAAGACCAAATCTTTCCTGTTCTAAAATCACATCATCACAAACCCCCTTCGGCCACATTTGTACAAAACCTTCTTGGCCATGACTGATTTAGCTCAAGTATGAACAATTAACTAGCCAAGCTCCTATGTCACCCATTTCTTCCTTACCCTCCCCCATCAAAACCCAACAAAATCCAAACCCTGCTCACAATGCAGTACCTGCTGTGGACCGACTGGAATCCTGGTGCAGTAATTTAGCTTCTTCCCCTATCCAAATTCCCCAAACAAGGGAAAAATGGCACAAGAAAACTCATTTAAAACAGAAATCCTGGTTATACCCTTAACCTGAAGGGACCCAGGGTCCCTCTTCACCCACCTCCCTTAGGCCCACCCTCCCTGCAGACTTCTGGGTGTACCTGAGATATAAATGGTGCCACCATTGCTCCAATGCGACACAGGGAGCCGCTGGTCCCCATCCCCAAAGCGCGCATCGTGGTGGGGTAGACCTGGAGGGCGGGGCACAGAGCATCAGGTCAGGCCCTTCCTTCTCATCTGCCTTTCCCTCCCCAGATCAGGCTTTGGTATATGCAGGGGAGGGCAAAAGCGGGGAAATTAGCACCCATTGTTACCTAAAACATACATCATAGGTAAGGACAGGAATATAATAATACAAATAATACAAATTAATAATAATAAAAGAAACTTTAACATATTCACAACTATAAATCTACTTTTGCCCACTCCTGTATATTAAACCCCAAATATTCTATAAGGATATAGAATAGAAGACATTCATTTTCTCAAGTACACAACTTTGAATTTTTAAACCATAACTATCACAAAAAGAACAAACACTTAGAGCCTGGGGAGGGGGTGGGAGCAGGGTGGAGGGGGGTCAATGGGGGTTAAAAAAAAAGGGGGGGGACATCTTTAATACTTCCAACAATGAAGATAAATTTAAAAATAAAAACAAAAAATAAAAAGAGAACAAACACTTAGAGCCTGGGGAGGGTATGGGAGCAGGGTGGAGAAGGTCAATGGGGGTTAAAAAAAAAAAAATGGGGGGGGACATCTTTAATACTTTCAACAATAAAGATAAATTTAAACACAAAAAATAAAATAAAAAAAGAACAAACACTTAGAAATTATCCTTTAAGTGAGCAAATTCCAAACTATGTGCTTAACTGAATATGCAACATTTAATTTTAGAAAAGCAAGCTCTGGAATCAGATTTCCACTGGAGAGCTATAAATGCATAAAGGTGGTTCTAGAGAAAGAAAATATTCCCCAAATAATGCTTCAAAGAAACCTTAAATAGCGCCAGATACACGCGGCACCCCTCACCCTGTTCCCTGCTTGCTGCAACTTTCTAACATTTATAGTAAACACTCAATCTGTGCTCCATTGATTCAGAATTCTTACAGCAACTGGCATAAGTAAGCAAATGTTATTTAACAAATGAGATTAGAGGGGTGATATATGAAAGTGGTTTTTTGAAACTCTGGAGAATTTTCTCTCAATACATACACCACCAAAAAACCAGCTTTTGTCATTTTACTAAAACAAAGCACGCAGCCCCTTTCCTAGGCCACATTTTGATAGCCACGGTCTGTCAAGTGCAAAAGCGACATGCTATCCTGCCAGGCGGGCGGCCACTGGGCCACTGCTGGTTTATAGAAGGGGGGGGGGCCTCCGCCGGTAGCTTGCTCTCTCTAGTAAATGAGGCTGTGACCGCACCAGGGAACAATGGATTCAGCTCCATGGTGGTGGTCTTTTCTCTATATAAGATTAACAAAGTCTTTTGTTCATATTTTGACAATTTAGGGAGATGGAATAGGTGATTTTTAAAATATGTATCAGAAAAAAATACAACCTTTAAATGAAGAAATTCCAAAGTGTTAAATTGAGTATTTCGAATATAGCTTTAGAAGTATAGCATATTACACACCAATTCCTAGGCCCATAAATTCACAAAATAATTTTAGAAACTGTTGTTAATGGAATTAAAAGAAGTGTTACATATATGTCAAATATGTCAATTTCCTATTTTTACCTGGGCGGGGAGACTATTTCTCTGTGGTTTAATGTTTTGACATGTCACGTCTGTAACCTGAGGAGCCTTCTCCATTTCCAGAAATGGAAACAAAGGCAGCTCTATCGGTCCCCACAGCATTTATTTCTCCAGCTCAATGAATGACAGGAGCATTTAAATACTAAGCTTCCTCTACAGAAACTGTTCATTTCTCAGGATATTAGTTCTTTAGAGTGAGGGTTAATGAGAAGAGCCTCTGGCTCCCTGGGGCCATGCCTTGCATGTAGTAGATGTATCAATTCAATAAATTAGGAAAGAATAAACTATTCCATTTCAATGTAAGCTACATGCAGCAAATAACGATGAAGGGGGTGTGATCTTTCAAAGGAATAAAGGTGAAAAATACATTCTAATTTCAAAAGAGAGAAATCGGGACTTTTACATGTTAACAGTAATGGGCCCTGTTTCTTCTGGAAGCACAGTGCTATGACGATGAATTGGTTTTTATATTTTTTTATATGAACGCTGCTTAGAAAGAAAGGGAGAAGGTCCTATCTTCTTAGACAGTGGCTTTCACTAGACTCAGAGGGGCAGGGGAATCTCCCAACCACATCAACCTTCTGGCATTATTCTGATGGCATGTTTTTAGAAAATCATCAGAAGTCAACAGAAGCCAGGGATGTGTTATCTATGGACGGACGCCCTCTCTAAGTAGCAAGTCTTACACCCCCTGATGGAACCAACCCCTTCCCCACACTAACCTCAGCAGTGTAAATGTAGATGGTGTTGAAGTTGGCTGCCACCAAAGCCCTCAGCACGAAGAGAAAGCCAATGAGGCCGGCACTGGGGGACAGGAAGCGAGAGTTTACCAAGGGCGCGCGGAGGCCTTCCGTGGCCCCCACCCGCAGACAGCCAGCCGCTTCTCAGCTGCCTCGCTGTGCGGTCCTGAAGCAAAGGCCTCATCAGACCTTCAGTCCTACGCCTGCCCTCTCCACTCCCCCGTGTGCCATTCCAGCCTGGCCCCACCGCCGAAAAAGGGTGCAGTTTGCAGGATGAGTGATTTATATTATAACCAAGGCCACTCTAGGGTCGAAAACTAAGAGTGAAATGAATTTTCACAACACAAGTATATTGTATTATAATTATATTATATATAATATTACATATCACTAAACTGTCTTCACTATGGTCAGGACAATTTGGTTACCAACTAGAGTCCCATTTCTCCAGGAAGCTTTGCATGAAGATCCTAAATATTTTGGTAGGTGAAGTGAGTACCCCACACTGATACCCATATCCTGTGATAGCTGAAGAGAGGCCAGGGATGTGGGAAGAGGGAAGTGCCAGGGTAGATGCCAGGCAAGATCATCCTAGACGACAAGCAGCCCATTCTCTACTCTCCTGGTGAAAGGGACTTGACCCTGAACCCCGATGAACACTGGGGGTTAGAAGACCCCATCCTAAAACCACCGCACAAAATTCAATTACTGTGAAACAACCAGAGAGAAAATACCTTGAGGTGCAAATATTGAGGAGCAGGAAGAATAACGCTGTGCAGCCCATGGTGATAGACAGGCTCAGCCGTCTGCCCAGGAAATTAATGCCCAAGATATTTAGAGGATTCACTGGAAAGCAAATGACAAAGACAATTTCTAGACCCTTGGAAGCAAGTGACATAGAGTCCTCCTTGTCATTTCAGAAAGAAATGACAAACCTCGTGTGTCTTCCGACCGAGACCCAGTCACACGGTCATCAACCTTTGACGTACTTTCCCGACGTGGGTCCAAGAATGACAAGCACTGGGGTATATAAAGGACATTTCATGCCCAGCATACCTGTCACGTAGATTTCCTACTGCTAGACCGATATTTCAAATATTTCATACTGTTTTTCATCAAATTCAAGGTGCCGTCGAATTTTATGCACCATTATTTTATGTCTACTAAAACAGAAACAGAACTGCAACTTAAAATCTAACACGCCACTGTAAGACACATCCCAGTTTCAGAGATGTTGAAGCGGGAAGGGAAAATGCATCTTAGAATCCATAAGGTTTAATCATTCAAAGCTGGGCCCCTCCAGACTTCCCCTCCCCACCCCAATCCACAAGGCCGCCGCCAGCAGGACTCAGGGAGCTGCTCAGGTCTGCCCGGCAGGAGCCAAGTCTGGGAAGGGTCACGCTCTGTCCTCTGGGGCTCTGAGTTGACTGTCCCCCACCCGAGACAGAGAAAGGAGACACACTTACGGGCAATTTCACCAACAGTGCTGATGATCATGGTCCTGTAGTCGGAGGGGGCAAACATGCGGCAGTAGCAGGGGCTCTGGCTCTCCTCGGAGACCCCCCCGCTCACCCCCACCTTGGGCTCCGAATCTGAGCCACAGACCAGGTCCCGCTCCAGCAGCTCGGCACTGGCCAGGATGACACCGTAGTAGGCGAAAGAGATGCCCAGCCTGGAAGTGACAAAAGATGGACATGAGGAAAGGCTGGTGCCGCCAAGAGCTGCAGGGAGAAGGGAGAGAGCTTCAGGTGGAAGGCAGATGGGGGGGGGGGGGGGGGGGAGAAAGCTGGGCTCACATATCGGGGGGACTGGAGGCCACACAGTGGGAAACCGATTTGCAAGAGCAGGAGGGGCCGGGTTAGGAGGACCCCACAGGCCAGGCGAAGGAGTTTGAAGCCCGGATTCATTTTCCGTCCCTGCTGTAACAAGTTAGCACAGACTTTGTGGCTTAAAACGTCACACGGTTCGTATCGCACAGTTCTGGAGGTGAAAGCTGGGTGGGGCTGGCGGACTCCTCTGCTCCGAGTCTCGGGCAGAAGGGAAGGTGTGGGCAGGGCCCCTGCCTCTCTGGGGGGACGGACCCATTCTCCAAGCTCACCCGGGTGGTGGGCAGAGCTGAGCCCCATGCGGCCGCAGAACGCACCTCGTTTCCTTGCTGGCTGGTCACCAGTGTCCTCAGCTTCTACCTGCTTCCCTCGGTCCTTGTCTTCAAAGCCAGCAGCCCAGGGACAAGTCCCTCTCACGCTCTGAGGTCCTCACCTTTTCTCCCTCCCAGCTCTCTGATCCCAGCTGGAGCCGTTTCTCTACTTTTAAGGACTCAAGTGATTCAATGGGGCCCACCTGCCGAATCCAGGACCATCTCCCTATGTTAAGGCCCCTGGTCCTAATTACATCTACGCAGTCCCTTCACATTAGCATCTAATTAGCGTTTGGTGGAGTCACCAGGAGTTGGGGTCATCCTGGGGTCACTTTAGAATCCTGCCTCTCCCAAAGGGCCTTTAGCAGGCCAGGAGAGCCACGGAAGGCTTTTGTATTTGCTTTCTATTTTATTCCCATCTTTTAATAGATGACTTTGATGAGATAGAAAAATAACATCCAGAAAAGTTCATATATCAAAGTCAAGAAAAAAAATATCAGCCTCCCCAGAACCCCCTTGTGTCCTTCTGTTTTGCAGAAATGGCTGTAGAAGCCATATGGGGACGATCAGGGGAAATCACATATGTTCTGAGTATTGGATGATATTAAGGTGATGGTTCTTGTCAGTGTGATCAGAGGACTGGAGTCATCTAAGAAAATGTCCTCAAGTAGTCGAGACTCTTAATGAAGTATCTGGGGATGAAATGTCAGAAGCCTGGGGTTTGCTCGAAAATACTTCAGCACAGGGAAAATGTAGCTGAATATCCATGACCGTCAGATCTGGGTGAGGAGCGAACCCGAGTTCGTCACACATCCTCTCTACCTACATGTGCATTTGGAAATTTTCCTAACGAGATATTTAAAAAGAAAACAAGCAAAATGCCCCCCCTTGTTATTAAAGTAGCTTTGATTTGTTCAATTCCCAAATATTAACGGTATTTTAAAAATTAAAAAGCCTGAAGGGGAGACATACCAACATATTAATAATGATTATATTTGAAGAAGGCAGATGGACCACCACTTTCCTGAACTCAAACACTAAAGATGAGTTTGGCCTATTTTCTCTCTTTATATAAATGGAATCACATAATGTATATTTTGTGTGTCTGGCTCCCTTCGCTCATTATTACCTTTATAAGATTCAGCTATGTCAAGTGTCGACTACTAGTTTTCTCATCTCATTTATTGTATAGTATTCCATTTTATGACTGGAACACAATTTATCAATTATACTGTTGATGGACATTTGGGTTGTTTGTAGTTTGGGGCTGTTACAAATAAAGTAATGCTATGGACGTTCATGTAAATGTCTTTTGGTAAATGTATGTATGCATTTCTGTTGGGTAGAAGCCCAGGAGCAGAATTGCATATTTTCAACTGTCATAGATATCTCCCAACAGTTTTCCAAAGTGGCTGAACTAACTTGAATTCTGATCAGCAGTGTATGTAACAGTTCCAGTTACTCTACACCCTTCCCAACACTTGGTACAGTCAGTCTTTAATTTTAACCCTTTAGGTGGACTTGTAATGGTGAACCAGACCTCAGAGGGTTAGAAAGTGAGCTCCTACGTTCAGATGAAAAATAAAAAACTGTTTGTAGACAATTAGGATTCTTTTCTTTCTCTCCTTTTTAAAAAATTGTTATTTTACATATTTCTTTGGTTAGTGGTGTTAGTAGAAAGATAAGAGGTTGCTGGGGTGTTTTTCTCCCCACTAGCATTCAGACTGGATTTACTTTAGTAGGCTTTCTCCAGATGCTTCTTTCTTTAAAACTCATTTTGAAATAACTGCATTCTTCTTTTTCTGAAATAACTACATTCTTACCATATGACCCAGATCTGTAATGTGGTCCGTAAATATTTAGCATCCAATAGGTCTGCAAACCTTCCTCTTTTTTCCTGGGGTAATGAAAAGAGGGAGACAAAAATAGATTTAGTGGGTTAAGGCCAAACAAAGATGTCTCTAATATTTTAGAGATTAAATATTAATAAAATATCAAAAAATGAGGACAATATAGGATGTGGGGAGGAGAGATAACCACTGTGCTGAGTACACCCCACCCAAACCCATGATCCTTTTTAACACATTCATCCCAGCCAGTCATGGGCAAGTACCCAAAGTCATTGAATTTGTGATTCTAACCCTTTCACTCGCCCTCTGCTCACGGGTGCCGGCGAGGGTGTGGTGGAGAACAGGAAGATACATGAAAACCACTGTAAAACTCATGGGAGATTCTTTTCATAAGAATATTAAAATGAAAAACCTAACATTTAAAAAGAGTGTGAGGCTTTTGTAAGGAAAAAAAAAGTCATAAACTTGAAAAGAAGACAGAACACCCAATTTCTTTTTGTGTCTTTAGGGTAATTAGCAAAAGTTCTTATCCACAGTCAGTACCTAGTAAATACTTTTGGATAAAAATAAGTAAGGCTGGAGCTCTGGCCGGGTAGCTCAGTTGGTTAGAGCGTAATCCTGATACGCCAAGGTTGTGGTTTCGATCTCCAGTCCGGGCACATGCAAGAAGCAACCAGTGAGTGCCTAAGTGGAACAACAAATTGATATTGCTCTCTCTCTCTCTCTCCTCCCTCCCCCCTCTCTAAAATCAATAAATAAAAATTACCAAAAAAATAAATAAAGGATGAGTTCTATATTATTGACAGTAATGGATTTTATGTAAAGTTAGGAAAGCTTTGGGGGTTCTCAGCTGAAAACCATTAACTCCTCTCTCACAAATAGACCTGAGATCACAGGACCCCTTAAGAGAGACGAGTGTGGTCTGGGAGCCCAGGGTTTTGTTCTCACAGAGAGAGCTTGAAGGAATTTAGAGGCCTTTTGCTCCAGGAACCTGGAGGTCATTGTGGGTGGACTGAAGCAACTGACACTTCACTTTCACCAGCTTTGCATATTGGGGCCCTGGTTACTCATCAATGGAAACCTCTGATGGAGTCCTAACCTCCCACTGTCTAACACAGAATATGTGGCCCAGAGAGGTTAAGTAACTTGCCCAAGGTCACACAGCTGTTTGAAGGCAGAGCCAGCCAGGAGTCCAGGTCCACAGAGCACCAGTCCTGGGTACTGGCCATCTAACTCTCTGCTATGTCCCCTTAGGTTTAGAGGTGACTATGGTCCCTCACCTCCCTAAGTTCACTGGAGATGCAGAAAGCTGAATCTGTAGTGAATCCCAATTAATCATACATTTTATCCTAATAAGTTATTTGGTGCTGAACCTTTGGGTACAGTCCAAATGGGTGGACTCATTTACCTCTTCCATGGTGTGGCCCTTCCTCAAACAGTCCCCGAGGCCTTTCATCTCAAAGCTGCAGAGGCTCCACTGCCCACAGCATCCTGCCCAGGCTCCTCTGCGTGGCTTCCGACGGCAGCAGAGTGGCCAAACCCACTGCACATCCCTGCCCCTGGTCTCAGCTGCCTCTGGCCGCCTCCTCCCTCCCCTTTCCTTGCTCAGTTTGTGCCTCACGTCTGCCCGAAAGCGGCCTGCGCGCCTCACGGTCTCCACCGCCTGCACGGCCGCCTGCTTCTCGGCGTCTGGCCTCTGCTGGGATCCATTCTTTCCCAGGTGAGTCTGTCTGTCTAACCAGGCTGCAAAAGGCTGCAAAACGCAGGGTCTCCTGCTTGCACGCCTGTAGCCACAGAGCCTCGCCACAGATGACTGCGGACAAGATCATTTAAGGGGCATGCAGGGCGGGCTGCAAGCTGGAGGCGACAGAGGCAGGCAGAAGGAAGGGAGAGGAGGAAGAAAGGGTATCAGGGGGTTGGGGGGATGGCCGGCTGTTACGGGAACTGTCTCCCCAAAATGCACAGGTTGAAGTTGTGGCCTCCAGCATGTGACTGTATTTAAGTTAGAATGAGGTCATTTGGGTGGACCGTATCCAATATGCCTGATGTTTCTACAAAAAGAGATTAGGACACAGACAGACAGACAGCGGGCAGATGAAGTGAAGATACGAGGAGACGGCCATGCACAAGCCGAGGAGAGGGGCCTCAGGAGAAGCCAACTCTGCGACACCTGGAGCTTAGACTCCTGGCCTCCAGGACCCTGAGAAAGCACCTCTCCGTGGTTTGAGCCCCTCTGTCTATGGGAAGGGAGAGGAGCGAACTGGGCCTCGGAGCTCTTCAGTCCTGGGGCGACCACTCCGCCCCACTTCGGAAGCCCACCCCGAAAGTGGTTGCAGTTGGGGCCTTGTGGTCACACAGCTGTCGTGGTTTTGAGTGAATTGCCCCTGCCAAGTATTTTTCACTTTGCCGCCAATTACTTTTTATACTATTGACAATCAAAATTTCATAGCCACCTCACCATCGTGTGCCAGTCTCTACCAAGCAGATTAGCTCCCTTCATTTAATCACAGTTGCCTGGCAACTAATTAGTCTTCCCACCACGCTTTGGGTCACGAGATGCGATGGTCAGTATCTTGGTGGGAAGGCAGGAGACAGCTGACACTGCCTTGTCGTAGCTTCCTGTCCTCTGAACCACGAGAGCTTATTTCCAAAATTCAGAAAATAAATGAGAAGAACAGAATCATCCTTAACCCTTTAGAAGAAAGCTTGGGTTTGTTGTTTCACAGTTAGGTTTTGAGGCACCTGTAATAAATTAGCAGTAACACTCCACAAAGAAAAATGAGAAGACCTTACCAAAATGCAATTGTGAGTGTGGTTTGGAGGGGGGGATCTTTAATCCTCACAGTTTTTGCATTATTTATGAGCACACACTGTCTCACAGTAAAGTGTTCAGCAGCAGGCCAGGGGACAGGGAAATTACAGTGCTTTTGTCATCAATGATGTCCTGGGAAACCAATCGGACTGGCCCACCTCTCTCTCACTTGAGCGTAGGACACGTCAGAACTGCACATCTGGACAGCACCTGACCTTCTGTGGCCACGTGATCCCCAATATACTAAGATCTTGGTGGAGGGGGGTTCAAAGAGCTGTTGCTGCTCTGGATCCCCTCCCCCATTAGATACAGAGCAAAATCTGGGTAAAGAATAGGATCCTCAACAACCTGGTGCAGCCACCATGGAAAACAGACCGGGGGTTCCTCAAAACATTAAAAATAAAACTACCATATGACTCAGCAATCCCACTTCTGGGAATATATTCAAAGGAAATAAAGACTGGATCTGAAAAAGATATCCGCACTCCCATGTTCATTGCCGCACTACTCGCAATAACATATATATAAAACAATGGGATATTATCCAACCATGAGAAAGAAGGAAAACCTGCCATTCGTGACAACATAGATGGACCTCGAGGGCAATTATGTTAAGTGAAATAAGTCAGACAAAGACTATATGATCTCACTTAAATATGGAATTTTTAAAAAACCCAAACCTGTAGAAACAGAGAGTAGAATGGTGGTTACCAGGGGCTGGGGAGTGAAGGAAATAAAGAGATGTCAGTCAAAGCGCACAAACTTCCAGCTAGAAGGTGCGTAAGTTCTGGGATTTAATATACAGCATGGTGACCATAGTTAACAATGCTCTGTCACGTCCTTGAAAGCTGCTAGGACAGTATGTGGCCCGAGAGCAGGGCTGAACGCTGAGGCACAGCTGAGTCCGGGAGCTTGTGGGGCCTCGCACAGCCCCAGGCGTGCCCGGTCCTCATGTGTTAAAGACGCTTCTTGCTGTTCCCCGGAGAAATGTTTTCTTCAACAGGTTTGCAAGGAATTCTATTAACACGGTGCCACTCAGCAAGCAAGAAACTGGCATGTACTACTGACGGGGGTTACGAAGCTGGGAAAAATATCTCAGAGGACAACTGCAAAAATAAAAGAGCCCCGCGCACTTTTTTTACCAGATAGAAAAGTAATAATTTTTAAAACTCCATTTAAAAAGTCATTTTTGAAAACATAAAGGAGATAGGAATAAATTTTATAAAAGATGTGCCAGATTTATATAAATAGCTATAAAATCCAGCTGAGGAATATGAAAAGGCCTGACTAAGCAGGAAAATATACTTGTATCTGACCAGGAATATTCAATATTATAATATAAATACTCAGTAGTCTCTCTGTATTAACCCATAACTTCAACACAGTCCCAATTAAACTCTCACAGGGTTTTTTTTTTGGTGGGGAGGGTGGGGAGATCTTGAAAAAGTGACTTCAAAGTTGGTCTAGAAAAACAGGACTCAGAAAAATCGCTTGGGAAATTCTGAAAAAGAACTTTGACAGGGGTACCCGCCCTGGACATGAAGAATGTACTGCAACATCTTGTAATTAAACCATGACATACTGGACTAACAATTAACCTGTGTCCTTTCCCCAACAATATAAAATGCCTTGTTTGGTATATAATAAGCCCCCATATATATTTGAATCTACAAATGTATCATTAGAACACAACACACCTGGCTGGTGTGGCTCAGTTGGTTCCATGGACCGAAAGGTCACAGGTTCAATCCCCAGTCAGCGCACATACTCAGTCTGTGGGTTCAATTCCCAGTCAGGGCACGAATAGGAGGCAACTGACCGGTGTTTCTCTCTCATATGGATGTTTCTCTCTCTCTCTCTGTCTCTTTCTCTCTCTCTTTCCCTCCTCCCTCCCTCCCTCTCTCCCTCTCCCTCTCCCTTCCTTTCTCTCTAGAATCAATGAAAAACATATCCTTGGGTAAGGATTCTTTTAAAAAAATAAAAATAGATTCAAATATATAAGGGAGGGATTATTCAATAAAAACACATGAGTGCAACTGGTGAGCCAGGTGGATGTGACAAAGCAGATCTGATCTATGTTTCTTATACCAGGTAAACCGGACAGATCAATATTATCTAATTAAGTATGAAACCAAATTAACCCAATAGAGAGGAGAGGGATACATGAATGTTGCTGTAAAAAATAAATTAGACACCAATAAAAAAAGACAATAGTAAAAACATTAATAAATCTAAATACAGCCTTAAAAATAACATCTAAGTTAGGGAAACTTATGAACAAAGTGAAACTAAAATACCAGACAAAAGGGATTTGGATGAGACTGGGCGGATCAGAATTAGCATCTTTTAAGGTCCTGATATTGATCAGAAGGCAGATGAAATTACCAAATAACATTAGATATTCTAGGTATACTTTTTCAATAGTTAAGGGCTACCTGTATGATAAAAGAAACAGAGTACATAAATCCCAAGCCAGTAGAAGGAAATATGGAGGTGGGGAAAAGATAAAGAAAGCAGAAAAGGAAAGACACAGTTAAGAGAAAATTTAAAATAACAGAAGCAAATTCAAATACATCAGTGATCACCATAGATGTAAACGGATTGAACTCATTATTAACTGAGTAAAAAAAAAATTAAGCATCAGCTATACATTTACAAGAGATACATTTAAAGCACAGCAGTACAGAAGGTTATCATAAAGGGCTGGGAAAAGATACACCAGGAAAATATTAACCAAAGCCAGTGTGGATATGTGAATGTGAAAGAAAACAGAACCTGAGGCCCGAAGCAATATAGGGATAAAGAAATACTTCAGATAACAAGATTCGTCCACATACAGAATAAGCCAGTCATATACTAGGATGCAACAATAGAGCCTCAAAATATATGGAGGAAATACCTCGCCTATAAGTAGCAATGAACAAAGCCATCACCTTACTGGAAAACTGTTAAGCAGGCAAAATCTAGACCAAGTATCATATATTTATACGATACAACTAAATATAAATGTAAATATAAATATAAATAATATAAATGTAAATGCAAATGTAAATAATATAAATATAAATAATTAAATCCAATGAGAACACACATTTTCTTCTGTTAGGGACAGGAAAAACATGTATTGTATTTATTTTTGTATCCCAAGAGCTAGATAATGCATGTCACATAACAGGCTTTCATAAATATTTGTAGATAAGTGAATACAGGCAGGTCAGCCATATCTTCCCCACATCCCTAGTGCACTAAGTCTTGGTTCTACCCCAACCCATCCCCATCCCCAAGGTGGGTGTTATCTCTCTGCCTGAGTAATACACAGTCAGTAGATTAATACCTATTAATACCAACTCTTCAAATAGTGCCTCGGGATTTTTTTCTTTTTTTTAAATTTAATTTAAGAACATAATCTTTTTAAGGACACTCTGAACATTAATAAAAAGTCACTAGGTAGGGGACAAAAGGAAAGTCTCAATAAATCCCAAATAACTGAAGACATCTTCTGACCAAAAAAATGCAATTAAATTAAAAACAAAGAAAATAAAGATTATTAACAGATAACTCATTTGTTAAAGAGAAGCTGGTAACAGTTACAAAATAGAAATAAAAATAAAATCACTCTGTAAGAAAACTTGCTGAATGCAGCTTAATGATTTATTAAAATAAGAAAGACTGGAAATAAATAAACTAAGTACTGGTCTCAAGAACCAGAGGTTAGGAGAACACACAAGCCAAGGAAGAAAACACAATGAGGAGAAGTTGATAAGACCACCAAAAAAATCAATAAAGAGAACACAACTGAAAAACAATCTTGTTCTTTGAGGTTTAATGAAACAGACAAACCTCCACTAAGACAGACCAAGAAAAACGAGAAAGGCACAAAGAAATGATATTTAAAAATGAAAAAACAAATCTCACACAGATTTCTCACAAGACACTAGGAACAATTTCTATCAATTTGAAAACCTAGATGAGTCAGACAATTTTTAAAATACATGTATTACCCAAATTGACTCAATTAAAAGTGTTAAACATAAGTAGACTCTAACCCTTACGTAAATTTAAAATGGTTTTAAAAACTCCTTCTAACACCCCCTAATTTCCCCCACCACTCACCTCAAAATAAATATTAGGCGTAAACTGCTTTATAGGCGAGTTTTAGTAAACACTCAAAGAGGTTCATTCCTCTCTTGCAGATACTATTGTTGAGACGTCGAGAGACAGGTGAGGAAGGCGGGACAGGTAAGGAAAGTGACTTTGGTCAACTCCTCCAGGGGCCTGTGACTGAGCCGCCTGCAGGTGGGTGAAGCGGGTGTCTGGGCTGGTGTGTGAAATGAAAGCAGATTTCCCTGAGAGCCCTGGAACCATGAGATTTTTAAATGCCAAATTTTGTTTTTTAAAAATCATTTAATGAGGTTTATAACTTTGATGTCAAAATAAGACAAGACCAGTATAAGAAAATTAAATTAGAAAACAATCTCTCACCTATAAACAATGATGCCAATCCTGTGACTAGCTGGGCAAGGTGGGGTTATGCCCATTTTATTGATGAGGAAAGTGAAGGTAGGTAACTGACTAGGCTCCCTAGGCCATCCAGGGGCAAAACTAGAGAGCTAAGGCC
Source organism: Miniopterus schreibersii (assembly GCF_964146895.1). Lineage (NCBI taxonomy): Eukaryota > Metazoa > Chordata > Mammalia > Chiroptera > Miniopteridae > Miniopterus > Miniopterus schreibersii. The sequence goes on along the minus strand of NC_138118.1, from coordinate 9,443,662 downwards.
CCTTCCCTCTAGCCGTCCACGACGAAGGGGATTTCTGGTGGCCCCCACCGCGGGTGAAGCCCGCCCTCTGGGCACTCACCAGGATGGGCTCCACCAGCTGTCCCTCGGGCATGTCGGAACGGTTCATCCTGGCGATGTGTTGCAGCGTAGCCAGGGCAGCCTGCGTGTTCCCCGTGGAGACATTGAAGCGAGCAGATTCAGGAATGAACTGGGCACCGGTGACAAAGAACATCGGAGTTGCAGCTGCTATGAACCCCAGGGGCACGGCTCATGCTGGCTCAACATACTTGTTAATACAACGAAATTCTTACATCCAGTTAGTAAATATTCACTCCCCGAGGCTCCCAGTGCCCCTCCACTGCTCTGTCACCCAGTCCTTTGCAGGACTCCCAGGATGTCCCCACAAGGCAACTGCCTGAAGGGTGACCATGGGCAGGCGCCTCCAGCGCCCACAGGGTGGAGGAATCAGCCCTGACTGTCGAGGCCCTTACCCCGCTGATTGCTGTGTATTTTGACACCACACTGGGCACAGTAGAGGCCTCCACCGAAGCTGGGACCTGGACAATCAACTTGGCCTGCGCCCTGCCACTCGTGCCTCATACCCAGTCTAGGCCCATTGGTCCTTCCTCCGAAAAGCATCTCCCCCAGCAGCACCCCCCCCCCATTCCCACGGCCAGTGGGCAATGAGGTCCTCCTCGTCTCGCACTGGGATTATCCTGGTACTTTAACTGCTTTTCTGCCCTCTCCTGCCCAGGCTCCAGCCAGCCCTGTGCCAGCTTCCCAGCACGTAGCCCTCCTCACGCCTCCAGCGCCCCTGGCCTGTGAGGCCCTTCCTGATCTGGGCATAGGCCGGTCTTCCAGGCCTCCCCCCAGCACCCTCCCCCCAGCCACCTGCTCTCCCCCCCCTCCCCCTCGGCCAAATTCTGCACATTCACACCTCGGACAGGCCTTGCACATGAGCCGCCAAAATGCCCTTTCCACACAGGCTGATTGAGATGGATACTTAAATAAAGGAAAGAGGCGGGTGTGGGGCCAGCTGGAGGGCAGGAGGAGGGGGCCCCCCGGGAGCTCCCTCACCTTGAAGGCCAAGATGAGGACGATGCCGGGAATGGAGGCGATGCGGATGAGCCAGCGCCACCCGATGGTGGGGATGACCACAGAGGCCAGGCCTATGATGAGCAGGGAGCCTGCCAGCCAGAAAACCTGGGGCAAGAGCGCAAGGTGAAATCCCTCCTTCCCCGACGGGCTCCACTCTTCTCTCGGGAGCTGCCCCCTCCTGCATTTCACGGCCGGAGAGGGTGAGATGGGAGGAGGGTCTTTGACTGAGGAGCCGGGGTTCAGGTTCTACTCAGGACCTGGATGAATGCAGAAGTGACTTCACTTCTCCACGGCTTCGTTTGCTTGTCTGTGAGCAGGAGTCTCAGCTAGACAGACGGTCAGTGTCACCAAAGTTTTACAAATCTGGGACCCCAGACATTGAGGTTTTCTTCCCCTTGAATAACTAATTCTCTGATTCATAACTCAAGGTACAAAGGAAAACACTGTGAAGAGATTTTCTTCTCCTACCTTCCTGCCATCCAGTTTCTCTTCTCAGAAGGCATCAGCACTCAGTTCCCTACAACCTTCTAAAGCTGTTCTAAACATATCCAAGCCAATAAGAGTATAGTATTATGTGTTTCTCTTTGTTCACAAATAGTATAAATAATGCCTGCACTTTGCTTTTCACACTAAAAATATAGCATGGAGATCATTTCATATCAATAAATAGCATGGCAGCCCGTTCTGACCAGACCCCATTTGTTGGAATTAGGATAATTCTGAGTGTTCGGCCTCAACATAATTTCCCATCCGGAAGACAGAGTATAAATGACGACTCCATTCCACCCCACAGAGATGGGGAGAAGATGATACCATAAAAGACCCTTTGGGGGACTACTTAGGGGTGACTACTTCATCGCCAAGGAATTCTGTTACAAAAAAACAAATAAGATTATTTCAGGCAGTGATAAGCTCAAAAAAAAGAGTAATGTGATGGCGAGGGACTTGAGTGATCAGGGAGGACCTTTCTGAAGAGGACACAGATTTCCTATCTGTAGCAAACCTTTGCAGTAGACCAGGTGACAGGCGATGGGCATTGAACAGGATTTTAGTTGTGAAATGGCCAAAAAAAATTAACTTATGGATATGGCACACATTTTGGAGGTCAAGGGGACAGGACTGATGGACACTGTGGTTGAGGGTCCAGTGATAGGGGATGAATCTGTAGGACTTGGTGAGTCACTGACCGGGAGTGAGGGAAAGGGAGGGGTACAGGGAGGTTCTTGAGTTTGTGGCTCAGGTCACTGAAGGGACAGCATTTGCTATCAGCTGGAAGTAAGCAAGAGTCTTCAGAGGAAGATGAAGAGGTTAGTTCTATGAATGTGTGTTTGAGGAACCTGTAGGATGCTCAAGTCGCCATCGAGTAATTGGCCACCGGGGTCTGAAGTTCAAGGAGGTGCTCTTGGTGGTGGATAAAGATGTTGGGGGTCATACGCACATAGGTGGCTAAAGACATTGGAGTAAATTAGCTGACCCAAAGAGACCTGGAAAATAAGACGAGCAAGGAGAACACAGGACCAGGAAGCACGCTGAGGAGTGAGTGGCAGGTGCGAGAGAAAACGTCCACAGGTGACCTTGAGGGGACTGTACCAATTACATAACGTTAGACGTGAAATCCAGCCCCTAAGCAGTAAAACTGTGTGTGTCCATCTCAACAAAGATCAGAGGAAGAACTCTGGGGGGAAGGCAAAGAGCTATTCAGTGTTTGTTAGGCTCTAATTTGCTGTTGTTGTTGCCTAAATTTAGTGTCAGAAAAATTAAAAATAAACTTAAAAGCAGTATCCAACTACTTTATGTGTTGTCAAATATATAATGCGTCAGCGGGAAGGGTCGTCTCTTTCCTGGGACCTCTGAAAGGTCAGCGCTTTTGGACAACGATGGCATCAAAGACGGTTCAAGGGCACCTAGATTGACGCAGCTTCTGGATGCAAAACCTCTCAGCAGTGACCAGCAGGGCCGGAGGGGGGCTTCAGAGCTTCCTAATCTCACCGGGACAAATGGCTCATCAGGGAGGTGGCCGTATGACATGTTCCCATGGGCACGGGTCAGTTACAGATTTGCAGACACACTGGTATCCCTGGGAGGAGAGACACCCTAAAAGGGGTGGGGGCTGTGTCCCGCCATAGAAGATGTCATCCCAGAGGCCTCCCTGGGCTTCTCTCGTCCCAATGAGATCGGCACTGCAGTGTTTCCTGGTTATGGAGGGAGGGGTGCTGTTTTCTTTTTTTTCCCACACTAATGATATTTTTTATTTTTTTTTATTTTTATTTTTTAAATTTAATTTTATTTTTTTTAAGGGGTGCTGTTTTCTACGTGCTCTGCTGGGTGATACACAACTAGACCTGGCTCAGAAAACCCTGGAAGCTCTGCTGTCAAGCTTTCCTAATGCTCTCTGGTTGGGACCGAGCAATAGGCAAAGTGCTATTCAAAGACCAACCAACCAGCCAGAAGGAAAATCGTGCGCCTCCTGTCCCCTAGGGTCAGAAGACTGGATAGGGTTCCTGTGTTACCTTACCTGGGACAAGGGGAGCATGTAGCCTCGATATTTCGTAGGTAAAAATTCAGTCTTTATGATCAGCCTAAACAGAGAGAGGAGAAAAATTAATTTTGTTTTTAGAAAACCAAATAACTTCTTTCAACAATCATACTTTTTCTTGTCACAGAGATAAAGAATCAGAAATCGTGGCCATTCATCGTTGTGAAATGGTAAGAAAGACGCCTGCTGTTCTCTGCCCTGGTTCCCGCTAGTGTTTGGGCTTTGGCTCCAGTTTCCTGACACGAGCTCCTAAGACCCTTGAAATTTCCCAGGTGATGGTGATGCCAGGCGGCACCCGGGGGGCCAAAGGGAGGCCTCAGCCTGAGCCAGGGCCTTGTACTGAGCGAGATGGAATTCAAGAGTGTGACAAAGACCTAGCAAAGCACAGGAAGTTTATCAAAGCGACAGCACGCACTCGAGAAGTGAGAGCAGGCGACCTCGGAGAAAGAGATGCGCGGGGGTGTCTGGGTGGCAGGGTTTTATTAAACATGGGCAAGGGTGGGGGACAGGGTGGTCCTCTGCTCTGACGCTGGTGGGGTGACTGTCTACACGGCTCGTCTTTGTCTCTCCTCTCCAGATGGCGATTTCTTTTTGGTCCTTCCAATTCCAGGACATTGGGGAGGGGGAGAGGGAAACAGGTGGTCAGTGAAGGTCGCGTCTGTGACCTTCCTTGGCTCCCTGTCCTAACTTTCCTGCCTCAGTAGGACCATCTTCTGTTCTAATGAGGTAACTCTCGGTGGGCTCCTCGGTGGGGGCTGGTCACTAGAAAGGCTAAGCCATGATGAGGAAGGTGGCACGCCCAGGCCCACCCCGTCCCTCCAGAAAAGGAGAGGGACTGGAAAACGAGTTAAGTGACACCTCCATAAAATCTCTAAAGTGTGGCCTTCAAAGACCTTCAGGTTGGTGAACGCATCCCAACTCCACAGGGACTCAGGAACCCCCTGGGCTCAGAACCCACCCTCCTGGGCCTCTCGCCCTGAGTGTATCTTCATCTGGCTGCTCATTTATATCCTTTGAAATATCTTTTGTAATAAATAATCCTCTTGCAATAGTAAGTGAACTGTTTTCCTTGGTTCTGGCAGCCACTTAGCAAATTCTCAAACCCGAGAGGGGGGTTTGTGGGAGCTTCCGATTTGTAGCCAAGTCAGACAGAGGTGGGTAAGCTGAGGACCTACTATGGGCAAGTGGTGTATGAAGTGTGTGGGGGGGGGGGCAGGCTTGTGGAACTGGACCTTTAACCTGTGGGACCTGCACGAACTCTAGCGAGGGTCAGAACTGAACTGAATTGTAGGACATCCAGCTGGTGCCAGAGACTTGGTGGTGGGGGGAAAACAATCCACACAGCTGGTGTCAGAAATATTGTCAGAAACAGTGAGTGCAGGCGTTGAAGGAAAACAGAAGAGAGTTTTTCCTGGACAATCATACATCAAAATATCATCGTGACAGCTGGAAAAAGGAATATACACGGAGCCACTTCGAAATGGAGTTGGAGCTGCCATCCCGGAGGGACCGCCCTGCGCATCTCACTCCACAATCCTCCTGAACGTGGAAACTGTGAAAACTGGGCCAAATGACCTTTGGACGGAGCCTGGGGCAGCGTTGCATCCAAACAACTGTTTGCAAAGATAACAGGAAGGCGGCAAATTAAAGTCCATCTTTATCTGCGCCCGTAGGAATTCCTCCGTGGCTTCTGGGGCCGCAGGAATCCTTCCTTCTAGGCAGTAACCATCCCCTTCTCTTTCTCATAAATGCTGCGGCCCTCACCTAACGGGAACTAGGATTTTCCCTTGGCTCAAATAAACATTTGTTGCCTGTTGCTGTGGCTTGTTATTTTCAGGTTAACAACAGCTAATATCCACATAGGAAGGCAAGGAGTAAACTTAAAAACTGCTCCTCTGTCTACTTTTTGATGCCCAATGCTATGGGATGCTTCTATTCCCAGCATTACTGGGAGTCAGCGTTGTTGGTTTCTGGTTCTCTCTTACTATTTGAGAGGTATGGGTCTATCTCTTTTGCCGAGAGAAATGTTGGACATATGTCTTCCCAAGTCTGAGTCTCTTTTCTAAAATGTACTTGGGAAATTAAAATACAACCAAGAGCAGGTAGTTCCCTCAACTAATAATGACAGTCAAAGCACAGGTTTCTAATTAAGTACGTATTAATTCTGTGAATGGAATAAATGAGCTCACATTCCAGCAGCCTTTGGTTGCAGTTATTAGCAAAGGTTTGGGGGTTTTAATGTAGGTATTTATTGGGCTACCCTCCGAGGGATGTTTTAAAATTCTTCTAACTTGACTCCTCCAGGCGCCAAAGAACAAGCGATGCTTAACCCACGCCCCAGGGAAGAACAGTTCCTTCCCTAAAGGTAACAATTAGGTGCTTTGAGGTCTCCTAATATATTCCAAGGGAACTTGTTCCAAAGCACCCAGGAGAGAAACCTGAGGGGCCCTGTTAATTTAAGGGAGGCTCCAAACTGCTGAAAATTTAGCATCAGCCCTCTCACATGCACACACAAGATACCGCTCACTCATCCAAGGGTATCTTTCAATACGGCACACCCTGCTGTGCAAATTCATTTGACACTCTCTTAAATTACAGGGCAATCACGCTTTTAAACGGCTATTCCTAAATGTCCCAGGTGCTTGTGGTCAAACTAAACTCTTCCAACAAATCCTCAAGGAATGAATAGGTTGTGTTTGGCTTGATGTTTTTGTTGCCAACCTCCTACGGCACTTTTTGTTTAGCATTTAGTCTAACAAAATAGTATTTATTTAAAAAATAATGAGCCCTGGCTGGTTGGAGCATCACCCCAAACTCCGAGGGATGGCAGGTTCAATCCCTGGTCAGGGAGCATGCGGGAGGCCACCACCTACCGATGTTTCTCCCTCACATTGATCTCTCTCTCTATCCTTTCCTCCCTCCCCTCCCTCCCATCTTTCCTCTCTGAAAAAAATCAATGGAAAGCATTTCCTCAGGTGAGGGAAAAATAATAATATAATGAGCAGCCTTAGGAACAAGAAAGCTGACACCCACTCAATCCAGCCGTCTGCTGGCCTATCGGTCATCGTTTTGATGAGCCAATAGCAACCAGAGAAATAAGCAACCATCATTTAAAAAAAATTGTTTTAAAAGCTCAAAACTAATTAGCACAGATGAAATCCATAGATGTACCACTTATTGACGCTATCAGTTACGCACAGCGTGTGTGCCAGGGCACGTGGGCGTATGTGCCCCTCCCTTGGGGTGAAGGCTTTACCCTTGGGAGTGGCCGGACACGCCGCAGCCCACCATCGCCCGCAGGAACACAAACCAGACGTAGGAGGGAGAGAAGGAGGTCAGCAAGGAGAAGTAGGCGCCCCACAGGAACGACAGGAACAGGATCTGAAGCAACAAAGAGGTTAGTAACGGGACCCGCCCCCAGGGAGCATGGGGGGACCTCACTGCCGAAGGCCATTCCCGTCCAGAGGTTTGCTTCTCCGGGGGGCTGGCCTGCAGCGAGCTCACTGACCCGCCCCCATCATCAAACAGCACGACCCCCAACTTTCTATTGTCCGAAAGCCCAGGCCACCCGGGGACCTGAGAACCTCCGAACCTGCAGAGAATTTTTCTGAGTTTGTTTGAGGCAAACTGATGACATCTGGCAGGGAGCAAGATCTCACATGCTCTGGGCAATGCCAGCATTGCGGATCCTTCCATACATTTGGAGTTAAGGAGGGAAGGGAAGGGGGATGTCGTGGAGGCGAGAGAAAGCAAGGAGGGGAAATCTCTGCGGGTGGGATGCAGGATAGCTCTGTGCTCCCGGAGGGCGGTGGAAGGACCACTGGGGCATTTCAAAGGGGTGGTGACCCAGATGCACAAGAACAATGCCAGGGCCTGCTTAAGGAAGTTAGAGGCCGGGGACGTGCCTGCCCGCCATGACCGGCCCAGTTAGGAATTTGTGATCACGTCACCCTGTGAGGTCACCTTCGCTCACTGGACATGCCAGCTTTATGACAGCCCCTTTTCCACTCACCATTCTAAGTTTAGCTCATCCTTTGAAATCCCAGAACTGCGTAGAGAAGGCAGAAACTTGCCCTCCCTGCTCGCAGGATGCCAGGAGCACAGGAAGCCTTGTGTTGGGACGGGTATAAGGAGGGAAATTAAGGTATTTGCCTTTTCTCTAATTGTAAGAATAATACAAGTTCATAGTAGAAAGTATGGGGGGAAGAAAAAAAGAAACAGAAATAAAAATATTTAAATCACCCTTGATTCTCTAACCCAGAGAAAAATACCGTGGATATGATTTTATCCTATTTTTCCTGTTTGGAAGGGAAAACATTTTTAAAATTGATTTTGAGAGAGAGAGAGAAACATCAATGATGAGAGAGTCATTGATCGGCTGCCTCCTGCACGCCCCCTACTGGGGATCGAGCCCGCAACCCGGGCATGTGCCTTGACCGGGAATCGAACCATGATCTCCTGGATCCTGGGTCAATGCTCAACCGCTGAGCCACACCCAGCCGGGCCAGAGAACTTATATTTCTAATGGCTGTAAAATATGCCGTTGGAAACATGTACTACGCCGCATATAATATAATGCATAAACCTTTCCCCTATCATTGAACGTTGAAGTGATTTCACATTTTCTATTAAAATGAGCTGGGACGATGAACGTGCATAAATCTTTGTGCTTCTCCGATGATCTCAACAGGCTAGGTTTCTGGAATGACAACTGTCAGATGAGGATAGATGTTCTCAAGGTTCTTTTTAAAAAATATATTTTTATTGATTTTTAAAGAGAGAGGAAGGGAGAGGGAGAGCGAGAGAGAAACATCGATGTAAGAGTGGAACATGGATTGGCTGCCTCTTGCACGCCCCCTTACCTAGGATAGATCCCTGCCGGGGGAATTGAACCAGCAACCTTTTGGTGCATAGAGCAACACCCAACCAACTGAGCCACACTGGCCAAGGCTCAAGGTTCTTGATTCACACTGACAAACTGATGGTCAGAAAAATGATACCAATAGTATGAGAGGGCATCTATACACTTGCAGTCTTCTCTAAGAATGAAAGAATTTGATGTTTGAAATAAATTTGATAAGGAAAGAATTATATCTGGCTTTTGAGGAAATAAACAGGTGCTTAAGCTAGTCTGGCTAAAGCAGTAACCACGAGCCTCCTTGAGTTCCTCACTGAGGCCCACCGTGGGGGCTGGCCTCCACACCTTCTGCAGAATTTCAAACCCAAAGGTCAGTGATGACAGAAAACAGTGTCTGTTCTTTCAATATCCACATGAAAATGCATCTCAGACAGTTCCAAGGCCGTTTAATTGCTTCCAGACCCAACCTTATCTTTCCTATCCATTCTCTCCAGGGGCACTGCTATGACCCAACCTATCTTTCTGGTGCATTCCTTCCACTTGATGTAAAACTGTCGCACTGAGTTGCACACGCCCTAGCTGAAGCTCCGGACCTGCCAGATGTACTTCTGCTTACTTTTCTGCCTACCTGAGCGCCGCCCACCTCTCCAAAGTCAGAGCAGTTCTGGGCCTCTTGAAGCTTTGCTCCTGGGCTGTGGCCCTCAGAAAGGCCCAAATGAAATTCTTTGTTAAATTTACAGAGATTCCATTTTCTTTTCATCGATGCTACATAATTTTGCTTCTGATAACTCCTGTGATTGAATGTTTTTCAAGGTCTCTTAACCATGTGTACTTCTTTTGTGAGAAGTACAAAAGAGCACATGCCTTTTTGTGCTCTTTACATTTTTTTTTTTTGAGATACTTGTGCTTCCATAAGTGCCTATGATATTTATTTTGTGTACTTCAAAACAGCAGCCAATTCTATTAATGTTTTCCTCTGGGGCTTCTCCCTTTGAGTTTATGCTTCCAGGGACCTTCCCCATGAGAAAACAGGCAAGAAAAGAAGAGAGACCTGGGTTTGTAATCAGAAGACATCGATTTGTCTTAACGTTTAATCATCGCAGGTGCATGACCGTGAGCTAGTGGCTCAGTTCCAATGTGAAGCGGCTATGTTTCTATGTGTATTCCCACATTCTAACATGTTCTAACTGTGCACATCCACCAACTCCGTACCTGAACCACAGGGACCAAGTATGGGGACAGGTACCTCAGGAAAGCTGAGAAAGTAAGAAGACAGGCCTGCAATTTGGCCATGTGATGTCAGAGGAGGGCATTTCTACACGTTTTTAAAAAACATTTTTATTGATTTGAGAGAGAGAGAAAGGGAGAGGGAGAGAGAGAAACATCAATGTGAGAGAGGAACATCAATCAGTCTGCCCCCCATACCACCCAGATGGGGATCAAACCCACAACCTGGGGGTGTGCCCCGACCTGAAATCAAACCAATGACCTTCTGGTACCCGGGCCGATGCTCAGCCAACTAAGCCACACCGGCCAGGGCCATTTCTGCACTTTCTATCTTGGGTGTTGATAGAGAAATGTCCACTAAAGAGAAGCAGTGGTCCCCTGGCCAGTGTGGTGCAGTTAGCTGAGCATCATTCCACGCACTGGGAGGTCTCCGGTTCGAGTCCCCACCCAGTCAGGACATGCGCCCTCGTTGCGGGCTCCATCCCCAGTAGGGGGCATGCAGGAGGCAGCCACTGATGTTTCTCTCTCTCTCCCTCTCCCTTCCTCACTCTCTAAAAAATCAGTAAGAACCTATTTTTAAAAAGAGAGAAGCAGCCCAGCTGGAGTGGCTCAGCGGTTGAGCATCGACCTAGGATCCAGGCGATCGGGGTTCGATTCCTGGTCAGGGCACATGCCCGGGTTGTGCGCTCAACCCCCAGTCGGGGGCTTGCAGGAGGCAGCTAATCAATGACTCTCGTCATTGATGTTTCTCTCTCCCTCTCCCTTCCTCTCTCTGAAATCAATAAAAATATATTTTTTTAAAAAAAGAGAAAGAGAGAGAGAAGCAGAGGTGACATGGCCACAAAACAACACACAAAAGAAAATTGCAAATCACCCTTCCAGGCCAACCTACCTTCCGGCGGCCGTATCTGTCAGCCAGGAGGCCAAAGAGGATGCTGAAGACCATGTAGCCGAAAAACACCATCTGGAGGTGAGGGTGAGAAAAATCGTCCTCTGAGCGGAGTTGTGCTAACCTGCTAATTCACTGCACTAAGCACCCATCCACCTCAATTACAGGTAGATTAGAAATGTGCACGCGTGGGGGCGCAGAAGGGGTTTTCACAGAGATCTCCCCTGACTCCCTGGAGCCTGTTCAGGGCTTCCCCAGGCTGAGGCTTCCCCTTGGGGGACCTCACACCTGGAAACACTGCCACCAGGTGGAAGAACAGGCGACTGCTTTCCCTCCCACCCAACGGGACAGCATTGGCCCTACTCCATTCAGATGTACAACTGTGAATTTCCATTTTAGTAACTTGGGAAACTCCATTCACTCATGCTCTCATTCCACACACGAGGTGAGACTTCCAGAAGCAGTCTCCTTTATGTTATTACAGGCAAACAGAAACTTTAAACAAATACCCAAAGCGATCATTCTTTTAGGAACACTCCTCGAATCTAATCCAAACCTACCTCTTTTCCTTACTTGTTCTCACGATGACCTGTCCTAAATAAAACTCAAGACCCTGGATATAATACAGCGGTGCCTCGGTTTCCGAATGGGATCCGTTCAGAAGCCCGTTCGAGCTCTGAAACGTTCAGAAACCAAGGGATCCGCAGCCGACAGCCCGGCCTCAGGACCTTGCCCTTAGCAGAAGCCGCGGGGCATGTTCGACTTCCGAGGCGGGTTCGAAACCCGAAGGATTTCCTCCCGGGTTTACGGCGTTCGTAACCCGAAATGTTTGTCAACGGAGACATTTGAAAACCGAGGCACTGCTGTACCAGCGTTTTAACTCGGCCTGAGTGGGAATCTGACGTCCATGCCTTCAGCAGCTCCAAGCTTCTAGAAAGATCCCTGCTTGCTTCCAGGGCAATCGAAGGCAAGGTGGTGGCTGGCATTTCGAACACGTTTTCAGTGAAGATCTGTTTCCCTCCGCTCCCGCTTTGCTTTCCCTTCCTCTGTTTCTTCCTTGCCCTTCCTAAGGGACCCTCAGGCCCATTTCTTCCACGGGGAACTATAAAAAAACATCGCATCTATTCTCCAATGACAGAAGCCACGCATTTCCTCTGGTTTTTAAAAGCCAGTGGTTTCTAAATGCCAGTCCTGGGGTACATGCTTCATCAAAACAAAATCTAATCAGTCCTCTGCAAAGTTGGTAAAACCAAGGACAATGGGACACGTTTTGCATAAATCTAAATTTATTAAACAGGAAGGGCTCTTTTTATTCTGGAATAATTTGCTTTCTGATTGTTGGTAATAGCGGGCCCTTCTGTTTTTGAAAGACGACAGTTGTTGACGGCAAGATTTTCTGCCTCCTTCCCTTCTTCTTCTAATGACCTCACTTGCCAAATAGATATGTGTTTTAATGTCAATTTTTTAAGTTATATCAGTTGGTGAATCCCAAAATTTGGGTTCCCCTGGAATTAAGTTTCTGCAGTCAGGCACCACTTAGTGGTCAGGACACACTCTGAGAAATGCATTGTCAGGTGATCCTGTCGTCATGCTAACACCACAGCGGGCACGGACATAAACCCAGATGGCACAGCCTCCTCCGCACCGAGGCCGCATGGTATAGCCTAGAGCTCCCGGCCACAAGCCTGCACAGCCTGTTACTGTCCAATCAACACAAGATTAAATCACGCACAAGGGAATGTGACACAGGCCAGACACGAGGTAAACACGAGATGGACAAGGCTGCTGCCGGTGTAACACGCACACTGGTCTACAGCAAACCTACTTCCACTTTGCAGCAAAATTTGGTGTGCAGTTCCTAACGCTATCCATATGGGCTCTGAGAAAGGTTGCATGTGTAACGCAAGCAATTCAGTTTGGTGATTGGTTAAGTCACTATGGCCACGCGAAGTAGTCTCTCAGTGATCTGAACTAATAGTTAATAGTTAAAGCGTATCTAACCCATGGCTTAAGTGTTACCTTCTCTAATTTGCATTGTTCTCTTTGGGGCTTTTGCTAGGAGCTGGAAATAAGCAATTCAAAGTTATGCTCTCCAGGAGAAAATAAAGACAAGAAAGGACTCAAATGCTAGTTGGGGCCTGCAAACCCACGAGCTTTGAAAGCCAAAAGTCCAAGTGGTGGGGTATCCTTTGGCTCTCGGCCCTGTGGATGGGGAAGGGGGGTGGAAGCCCTGGTCCTCAGTTGGCTCATCTGCAGCTCAGGAAACAGGCACTCACCGTGGTCACTAATGCCACCTGCCAGTTCTCCAGCTGCCATTCACAGCGGATGACAGGAGACACAACCGCTATTAGCATGATCTCCATGGCCTCTGCAACCTAAAGAAGGAGGGAAAACACCATGTCCAAGTGCCAGCCTGTCATCGCTTCTTCCCACGTCCACCTAGTCATCAGCTTTCTGGCACTAACCACTTCCTTCCCCTCCCCCATTTAGGGAGCACCCATTGCACACCCACTTCTCACTACCTGGACACTTTTAAATGGCCCCCAGACTTATGGCACATGTTCCCTCGCGATGGAGGGGTTCGTGCATTTGCACTGCGACACCCTGAGGGTGTTGTGCGGAGGCCAGTCACTCAGCCAGTGGCTCGCCACCACCATCCACACCAACTAGCTTTGTTGTTTTATACTAATCATCAGGAAGCTGCCAGGACATACCCCTTGCAAAGGATGGATTTTTCAACTAGTCCCTTATTCAACAAGTTGGGGTGGGGAGACAGGGTTCGTGAAAGCTAGAAAACAATAAAGCGACAAAGACACACAATACGAGGTCGTCATCAGGAAAGAGTGTCTACTTAGCACACTTCGTGTACGATGAGCTACTAAATATTTCTTGCAATAGGAAGTTTAATTATCACCCTCTGTCCATATCTTGCTGTCCGTTAGGGGGTGAGTTTATCTCCCAGGGAAATGAAGTCAATGGTAGAAAGGAATTGATGGAATAAATAGAAATAGATCATAGGGATCTGGCTCAGAATAACAAAGAAGAAAGTCAAAGGTAATTCTGAGGTTTTGTGCCTGGAGGGTGGGATGAAAAAAGGGCGTCAGGTGGAAATAAAGGGAAGGGAAGGGGGAAATGAATTTATTTGGGACATGTTCTATTGGAAGCGATAAGGCATTTGTATGGGGATTTATTATAGTACTATTTGTATATTTGTATTTGTGTAACTTAGAGATCTGGGATGGAAAAGGTATAGTGATGTGAGCTAATGTGTGGGGATTTGAAGTATATCGTAACAGCTCGGCTGCCCTCGGAGAGTATTACAGTCATGTTTGGAGTTTATACAGCGAGTATATTTTAGCCCAAAAGGAGGTAGCATGTTTGATTCTCTGGACAAAGTTGGATTTATTAAACTTATCTCACTCGGTAACATGAGAGCGCTTGGGTCAATATTAATCAGGACTCCACTCCTGATTGGGAGTAGAATCTTAGGGAGAAATAAGCCAATAATACAGGGTAGGGCAAAAGTAGGTTTTCAGTTGTGAGTACACGAAACACACAGTTTTTTCTTGTATTATTACTTGTTAATTATTGTGTTATTTTCCATCTGAACAACTGCCAAACCTACTTTTGCCCCACCCTGTATAATAGTCTTAGGGCAGCTGGACCAGCCAGGAGCTAGGGAGGGGCATGGAGGAGCAGCACCATACAAGAAGATCTTAGAAGACCTCATGGAAGACCTTAGAGAAAACCAGGACTCCCGGTCACGGACTGAGGGGTCTCTGCTGCTGTGATACTCTCACATACATCCCGGTCCTATGAGGCCCGGAAACCCCGCTCCCAATGCCTGTGAACAAGAGCCGGTACAGGCCACGGCCAGTAGAGGCTCACCCATCACTGTCAACACGCCTGTTCTGATGAGAAGATCCTGGTCCACAAAGCAGCCCATCCCAAAACCAGGGGAGGGATTTATTTGGTTACCACACCCAAATAAGCACTTCTCTTTTATTTTGTGTGTGTGTGTGTGGGGGTGTCCTGGTAAACAGCCCTTCCTAGCTGATGGGCTGGAAAGGATTGGAGCAGCCTGTAAACACTAAAAATTAAAGACCAGAAGCCATTTCACAATATCAAGTGTAAAGGTGCACTAGACATACAATCTCCATGGATATGGACTGGAGACGGGTTACCTGTAGAGAGGTGATACAATGGAAAGGAGGCACATGGCATTGTCGTTCTAAAATAAACAATAACTAATAGAGAATGCACATCCTTTATATGGGGGGTTTGGTTGATATATGGAGAGGTAAAAATTTTCTTCACTTTCTTTTCACTTGCTAGGGGGCTGCAATGAAAGAAAAAATTGGTTCCCGACATATTTGAAGGTAAAAAATGCAGAGAGTTTCTAACACTGTTTAAGCAAGGGGACCATGAAATACACATACTAGAAGTCAAATACGCCAAAAAAAGGAGAGATATTCTGGGTCAAAGGGGAGGAGACATGATTATAAGACCCTACTATCCACACCTACCTGTCCCTCGAAATATGGAATCCTAAAAATTCAGAGCCTAGGTGAGACCTTACTTTATAGATGAGGAAATGTTTGACACTCTACTATTGGTGACTATAAAAGTAGGGCTAGGATGTGGCCCCGCCTTTTTCTCTTTCTCTACTAGACCACCTCCTGAGAGTGCGAGGCTCTTGAGAGGCCTCAGAACTTGTCCTGTTACCTCCAGCTCACATCCTTCTAAATCCATGTAGCCGAACAATGATGGTCAGGACTCTCTAGCGTTTATCTTGCTCTCTCTCTCTTTTTAAGGGAGTGACTTTTAGAGAGAGAAGAAGGGAAGGAGGGAGTGAGAGAAACATCAATTTGTCGTTCCACTTATTTATGTATTCATTGGTTGGTTCTTAAATGTGCCCTGACCAGGGATCAAACCTGCAACCTTGGTGTAGGGGATGGTGCCCTAACCAACTGAGCCACCCAGCCAGGGACTGGTCTCCCCCTTCATTACCTCTTCTCCTGCCTGAATCCATTGTTGTTGCCCACTTGTCTGGGGTTTTCCATCCGGTCTCACTATCACTATCATTATGCGTCTCCACAAGGCGTTCTTACCATATTTTCACTCCGCCTATAAAAGGAGGACGCAGCAGAGGCTTCCTGGACATCCCACTGTGAAAGCCCCCAGGCTGAGCTGTCCCTCTTTTCATCAGACTAACAGACGGTAAATAACAGAACGAGTCGCCCCAAGATATAGTAGGTAGATTACTTTGAACTAAAGGCAATTTTAGCTCCAGGCTCAAGAGAAACTTCTGGCCCTCCCTTTAACCTAGAAGAATTTGAATCTGGGGCCTTGCCCATAAAGAGATGATCAGAGATAACTTCTTTTTTTTTTAATTTGTTTTTACTGATTTCAGTGAGAGGAAGGAAGAGGAAGAGATAGAAACATCAATGATGGGAGAGAAACATTGATCGGCTGCCTCCTGCATGCCTCCTACTGGGGACTGAACCCACAATCGGGGCATGTGCCCTGACCAGGAATCAAACCGTGACCTCCTGGTTCATAGGTCAACACTCAACCACTGGGCAACACCGGCTGGGCCAGAGATGACTTCTTTTGACTTATCTGTAGGGCAGGGCAAGCTTCTGTTTCTGTTCTTACCATCCTGCAATGGCCCCTTGAGGCCTCCAAGGTGCATTACCTCATCCCTAGCTCAGGATGTTACCATCCCCCTTCCTATCTGGGATCCTCTCCCGCATGTGGGGTCGCTGACTCTCATGTATTCAAGGTTGCCATACATACATATGCATGAAATTTGGTTTTTTCTCTTGCTAATCTCTGTTTCATGTCTATGTAATAGACCAGCCAGAAGAGCCTAGAGGGTAGAGAAAGTTTGTTCCTCCCCTACACCTTCATCAGCGCCCTTAAAAGATCTGGAAATCTGCAACTACAACAGGCACCTACCCAAGTGCTTCTTATGCAAAAATGCTTAAGAATCGTGTTTCTAATTTAACTTCGAACAATACCATCATTTTCTTCTCCCTTCCCAGTACCTCACTTTAAACCTTTTTTAAACATGGGTATTGAATTCACAGAACACAGATATTCCTTTGCTGGTAACCAAACACCTGCCAAAGAGAGGTGAAAATTATTTTTGGATTGTTCACCTCACAAAGCCCCTGTTCCCTTTCACACCCCACCCTGAATGGACAGACAGCCCTGAGCTGGAGTCAGTGGGAGACTCCGTGTGGCCCGCAGTGAAATAGCTTCAGAGACTCAACCGACCTCCAAGCTGCACTCACCCCAGTGCTGCCCATGATCAGAAACAGGGCGATGTGGAAACGTCCGAATCCGATGGTCTCCACGGCGTCTTCCACAGTGAAGGTCTTTGGCTCTAACGAGGAAGGACAGAGTGGAAAGAGCGGCCTCTGTGGGTGGGCAACGTGTGTGGACTATGGCTCACCCCGGAGGACGCTGGCAAACCAACTCGGTGTTATAAAAACTAGTAAAGACGGGGCAGTGGGGTGGAATTAAGCTACAGCTTGAGCGTCAGGGACTTCTAGATCACCTCACCTTTCGGCTGTGGCTCGGGGGTCCCCAGGCTCAGCTTCCGCAGGCTGATGATGGTGACCGGCTCCACCTGCTTGGTTGGCATCTTCTAAACGGTTCCGATTTCCCACCCAGCTTCGCCGATGGATGCAGGAGAGGGAGGGAGGAAAGAATTATAATTGAGTACATAGTTTTCTTTCATCTTCACAGGAAATCTGTGGAGTAGGTTTTATAATTTATCCCCGTTTTGCATATTAATGAACCTGAAACAGAGAGGTTAAATGGCCAAATGAGATCACTGGGCCCCAGGGGCTAGTCATCGACCCTGCACTGGGGCTGGGGCCAGGCGAGCTCTTGGCAATTTGACCGGTAGCATCCTTGGCCTGAGTGGAAGGTGGGCTTTGCTACAGAGAAGTGATCCCAATGGCAGACCCTCCCGCTTCCATTGGCCCTCTACTCACAGTGTAACCACATGTTACAGCGTGCTTTCTGGTGTATTATATTTTTTCTTAATTCTTACCCAGGATATTTTTCCATTGATTTTTTTTTTTTGGAGGGGGGTAGAGAGAGAGGGAGCGAAACATTGATGTGAGAGAAGCATGTAGATCAGTTGCCTCCCACACGTGGGGCTGGGGATCAAACTTGCAACCCATGTATGTAATCTTGGCTGGGAATCGAACCCACAACCCTTTGGTGTGCAAGCCAACACCCTAACCACTGAGCAACACCGCCAGGGCCTTGTGTATTATTTTCATTTACTACCAACAGAAACCCATGGAGCCCTTCTTTTCATCCCCCCTTTTTGTATTTAATCCTAAAAAATGATTCTTAATCCCCCCAAATCAAAAGAAAAATAAACCAAAGAAAGCCGAGGATGAAGTTAATAAAATGTTTTGCAAACGACTTCAAGACGCGGGCATGGAACTCTACATCCCTAGTGGGATGAACAGAACTCCTAACCTGTTCTCAGTGATTATACTGTTAGTAATAAGATTGGTAGCATTATGTTGATACTAGCACAGACTGTAGGTTCCTTTTACTGCCCTCTGCTTTTAAGGATGTGCAACATTTTTCAAAATAAATAGCTTAAAAAATGAGATTCTGAAATCCCTCTTCCAATGTCACCAGCTAGTGAGCAGCAGCCAGAGCTCAGGCAGCCCGTCGGGGTCATTAAAGTTTGCATTATTTCTTGCTCAGGCTCTGCCTTTTGTGTTGCATGGGCTCCTGCGGGGACTTGGAAGGATTGTCTGGCATGTTCCTCGCCCTTAGGAGTTTCTCATCTAGTTGGGGACACCAAAGATACACATAAAAACAACTATGCTGCAGCGCAGACGTTGTTTGTGTTCTTAAAACACTGTCACAGTGACAGACCAATAATGCTCAGAAATAAGTCCAGGAGACCCCTCTTCCCAAGAGACACCAGAAAAAGCATAAAAAGTTATTATTTTCAGAGTGGAGAGAGGAAAAATAATTGGTATCTCAGCCTGAAAGGCATGAACAAAGGCTGTTCTAGAAACTATCACGGTTTCCTTGTTTCCTTCCAGACATTGTCCAAACAAACACCCTTTGGAGGGGTGTTCTTTATCTGGTAACTTTTAAATAAAGTGGTTAGCAGAAAAATGACCTTTTGATTATAAAGAAGACCTCAGTACACATTGAAAATTGGGTATGACTGAATATCATGTTTCTAGATGGAAAGATTAACTACAGATTTACAGAAAAACATGAAAGCATGACCATTCGGTGAGAATTAAATAGTGGCGGTGTTTGTATGACCTTGTGACTGTACTAAAAATCATTGAATTATAGACACTGTAAAGTGGTGAATTTTATTGTATGTAAATTATACAAATTTTTTTTCTTAAAAATAGTCATGCAAATCACAGCAGCAAACTTAAAAACCAAAAGTGACTCTACTCTTGCCATTTGTAGTGTTAGAGAATGAAACAATTTAGTTGGGTGGGGAAATATTTTTTTTAATCCCAGTAAGTTCATCTTAAATTCAGTTACAACTAAATGCCCAACAGTAAATTCAGTCTTCACTCAACATATAACCTCTTCTACCAGCCAAGTTTTATGACTTCTCATAGCAATGTAAACGTTTTACAATTGTGACATTCGGAAAGACTGCCTTTGAGTAATGAAACAATGTGCAGTAAGTCTCCTGCTATTTGTATTGCTTGGCAAGAAAAGAGACCCAGGAAATCTGCCACTTGCTGAGCAGAACAAGCTTTAGTCTGAGGTGTGTTTTAACCTGATTATGTAGCCGCATGAGTCCTAAATATCCTATATACTTCTCTCATCAGCAAAGAGGTGTTACATCCAAGATAACGGCCTCACAGATCTCGTAATTAAAGCTGATCCCATAAAAAAATAATAAAAATAAAATAAACTGATCCCATAAAGGGAGATTCACAGTTGCGATGTCATAGTTTCCTTTTTTTGTTCTTACTCACTTTTTCTTTCATTTTTTTCTCCTGTAAATGTTTGTAGTAGACATAACCACAAATTACAAGAAAAAAAAATAAGATCCTAATAAATTAATGGGCAAATCACATGAACAGGCAATTCCCAAGAGGATATATAATATAAACAAAACTGGAAAACTGTTCACCTTCTGTAATAACTAACAAAATGAGAGTAACAGAAAGCTTTAGGAATCACTGTATAAGTGCTAAATGGACAAACACAGGAAGGAAAGAAGGAAGGACAGAGGGAGGGCGCAGGAAGGAAGGGGAGAGGGGGGATGGAGGAGGGAGAGAAGAATGAGAGGAGGGGGGAAGGGGGCAGGAAGGGAGAGAGCAAAAAGTCAGCAGCCATGGTGAGGCCCAGATTGAACTGGCTCCATTTCTACATCCATCTGCTCACCTGGAAATAACACCACCAGCGACCCGGGGGGAACAGCTAGCTGGCTGCCTTCACCCCAACAAGCCTTCCCTTGGGCCTGGTTCATGGGTGGCCACTGAGCTGCAGGTGGAGGCTGTTGGAGGTGGGGGGCGCCTTCTGAGAAAGCCCTTTTCACCCCCCTTCCCTCGTCCTCCTGCCTTTTTCCAGGTCATGGAGACATGGTGGCTGGTGCTGCAGCAGGGGTCCTGGGTGGTGACACAAACGTGAGGGTGGAGAGGTGGAGGGTGTGGGCTGGGTCCGGCGGGGCGAGCCTGGGGCCTGAGAGGCGACGCTCCCCTACAGCCTTGGTCTACTTACCTCCAGGCGTCCTCGTGGCAAAGAAAATAAAGCTCTGGCGTGTCTAAAACACTGCTCTTTCTGGTTTCTGGTGCTTACTTGCCATTGGGTACAATTCTTTTTCTTTTTGAGGCTGCTCGAGTGACACAGTGGGCGGAACGAGGAAACCTATAACTAACCGGCCGTGATGAACTGTGAACGCCAC